>NC_134843.1:33149137-34599137 GCF_965363235.1 Mytilus galloprovincialis | reverse complement strand
AATATTTTTCAACTAGCATACTTCTGTTCTTAGATTCAAGCTGGAACACTGTTGGTTGCATATAGTTTGTAAAAGGTTTGTTTAGGGGGCTTAAGTGTATTGATTAAATTGTCATCTATCATTAACAGTCAATAGATTTACTAAAAATGACATGAAAGAACAGAGATCTAAATAAGTAAGAAAAGCCTTTTAATCAATGCAATGTGTTTTTCTTGATTACTTCAATCATTTAATAGTCAGTTTACTAAATTGTTTGTAATTGATATAAATTACAACATGCTTAAACTTCATGTTATGTTTTTTATTTCTGCTGCTTAGTGATCATACATCAAACTCATTTTCATTTTGATCAAACAATCAAGATAATAGCTTGTATATTAAGATTTGAATGATCAGCACAAATTTTCTGAATAATCATAATTGAAGTGACAGTCTAATATAAAAAGATGATGTGGCATGATTGCCAAAGGTACAAAACAACTCCCCACAATAGACCAAATGATAAAGAAATTAACAATAATAGCATTAGCTTGACACTGTTACTATATTTGTATTTTTTCATGTAAGTCAGGGTAACTTTGAGTAAATCTATGGGGACTATTGTTTATTCTTTGGGGGCATACATGTAGTATCAGACATGTACCACTTGATGAGCTGCCAAAAGTTTTTCAAAATGAGTATTCTAAATTTAATATATATTGTTTAATATTTTTCATGTTGGGGCCTTTTATAGCCGATTATACAGTGTGTTTTCTAATTGTTGGAGGCCGTATAATTGTTTACATGCACTTGAACTTAAGTGGATCTCCTTGGCAAAGTCCTATAACTCCTATGAAATGTATTGATAAAAAAATTTACAATATATACTAGGTTAATGTAAAAAAATATCTACTTTTTTGTAAGAGACTGAGAAACTGGCGAAGGGCGAGTTTCTACAGCGCCCTTCCCGAGTTTTGCGCTGAGTACAAAAAAGTTGATATTTTTCTGACATTGACCTAATATTGCTTTTGTACAGCAACTAAAATAAATAAATTCATAGCTATTTAAATTGTAACACAAATTTCAAACTTATTTTCATCCCTTTATGTACCCCTGACTGTGGAAAAAGTGTCCCATGATGAAATTGACATTGCACAAAATATAGCTGTGTTACTTACTGTATTTAGGAAATAAACATAACTAGTTGCAGTATAAACTATAATATGGTCAACTAAACATGTCATAATGACAAACTTTCTGCCAATTGGGACAGCTTTCTATAAATGGACTCAGAGTTGCTTAGTTGCAGTAACATAGTGTTATTGTCACAATAATAAAAGAATGTCCAATAACTTCCTTGCAATAACAATTCCAAATGTTTGAATAAAAAAACCTGTAATATGGTCAAAGTCTTTACTCCCATAAAGATTGTTAAATCAAATTGACAATACATGTATATCAAAGTAAAGACAATATAAAGACACAAAGTTCTACCAAGTATGAAAGCCTTATGCAAAATGGTCTTTGGGTATTGATGTGAATTACAGGCTCCTGACTTAGGACAGGCACTTACTTAAATAATGTGGCGGGGTTAAACATGTTAGCGGGATCCCAACCCTCCCCTAACCTGGGACAGTGGTATAACAGTACAACATAAGACCGAACTATAAAAATCAGTTGAAAAAGGCTTAACTCATCAGATGGACAAAAATACAAGTGGACGTGGCCAGGTACTTGTACATCCAGACAAAAAAAGACAGTAGGAACAGATCTGAGAGTACTTGCAGTTATCTGACTGCTAGTTCAAAGCCACTAACAACTAATAAAACAAATCATGCATCTAAGACTAAACTATCAATCGGTACGTACACATCCAACATCCAATGGATTTAGTGTAAATACGTCATAAACAGCCAGAGAAAAACATGACCTGCACATGTGATGGACAAAAATAATAATAAATTTTGGGTATCAGTTTCTTTCGAGCCCTACTATTTTGAAATGGTACATGTAGTAGTTTTAACAAGTTCTTAAAATATGCATTCAGGTGTTTTTAGTGGTATTCTGGCAGTGAACAAAGCTAGGCTCATTGACACCCATCAAATATTCCACTTAAGTTGTAAAGTATGTGGTTCAGGTTGTATAAAGCGATTATTTATTTTCTAGATGCTATATCTTTGGCGTTAAACTTATATTTCACCTACTTTCATTTTTTTTTTCAGGTGGCAGATTGTAAGCTGTAAAAGTTTTTATAAAGATCTGAATTCAATTTGAATGATGTCCGTCAGTGCTAATCATTTACAGACTGTCAATTCCTTGACAGGAATCGTCAAGCCATCTGTGCTATCTGATAATAATTCAGAATCTCAACAGTTTACAAGTGGTCAGAATCTCAGTCAGTTACAGGCAGTAGTCAATCAAGTACAGAAATCTCAAAACCATGACAGTTCCCTAGAGGTTAAGATGTCCGACCCAGTTATTACGCTATATACATCTAAAAATGTCCAGTCACCTCAGAAACTGGTGGAACAACTTGCTAAAGAGAAAGGATTCATGAACAGTCCAATCATTATCGTAGAAAATATTTCTAAAGTTACATCTGCTTCTTCCATGACAACACCTACTACATCAACATCGCAATCACCACCAAACTTGTATGTATCCATGCCAACTCCAGAATCGTCAGCCCAAACCTCACAATCGTCTTTATTGACAAGTCAGGAAGTACATAAATGTGAAGAATGTGATTACTCTAGCCATAACAAACATTACCTTAAACAACACGTAGATCTTGTCCATTGTGCTAGCCGACCATATAAATGTCCATTTTGTAATTATGCTGGGAAGCGTAGCCACTCTTTACGAGAACATCTGATGGTTCATTCAAATGAGAGGCCATTTGTATGTACTCATTGTAATGCCACATTTCGTAAGAAAGGACATTTAACCAATCATGTTAAACTTCATCAGAAGATGGTGGCCTGCCCTATATGCAAGGTTTCCATTTATCAGCCAGATGTTGAACCACACATGAAGTCTGTGCACAATGTTGATAAACTGTATGTGTGCGATGTGTGTAGTTACATGGCTGTTAATAAGACAGAGATTGAAGAACATTTGAAATTACACAAGACTCAGTGCTCACAAATGTATGTGTGTGAAATGTGTAATCACAGGAGTAAGAGTTTTGAACATTTTTGTGCACATGCTGAAACACACCGTGAGAGTATAGAGGCTCAGAAGAAAGCAGAAACTGTGGAAAATATGAGAAATGAACCAGTTCAAAATATACCCATTGAAAGAAAAATGATGAAATGTTCTGAGTGTGGGTTTGTGTCTGGTGATATTTTGAAGATGAAAGAGCACATGCTAGTCCATATTGAGCAGGAAGAGTCTGGTGAAAAAACACCTCTCATCTCGAAAGATGTTGCAGAAAATATAAAGCAGCAACCTCAGACCACAACACCTGAAGGTAAAGCAGAATATAAATGTGTGGAATGTGAATTCTCTTGTAGTGAAGCCTATGTATTTGTAGTTCACATGCTGACACATAGACCAGATTTACAGATTCACACAGACAAGTCACTGGAGTATCCTGAACAATCAAAACTTAATCAAACACAGCCTCAAATCATGAATGAGATGGTTGTGCAACAGAAGAAATTAGATCAAAAGTTGCCCATGTTGCCCAAGACTATAAAACTACAGAAGATTCCAAAACCAACGCAAGATATTGATAAAATACCCATTGTTAATTACCAGGATGAAAAGCAATTTGATGGGAAGTCAGAACCAAGTAATCCTGTAACAAATGAAACAAATCAGGGCTCTGAGAGCTTGCCTTTTGTATATAACACATCAAATGCAAAATTTCGATGTACTATTTGTGGTTATACATGCGACTATCAGCGAACAATCAAAGCTCATATCTGGAAACATTCAGGAAATAAAGATATCGATTATCCTATGTTTCAGAATGGCCCTTTGAGTATTTATGAAGAAATATTACTTCCACCAGGAGTAGAAGGAGAAAAACCTGTTGTAGCAACAGCAATACCATCAGCTGAGAGCCAAGGAGGAAATCTTCCTATGTATAACACAAAAACAGTAGTTTTTGAGAAAGCTCAGGAAATTAACAAGATGTCGTCTGTTAGCCCAGTAGCTCCTTTTCTGGCAAATATGTTAGCAATGAGAGCCAAACAAAAAGATACAAATGGAGAAAGTGACAATTTACCTTCCTTCAACCAGCCATCGTCAACATCTGATAGTATCCAAGAGATTTTGATCCCTACACAAACCTCCTCTGGAACAACTGTCATTTCAGTATTTTTGGACACTGTGAATACTTATGAAAAAGGGATCACGTCTTTACCACAGAATCCTGCTGAGAAGGTTGTATTTATGTTACCAGACCAAGGACTGATGAGTTCAAAGGTCACCACGGGACAATTGGCACCTAGTTCTGTGCAAACTATTAGTGTTGCAGACTGTCAAGAAAGTGAGACTTACATTAACCAGGCCGAAGTTATTCAACAAAATGTTGAAGTTGAAACAGTAACGTTGAGACGACAACCTGAGAACCTTGAAACCCCGAAAATATATTCAACAGATGACAGAAAAAATGTTGTGGTGGAATCAGTAGATAATACAAACCTTATCAGCTACACTAGTATAAAAAGTCAACAAAACAGTCCTCGTGCAGTGTCTGAAGTCAGCCAATCAGAATTAAGTGATTCTGGTGTAGGATCAGATACAAATACTGTTATAGCTTCAACACTGGATAAGCTAATAATAGAAACACTTCCCAGATCTGAAGAAGACTTAAAAGAAAGCACAATTTTTCAGGATTTTGGGACAGAGGTTACAGTTTCATCTGTTGAATATGACAAACTGGAGGAGGTTATTGACACTGATGATGAAACATCAAGCAACGAAAGTGACATGGAGATCGTACAGGAAGAAGAAAACACAAGGAAGCGTAAACGTATACCATCAACTTCAATGACAGAATCAGCTGTTACTCTACTTTCACTTTTGAAGAAAGGACCAAATGAAAATCCAGCTTGTCCTACGAGTTTAAAATCAGAATTCTCACCGTCAGATACAAACATAGAAACAGAAACAGAAGACAAACCAAAACAGGGTATCTCATCTTCATTACTTGCTGTTATTGAGCAACTTAGAGAAAGATCAAAAACAGAAGCTGAACTGGAAGAAGTTCCAGGCGTTAAAAAAACTAGTAAGAAACGAATGAAACGAGAGTTGTTGGAAGATTTAACAGAAATAGAAAATATGGGAAATGTAGAACGAATGGAGGAAGAAGGGGAAGTCAGATACCGTTGCAAGTTGTGTCATTATTCAAATCTTAGCACATTTGTTATCAAACAGCATATGAGATTACACAAAACTAAACAGCCATTTGAATGTTCGCTGTGCGATTTTATTGCTACCTCAAGTGAATCACTTCAAGATCACATGATTCAGCATTGTAAAGTTCGTACATATCAGTGCAAGTTATGTACATCAGCCTTCAATTACAAAAGTCAGCTGCGAGCTCACATGAGAGCTCATACTGAAAAAGAGGTTTTTGTTTGTGACGATTGTGACTATGAAACAACAAACCCGGTGAGTTACCGTAATCATGTTCGGGGTCACAATGAAAAGAAACAATACAAATGTGAGGTTTGTGACAGAAAATTTATTTCAAAATATGAACTGAAAAATCACAAGAAACAATTGTGTAGTTACCAGAAATCTTTTCAGTGTGATGAGTGTGATTTTGTTGCCATAGGTCCTCAAGAACAAAAGCAGCATGCAAAAATTCATAACAAAGAGTTCAAATGTGCCAAATGTGAATATAATACGACCAGCATTACTCGGTTTGAAAATCATGCAAAAATTCATGATGAACCAAAAACATTAAAATGTGAGCTTTGTGACTTCCCAGCCGTATCCAATAGGAGTCTAAAATCTCACATGAAGCGACATATCAACGATCAACGGTTTGTACAACAGCCATTGGAGCAGTATAAATGTAATATTTGTGGTTACGTATGCCACCATCTGCCATCATTAAAATCCCACATGTGGCGACATGCTAGTGATCAGAATTACAGTTACGAGTTTACAAATGAAGTTATTAATGCAGCTATAGATTATGATAGTAGACTTGATACTTTTGAATGTCAGAAGGATGATATTAGAGCCTTTTTCCAAACAATTCGCCAAAAGTTAAAAGATCGCTTGGAAGGTATGAATGCTGCCAATGTTGATCCACAATCTGCTGCTTGCTGGGTAACTTTTAGGTGTTGTCAGTGTGGATTTGAGACCATTAACAAAGCAGAACTGAATGTACATATGAAAAGTCATTCTGATATTATTAAATGGACACTGCAAGTGAATGATAAACAGAAGAAAGAAAAGTTGTAATATACAAAAATGTAAATTGATGTAAAATCAAAATTTCACGGAACTTTCATAGCTCAACTTTTCAATACTCCAAATACAAAAAAAATCATCCATTTAAAAAAAAAATTTAACACGTTCATTAATTGAGTTTAGTATGTTTTTTTTTTTTAAATTGAAATGAATTCTTTGGGCTTTATCTATGAAAAAGAATTTAGTATTAAAATATAACCCTGGTACCTATGATAACTATTTAGACAAGATAATTTGATATTTCTTATTAGAAATGTTTTTTTCCTCCTTTATATAAAGGTGATAAGGTCCTCTTAGCATGTTTAGATTGAGTTAAAAGAGTTTTTCAGTGTATTTTAAGATTTGTGTATTATGGTTTTTACAAGTTTCTAATATTGTTTTAGAATATTTTGGTCTTCTATTACCAATGTAAAGTACTATTATTTTTTGTTTATATACTTAGTTAAGATGTTTTCAAACTGCCAGTAAAAATGATAATTTATTTTCCATTTCTTTTTTTTAACTTTTGATAATGTCAATCGAGTGAAATAGGCAATGAATATTTTTACAGAAACTTGAGAGAAATTAAAATTAAATCAGCATTGGTTTGTTATGTCACTAGCTGCTAAGTTTTGAAATAATTAATGTATTATATCTTTTTGTAAATACAACATGTACAATGTATGATTATTTTTTATCTGTCAAATATTGCGCAATTTTCACATTAGGCAGATTGTGGACATAATGAATTAATTCCAAGTTTAACATCAAAATGAATATATATATATATATATAACAATCAAGCACTGCCAAACAATATTAATTCATCTTTATGTTTGAGCGCTCTGACTTTGAAATTTAAATGCAATGTAATTGTTTAAAGCCTTAACTCATTATTAACATTTATAAATGATCATTCAGATCTGTAAAATTAATGGTGAGTTAATACAGGAATTACTAAATCTGAGAGTGTCATTGCTTGCCAGTGTAATACAGATGTGTAATACACATTTCTGTTTGTCATGTTTGTATATTTTGAGCCAGAAAGCTTTAAATTTGTTATATTTTTTTGTGACCACCATTTATATTTTTGTTCTTTTAATATGTTATTTTGACATTTATGTTAAGACTTACAAGTTTATTTGCAGAGCTAGATGAAATCATTTGCATTTCATATATTTTTTAATGTAAAGGTTATTAAAAATATTATAGTTAGATCTGACAGTTAAAATATTTTCTAATTTGAAGAAATGATACAAATTATCTCCCCTTTATCAAAAAGTTTTTAGATATATTTTTAAATTATTTTGGAATTTATCAAGTTTTTCATTTAACAAATTATGTATCTATTATCTGATAAAGTACTTTATCATATGTTTAGTAGTAAATACAGTAGTTTTGCATATGTGATAAATAGCCTGCTGTTTAATCCATATCGCGCAACTTTGATGCGCACCCTTTATCGCATACCCTTTATCACACCCCTACCCTTTATCGCATACCCTTTATCACACCCCTACTTTTTTTTTCTTTTTTTTTTTTTTTTACATAAAGTCAGTTTTGGTTGTTTTTTTGCTTAAGGGGGTTCGCGGGTCTAAATCATTTCTTTAGGATTTCTCTATATTTTTCTATAAATGAACTTTATCTTATAGTAAATAGAAAAATAAAATAAAAAAAATGGGGTTACCATTCATTTGCGCTCACAATCTGCCTTCGAAAGAAGCATACATCTTTGTAAAAGTGTTTTTTTTCTGTTGAACTAATAGGAGAAATAAAAGTAATATCGAAACAAAAAAAGAAATTTATTACAGAAATCGCTCATATTTTACAATAATTTAGTTTAAGTACAGCATATATCGAAATTATATTAAAAAATATAGGTCACCGATGAGTTAAAAGAGATATTTCAATTTTAAAGCAAAAAAATGGCATTTTTCCACCAAAGGGAGATAATTTGGAACTTTTTCAATGATGTTTACATTTTAAAAGTCATCTGGGGCCAACACGAATTAATTGTTTTGAATGTTTTTTGTACCATATGATAAAGTAACAACTACAAAAGGTAGTAAATAAAATTTGTAATGAAAAACAAATGTTTAATTTTTTTCTGAAATTTTTTGGTATGTGACATCACGAACGTCAAGTTTTCATATTGTATGTGACGTCACGAACGTCAAGTTTTCATATTTTTTGGCACACTAAATGCAACTATAAAAAATACAAAACACACAAATAAATACAATAATAAACAAAATATTTTTAAAACAACAGTACGCAAATTGTAAGGTAACCCAGGTGCTTCGGATAAGTAGTTGAGCAGTTCTTTTAAGGCCTTTTAAACAAGACAAAAGTAGAACTGAAGGTAACCCAGTGCTATGGATCAGAAAACAGTTCATATAATATAATACTCTTCTGTTGAAATATATGATAAAGCGTATAATACATGGCAAAATCCGTATCACATGCCGTATCACCCTCGACCAATATCATCCCTCGGGCCTAAAGGCCCTTGGGCTGATATTGATGTCTCGGGATGATACGACATATGATACGGATTTTGCCATGTATTATTCTCTATGTATTGAACTATTCATATAGATCAAAATGTTTTGAAGTCTTGAAATTTCCAAAAGGTGTAAAGTTGTCTCATTGGCAGTCATAAAACATTTTATTTCTATACCTGAGGGAGTAAGGACCAATATGAAAATTAACTTGCAGATAATCCAGTATTATTATTATCAGACTAACCCTCAGTTTCTTATTGATTTGTGTTTTGTAAATCACGAATCTGATCATGAACATACTTACATAGGTCATAGGTCAAACAGGAATTTCACTTTTCTAGACAGAATTACCATTGATTTTCATAGTCTTTGAAGTTTCTTAAATTTTAATTGAAAAAGTTAACATAAATTGGAATAGTTTTAGAAATCTCTTCCAAGTTTTGGGTATCTTTCTAAATTTGCCCCTGTTACTGTTTATAATTTATGGTTGTGAATAAACTTTTATACATATTAGTAAGTTGATCTCAAATTAAATTGTTTCCTGGTCTTTATATTCTGAGAACTAAGATATGGCCTAGACAAATGTATATTTAAGAAGTTACATAGAGAAAGCTGTCAACAGTACATAATCAAACTTGTTGCATACATATATTATTTATTTCATTTATTTGTTTGATAAGAAACAAGCACATTATTTCATCATAAAGTATGTAAGCAGAGATTTTTGTAAATATTTATTTTATGATGTATACAATATCATATAGAAAAGGAATGTTCTTTTTTTTAATGTACCATTTGCAATAACTTTTCAAATACATTGTTAGGTTTAATGACAATATACACTTTTAATGGCAGTATCATTCTACATTTTAAATAAAGTATATATATTGATATTGATGACATAATATTTGAAAAAATATTGTCCTAGTTTTCTCCCTTGAGGAGTAGATGTCATAAAAAGGGCACTTTGAATGGGATTTAAATCAGTATAGTTTCTTTTATTTACTAATAAGAAAAAAATATGAAGCTAATGAGCCTATGACTTTAAGGCTTTTATATAAAAATGTATGAAATTGCACTTATTTGGAAAATTATTGCACATGACTTATACAGTTTATAAATTGTAGCTCCTATTACCAAAATAGGTCTGAATTTAGTAGATCTGGTTTGTTTTAGTTTTTTGTTATATGTATCTGTAACCATTTTGTATTTAGTGCTATTTTTTATATTGGCTTGTATTTTTGTTTTTCTTATTTGTCTTGTTATGAAATTTCATACTTAAAACTATTCTGAAGAATCTTTTCATATTGAATTATTAGATCTGGCTCATTTCAAAGTAATTAACTCTTTTGTTAACAATTTCTTGTAGTCCGACAAGTGTAAATTTGAAATCAATCTGAAAAATAGAAGAGCTACATTTTTTATGATGTTTATTATCAGGCAAAATAAATCTGTCGCTGCCTTCTGGCAGGAAAACAAATATAGGGCAAGTAGCCGTAGGTAGATAGAATCGTTTTATTTTTTGTAAAATGTTTTACTGACTATACAGACTATAAACTATATTGGGCCCTTTATGACTAAAATTAATAGTAAGTTTGACTGAAATGTTCATGATTAACTAGTATTTTTTGTTAAGGCAACAGATTTGTTTTGTTGGCCTTATTGAAATTTAAAGTTGTCTTGCGTATGAAATTGAACAAAATTTCTTTTTAGGATTATAAATTTATAATATTTCTCATTAACAGCTTCATTAAAATAAACATCTTAATATCAGTTAAATTAATAAAAGGCTATCCTAATCAAATCACTACATAAGAATTTAAACATTTAAAATCACTGATCGTTTAATGAACTATTGGCATTGCAAGTGACCTGCTTTGCCTTAAACAAAAATCAGTATCTATATATACTTTTGTAATTTAGAGTCAAAAGTTTTTAAGACATATAAGTAGCACCCGAAAGAATATATTCGTGACAATTCTATAAATCTGTTATCCATTCTTTTGAGTTTGACATTATAACAGTGAAACATCTAAAAAAAAAAAAGGCTAACATTTTCTTTATTCTTCCACTTTGATTCTACCTACATTATCTGATTAATCTATCTTCTGTAATATCTTCAATTTTCAATGTAATGAATTAATTTATATTAGGACGGGGACCCCATCTTTCATGATTTTAACTATAGTGTCATTTCCAGATGTTATATATCTTTTAATTCAGTTTTGTATATTACATATACGTGTATATTTTTTAGCTTATGAACATCATGCACAGTTAAAACGTGTATGAATATGTATTTGTTAATACATTTGTATTATATTCTGTTATTTTTGTATCTGGCAGTGATATTATTTGAATTTTGTTTCATAAAATCTTTGGTACTACGTTCACAAGATTATTTTTTTATGTTAAAAAATCATCTTTTAATATTATATTGAGGGTAAAAAAGTGATGGGCATTACATTTTGTTAATTTACAGTACATGCTTTATAACCTAAGAGATCACAATTCAAAGTAAAGAATCATTTTACAAGAGTTTACACTTTTTCAAACTGGAAAACAAATTTGTTTTGTTATAATGATGGGATCTGAATGACTCTAGGCCTAGGAGAATAAAAAGTTTCATTAATAATTTTTGTTGACATCTGGTCTAATTGTGGTACAAAGTTCATAAATGACGATCTAGATTTACATTGATAAAATTTTACTCTAGAGTCCGAGACCACAGTTATTTCGTAGTGCATTTCCATCAGATGATAAATGAAAGTAACAAAAATCTCACCTTTGCTTTCTGAATAATATTTTTACAGTGTGTTGTACTAATTTTGTGACAAATTATATCAAAATTATAGAAAACTTCATCAGCTCTAACTCAGAATATTGACACTTTTATGTTAAGGGGTCTTTAAATCTTTTAAAAGCTTCGGAAATGCTAATTTTTAACCTTTTTAGCTGGACCACTACTTGACTTTCAAATTCATGACCCAAACTTTTGTACAGTGTCATTTCATCCCCCTACTTGCTATTTGAGGCATAAAACTTGAAGAAATAAATTTGGAAGGGGTATAAAAAAATTAGCAAGTAACACACTGTCCAGACTAGGGACTATTTCGTGGACAATGAAAATCAAGGGACGATAACTGTGTACTCTGACCTAATATTATGCAGTTAAAAATAAAAAGAGGTAGGATCATAACATAGCAATACAATGTAATACATTCAACTTGAATGATTCAAGTGTGAGGAGATTGTGACATTCATTTGAAAATCTCTACTCAAGTTTTTGCAATCTGACATGTTTTTTTTTTTAGATAGTTTTAATTAAAAAGTTCTGATATATTCTCTGGTATTGTCATCATACATTGTACATGTAGTACATGTAGAATGTAGTTATACAGATTGATGAAAAAGTGTTTTTTTTAACATTGAATCTGATATAAGGTTAGGTATGTGTTCTACCATTATGGTAGAATAAAATAGCTTTATTTTTCTAAACAAATTATGAATTTTGTTTTTTTTCTAACATTTAAAGTAGATATTTGTACTACACAATTTAAAAAAAAATCCGTAGGTTTTGATGTTTTTATTTCTTTTGAACTTCAAGATTTTCAGGTTACCCGGTATATTGGAAGAAATAGGATCTGATAATGATTGTTATTTCTACCATGCTGTATTTATTGTCCTATAGTCATAGCCTTGTGTTTGTTAAAGTTTAATAGTATTAAAGTATGTTTCGTGTTTCATGTGTATTTTATCAATTGATGATTTGAGTCTCATAGGGTACATGGTCAGGTTGTTCATGTTTGTCTGTTTCAAACTTTATTAAAATATAAGCAGATTTGCTATTATATTGTCAATGAGACAACTATCTATCTGAGTTTAATTGACAAAAATAATTATAGGTCACTGTAGATCTTTCAACAAACTATTATTCACTCAGCTATAAAAGGCCTCAAGAGGAACATGGTGAAACAATTCATCTTCCGAGAAAACTAACAGCCGATTTGAAAACACAATACATAAAAATACATATATATCTATATATAGGGTTTTTCAAGGGACTTCTTTGCCAATCTTTAATTTACAATCATAAAGATGTACGGTAAGTAAGTTTATTGTTTGTTTACCAAATAAAAATACAGTTGTTCCATTGGTAAAATATCCACTGTAAACCAATCATTATGTGTTGTATTTTTTTAAAAACATATTTCCCAGGATGCATCAGATTATAAAATGCTGAATGGAGTCAAACCTGGCAATTCAGTATTAAGCCAGGGTCAATAATGCATAAAATAGATAATAAGAATCAGTATAAATGGTGGAAAGTACAATTAACCACATCAACCATCAACTACAGACTCCTCCATAACATTGACTAATGAACCATGAAAATGAGGCAAATGTCAGATGACAATGCCAAACAATCATTTCACACGCCAAGTATAGTTGACCTATCGCTTATGGTTAAAAAAACCCAGACCAAAACATGACATCCTTAACACTGAGCAATGAACAGGGGTCGAAATTGGCGCTGGTCCGGTGGTCCGAGACCAGTAGAATTTGTGTCGGACCAGTAGATTTTGTCAGCTGGTGGTCCGACGGACCAGTAGAAATTTTTCGTTAAAATCACTGATAGCATCTCTATCTCGGTTTGTTTACAAAATAAAAAACCTGAGAAATCATTTTTTAGGGTACTGGGGGTACTATTTTTAAAATCTCAGGTGAGCGCACTACACAACAACACAAAATGTGGAAATTTTTAAATGGAGTTAAAACGCCGGGCAAAACAAATTAATTAATTAAGCGGCATTCAAAAGGAAGATTTTTCAACTGACAAAAGGAAACATGAATAGAAAATATCCTGGGAAAAAGAACTCGAATGGTTAAATTGTAAAGGCATTGTAAAACATGTGAACAATTTGCAGTGACAGACCTAGATGAGAAATGTATTTTTGTAATTGGATCTTCAAATTTTAAGTAAGACTTTGTACTTGCTCATGAACAAACAGAACAGCACAAATATCTACTGGAATAAAGAAGAGGAAAGCAGCTGAGGAAAATAAAACTAAACATCTGTCATATCTTTTAGTGGTTATCAAATGAATGTCACTTTTGCAGGACCAGTAAATTTTGAGACGGACCAATAGATTTTAAGTCTGCTGGTCCGGCTGGCCAGTACACTAAAAAGCTTAAATTCGACCCCTGTCAATGAACCATGAAAATGAGGTCAATGTCAGATGACATCTGCTATTGGACAAGTACACCTTATAATCATTCCATACAACAAATATAGTAGACCTATTGCTTATAACATCTGATATATATGGACCTGACCACAAAAAATTAACCTTGTTCACTGATCCATGAAATGAGGTCAGATGAAGACTGTCAGACAGACATGAAGACTTTGCAAGGTACATGTATACTAAAAATAGTTATCCTATTACTCATAATAATAGAGAAATTGACATTACAAAAAATTTCAACTATTTTCAAGTAGTCATTGAACCATGAAAATGAGGTCAAGGACAATGGACATATGACACGTAAACTTCAGAGCATAATGCATCAATATACAAAGTATGAACCATCCAGGTCTTCCACCTTCAAAAAATGTAAAGCTTCTGAGTAGTAACCTAATGCTACTGCTGCCAGATCTCTATCTCTATGTCAAGCTTTCTGCGACAGAAGTTGCAGGCTCTACAAAAAACTATGCAAAGTGCAGCTATTACTTATGCCTTTAAAGAGCTTTTTTTCAGGAATCACCGCTCAGAACATGCAAAACAAAAAGTGTGTAATGCCAAATATATAAAAACAATGGGATGGAAAAATTATCATTTCGGTTTTGAATGCATGGTTTCAGCCTAAATTTCAATCAATTTTAAAGCAATTATATCGGAGTGCCTGGAGTTCAACCCAAAAGTATCTCGCTTGTTTCATTGTCACAACACATAAACTGGCTATTTTTTTTTTGCAGACTGTATAATTCAAGTATGTCTTCATCTTTCTGACCATGTTCAACCATGATTTCAAGGCTGCATTGATCGCGGTTGAATTGGAAAATTGGATGAGTCTTAATTTCTGTAAAAATTTGTCATCAGAAAGTTGACATTATGCCTCCTACATGTTATCACGTTTGTCCATGACAACAAGAGCCCTACCTTTTTCTGCTGGTTTTAATATTATGTTGACGGCAACTGCACAGCCATATATTTTCCTTAGACCATTAATTTTAAGAAGTGGCAGTGGACAAACGTGTTCACCTTGTATTAAATTTTGTCAATATGTTTAGGAATCCATAAACTTTTTTTTCTGAATCTTGGAATTTCAACATTTTCTTGTTCTTTTTATATAAATAATTTGTTTTATCGTTTTTTCAAGCAAATCAAGTTATATATATTTTTGAGCATTGCAAAATGTATGGAATTTAAAAATATTTTTCAACAGTTTTTTTCATGAGCTCTATTATTTTGTTTGGCTACAGTATGTGAATAACTGTCTTTTTTACATTTAAGTTGTATGTTTGTTTGCTGGTGGGTAGATCTTGTTTTAAACAGTCTTTTTATGAGTACAAACAATAGATATAGGAAGATGTGGTGTGAGTGCCAATGAGACAACTCTCCAACCAAATAACAATTTAAAAAAAAGGTAAACCATTATAGGTCAATGTACGACCTTCAACACGGAGCCTTGGCTCACAACAGCAAATGTACATATACATCTTGCAATGGTATAATAATTTCATTGTTTATGACTTTGTGGAATATTATAGGTCTGGTTTTTAACCTGCATCTTGTTAGGTTTGGCTGTTTAGATTAAGTAGGATTTCAAATACACTGATGTTGCTCTGATATCTGTTGCAGCTCTTCCAGTCTGTATTGATTTTTTCTGAAGTGCGTGGATCACAAACTGTGCAGCAATATTTTAATTTTGGTCTTCATATAGTTTGATTGTCTCTTTCCTATCCTAATTCTTAGATTTCATCTTATAATTACATTAGATGTATGTTTCATTATAATACTTTATTCTGATTGGCTAACTGCACATCATGTGTTATTCCGTAAGCAGTTGCATTGCTCAATACAACTTTTCATTTATGATAACACGTGGTCCAACAATAAAGAGCACAGGTGAATTAAATAAAAAAAATATGTAAAATACGTGTTTTCATGATCATAGCTAAAAAATGTAATTATAAGGATTGAATGCTTCTTTTTGTAACTTTATAGGGTTGTAAAAGCGTTGACCGTGCACACATTTTTAGAATGAAGCTCGGAAGACAAAATGTACTTCAGTCAATGCTTTTACACCCCAATAAATTTGCAAAAAGAAGCATTCAATTCTTAAATAAATGATATGGATCAATTTGCTTTTGCTAGTGATTATTGTATATGTTTGTTCCATTTGAGACGTGACGAAAGTGTAATGTTTCGACATTTTGCTAATTGACATTTCTAGGATATGGCCATGCATGTAGTAATAAAAATGCATTTGTTTATTCTTTTCTTGAGACAATGTTACATGTATCAAGAGTGGAATAAGTTGTTTTCTCACTGTTGAAGACCATACAGTTGCCTTTAATTGCTTACATCCACTTCATTTAAGTGTTGGTGGACCATTGTCTCATTGGTAATAATTTTTTAACTTGAATGAAATCATTGTAGAATTATGAAAATAATTATAAAACTGTACACAGGAGTGAAATCCTTGCATAATCATGCAAAAACTTGCAAAACTGTGCACTTAAAATCTTAATCATTAAAATTCTATTAATCAGGAAAAAGGAATTATGCAGCATTTTGCTAATTGTGTTCAGTACGAATAAACCTTGAAGAATTATGCATGCTTTATAAGTCTGATGTCAGTATATCTTCATGGGCATGTGTAAGACATAATAGTGTCCTGTGAAAAAGTGTCCACATGGACAGTTTTTCATAGAATTTTGGTATTTAATAATGTCCATTGCCATGGAATAGTGTCCCTCAAATGGACAGATTTTTACTGTAAAAGATATGAAATAGTGTCCACCCACAGGACAAATTTTCATAGAAGTTGCTATTAGATTGTGTCCTCCAAGGGAAGTAATACAAAGGTCATTTAAAAGTTTTATTATACTTGAATTCTAATTAAAATATGAAGGATTGATGAGAAATTGATTAATATACAAATGTAAACAAACAAATAATGGATGGAAGTGAATATAGAGAAATTTAAGTTCTTAGAAATTCCCAGCAAATGGTAATGACAATGAAAGAATAACAATAAGAAGGAAGTGTAAAATCAAATCAGAAGAACTTAATTATATTTATTATGTCAGAGAAGAAGGCAATAGAAAATAAATAATGTCCACTGCCATGAAATACTGTCTCCTAAGTGGGAAGCATTTTACAGCAACTTTTGTAGTAAATGTTATTAAATTGTGTCCTCCAAGGAAAATAAAACTGAACAGCATCTGTTACTTATTTGAGTTTGAATTATACATGCATGACATGTATATAATTATATTATAAAAAATATAAATATGAAGATAAGGATGGTATGAGGGCCAATGAGACAGCTCTATATGTCAAAGTAACAATTAATAAAAATTTGTAATTAGAGTTAAAACATGTAAAATACATTTAATAATAACAAGGTAATT
The DNA here is from genome assembly GCF_965363235.1 of Mytilus galloprovincialis. Lineage (NCBI taxonomy): Eukaryota > Metazoa > Mollusca > Bivalvia > Mytilida > Mytilidae > Mytilus > Mytilus galloprovincialis. The sequence goes on along the minus strand of NC_134843.1, from coordinate 34,581,593 downwards.
GATATAATTTAAAACTTTAATCATAACAAAAAATGCCTTTGCGTACACAATGTCCTGTGAAAAAAATGTCCACCTGGACAATATTGTGGTAGTGAATTATGTCAATGTTCATGGACACTTTTTCATACCTGAGGACATATTTTTATAGAAAATTGTGTCCAGGACACATCTAAATAAGTAAATATTGTCCTTGGACAGTATTTACTATGAAAATGTGTCCGGTGGACATTTTTTCTTTGGGGACATTATTAAATCCTACACATGCCCAGTTCTGCAATTATTGGTACCCATTTATATCTGCCCATAAGGTATGCCAAACTACAATGAAACTAACTTTTTTAAAGCAAAGACAATCATTTCTATTTTTTCATTTTTAATTACACAAGTTACTTTGTTAGATATTAACTATCAGTATCATCAGAATCATCAATATCTAGAAAATTAAATCTATTCGACAGTTCGCAAGAAGCTTTGATATTTGTTTTCATTTTCCAAACAGTACTTTTATCAGTGATCTCATTGATATTTGAACTTTCGTCATCTTCGCTGTCAATTTTTTTGTCAACCGTCGTCACAGACTTCTTTTTCTTTCTATTTCTGGTTCTTTTATTTGATGATGTGACAGTTTTTAGGCATTGATCTTCATCAACTCTGGACAAAATAAATGACATAAGATTTTGAAACAAAGAAAGAGCAGGTGACTGCTTTACTAACATTTCTGATATAAAAAGATCGGGAATTGATCTTGTTTGTAGATCCTTACAAAAATTGTACAGAAAACTGCCACAGAAAATCGAAGAAGGATTTACAGGTGGGAAAGGAAAACCCAATATTTGATTCAAATGTGTCGTCGACAAAAAACACGACTGGAACTGTGCAAATCCATGAATGATACTTATATCAATAGGATGCTTCACAGTATGTTGTGGTGCATGAAAATACTTTTCTAAATTCTTTTTCAGTTTTTCTCTCTGGTCTAAAGTTGATTTGGTAAATGATGCATTTATTGTGGAATCATTTTTATCCTCTTCTTCAGTAAATGTTCTTGCTGACAGAGCAACCCAACACACAAGAATTGTTTTTACAGAATGTAAATTTGTTTTAGGGTCTGCATTTCTTATCCAAAATATGACCGCCATTATAAACAAAATTATGTCATCACTGATAATTTCCTCGTTACTTTGATTAAAGTTTAGATTAAAAACCTTGCACAATAGTTCTCGCTTTCTGCTACATTTCATATCCTCAATCTCACCTAGCCCTGGGAGGTCACCATATCCTTCCACCGAAGGAATGATTTCAATTAGATTTTTCTTTACGTTTTTCTGTCCATCTTGTCGATCGTACTCCTCAACGCAAAATTTCTTAGATATTTCTGTACATGCAAAATTTTTCAATTCATCTCTCAATAATATGCTATATAAAATTTGTCGTAAGTCTGTAGAGCAACTGTATGATGAAGGCATTTTTATTTCCTCAACTTGACATTGTAAGATGTTTCTATGAAGAACCAAAGTATTCTGCATGAAAGGTGGCATCTTCCCTTGCCTGTGAAAATCTATGAACCAAGACGGAATGGTGTTTTTATTATAACTTGATGTCTGATAATTCTTCGATGGCTCTTCTTTATTTAAGAAGAAATCATACAAACTGAATGAACGGTATGTGGTAATGTTAGTATATGCATCCATTGATTTTTTAATTAATTCTTTCACACCATCTCGTCTCTCAGGTTTAACTGACAATATAAGCCTGTTTACTCCACTTTCAATGCTTTTCAAACTTTCCAGCCAGTTCATTATCTTCATCATTTTTGTATGGGTTCGTGTAACAGTAATGCCTAAAGGAGCATGTTTAGGAATTTTCAAAGCAGAATAAAATTCTTCAAATGTGTGAATATTTACATAATCATTACCAAGCACTGTTGCCATTAGAGGTAAAACTTCCTTATCAAGTTCAGGAAAACATGAAATAAAGTTTTTTGTGAAATACTTTTTGACAGGAAGATATTTAAATTCATTGCCTTCACTATCCTTCACTGTTGGCTGGACTTCAAAGTTGACACTATCAAATGGAATAAACCCATCGGTAAGATTAAGAACATAAAAGTCGCTGTCAAAGGAAATAACTGGACATTTGAAATCATTGGCTAATATTGCTATCTGGTTGTCTGCTTCAAAGTCACATGTTACATGGGGAATACCAAGATTATCTAATGCCGTCATAAACACTTCATAAGACAAGATAGGTAGAATTTTCCCCCGATCAGAGTTTATTATTGCTCCTGATAAGAGTATCCTTTTAGTAGCTCTCTCTAAAGATGTTTTCAGTTTTCGATCGTCTGGCTCATACCCGCCATCTAGAATAATGTATGGTTCTATATCACATGATTTTAAAATGTCGAAAAATTCTTTAATTTTTCGTGAAAATTTATTGTAATCACCTCCATGTGTGTAACCTACATTGTAACTGTAGAAGAGAAGATGGTAGAGGTTGTTACCATCGATTATAACTTTAGAATGATGAAGCTGATAGTCTTGAAGAAGCTGCAAGTTGTCATCTATCAATGTTGTCAGACCTGGGATGCCCATGGTAATTGGTACTATTTCATCTGAAATAAAAAATGTAAAGATATCAATGAATAAGAGATTTTATTCATGTATGCTCTATTTGAATATGGAGAAATATTTCATGAAAACTGAAACAAGTTTTGGATGGTTAAGTGTGTCAGTTAGATCATACTGAAATATTAGTGAAAGTAACCAGAATACATGGAATATGAGCCTTAGTTACCACATCTTATTATATCTACTAAACCTCGATTAGTCATACATTTTTTATCAATTAGTTCCAAAATTGTGGAAAGAGTAAAATGTTTATCAAGGAATCATGCCTTTAAGGATGTGATAGTTTGTGGAATCATTGTGTATTCCTATTATCATATATGAGATTAATATCAAACATGATTGATTTATGATGATAATAAAAAAAAGTTAAAGCAAAATTACCAGCTAGATAACCAAATTAATAATGTAAAATTTCAAAATTGAAATTAATTTCAGATGTATGAATAATAACAATAATTGTGTGAGTGTTGCATGGCAATACATACTCCTCAACCAGTTAAAATTTCATAGTTTTTATGGTATTGGAACAAAATTCTAACTTGATCTTTAACTTGTCATGGTGTAACTATTATAACAAATATATCAAGTCAATATCTTCAAGCATGACAAAAACTAGAGGCTCTAAAGAACCTGTGTCGCTCACCTTGGTCTATGTGAATATTAAACAAAGGACACAGATGGATTCATGACAAAATTGTGTTTTGGTGATTGTGATGTGTTTGTAAATCTTACTTTACTGAACATTCTTGCTGCTTACAATTATTTCTATCTATAATGAACTTGGCCCAGTAGTTTCAGTGGAAAATGTTAATAAAAATTTACAAATTTTATGAAAATTGTTAAAAATTGACTATAAAGGACAACAACTCCTTAGGGGGTCAATTGACCATTTCGGTCATGTTGACTTATTTGGAAATCTTACTTTTCTGAACATTATTGCTGTTTACAGTTTATCTATATCTATATTCAAGATACCAAAAATAACCAAAAACAGCAAAATATCCTTAAAATTACCGATTCAGGGGCAGCAAACCAACAACTGGTTGTCTGATTCATCTGAAAATTTTAGGGCAGATAGATCTTGACCTGATAAACAATTTTACCTCGTCAGATTTGCTCTAAATGCTTTAGTGTTTGAGTTATAAGCCAAAACTGCATTTTACCCCTATGTTCTATTTTTAGCTGTGGCGGCCATCTTGACTTGATGGCCATGTCACCGAACACATTTTTTAAACTAGATTCCCCAAAGATAATTGTGGCAAAGTTTGGATTAATTTGGCCCAGTAGTTTCAGAAGAGAAGATTTTTGTGAAAGATAACTAAGATTTAAGAAAAATGGTTAAAAATTGACTATAAAGGGCAATAACTCATAAAGGGTCAACTGACCATTTCGGTCACGTTGACTTTTTTGTAAATCTTACTTTGCTGAACATTATTGCTGTTTACAGTTTATCTCTATCTATAATAATATTCAAAATAATAACCAAAAACAGCAAAATTTCCTGAACATTACGATTCAGGGGAAACAACCCAACAACGGGTTGTCCGATTCATCTGAAAATTTCAGGGCAGATAGATCTTGACCAAATTAACAATTTTACCCATGTCAGATTTGCTCTAAATGCTTTGGTTTTTGAGTTATAAGCCAAAAACTGCATTTTACCCCTATGTTCTATTCTTAGCTGTGGCGGCCAACTTGATTTGATGGCCAGGTCACTGGACACATTTTTTAACCTAGATATCCCAAAGATGATTGTGGCCAAGTTTGGATTAATTTGGCCCAGTAGTTTCAGAGGAGAAGATTTTTGTAAAAGATAACTAAGATTTACGAAAAATGGTTAAAAATTGACTATAAAGGGCAATAACTCCTAAAGGGGTTAACTGACCATTTCAGTCACGTTGACTTATTTGTAAATCTTACTTTGCTGAACATTATCGCTGTTTACAGTTTATCTCTATCTATAATAATATTCAAGATAATAACCAAAAACAGCAAAATTTCCTTAAAATTACCGATTCAGGGGCAGCAAACCAACAACGGGTTGTCGGATTCATCTGAAAATTTCAGGGCAGATAGATCTTGACCTGATTAACAATTTTACCCCCATGTCAGATTTGCTCTAAATGCTTTGGTTTTTGAGTTATAAGCCAAAAACTGCATTTTACCCCTATGTTCTATTTTTAGCCATGGTGGCCATCTTGGTTGGTTGGCCAGGTCACCGGACACATTTTTTAAACTAGATACCTCAATGATGATTGTGGCCAAGTTTGGTTTAATTTGGCCCAGTAGTTTCAGAAGAGAAGATTTTTGTAAAAGTTCAAGACAATGGACGGGCCAGGTGAGCTAAAAAGTGCCGAAAACTGTATTTTCTAAGTAAAATGACCATAACTCTTCCAAAATCATCACACCATATCAAAATTCTAACTTGATATGTAACTTGTCACAATGGCAGTGTCTGCACGTACCCAAATTGGCCTTTCTAGGCTACACGTACCCGCAACCGATTTTATAATAAACTGTCATATGATCAGGAATGAAATGTAATAGAGAAACTAAAATTTTCAGATGTTTCTTGATTAAGTGAATTCAGTGAAGAGAATGGCAAATGATAATTTTTAATTTTTGTTTATGTATTAGTTTGAAAAATAGAAAGTAAATGTAAACATAGTAAATGCACATTAAAAGAATAAAATTATACTGAATTTGAATAAATACATGTAAACAAAATTGAGTTTGAAATTTATTTTCTTATAAAATTGGAAGCAAAAACAAAATATTTAAAATATCTAAAACGACTAAAAATAAAGTTGAGTATATATATATACACAATTTAAAGTAATAAGATAAAATTCCATATGTCTAAATCTAGATGCATTTGATAATTTTATATCCATTCAGAACTCTAGACTTATCGTTTGCTATTTCTACTGTTGCACCCGTGAAATATAATAAATTATTTCAGGTATTCATATATATACAAGGTTAAAATAAAAAGAGTTGTGTATGATGAATAAATTTGTTTGAATTAATAATGTGTTATCTATCTATAGATAATCTATTGCATTAACGATTTTTATATTTAAGATCATTTATTTTAACAACTTTTAACTGTTCTTATTTTGTTTCTGTTTTTCTCACTGGTTTGTAATGCCTATTTAATTTGATTCTCATTTTAAAAAAATACCATTCTATCAATAATTACAAATTACAATAAATATTTAAAGGAAAAATTTCAAAAACTAACCAGATTCCGTCCTATGAAATGGGTCTCATTGGGGTCTCAGCATGACATGGGATGGGACGGGACACATGAAAGTGGAATTATTGTGCTGTGAAAACGGGAAATGAAGTCTAAAGGGACACTGGAAATTACAAAAAAAAATGAGAATTGCTTAGTACGTACATAGTGTAAGTGGATCTAAGTGGGATACAGGAATCTGACAAAACAGTAAGCGGGATCCGGGATCAGAACCCCCCATTGAAACCCCCTATGAAACTTACTAGGGATGTTGTAAAAATAAAATTTGCATTGAACTTTAATTTTCAAAGTCGAAAGTTTGACATTTCAAATCTTAAAATATCTGTAAGTAATCAATTTGTTTCACTAATTGTGATAATTTCCTTTTTTTTCACATTCTATTCTCGATCCGATGAAATTAAATTATAAAACTGAACATTTCTGAAGGCGGTACGCTTAGTCTATGAAGGCCAATTTGGCTACGTGTACTTGCATGCGGGTACGCACAGACACTGCATAAAGCAATCAAATATTTGTATCTTTTATGCACATATATATACATTACATGTATCAATCTAGTCCAAATAATTATGACGTTTTTGGAAGACTTTTTCAAATTTTTCCTTTAACGCTTTCCTGCTTTGTAAGGCGTCAAAGAAAAAAATATAATAGCCTTTCAAGATCTTTCAAGACGTCATTATTATTTGTGTAGCAGAGTGATTTTTCATGCTTCATAAATTATGTAATTTGCACTTTTGAAATCATTGATTTATATTAAAAATCTACTTATCAAATTCTTATTGAGTCTTTAGTTTAATTATTTCACTCTTGCAAAGTATTTTTACTAAAGGATATTTATCCTTTATGACTTGATTTAGTATATAATTTACGTATTGAGTAATGTTACTCATACATATTCATGGGGGTTGAAACTGAACTCGTTTTGATTGGTTCTTAGTTATTGGCGGTTAAGTTGATTTTTCCTTTGTGCACCTTGGGTAGAATTTACCTGGACACTGGTCAATGAAAGACGTCCATTATTGACTGAGATTATATGATATCAGAAACCCATATTGACATGTTGTATATTTACTATATTCAGCTTTATAGTTTTCCAGACATGACTAGTAAGTTGCACTTCCTTCTTTATTAACATTTTAACACGAATTAATAGATTTGGTCAACTTCCCTATTTTCGAGTAAATACTCTTCAGATTGCATGTTTATAACATTTGAATGAGCATATTTTTGTTAAAGAAGCTAGGTCATATTTTATAAAGTAATGTAACTAGTATCAATCATGCATATGGACATACAAGGAAATCATTTTATTTTATTTATATTCTGGTATAATTTTGTAATTTTGTATTGTTATTTTTTTTTCTATTTGTGAGTTACATTTATATTGTGTAAACTGTATATAAAATAATTTGCCACGGATTCTGAACTAAAATCATATTATTGGATGTCCCTCCCCCTTTTTGTTTGTAAAACACTTCTGTTGAAACGTGTCAACAATTCCATATTTCATATATTGACTTATAATTTACCGTGTGATCCCAGGTGTAGTAGAATATAGAATTAAATTGTTGTTACATGTAGCTATTGTATATATCTTGGTTGAAGGAAATCTAAACAGGTGCTTGTCCACATTCGGCATGGGGCTGCATTATCTCCCTTGAACTTGCGATGTTGTCTCCCTTATTTTGTAGTCTGAAAATATCTTTGAACTCAGAGTTGAGGAAGAAGGTATAACACATTTACAAACACATAACCAATCGTCTCCATTTACAACTAGTGTAGTTTTTTTTGAACATTTACAATGACAGTGAAAATACACACAATCAGTTCCTAAAAAAAAATGAAAACATGAAAAGGGTTAAAAATTAGCACTTTAGAAGCTTTGAACTGTTGAAAAGATTTCAAGACCCCCTTTATAAAATTGTCCATATTTTGAGTTAGAGCCGATGAAGTTTTCTACAATTTTGATATAATTTTCCCAAAAGTAGTACAACACATTGTAAAAATATTATTGAGAAAGCACAGGTGACATCAGGTGGGATTTTTTTTAATTTCATTTATTAACTAAAAGAAATGCACTAGACGTATTTCCTATACCAAACTAGATATGCCATACATACTCAATGTTTACTGACCAGTATACAAATACAAATTGAACTATACTTCATACTATATAAATCTAAATAATAACTCAACAAATATATATTGCATTTGTCGTACAGACGAACTAGCCGGCATTTAATATGATATAATCTGACTTTATGTGACGATATAAATTTATTACAATACATCGATCAAAAATGATAAATTAGACTAACAGATTTGTGTATTTCATAAACCGTATAAAAGATTCTATTCCTTGAATCTTCATCTCCATCATTAGTGATGAATGCCACACAGGAAAAACCATAAAAAATAACTTAATTCATGGACACCTGTAACTCGAGGTAATGCCGACACCACTTCCAGAGAAAGCGTCAAGTGCAGTGCTTAAAAAACCAAATACAAAAATAAACAGCCACTGCTTATAACATACTTATATATATAAAAATATATATACACTTGTAATTTGTGGTTTACTATCGAACAGCCACGGCTAGAATGAAGACCTTAACACGGACAATACATTTGGCACCAAACCATAAAAAACCTTGACCATTGGTCATTCTGAACACGTGACTACACTTAGTCTTGATGAACCGTGCAATACATTATTTTTCTACTATACTACGAAACGCTGAAAAATATACAATTAACTGTGTACTCTGACTTGTATATGACCAGTGAGTTATGGAAGATTTTGGCATGATAATGTTCCAAATTTAACCAGGGGATCTAAAACTGTGAACCGTCCAGAGCACCTGAGTTGTCTCCAATTTTTGTCAGGGCTCTTGGGACTCAATCTTTAATGTTAACTGTGTACATAGTGTTTCATATTCTGCATTTTGTCTGTTGGTTTTTATTTTGTCTATTGTCATGATGTTGTCTGACATCCTTTGACATCATTTTTGATTGCTCTTTTTGTATTTATATGTTTTTATGAAGTATCAGTGGAGGCATTAAGTTTTATCCATTTCCTTATGGACATTTGTCCATACGTCTGTATGTCCGAAATTGGTTTCCTTTCTCTAATTTAAGTTTACCTCAGCCAAATATTATGAATCATATACACAATGCTTATTGCCTCAGAACACAGACCAAGCTTGAAATTAATTCGGTGGCATCTGATGACTTTTGACCTTCTTGAGTTATGCCCCTTCTAAATGCAAAATTGCTGAATTTTTCATGTCCATTCTCTATCTTTGACAGTTTGCTTCAACTATATTTTAGAAATCTTTTTTTTCTCATTTTCAGCTGTTGAATTTTGTGACATTAGTAGAAACAAGTCAAAAAAACATGGATGACATTTCAGCACATGTGCTAATTGCTGTTTAAAATTAAGGAGGTTTGTATCTCCTTTAAGTTATATCACATGTATATCAATTTTATGAGGGGCCTTGGTCATGTTGGTGACCGAGTGGTCTAAGTAGTTACTACTGTAATCACTAGCCAGTCAACACTGAGGTTGTGAGTTTGAACCCCGCTTGTACAGGTGCACTCGACTCCAATCTTAATTGACTAGGATTGTCAGTTTTCCTATCAAAGGTTGGTGGTTTTCTCTGGGCACTCCAGCTTCCTCCACCAATAAAAACTGGCCACCACGAAATAGCCTAAATGCGTTGCTTATTAAAACACCACAAAATCAAAATCAGTTTTATGAAGAACCTTATATATAAAAAAGAAGATGTGGTATGATTGCCAATGAGACAACTATCCACAAAAGACCAAAATGACACAGACATTAACAACTATAGGTCACCGTATGGCCTTCAACAATGAGCAAAGCCTAAGCCTATGGAATCAAATGGTAAATTGGATATGTGTATCAAACTATATTTTGAAATGATTATTGATTCATCTGATTGGTTACTTTAACAATGTATTAATATGAACATAGAATACAAATAAGTTTTAGAAATATATTCATGTACAACAATTCAAAACATGAATTTTGTATTGAATTCTTTTGGAATTAGATTTCTCTTATATCTTTTTTCTTTTATTTTCTTATTCACAAAATATTTATTTGAATCTTCAGCATGTTCAGTGTTTGATGAATTTTACATCATTATAACTCAAACTAACCTCTTAATGGTGAAACAATACTTCAAACATTCAAAGATATATTTAGAAAAAAAAATAATTGTGTGTTAAATATGTCCCAGCTGTTCTTTTACGGTAACCATGGATTTGCACAACATAAGACTGAATATATAATTTTTTTAATCATTTTTTGTGGACGAAGAAAATTGTGACCCTCTTCAGAAAGAGAATTGAAAAGTTTAAGATTGAAAGCATTGAAAAAATATTCACTGTCAGTATATATACATACTTATTTATTTGTAAGAAAGCAAAACTCCATCTAAAATTATAAATTTGACCTTTTTGCACTTGGCTTTATTACTCCTCCCACAAGGATTTTCACCGAAATCTTTCTATCAGGATGTTATTTCAAATCCTTTCTGGCTTGTCTATACTAAGGGGGAAAAAATGGAAGAAATAAACAGAAAATAGGGGAGAAAATCTATTTTTTTGGGGACAATGAAAAATTTAAATTTAAAAGGTGATACAGTAATTATGGTTAAGAGCCTAAACATACTGTGAAAAAACAAAAGCAAACATAAAATATAAATGATATATTGTGTATAAGGCACTGACAGCAACCCAACACATAGCTAATTCATAAACCTGTGTTTTGAATATACATATAAATGTTGATTTATTTCAGATTGTTAAAGCCATGAAATGTCTTTTTTTGAAACAATTGGTATAAAAACTGTACTTGTGATTGGAACAGTACTACGAGTATGTTTGATTCTCTACGGGGAGTGGCAGGACAGGACACAGATAGTTAAATTCACAGATGTAGATTATTATGTCTTTACAGATGCTGCTGAGTTTATGACTAAGGTAATACAAAATCTGCTTTTTAAAAGATTTCATACATTAAAACACTTTGAACATATTTTAGACATTTAAATCAAGAAAATAACAGTTTTCTTATCTGTTGCCAATACTATTTGAGTATGGATTGGTACCTACTTCAGATGAGAGCATGTTTTGTATAGGAATAAGGAGATGTGGTATAATTACCAATGAGGCAACTCTGCACCATAGACCACATAAGGTAGAAGTAAGCAGCTATAGGTCACCATATAGCCTTACAGCCAAAAATAATCATTTTGGTGGTAGAGTTATCTCCCATAGTCATTCAAATATTTTTACTTTTAAAAGTTTTAAAGTAAGTCTTTATTTTCTACAACTTCTATTGACTTTAATGCTCTTATAGAGTTTTATTGTATATCTTTTATTACTTGTCATGTAAAATAGAAATCTTATTATTCAATATCTTGAAAATATTGTCAATTTACAAGCATCCAGTTAGCAACTTTTGTATCCTGGCACATATACTTAACATTTGTGCATAGTAGAATTCTTAGTTCAGTTCTTTGGAAAAAAGATTATTTTTTTATTAAAAATTAGTAAACTAACCCCTTAAAATGTTTAGGCTATTTGACTTCTAAAAACTTGAGAGTTGCAGGGGATTTATTAAAATTAATTGTATAATCATTACCTTGACTGACACAAGAATGAGAAAATGACTGTATCCACTATTAAACTATATTGAACACATTGTAATAGGCAAGTAACTGTTTAGTTTAATACCCATATATTGTCATTAGCTTTTGATATACACTTCTTAAGTAAACATACTATGACCATATTATGTTATGCAAAGGGAAGAACTTTATTTTTTAAGAAATTGTTCGAATTATTTCATATTGACATTCATTAAATTATAATGTTTTTCTTTTACCAGGGGCAGTCACCTTACTTACGACCTACATACAGATATACACCGCTTTTAGCATGGTTACTTCAGCCAAACATCACCTTAACACCTTTATTTGGAAAGATTATATTTATTTTCTGTGATATAATAACAGGATATTTGATATACTTACTATGCGTATCACAAAAGGTGCAGGAAAAAGTTGCAGTTATCTGCTCTTGTTTATGGCTTTTGAATCCTGTCCCTGCTACAGTGTCCAGCAGGGGAAATGCAGAATCTATCATGGCGGTTCTCGTCTTGTTGTCATTGAAACTAGTACAGGAAAACAAAGTTGTCCTGGCAGCAGTAATATATGCTACATCTGTTCATGTTAAGATTTATCCAGCTGTGTATGCTTTACAAATTTATTTGTACTTGAAACCAGAGTCCTTCAAAGTTGGTAGTGGAAATTCAGTATCAAAGTTAACAGATGATTTATGGCCAAATAAAAGAAAGTGCATATTTGTCTGTTTTGCAGGAGGGACATTTTTAGCATTAACTGGAACATTTTATTACTGGTAAGTTCAATACATTTTGATCAAAGCATGATAAATTGAATGGGTATTGTTTCATAAAGACAATCTCAAGTTTTACTGGTACAATTTATAAACTTAACTAATTGATTTAAAAGAAGCTTGCTTTCTTTTGTTTGCTTTAACAACTGAATGTACAGGCCCGTAGCCAGGAATTTCCAAGGGAGGGGGGGAGGGTTCGTTTGACTCATGAACTCGACTTTAACAGTCACAATTTAAACAAAACATTGACTTTAACAGTGCTTTTTTTATTTCAAGGAGGGTTCGTCCGAACCCCCCCTGGCTACGGGTATGATGTACATTTCTTTGATAAAATAGAAAAAGTTAATAGTATAAAATTGAGAATGGAAATGGGGAATGTGCCAAAGAGACAACAACCCGCCCATAGAGCAGACAACAGCAGAAGGTCACTTCTCAGCAGAAGTATAACTTCTTTACCATGTTACCACATTGAAATGAGATACACATGTATAGATTATATGTCAATAATACAGCAGCCCAACAACTATTGTGAGTTAATCCTTATCAAAAGTTTCATGATGGATCTAGATATTTTTCTTTTAAAAAATACCCATACATTAACATATATATTTGTAAGACCTATTTGAGGTTTTCCAACATCTTCAGATTTTCGTTTATACATGTATATGATAAAAGTATTCAACATTGGAAATCTAACCACATCTCTTCATTTTTATATTACAATGGAAAACGTGTCAATTTTATATGACAGTATTTATATTAAAATATATTACTTGGAATACATGGAATATACTCATACAGTTTTCAACAAAATTCTAAATTGATTCTATGAATCTAGTCAGAGCACTATTTCTGAAAGGGTTAGAGTATATATGGCCTGTTAATTAAAACATTAGGGACAAAAAATTCAAACAATTTCACATGATTTTCTATAGCGTAGTAACATGTAGTAAAAGCTTTATATGGTACTTTTATGTTTTTTAGGTATGGTTGGGATTTTCTACATGAGACTTACCTTTACCATTTAACAAGAAGGGACATAAGACATAATTTTTCAGTATATTTCTACATGTTATACTTAACAATGGTTACAGAGCATACACTTGTAATAGGCCTTTTGTCGTTTATACCACAGTTGATTTTAATGGTGACATTTTCTATCAAGTACAGACAGGAGACGGCACTATGTTGGTTCCTCAACACATTCGTCTTTGTGACTTTTAACAAAGTCTGCACATCACAGGTAATATTTTATTTCCCAATTAGAATCTAAATATGTACATTAAGTCTTTCAGCTGGAAGGAATTTCAGATTTGTTATATGCTTTTGCTAGAGAAGGGTTTAACTCATTTTAGAACATGTCATAAATATTTGTACCCTTGTTTAAAGCAATAAAAAATGCTCTGTCTTTGTAAGGAGAGACATGGAAAATGACATATAACTAACTGGTTACTTTGTACAAAATGTGTTTGTTTTTCATAAGAATTTTATTTGTGAAACCAGTTAATTATAACAGACATGCAGGCTCAATGTCAGCCTCAACAATAAAGTTATGAACCTCAGTAGCCTATCAATAATAGAACAAATATTTCTAAAATAAAAAAGTACAAATTTAAAAAGAAAAGATATTGTAGATCAGATAGGTGTGAAGTTAGAACTTTGTTGAATCTATATTTAAATATATAAACTATAAATAAGTTGTTGGTAATGAAGAGCTTGTCATAGTTTTGTTTGTTGTCAATTCTGATGGTGCTCTACTTTTAAATTATATTTTAGATACCTTTATTCCTTCATTTATTTGAAAAAAATATATGTATTTCTTGTATTTCTTATATTTTATTTCAGTATTTCTTATGGTACTTGAGTATTTTGCCAGTTGTAATTCCAAAGCTATATATGTCATACTCAAAGGCTACCACTGCAGCTATCTGTTGGATTTCTAGTCAAGTAAGGATTAATAAAAATATTGAAATAAATGGACTCATGGGCTGATTCAGCAATATTAACAAATGGGCTGATTCAGCAATATTAACAAATGGGCTGATTCAGCAATATTAACAAATGGGCTGATTCAGCAATATTAACAAATGGGCTGATTCAGCAATATTAACAAACTATCTTTTGCACTTGACTTTTTTACAATACTTATGCGAAGAAGTATAAAGTAATATAAGTCTGTGTGAATAGGTGAAACTTTGATGTTTCTTATAATAAATAAATCATCAATGTAAAATAAATCATCACAAATTTCAATAAAGAGAGATAAGCACAAAAAGGTTATCCTGTAAATTTCATTAAAGAAAGAACCCAAAGGTTTCATATGGTATAATGGTTATGCCATCTTTGATCTACAGAAAAGATAAGATAGTTTTATTCAAATCAAAGGACCCATGAAGAGCAAAGTAATTTATTACAATAAATTTAAAAATTGACAAAATTAACACACTAGAGGAAACTTTAACTTATTGTTTAGTAAAATAAAAGGATATATTTTCTTTTTAATACAGATTTCATTTTTGTTTGTTTTGGGAAAATTAATGAAGGATTTTGATTTAACCTAGAATTTCTTCTCACTTGAGCCTTGCTTGTGACTAATGATTGTGGCATGTATACTGGGTATATGAATCATTTCAATATCAGCCTAGAACAATATATTCATAAAGCTAGATGTATAGATTATAGAAATTTATTTTAAAAAATTAACTAGAAACTGAAAATTACTTTTTTCTTCATTTACATACTTAAGCTGTTAATCAGAAACATTTTTATATATCAAAATGATGTAAGCATGTAGCCTTATTTCATTAAAATGTAAAAAAAAAATCAAAATTATAATGTTAAATTTCAATTTTACTTTCAGGGTTTATGGTTACTATTTGCATACTATCTAGAGTTTGAAGGTCAACCAACATTCTTGTATATCTGGATAGCTGGTGTATTATTCTTCCTGGTCAACATATGGATTATGGCTATCATAATAGAAAGTTACAAACCTAATCATATATCACATGTCAAAAAAATAAAATAAAATACATTCTTTTGTAATGGTTTATGTATTTGCTTTCAAATATCATTCCAAAGATCCAGATTTAGTTTCCTGTTTTTTAGCCTGACTTAACCAACATGAGTTAATTTCATGTATTTCTTTGGTATTTTGTTTGGCTTTATAAATATTTTGATTTGAGCGTCACTGATGAGTGTTATGTATACGAAACGCGCGTCTGGCGTTCTAAATTATAATCCTGGTACCTTTGATAACTAATTATACTCAACAAATGACAAATTTTCTATAGGTTTGTATGCAGACTTTGGCAAATAAAACGAACATGTGATTTTTCCTTCATCTACAAAAATTGGTACCCATGAAAATAAATGAATCTACAGTATTATTTGTCATGTCAAATGATCTATGCCGTAGTAGCACATGTCAAAATGAAGTGATACAAAAAAAATTTTTTAATTTTTTAATTTTGATTTGTATTCGGAACACTTATTTTTTACCGTCACCTCTATGGTAAAAGCTGCAATCGCTACTGCACATTGGACACACTGTATGTAGTGTGCCGGCAGATAATTTGAAACTCGACACTCGCATTTTGATAATATAAAATACATAATTGAAAAAAAAAAGACACTTCTAAAGTTTGGTCGTCGTTTCAAAAGTGAGGCATTTGCCTCAGTTGCCTCCATTACGCTACGGGCCTGTTGATCTTTTAAATATAAAAATAAGGAGATGTGGTATAATTGCCAATGGCACATTTTAAAAGTTTTCCATCTGTGAATCTCTTAGAGGATGTCCAGGGTCTGTCGTGTTATTTCAGCTTTCTTCAACAATGGCCCCAAGAATGTTGTCAGTCAAACGCAGGAAATACTTTTGAAAGAAGCAAAATCTACAAAGCATTGGTTTAATGTCAATTGGAAATCTCTCTATTGTTTTATTGTTGTTTAATCATGTGATAAACAAATTGAATATAAGTGTTCTAAAATGCTATTTCACTGTTTCAGCTTCTGAATTTGCCCTATGGTTTATGACATCTAGGTGTTCACAGTCGAACAGGATTTTAGGTTTGCACTCCCTGTCTGTCCATCCGTCCGTCTAGAAAATCAGCTTTACATACTTTTTTTCTTCATCCTTGAAGAAATTGAAATCCTTAAAAAATTCACTGAAATAATCAGTTTCTGCACTTTTTTTGGTCATTCTTAATGATATCGATTTGATAATTGCTTTATAGTTTTATCAAGACAAGTTCCAATGCGATGATATTATAACCGGTAGGGGACTATGTAATGCCATGCAATACTCACAGAATGCTTGTTTGGTTATATTTTCAATTTATACATGTATGCTTTAAGCTGTTTAAATGCTTCCTAGACATTTTCTTGTATCCAGGGAAATGATGTTCTAGCGTATGCACATGTTTCCACAAGGTCACAGTTTTCAGAATGAAGTTCTATGAACAAAAATGTCTAAAATAGCCTATTTCAGAACTTGGCTACCAATGTGACTAAAATATACTAATATTTCAAAAGTAAGTAAAGTCAGTTTAAAGGATGTTACATCTGAGATTTTACTGAGTTGGAAACAGTTTGGTTTTGAATTTTATCAAGTACCTTGTCATATTGTCATCTACTTATTAGTTTTCAGGTTGGCTACACTAAACCATTAATTAATAGTGCCATCAAAATATTACCTGTATGAATTTTTTTCTTCCTACTTTTTTCTCATTTTACAGTCCTGCAATGCTTACACAACTGCAAACCAAATATTATGGAACTACTGCAAGGGGTTCACCTTATTAATCGGACATAATCACAAACCAATAAAAAAAAAAAAAGAAGTTTTGAAGTCAATCAAATAAGACTGAGGGGGAGATGCCATATACATGTAATCTTCAAGAAAATGAGATGTGCCATGTTAATACTGCAACCACATACATTAACATGGCATTAATGGTTCATCACAACTTTTATATGAAAACTATGCAAAATTTTAAGTCAAGCAGTATGGTGTATGGAATGATTATATGATGTAATTGTATGTCTGATAGGGATCATCTGACCTTGACTTCAATTTAAATTATGGATCAGTGATAAATGTTCAGTTAGCAGTTAGGTCCATTTCTCTGATACTATGAGCCAAAGGTCAATTCTGCTTGTTGTATGGAATTGAATTCTTTTCATACAACTGCAAAAAATTTTGGCACTATGGTATACATGGTTTTTGCTATAGTCACTCAAATGTTTAAATCTGAATGTTGGAAGAACAGGGATTTAACAGAAGGCAATTTACTACAAAATGATGTTCCAGCTCATACCAAACTAACGTTATCATTTGTAAACATTTAATTGCATTGTTTTTAGACATTCAGAAGCACAAATCTGGAATTGTAATAGGAGTGACAGTGAAAATTATAATATACCTGAATCTCATAGCAGGTAGTAAAGTTCTAAAAGCCTTATCCAACAACAACTTTTGTTATCAAGTTTAAAATATTACTAGCAACATATCCATGATTGATTATCTTTTTCTCTCATCTACATAAATATGTCTTCAAATTTATTCCAGAAACAAGAATGTGTCCATAGTACACGGATGCCCCACTTGCACTATCATTTTACATGTTCACTGGACCGTGAAATTGGGGTCAATACTTTAATTTGGCATTAAAATTAGAAAGATCATATCATAGTTAACATGTGTACTAATTTTCAAGTTGATTGGACTTCAACTTCATCAAAAACTACCTTGACCAAAAACTTTAACCTGAGCTTCACACTATCTTTTTCTTTGTTCAGTGGACCATGAAATTGGGGTCAATACTTTAATTTGACATTAAAATTAGAAAGATCATATCATAGGGAACATGTGGACTAAGTTTCAAATTGATTGGACTTCAACTTCATCAAAAACTACCTCTATCAAAAACTTTAACCTGAAGCGGGACGGACGAACGAACCGACGAACCAACGGAGGCACAGACCAGAAAACATAATGCCCCTCTACTATCGTAGGTGGGGCATAAAAAATAAAACATTCATAAATATACATATATATTATCCAGTTTTATCACAGATAAAAACCATTCTTCAAACATCTTGTTTCATATCAGTACATACGGTAGATTTATCATCTATTCACTGTAGAAACTGAGAAACTGAATAAATCCTTGACCTTGTTTGATTCAAGTAATTCCACATTTATCAGTAAGTACATTTTGTATTACAGAAACACATCACATCAATTATTTATGATTGTTCAGAATCCACCATTTTGACTAATTCATTCGTTAAAGTATATTTTTGATTTTTCCAGTTAAATTGAGTTGGTGGATTATGCTCATCGTTTCCAAATTCAAAATGTTTACTAAGTTCAATTGCAAGACTTGATTTGATCAAACCAATTCCACCAAGCTTTTCTATAGCTGGATAATAAACACGGCCAGTTTTTGGTAACATACATATTTTTTCTGGTTCAAACTCTACAGTCAAAGCAGGTCCTGCGCCTCCATATGATAACTGATCGTTTTCACTGTCATTATTTGAAGGTATGATATGGGTGTATACGATTGGCTGATCATCACATCGTACAAAGTTTCGTTCTCGTCCACAGAGAGAAAGATAAGGAAAATCTTCTTTATATCTGGTTGTTGTATTCATTCTTAGTCTTTTAAAGAAAAACACTAGAAAATCTTTTTCTGCAAAGATATAAAAAGTATAAGCTAGATATTTCACCCTTTCAAAAAAAGTATAAACAATACTTAAAAACATTATTTGTTTTGACATTTTGAAACTAACTGCATAGTTCATACAAAATGTAACCAAAAGTTAGCATGCTGTAATCAATCACATTGCACTAGTGTGATGCATTTAAATTTCAAGCTTTGCTTTACCATTAAAAGGTTATAGTATGAATACTAGCTAGTGAATATTATCAGTTGTAGTGTATACTTGTAACAATCTAATCAAAAATAGTTTTACGAAATTGCACCTCATTTTTGTTTGGTTGTTTTAAAATAAGTTGCATGCAAGACTTATAGACAATAAAAAAAAAAATGAGGTGTAATGCTAAGAAATAATTTTAATTAGTTTGAGAGTATACGCAACCTTTCAGTGCTAAATTAACACGTTCCTTTACTACTATCAAAGAACTTACCATTAACTTATGTATAAATAAATAAATGAAAATAGTGGAATTAACTATTTTTGGAGTGTAAACATTTTTTTGTATGTTTTAGATAAATTACATGCTTTTGGTGGTGACCTTTTGATTCTGTTGACAGTTTTTACATTTCAATATATGTTTATGAAAACTACTGGTTATTGGGTTTTGTTTGAATTTTTTTCACATTTTATCATGTTCATGTTGTCTAAAGCTGGCTGTGCAGTGTGGGTCATGATTGAATGCTAATTACACATCGTTTGAACTCTATTGGATAGTCTTCTCTTCAGCAATAATACCAGATTTCCTTATTTCATATTTACTAGTTGTTATACATGTATACTCCTAATCCTGTTTTCTTTATTTAAATTACCTTTGAAGCATGATGTAAAGTTCTTCATTCTAGCATCATCAAGGAACAGCTACAAATTGAAAATGACCAAATTAAGCAAGTATACAGATATTAATACCTAAACAGACATTCAAATCAGTTTAAAGGATATTTATATAAAGCACATACATAATCTTTCAAACAATATAGTATAAGATTAATAAAAGAAAAGGAATGTCCCTGTAGGGTTGGTCTTTTCACCACCGAAAACACCAACGCACACCCCCAAAACCACCAAAAAAACTGTGATATTATACAATAAAATGATAAAACAAATTAAATTACATATAATTTAATCAATTTTTCGATTTTTATGGGCATCATTTTTATGTTAAAATTGATAATCAATATAACGAAAAACGTCTTCATATTCATGACCATTCATCACTTTCCGGATTACATTGTGTGTGTTATTAAAATAATAAAATTCAAATATATTCATAATTAGTAATCAGTTCAAGTATCCTCGATCTCTTTTCTCGGTTAGATTTTGATATTAGTCTCTTTTCTTATACAACTATTTAATAGAAGGGAAAAAAATATATTAGAGGTGTCCATGGGGGTCTGCAGAGTTCAAAAAGTGGGATGTTATAGACTCTCCCTTTCTGTTTTCTGTATATATTTGGACTCTTAATCTTCTGATTTGTTGAATTAATAACTTGAATATTATATTTAAGTCACATTTATAATAATAAAAGACAAAACAATAAACTTATGGGGTGTTCGGTGGTGAAAAGACATACCGGTCCCTTTATACACCTTATCGCAATTTGTCCGCCTTTGCTGAATATCACACAGGTTCCCGTAAAATGTTGACGTCATAAAACAAAATATCTGACGCCACAATGAAAAAGTGATTGTTGTTGACGTCAAAAGTTCAAGCGGCCGGGTCAGCCGGGATTAGCGATAAGGTGTATACTAGCTGTTCTTTTAACACCAGAAAACTGGGGTGTACCCTGACCCTGAAAGGGAATATCCCACTTTTCCTGACTTGAGACCAACCTGTTCATCTTTTATAAGTGGTAAATAGTCCTTTATTCATTGGGATTGATTTCCTTTTTATATTTATTTTGAAAGAAAGTGGGCGAGTTGTCTAGGCCAATTCGGCATGCAATATTACAGTAGGGGGAGTTGACTATCTATCTATCTATCTTCATATTTCCGCACTCAGTCACAACTTTGACTATTACGTGGCGTTGCATGCGTGGCTTATTTACAATTTAAAAGAAATAAATTTGCAGTAATATTAAATTACATTGCATTGGTGCTTAGAAAGAATAAATAAAGTAAAAATATAACAGTGATTTTTTTTTTTACAGGTCTCTTCCGATTTTCTTTCATGCAATTTTTTAGGACAAGACAATTCTCTCCCGTAGGTGATTTCATCGTTTCTGTTTCAGCATCATTGAACTTCTTTTCATCAGTACTATGATCTTAACTCAGTTTTAAGTAGTAGAATATATTTCAAAGTTGGGGCGAGTATGAGGGGCGAGTTGTTTATATATGACCGGTTGACTTTTCTTTCTGTCAGATATGAATCGTACTTGACCATGATGATCTATAAAGTAAAAGTATTCTCGAATCTTTGGTTCCGGGGATTGACCCTGTATATAACTGATACATCTTTTCGAAGTTAAACGTGAAATGTTTCGAAAAATCATTTTCTGTGTTTACATCGGAAGCTTCTACTTTTACTACACATGCGTAGTAGTCTAACTTTAATTTGTTACGTGATTGTCAATTCGCTGATTTTCGGCTTCCTGTTTGTTCGAAGACCAATTAAAAGTCTGTTGATATTAGCCTTCAATAATAACGATTGCCATATTTCCGAATACAGTCATGGATTTCTTCTTTTTAAAACGTTTTGTTTGCACATTTCAGATTTAAAACTTGTTAATCTAATCGCCAACATAAATAAGAAACAAAATGTCTCACACTAAAAGAGCATGGAAGCTACGTAAGTTTAATGTAAAACTGTTTTTAGGAACACAATTATGTTGCTACCACATGACATCGTTTATTTTCAACATATATCCAATTCAATACATTATACATTTTTAGAGCAGATTATTGCTCGATGTATAAGTTAAACCTTGATGACCCAAACCAACACATTCAGATGATTAAAGTGATTGAAATTTTGAAATGAATGTTCATTTAGTTTATAGACCAGATTTGTACTGTTCTGAAGCAAGTCCTTCATGAGAGCTGTGGTGTAGTGGTTAGTGCATCAGACATCTAACACATAGGTTCCTGGTTCAATCCTCTGGGGAGAAAATTTCAGGGACTGAATTTTCAGCTCCCCATTGACACCATTTGTGAGAATGGTCTTGAGAAATGATGCTAGAAGATAGCCCATTGGAAGGGGAGGCTAAATGGCTGACCTGTGTTAAGAGAGAGCAATATCTCTTGCACTTAAAGGACACCCTTATAGCAGAAGGGGGCATTAAGTTTTACCCTTTTGTCCACTCATGCCAAAATTATGTGCTTTCTGTTCTCTAACTTTAGTTTCCCTAAAACAAATGTTATGAATTTTTTACTGTCCCAGGATAAGGGAAGGGTTGGGCAGGTGTCATCTGACCTTGACCTCATTTTCATGGTTTCATTGGTTAAAGTTTTTGTGTTTTTGGTCTGTTTTTCTGATACTATATGCAATAGGTCTACTATATTTGGTGTATGGAATGATTGTAAGGTGTACATGTCTAGCTGACAGTTGTCATCTGACCTTGACCTCATTTTCATGGTTCAGTGGTCAAAGATAAGTTTTCAGTTTTGTTCTTTTTTTCTAATACTATATGCAATACATTGTAGGTGAACTATATTTGGTGTATGGAAATATATTATGATCTATATGTCAGTCGCACAGGTTTTATTTGACCTTGACCTCATTTTCATAGTTCATTGCTATTCCTAAGTGTTAAGTTTTTGTGTTTTGGTCTGTTTTTCTTAATTAATAAGCAATAGGTCAACTGTATTTGTTGTATGGAAGAATTGTTGTCTGTACATGCCAGCCTGGAATGGTTCATCTGACCTTGACCTCATTTTCATGGTTCACTGATCAATGTTTAGTTTTCTTGGTTATGTTGATTTTATGTGAGTGTTGTAATAAAGCTTTATATTTAGGACTATGATAGTCCTAAATATAAAGCTTTATTACAACACTCACATAAATGTGATATAATGTTGATAGTCCGACTATCAACATTATATCAATGATTAGTAAAGAAGGCAAGACATTTCAGTGTGTGCACTCTTGTTTTTTATATAAATAAGGCTGTTAGTTTTCTCGTTTGAATTGTTTTACATTGTCATTTTGGGGCCTTTAAAGCTGACTATGAGGAATGGGCTTTTCTCATAGTTGAAGGTCGTACAGTGACCTATAGTTGTTAATTTCTGTGTCATTTTGGTCTCTTGTGGACAGTTGTCTCATTGGCAATTATACCACATCTTTTTTATATGATATACACCCCCAAAAAAAGATCAAGTGTAAATTACGATGCTGTCACTCAAACCATTCTGGAGTTATACACCTATACAAATAAATTGCTGAATTTTTTGGGCTTCCATTCTCTAACTTTAGTTTGCCTCTACCAAATGTTGATAAACTGATAAACAATGCAAATAAAATTAAATAAAAACAATTACCACGAAAAAACGGATCCAACAAAAATCATGGTTTTGTCACTATAACATGTTTCACCGTTATGAATGGAGAAATCGCTGATTTTTTTCCTGTTCTCTAACTTAGTTTTAAAAGCCTCAACCCAGTGGTATTGTTGGCTCTTTTCATAACTACCTCTACCCTTTTTTATCTGGAAAATATGCATCATTTTGATCAAATTGGGAAAGTTAGAGTAAACCATGAATTTGACTGAAACTTCAATTTGCAGACCAGTACCCCCTTTCAAGAGTCAAACCCTACTTTGAAATAAGACTCCTTATTGTCAGTGATGATACATAAATAGACCCTCAAATTTGCACCTATAGTCATTTTAGGCATGAAAAATGTATAAATGAGTGTTTTTCAGTTTGTATGCATGCATAATTACTACTGTGACTGCACTGTTTAGGAAAAAAAATGTTTTTTATGCCCCACCTACGATAGTAGAGGGGCATTATGTTTTCTGGTCTGTGCCTCCGTTCGTTCGTCCGTTCGTTCGTTCATCCCGCTTCAGGTTAAAGTCTTTGGTCGAGGTAGTTTTTGATGAAGTTGAAGTCCAATCAATTTGAAACTTAGTACACATGTTCCCTATGATATGATCTTTCTAATTTGAATGCCAAATTATAGTTTTGATCCAATTTCATGGTCCACTGAACATAGAAAATGATAGTGCGAAGTTCAGGTTAAAGTTTTTGGTCAAGGTAGTTTTTAATGAAGTTAAAGTTACATCAACTTGAAACTTAGTACACATGTTCCCTATGATATGATCTTTCTAATTTTAATTCCAAATTAAAGTTTTGACCCCAATTTCACGGTCCACTGAACATAGAAAATGATAGTGCGAGTGGGGCATTCGTGTACTATGAACACATTCTTGTTTGTTAATAATTTTAATCCATTTTTTTTTCAAATATGGATTCTTCTCCAGTAATTTAAGGCAAACAATATCACTGCAACCAAATGTTATGAAACTTATAGCCACAAAATACCGACCACTGTTGAATTTGGTCAGGTATCATCACTTTTCTGTTCTTCAGTTATGTCACTTTATCATGTTTATAACTTTATATGATATGCAAGTGGGGGCATCATCTGTGTCCCATGGACACAGCCTTCATAATTATCTTTCGAATTCTCAAGCCTGAAGCTCAATTTTTTGGAAATTTTAGATGGATTCTGTTGGCTTGTAGAGAAGAATTTACAAGTCTGAAAGCAATTTTACAAGCCAATGTTGTAGGACTTGTGGTTAAGCATAAAGTATGTTGGCACATTCCCCATTTATTTGAAATTGTATTTCATGTTTATTTTAATGAGTGGTTTGCAACTGAAAAATGTTTTTCTTGAATTGTTAAAAAAATTAAGAGTTAACAAACTATTAAACTTGTTAAATTTGCACATTTATTGTGCACTGTTATTCTCATAACTACTATTCCTAAGACAGTTTTCCAGCCAGAAAGTTTTATTTTGATAAATATCTTAAAAAGACATGGTATCATACTTGAACTTAGTCAAGTTTGGCTAACTTTTCAAATAGACTATTAGCTAAACTCCCTCTTTTCCAAGCTTGAATTATTTTATTTGCAGAATACTCTATTAAATACATGAAATATATTGGAAGTGCATATTGTTAGGTTCATATTCATAACAAGTTGTGGAATTATACCTGCATTTTTTCTAGAAAATAACTGATTTTGTTGATGTGTATCTTAAAATAGGCATGTTACTCCAAGAAACCAGATACATTTTATTGTTCATTCATGGAAATTGATTGGTCAATCTTCTATGGATTTGCAGAGACATACATGTACATGTGTTTTTGTTCTAGTGTAAAGCATCATTTTCAAAGCTGTTTTGGTTTAATGTTCATGTTTTCAATTTAAATGTCATGTTCTAGCCTTTATTTAACACTAGTTATGAATGTTATATTTACCATTAAAGCGATAAAATTAATTTTACCCGTAAATTTATGAGATATTTTTATTACAGCCCTTGAGTTAAATATAAATTTAATGAAGCAGAAAATTTGCTACCTTTGTCACAATGATGACAACAAAAATGTAGCATACAAAAGATTACAATCAAAGGGTGTTAACTGTATACCATAAGTTATTTAGTAGGTTATATCATATATAACAATTTAATGCAGAAAAAAAAATAGCTCATCCTTAACATTCAATTATAAATATTTGCTGACTCTAATAAACATGTAGAAGAAAACAATAGATGTTATTTTGTCCTTTCATTTTAGTTGATACTTTTTGGTATTATACCTGTGAAACTGTATAAAGTAAAATAAAAGTTATGTAAACTAGAATGAATTTAAAGATCTACTGGGCAGTTGCAAGCAGATTTTCTAGATGACAAACAAGAAGCTTAACCCAAGTTTATCATGCCCTAACCAGCTTGAATCATTTGTTCCTTAATTTTTATACGACCGCAAAAATTAAAAAAAATTTGGTTGTGATCACGTCGTCGTCCGAAGACGGATGATTTCCGGATAATAACTTTAGTATAAGTAAATAGAAATCTATGAAATTTAAACACAAGGTTTATAACCACAAAAGGAAGGTTGAGAGTTTTGGTCCAACAGTTAAGGAATTAGGGGTCAAAAGGGTCCTAAATAAAACTTTGTTTGATTTCATCAAAAATTGAATTAATGGGGGTCTTTGATATGCTGAATCTAATTTAGATTAATAATTTTTGGTTTTCAAATTGGTCTACATTAAGGTCCAAAGGGTCCAAAACTAAACTTAGTTTGATTTTAACAAAAATTGAATTCTTGGAGTTCTTTGATATGCTAAATATAAACATGTGCTTAGATTTTTGATTATGAGCCTAGTTTTCAAGTTGGTCCAAATCAGGGTCCAAAATTAAAATTTGTTTGATTTCAACAAAAATTGAATATATGGGGTTCTTTGATATGCTAACCATGTATTTAATTTTTTGATATTTTAGCCCCTTTATCAAATTTGTCCACATTCATGACATTGATTTCTAAAGTGTCAGAAATTGAACTTTATTTGATTTCTTAAATTATTGAATTCTTGTGTTTCTTTAATATGCTGAATCTAACCATGTATTTAGATTTAGGATATTGACCATAATAGGAAAATGTCCAATTTAAATTTTTTAAGTTTTTAGACGGTGAGACTACATTCATTCTGTGTCAACTATTTAATCACAATCCAAATTCAGAGCTGTATCAAGCTTGAATGTTGTGTCCATACTTGCCCCAACTCTTCAGGGTTCAACCTCTGCAGTTGTATCAAGCTGCGCCCTGCAGAGCATCTGGTTGTGGCTTGTGAGGCTGTTTTTGTACTTCAGAAAATTATTCTAGCCTAACTTAAACTCTTTACTGGCCTTGGTTGTACATGTAGAGGGTTTGTGGTTATTTGTGCAGTCTGTAAACTGTTTATAGGGCAGGGTTATTAAAGGAGATTGTTCTGTTGACCAATTGGACACAACATATTATATGCTGTATTCAGAATTCACCAATAATCTGACAAATTCTTCTGGATAGTGTAATAAATCTTTTCCGTGAAATTCTCAAGTTAAAATTAAACAGTTCCCTGAAAAATCAGAAATAAAACTGAAAAATTGATAAGATTTTTCTTTGATGATTGTTCTAGTTTCAAAACAATTATTAAACAAAATAACAGAAAAAAAATAATCTGAGCCATACACTTACTTTCTGACAAAGCAGGAATTTTGTTAGAAATGTCATTAGTGTATGAAAACAAACTAATTGAATATAGGCCAGGATGCAAGGTAATTAAGTTTTTTTACATGTGTGTATCAAGTACATGTACATAATAATAATTATGATTTTGTAATAAACTTTCATAATGCGCAACACTTTAACTATTCATATAATTTTGTTTGTAGAAGAGTTTGTGGCTCACAGTGCCAATGTCAATTGCCTAGCATTAGGACAGAAATCTGGGCGAGTTTTGGTGACAGGTGGGGAGGATCGTAAAGTAAACCTATGGGCAGTTGGAAAGCCAAATTGCATTATGGTAATGATGTGAATTGTACTCAGAAGACTCTTTAAGCTAGTACTCTATTAGAAATGACTAGTACATTTGTATTTGACTATAGATTTAAGGGTTTCTCTTTAAAAATATGAGTTTTGGTAGCGGCTGTAATTGAAATTTTTAATAGATGCCAAAAAATCTCTAAATCTACACAGAACATTTACAGTGGATTTACTTTTATCAGGGTGAACTCTGACATAGCTAAAAAAAAAATGGTAAATATATATATGAATGACATTAATTTGAGCATTGAAGGTGCATATTTATTTGTTATGTCTAACCTAACAAATTTCAAGTACACTGTTAGAAAATGGTTAGTCTTCATCATGTTCATAATAAACTTTAGAATCTACAGACCCAAAGCCAAATTTATGAACATTTTAGTTAGATTCTATTGGCCAGTAGAGATGAATTTTACAGGCCAGAGAGGACAGCAATTTTTACAAACCTGTGGCTTTGCTCAAAGACTGCATTGTCATTGTAACTTCTCTTGTAGCATTCTGTTTTACTACTGAGTCTGAGATTTGTTAAATTAAATTTACAACTAGTGGTAGTTAATATATTGAATATCTATATATTTTTTTACAGAGCCTGACAGGTCATACAACACCTGTGGAGAGTGTGAGATTTGGTCCTGATGAAGAAATGGTAATGGCAGGGTCCATGTCTGGTGCTCTCAAAATCTGGGATCTGGAACAAGCTAAAAGTAAAATTCTTTAAAACTGCAATATGATAGATATAGAAGATGTGGTTTGGGTGCCAATGAGACAACTTTCCATCCAAGTCACAATTTGTAAAAAAAACACCATTATACACAATGTAGGTAAAATATGGCCTTCAACACAGAGCCTTGACTCACACCAAACAGTAACTAGAGGTTGAAAGTATTGCATTTTAAATGTACATTAGTTTAAAAGTATTGTTTGTTACATAAATTTTAAAATATTGCACAGAACATTCATAAAAAACTATAAAATACACACAAACAAATACATCGCTTATTCCCTTACAGTTACAATTTTTCTGAGGATGTAAAGATGATAACTCTTTGAAGATGGTACATAAACACCACAGGGAGATAACTCTGTAAAATTTACTGAATGTTTTGATCATGTTTAATGTTAAAGGAAAAACTAAGCTTCTCAGTGATCAAGATTAGTGTCATTCTACAAAATTATTTTGATCAAGTATGTGGTTGATTTTTTTTTGAAATTTTTGTAATTTTGACAAAGGGTCAAGGTAAATATTCAGACAAAGATTTCTGTCATTTAATTACACTACCAATATTTGTATTTACAGTTATAAGGACATTAACTGGTCACAAATCAAGTATCCGTAGTTTAGATTTCCATCCATATGGTGATTATGCAGCCTCTGGGTCATTAGACTTCAATATTAAGGTAAATTTTGAATTGTATTAGGTAATACTCTTTATATTTGAAAGAAATGAATTTGATTAATTTTCATACATTTATAGATATAAAAAGATGTGGTATGAGTGCCAATGAGACAACTCTCCATCCAAGTCACAATTTGCAAAAAGTAAACCATTATAATAAGGTCAAAGTATGGCCTGTCTGTTGTGTTTTACAAATTGTAAACATTTTTTCAGATTAGATTTACCTGTCAATCACTCAATGGATTCGATACACTCAGTTATATCAATTACTGTATAGCGGGTTATTTTCGCAGGGTTTTAATTTTCGCTTATTTCGCGGATTGAACAAAATCTCCAAAATAAATTCCATCAAATTTAAGTGAACATGCAAATTTTGAATCAGCCAAAATAATAACCGCCAAAATATTTCGTATACCTTATTTAACGAAAATTGGGAAATTTTACACCCATGAAAATAACCCGCTATAGGGTATATATTCACAGTTTCCATTCAAAAAGTAGTTGATATTGTGTAGTATGATTTAGAGGTTGAAGTCATTTTAGCTTCAAAATAGATGTTTCTGATGATAAAACAAATAAAAACTGGTAGATAGATATGTATTTCTTATTTGCATGTATGAAGCATTCTCTTTATTATTTATTTTTTTTTTTTGTGATTGTGATAATAAATTGTTTATCATTTTCTTTGACAGATATGAATTTTTAAAAAATGCAAGAAGTTATCAACAATATAACTAAATGAGTTGATGAAAAGATACATACTTTTAATAAGAACAACATCTCTATACACATACCTGTACAAGCTATATGTATTGGGATAGAAATTCAGTTTCAATATGACTGCAAAATTGTTATTTTTCAGTTGTGGGATATAAGAAGAAAAGGTTGTATATATAATTATAAGGTATGTACAAGTTATCTGAACCACTGGTTAGTAATTAAGGTTATATGAAATTTTCCTTTGGTAAGTTACTAGTTCCTCTCATTTACGAACTAACCAATCATAGGTACCAGATGTCTAAAGGGCTGGGTTATTTCATTTTTCGTACACCAATATGAAAATAATGCCACATCATTGGATAGATTTCCATTGTTTAGTTCGTTTTAAACCAATCACAACAACTTGGTGTAGGCCTTTGAAAATATTACCCAGAATGCATTAGATTCTGAAACAGCATATTGAACCTGCATAATGGAAAAAAGACCCTTGTTAAGATCGACCAAAGATTTAGATTTTATCCTAACAAAATGACATACCATATCTTATACATAGTAGACCACAAGCACTGACAAGCAAAACAGAAAATAAAATTGAAAGAGAATGCTATATACTAACAAAACGTAAAATGAAATACAGATTACAACTTTTTGTTATCTTTTTATATATGAAGTTTTGTAGTACCAAATGTAAAATATAGAACAGCTTGTTCTTTATATTGAAAAGTGTAAACTATAATATTAGGATATGTTTGTCATATGTACCCTAAGCTTATTATTTATAGTATTTAGAGCTTAAAAGGAGAAAGCTGTTCAAATTAAAAAACAATGTACACAACCTTACTGAAATAAAGAATAACATTTTTTAAGCAAAACTTTTTTTCTAACATAACATCATTAAAAGTGTTAGTTGATTTAATAGTAAATCAAAACATGTATATTGCATAAAATTAAATTTAGGATGAGTCAGCACGGGTGAGTTCCAAATGGAAATGTTTATTTTTACTTTATCCAAAACACACATTTTTATGTTTATAGTATCCTCACTAAGCTATAATTATGACTGTTATCAATAATAAAAAAAAAATATAAAAAAAGTCTGCAGTGCTTTGTGTTATAGTCAGGATAAACTGTGTATTGACCAGCAAAATTCTGTAATATTATATCATTACTAATATGTTTTATTCCTGGGTAAAAAATCAGCCTGAAATACATTCATCAGTGTCATACAACTTAAAAAATTAAAAGCAATAATAGCAACAAGTTTAGAATAGAGTTTTGTTATTTGAAATTGAATGTCATTGGTATATTGTTCTTAACTCTATGGAGGGGAAATTATACCTAGACTTGCATTAAAATATTTTCTCAACTATCTGGCTATGGCAGGGTTAAAGTTTTATAACAACAAATTATCACAGTTATTTAAAAAACTAAGTGTTTTTCAACAATCCTATAGTATGTTGTCAATTGTTATTTATAGTGTTCATTGAGAATAGCCTTGAGTGAAATTCAAAATAAAAGGCCAATGCTTATTTTTACACATCTGTACTATTATATATAACATATATATAATAAAATACATGTTTTGCATTTTGAGTTTGAGAGTTTAAGAAGAACAATGAAGAAATTTAGTTTCCTGTTAGTTTTTTTCCCCCATACTTGTTAAGAGTATGAATTTGATGTTGAAACAGAGAATGTTGTCTTCACATCATGCTTGAAATAGAATGAGACCTTATTTTCAAATTATTTTATTTGTTATTTGTTTATTCCAGGGTCATACAGACTGTGTAAATTGCCTAAGATTCAGTCCAGATGGTAAATTGATAGCCTCTGGTGGAGCTGATGGACTAGTAAAGGTTAGTATAGATTAAATATGGCAATTTATCGTCCATCCTTACGCCTATATCACCTTGCTCTGTTGCTCTGTAATTCTCATATCAAGGCTTCAAAATGAGACCAGGCATTATCAGCGAGGTCACAATTTGAAAGGAGAAGTTATCAACAAAGTCACAATGCGATGGAGACTTTATCAAGCTTGCTTTCGTCAAGCGTAAAACTGTCTAGGAAGAGGGGGAAATACCAGTAATAGACCGATAAACAGATAATCAGGTTTTCTTCGTATAGAGCCCGTATTAAGCCCTCAGGTCCAAAAATTATTTTCCACCAAAAAATCACAATTACTTTTAATCCCGAAAAGTGCTTGAAAACAAAAGGATTGATAATCTAAATAAATACACTCAAATTGAGAACACACAACTGATAAGTGGCCATAACTGGACAAGTCAAACAATTCATGTGACCATGCTTTGACATCAAGTAAAAAAAAAAATTAATCTGCCTTGCTGGTCTGCTTACAAAGGGTAGACTCGGGGGAGGGAAACAGTCATTCTTTTAAATGTTTTATCAAAGTTCTCCCATCAACACTGTATTTCTATCAAAAGAAGTATATAAACAAAGATGTTTCAAACAAACAACGACCTTCCATTTATCTTTTTTAGTTGAGTGTGCTTTACTACAGAATTAAAATGGAAAAAAATGAAAGTTCTTTGTCTGAAAGGTAAAATGTACATGTTCATGATATGTTTATTTTTAATTTTCGTAGATCTGGGACTTAACAGCAGGGAAAGTATTAACAACACTGAATTTACATTGTGGTCCAGTTAATGTTGTAGAGTTTCATCCTAAAGAATTATTACTTGGCACAGGTAGCTCAGATAAGTAAGTATTGATACATATTCATTGCGAATAAATTCAAAATAATTCATGATGGCCACTGGGCAATTCTATGGAAATTCTTATACTTTAATACCTATAATTTTGGAATATACTTGTGAGCATATGAAGTTTAAACATTGAAAATTTGATTGTACAGGAAATCTGGTTTCCTCCACCAATAAAAACTGGCTGCCACGAATTAGCCAAGAAGCGGTGCTTAGGTGGCATTAAAATTACAGAAAAAAAAACGAAATGTACAGAAGTACAAAATTTGAAATACTTTTTTAGTAAGCTTACTTTTTATGTGGATCAATTCACTAACTGAACTTGATAATTTGTAGTCTATCTTTGTTTTCATTGCAAAATCAGTTTTAATTGTTTACTAAAGAATATCTGAATTTAAAAAGTGATAATGCTTTTAAATCAAAAGGAATTGATTATGCTTTATAAAACTAAATTTATTTTGCAGAACAATAAAATTTTGGGATTTAGAAACATTTAGTATGGTCTCATCAACAGATGGTAACTCTACACCAATCAGGTAAATATTTATTTTATAAGAAATCTCACATATAAACAAATGAGTATCAAGAAGAAGGGGGTAAACCTTAGGTATGGGAGACAACTCATACAAGAGTATTTTAAAGTCCTTTGTCTGTTTTTGAAATAGTGTCAAAACATTTATGTTGTTTACATTTGTGATGAATCTCATTCAGCAGCATTTAAGAAAACTGGTCAAGTATGACTCTACCAAGCATCAAATTAGTGAATAACATTTTCTAAAGATTAAAAATCAAAACTGAAATGGCTGAAAATTAACATTCGTACATGAAATGCCTAAAAAACTAAGGATTTTTGGGATAGACTCTTTACATCATTATGGAAACCAATGTTACAAATTATATTGTTGATATGTCAATTATCCGAGAGTTATCTCCCATTACTAATAGATTATCGTTGATCATCTCAACGAGATTGATTTTCACGCTTGAGCAGGTACAGTAAAAGTGTGAAAATCAATGAGTTGAGATGACCAATGAAAATCTGTTTATTGCTATTTTACCTATGACAACATTAATTTCTCTTAGCGCCCTTAGTTTCTAGCGATAATTTTTAATATCACTCTGCTGTGTTTAGAAAGAAAACAGTCTAGTCTGTAAGATCAAAGGAAAATTTCGTACAATAGTGATGATAAATATTACAGATTTTCCTTATTTACCATACTGCAGTTATGTTTAGTACCAAACAATATTCTATTAAGCACATCAAAATAAGGCAAAAGATTTTGTCACTTTCAAATGTTCAAATTCTTTAAAAAATTGAGAATGCCAGAATTTAGATTTCGATAATTTAGATCAGATAATATCTGATCATTGATATAAAGCTGCACTGAAAGTTACTATTTTCTTTTTCCTTTGCAGATCAATGGCATTTCATCCTGACGGATTGTGTTTGTTTAGTGGTGGTAAAGATCTGTTGAAAGTTTATGGCTGGGAGCCATCAGAGTGTCACGATTCTATTCCTATATCCTGGGGAGATGTAGCAGATATTACACTCACACAGAACCAATTAGTATGTTTCATTATATTGTCTGAGTTTCATTTATTTATTTCCTTGATTCAATGATGATATATCTGTATCATAAAAATGTTTTAATTCAACTCATTGTAATGTACATTTGACCTTTTTTACTGTTTTCACAAAAATGTTTGAAAGAAATTTCAAAGTAACAATGTATTTCAACAATACAGTACCGATAAATGGATAAATGATATTACAAATTTTTTTTTTTTTATGAGTTTCATCATAATATCATTTCTTAAAACTTCTTATATAGCTGACTTTATTTAATAATTTAACAAGTAGCTATACTTATCACTAATTTTTCTGCATTGATTGTTTACTTTTTATGATTGCCTATTTTACCAATTGTATTTTAATTGCAGATAGGAGCTTCCTTCTCACAGACCAATGTCTCATGTTATGTTGTAGATGTACAGGTAAGGGCTGTCAAATTCTGTACTTTATTATCACAATAAGTAATCTAGCATTTTGTTCATTCTTCAAAGATCACAATAATTTCTGAATACTGTTATCATATTCCATACTTTAAATTCCAATACAAAGTATCAGCGAGCTTGCTGGAAATGTATATTTTTTTTTGGCAAATTCAATATAAAAAGACTGGCAAATGTCAATTTGAATATGATGGAGGAAATATAAAAAAGAAGATGTGGTGTGATTGCCAATGAGACAACTATCCACAAAAGACCAAAATGACACAGACATTAACAACTATAGGTCACCATACAGCCTTCAACAATGAGCAAAGCCCATACCGCATAGTCAGCTATAAAAGGCCCCGATAAGACTAAAACAATTCAAACGAGAAAACTAACGGCATGTTTATTCTTTACAGTTACACATCATCTGGTATCATCAATATTTGAAAATAGACTTCAGTGCATTTAAGTCATCTGGTCTCAACACTCTATACTTCATGCACACATATAAGATTTTGATACAGATACATTAAAATAGGAACATTCCAGTACAAAGTTGACTAGTAGACTAGGCTACTTCGAAATTAGGGTAGTATACCTTACCCAACAATGACTTCATTGTTCAGCTAGCAAGTAAGGTAACCAAAGATATTACCTTTAGCTACATACTCATTGAAAAAGGCTATAATACTGTTGTGTATATTTATTTTAGAGAGTTCACCCATTTGGTGGTGTGCCTAACCAGGAAGGACAACAGCAACTTAACAGGTACAAAATAATATAATTGTAAAAATTGATTGTTGAAATCAAAACTTTAAACCCCTCTTTTAATTCTAACGGTACAAAATATGAAGTAAGGGTTAATTAGTTTTGAACATATTAAAAAAAAGGAAAAAAATGGAATACAGGAGATGGATATTCATTGTATACATCTTATGTTATTAGTTAATGACAATATGGAATTATGTTACTAAAGTTACCACCATGATGTTCTTGTGATAGCAATCTTGTATTGCATACAAGAAGCTGGGGTCTAAACTGAATGCCTCATACTTTCAATCAGTATTTGTAAAATATGTATTTACTGTGCAATATCAGTGTTGAATTTCACAAGTCACAAACTTGCATCAATGATAAAAAATTATCATTATATAATGTTGTTTATATTTACAGCAGTCATAACAGAAAAAGTTTTATAACAGAAAGACCACCCACACAATCTTCAAGACAGGCAAGGTTAGTTGTGTTGATTGGAGCCATGTACATTATTTTACTATTTTATAATTTCTTTTACAATAGTTGTGTCCCCTTCATATAGAAGTGATACAGAAGGAACTCTGAGATTTTTACTACTACAGACCAATTTATTGCTTAAATATAGGAATTCATATTTAAAATGTCAGTTTTCAAAAAATAACATTATATCAAATGTAAATCAGAATGATGTATTTAAAAGAGAACAAAAAGATTAGAATCAAAGCAATTCATGAACTCAAGGATTCTGATTAACATTAAAATATGAGTAATACAGTTGTCAAATTGCAGTTGTCTGACTTTACAATATTCCCATTAATCATCAATAACAGGCATGAAGTGGGAAAACCTTGACAAGGAGCAATTATGCCCAAATAGATAACATAACATAAAACCTTGACAAGGAGCAATTATGCCCAAATAGATAAGATAACATAAAAGTAAGTGCTTAATGTCTTATGCTTTTAATGGATCATAGTTCTTTTAATTTTAGTGTTCCTAAAGAAGAAGCTGAAGAACCAACCCATGATAATGAAGATGAGAAAGAAACATCTACTGCTGACATAAAGAATCCAGAGGACTACCGAGAAATCTTCCAACCAAAGTCACGCATTTCAAGGTCACCTACACGAAGAGTGGAACCATTCCCAGCCCCTCCTGAAGATGGTACTTAAAATATATGCTTTTAATTTATAATAGAAATAATATATTCATGTTTTCTTTCGTTGAAGCATTTGGCATGTTCAAAATTTATTTTCCTTTTGTATTATTATAATTAGATAAAGGTGGTTCTTGGATTCTGCTGATTCTTCCTGTATCTTTTGATATGTATGCATTATTTATTAAGCATGGTATTCCTCTCTTTGAATAATTCATTCCTTACTTGCATGGCTTTTTTGCATTGGCTAGTACATGCTGGTTATTTGATACATTTTACTAGCAGGTTAATCTTTGTAAAATGATTAAAAATGTGTAAAATTGTTAATAGATCTGACAGTCATTTCCTGAGAAGTTAGTTTTACCTAAATTCAATAAAAAGAAATGTGCAATAGTTTATGTATGTATATGGTTAAAACATGTAAGGTTTATAGTTATTTAATCTGTAAATTTTGGATTTTCACAATGTGAAATTGATTAGACCTATTTTTTAGTACAGAGACCATTATCTGTTACAGAAATTTACTAAAAATTTCAATCCAAATGAACTTTTTCTTGTAACGCAATAGCAAATTGATTTTTTACGCCCCACCTACGATAGTAGAGGGGCATTATGTTTTCTGGTCTGTGCGTCCGTTCGTTCGTTCGTCCGTCTGTGCGTCCGTCTGTGTGTCCGTTCGCTTCAGGTTAAAGTTTTTGGTCAAGGTAGTTTTTGATGAAGTTGAAGTCCAATCAACTTCAAACTTAGTACACATGTTCCCCATGATATGATCTTTCTAATTATAATGCCAAATTATAGTTTTGACCCCAATTTCATGGTCCACTGAACATAGAAAATGATAGTGCGAAATTCAGGTTAAAGTTTTTGATGAAGTTAAAGTTACATCAACTTGAAACTTAGTACACATGTTCCCTATGATATGATATTTCTAATTTTTATTCCAAATTAAAGTTTTTACCCAATTTCACGGTCCACTGAACATAGAAAATGATAGTGCGAGTGGGGCATCTGTGTACTATGGACACATTCTTGTTTTTTATTTACATTTTATGTCAAGTACAGAAAGGAAAACTTCTTATCAAAATATTCTGGAGCTTATTTAAATTGAAATTCACACTCAAATTCTTGTTATGATGAATACAAAAACAATTTAATTGAATTTTCTCAGCACATTTACCTCAATACAGTGAAAAATGTTAATTTCAGTACCCAGTGAACCAGAACCAGTTAAAAAACCACCACCAGCCAGGAAAACTAGTGAGTTAGACTTAAAATAACATACAAAACAACAATAATTTTAGGTTGTTAATACTTTTAAATGTATTTTCTGTTGAACACAAAAGTTAAAGAAAGGATAATAGTCAATTTTGATCTTATGATTAAAGTATTATTGCTATCAGTAAAGATCTAACCCTCAGTTTTAAAGATGTTACGTTCGTACAACTACATAAACAAGGCTAGGAAGTGCATATAGAATTATTTTGCATGTGTTTTGCAACTATGCCTTTTTGATTTAGTTTTTAGATTTTTTTATTATTATTTAGTTTTTTTCGGTGGCTGTATATTTTTTCCTTTGAATGATGCAAGTCTATAATATTTTTCTGCCATGTGAATGATTCTGGTTGCACTGTTTATATGTATATGTTTGTTTTAGCACCCGAGCCTGAACCTGCACCAAAACAGCCTGTCAAAAAAACACCTAGTAAGTTAAGCATGAACTGATTAACAAAACAGTTGACAGAATAACAAAACAGTTGACAGAATAACAAAACAGTTGACAGAATAACAAAACAGTTGACAGAATAACAAAGCAGATGACAGAATAACAAAACAGTTGACAGAATAACAAAGCAGATGACAGAATAACAGAACAGTTGACAGAATAACAAAACAGATGACAGAATAACAAAACAGTTGACAGAATAACAAAACAGATGCTGTCTAGAATTTTTAGTTGTGTGCACTGAAATCTGTTGCACAGCTATTCCAGAATCAATTGTGTGTTGGGAGGAGGGTAGGGGGAGGGATGTGAAGTGGCATTACATTGATAAATAAGTGTTCGAAATATAAATGTTTTAATGCAATAACACATATCACTACACTTAAAGCTAGGTAGGCATCTTCAGAAAAAAGGCCTTCCAACTTTTAATTTTGGATTTTTTTTACAGATTTCAAAGTAATATTTCTTTTTAAAGAACCAAACAATTAAAAGCAAGGTTCTGTTAACTTTTAGGCAAAGTGGACATTCAGTTTTACCTCTCAACATCCATACCTTCAGAAATTGGTTTCTGTTCTTAAACATTGTTTTACCTAGAGCAAATGTTATAAAACTTATACACAATGCTCAGTGATATTGTTGTTTTTTTTTCAAAACTACCTCTACCCTTTTTTATTGTGAAAATATGCGTCATTTTCATCAAATTGGGAAATTTAAAATAAACCATGAATATGACTGAAACTTCAATTTACAGACCCATTTTCAAGAGTCACACCCTGCTTTAAAATAAGACCCCATCTTGTCAGTGATGATACATAAATAGACCCTCAAATGTTCACCTATAGTCATTTTAGGCAAGAAAATTGTTTAAATGAGTGTTTTTTCAGTTTGAATTCATGCACAATTACTACTGAGACTGCACTGTTTGGGAAAAAAGTTGTCTTTTCGGGAATAATTTTAAGCCATTTTTTTTTTCAAATTGGGATTCTTCTCCAGGGGAAAAAGCCTTTATTCTCCACTAATTTAAGGCAAACAATATCACTGAATGCATATCACCATAATTTCAAATTTTTGTGGAGTCTCCGTCACTGTTTTTGCACTCTAACTTGTTTTGTCTTCATCAAATGATATCACTAAACTCATGTGAAGTTAAAATATAATTGGCTTCACTTTCATCAATCTCGAGTCCCTTTATACATGGAGAAAAAAAATCTGAATTTACTGTTTCTGCACCATTTATTACCAAAATTTATAACCAAAGAATTTTTTTCTTCCAATATTGAAGATAGGTTGTCAAATTTAGTGGATGCAAACATTGTTCAGAGGAAGGTTTGGGAGTTTGTTGTCCTGTTTGTATTGATAGTACCTATTTTAATTTCTAGGTAAGAAAGAATCTGAGTCCTCTAAACCTGTGCCAAAAGCTGTATCTAAACAAACTAGACAGATAAAATCTCCAAGAGAACCTCCAGAAAACTCAGCCATATCTGCTCAAGATTTTCTACCTGTAAGTATTTATTTTATCATCCTACTATAAAATTTCTGTTTTTTAATAGACTAATGTATAATATGCACATAGACCAAGGTGAATGACACAGGCTATTTAGAGCCTCTAGTTTAATCCTGCTTAATGATGATCCAGAGAGTCCCTGGATTAACTTTGATAGACATCATAAAGGCACAAATAATATTTCAGGTGAAGAACATAACTTGAAAGTGGTATAGGGAATCTTCTTTAGTAAAAACTAATATTAACCATATCACTGTGAGAATAATCATGAGAGGTTAACTTTAAGATTTGGAACAGCTTTATATAATAATTGTATTTCGTTAAAGGCTTTCATTCATGGTTTACCTTTACTTACAAATATTCTTGTACTCTATGAATAATGAATACACAATATTGGACTGGTTTCCATAATCATGAACAAACAACATTCACAAGTTCATGTAGACTATGTTATTGGATTCAATTTGACAAAAGGGTTTCATTTGTAAGTAACAATGAAAAAAAATATCTATAATAATCCATTTATTTACAGAAATCTGAACAACCTGGAAACAAAAAATCTACGTTTGTGACAGATGAAAGTGTATTACAGACAATTCAAAATGGACATGATGCAATGTCAGCTGTCATGTCTTCAAGGAGTAAAAATTTACAAATTGTGAGAGCCATGTGGACTTCAGGAAACACGAAGGTACAGTATTCAGAAACAATATTTTATTTGTTGTATTTGATAATACCTATCAAAATTTTTGGTACTCGATGCTCTCTGACTTTGTACTTGATTTTGTCTTTTAAAATTTTGTAGGCTTTAATAATGAGTCTTTTGTGTACAAAACATGTATCTTGCAAACAAAATATTAAGCCTGGTATCTTAGATGATTTTTTTTATTATGTAAAAATATGGAGCAGTTGTTTGATTGCTACAAGACCACTATCTAACACAGACAAAATGACTCAAAATTGTGAATCTTTACAGGGCTCGACATTAACGTTTGTCCGATTGTCCGGGACAAGTCGACACAGGTGTCGGGCAAGTAGATTCACCATACTACTTGTCCGATGGGACAAGTGAAAAATCAAGGTCAGATAAAAATAGATCAAATTCAAGACTTATACATTCCCAAAAATATGAATGATTGTTTTATTGATCATACTAAATGAAATAATTATTCATTGATTGAACCAGAGACATATAAAACTTGTATAATATATCTCTGATTTGGAGTATTTGAACATGCTGGCAGCCATTGACCAGGGGGATATAAGTAAGGGGAAAGAAATCAATGTTAATGTATCTTCTTAGTATAAGCTTCCTTGAATTAGGAGCACCTCCATATGGAGTTTTACCTAATCTTTAAAATATTAAATTAAAGTATGTTTCATTTGATTTTGCTTTTATGCATAACAATACATTAAAAGAGGTTTTATTTGATAAGATCTATGATATAAAAATTTAAGATAAAAAAAAAAAAAAATCTAAAAAGGCAGATTTTTTAGTGAAATGTGTATGTACTTCATGATCATATATCAATGTATATACAAATCAAAATAAATTAAAAAGGTTAACTCATATACATGTTCAAGGTGGCCAGGTGTATTTACATCCTTGGTTTAACCCATACCACTACTAAAGAATGAATAGATCCATAGGGGAACGTAGTGGTTTGGGAAGAAATGATGATTTAATGATTGACAAATGATAGTGACATTGAGTCAGAGAACACAGTTTTGCAAAAAAACTTTCATTCTGAAATAATGAAATGTATTTTGATGTGGTATTCATATAACATTACAAAATGCTCCTTTTATTAGGTACAATCAAAGCCCAAGTGTTATTATTGTGTGTGTGCCATAAATCATCAATATGTTAGATTTTCAATTATGAATTCGGACAAGTGAGTTAAGAGTTCGGACAAGCTGATTTTCTTGCCACTTGTCCGAAGGGACAAGTTAGAAAAAATGTTAATGTAGAGGCCTGCTTTAGGTCACTTCTAGTGTGTCACCTATTCAATTTTTTTAATATATATGCTGTGTGTGAATTCTCATTTACAATTTGAATAATAATTTATTATATAGTTTTTTGAAGCCATTTTTGGTTAAACTTAGCTTAAATCAGTCAAAAGTAATACATGGTTCGAGACCACAATTATTTCGTAGTGCATTTCTTTTAGAACATAAATGAAAATTTAAAAAATCCCACATGCGCTTTCTCAGTGAAATTTTTACAGTGTGTTGTACTACTTTTGGGACAAATTATATCAAAATTATAGAAAAGTTCATCGGCTCTAACTCCAAATATGGACAATTTTATGTTCAGGGCGTCTTGAAATCTTTTGACAGCTTCCGAAGTGCTAATTTTTAACCTTTTTCAGCTGGACCAAATCACTACTTTCCTTTACAATTCTGGACCCAATTTTTTTTACAGTGTAATTTCACCCCCTTACTTGCAATTTGAAGCATTAAACATGGAGAAATAAATTTGGAAGGGGTATAAAAATAAATGGCAGGTAACCCACTGTTGACACTAGGGACTATATTCGTGAAAAACGAAAATCAAGGGATGACAATTGTGGTCTCGGACCACATACTTATGATAGTCCATGGGATTGAAGTTAACATTTTATACATTTTCCCTACAATATCCATACCTAATATGGTGAATATTTTTATATTTTCAGACAGCCTTAGACTCTGCAATATCAATGAGAGACCCTTCTGTGATAGTAGACTTATTAAATGTTCTTAATTTAAAAACGTATGTATACATTACATTATGTATTTTATAAACTGTAACTTGTCCATTTTGTTTTGAAAATGATTTAGTGTCACATAAAATAAATACCATTGTGAATAAAACAGCAATTCTTTATAGTTCATATGATTTCTGTCAAAATCCAAGATGGCAGCCACTACACATCATAGTTTAAATATGATAAAACGGGGGGCATACATACAAAGATTTTCTCACAGAATATGAAAAAAATTGAAAAAACAGCTGCTCTTCAAGGTATCCTTTTTTTTCTGAATCAAAATTACAGATTTGAAAAATAGTTTTGACTGTGTTCTCCTGATAATTTTAAAATATCACCATGGAAATTAACATACTATTTTCCAAAATATACTGCATCAAGGCTTCTATATATAAAAAAGAAGATATGGTATGATTTCCAATGAGACAACTGTCCACAAGAGACCAAAATGATACAGTCATTAACAACTATAGGTCACCGTACATACTTCAACAATGAGCAAAGCCCATACCGCATAGTCAGCTATAATAGGCCCTGATATGACAATGTAAAACAATTCAAACAAGAAAACTAACGGCCTTATTTGTATAAAAAAATAAACGAAAAACAAATATGTAACACATAAACAAACGACAACCACTGAATATACATTCTATTATGAAATGATCCAAGATAGCACCATGGTAGAACATATAGCACCAGGGTTCTACAGTGATTAGAAGCCCTTTGGAGATCATGGAATACACCTTATTGCTATATGTACGCCATTACTGGACATCCCACAGGTTCCCGTAAAATTTGGCCTCATAATACAAAATATCTGACTCCACAATGGAAAAGTGATAGTTGTATGACGTCAATAGTTCAAGTGGGACAGATTCTAGGGTCTGCCGGGATAAGGTGTATTATAATATACATGAACTAAATATTGTCAACTTCCTTGGAAACATTTTCACATTATGTTTTTAGTACTACTTTTGTTTTTTGTGTTGTTTAAGTGTTTTTTCTTAAACGAAAATAAGAATTCATATACTAATATGTCTTTTTTCAGGGGATTATGGAATTTAGATCTGTGTAGCAGTTTATTACCTCAGGTTAAAGATCTCCTTAACAGTAAATATGAAAGGTAAAAAATATGAGATATTAATCTTATTTTTTTTTCATACTTCCATATCTCCTGTGTTAAGGTTTTTCTTCTAATTATATATTGGGTAATTGTTTGTTTCAAATACCTCTGTATTCTGCCAGGATGTGTGTCACGTTTTGAATATCTGCAAAAGGAAATGAGGTGCAATTATATTGAATTAAAAAAAGAAAATAAAAATAATTTACTTT
Organism: Mytilus galloprovincialis; assembly: GCF_965363235.1. NCBI lineage: Eukaryota > Metazoa > Mollusca > Bivalvia > Mytilida > Mytilidae > Mytilus > Mytilus galloprovincialis. The sequence continues at coordinate 34,537,960 of NC_134843.1, read as the reverse complement.
TCCATGATAATTGATACTAAAGAAAATAACTGAATTTACAGTATATAGCTAATGTACTTCATATCAAACTACCTTAATCCTCAAAATAATCACAGGCTGATCTGGGCTGACTAGAAAAAAGCTGTATATTCAGAAATTATTGTGATGTTTTTATTATTGCGAAAAATGTGACAGGGTTATAAACTAAATAATTTAAACTCGCATTTTGTATTTTTTTTTTTTTTTTATGAATTAAACAGGATTTTTATCAAAATCGCAGAAATTTAAAATAGCATTTTAGTCTAAAATGACAAAATCACAATAATAAATGCACTCAATAATTTCTGAATTTACAGTACTTGAAATCTGAAAATGGATTTTTAAAGCTCAATGTGTTTCATTAACATTGAAAAAGATTGATTGTTGATGTTAAGGAAGTTTGCTACTCAGTTTCAAAATAACAAGCTTTTCATAACACTAGTATATATTGATAGGGGTTTAATAAAGGAACCAAAAAAGCAAAATAAAAATATAGGTCAATGTGCTTGTTTTCGAGATATTAGACATTGAAATTTTGGCGGGAAAATGTTCTTGATTTTTCATAGCTTTATCATTGACAAGTTAAAGTTTCCAAAAACTATTAAAATATAACAGAATATACAGATGGCTTATAATTATACATGTAAAAGATTTATAAAAAAAAAATAGGGGTCAATGGGCAAATTTTTTTAAGGTATTCAAATGGATAAAACCAGAGGATTCCAAAAATCTGACAAAAATCCCAAAACATGACAAGCAAACACAATACAACTTTCAGCTCTATTGGCTATATCATGGGGGTCAGTTTTTATTGGTAAAGGAAGCTGAAAGAAGCACAACCTATGGCAGGAATTTGACAATCCTAGTCAATAAAGATTTCAATCAAACACACCTGCCACATGGGAGGTTTGACTGTACAACCACAGTATCAAAAAGGAGTAATACAGTAGATTGACTATTTTGACCACTCAGCCCCTCTGAGAAAATAAAAAACCAGTAGATCTCTCCAAGATACTTCTTCAGAATTAATATATTTTGATGTAATCCGTGTAAGACACTTTCATTTATGATGCATGTATTTTTTGTATTTTTTAGCCATTCAGAAGCTGCTTGTAATGCCTTAAAGATTATACTTAGAAACTTTGGACCTGTGATAAAGTCAAATATTACATCAGCGCCAAGTATAGGTGTTGATCTATCAAGAGAGGAAAGGTATGATATACATATGTATACTAACATAGATAAATTGCCAGTTTGAGTATAATAGAAATAATTTGTTTAATTTAAGTTAAAATGCATGCCATTTTTCACAAACAGCAAAACATATACATTTGTATAACACATTACCATGAATTAAAGTCCTTTGAATTGATTTTGAAATTAAAAAAAATAATAGGCATAAGAAGTTTGAAATTTGTTACTCTGACTTGACCTGACTTTTAAGTCATAATAAACGAGTGACAGGTGGCTATGGCCTATAGTTAAACCCTTAACTGTCATTTGGTCATTCTGCAACAGACAGTTATACAGACTGCATTCTGCAACAGACAGTTATACAGACTTCATTCTGCAACAGACAGTTATACAGACTTTTTTTCAAAATGTCTTCACATATTGATCTGATTTTTAGTATGTGAGTCTATAAATTTTTTGTTTTTGTCTACTTGGTCCAACAGCTCATATAATGAACTGTACTTTGCTTTATCAGATTATCAATCTAAAAAAAATATGTTTATTCTTTTTATTTTACCTTTCATATAAGCAAATTATATTATTTTCTTTTTCTCTTTTAGAATACAGAAGTGCAATGCTTGTTATAATTTTTTGTCAGAGATAAGAATAACATTAGAAAAGAAACAATCAGTATCGGGCAAATTAGGAAATCTTTATAAGGAAGTGCAAATCCTGATGTCAACTATGGATTAAGGAAGTGATTATGGAAAATTATAGTGTATGAAAGCCATTGGTGGGGCAGCTCAGTATTGACCAATCATATATGACTGTTGGGTAACAGTCTCAAAGGTGATATATGGCATTGTCAGTTCATCTTCAGCGATCATCCAATCAAAACAGTTGTTCCATTCTATGATCACATGATCCATTAAGTGAAGAATGAGTGAGGCCAGTGAACAAAGTGAACATTAGAACAATACATTTATCTATATTTATGGTTGTGTGCTTTGTAATGAATCATCTCATTAAATTTCTTTTAATTCCCAGATACTTATTCCAATAAATGCTTCAACCTGATACATATTTTCATTTGACATATTTTGATTATAGGAGAACTATTTAAAAGTTTGATAGCTGGTGAACTCAAAATTGCTCTGACACATGACACTGAAATGTTTAAAGGAAATATGTATGAAGTAGAATTGTTGCCATGAATCTCTTTCATTAGTTTTTGCTTACTATAATGTATACATGTACATGTATTTCTATTGTTATAATTTGCATATTGATAGTTGCCCAAAAGGAATGATTTAATTTAGTTATGGATATAACACAATACACTAAATGACTAAAATGGTTATGAAATCCCCTTTAAATGGCTTTTGAACTTTTCTAGACAAAGGGCATTAGAGGTTCAAATTTCCTTATGGATAAGATTGAAAATGTTGGCACAATACCTCAGAAATATGTGTATTTTTCAGTTGATAGGTTACAATGGGACAGCTTTTCAGTCAAAAGGCATTTAATTTGTAGAAAAGTTCGTGAACTATTGACAGTTCTAACTGACATTTATTATTTGAACATTTTACGCTTTGGTATGTCCTTGCATGGTGAAATGCATATCATTACATACCATTGTTATGTTTATAAAAAGCTTTATACAGACACAATTAGTGCTATTTTATTTTATGCAACAAGATGGTTGAACTCTACTTTTATACTTCAATAGGAAAGGAAATATATATTTAGCTTTAAGTGCATACACTAATAATAGGATAGATTTTAACAACCAGTCAAATGCCAAAAGCTTGCTTATAATATATATTAAATTGTTACTTTCTATCTGATGTGTATACACGTTTTCTAGTCTACAAAAGGAAAACAACATGTCTTTGTGTCTTCTTTCTAAAAATTGATAGCAGACCTAGAAGACATTGCTTGATAGTCTGTAACAAAATATTGGACCAGAACATTTGACTTAGTTTTTTGTAATCAATTTTTCATGTTCATTTTTGTAGAAATTAGGTTTCTTTTTGAATTTCCTGTAGATGTTTTGTTTTTGAATTCTAACTGTAAATCCAGTCCTTTGACAATTAAAAAATCTTCATTCCAGACATTGTATAAAACATATAAAGCTTGCTGTATTGTTAAGTTGATTTTAAACCATTCATTTGAGTATATTTGTTTTATTATTTTGTAACTGTTAAAATAAATGACTGCTTGACAGATTGCTATGCACAGTTAATATGGAGTTATTTCCCTTTGTGTACGTTTTTGAATAATTGTGTTTGATAACAAAAAAAAAGATTTAAATTTTTGAGTAGAATTTTGAAAGCAATTAAATTGTAATCAAATGTGAAGAACAAATCTTGTTAATAGATGTGAAATAATAAATGATGTTATTCATTGAGTCAGGATTTGCATTTGTTTACAAAATGGTTTAGAATTCTAGTTTTGTTTTCTTGTAATTAGAACTATAAAAACAATTCATGATACTTCTTTTCAAATGGTAAATGTTTAAATGTGTATGTGCCATGTTTAATTGATACAAACTTTTTTTTTTTTTTTTTTTTTTTTTTTTTTTTTTTTTTTTTTTAAATGTTAAAATATTTTATTTGAATTTTACATTTGTTAGAGATACATGAAGTACCGGTACCTTATCCCGGCCTCGTTAACGTTAGTATATAGCATTTTATTGATAAGTTAGTACTTGTTAGTGCACAATATGTATATATAGTAATAATGACATGTATGTAACTGAATAGAAATATGATAACAAGATGTATAATAAATTCTAATTTATGAAATTAATTTAATTTTTTCTGCAACCAGATTATGGAATTTTTCATATTTGCCTTCTTTATTTATCAATATTTCATGATATTGAAGAAATTCTTTTTTGAAAATTTCAAACATATTAATTTGTTTTGTTTTTTGTTCGGATGTATAGTATCCTTTGTATACAGTAAAAATAATAATTGTAATTAAATCATTTATACTGTAGTAACTTGTATCGTTTATTTTGTATCCGTACAAAAGTGATTTAATTGATATGATGTGATGTCCTATTTTAAGTTTATCAAGTAAAAGTTTTATTTTATCCCAAAATGATTTCAGAAATTTGCATGTTAAAAAGTAGTGCTCATAATCTTCGATGACATCACAGATATTACATAGCGGAGTTTTAGTTATTTTCCAAGAGAAAAGTAATTGTTTGGTTGGTAAAATGTAGTGCAGAAATTTCCATCTTAACATTTTGAATTTATTATCTTGTATATAATAAAAGATATAATTTAGCATTTGTTGTCTTTTGTTTGTGTTTTTTTCCAAGATAAATATGTTGTCCCATTTTTGAAATCCTATTGGTTTTTCATAATATCTATTTAAGAGGGAGATGTAAATGTCTTTGGAGGAAATGTTTTTAAGTGATACCATTTTTCCTTTTTTATCTTTAAATTTATATTCGGAGTCAGTGGCAACTTTTGTTTTTAATGATTCTTCTTTAGTTAGCTCTTGTAACCACTGTTTTGGTATTGCTTTCATTAATTTAGAATATTCTGAAAACCAGTTAGCATGACAGGAAAGTTTATCTAAGATCATGTTTTGATTAAATTTTCCTTTATTATCAATAATGTCATTTAAAAAAAGAATTTTGCTGTTTATCCAGTTTTTGAAGATGAGACATTTACCGTTTAATTTGATATTTTTATTGCCCCATATAAGCTGCTGTCTTATTTGTTTATATGATAGATGATCCAATTCCTTTTCAGATATTGTATTTATCCATGATTTGATTATTCTTAAGTAAAATTGTGGAATTAGTTCTTTCAGTTTATAGACCAAATTAATATTGTTGAAATTCATTTTAAATATAAGGAATTCTTGTCCAAATTTATCAAAATAAAATCTTGGTAATACTTTCCAATTGGGTGATAGATCTTCGTTTTCGATGAGTTTTTTTACCCAACTAATATTTATCGCTTCTAGATATTTATCTATGTTTATCATTTTAAGCCCGCCAGCATGGTAATTTTTACTTATTATATCCCTTTTAACCTTTTCAGATTTATTATTCCATATAAAACTGTATATTATTTTTTTAAATTTTGCTAGGTATTCGTTATCAATTTCGGTTACAGATGCAACATAAGTAATATTCGGTAAGATTAATGATTTAACAAGAGTTATCTTACCTAACATAGTTAAATTTCTTTTATTCCAATCTTTAATTATTTTTTCAGATTTTTCGTATTGTCGTTGCAAGTTTAATTTTTTACACTCATTTTTATTAAGTCCAAAGTATATTCCTAAAACTTTTATAGGTTTTTGTGTAAAATTAATGTTTTCAACTTTATCTTTGCAGGCTTTTAAATTGCCGAGCCATATTCCTTCTGTTTTATTTCGGTTAAGCTTTAGGCCTGAAAGTGATCCAAAAATTTCTATAATATTCAGAGTTATTGACACTTCTTGTTTTGAATTTAAAAATAAAGTGGTGTCGTCTGCAAGCTGGCTTAATTTTAATGTATGGGTTTTATTATCTAGTTTAATTTGAAAGCCTTTAAAATTTTTATTTTGTCTTAATCTACTAGCTAAAATTTCAACAGCAATTACGAAAATTATAGAACTCGCGGGACACCCTTGACGGATACCGCGCTCAATGTTGAAGGGTCTTGAAATCCAGCCATTATTTAAAATGCAACCCTTTATATCTGTGTATAAAGTATTTATCCACCTCAAAAGAGATTCCTGGAAGCCAAATTTCTTTAAAGAACAATACATAAATTCCCATTCTAGCGAGTCAAATGCCTTTGTGAAGTCTAAAAACAAGATAGCTCCATCTACATTGAATTTTTCCGAATAATCTATAATATCCTGGATTTGTCTAATATTAAATCCTATATATCTGTTTTTTACATAACCGTTTTGATCACTATGAATGATTTTATGCAATATTGGTTTCAGTCTTTGTGCAAGAGAGTATGCTATAATTTTGGTATCTACATTTAGTAAGGTAATTGGTCTATAATTATCTAAATTTAATGGGTCATTTTTCTTGTATATAAGGGTAATCAATCCAAGTTTCTGAGAATTTGTTAATTCTTTTTTTTCATAGCAATTATTAAAAACATCTACAGCAAAGGTTTGTAAATTTGACCAGAAAGCTCTATAAAATTCAATTGAGAGACCATCGATACCTGGTGTTTTATTAAGTTTCATTTTAAAAACAGATTGTGTACATTCCTCTATTGTCAGGTTGCCGTCAATTTCATTACCTTCTTTTGTACTTAATTTGTAATTTATTTTAGTTTTTTCAATATAATTTTCAATTTCTGTTAGATCAGGATTAGTTGACTTATATAAATTGACATAATAATTTCTCCCCGTTTCTAATATTTTGCCTTGATCTTCTGTTAATTCTCCTTTACTGTCTCTTATAGCAGTAATGTTTTTCCTTGTTTGTCTTGATTTTTCTAATCCCAAAAAATATTTTGTATTTTTTTCGCCCTCTTCTATCCATTTAACTCGTGATCTTATTTGTGCCCCTTTTATTTTATCTGAATATAAAGTTTGTAGTGTTTCTTCTGTTTTATTTATTGAATCTATTATATTTGGCAAATTATTATTTTTTTCATCTATGTAGTTATCGTGAATTTCATTCATAAGTTTAAGTTCTTGTTCTAGTTTTGTAATTTCATCTCTTTTATGTTTAGCTTTTATTTTACAATGTTCTATAGTTTTCTCTCTAACTTCTATTTTAAAAAGATCCCACACGATTGCTAGAGTTTTTTTATTTCTTAATTTTTCATATTTATCTATCAAAGTATTTATTTTTAGTTTGTATGATTCGTCGTTAAGGATATTATTGTTTAATTTGAAGTATCCCTTTCCTTTGTTCCCTTGACAATGATTAATTTTAAGTGAAATCGCTAAGTGATCTGTATATTGAATTGTTGCAGGTCGTATATCAGTGCTGAGTACTCTTGGTCTCACATCTTCACTTACTAGAAAATAATCAATTCTACTAGCTACTTCATTATTTTTTCTTTTCCAGGTATATTGCGTTTTATTTGGATTTATAGCTCTCCATATATCAATAACTTTTAGTTTTTTTATCAGAGTTTTTAGCCCATTTGTCTTATTTTTTATTTTTTGTTGATCTTTTCTATTACTTTTTCTATCTTTTATATTAAGCGTTTCATTCATATCACCGCCTATGATAATTATACCAAGACTATATTTTTCAATGACACTTAAAGCTTTTTTAAAGAATATATTTCTATCTTTACTTGTGTTTGGGGCATAAAGGTTTACAAAAGTAAATATATTTTTGTCGATTTCTATGTTGATTAAAACAATTCTTCCGTGTTGATCTACATATTTATCTATGATTTCATACTTAATTTTTTGGTTGATATAAATCGAAACACCTCTTGATTGTGTGCTTCCAAAACTATGATATAAATCGCCCGTAAATTCTTTATCTATTAAATTGTTCGAAAAATGTGTTTCTTGTAAAAATATTATGTTGCATTTTTGTTGTTTTATCCATTCTTTTAGTCTAATTCTTTTTTCATATTTTCCTAACCCTTGACAATTTAAAGAACATATATGCAATGGATTAAGTGACATCTTGATTTTGTTTTTAAAAAAGTATTTGATACATGTATTTCAAATATAAAAAGCATAATATACATACAAATATATACAGAATTTAGAGATAAAAATACAATCATATGTGCATCTCTAGTGACAGTTTTAACTTTGACTGTACATGTGTGAGTTGCTAGACGAAATATAATTACATGTACACACATACATTTAATTTCATATTGACCGACTTTAATAGGTTTCCACCTATTTCTATATTTAGAATTGTTAGCTGGTAAAATATATTGACCTTCACATGTAAAACGATTAATTCGCACGAGGATTAACTTTAATAGACTAATATACCGTACATAGAAATATATAAATGTGATGGATGTAATATATATCTTTCTGAATTGGTGAGTATTGAATTTATTTTTCGTTAATTGTATATTTTTAAAACACTTTTCAGAAATAAAGACATTATTAACCAGGTAGCAAAAATAACGGGAGAATATTATCAAATACTTTCGTATGCTTGTGATAACAGTACAGATAATATTACAACTATTTTGTTTAAGGGGCTTGACTTTAATTATACAGATATTTAGCAGGACACGGAGATTCTGATGCAAATAATTAAAAAAATGAAGACATAATACATGAATGAAAACTTTTGAGGCTACAACTAAAAAAGGATAATTATCTGCATATAAAAACAGGTATAAATAGGTCAAACTGATTTGTTTACATTTTGTATACAGGTGTGTGGAAATGGCGATGGAATTAATTTGCATATCTATATAAATATAGTAGAGTGCTATTGCTTTTCTGTTTACATGATTATATGACATAGCGCATATATTGATATTGTGGTACATTGAAGCACAAATTATTACATATATCTATATAACTATACTAGTTGTTTCATATGAAAAAAAAAGAATTAGTTTCATTGATCTATACATATTATATTGACAACAATCTATATATAGAGTTTATTGTTTTATTTTGTTTTGTGCAGAGTATATACAATCTAATGTTATTGTATCATACACTGCCACATATTTTTTTAATTGTTTTTTATGAATATATATAAAATAGGAGTATATACAGATATTTGTACAAGTACAAATTATTATGTCCATTGACTTAGGCATTGTTGTATGGATAATATATTTTGAAAGGAAATGGTATATGGTAACTGTTCTTGTACCTATGTCTTTGATGATTTACTGGAATCAGTTTGTCTTTTGTGATATTCATCTGTAGGGGTTGTTGCTGGTCTTTTCCCCTGTTTTTGTACTGGTGTTGTTGATTCAGGGTTTACAATGAATTTGTCTATTGGTCCTTTTGATTCAACTTTTGGCTTGTTTTTTGTTTTGTCTTTGTTTTTCTTTTTTCTTGTTTTTTTCTCCTGTGAATCAGGATCAATTTCTGTAACGACTTTACTGATAGCTGTTGTTGTTGCTGTTATTGCTTCTGTAGGTAGCAATATGGACTGTGAAGGTGGGGTTTCACTGTGATCAACATGATCACCAATGTCAGTCTCTTCCCCACTTTCACTTTCACTAGAATCAGACTGGTCATCTGTTTTATTAGCTTCATTGTCTGATGCTGTTTTACTAGGAGTGTCATTATCTGGTGCTGGTTTACTAGGAGTTTGGCATTCTTTTGCTTTATGCCCTTCTTTTCCACATTCATTACAAACCCAATCGTTTTGGCATTTGTCCTGTTTGTGTCCCTTTTTCAGGCATTTTTGACAAGAAATATGTGCATTTATGTAGATTTGGCCTTTGTAATATATTTTGGCATTGTACTTGCTTATCCTTGTGAATCTGGGTAGTGTGCCTTCCAATGGTTCGACAAAAAAGATTCTGTCTCCAGATTGGCAGTCGGTCATTTCGCCATTTATTCTCACTCTCTCTCTGAAATAGCTTGTAACGACTACGCCATTAGATTGAAAGAACGAGAAGATCATACCGTCCTCAGCTGATAATGGAATGTTGGACACACGTATTCGGAGGTATTCTGGGCGTTGTTCAGCTACAGGGATTCTTGGGTTTTTATCGTATACTGTTAAAAGTTTGTTACGTATAGATACACACTTTGTACAAATTGTAAAAGCAACATTTAGATTTTTCCACCATATAGATATATATGTACACATGGTTGTATTTGTCACTGTTGTGTATTATGTTTTTTTTTTGAAACACGAATGTATATATTTTAAAGTATTTATTGCAAAGCAATATATAGACCATTTTGTTAAGTGAAATGTGCATGTTATAGAAATTTTTGGAAATAATTTTTATTTTATACAGTGCTGTAGAATACAATGTGGAAATAAGTGCTCAATGTCTTTCATTCCACCAGAATTTACACAACTAAGAGAAACCATATTTTTACTTACAATAGATTATTAATATATTACAGACTTTTGACTGGAGTATATAGTCAGGGGCGGATCCAGCCATTTTTAAAAGGGGAGGTTCTCCTTGGATCTGCTAATGATAATTATTCAACAGGTTACCTACTCTGAGTTAGGACTTTCTGGTACTCAGTAAGTAAAGTAAGAGCAACTGAAAGAAGTAAAATCAAGCCTACAATCTGTGCTGATGATTTCATCCTGAATAGTAAACATAAAACCTTTAATTTTCCAACCAAATTGCACTGGTTGAAAGACTGAATTTACTTCTTTTGGCTGTTCTTACTTGACAGAGTACCAGAATTCTTATCACAACGGTTAACCTGTTGAAAATTATATACTCTTAAGAGTTAAAAGTCGGTAATAAGTAAATAATCGATTAATTATTATGCATGCTGTGTGGTATGAATATTTATATATATATGTATATTTACATGTGTCCAGTGTACTTTTGAGATATTTAAAGACTTATATACATGCAAGCCTTTAAAGTTTCTGTGTAACTTGTACTAAATACTACTTTTTGAAGCTGTATAGTGACCTATAGCTGCTTAAGTGATACATTCACTTTATTGCCAATAATAGATAGTTGTCACATTGGCTATAACACCACATCTTTTCGTTTTATTGCTACAGATGTATTGTCCAGTTTAGTGGAAAAGATATGCTTGGTTGAACTTATTTTAAATTTGTGGAATATCCTGTATTTTTAGTTATTAAAGGTTTGCTTAATTTATTTCTTTATTAAAGATATAACAGCCAGTTTTCAGAACTGGTATTCATTTTTTTTGACAATTTTGCCTTTATTGATATTGAATCAAAAGGTTAGTTTAGTTCATTTACTTAAAATAACATGAGTGATATTATGGTAAGCATTGCTGTTAAGTAAACTATGACTGTAATCATTTATGATTTTTTCATTCACACATCTAAACCAGAAAATTTGTATATCTTACAAATTGTTAACTTTTATAGGTATATAAGCAAATTCAAGAATCCTTGAGCCAGTTCCTTTTCATTAGCCATTCATAAATATAGTTCCTATAATTCATCCATAATCTTCTCGTCCCTATTAAAATCAGTTGAGATTGCTATAATGCTCAGGTATTTAAACCAGAATTGCTTAGGTTGAAAAGTTGACTTCATGGTACCCTACCAGAGGTCAACCTGAGTAGTATTGACCTCACCTAACTGTTAGTTCTATAAATGGCACAAGTACCTTTCTCAGTAGAAAAGTGTTGCCTAGTATGGTGTTAAGGGAATTATATTTATCACATGCTTTAATTTGGTCTTGTATAATGACATATTGATTTGAGAGAGGGTACAAACATCATGCATTTGTTGAATGGACCAAGGCCTTGAATATGTATGATTAATTATTTGTTTGTCTTACAGAAATAAAAGAGTGAAAGCTTTTGTTGTTTTATTAATACTCCTTCTGGTTACATCATGTAAGGTGGTACATAACACTACAGGGAGATAACTCTGTGAAAATCAGATGAATGTTATTAACGAAGTTCGCTAATCAATTTCAAAATAAATAACTTTCCATAACACTAGTATATATTGATAGGGGACTAAATAAGGAATGAAAAAAGCAAAAAAGAAATATATAGGTCAATGTGCTTGTTTCTGAGATGTTAACCATTGAAATTTTTGTGGAAAATATACTCTCTTGATTTTTCATAGCTTTATCATTGACAAGTTAGTGTTCTCAAAAACTATTTAAGAATTGAATGCTTCTTTTTGTAAATTCATTGGGGTGTAAAAGCGTTGACCGAAGTACATTTTATATGAAGCGCGGAAGCGCTTCATTCTAAAAATGTGCGCATGGTCAACGCTTTTACAACCCTATGAAGGGTCTATGAAGTTACAAAAAGAAGCATTCAATACTTATAATTACATTTTTTAGCTATGATCAATAAAAAACGAATTTTATATTGTTTTTATTTAATTCACCTGTGCACTTTATTGTGGGACCACATGTTATCATGAATAAAAAGTTTTATTGAGTGATGCAATTGCTTACGGAATAACACGTGATGTGCTGTTAGCCAATCAGAATAAAGTATTATGATCAAACATACATCTAATGTAATTATTTAAAGATAAATAAGATTTTATAAGACTTTTACAAATGGCTTATAATTATACATGTAAAAGATTTATAAAAAGAAAAATGGGGGTCCATGGGCAAAATTGTTTAAGGCATTCAAATGGATAAAACCAGAGGATTTCGAAAATCTGACAAAAATTCCAAGACAAGCAAACATCCTTAAATCCAGTATGATATTTATATCAGTAACAAATTTAACTCTACAAATATATCATTTTGACTAGCATTCTGATTTTTTTTTAATTGAAACAATTTTATTTTGCCAAACTGTATAATACATCTCTTTCGATATTGTGCTCACTAAATGCACAAATGACTAGTTCCAATCTTTGTAATTTTCAGGAGAATATACTTATGCTTCCTTTGACTTACTCTATTAGTACTTTCACTTGCTTGCGAAGAACAGCAACCCAGGTTACTTAAATTCAAATAAGCTTCTAATTTTGTTTTGAATTCTACTGTAATAAGACTTGTATTTAAATAGATGTAATCACTCAAGCTTTGGTAAGGCTGTTGATTGAACATGAAACTTGCACTAAATTTCACATACTGAAGTTTCAAGTGCATTTTAATAGGAGTTTCCAATCTATATATATATGGGTCTGGATGGGGTAATAAAATACTGATTACAGGAATGAATGATGTACAGAATGAAGAAATAATACAGAAAAGATGAATTGTAAATCATTTCATAAGAATTCTACAGAATAAGTTTTATTTATCTAAAGAAAAAGAAAAATGTCCTGAAACTTTATATAAAAAATACAGAAATTAAGGATACCCTTTCCAGCCCCTTATATATTGATAGAGGATGGAAGATTAAGTGATCTTCCTTTTGAAGAACCTAATATGAATGAAATCTGATTCTGCAATTATGTTTAATCATGGAAGTATCACATACTATACTTCCATGGTTCAATTTATATAAAGGCAGATATTTAGAAAGTTGTAGGAAAACTACTAAGTACATTTGTTACAGTGACCTTAGTATTTTAATGTAGTTGTTGCATATTTCATGTTGTCTGAATTATTTCATTCATAGTTTTTTTTTTAATTTGAATGTGCTTCTATTACAGATGACTTGAAAATTTAATTCTAAGTACCGGTAATAAAAGGCACATGACCTTGACAGTAAAATAAACAGCAAGAACTATAAATTTTGGAACTGAAGAATTTGAATAGTCTATTGATTATCAAGGTCATCATGTGTTTTCTCAAAGGCAGCAACCCATAAACAGAAAGGGGACAGGAAAAAATAGTTTGAAAAAAAGGTGTGGGCAAGAAATAATTTCACAATAACATATAGAAGTGCTAATTTAAATACTGACTTTGACATTGTTTTAATTGAAATAGGGGAGGACATGATTGTTCATTTATCACTGTACACTGGTGACCTTCTTGTTTAACAACTGTAAAAGAGGATTTGCAGATTTCCAATATTGTGTTGATTTGTAGAACTTCCACTACCCACACTTTTCAATACCTTCTGAAATACATGTTTTACTATTGATTTGTGACCTACAATATTTAAAACCTCTCAATCCATATTATTTTCCACAAACATCCAAAATAGGAATCAACATGTGACAATATGAGATTTTTAGCTCAAGAAATTCTAAATAGTGCATGCCAGATTCACATTTCTATGTCCACAGAATACAAATAATAGCGAAACAAAGATTGTGCTACATAATGTTTGTGATCAGTTGTCATGACGTTAACACCTACGATATAAGGTTTATAAATGAAAGCTGTGGTATACACATGTTTTAAGATACTGTATCATTTTCAACAAACTTCAAAAATAGGATTCACCATGTGACAATGATATTTTTAGCTCAGGAACTTCTATGTGCATGCCAGATTGATATTTCTATGTCCACAAAAAACAAATAATAGTACAACTAATATGTGTTACACATGGTTGTGGTCAGTAGGCATGACCTTGACACCTACAATCATCTAAGTATAAAAAAAGAAGATGTGGTATGATTGCCAATGAGACAACTATCCACAAGAGACCAAAATGACCCAGACATTAACAACTATAGGTCACCTTAGGCCTTCAACAATGAGCAAGGCCCATACCGCATAGCCAGCTATAAAAGGTTTATATATGAAAGCTGTGATATACACACATTTTAAGATACTGTACATAATTTTCTAATACCTAATATGGTTTTGTAGTGATATTTCTTTTCTTATGAAATAATAAGTTGATTATATAACCAATACATTTGTTTATTTGCTTGGACATTCCAACTTCCTCTGCAAAAAAAATATAGACTGCCACAAAAACACCAAAGATCAGTTATGTTTATTTGTGGATAAAACTTATCTTTTTGAAATTTGATTTTTTTTTCATTGAACCAACTGTATATTATTTTTAGCTCACCTGGCCCGAAGGTCGTCACTTGTCGTCGGCTTTAACTTTTTACATTTTGAACTTCTTCTAGAGAACCACTGAATGGAATGAAACCAAACATTGCATGAATGTTCCTTATGAGGTGTTGACCGAGTGTTGTTACTTTGTAGCCGATCCAGCATCCAAGATGGCCGCCAGCCAGAGACTTAGTTTAACATAGGAATTTATCGGAAATGCATACAAATGACTTCTTTTAGAGAACCACTGAATGGAATGAAACCAAACATAGCATGAATGTTCCTTATGAGGAATTGTCCAAGTGTTGTTACTTTGTAGCCGATCCATCATCCAAAATGGCCGCCAGCGGGGGACTTAGTTTAACAAAGGACCTAATAGGAAATACATACAAATGTCTTCTTTTAGAGAACCACTGAATGGAATGAAGTCAAACATAGCATGAATGTTCCATTTGAATTGCTGACCAAGTTTTGTTACTTTGTCGCCAATCCAACATCAAAGATGGCCGCCAATTTGGTGCTTAGTTTAACAAAGGACCCTATGGGAAATACATACAAATGTCTTCCTTAAGAGAACTACTGAATGGAATGAAACCAAACATAGCATGAATGTTCCTAATAAATGCTGACCAAGAGTTGTTACTTTGTCGCCAATCCAATGTCCAAGATGGCCGCCAGTGGGGAGGACTTAGTTTAACATTATGACCCTATGGGAAAATGCATACAAATTTCGTCTTTTAGAGAACCATTAATGGAATCAAACCAAACATAGCATGAATGTCCCTGATAAGATGCTGACCAAGTGTTGTTACTTTGTAGCCGATCCATCATCCAAGATGGACGCCAGCGGGGGGGGCTTAGTTTAACATAGGACCCTATGAGAAATGCATACAAAAGTCTTCTTCTAGAGAACCACTGAATTGAATGAAACCAAACATAGCATAAATGTTCCTTTCCTAATGAGGTGCTGACCAAGTGTTGGTACTTTGTAGCAAAATTTTATCTTTTTTTATATGAATTCAAAAACCCAAGTGGAGTCAGGTGAGCGATACAGGCTCTTGAGAGCCTCTAGTTATATGTTTCTCCTTATAAGGTTGGCAATAGATTCCAATATATATGTATTTTAATAGAGAATTAAACTAAATCTTTCCTTAACCATGTTGATCTGCTTTATGAGATTTTTCACACTTTGGCATGTTATGAGCAACAATGTGAACCATATAGGTCATTTTTTTTTTGTACTCATACTCCAAAATCAACCAATCAAAATGCTGGATTTCATGTTTCTAGCATGATTTTTGTGCTGCAAGAACTGAGCAAAGTTTTATGACTTCAACCCCAGGTGAGCCTCTATATATATATTCTGATCCCCAACTTGATGAAGAAAATAAAATATTGTGGTCAAGCAGACAACAAAAAAAAACAATATTCTGAAAACCAATTTTCTCTGTTACTTATAGCATGAAATTTTGAACAAAAATAATTAGATTGATAGAGTTGAAAAACTAAAAAAAAATTTTCACAAATATTTTTTTCTGACTCTGACAAAAACCATACCCTCCTCCTTCAACTTAAATGGTTGCTCCCTTAAAGTTATTTATGGTCATGTTATCACTTGTGCTGTTGGTTGAACATAAATATTGCACTCTATTCAACAGTGCTTTGAAGTAGGAGTTTTGAATCTTCATTTTTCCTGGAGGATGAAATAATCTTCCCTTTAAAGAACCTTAAATGGATGAAATCTGATGCCAATTTTCTGCAATTATATTTTAATTATCCTAAGGCAGAACATTAGAAAGTTGTAGGAGAAGTTCTGTAGTAACCTTGGTATTCAAAGCAGTGCATGATTGTACATTTCATATCGTCTGGTTTATTTCAGTCATTTGTGGTTTATAATATGTGAATCGATACATGCAAGTTCTGACGTCACAAATAACCTGAAAATTTTACTTTCAAGTTGCACAATTTAAGACAAATGCATAACTTGTCCGTAATTAAGTAAAACTCCTTAACATCGAAAAATTTAAACATTGTATTGGCAAATATAAAAGATGCACTTGCATTTTAGCCGTTGAGATATATACTGTTATAACATTTTTACGGACTGTTGAAAGTATGAATAGTTTATTTTTTTGTCCTATGCCAATGACCATACATAAGAGAAGGGACACAATAAAAGTCTTTGTCCATCTGCCTTTCTACCTGTTAGAATTAGTGAAGATCTCCTTTTGGAGTGTTTCTCGTAATCCTTCAAAACTTGGTAGGAATGCCAAGCATCATATGTAGTTGACCACTCTACATCCATTGCAATGTGAGGATTTAATTTGGCCAGATTTATGTGGCCCAGACCATATTTTATTACAATTAAACCTTGTAAAGCTACTACCCAGGAACCATATGACTGAACTAGTATGCTTAGTGTAAAATTGTTTTTTGTTGACCATATATGTTGACATTTTTGCAAGAGTTATAGAACTTTGGCCATTTTTTTAGTGACAGTATTTGTAACTCAACATTTATTAAATGTTACTCTTCTGATACCATGTAAGTCTTTATAACTCTGTCATGAAGTGTTATTAACCATACTATGCTGACAATGTGATTTGACAAGAGGAATGGGATTATTACAATTTTTTGGCTTATTATATTGCATTTTACACCTTTGAAACCAAATATCCTTGACCTACCACTAGTGGTAAATCCTCTTAAACTGACATCATAAGAAACTCATACATTGTTGATTCTTCCAATAATGCCTTTGTTGGAAACAGGAAGTTTATAGCAATTTTTTTCAATTTCGAGAAGGCACATCAAAATCTTGCAGTACCCGCCTAAATCATGAATGTTAGCAGGTATGTAAAAAATATACCACAAACACTGTGGTGGCTACGACATTGTCGAATATTATATGACCTGTGACCTTGGGATTTGGTGAGTGAAAGTACAAACTGAGGTCTCATTTAGAGGATCTGTAACCTTACTTACAGGTTAAAATATTCCAATAAACCTGTCAAGTTTGCGTAAAAACGCATGGTGACTAGAGGCAAAATTTTAACACGACCTTGTGACCCAAGAGGTGTTATCCTACATGAGTCCTAAAGTGTCTTGTGTCAATATACCCAAATAATTGATGATAGGAAAAATTGATAAATGATAGAAAATATGATAGAAATACTCAAATTATATGAATAATTTACAGTAAAATTGTAAGAAGAATCCAATTTGTCTGGGTATGAAAGGGAAAAGACAGTGTTGTTTGTGTGACTGTGTGATTTTGGTTCAAAAAGTCCTCTACTTCCATATTGTTTAAAACAATCATTGTTATCTATAGCATGTATGCTCCTCAAAGTGAGGTGTAAAATGGGAAGAATGAACTACAAAAGTCTCTTATTTTCAAAAAATATAATTTTATTCATTCAGGCACACAAACTATTGTGATCATAAGTATAATTGTGCTGTTTGGCGTCTAAACATACAAATTTTACAAAGATTAAAAATCAATAAGTTAAACATTACAATGTGTAGTATTCCTTCAGTTAATCATTCAGAGACTATAATTAATTCATCAACCACTTCAACAATGAATTATAACCTGATTATCTCCCTTCTGTAGGAGTTATCTCTCCTTACATACAGGTTCAAAGGAGAATAAATTTCTGACTACAGTATATTTCAAATCATTTAATCAATAAAATTCAACAGTAAACCAATAAATAATTTTAAAAAAGACAACTGTAAATTCATCCTTATCTTGGAGTACCAATTTTCATAGATTTCAATTTTTTCCGTTTAGAATCGCTCAAGTACTTAGTAGTACATACTTGCAGCTTACATATCAAACAAATTCAGCCCTCCTTTGACTTAAAATAACTACAAGTTACTGTTGCTCTGTGTTTAAAAATAATTTGATCATGTTTAATAATTGGAAATCATCAATTTTAAGACATGTTTTTCTAAGCGGAGTATTTTCACTTATAAAGGCAGAGTGCCACAACACAAACTTGAATAAAACTACTGAATTGGTT
This sequence comes from Mytilus galloprovincialis, assembly GCF_965363235.1. Taxonomy (NCBI): domain Eukaryota; kingdom Metazoa; phylum Mollusca; class Bivalvia; order Mytilida; family Mytilidae; genus Mytilus; species Mytilus galloprovincialis. The sequence continues at coordinate 34,519,230 of NC_134843.1, read as the reverse complement.
AAATCCTTAATTGTATTAAGATGATTTAAGATTGACACCAAAATATGCACACTTAAATAGTTTATAAACACACAATTCAATAAATATGTACAAAGGAATATTACTGTCACAAAATTTTATATTTTTAACTCCCAGGAAATTTATCACCGGTAAACACAAATGAAATAATTCTGTCAGCACCAATATTAAAAAAACATATACATGTGCTTTTAAAATCAAGTTAGAAAGTCTAATATGGTTTATTTGTGCATGCAGGTGTGGATAGACTGGAACATACCTGCTCTCGGCCATAAAACTTTTATATTCAGAGTACAATGTTTGTGCTTGAAACACAAAAGCAAGGGATTAGGTTGGTTGATTTTCAAGGCTGAGTACTGAGTACGAAAATCGTACTGGAAAGTCTGATTTCCCTCTTTAAAAAAAAAAAATGAAAATATATCAAAGGAAAAATTAGGGCAAACTTTGATTCAAAATAAGATCCTCAGATTTATTCATAATTCTATTAACATCAAATCCTGAATCAGCACATGTGCATGTGAATAGCACCAAAACTTAAAAATGTCATTGAGGTGAGACACCTGAGAGCTTATGTTCTGATTGTGTTGGTTGTTTTACAATATGAACATTTCACAAAACAACTATCAACTTAATAAGCTATGATTAAGTAACTTTATTCTTATGATATTTAACTTTTAAGCCCTACAAATAATGTTTTTCAGTCTCATCCCTCCCAAAAATATTTAGAGACACTTGAACTTGGAATCTTTTATCAGAAAATTATTTATCAACTATAAGGAATGCATGTTATATGTCCACTTGAGCATTTTTGTTTAAACAATGCACCATATAATTCTTTCAAATATTTACAACAAAACAACAAAATATCTGGAATGTATAGCACACAAATAACAAGCTAAATATAATTGAATTTACACTTCGATGGATAGTTAGCTAAAAAACACAGTTAATTTTTGTAACAACAATTTCCAACCAATAATTGCTTGGTCAATTTGACTTTAACCTTACTGTCTTTTTACTGATTTTGTCTTGTATAGAAAACATAAACTGTGAATTTTTGCCCAAATTATACCAAATGTCTTTAGTTGTTCTTACTTGACCGAGTACCAAAATGTCCAACCACAGAGTAGGTTACCTATCTAAAATTAGAAAGTCCGGAGCCAAAAGTCGGTATGTAAGAAAATAGTATATTGTTGTATAAAAAAATGTTAAAAAATGTGAAATAGGAAATTAAAAATGCCTAACAATTTAATGGTTAAAAATGTTACATGAACAGAAGACAGTTTTCATAATAATTCTTAACAGATCATTTCTGAATTTTACTGCGTCAGTCCAATTTGTCTATCATACAATTCATTGAAATCATCTAATGAAGCAATAAAACATTATAAAAAAAAGGACTAGAAAAATAAACTCAACAATATTCTTACAAATCAAGGTGTAAATCAAAATACCAAAAATAAAATAAAACAAAACTTGATATACAAATTATAATGATACATGTTTTAAACAGATCAAATTCTGATATGTTTATAGGATTTTTGTAATCATGAAAATGAACCTACATGTACACCGTCTTTAAATGAAATAATGCAATTTGACCAACAAGGTCAATAAATAAAACAAATAACAACAAAATTGACTAGAATGTTTACATAACCTATGCAATAAACATGCATCCTTATTTAGACAAATAATGCTGAATTATCTTTTAAATGATTAAAGTCTTCCAAAGTAATAATGTGAGCCTAACTTGAAAAAAATATAGCAATATGAAATAAAATAAATTATTTAACATCTACGGTTGATAAAATAAAATGTTTCAATTACAACAGAAAGAACAAAAAATATTGATGCAATAAATGGTAAAACTTCCAATTGGAAGATATTTTTTTCACTTTTACACAATTTCATGCCGAAAGTTGAAAATGGTATTTGAAGTTTGATTTCCCAAATCATTAATGGTTTTATAAGGTCAAGGTTTATTACACTATAAAAACATGGAAAATGTAACAATACCTTGTCTTTCAAAAAATGTTAGGTTATTCGATATTGGTAAACGATCAAAACACAAGAAGAAAATAAACATTTTTAAATAAAAAAATAATTTGGAGTAAATATGAAATTTCATACCATGAAATTATATACAAAATATGAAAATTTGATGATAAAATTGTCACAAATTTTTAATATTTATAGCGCATAAAAATTGAAGATTTTCTTATATTACCAAAAAAGCTAATGCATGTGGGAGGGTTTATAACTTCTATAATATGACATTATATTTTATTGAAATTATCAAAAGTCTGAAAGAGAAAAATGACAAAAAAAATAGAAATATGATGAATTGTCTCCCCATTATGGAGAAAAAAAAATGTGCACCAATTCTGAAGTGGAATGTAAAACAACTACAATTGATCAAGTCTTGCAGCATATTAAAAACTCATTTCAAAATGTGAAACTAATAATTTTTTAAAATTGGAAAAAACACAAGTGGTTCATGCTTTAAAAAGGATCTGAGACCATTTTTCCAAACCAAATCTATGGAACCGAACTCCTTATTTTTTAAAACTTTTTTATAATTGGAACAATTTTTTAGATTCTGATTTACATGTATTCCTGAACTGAATGATGAGGAAAACATCTCTTTAAAATAAACTTTCAAAAGATTTTTGTTAGATTTATAAATTAGCAACATTTTTCTACAACTATTACATCACATGTAAAGTAGTCGTCATTATAGAAATTTACAGTACAAAAGTCACATTAAATTATGTTAATGACATTTTTGAAGAATTTTAACAAATTATAAGCATAATGGTCTATATACAAATGTAATATAATGATAAAAGTAACAGAACGAAAGTCTTTTAATGCCTTGTATTAAGAGGCCTACTACACTCTTTTACTTAATGAAAAAAGATTTCACAGAACATCAAAGCCAGACCTTTACAAAAGTACCTGGTGCCATTTCACATTACTCCAATAACATATCTATGAAGTCATTCAGGTCATCAATAAAGATCTGACCTAATGAATAACAACAAATAACTCAACAACTTTTTTACAGTTTTCAGCCATAAATACAGATAAGTGTAAAACGGTTAAACGGTTACAAATTCATGTAAGTGTGAATTCAACACACATACTTCATGTTAGTGTGAAGATAACACACATAAATACATGTAAGTGTAAAGCCATCACACATAAATTCATGTAAGTGTGTAGTCAACACACATAATTACATGTAAGTTTGAAGCTAACATTCATTAATATATATGTAAGTGTGAAGCCAACACACATAAATTCATGTAAGTGTAAAGTCAACACACATAAATTCATGTAAGTATGAAGACAATAAACATAAATTCATGTAAGTGTTAAGCCAACCCCCACATAAACACATGTAGGTGTGAAGTCAATACACAGAAATACATTTAAGTGTGAAGTCAACACACATAAATACATAAAAGTGTGAAGCCAAATCACATACATTGATGTTAAGATTTAAGATATATTCTAGAAACATACTGACTCTTTAAAAAAAAAATAACAGCCAAAATTGTTAAAAAATGTTATTTTCACAATTTCTTTATTTCATTTTTTTATGATCAAAATTCTTTTTCCAAAATATCCTTTATTCAAAATAATGTCAATAACTACAAATATATGAATGACTTTTACCAAAAACATGGTGCTAATCTTGCTTCAGTTGAAAGTTCCAGAAGCCATTTACATAAATAACTTGAAGCATTAGTGCTAAAGATAAACATTTTGTTTTTACAGAAAAAACATTTAAACTGATAACACATATATTTGTACCTATGTCTGAAAACTGTTCTTATAATTATTTGCGTACAATGTCAAAAGACTTGCTATAACTTGGTCTTGTCTTATTAATACTTATATAACAAACTTTTGATAAAAATAAATTATTCTTCTCTCTTTGAGCTCTGTATTTACAAAATGTACAAATGGCGGTGTTTCAATGGAAACATTCTACGAGGGTCATTCACTGCCACTGGTCTCAGCGGGACTGGAACGCGAACTTCTACGACTTGTCTGAAAGAAAAAAGGAAAATTCTATATATTCAACTGGCTTATTATATACTTAAATGAAAAAATTGAAGAAGCATAAAGACAATAGAACATATATGTCAAATATATTTGAATGATGGTTACATGGAAAAATAGCAAACCAAATGCAGTGTACTTGAGAAGAACTGACTCTTATTCTCCAATGAACTCTTTTTTGGTTGAATTATATATAAACCATATGATTCAAATTTCATTGAATTTTGTAACTTCTGTTATTGTAAAAATCTCACTCCTTTTCTAAAAAAAAAAACATTTTTTTTTTTTGCTAATTGAAAATCGTCATGTTTTAGCGTGAGAACTCTTTATACAATGCTTTGAAACCGAAGTAAGTTATCAACTTATATCAGTTTAGAAAATTCTATCTCAACTATAACATTGTTTTATAAATCAATAAATAGTTGTTTTCACCATTTGAACTAAAGATTTACATACAGACACAATTAAAGATATAAATCATGATTTTGTTAAATGTAATATTCCTATGAGATAAACTACACACAGAAGGTAAAAAAAAAACAAAAACAACATCAAATGATATAATATTCCTATGAAATAAATGTACAAACAGAATGTAAACAAACAAACAACATCAAATGAAGGAACCACAAAAAACTGCAGACAAAACAAACTTGTAACAAAAAAGCTATGGTATTATGGTTTTGTTTAATGAAGTTGTGGTTTGGGTTGGAGATATTCCAAGATAAACTGTACAAGTCGGTTAACCACTTTTCCCATTTCAGGTTAGATTATGTTAGCACTTTTTGTGCTTACTAGACAGAATGTTTTGTCTGTGCACTTTTAAGATGAACTTAGCAATATAATTCTTTTTTCAAATAATTAAAAATACAATCATGCAAAGTTCATTTAGTTATACAATGTACTGTAACAAGCCAATAGAGAAAATCAAAAAAGAAAATTCAATTAAAAAAAAAAAATCAAATTTTTTATCTCTTTATTTTCTACAGTTTATGAGTAACTCTTATACCTACCACATTTTAAGAGGATAAGAAAATCCTGGGACACCTGATTATAAACCACAGCCCACCCGTACTTTAAAACCAGAACAGAGAAAGGGGTTGAATTATTATACAATCTGGTCACTTAAACACTTATGTAAATAGCCATCTACAGTTTTATAAATTTAAATTCAGCATGGTTAACTTATGCCATAAAAGATGATTATAGACTTGAGATATTAGAAGTGTGTAAATGTGACTCCAGTTATGTATATATAAAGTGTTTCGGTACTTTTATATAGTAGAATTGGCTGACCACAAGCACATAAAAGATAATTGTATGTTTTCAAGTATTTAACAATAAAATGTATACTTTCGCAGAGACATATAAATACAGTATCTGCTTCATGTCACACCATTTTTTACCTTACAGTTTCTAAAAAAAAGTTTTTAATTCTACAATTTGTAAAACCTTTTTAGTTCTACAATTTGTAAAACCAGAGTTTGATAAAAAATATTAATATTTTTTATCAGATTCCTCCAAAAAACATTGAAATAAATAATTAAAAAACATCTGTTCTTTTTGCCTTAACTTTTAAAATTTGGTGTTCACTTTTTTTTCCCATTTATAAATATAACATTTGATTCCATGACATTTTTTATTTAGTGTTTCATGAAGAAAAAAAAAGGCAAAGTTAATATAATAGAAATAAGGAAAATGTACTTCTGCTAAATATGTGACAAGCTTAATATCTTCAATGAATAGTTTAATAATTCAAATTTTTATTTATCTCTTCAAGGTTATATTCATGGTAATTACGGTATTTTAAATTCTTCCTTTAAAGGAATACTTGTAATATTTGTGGTTTTCAGTGTATACTTCAAGCTATTGTACAACAACTCAAGGCACTACATAACTCTATCAATTTCAATTTATTTATGTTAAATTTATATCAAATATAATGGTCAATTTTATACTTATTATCTATCAAAAATAATCAATGATGATTCATTTCTTTGTGTACTCAAATTTACTAATTTTGCTGACTATGAATTTCAGCAGTATAGACAAATAAAAATGTATTATATAGATTATAGTAGGATATTATGCAGAAACAACTGAGATATATTTTTTTTTTGTAAATATTAAATAGGAAGCCATTTAAGCTAGACAGACAGACACACAGAGGAGAATAGCCTAATGCAGTCCTATTATCATAGGTTACAGGGGCATAATAATGATTATATGCAATGAAAGATTTTCTAAGGCTTTTTTGTTTGCATGCTGAAGTTCCAAAAAAATGAAAATCCCCAACAAAGATTTTGCACAAAGCACTGCACAATTTATATAATTCCTTATATCATATTTCACACAACACTTGTTAAAATGAAAAACAATCATATTTCAAATTTCTTCTCTTCCTTTGTTATAAAATTTTTACATTTCAAAAAATTTATTACTAATATTTATGACCTGTCTATATGCAATAAATAGTTTATCGATAATAATGTATTTTACCTATAAAAACCGAGCATTGTACAAAACTGCAAGTAATCGTCATGTGGAGCAGATTATATTTCAAATGAAATAATAAATAATGGTATAAAAATAAACAAAATTTGACAATAAAATTTGAAAAAGGTTGTAAAATTAGAAACCAGGAAATGACTTCAAATCCTTAAACTATATAACACGACAAAATAACAGGGTATGATAAATTATATACGAATTCGGTACTAGGTACGATTAATGGTGTCATTCGGTACATCCCATATTCCTTTGACATCTTATTAATTTAAGGAGCTAAAGTGATTATTATGTCCTCCGGATAATATCAACTGTTGATTGTGTCAACTTTCTTTTAATATGTTTACTCGATGATAGTAAAACTTTACAATCTGAATGAATACTAATGAAAAGTTCAAATAAATCAAACATTAGTCATTGTGTACAACTATTGAAAATTGAAAATTTTTGAAATTTCATTATTTCCGTTTTAACATATGTTAAATCTGAGTTTTAAAAAATAACACATTTTTCAAATAAATTAAATATTTCAAAAAATTCTTAGATGCATAATTATTTAAAATAACAAATAGATAAATCATTGCAATATAAATATCTAAATATAACCAGTATCTTGAAATAAGCTAAATACATGAGGGTACCTTAAAATAAAATCTTTATTTTTTTTAGTTCAAATGTTCTTAACTTCTATTTAAAGATTTAAAAAAAAATCTAAATAATGATGTAATAATCATACTGATTAACATTCCCAAAAAATAAATTGTAAAAAATATGATTGATAAAAACTAAATCCTACACATTACTTAGCTTAAACAATAAGTTACTCCTACAGATCACACCTTCAGAATTTTTTTTTATTATTCTATAAAATCTTCCCTTTATTCTTTTCAAACTGCATTGACATGCATCAAATATGCTGAAAAGAATTTCAATAAATGGTATTTTACAATTGTAAACAGTGTGACAACCTAATTTGCGGGGGTGCAAACCTAAAATATGAATGAATAAATTCCGGTCAGTCATTTCTGACAGGTAATAGTTTTGAAATTTTAAAAACTCAAGGTTAATAAAATCTGTTCAAAATTTATTTATCTTATTGACTTTGAATATATGTGTAATTTACACATGTTTGTAATCTCTTCTATGATAATTTTTCTTCATGCAAATTATAATTTACACATTTGCAAATAAGAAAATTTATAAGGTTTGAAATATTTTTTATTATAATCCTTTACTATTTTAGTTTAATAGCAGAGATAAAAAAAAATTAACCATATTGTTTGATCATTGTTTTTATGAATTATTGTAAAATTTTAAATATATTTCAAACAAAAAGAAATCTAAATCATGTACTGTTATATTAAAAGCAATAGATTTTTAAAAACTTTGTGAGAAACTGTTTTCAAAGACATCAAAGCTGTGAAGCAGACAAAAGTAAAAACAGAAATTGTAAAAAAGAAAAAAAAAGAAAGAAAAAGAAAGAAATTTCAAAATATTAGCAGAATTTTCAAACGAACTTTTATAAAAAAAACTTTAAATATCTATAAACTTATATAAGCAATTACATTGACTAAGCCTACTTTTAGTTCATTTTGACAAACAACAAAATGTTTTCAGATAAGATGTTTTTCTGCCTCAATAAACCATAATCCTTAAAATCTAACTTGAATTGCACTCACACATATCTCAAGTATATCGGAAATGAAATGCATTCTGGATATATTTTCAAAAGTGCATACCAAAACACTACTTCATAATGTCTGTCAAAATTGATAGTCAACAAATGCATAGCATATTTTGTGGTGCACAAACAATCGAATAACCACAATCCCTAAAAAAAAATGCTTTTTTACTTGAGGCATTGATGGAAATATTATTATGGTTTTGAAAAGTATTTTTTTTAAATTTTTTAGTAAAGCTTTATCATATTCCATTGTCAAGTTTTAAAAAAAGCTATACTGTATCAACTTTAAGAATTTGTAAAATTATAAGTTCATCTTTAGTCAATAAATGTACATTTACCTTTTGAAAAAAAATATATGGTTTGGCCTAACTTTGGCCTATTTATAACTATTATGTAACTACTGTACAGATGTATGGATCATGATTTGTATCTAATAAAAACTTTGAAGTGACTATTTCAAAGCAGTTTTCTCATTTTTTCTTTAATAAAAATCATTTGACTAATAGCCATTTCAGATGTTTTTGTGAATGATAAAAATCACAGATTTCAAAGTGATATCTTTATTATTTCCATGCAAATTCATTAATGATTTTCTTTTATTTCTTTTATACAGGACTATATCAAATGTTTGTATTGCACATGTAAACCAAAGATATACAATCTTAGGAATTAAATGTAAACCTTTCAAGCAAAAATATTGTATACGTAATGACCTTGTAGATGAGAAAATAGAAAACAACATAACTCTGAAACCTAGGAAAGAAGTTACAAAATCAAACATTTTCAAAAACATAAAGATTTCAAATTAAGTTAATATATTGGGGACAAGCCTCAAATCAAGTTTTCTTTTTTCTTTCTTTCATTTCAAGTAAAGTTCTGTTGATTCATTAATTTTCATAGATTGAGGAAAACTAGCATTTTCATGAATATTTTATTTCATGGTTTTGCAAATTTCTGCATAAAAATGTGATAGATAATTTTTAATTCGTTGAATTTTTGAATTTGTGTTTCATCTGTTTCCAATTGAAACCAATGAAAACTGATATCCAAGGAATAATAATATATCCACAGTATTTCATAAAATGAGGTGCATGATCTTTCAATTTTTGTATAAGAACTTCAATCTTATGCATGAGAAGTTTCACGTCTTTTGCATAGCAAATGAATTTTCCTGGACACAGGTCACATGCATTTCAGCTTGAGGGAAAGAACAAATTAAGACAGATACTAGAACTAACTTAATTGTAACAATTCATTGATGGGTCAATTCTTTATAACGGTGGTCAGTATTCATTCATTTAAATTGCATGACAAAAATACAAATAAAAGAATCAATTTGGACATCCGATAAATATTAATAAATATAGATATTTTAGAAAATTTGCAAATCTTTATGAATAAAAGAAAGAAGACATATTAAAACATTTTCTAAGTATGCAGTAGACAGGTTACACTAAGCGTGTGTCAATTTCAAAAGGTTACTAATCATCTAGAAGACCTTCAACAACTATTCACTCCCTGATTTTCATAAGGGCGGACAAAGCCATTGTCGGACAGACGTTGACAATTTTGAAAAATAATGATACAAAAGTTACAATAGTAATTGACCATTTTCTTTATTTGCTATAGATTTATAATTTTTTATGGGATGTAACTCCAAGCAAGTGTAAAATTGGATTTCCTGACTGTCCGTAAAGATCACACCATGGCTAATCCTCCGCGATGGACAAGTCACATGGTCCTTTCTTGGCATTGTAAATGAAGAGTAAAAGAATGGAATAATTTGAATGATGGACACGATTAGCTTTAATTGTCAATGTGTTTCATTTAATATTGTAGCAATAAGATGTTTTTTTCGGACCAGATGTAATCTCTAAACAAAAGTTCGACCAGTTGCCCCTCGTTGAGGAAGCCGTAAAAAGCATCTTTCTTCATTTGTGTGGACAATACTAGGGCCATTGGCCAATTGTAAAATGATACAAGGAATAAATATAAATCACTAGTTACAAAGAAAATTACTGAAAGTGAGACATAAACCAAACAAAAAAACTCAAATATTATCTAAACATTGAACAATTCAAACGAATCATTTGTTTGCAATTCTTTCCAAAACTGTCAAAGTTTCGATAAATGTAAAAGATTTGTCTTTAAATACAATGAATCTATAGTTCAGGATTAGAAATTGTCAGAATAAAGATTAAATATAATTGCAAACCAACCAAGTGCTTGCTTCAACATGTGATTATCTACAATAATATTTACATAGTCGTATCTTATAAAACTTATACACATCTTTAGATGTGACAGACAATTTATCAAAAGATGTCCCTTAAAGCATACAAGGCGTGCAAAATATTAAGTCTTAACTGCACAATCCTTTTATATAGTAAAGATACTTATGAAACATTGAAGAAAAAATCAAAAAGAACCAGTACACAAAAAGCAACCAATCCTTAAGATACAATCTTTAGACCTGCATGAATGCTATTACCAGTTACAGCCCTTTCTACTTGACTGGTCTAGGATAAATAATATCCTTTATCAGTATTTATAGGTGTATAAGACTATCAAATCTATCCTTTAAACATCTTCTTACATTTATACATTGATCAAACATAAATCTGAACACAGAGACAGGTGTTTAAAGTGAAGGTCAATTCTAAACCCAAGGTCATTTCCTTATTAAGAATAAAGTGGAAATTCTAGGTATCAATTATTAAAGATATTTTTATTTTTATCTCTCAGATATATTTTTAATGCTTAAAAGACTTGCAAATCAAAAAAGTGAACTGCAATGTAAAATCATTTAGTTTTTTCTTTCAAAAACTAATAGAAAATAACAAGGATTTCATAAGATTTTCAAATATGGCTTTTTAAACTATATATATAAAATATATGAAAAGAAAATTTACTGAGGGGTTTCATGCAAGATTTTTAATGGAACTACATGGATAAAACTAGAGGATTCAGAACATCTGTCAAAAATTCATAAACTAAGAGGAGCAAACACCTTTTTAAGGGCATATCCAACAGTTTATTTTTGACGGTGAGAATTTTTTCCCTTGAATATATTTCATTCTTCAATTGACAGAAAATCAAATTTTGCCAAAAAAAATATTAGTCGTCAATTTCTTTTTTTCAAAAAATACTGCTGAAAATTGAACATTTTTGCAATTTTTGGAGTAAAAAACGTTTTTTATTTAGAAAAATTAAATATGATTTTTTAATCAACATATACTAATATAATGGGGCTCAAATTAAATCAAAATAATTCAAGACGGTTAGAAAAATCTAACTTTACCATTTAAAGCATTAATTCTTACTCAAATAAAGCCAAACACGTTATGATGGACCCAAACAACGGCAAGAAATGAACATTTAAAATGCACATTTTTAATTTATTAAAATATTTCTAACGGTGTCGATTTGGCCAAAGTAAGATATGTTATTCTTTGAAAAAAATGAAACGTCATAACGTTTTGAAAAATATTTGTCACCGTACTCGTTTTTGAGAAAAATCGAGAAATTTGATATTGTTTACTAAATCCCTTCCGCAAGCCTCACAAATTGCGCCAAAAATTAAGACGTTTCGGGAAATAACGTTATATTTCCCCGCTATTTTTTCAAAGGCAGTGCGATGGCAGACAAATGTATTTATACACCGTGACTTTGTTGGATAGTTGTCTCGATAGCACTCATATCTCATATCGCATCTTCTTATTTATAATGAACCAGTATATGGACGAGATGACAATTCAGTTATATATAGTTTTACAATGAAGTGTTTTTCTTACACTGATTTATATTACACCGTCTACTTTCACATATCGAAATTAATAAAGAGCTAGTGAAATTTTGCAATCAAACACTTGTCTAAAAACTCACCAACTCTGTATTATTTATTCATGTTGCAGTTTTGGGCTTTTATTCTTTATAGGCTTCTAGCTTTAACCAGAGACATATATATATGTGTATATATGTCTCTGCTTTAACAAAAATGTGTATGTTTACTCTAAAGCTTAGTGTTTTGAATTATATGTGTCGTTCGGTTGCTGTAGTATTAATGTATAAACATTTAAAAAAATTTTCAAAACAAAAGGATTGATTGGACAGGATATAGAAATATTCACATCTCTGGACTTCTCATGTCCGACAGTATATCTTTGCTATAATTGGGTGCGGCCGTTTAGCTGCTCGGATGTATAAATTTACAGCCTCGTTTAGTGTATAGTGTAGTGAGAGTTTCGCGCATCTATACGTTTAAAAACCATCTAAATAAATGGTTCAAGGGATATCCGAACTTTGAATAAGATCTCTTAACAACAACAAATGACACATGAATCTTCAAATAAGTCACATGGCTGATTTTAACACATCTGTTGCCCCATTTGCAGTTGTAGATGTCGTGAAAAAAAATTATAATTTACAAAACAGATCAGAAAGACAATAACTTGAGAATAAACTCTACCTAGTTTGGCTGCATACAATGTAACCACTGATGTAGACTACTGTATAACTATATTATTATTAATTATTCAAACTAATAAATTCAAAGAGAAAGATGCGGAAAGAAATTTTTAAATTTTCGTTTAAAAATAAAATATAGATAATTTTTTTTACCAAAACTGGAAAACTGTTTGAGACAATTATCAGTTGAGAACTAATGATTATGCATCACTCTCCAGTGGCAAATATATCACGCATATTTACGAGGAGGCGAAAGTGGATCTGAATAAATGATTGATACATTATTAAGATAAAGGGTTTGCTAGCGGTAAAACTAGAATAAAGTTGAATAATGATCAAAATCTTGAGTTAAGCTATTAGACCCCCCCCCCCCCCGATTTCGGATAATGATATAGAAGGCTGTTTTTTCCTATCCTATTATGGAACCGCTGGTTTTAAGAGGGGGTTGGTAATAAGTCAAGACTTACATCAAGACTTACACCGCTTTTTTTTTGTTTGTTAAATTATATTTATATTTATTTATATTTCTCAAGAGACCATTTTTTTTTATACTTTCTCGAGTCAAATCAAACTGAGTTTTCTATCCTGAAGGACAAAATCTCGGATAAGTTTGATACAGAATTAATTACAATTTGTGTTGCATTCTAATGAAAAAAATAAATTATTACGCATTTGTTCTCGTTGTTCTCTACTGTACTGTATATTGAAGATAATTTTCATAAAACGGAAACTTAAGTGAGTATGGTCTATAATTATAAAGATAATTGCAGTTCTTTTATAATGGACCAAGAGGACAACATCTTTTAAGATTTGACTTCTATTTCTGTTAATATTCTGTATGAGTTTTCTGCCGATTCCCGCCGTGCCCTTTTCTTTGAGGAAAGAAACCGCCCTTGCCAGACGGCCATAGCCAATGGTGATTCCGTTATGACGTCGCTGAAACAACGTTAAATTACGGGAAACAATAGACGACAGTTACGTTTGTTATTACCTCCCCTGAAACTGTTGGATATGCCCTTAAAAGTAAATAATAATCAACCACTGAAACACTATTCAACCCAGTGGCGGATCCAGCCATTTTAAAAAGGGGGGGGGGGGGGTCCCAACCCAGTGTAAAGGGGGGGTTCCAACTATATGCTCCCATTCAAATGCATCGATTGTCCAAAAAAAAGGGGGGGTTCCAACCCCTGGAACCCACCCTGGATCCGCCACTGCAACCTACAATTATTTTTCTTTTTTTTTCTTCATTATTCTGGTTGTCATAATTAATAGTAATAGAAACCTGATACGTAATGCTTCATAATTTCCATAAAATCTTATTTTCTTTAAAAATTTATGGGACAAAAATATGATTATATAATTCATCCCATTGACTATCTGTCCTCTATGTGTTTTTAAAATGCAATATTTATGCAAATTATGACATCTGTGATATACGCATATACTAATTTCAAAATTGTTTTGAAATTAATTTCATCTATTGATTTATTAATTAATGGGTTAATGCATCGCATAAGGGAAAGGAAAAAAAACATCTGAGTTTATGCAAGCCGATCCTAACTACCGGTAGATCCCACCTGATTATTACCTGAGAGTAAAGGTAACTATTTAATTTGTACTTTTCTGCTACTTGACTGATTTTTTTTCCAATTTAATGTTGCACTAACAGAATGTTTTGTGGTTTGATGTGTGTAAATGCATATCAGACAACGAAGATATGGTTCATAACACAGTTGTTAACTGTTTATCTTGTTCTTTTAGTCAACATTTTGACATTTTGTGGTAAATGGTCAATTATCTGTGATGATTTATTTTTGCAATGGAAAAAACGTAATTACTTAAATATTATGGTTTGTACTATTCATTGCATCCAACTTAATGCGATAATAAAAATGTTAATCTCAGATTTAGATCCTAAATAAAGAAAAACAAGCTATTTATTTTTTCTAAAATACACATGAGCATGAAGGAACCAAATAAACAAGATTTATTAAGTTTAATACAAGATGATTAGGTGTAGAATAACACCAAACTAGGTAGAATGGAATAGAGAATTGAAAAAGACAAGAACCTAAACCAAAGAGCAGAATGCTTTTCAATCTGTAGAATGAATACACAGTTTTTTTTCAGGCCATATAAGTAAGATACTTTTACTGCAGTTATTATAAGATACATGAATGAATTGTTACTCAATGCTCTTGGATACACAAACAAACTTTTACACAATGTTCTAGAATACATGATCATACTGTTACCCAATGATCTTGGATATACAAACAAACTTTTACACAATGCTCTAGAATACACAAACAAACTTTTACACAATGCTCTAGAATACATGAACATACTGTTAACCAATGCTCTACAATACATGAACAAACTGTTACCCAATGCTCTAGAATACATGAACATTCTGTAACCCAATGCTCTAGAATACATGAACAAACTGTTACCCAATGCTCTAGAATACATGAACAAACTGTTACCAATGTTCTAGAATACATGAACAAACTGTTACCCAATGCTCTAGAATACATGAACAAACTGTTACCAATGTTCTAGAATACATGAACAAACTGTTACCCAATGTTCTAAAATACATGACTATACTGTTACCCAATGCTCTAGTATACATGAACAAACTGTTACCCAATGCTCTAGAATACATGAACAAACTGTTACCCAATGCTCTAGAATACATGAACATTCTGTTACCCAATGCTCTAGAATACATGAACATTCTGTAACCCAATGCTCTAGAATACATGAACAAACTGTTACCCAATGTTCAAAAATACATGAACATACTGTTACCCAATGCTCTAGAATACATGAACAAACTGTTAGCCAATGCTCTAGAATACACAAACAAACTTTTACCCCTTGATCTAGGATACACAAACAACTTTTTACACAATGCTCTAGAAAACATGAACATACTGTTACCCAATGCTCTAGAATACATGAAATAACTGCTTTACCCTTTGATCTAGAATACATGAACAAGATGTTTTAACCATAATTTTAGAATATATGAACATACTGTTACCCAATGCTCTGAAATACATGAAAAAACTGTTACCCAATGCTCTTGAATACATGAATGAACAAAGTGTTACCCATTGCGCTCTAGTACACATGAACAAACTGTTACCCAATGCTCTATAATACATGAACAAACTGTTTTACACAATGCTCTAGAATACATGAACATACTGTACCCAATGCTCTAGAATACATGAAAATAACTGTTACCCTATGCTCTAGAATTCAAACCGTTAGCCAAAGCTCTAGAATACATGAACAAATTGTTACCTAATGCTCTAGAATAAATGAACAAACTGTTATCTGATGCTTTAAAATACATAAACTAACTGTTACCCAATGCTCTAGAATACACAAGCATACTGTAACCTAATGTTCTAGAATACATGAACAAACTGTTAACCAATGCTCTAGTTTACTTGAACAAACTGTTACCCAATTCTCTAGAATACATGAACAAATCTTTTTACACAATGCTCTAGCATACATGAACAAACTGTTACCCAGTGCTCTAAAATACATGAACAATCTGTTAGCCAATGCTCTAGCATACATGAACATACTGTTACCAATGCCCTAGAATACATGAACAAACTGTTACCAATGCTCTAGAATACATGAACAAACTGTTAACCAATGCTCTAGTAGACTTGAACAAATTGTTGCCCAATGCTCTAGAATACATTAACAAACTGTTACCAAATGCTTTAGAATACATGAAAATACTGATGACCAATGCTCTAGAATACATGAACAAACTGTTTTACACAATGCTCTAGAATACATGAACAAACTGTTTTACACAATGCTCTAGAAAACATGAACAAATTGTTATCTGATGTTCTAGAATACAAGAACAAACTGTTGTCCAATGCTCTAGGATACATGAACAAACTGTTACCCACTAATATATGACATATTTATAAATTGTTACCCAATGCTGTAAGATATATGAACAAACTGTTTCCCATTTTCTTCTAGAAAACATGAACAAACTGTTACCCATTGCTCAGGATACATGAACATATTGTTACCTATTGCTCTTAGAAAATTTTCCATTAATTTCGAATCCATGCAATATGAACCGTGGTTGACACATGCAACCTCGCTATTTTCATTGAAATTGCATTATTAGAGGGGCATTTATCTGTGCATAATTGGACTAAAAAGTGGACCTCTGTGAGTAGAACAACTTTGGACTAATAGATCATACATATCTTTATTATCCTAGAAAAGAAGTTTCTAACCATTAGTGAAAAGTGATGTTTTTCCTGTAAACAGAGCCTAATATATCCAAACCTTCAAATCCCATTGCTATTATTACATTTTTGTATCATCATGATTTATTTTTTAAAATCTCCCTTTTCTGAATAGAATTCTGTTATTATAACTTATTATTATAAAATAAACAAAAGTGAGAAAAAAAATAATATTAGAACAGATCTTATGATCATAATTTCTAATATTCTGTTAACTTTGTTAGAGCATATTGACCATAGCAAATTATCAGTTATATTTTCGCATAATACCTGCCAAAGAACAACATATTAAAACTAAATATAGAGGTAAAAATAAACGTTCAATCAACATTTGAAAAGAGAAAATTTAATCCATCATTTAATAATACATCTCAGAGTATGTTTTGCAATAAAATTAATTAAAAAAGAAACCTTTCTTTTGTAATAACAGACTGTCATACTGAATCTTTAAATCCTTTTTGAATAACAGATATTAAAGAAACAATATTTTTATTATTCCAAATGTTACAAAAACTTGCTATTGTATTCTATATAATTGAAAAATGGTTATTTTTCATACTTTTGAGTACTTTCACAACTGAAAAGAAAGAGACACGTGGACATAATTATATAGGGAAAATGTGGAAGAATAAGTCCCTAATACAATCTGTTATCCTGATACGCCTTAATGTTCTTATACCATACACGAAATACAATAAACCAGCGCTTTACTAAATTTCAATGACGATTAAATCAAAATGACGAAAAGCCAACATCATGTCTAATTGTAACATAAAAGGCACTATTTTATCTATTTTCTTTAGGAAATCATGAATTACTATAATATATGCTAATACTAACATGATTCCATTATGCATGCTTAAAATTTCATACCTGCCTTACGGCTTATTTTGATAAACATTTAACCTTGCTCACAATAGCATAAAAAAAATATCTTCTGCATAACAATACTAAATAACCTTTCCTCTGAAAACTATTAGAACCCTTAGAGTAATAAACTGCATTGATGTTGGCTAATTAAAGGAAAGCTTGACACCCATTTCAATTTTAAATCTTTCTATCCGTCCATAAAATTAAATAGTATGACAGAATTCAATACATTATTTGTCATGACAGGTGACTTAAACATTAGAAATCAAATAAAAAAAGCAATACCGGTACGTTCAAATTCTGCCTATATACTTTACATCTGATTGGAGTGTGCCGGTCACACGCCATTACAAGAGACTTGCTATTACATCTACACCATAAAAATCTATGTTACGCCTATAAGGACACAGTGCGGGCAATTTTTTGTAGTCTTCAAACAAAGATAATGGGGTAATGTTATGAGAGGACACCCTCGGGTGATCTGGTCCGGTATTGATGAGATTTTATAGTTATTTTGTGTTCTGGACATAGTGTAGTCCTTTTGTCCTTTTTTCATATTGAGTCAACAAAAGCGGTACATTAATAGAAAAATTAAAGGCGATATAAAAAAAAGTTTAATGCTCGTACTTTTATTGCAAATTGTCATTGTCCCATCACTAGTTTTGATAATATGATAATTTTTAATTGGCTTTTTAGCACATCTCTCAGTTTACTGTTTTTACAAATGGCTTCATTTCTTATCATAATAGGCGACCGTTATAACTTCTATTATTACACGTAACATGATATTGTGTTGTGTATCAAACATATGAATTATAAACATTAGGCAACCTGTTTCAATATTTTTTACAATATTTTTCTGTTCTTTCTGTCACATTTCCTGGCATTTTTTTCACCTTCTAAAAATACCAAACTATGATGTATGCGTTTAAAAATGGCAAATATGTATTGAATTTAAATTTTTAATGTGGTTTTTATGAAAAACCAGACATTTTAATCAATTAGTAAAAATTTTGTAGAATGCATTTTGCTTTTATAAAGGGTTCATTTTTATTTCTCCAAATCTTTCTACAAGAATGTAAAAATGATCATAAAATGAAAACTGATAAAAAAAATTATTCAATCTGTTTGCCAGTTATATTATTATTGTCAGGAGATAAGAACTTTATTTTCATTTTTTCATGCAAATAGGAAGAGTAACTCTTAAAATATTTTTCTCTTCAATGTGTACATGACACAACTCTGCACTTTTACCCGTCTAAAATGGATAAGCCATAAATAGTGAATACAGGACTGACCTAAAGCAAAATCGCTACAAGGAAACTCTTAATTTCATGTGATTTAACAGAGGACCTTGTGATGATGATGTAAATTGGAAGGTCAAGCAGCAGTATCATTGGCGGATCCAGGGGGGTGGGGGTTCCGAGGTTGGAACCCCCCCTTTTTTTGGCCAATCAATGCATTTGAATGAGAGCATATAGCTGGAACCCCCCCCTTTTAAAATGGCTGGATCCGCCCCCGAGTATAGATATATATACAGCAGTCTTCTGAAGTTTGACCAGTGGTCCTATATGGTTAACTGAATGTTGTTTGCTTACATTTATACCATAAGCCATAGAAGATCAAAAGCACAATTTCAAAGCTAAATTTCACTAAACCCTCATTGAAAAAAGATTGAAACAAAAATTTCAGAATTTCCATATCTTATCTTAGCATGAAATACAGCAGCATAATTTTGCTGATTTTCTTTTCATGAATACTCTTTTAACAAATAAGAAATTTTTACTAAAACAACACAAATTATTTAAAATTAGTAAAATTCAAAATATTTCCAATTTCTTGGAATTCATAATATATTATCATGGTTCACAAGTTTTTCTTTTGTAGGTATTCTAAAATCTTTGACACCTCATTGAAACTACTCTGATACCAGACATTTGCAATTTAAAATAAAGTGTGCTTTTAAAAAAACTTCAGAACAGAGTTGACATGAAACTGCCAAGATTTTTTAATTCTTTAATTTAACACTACATTTGTACTTCAAGTAGTTGCCTTGGAGTTTGATACTTGTGATGCTAAAAGGGGGAATTTAAATAAATTAAAAAATTCTTAATGATTTCTTAAGAAGAAAAAAATTGTGAAAAGCATATTTAATGTCTTCTTAGCCGATTTGAAAAAAAATTGCATCATTGGTTTCTCGTTGATTTGATCTTTTGTATGCACTAACAGGCTCCTTAAGAATTTTATTAAGCTTGTTAACACATTGCGTTAGAAAATGCAAGTGCACTGTTACATGGTTATATAAAATAATTATGTTAACTAATTTAGGCAATTAAATATGATATCTCCCTTGATGGAATTGTCAACAAGAAAACCGTGTGGCTAATCTCTTACATAAACAGACTAACGGGATGTGCATACAACTCAATGCATATTTAATAAAAATGCAATAAAACTGCATTCATATCTCAATGATCTTCCACGGACCAATATCATTATACCAGCTCATAATTACATTTTAATTCATACTAACATTGTACAAAGTATCATTTTGTGTTTATTTAATTGAGCAAGAAGGGGGTTGAGCAGTTTATTTTTCTCAATTTGAAACTAGAAATTAATTTAGTTATGTCAGGATTACTTAATATGATTAATGACCATTCCATCTTTTCAATGACTAAGATTTTCTTTCAAAATATAAACTTATACTCCTTTTTACCCCAAAGTAGTTAATTATATTTACGGGTTAGGATTTTTCATAGGGTTTTCTCATAGGACTATGAAATGTATTATGTTTAAAGTCCTAAATCTTGCATGTAACATCAATAAATCATTTTTAATATATATATATATATATATATATATATATATATATATATATATATATATATATATATATATATATATATATATATATATAAAAAAAAATGAATATCTGATTTAATAATGCACAAAAATAAAACAATGTAAAATCACTTAAAATTTGAATTAAATTCAATTGCAAAATGTGTGGTATAAAAAAAAAATGTATTTACTTCATTAAAAATAAAAGCTGAGACAGTTCCATTTTATATTTTTATTGTGTGGGTGCAGAAATGCATTAAGAATACCATCCTTATTTTAAAAGTATTAAATGAAACTTCAATTACTATAGATTCCTTTAATTTCGTGGGTAATTAAGGAAATATTTTTGCGCAAACATAATAGTTTCATTGTTTGACAAATTCTACATACTGAAATTTTTATATCTTTATAAACTTTAAAATTTGAAGTTAATTTTTACTCATCAAATACATGAAAATTAATACTATGCCAAAACTAATGAACAGCAATTTGGCGTTCAAAAGAACATTTTAAAATACTTTAGCCTAGTAACCTGTAAGGGCAGTCAGATATACTGTTCCTCCTACCAAGTTTTATTGCTACCTGATTCATCATAATTTATGTGAGAAATCTATCTAATTAAGACTTGCATTGTAGAAATAAACCTATACTTTTTAAATTTTGATAATATGTAATTAAATTAACTAATAAAATTAGCTGTGGTAGTATTATGCATGTAAATGCTATTCTGATTTGACTGCATTGGTAAACCAAAATCTGCCTGGGTTGGGTTTTTGAGGTTTGAACAAGAACAGATGATGTTGTGTAAACAAATTAAACTGATAGAGATTCTAATCCTGAACAAATACTGACTTTTGTTATCTAACTAGACATTTTTGTAATAAACAATTTACTATCTTTGATTAAAATCAAATTTATATGCAAAAATGAATTTCATCCAAATAAACATCAATTTTATCAGTTTTTACTGGAAAATTAATACATGAATAATGACATTTCACAGATCTTGACCACAATTTTATTATTCCTGATCACGTAAATTTATGCAATAAAACTCATTTCCAAACAGTTTGGCACAAAGGTCCCACATCTCAACAAAGAATTTTCCAACCTATTAAATTTTGTCCATGACATACTGCGGACAAGAAAAAAAAAATATAATTAAGTTTTTGATCTAATGAAAACATTTTCATAATGTCCTCACTATGGATAATTATCTGATTGTAATATCCTCTTCACTTTCATAATAAAACCTTAAAAAAACTTGTTAAAAATCTATGTAACCCCCACGGTGACGAAAGATGTTCATCGAAAAAAATGATTCCGCAAATCTTCCTATTATGGACAGTCTTGCCCTCACGTTTGTTTGTTGTCAATCAGTATTATAACCCACTTCAGATAAATTATTTCAAATTTCTATTTTATTATTCAATGATAATAGACTAGTTTTTTCCTCAAGGACCAACATGGAATGTTTGTAATACAAGTTGCATTGTCCAGGCATAAGGTTGTTCAATTGAAGGACAATAGGGGTCATTTTGTCGCATCTGTCTAGCAAGATGAAAAGAAATTTACATCAAATTTAAAAACTATTTAAAATTATAAATATGAGTTAAGAGCCCTCCTGAGGATTTTTTTCAAAACAAAAGACTGTTTGAAGTCTTTGCATCATCAGAGAAAAATCAAAATTAAAAATTCATGTTTTTTTATGTAATTCCCCGCTCTGACCTCTTAATGTTAATCGGGCAAAGTTTCTGAACTTAATTTAAGGGTACCCTGATGTCTTTAAAGATTATGCATCAAGCTTGAAATATTGAATATTAATATGAAATTAATTTGATCAAAAAAACATATTCACCTTGCAGGCCTGTTTTATTCTTTGAGGTAGGTCTAATTATCCCTTTATAGAAGTAATTTAACGATAAAGATCATCTGTGCATTGAATATTTATGCAAAAAATTGTATTCAAATTTATTCATTATGTTTCAATATTTTGACTTCAATTTATTCAATCATATCATAAATTATATGGTGTTGAATTTCTTAGACGATATTTCAATTTAAGACTTAGTTTATTAAACCATGATAACTTTTTATGTAAACTCATCTTTCACAGAACAGTAAAAGAAGCTGGATACAAATGGAGAAAATGGTAAAAGAAGCCATCTACAAATGGATAAAAACCCTCAATTGAATACTTATGATTTTTTATTAAAAGTTTAAACACTGAGCCTAGATTTCCTCATACTTTGCTGCTTTTCTTTAATGTCAAAATGAAAGGCCTATTATACTGATATTAACTAGATATCATTTATACTATGATTTGTTAAGACTTTGGTACTTTTATGGGTAATAAAGCAGGGGTTTCATTATCTTTCATGTTGACTGGTACTTTCCACATGTCTAGGTGGTACTTTTCAATTTATTCCATGAATATCTTATATAAAAATTTCTATTTAGGTGGTACTTGTCAATATCATACGAGGGTAAAAGTACAGGGTACAGCCTCCTAATGAATGGCCTGTAAAGGTCTCTGAAATACAGTATTTTGATAAAAAAAAAAAAAGAAAAAAAAAGACAATTTAAAAAAAAAATCTATAGCAAAGAGTAGTTATAATGCAAAATTATCTAAGTAAATTGATTTTTAATTTTATGAAAGATAGATTACAAGTGATCACTTTGTTATAAGCTGATTTTTAATATAAAATTCATGTTTTAAATATTAACTTTATTTGACTTAACAGGATGATCTACTTAATACAGTGAAAAAGTAAAATGCAAAAAATGTTTAATTAGACTCTTTTATGAATTTTTATCCATGTATCAATCTTTTGTTATCCTCAAAAAAACCTAAAATTTAAATGATCTGAATTTAAAACCCATTAATTTTACATTATTTTAACTAATTTAGAAGATATGATTTATTAAAAGTATTTGCTACTTGAAATTTGTTTGAAATATTTTACAATGAACGAACGTTTAGACAAGTGACATCCTGTGATATAGTATTCTAAAGTTTGTTGACGTCAATGATTACAAAAGTAACATTGTTGATTGTAATTTTATTATATTTCTGGTTTTATATAAAAAAAATATCATTTATTATAAAAGTATGACTTTAATGAAACTGTAGAATTTTTTATGCATTTGGACTTTAAAAATCTAAATACTGTCACTTCAGAAACCAACGTGTGCATTTATTTTTTCAAATCATCAAATCATGGAAAAAATATGAGATCTGATTATGCTATCGTAGAAGGTGTATAATTTTGACATTTTCATCTCAAATTACTATGGTCAAGAACTAAATTTAAAAGTAATCTTAAAAAATTCCATATTATTATTTTACTTGAGCTCTGACTTTGTCTTTAAATTTATCCTTTATAGAATTCTAACAACTTTATAAAATGATAAGGCAAAGAATTTGATTCCCTTCATATCGAAGGATTGGTACGGTATTATTATTACAAATTCAATTAACCCCTTTAACACCCGATAATCTACAAATGTTCTTTTCATGTTTGATCATTCATACTTCAATAACCTTTCCAGAAAAATTAATCTTATCACTACAAAAAATTTGGTCATTTCTTAAAAATGAAGGACATTTTATATCAAAATTTTGTAAAATTTGTTTGTTTAGCCATCTTAAAGTAGATCGAGATAAATGTATTTTTTGTTATCAGCTGTCTGTAAGTTAAATGATCTTTGTCATCAAACATGTAAAACTCGTGATTGAATCACAACTTTTGTCCAAGAAAGGATCAAAAGTCAATATTATTAAACATTTAAATCAATTTTGATGAATATCAAAATGTTTTAGAAATAAGAAAATATTATGGTTGTTTAATAGCAAGGTTTCAATCATTGCCTTAGGGAAAATATTCATTAATTTTCTATAAAATATATTTTTTTCTGTTAGTTTTAATTACCAGCTCTTTAGATGTTATAAACTGTGTTTTAGCAAGTATTTATGAACACATTAAAGAGTAAATTGACCTTCGTACAAAGAATAAGTTTCATAACACAAAGAATCGGTTCTCAAAGATTTATTATTTAGTAATGTATAATTCCATCAAATGGATTTTTATTAATTTTTGTTCTAGCGTGTGGCTAAATATTTAAAGATAAATTAATAGCTATTTTGTGTGGCTAAGTAATAATTCTCAACGGTTTTATGTTATGGAACCTTTGAACTTGCTGTTTTCGTACAGCTACTTAAAATCATGAAAGGATCAACTACAAATTTCATTCCTTTTCATTTATTAGTCATAAGAAATTCTCAAATTGATTTTTAGTAGCTTTCATATCTTAGTTTTTATCTTATCTATAAATTTATTGAAAACATAAAATTTGAGATGGAGTTACTGCTGCATGTAACAAGACACTTTATAATTTCTTCAATTGAAAAAAAAGCACCATTCATATGGTAACTTAATTGAACTGGCTTTTTATGTTAAACGTTTACCTGTTTCCGAGGGCGATGTTGTTGTTACAAGTTAATTATAGGGGCTTTAACAGATGGATCCAAGAAACGAAAAAACAGAGACAATATTTCATTACATTTCAGTGTACTGGGATGTTGACAAAAAACTCAATGATATTTAAATAAAAAAAGCGTTTATGACGGTCATCAGAATTTTTTACGAATAAATAATCTCATATGCAAACATACAAATGCAAATTCTGCATATGTTGAATATGTCCTTACAAAATAATGGCAGAATTTCTAACAATAAACAGTTTTTATCATAATTATTTTGGCATAAAAATTTTACATGTGAAATAAATTTCTGCAGCTATAAATTTCAATAAAAAGTCAATATGACTGTTGTTTTTATTGACAAAAGTTTCAAAAGTGTTTAAATATTCATCCTTATTCAATAGTATTATTCCTTATGATTGAAAGGCCTACTTAGGAAATGTAATTTTCTGTCTGTGCATTAAAATCATATTGGTAATATAACAAAATAACAGAATTTTAATAAACTTTTAAATAAGGGAGGCTTACATATATATTTTAAATGAACATAGTACAAAACAGAATGTCGCAATATTGTTTTCACAGGAAAAAAAATGAAACAATACATCTATGAAAAAGTATTTCCCTACTATAGATTGATTGACCCTTTTTAAAAAACCAGAGGCTCCAAGTACTTTTTGATATTTGAATTAGCTGTGTATAGCTCGGTGTATAGTTTCATATTGTTCTGAGTTGCTGGAAAAACTTCATTGTGAGCTCATAAGCTGCATGCAGATAAA
This sequence comes from Mytilus galloprovincialis, assembly GCF_965363235.1. Classification (NCBI taxonomy): domain Eukaryota; kingdom Metazoa; phylum Mollusca; class Bivalvia; order Mytilida; family Mytilidae; genus Mytilus; species Mytilus galloprovincialis. The sequence goes on along the minus strand of NC_134843.1, from coordinate 34,493,199 downwards.
GATTATGTTCAATTCCTAAGTTTGACTTAAAAAGAAAATCAACCAATTAGTTGATTAATTACATAACCTGATTTATAGATTTGAAATAAAATTGATTGATTGATTGATTCAGTGTTGGTGTTTAATGCCACTTTCAACACTATAGCCTTTCTCATAGCTGTCAGTTTTTATAGGACAAAGTCAAGATTGCTTAAGGATGTATTTATTTTTTCATATAAGACTTAATAGCTCATAAAAGGTCATATACCAAAATTTTAGAAGATTCTTGATTTTCTTTGTTTCGTTTTGAGACCCAAATAATACCGATGCAAATGTAAGGTAAAAGTCTGAGTCAGACTTTTACCGCCATATTTTAAATCTCAAATATCTCGAAAAGGAGGTCCATGACCTATCATTATTTTTAGCTTATTTTTATCCTTCACGAATGCTCTACTGGCTTACAGTATCAATTTTAAATTCTTGATTTATTAATTTTCACCTAACCTCACCTAAGTACATCTTTAAGAGAACACACTCTAAGTTTAGTTGGTTGTTTGGTTGAGTTGCCCAATCCAACTTGTAAGAGGGTACCTTTGATACAAATCAGCTGTAGTTAAAATTGGTCAAGTATTTAATTTAAGACCTATGACAACAGTCAAATGGCAATGCAGAGCTTAAACAATAGCTCACATGACCTAAGTCAAGGTGAGCTTAATGAAATTGGCAAACATAAATATATATTTCCTGAAAGTAGCAATATATAGCAATATATACAACTAAAACAATAATGCATAATCAAAGCATTGTAAAACACAACGAGTCCATGCCCACAAACCAAAGTCACTACAAATAACTAATGCACTGTGATTTAGCCCTATAACTCAACATTAAATCAGACTTAAACATATACATGTCGCTTGGAAAATTTAGGGGCAAAATAACCTTTTGAAGTTATACTAATTGGCTAATTATCTTTTATGCAAGTTTTAAAACAACATTAGATTTTCTTTAAAAATACCAAACCAGTTAGAGCATTTAATGAAGGTCATATACACATTTGTAATAATTGAAATGAGCAGCAAAACTCCAAGCACAAGAGTATGTTCAAGAGAAGTAATTGTTTTTTTCACATTATGGCTGAACATCACAATGCATTACTAAGCAGACAAACAATTTCTTACTTTCTAACTGGAGGGTCTGCAATCATTTTGGCACCTCTGGTTTGTGTGGATGAACTCACCTGTGTTAGGAGACAAGCGGATATATTAATAAAGAATTTGGTGAGGTGGAATACACAGGAAGAAGCTCTTTTTTACATTCAAGTTCCAAATAGATTTGATAAATATTTTTTGATATTTGATTTTAAAGAAATCAAGTTATCTTCATTCTCCATGCAAATTTTAGTGTTTATAAAACATAAGGTTTACTTCATTTATTAATTAAAAGGTAAACAACAAATCAACATTTTCATGAAGAATTTGAAAACAAATAACTTTAAGCCTACCTTCGATTTTATCTTTTTAGGTTAATCTAAAGTATCTTCATGCAAACTATATACAGCTAAAAATGTACATTTAAAGCCAAACATTTTCATTGAGCATTATAAACTACCAGGTTTGTAATAGAAACAAGTTTTATTGTAACTAATTTTCTTGTAAAAGATCAGTTCAGCAAGAACTTTTCCTAGATCTATTTTAGCATTTGAAAGGTCCTTATATGAACATAACTCAAGCTAAGAAGCTTGTTGCTGGTGATTTTTTACTTAGATTTTACTTATAATTGGTCTTCAAATTTAAACAAACCATTTGCGATAAAACCCGGTTAACACATACTTGTGGTTTTGGTTGTAAATAGATATAATATTATGAAGCTTTTCATCGTTGGGGGAAAACTATGCCTCAATTGCAATTTTTTTCCCCCATAAACTAAGACTATTAGTAAATTACCCAAAAACAAATTAATTAAGTTATTTCAGTATTTTTTAACAGAAAACAAATCTAGAAATTTATTTCTTATATGAAATAAAGCAAACAAGCAAAGTGACCAAAGCCAACATTTCTTGACCAATAACATAGTATATTACAATGCTTGGCAATGTTGAACTACATGTATTAGAATGATTTGAGGTCTATTTATCGCTGTCAGAAAAGTTTATTTAGCCTTAGTTATATTATGTAATGTATAATTTATGTACTTGCTAAAGACCTTCTGGTTATTTACAAATGGGAGGAGTCTTTGATTTTGGTTTTATTTTTAGCATATGATGTAGACATAGTATGTACCTTAAATGTCACACGAAATTTATCCTAAAATTATATCAGATCTATGTTTGCTTAAAAAATAAAATTGAGATTTGAAATGGGGAACGTGTGAAAGAGACAACAACCGGACCAAAGAGCAGAAATCAACTGAAGGCCACCAATGGGTCTTCAACACTGAAGGTAAATCATACACCTGGAGTTGGCTTCAGTTGGGCCTTAAACAAAAATGTGTACTAGTTCAGTGAAAATGAACGTCATACTAAACTCCAAACCATATAAATGAACTTAAATTAAAAAAAAAATACAAGATTAACAAAGGCTAAAGGCTCCCAACTTGGGACAGGCGCAAAACATTTTATTAATCTGTTGGCCATTAAAGTATTCTAATTTACTGGACATCAAAAAGACTCCCATTAAAGATTTAAATGAGCTCATGTCTGTTTTTCATTGTTATGGAATTCAATAAATAAATCTTGTTGTCCAATAAAGGAATTAATTTTACTCTTGAGCGTGATCTCTATTAACAAGGGCAGTATAATTATAGTATTGGTAACATAAAAAATACATTACACCATTCTAAGAATAAAAGAGCAATGATGGACGTACCTATAGATGCCCAGGTTAAAATGATGACGGGTTTTCTTAAATGTTCTTTTACAGATGATATTAGATATGTCATTATCTGTCGTAATTGAATAATGTATAACATAGGTGAAGAGGGATTTAATTATTTTTTTGATAAAAACCTCTTGCTTAACATGTTTCTCGGTTAAAGTTTCAAAAAAGGAAACACACCTTTAAATCTAGTTAAGTAAATTTATGAAAAGCAAGAAAGTTTGTCTGGGTTTTTAATAATTCATCTTTCTGCTTAATTTGTCAGTAATACATAAATGCACAACTTCCTCTCTCAAAGCAAACACAATATAAAGCAATTGCTTGCCTCTTAGCAATATGCAAACGTTTACAAACCTGTTGTTAAAAGTAAGTCAGACCAATGCTCATTTGCATATCATTTAAAAGATTTAACATATTAAATACCCCAAATTTCAACTTTTTACAACCGGCCTTATGAAAATTATATAATCTATTACCGCTGAATATGGATTTATATTCTTCCGTGACTTACATTGTAAAGATGTGTGAACAAAAACATCACAAAGTTTACTTCGTTTACCAATGCAGCAATTGATTTACGACTTTTGGGGATATTTATGTATCATTTAATTTTAGTGCAAAATACTTAAAAGTGTATTTTTACCTTTCAAAAGTTCTTAACTCGTTTTAAAAAAAAATCTAGTCTATTGTTCAACTGATATAGCACTAAAAATAACAATTGTTTGCCAACGACCATTTATTTCCATATCTGTTGTTAGTCTAAATCAAGGGGAATAATTCAACCAGAAACCCTTTACTTAATATAGTAAATGTCTAAAATATTTTGATGTATGATATAAAAAACACAGATGGTCATATTCAATTGATACGAGGAGAAAATAAAATAATAATTTCTATTGCTCAAGAATACATAATGTTGTAAGATTTATTATCTTAATGTACCAATAAAGAATTGAATTTCAACATTTTGATGAAAATTTCCAAAAGTTTACTTTTTATGCTTAGGAAAAAATATTGAAAATTCCATTGTTAAATCACTTATTATAATGACCTATTTACCTTACTTGAAATAAAACTGAAATATGAATGCATAAATAGAAATGTGAAATATAAATATTTCAATCTTTTGAATGCAGGTGCTGCAAAAGGAGACAATAAACCTGGTCATGTGCCCCTGTCTGTAATAGGGACCACAACAAAAGAACTGAAAGCTTGAACAAAGAAAAGTGTGGACCACTTACAAGATGCATGCACTGAAAAACAAAAAAAACAAGACAGAATAAAACAAAGAAGAAAATAAAGAGTTCAACAGTTTTTATTTAACATTAAAACATAATTTGTGTACAACCTTGTCATTATAAAATATGAAACATAAAACAAAACAATAGTGACAGTTTATCTTTCAATGGGAATTTTATTGTTCAACATGGGAGGTAACTCTAAATTTATTAGAAGAAAATATTGATTTTTCTATCAGGAATATTCTTCAAGGAAAAAAGCCAAACTGTTTGACTTAAATTCTACATAAGATGCAATTATGCGAGTAAAAAACAGGTTTACTGCTTTTCAGACGTCTCATTTACAGAATAAATATGGACTGCAAATAAATCGGCAATATTATCAAATGGCTTTGTTCATGTAAAACATAACTAGCAAAACTCGGATCATCATGGTCAAAGACAACAGATTTGACCTTTAAAACAGGCAAATCTGATTGAAGACTTTACGGTCATAATCATTGCGATCACAGCCTTCTATGTTTGGAAAAAATTCTACAAATCTATATACATCAAATTGCATCGGAACTGCATTGCATATACATTTTGGTAAGGCATCTTTAGTGGCTTCTATGTACACATAATATAAATATATAAAAATTGACTAGAGAATCATAAATTATTGTCAACAAACATACAATAACAATATTTAGGATGATTACGATAAAATGCTTGTATGTACAATGATGATAAAACAATATCTATATACTCTCAAATAATAACATGCATTGAAGACGAGATCTGTACAACATAACAGAAATAGTTTTTTTGTTCAGAATTATAGACTTTACAATATTCAATCAACTTGGAGAATACAACAGTTTACAACATATATATAGGAAGGAAGATTTGAATATCATGATTTTTAAGGTCAGAAAAGTTACACTCAGAAAGAAGGGACAAATATAAAATAACTGGAGTAATCTGTCCGAAAGACTTGAATAAGGGCTTAAATCAATTTTGTAAGCATATGTAGGACTTTTGATAGAACCAGTTTATCATTCAATTGAATTAGAAAATGATTTGATAAATTGTATTAAGTAACCTTAACGGACACAGTAATCTGAAAATTTCCTAAAATAGCACTTCTTTTTCAATTCTAGAAATATTTCTGACAGATAAAAGCATTTTATTGTAAAGCCTGTGTTAAACTTAAAGTCCTACAAATCAAAGATTCTTTGCCAATACTATAACCAAATTGCAAGACTTATTTCATAATTTTCAAGCTAAGTTTTAATTGATAAATAAACAAGTGTATACTGTTAAAAAAAGGGCATCACCTAATCATTTCTTTGAAATCAAGAGATATATATATATAGAAAAGCAAAAATTATAAATAAAATATATAAAAGATTTAACTTAATAAGGAAAAATTTTCATAATATATAAACAAATGAAATGTAAAATACATTCAAAAATTGATAATGAAGAATTTGAGCATGAGGCAAGTTTTCATGCGAATGAGCAAATGAAGATCACATACACCTATCACACACAACAATGTATACAACATGGCTATGACTTCCGTTCTTCAGAAAAGCACAACAAGGCTTCAACTACCTCTGCCTCTTGTTCAGCTCTTCGGTCTTGTTGATCACGATATTGTTGTTGTCGAATTTCAAAGTCTCGTATTCTTCTGTTATATTGTTCTACTTGTTCTCTGAGCATTGCATCTTCCGCCTGAAAAGGGGAGGTAATTCTAGAATTAAAATTTAAATCACAGGGCTTTTTTTTCAATTTATTCAAACTAGATACTGTTAGTCACTTTTTCTCAAGTTAAGTTTACAAAGAGCATATGTCCTTCCTTGAAAAGCATTATTTCAAATCATTTAATATGCAATGGCATTAGTTTTTTATCTGAAGAGTAATGGGTCTCACACATGATTTGGTTTAACATATCCAAATAACTTTTTTATTGAAAATGATTCAAACGTTAAAACTTCAACTTCTGCAGACCCTATGTGTCACCTGGAGCTTATAAATGGTAATATTTTCATTCTATTATGTAAGCACTTGCTGGACATGTGCCGGGCAGCACTAAAATGCATCATCTGCATCCAAAAACATGACTGCGGCATATGCATTTTAAGATGCAATCCTTGAAAATTTCAAAACAATGGGATAAAATATGGCTTAAAAATTCAATCAGCTGCTTTATAAAATGTGTTGCTAATTCAAAACATCAAAGAAAATGAAATTTTAATTAGTTTGAAGTTAGTTTTTTGTCTTTTAACTTCTCCTGCAGGCTTTTTGCATCCATACTGCATATGGTAGTTCTGGGCTATTATTACAAGATATAGTGCAATAAAATAACAAAATGGGATACAGGCAGCTGACATTTCCTTCACTGACTATCAGATATTGATTTTTTCTTTGTCTTTTTTGTTCCCATTGTCCTGTGGAAACTTTAATTTTACTCAGATGCAGCAGCTAAAATTATGAAACATTTGACATAATGAATCTGATGCTGGATGATTTAAGAAACACATGTGATATTTTAGAATGGATCACTGCAATTTTTTTCAGGTTTGCAATCTGCATTTTAGTCTTTGTTTTCATTGTTTTCTTGTCTATAGATAGCAAAGGCCTGGCCTATAGCAGATGGAACAGGGATATGTTTGTGGTTATCTTTAGCTTTCAGGGACAACACAAACTTGGGAGGCTGGTGACTAGCTCATTCATATCTCAAATCTCAAGATGCAATACCATGATTGCAGAGTCATTACATAATGGCACAAAAAAACCACAACAAATGATAATGTTGAAGAAAAGACAGATTTCAGCATATGGCATGGTTTCTAGATATGGAAAAATGTGCTTTACTATTATATAAAGAGTCCATAACCCTTGTAAAATACCCACTTCTAATATGGCCTAAAACACAAATTTTAAAATGTATTGTTGGAGAAAATTATGAAAAATGGAATTTTGAAATATGCTGCAGATGTTAAAACAATAGGGACATTTTTTTTCAATTTTAGATAATAAACCTGTCAGAAAATATTAAATCATTGTAGTTTCCTCCAAGCATAATTAAAGAGAAAGGCAATTTCATATGATGCAACTTTGCAGTTTGCATACAGGAAATGTATTTAAGACATTGCAGAAAAGAAGACCTTAATACATAAATCATATGATATTAAACAGTCCCCATTACCACAAACAATATTAATAACATCCAAAATTTCTAATCTTTGCACAAAAGTGACAAATTTCTTTGTCAAAATCTCCATAAAACTGCAAAAATGTTTCAATCTAGTGTTTCCCTTTTATTTGCCACCTTGCATCTTAATTAAACAATATTACAAAATCCAGTGTTTGCGAACAATTTTCTTCATAAAACAGTCCCAACATGGTCATTTAGAAACCAAATAAAAGGAAAATAAGTGTTTTAATCACAGTGAATCATGATGCAAGTGCAAACAAAATTATGATAGGGTGCATTTTAATCTGTTCTTTCGCCATATGCTCTGCGGTATTATCATAGTTCAAACATTAGCTTTCATAGACATTGACGTTTTCATTTCATAGAATCGTTACATCAATTTTAATTAAGACAACTTTGATGTTTTAATTTCATCTTTCATATCAACTTTTTTCAATTTTTATTTCAAAATATTTCCTTTTACAATTGGTCCCCAGGGAGTTTTACCATCATCCAGCCAGATATTATAATTTTTTGTATTGTATTTTTGGATATGAATATTCCTCACTATACACAATGGAGATGTATTTGTTAATACCCCTTATTATCATTTCAAAAAGGTTTCTCACGAGTTATCAACATAAATGATGGTCCTACAACAAATTTTGAACAACAAAAAATTGCAAAAAACAGCTGATTCCTTTTTTTTCAGTTTTGTTTCAGGTTTGTTGAAAGGATGTTTGATCATGTTTTGTAACTGGTATATATAAATACAAAGTAAAGTGCATATTCTTTCAATGAACATGAGAGATCTAAAGTCAAGTCTTGGACACTTAAACTTTTTTTCATCATTCTCTATTTCCAAAAAACAGGAAAAGGGAGAAGGAGACAAAACAAATTTTCTTTCCAGGGGGTCTCATAGGGGGGGTGTTCCCAGATCCCGCTTACTGATTTGTCAGATTCCCATATCCCACTTACACTATGTACGTAAGCAATTCTCATTTTTTTTGTAATTTCCCGTGTCCTGCTAGACTTCATTTCCCCATTTTCACGGCGCAATAATTTGACTTTCACATGTCATGCTTACAAAAAAATCGACAATCCCGTGTCCCGCTTAGACCCCAATGAGACCCACTTTCAAGTTCACCTGATTGTTTGAACAAGGCAATAAGCTCTCAAGCATTGTGTCTTGTCTCAGACCTCAAGTCCCTCTCTTATCCTTGATTTAAATATGAACATATCAATCATTTGAATTATAACCTTTTTTAAAAGACAAGCACAGCTAAAAGATGTATGCTATATGGTCAGCAAGCCATCAAGCAATGGCATATAAGACCAAAAGAAGAAAATCCTTTCCCATCATGCACTTGACTTACCTCGGCTCTATCCGAGTCGTAATCTAAACTGCCTACACCATCTAATCGTATTAAATCTAATGCTGCTCTAAATATTACACATACTCCGTTCAATATGAACTGTGATTTTAAATGTACCTGAAAAAGAGAATGTAATGTTAAAAAATTATGTCTTAGTAAATTTTACAGATCTTTATTGGTTCTTCACAAAATTGTTTTATCCTAAAACAATAATTGTGAATGTCTTACAAAGCAAATAGCTAAACAGTCCTATAGAAGGGGAATTCTTGGTCTAGTTGGGTCTATCAGAAACACCTAATTGGGACACAAGTTAGGTTGACTTTAAAGAGATCATGCAAAAACTTTTAGCATTATATATACAAAATTATTCCATGGTCCTTTAATGTAAATTACTTATTAAGGAGATGTAGAATGATGGGAAATAAAACAACTTCCAACAGAATGTAGACAGTTATAAACTTAAGGTCAACATTCAGCCTTCAACAAGGAGCAAAATCCATTAAACCTATAAATAATTGTAATTTGTTCAAATAAACTGTTCAGCCTGTACTTTAGACTGTCAGAACTTGTGCTACATGTTTTTCATTTAATTTATAGGTATCATATCATTTGTTAATGAAATTATTTATGAAACGAAACTACTAGTAAAACTTTGTCAGTCTATAGAAATCTGGCAAAAGAGAGAGAGGAAATAAACACAAAAATGTGAAAATCTAGTAACAAATGATAAATGAAGCTATGTAAACAAGTTGAAGTGACGTAATACTATTATGCACCCACTTCCTATTAATATCTATTATCCGTGACATTCTCAGGTGTGACGTAACATTTACTGTGTATCATATTGTATGTGATGTCATAGACAGAATATGTTTTACATCGTGATGTATAATAAGTGTGTTGTGAAATGACAAACAGGTTACTTAATTCCCTGTCAAAATAGAATTGACACCTCTGTCATTTAGGCTTGACTACTGTATCATAAAAAATACTGTCGAAAATGAAACTAATATTGTGTTTATCTAAATTTTCATCTAATCAAAGTTAGTCAAACCCAATGCAAACAATCCCAAAATATCAAAACAAAACTAATGCTGTAGTATCATAAGTTAATAAAAATACAGTTTTTGACATCAACATAAAGTCTCTGTTACAATATCCTATTAAATTGTTTGCATAAATGGATTGGACAAAAGTTTTAAAACTTAAAATCCTTTTACAAGAAGAAACTCTTTACAATTCATAGGGTTGTCAAATTTAAATTTTATTCCTAAAGTTATAATAGTTTGCTAACAGCTAAAATGTCAGCATAAATTTAAAAAATAAAATATTTCATCTTTTTATATGATAATTCGGACAGACATTAAATATTATAATTTATCATAAATTACATTTTTTTCACATCCTTTTTGAACTATGTTTAAGAGCATTATTATTAATACAAATCATTGGTTTAGTTTTACATTATTACAACACTAGCTTAGAAGCAAATGAATAGGTCAATTGAATTGACCTAACAATGATCAAAAATATATTTCTTCAAAAACTAAAGAAACAAATCTGAAAATTGATAAACAAGGAAAAGTTATTTAAGTACAAACAAACTTAAAGGTCAATCTGAATACCACAAAAGGTAAAACTCCGTAAAAAATAAATACTTTTTCACAACAACATGTGGTATTTGTTTTCTATTTTTAGTGAATTATTACATATAGAAAAAAATCTATAAATATTAACGTTTATAATCATTGTTATTATTCACTTTTTGATGATTTTTCCAATTGCTCAGAATGCAACAGGCTCTGCAGATGTTACAATGTGCACTTGCATTACACAGGTACTGAGAGATAAGCATCTTATAACTGAAGTATGGGGGATGGTTGGGGCACTGAGTCAAATGACCATCCTTTTCTATAATGACTAATTCCAAAACACGCATTTTTGTATTTAACTGCCAATAACACTAAATGTGTTACAACTGTTTAATAGTTTTAGCATTCATTTATTGTGCCTACAAGTGCTAGAAATTAAACTGAATGACACGTACTGTGCTGAACTTGAACAACACTTCAAACTAGCATTAATGTTTAGCAGAGATAATAGAAAATTACACTCAATTCTTAAATCTAGCTTTTTTTTTAAATTTTAAAATTTTATTCATTTCTTAAAATTCTTTATTTATCAATGTTACACAGATAAATCCACCTGTTGTTGATTTTTTTTTAAATTTAAAGGGGGTTCTATTGAATAATAGTTAACTTCTCTGTACAATTTTACCTAGACTTTACATATTATTGAAATAGAAAGAGTAAGGATGGGTTCCTAAGTGGGCCTGCACACAGTAATTGCTATCTTGCTATTTTAAAAGCTTTTTGCATTTTGCATAAGTCTAGAATATTAAAAGGTGTGTTCAATTATACACTTTAAGTTAGATCTTAGGATTGACCAGGTGATTCAAGATAATCAATATTTTACTTTTTTAAAGGCACTTGAACCAAACTGTTATCAAAGCACTGGTAAATTTCATTTTAAATAACTTTATATTATCATCTCTAAATAAATCTGACCCACTACAAAGAAAAATGTCAAGGCAAAAATATATTTACAAAGGTAACTGGAGTGTAGCCAATGTATATGTGTGGGTGGGGGTTTACCGATTTTTGGTATGTAAAAGTTAGTGGGTCAGTGGCCATGTGACTCATTGATGAGTTATAAGGTGTAATGAGGTATTATATCACTGACCACCCCTTTATCTGAATACATTAAAGATTTGGTGCCAAACTGTTTAAATATTTTGACTTCTGCCAATATAAACTATGATGTAATCTTAAGCTATTTAAAGAATACTTATTGACAGAAATAAAGAGATTTTCATCATTGTTATAGTTAAAGAATTTAATTATAAAACCAACTATGATAGGAATTTTATAATAATGAATTGATTACATCTTACAGAATTTATTTTCATATAATAAAATATAAGAAGCGTCCAATGCATTGCAAATATCTAAGGACAATATAGAATTGCCAGAGTTGTCTCCCATTAAATGTTAAAACAGAAAATGTACAGTATTAAAAACTTAAAAATTATAATCTGTCTTATCCGTTAGCTGACTTCATGCATTATCTTTTTTTAGTTTTCATTTTAAACTTTTTGACTTCAGGTCATTCATTTAAATTTGGTGTTTATTATTAAAGAGGTTTATAAGCGTTAATTAAAAAGTTTAAAACCAGTGAATTCTACGAGAATGAAAATTAAATTGTTAATGCCTATTCTTTCCTTAAGTTAGGGTTTTTATATTGATAATAAGTTTTAATGTATAATCAACAACACCATATATTATAAAGTTAAATTCAAAACTGTTTGTGCGAAATTTATAAAACTCAACTACACAAAATGCAATTGTCAAAATTCAAGGTCAAATTGACATACTGTTATGTACATGTATCTTATGGAAAATTATGTTTTTCGTAAAATCAGATTATGATAATGAAACCATTACATAAATTATATTTTTTCACTTTCACACCTCAGGCAGATGACATGATAGGCTTTAATTCCTTTAGAAAAAATTATGCTCTTTTAATACTTGGAAAAATGTGGGAATTTAGTTTATGCGTTTTCAATATTTGCTATTGATTATTATGACGACTTCTAAAATCACTTCCTTAACAAACAAGGATCACAGTATTAATTTTTATTTTAAAATCTTATTTTTACCAGGAAATTACCTTCCTATCTACCTATGTCTGATTTTTACTTATATGTGCACCAGTGTGTGAAGTCAATGATGTATTGCATTTAATGTCAACAAAAAGATGTAATTGCCTACATTTTTATTAGCCTCAAGCTAAAATCTGACATATCGAAATAAAACTGTACAAAACACTTCTATTTTACACGGCTAGTAATTGCCGAATGACGAAAAATCTAATGTTGTACTTCCCAGATCGTTCGTATAAGGATCTTTCCATTTGTTTTTCTCAATTTTATTAATTAGAAAATCCTCTATAGAATTCCTCATTTAGCACTGTACATAGCACTTAACAACTACACTAGATAATCATTGAGTCTATCATAACAGTTAAATTTGTCTTGCGGTTTGGCGAGATTCCATAAGCCACAGCATATTGATTAGTTTTTCAATATCATTCTAAAACAATCACGGATGATTCTGTAAGCATCATCATCTGATTCTTACAGAATTACGTAGAACCGATACTTAGCGCTATGATGTCACTACTATGTAAGGATAATACAATATCGGGAAAATTCCAAAACATGCAAGTAGTCACATTATTCTTCTAATAAACATTATTAATCTTCGACAGAAAAAAGAAATAAACCAAATGACACTAATAAACTTTACCGATGCATATTTATTGATTATAAAGCCAACAAAACATGAGGATATTGTTAATTAAAGTTATTTTCTCATAAAAATTTACAAATTAAAATAAATGCTGAATGTCATGTATACATCTCAGTACTTAAAATTTACACGGGGGGGTGAAAGAAAAATTACTTCCACTCTGAGATTTCTAATGTTAAATTTCAATATTTTATTAAATGGTACTAGTTATTGAGCATAATACACTTAAAGGTACAAAGTTTGCCGGGAATTCAATCTAAATGGTCATTCAACTCAATAAAAAATGAGGAATGACTAGACTTTTAGCAAGTTCTTTATATTCTGCAATGCAGATATAAGAACAAACTTAAAGCATGGATTTATCTTACATTTTGGTAAACATCTAAAATTGTTGAAAGAGTATTTAGTGCTAAAAGACAGTGAAAGGAGAAAATTTTGAAACTGACATTACAAACCATTTTATTAAAATATTATTAAAACTGCATATCCCTTTCTTGAAGATTAAACAAAAATCAAATAAAATAGACTAAATGCTAATTCTTGAATATGTCTTATTTATAAATGTATTTCTGTGTAAATTGCAAGATTTCCACTTCAATTTATAAGTTGTGAGTCCCTGTTATTACATAAACTTAAAATAACCCCCACTGATCCCCATGTTTACATAAATTGTTGAGAACTTATTCAGCTCCTGTTCGTAATACGTATTTCCTTGTTTAATATTCATATAGACAATTGTGTATTGTACTTTTGTGAATATGTTAGTTTCATAAATATTTATTATTTAATAACTATATTTTTTAAATTATCAATATGATTTCTGTAAATATAACCTCTTTTCAGATTAAAAGCAAACCCATAATGGACATTGCCCCTTGACCTGAAGTTAAATAATGTCATCAATGAAGTACAAGTATTATATAGATAAAAGCTTTTTAAAAAACTTTTGTCTTGAAAAAAAAATCCATCTTGAATTTTGAAAAAAAATTATAGCATTAAATTTGCATTGTCATTTTCCAACAAAATTAGGACAAACATTGATTTCGTTGACTTATATCAAAAGTATGATCATTTATCTATACATTAGCTTTTAAAAAAAGATCAAAACTATAGTATCCAATTACTTAATAAATGAAAATGAAAAATATCCTTTATTTTAAATTGTTGATATGGAATGTCAGATCAGCACATATATTACAAGTTTAGTAAATTCAAAGTTCCTATCCATACAACAAATAAATTAATACATGCAGTCTGGTAAATTGGGGACCTTATCTTAGGAAACACTTCCATTTTCAGGAATAACATACAAGGGACCCAAAAAGGGAAATCTGAACGTCAGTTGATGGTATATAGGTTTTCCTTTTAAGACCTCTATCCTGTGTGAAGTATGTGTGACTTATTATTAATCTGTTTCTTCCAGACTTACTAAAAAACACAATTCAAATATATAAATCACATTCATTATGTACTTATATAACAACGATCACTCACTTTTCCTGGTTCTCTGTCGAAATCTACAAACTCTTGTGTCGTTAATCGGTCTTCTTCACGTTCCGACCAGGCATTAGATGAAAATTGGAGAGGTATATTGGTCCCTGTCGCTACAAATGCCTTTAAAAAAGGGAAAAGAAAAATAAATCAATTAAAAGCATACAAATATTTATTTAAACAAGAATTTTATTTGTAAAACAGTTTAATGTATAATGCTGTGAAATATTTTAAATTTGTTTGGTCAAGATTGAAAAGTATTTTGGTTACAAAAAGAAGATTAGCTGTCCATGTAATATAAATATCCATTGAAAAACATTTTTTGTAAAAACATGGAAAACTTTTCTTATTGTTTTTATTTCATGACTACTTACATAAGATTCAACACAGCATCTTAATCTTTAGACAGTACAATAACTTGAAGTAGTGACCTTCCTTTATGTAGTGATAATTTGATACTTAATTCAGAACAAGCTGGGAATAATACTTTCATGACTTTGATTTCAATGTATTAGTCCCAGGAATAAGACATTCATTGGTTAAGTAACCTTACTATACAATAGCATTTAAAAAAAAATACATATCTGGGAGAAGCTAGGTCAAATAGTATATTGGAATGGAGGTTCTATTGTTCCTTTCTTCAACAGAAAACAGAACATAAAATATAGAAGTTTCTTTCTATCCTCATAAACATATTGTATATCTAGAACTGTTGATTTTTGTTCATAACAACAAAAATGTAATGAACAATTCTCTTTGTTTTCTTAAGAAGCTTGGGAGGAAATGCTAGAAAAAAGTGGTCACTAGAATTTTTTTTCTTTTTGTATTTTTCTAGCTATATTAATGGTGCAGTTAGAAGCAAAATCATTTCTATGCAGGGATACTTCATAATTTTATACATCCTTTACATAATCCTGATTTTTTTCTTTTCTGATCTCCGAAACGTAATTTGAAATTTTACAGTCCCTGCTAGTCTTATTATAATCATGCACATTTACGTAAATTAAAATGTATTTATATACATTCTTTCAAATATACACAAATTCGTTTCAAGAGACAAACATCTAAATAAAGGATTTAGAATAGGTGCGTTCGACTAGCCTTCCAAATGGTATAGATAAAAAAGGTGCACAACTCCGGTTTCTGCTTATAATGTCATTTTTATCAACTTAAGTCTTTATAAGCACAAATTACACCCAAAAGATTTAATGTTACTCCCTCGCATTGGTGACAAATATTAAATGAATATTTATATAAAATTAAAATAAAATGCCCAAGTCGATGTAATTTAAAAACTTTTATAAAAAAAAAGCAATTTTGAGATTAGCATCTTTTTAAATTTCTCTATTTTTTCACTTTGATATTTTGATATTAAAATATGATGATCACAATGTATGTACCTATCCCAGACAATGGGAAGATGTTCGTAATTATAAATGTATATCTATGAAAATGTTCGTCTTTTAAAAGACTTAAAATTCGTGACTAATTCTAATGAATGGAGGAAGTTGCTTTGTCTTGTCTCGGACTCTCCTCTTTTCTTTTCTTTAAAACTTTAAGGAACATAAAGACGATATTTTAACTTTGGGAGTGTCTCATATATGTGACATTTTGTTAGACAACTTGCTCAATAAAATGTCAGTTGTGTACTTGGCAAAGGAGCAGGAAACTAAAACTACTTAGAACTTCCTTTACCATGTTTACTTGTGTAGTAAATAAGCACTATATAGACACACGTATATATTTGCGGTTTTTTGTAAATAAAAGCGGTCAAATTTGGTCTTTCCAAAAAATCTATTTTTGTATACTCAACAATAACTTTGTTATGTTTAAATTTTTCGGGCCTCCAAATGTTGATATTTTTGCAAAACCTGTTAAGTTAACATCATAAAATAATAAAGACAACTCTTTCTTACTAATAAAACTTTTATGCTATTGGGAAGAAAGGTGTTTTGTATATAAGAAATTACTCATATTACCGCAACTTTAAAAGTTCATCAAGTGTGAAAAGTGAGAAAACTTACTATTTCTGCGTGTCCTTCCCTGCAATCAGTTTGAAATCTAAGTTGTCTTTCCTCTGTTGGTCGATCCCTAAATCCTGTGTATTTTACCTGAAATAAAAGACATAATCCTTATACATATATATATATATTCCTGGTAAAACTTGCGACACGGTACAATGAATGAACTTATATGAACTCCACAGGTAAGAATGAAAACACTATATTTTTCTCTACCTCACACTCTCTGCTTAATTTTCTAAATAGTTCGTCGTTGTCAAACGAAGATCTTTGATCAGGGACAACTCTTGGCATAGTTCTAAAATTATTATTTCCAACTTCGCAACACAACGTGTTCGCTACAAATGAAAGCATGCTGTCTGAGGTCACTTCATTCATTACTACATCACAACAATATTGTCGGTGTGACGAAATACAACCGACTGTTCCGATTGGTTGACGGAAATATATTCATGAATGTTCGGGATCACGGAGATCTCCGGGGACTACCTTATTTGGATATTGTCGACTTCGGGAATTCAGTGTTTACGCTACGTAAGCGGAAATCACTTATTATGCAAACGACGTGATCAATATTTCATTATCATCTTCCATATAAGGCATATCTCATGAATAATTCATTAGCTTATTCCTTATATGGAATGACGTGGCCTAGATTTTCTACTACACATTTACAACTTACTACCGATTTTATAGTAAACAAAACAAGACTTCGATACATTATCAGAAATTTTTTAATTATGTTAATGACTTAATTATATAAAATCGTGATGTTTTCATGTTGTTGTCTTTGCGATGCATGTTAAATAATTTCAAAACAATCAAAGCAAAAGTATAAAGGTTGGAAACGTGATTGCGATATGCACCACCAAACAAATATTGACAATTTTCAATTTATTTTTTTGAATATAGAAAAAAGAGGATGAAGGTGATGAAAATTTAATAAAGAATTGTCATGCACAGGAGCGTCTGAAAACACCTACCTACAGGCATATAAATGTTTCATTTTAGTTTATAAAAATGTGTTTTCTGTTACAAATCATGATGTATTGTTTTGTGTGTACATGATATGCTGCCCATCAAGGGCCCTTCATAGCAATAATAAATATTCTTATATTCTTATTCTTATACATTTCTTGGAATTTGTTTTGTTTTCTATAAATGTAAAAGTTCATAATATCACGATTAAATATTGAATGATTTATGATTTTAAATATGAAAAGTATTCGTATTTATATTTACTCTGCTAAAAGCAGGAATACAATCATCCTGAAAAATAGAAAGACTTGAAACGATAAAACACATTTCAAATTGACCTAATTCGTTATTCTAGCAAACAAATTGAACAAGTAACCAAGATTACAAAAACTAATCTACATTTGTGTCCTATCAGATGTGCAAAAAAGCAAGCAAACTATCTATTAGCTTGTACGGAACTTCATGTTTGACTTCATCCATTTTTATTTTTCTTAACTTCATCCATTTTTATTTTTCATCCTCTGTTTGTTATATCATTTATACTGATATCGTTGTTTCAATTCGTCGTCAGTTCGTCGTTTATGTATCCATAATTAAGTTGTTCAAATTTGGTAAAGAGCCCGTAAATGAATGACATCAAATTTTCAAACATTTTTTAGTTCCTATGGCATGTCGCACTTCCAATGGTATTTTTTACCTGAATAATAATATGGCAAACATAAGGCAGAAGATACCAAGGGCAAGTTCAAAACTCATAAGTGGACAAAAATATTAACAACGCATTGAAAAAAAAAATACGATGAAATAGCAAACCTTTCTCAGTGAGAGAAAAAAAAAACGACACAAAAAATTAAAGACTAAAAATAATGTGAACCACAAAAATAAAAACAGGGTTGAACATGGGTGTCGCCGTGAATTTTGAGCCGTTTTTGCCACAAAACATTGATATTACCTTGTTCTAAACAAATACCCGATCAGACGCGGATGTTTGATTTTGAAAAGATTGGGGGGGGGGGGGGGTAGGGGCAAAAGAGGGGCCCTGTCGCGGCCTCTCGCTCGGTTAAATCCTCCTCTGCCGATTGCATTTCAATGAAACATCAGAGAAACTGTAGTCGTCCATAAAGTGCATTTTACTTTCTATTTCATCTTTTTCACTCGAATTATTCTTTCTGGGCGTTTTTTTAGGTGGGGGCAAACATCGACTCTGCGATCGCATCTGAGAATTATATATTATTGTACATCTCTATAATTTTCCTCTTCTTTCTTGCATTTCTTTTTTGTTTCCCTTGGTAAATGAAGTATGTGCTCAAACCAAAAAAAAAAAAATGTCGACTTCCCTTGTATCATGAGCAACTAATGGAAGTTTTTAATGACCTTGACTGGCTATACAGCCTTGCACGGTCGGTATTATGAGCCGATGATCGACGTTGGTTATCATATATAGTCTGCCAGTAATTTTCCTTTTTTTTTTCATTTTCAGTTTCTTTTTTTTAATTTCTTTGACTTGCGATTTGAATTAATCCCCGCTTAAATCAGGTCGCTATTCACTATTTAATTGTCGTTTTGTTCAGTGTTGAAGTCCATACAGTTAGTATAGATTTTTTACATCCTTCTCATTTGGTCTTGGGTGGAGTGTTGTCTCGTTGACAATCATGCATATCGTCATGCATCTTCTTCGATTGTGAAATTTTGGAAATTGCTTCCAGTTTCCAGTAACAAAAGCAACTGCTTGTCTAATTGTCGATATTGGAGACTCAAATCAGAATTTACTCCAAACATGTCCCCTTTTCCCTTTTCGTATTTTTACATTTCTACATACAACGTTTTGAATGTATAACACTAAGAAGACTGTATTAAATTCGTAAATACCGATAAAAAGGGTAGTTGTTTTGTGTGTAAAATATCAATTAATTAATAATCAAACTTAGCATTCGTACTATTCAGTTTTAGTATATTGTGATATATATGTGTTTTCAAACATTACATGTTGACTGCGATAGATTGAATAACAAATCAGATCATTTTAAAAACAAAAACGGTATCCCATACTTTTTTTAGCACTGAGAAAGAGGGCGTTTCTTATTATGCCTAAACAGTTTTTTATTTGCTGTCAAAATCATGTTCAAGTGTCGACAAAGGCAGATCGTTTAAAACATTTTTGAAAATTGATTTCTTCTTCAATGTAATAATTTGCTTGAAATGTCCCGTTCAAAGTAACGCATCTTTTATATTATGATGCAATGCATAATCCTTAATTTTAACAGAGACATATATATTGTATTATATGTTTCTGATTTCAAGTTAAAAAAAATGTACTAAAAAAGCTTTGCAATACAATTTCGTAATAAAAAATAAAGAAAACATATTTTTTATTTATTTATATGTTTGTGTTTGCTACAATTATATTAATTGGCGAATTTCAATCAGCTTCACTGTTGATAAACTTTAAGGGAAGGGTTAAAATTGAAAGTCACATTTTTTTTGTTTTAAAAGCAGAAACTATCATTTCCCTCGTAAAAATTGGCGTGGCACTCCTCCCACGAAACAATATTTGTATCATACTTTTTTCCATTTTCTTCTGTAATTGCTCAAACACTCTTTAAATCAGGCATGCTGTTAGTATTTCATATCCCTTTAAGCATTTTTTTTTTACAAAGATATGACCCGGGCTTTATAATTTGATCCCCATGATGATTCATCTCAATAGATGTGCTGCAAAATTGAATTTTCTATGAGTAGTATATCATGTATATGCCGAGTGTATGATATACCAGAGATGACGATGCAATATATTTTTGCTTAAAATAAACGATAAGCATAAATTATTTACTCTATTGACACTATAAACGACAGCTAAAAATTCGATCTGACGAATGCTGCTTCAAATTTTAGGCTCTTTTAAAAATTAAAGCTATTCCTTTATCGATAAGGAATTGATGGATAATTTATATCTCTTATTCACGTGCACTGCAACTCCAATATGCCTTAATGCAACTATAAAACTTTTCACACAATGAGTTTCACTTGTATGTTTATGACATCGTGTGAATCTGATCTGCATATATAAATGGTTGAGTTTTGAAGATCTTGATCTTATTCACCTTTTAAAGATTACTTTTAACAAATTTGGAACCGACTCCACCTTCTGTAAAACTCTTTGTGCGAATGCCGATAGTTTTTGAACGTTTGGGGTTAACCTGATCTAATTTACGCGATAGTAAGGATTCTGCAAATTTGCTGGAGTATGTTGGATTAACTTTTATATGGTGACGATAAACTAGTGTTAATTAATGAATGGCTATTATCTATTTTGATTTTATTGAACCATAAAAATAATTTTTGACTCTAAAATCAAAATAAATTATTGCCATTCATTATAAATAAATTTCTATCAAAAATAAGGCTCAAAGAACTTTTTATATCATTTATATTAACAATAACAACGTACACACATGCATGCATGTTGGCGTATGAATACACAACGTCAGAGTGGGCGTGTCGCCATCAAAGTTGACAACATTGAAAATAAAACTAATAATTTTAACCAATCAGAAGACAGTAAAAACACCAAATTTATTTATTGGTCCAATGGCAACTTTTTCATGTCCGGACGAAAAGGTGTCGATATATATCATTTTATATGAACCATGTTATGTATCATACAGACACGCTGAGTCGGATTTGTAGTCCTAGCTAATAGGTCACAGGAAGACATGCTCTACCCACACACATTATTCGAAAAAGATACAATAGAATGTGTTAACAATTATAAGTATTTAGGTTTAAATAAAATGTATATCTAGTGGACTTTTTAAGCAAGGAAAGGAAGAATTATACAAAAAATCACTAAAAGCTGTATTCAAATTACAAAGATCTTTATCATCTTCCAATCCAAGTATTTCTACTCTATTACATATATATGACCATACAATAAAACCCATTCTAATGTATGGCAGTGAAATTACAGGTATGTTTAAAACTAGCTCTGCAGCATGCCAGAAAGAAAGTGAATATTTATATACAGCATATTTATATGAATTATTTTTTAGATAAATCCAATTTAAGATATATGAAGTATATATAAGGTGTAAACAAAAAGTCTTCTAACCTAGTTGTGCTAGGAGAGCTTGGTAGATTCCCTTTATATTTTTCAGTTGTATTATCAATGCTAAAATATTGGTTTAGAATAAAGAATATGAAAGATGGTTTACTGTATGATACCTATATGTGTAACAAAAACATGTTTAATAATAATAATATTGAATGCTGGTATTCATCCATACATTTCATTTTTAAAAAGCTGAATATTCATAATTTGGAGGTGAAGCTCAACTTTTTTTATCAAGTCAGTTAAGCAAAAACTTTGTAATAGTTTTGTAAAATTTAGGAACACAAAAAGAACAGATACACAGAGTAGTAAATTAGATACTTATTTCAAACTTAAAACTTGTTTTTCGAAAGAAATGTATCTATCTTTAAACAATTTTCAATTGAGAAGTGCCATATGTAAAATTAGAATCAGTGCACATGATCTCAAAATAGAAAGAGACAGGTATAAAACATTATATATAGAAAGAGACCAAAGGCTTTGTAAGAAATGTACTCTAAATCTGGTTGAAGATGAACAACATTTTATAACTAGTTGTTCAGCATACAAAAATGATAGGGAGATATTTTTCAAGGAGATAAACTGTATTTGTCTTAATTTTATACATCTTTCAAATGAGGCAAAATTTGTTTGGTTATTTACTAATGAAAATTTGTCTGTACTTAGATATTTAGGGAGCTATATATTACATGTCTAGAAATGTTAATTAATGTATGTAATAACAATGATAAGTGTAATGATTCTATGGTTCTGATCCTGCCTGGAATTAAATTATATGATTTTATAGCATGAAGATAATAACATCTGTTTGAACTTTTTTTTAATGTTTCATTTTAGTTTATAAAAATGTTTTTCTGTTACAAATCATGATGTATTGTTTTATGTGTACATGTTATGCTGCCCATCAAGGGCCCTTGATTGGAATAATAAATATTCTTATTCTTATACATAATTATGTAAAGATCGAAAATACTAAAAACTGACTGACTGTTAACTATAAAAAAGAAGATGAGGTATGATTGCCAATGAGACAACTGTCTACACTGAGAGACAAAAATGTCACAGACATTAGCAACTATAGGTCACTGTACGGTCTTCAACAATGAGCAAAGCCCATACCGCATAGTCAGCTATAAAAGGCCTCGATATGACAATGTAAAACAATTCAAAACTACATGGCTAAATATTTTTTTCTACATAATTTACTAACAGATTTTCATGGCTAAGAAGAAGGTATTGGCCACAGAGCGAGAGAAATGGAAAAGAAATCCCTTTTAAGAGCAGTTCGTCTGACAAGTCATGTCTAAACGATGTCTGAATTAAAATCAGTTTTGAATATAAACGATGCTCCTATAAGACAAGAATGTCGAGACGTCTGAAATAGATGTAACTAAACTAACTGCACGTGTGAATAGCTACAGAGGAAGACATTCTTGTTGGTCATATCTCGAAAATGAAAGCGAAAAAAATAATTTGTCTGACCAAAACCGATGTTCGTAACCTTTATGGCTAAAGAAATGGTTGCTAGATTTAGAAGAAGTTATCCTTTAATAAAGAAAGTTAACAGCTAGGTATGACTGGTGCAAGAAAAGGACTGAGTTATCTTCATCCATATCTATATCTATTTGGAAACCTTCAAAGGAAGTGCAGCTGGCAGTATGGTACTAAATCCGAATGTTATATCAGCAAATTTTAAAAGGCTTGGTGATCTGAGTGAATAAAATAGGCATTCAGAATACACTTAAACGCATCTTTAATACTGATGAGACCGATATGAATATAATCTATGAGGTGTGGATTTAGTAAAATTTAAGGAGCTCCTGAATTATTGCATAATCACTATAGAAACGGCAAACTTAAGTAATCACACAATCATTTAAAACCCCACGAAGAGACTAAGGCTCAGATTCAAAATTATTTCCTAACACGATAACACATTGTAAAAATTAAGAATATCCTCAGAGACAGAATTGTTGAGGTCCTGAAATTATTGTGAATAAAAATTTACATAAATACAAAATCCTGCAAGACATGGCAGAGTTCAGTACATTACAGATGTGTGTAGACACCTGTCTGTAGCTTTTAAAATACTGCATGTGGTCATATAAATCATGATGAATGCGCCTTTTTTCTTCTTTTTTTTGTAGTTTGGTGGCTGTTTCATTGATGTATACTCAGCACCCGTCCCTTTACTTATATTGAACTGAGACTACTATGTGTTATAGTAGTCTCAGTATTGAACTAGATCGTAAGTCATTGCATGATGAGGTGTACATTCGTAACTTAAATAATTATTGAAGATACATGATTAATCTATCCGGCCAATTGAACAGACCAAGGATTTACTCTTTGGATTGACTAATTAGATATTTAATGTTAAACTGGTTCATCACCTCGACCTGTCAACTATCAGGGTGCACTCTAATAATTGAATATCAGTCACTTGTAGAAAATAGACAGAAAAAGAAACAAGACCAAGGGATCTATGTTCCAAGTGCATATGTGTACCCATGCAAGACATGCAAGTAGTATTTACTTTACAAATCCTTGATACTTAGGTGTGATAAATTATGTTTATTTCAGGTTATTTGAATTTGGCGCTAAATTAAAGATGCATTGCGCAGGTTGAATAAACCAAAACAAAAATGGCGATATCATAATGACAACAAACCAGAATCAACAGTCTAAAAATGTCTATAGAATTTTATAACGTTTCATTATAAAACCTTTATCTTAATGCCGATAGAAACTATAACTTTAAATTACCATGCTCGATCTAGAAGTAGTCCCGGAAAGGTCACTTGGAAACGAGCAATGGGAATTTATTCTTGGTGAGTATGACGATGTCATCTTTTAACAAGTCATTATGTCAGATTTCATCTGAAACTACAAATAAAAAAAAAAAACAAAGAGATCAGTGATATCAAAATTCATAGTGCTGATATCTGTAAATAAATTATTTCTATCGTTTCGTAATTTATAATGGACATCGATTTCACACAAAAAAAAATAAATAACAACGGTGAAGGTCGAATGTCACAAAACAGCTGATCACTATTGGATAAAAATACATGTAGAAACAAGACAATAAATAACAAAAATTGGGAATCATAGACTCAAGATTTTTGCATTTCTTGATCAAGATTTTATTTAACTGTTCTACATTTAATTGCCAAACCTTTTAAGTTAATTATTGATCTTTATTTTGATAGACAAAAGACTTGAATCTGAGATTGATCGACCAAAATCTTGTCCGATCCCATTCTCATTCGTTCTCTTATTTAAACAACAACCCAATCAAAGAGTAAAAAACAGAGCTGAAGGCCACCAAAGGTTTTTGAACACAGCGAGAAAATCCAGCACTTGAAGGCTGACTTCAGATGGCCCTTTAACAAAAAAGTGTATAAGTTCAGTGAAAACGGACGTCATACTAAACTCCTAAACATATAATGAAATAAGATAAAAGGAACATACAAGACTAACAAAACAGAGGATCCTGACTGCGACCGGGTTAAACATGATGAGCATTTTTAGTCAGATCTCAACCCTCCCTCTATACATGTACATGTACCTTTTTTTTATTGTTCAAATATCAAATGTACATTTAAACAAAGGGATTGGACAAAAGGCAGTGCCTATACAAATCCTTTCCCATACAAGATGGATTGAATAACATGCATGATAGTATATAATTTTCTGATAAGTTAATAGATCATACGTTGTTGCAGTGAGTCAGGGGAGGCAATTCCCCCACTTCTTGAAGTATTTTATTGTGTATATGTATATAAATAACTATGTTTACAAAGTCAAAGCAAGACCTACTGAAGGTGGTGTCGAATTTTATACCACATTAATAAGTGTTGGTAAGGAATCAAGTAGATCATTAAGTGATTTTTTACTCAAATTCACAAACTCACTGCAACAAAGTTGTTCTATTTATATGAATAACAAGAATTGATTGGCCCTTTTTTGCAATACATAAGTAATTTAGTGTACCATCTTATTACATGACTATTAATTTCTTGATTTTTGAAAATATAATTACTAATACAAAAAATAAAATAAAATATATATAAATTTATTTGCAAAAAGATGCTAAACACAATTGGTTGTTTTTTGTGTTAAAAGTTAGGTTTGTCTTTAATTAAGACTAAAGAGTGGTACACTGTGGTTATAAGCTGATTTCTAAACAGTATAGTATCACATGAAATATTATAAAAATCTTCCAGTTTCATGAATATATTGTTGTACATATGTAAATATCTCTGTGTTTTCATCAATATTAAAGTCTGAGCAACCCTGTAGTAGGACATCAAGATTGACATTATTAAAGTTACTTATTTTTCTAAAGAGCTTATATCTCTGATAAATGTAAGATGGACAAACATAAAAGAAATGAAAATTATCTTCTACTGGATCTCCACAGGCACATATAGAGCTGTCTGACAAATGATCACAGAAAAGGTGTTGTTTTAGATCACTAGCCTCATTTCTTAATTGGCAGTGGATTATATTAACTTTACGTGAACCAGTGGAAAAGAAAACAGGACAAGGACTTATGTCCTCATTCAGTTTTCTTTTAAATCCTGTAAAGCTTAAAATATTTTTAACTTCTCCATCAAGTGAATTCCACTTTTCAAGAGTATGTGGAATAAAACTGTTCTTATAGGCTGTGGTTCGACACTGAGGAGTTTTAAATTCCCTTTTTTTCCTCAGTCCATACTGGTCATTAGTGTTTGTATACGACAAGATATCAGCAGCAATATAACTAGGAATATCTCCAGAAATAGTTTTATGAAGAAACAATAATTTGTTTTTCTGACGTCTATTCTGGAGGGAATCCCAACGTAATTCCTTATATAATTTCCATCTAGGAGTTCCCTTTCGAAACCCAGTTACAATTCTGGCAGCAGCTTGTTGTACAGACTCAATTAGATCGGATTCTTCTTGTGTGCAGTTATCCCAAATTATGTTCCCATATTCTAAAATAGGCCTTATAAATGCAATATAAAGTCTTTCCAGAGACTGTCTATCAATCTTATGTTTTAAATATCTCATAATATTAAGACGTTTACAAGCTTTTGAATAAATATCCTGTATGTGACTAGACCATTTGGCATTAGATGATAAGGTTATACCAAGATGTTTATGTTCTGAGACATTTTCTAGAGGTGCATCATTCATGCATAATGATGTGACATCAATATTACTTTTTCTCGTAAAGTACATAGATTTGGTTTTGTCTGCATTGAAGGTTACACCCCATTCTCCTGCCCATTGATCTAATGATTCTAGATCTTGCCCCAGGGATTCAGCTGCTGATCTCTCATCATGTACAACACAATATAGACAAGTATCATCTGCAAACAGTTTTATTTTGTTTGTAACCACATCTACTATGTCATTCACAAACAATAAAAACAGAAACGGGCCCAAGATGGACCCTTGAGGGACTCCTGCCTTGACAGTATTCCAGTTAGAAAAAAACCCATTTACTCCAACCCTTTGTTGTCTATCAGAAAGATAACTTTTGAACCAGTTAAGCAAATTACCCTTTATTCCATATTTTCTTAACTTATATAGAAGTCCCATGTGCCATACACGATCAAATGCCTTTGACACAACGCAAAAAATAAATCTGACATCTTTCCCTTTGTCAAGATTTTTTACAATCTCATCATATAATAAAAGTAACTGATTTATAGTAGAGTCCTTGTTTCGGAACCCTGACTGTTGGTCAGTTAATATTGCATGATCATGTATATAGTTATGTAAATACTTAAAAATAATTTTCTCCAATATTTTGCTAAAACAATTAGTAACAGAGATAGGTCTGTAGTTTGAAACATTGTCCTGATCTCCTTTACCCTTGTAGATAGCTGATACATTTGCAAGTTTCCAATCACTGGGAACTATTCCTGATTGTAAGCTTTTATTAAATATGAATGTTAAAGGTGTAACCAGTGATGGGAAAATTGCCTTAAGAAATTTTGGAGGTAGCTTGTCAGGTCCAGCTGGTTTGTTAATATTTAAAATTTGGAAATGGTCAATCACATCCTGCTCTGTTATCACTATGTCAGACAGCTCATAGGGTGCCAAAGGTGGAACATTAGGCAGTTGAGGTTCTGTGTCAAATTTTGATATTGAGCAAAAATAATCATTTATGGCTGTGGCTTTCTCAATGGGGTGAATGAGAATCTCTCCATTTACCTTAATGGGAGAATTTTGACTCTCTTTATTTTTAAATTTGCAAACACTGTTAGCTATTCTCCACCACTTCCCTGGGGGGATTGATTTATCGACTAGGGAATTATGCAAGTTAATCAGGTACTGACGTTTAGCTTCTCTTACTAGATCAATCACTTCATTTCTAAGTTCTTTAAATTTTTTCCAGTCTGAAATTAAATTTCTTGATTTAGCTTTTTTGTAAGCACGGTTACGCTTTCGCATTTTAACTTTAATACTGGTTGTGATCCAAGGTTTGTCCCTGGGTCTAACCAATACTTTTTTTTTTGGAATATATGTGTCCATGACATGATGAACTTCTTGGTTAATTAGACCATTTATCTTATTAATGTCATGTACCTTTAGAATAGACAATGTAGATTAAACAAACACACAGCAATAATTTTGTGAGGTACTAAACCTTGGTGTTTTATATTATCTTTGGTGCTAATTGTTCAACCATAGGCTAGCATAGGGCCATGAATAAAGGCTTAATTTAATTGATTTGATAAGCACAGGAAAATTAAGAGAGAACCTGGTGTAGTGGTTAGTGCATCGGAATATATAGCTACTAAATGTACTAACACAAAGGTTCCTGGTTCGATCCAGGTTTAAGGGATTGAATTTTCGAAATCTAGGCACCATTTGGTCTTGAGAAATGATGATAGTCTGTTTGAATGGGACGATAAATTGCTGACTTGTGTTAAGAGAGAGTCATGAAAAAGTCACCCTTGTAGATTTTGAAAAAAAGCTGGCAAATGCTTTACAACAATACAAGGCAGCACTTGCACCCCCAAAGTGGAAAGGGATTAATATAAGTTGCAATAATTTGTTTCCCAATCAAATATAACTAAATATGCTAAAACTAATCAGAAATATAAGAATTGCCTGTATTTAAATAGAAGATGATGTGGTATGATTGCCAATAAGACAACTCTCAACCAAAGTTCAAATGAAGTGATTGTAAGCAATGACAAGCAACAGAACAGCCTTCAACAATAAGAAAAACCCATTATCATACTGTTTGTTGGCTTTTAAAGGCATAAACTTGAAACAATTCAATTGAGTAAACTAATGACCTAATTTATAACAAAACAATTTACAAAAAACAAAAATGACAGATATGAACCAACTAGTACATTGTACCACAACCACTGTAAGATTATTCCTTACTCATATGTATGAAAGCAAACTGAATTTTCCTACTGCCATACTTGCATGTATACGTATCATTCCGAATTCCAGGCAATAATTGCTACTGTTACGGCACTGACACTATGATAGGCAAACACCAGTCATTCACCCTGGGGATGGATGTACCCTATAAATTTGTTTTAACTCTGTAGAATGGGATATTTTTGTTTTACAGGTATGCCATTCAACCAGGCTATCAGTATATTAAAAAGACAAGATAGATACATTAAAGGGGTACAAGTATGGTATAGTGATCAGGTGAGTTGGAAAATATTCTTATAATTATATACATGTTCATTGTAGAAATATGTAATGTATAGGCTATGGACTAGTGACCCTATACTGACTGGATTCATTATCATTCGTTCATTACCAATTTATGTGGAATTTGTGAGTAGAGCTAATTTAACCTGGAATTCAAATGTTCAACAAAGTACAAATTTTCTATGGGCTTGTACGCAATCTTTGGCAAAACCATGCATTCAAATATCCACCAAAGTTCCTTAATCCAAGAAAATTGGTACACTTGAAAAAAAAAAATGAAGCCTCAGTACATTTTAAAATGTTATTCAACTACACCGTGTAGTTGTAGTAGCAGCAATTCCTCTATCTAATGTGGATTCATAATATTCGTTGGATACCAATTTTCATATATCTCTTAAAACCACAAAATTAAATATCCACGAATATACATTTTTTCCTCAAACCACGAAAATTGGTACCAACGAAAATAAATGAATCCACAGTATTGAAAATATATGTATTATAGCCTAGGATTGTGTTATAAATCAGTGCTATCACTCTCAATTACCAGCAATCACATGCATAACACAAAAATAGGATTCTTTTGAATTTGGTTTATAGCTGCGTTAAAAAATAGAATGCCCTGCAGCTCATTTTGCATGGTCCATTGGTCAGTGTTAGTTTTTATGCTAAGATTTGTTTTTCTGAATATATAGGCAATGGGTCAAGTTTATTAGGTGTATTGAATAATTTGTTAAGAACACATACATGTATCCATATGACTGTCTAACTTACCTTGATCTCATTGGCATTGATCATTAATAATGTTAAGTTGATGCAGTACTTGTAGTAAAACTTTAAACCTTAAAGACTTTTATATAAGTATCAATCATGATCAGTAAAGCAAACTAGACTTTTTGGTAAGTACTCTTGTTTTCATGCAATGGTATGGTTGAAGGTAATGTTGATAAATTGATTGCATGCAGCTAGTGTAATGCAAATATTTATAGATTATCGTTGATCATCTCAACGAGATTGATTTTCTCGCTTGAGCTAGGACGGCGAAAGCGAGAAAGGCAATCGAGTTGAGATGACCAATGATAATCTGTTTATCGCTATTTTACCTATGACGACATTGTCAATTTCATGTCAATTTTGTTAGCAACGCCACGTGCCTGCTTAGTTTCTAGGGATTATTATCAATCTCAAGCAAGAAGCATGATATGAAAAATTATCACAAAAAAAAGATCAAAGGAAAAATGCACAAAAAAGCGATAAACATGTATATAGATATTATTTATTGTGATTAATTGATTTGTGTTTGTGGATCGTCCAGTTGTAAATAGTTCATGCATTTTCAGGACAAGAACACATAAAAGACAATAAATTAAATAGGTGCCCAAAGAATTTTTAGCAAAGATCTCTTTAAGGGATACATAAGAGAAAATATGACCTGCCACTGGAAAAGAGGGTTTGTTGGGTAGAGATGGAAATTGCCTGATAGTTTGTCACACACAGACCTCTAAGAGGGGACATTGCAAGATGTTCATATATATTTGAAACAGCTCTTGGTACAATTTAAAATAGAATTAATTAGTTAATAGACGAAGGTCTGTGGTTCTCTCCAGGCACTGTAGCTTCCTCCACCAATAAAAACTGACCTCCATGAAATAGCACAGTGAAAAGTGTTGAAAGTTTGGTTCAATACAAATCAATCTATCAATCAATAAGTTGCCAGAAAACAAGTTACCACACAAGTATAAGTCGAGATGTGAATCCTATTTTTGTTTTGTTATAGTATCCCCTGCAGATGGACCTAGTGTTGAACCTGTCTCAAGATGGTGTCAGACTAATTTTTGATCCTATCTCACAAAGACTTAAGGTTAGTAGTATACATATAATTTTGACCAGCAGGAACCTGCTCAGTAGTTCCCCATTTTTGTTGACAAATACATAAATGAGATGATGTACAGCAACAGACAATAATCACTGAATTACAGGCTACTGACTTCAGAAAGGCACATACAGAATGGAGATGGATTAATTCGTTTGCTTTGGAAACCCTTCCCCTAGCCTGGGACAGTTGTGTAAGAGTACAACATAAGAACTATAAAAATCAGTTGTAAAGGACTGAACTCATTAGATCAATACTAAGCAGAAATACATCTAGTCTATTTTGATACAGGGATAGACACCAATGTTTACCCAATTGTCTGTGACAACAAAAAGGTGGATTAACTCTTATTTTCAGTAACCCAGATGATGTTTTAAAAAAATAAAAATTTCTCAAAATTAAGTCTAGAAGTGTATGTTAACAAAAGTCATAGTTATAAGTTGTCTTGTTCTTATTACAAATAAACATAGAACTTTTGGTGCAAGAATTTTTAATCATTGACCCTTTCCATACATATTTCTTACTGAAAAAAAAGGAAGTAAAATCACAAAAATACTGAACTCAGAGGAAAATCTAATCAGAAAGTCCATATTCACATGGCAAAATCAAATGACAAAACACATCAAAAACGAATGGACAATAACTGTCATATTCCTGACTTGGTACAGGCATTTACAAATGTAGAAAATGGTGGATTGAACCTGGTTTTATAGCGCTAAATAATGAATGCAGTTGACAGTGTCCTTATTCTGTATTTGGAGTAGTGATAGAACAATTTTTTTTGAAAACAATCATTTTCAAGTTAGTACAAGATTTCACTTTCAATTCAAGAGCAAATGATTGACAATGATTGATGCATTTCCTGTGTTTTAATGCATGAAATATTTGCCACTGGACGTTAAGCAACCAACAATCAATCAATCCTGTGTTTTATTTGGAGATTGTAACTATTTCAAAATTAATGTTCTGATCCAAAATTTTTACTGTATCTAGGTCAAGCGCATTTTTAAAGAGGAAAAAAAAGTCTTCAAAAAAAGAGCAACCAAAGACATATATATAACAATGAAACACACTTATTTTGTCACTGATAATGACTGATTGTGAAAAAATTGTCACTAAGTAAAACTAAGTGTTATTTGACTGTAAAGCTTGTTCCACAAGTCCAGTGAGTGAGGTTTATTTACTACTGGCAGTTAAAAATTTAAACAGTTAGTTGGTGAAAATAAATCTGTTTGACTTTCAGAAATTCAAAATCAACAACAGAAAAACAAACACATACTGCTTATGACATTTTTACAATTGATATATTGGATGTGTACTGATTGATATTTAACCTGGGAAACCCTTGTTGATTAATAGTTGAAATAGGTTTTTGAAATAGCTTTTAGTAACTGAAAGATCTCTAAGATCGATAATTTGTCACATGTCTTTTGTGCTCAAATGTAGATTTGGTGATTCATGCTTTTCCAACCAATTTTTACAGTTCTTTTGTTTTACTTTTAAGGTTATTTTTGGAAATTAATTAAACACTCACAAAATAAGTTTTACCCCACAACATTCATCCAGGAGCCTATGATTCAGAAGTTGTCATTGGGTGCTGTCTGCCATATTTATTTTGTCATTTCGTTTGCAATAGATAAGCTGGTTGGTTTTCAGTTTTGAATTTTTTATCATTTTGTCATACCAGTAGATTTATAGCCTTTAGTTGTTTATATCCTTGACTTTAGGTCTCAGGTGGAAACATTGTGGTTATCTCATTGACAATCATACCACATCTCCTTATTTTCATATTGAATCATCAAAAATGTGTCTGGCTATAATATTACACTGACTAGAAAAGGTCAGTGCAAAACAAATATTGGTATTACTGGCATTCTGACCACTAGAGGGCATAAAGCAATATTATACATGGATGTTTTGAGGAATGGTGAAGTAGGCTCTGAGGTGGGTCTCATTGGGGTCTAAGCATGACTAAGGAGTGACTATATTTTTTGTATGCGTAACACATGAAGGTCAAATTATTGTGCCATGAAAACTGGAAATGATGTCTAGCGGGACACGAGAAATTACAAAAAAAAAGTAGAATTCAAATGCTTACGTACATAGTGTAAGGGGGATACAGGAATCTGACAAAACAGTAAGTAGGATCCGGGATCAGAACACCCCCCCCCCCCTTTCCCCCAATGAGACCCGCTCTGAGGAGACTTTAGTTTCCACTTGTTGGCCTTAATACTACAGCATAGATCAATGACTATGGTTATTTTTTAGGAGCCATATTCTCAGATGAAGACAAAACTGAACTATGGTTCTTGTTTTAAAGGAGCCATATTCTCAGCTGAAGACAAAACTGGACTAATATATGGTTCTTCTTTTTAGGAGCCATATTCTCAGCTGATGACAAAACCTTTTCTTTTGTCTGTCAACTCTTTCCTTATTCATTTTGATGTCATAAATTGCTAATCAGGTACAATACTCTTGATAATAATTATGAAATATAGACAACAATGCTACTTCTCGCATTTTATATTTTATAAAAGATGCATCTAACACATTGCATTTGTTTAAAATTCTAAAAAAAAGTGTTATGTCAGACTTTTTAGTCATGTAAATTACTGCATGTATTGTTTTAAAAAACGTCTTTCTTAGAAATATTTGTTAGTTGTTGTTACTGCAAAGTAATAACTGTAATTTATTGAATTTTGTTTTGTAAAGGATACAAGAATTTATGTACATTTTACATGTATTTTTCTTGTTCAAATATAATTTACGGGTAGTCTCTGGGTTGCTTTGATAAGTTATCATGTACTTTATCCTGAAATAATAAGTGTAAAGTATGTATCATAAATAAATGAATCTTCATGTGGCAGGTCACATGATATTGAAAGAAATAGAGATTTTTAAGTTCAAAGAAAAAATCTAGTGTACAGCACCGTCTGAACCATGTACACCATGAAATAAGACTAGATATGACACAAAGCCTCATAAATTATCATTCAGAAAATTCCAAACTTTGTTTCCTTAGTGTCAAGAACTAACTTTTCTACTTGGCGCCCTTTTTTTTACCCCCCCCCCCCCTCCTCACATGCTGGGTTGCAAAGCATGGGAAATCCTGTATGTCCTTGCCTTACACTAAGACGTATGTTTATAGAAATCTTGCAAGAATTGTAGACCTTTGAGCGTGTACAAGATTTGGCTGACAAATGCCCAGTATTTGTGACTCCAGGCTTACAAGTCTTTGCCTTCACTTTTCAATGCTGGTAAGGCAGCAAATATCATTTTAAATCTGATATATATATGAACTAGCCTGTTATCAAACTCATGTACGACCTTGACACTCAAGGATTCTTTTAAACAAACTTCTAGATACTCCTGAATAGTCATAGTATTTTCTTATTTGGATTGCTTTTGGAAGATAAGTTTAGTATGCCAATTATGGATTGTTACAGTTTTTGTACAGGTTGATAATTACTATATATATTTCTCTGTCCCTCTAAGGATGCTACTATTTTGCAACTTTATTATACAAGATAGAACATAGATGGAATTTATTTTTGCTTTCTCTCAATTGTTAATGATGTGCAGTTCAGGGAAATTTATTTTGTGTAAAATGTAATTGACATTTTGTTTCAAATTAACATCAATGTAAATGTAATGATGCATTTCATTATCTTGTCATCTGATGATTAAAATTTGTATTTCTTAACAAAATACAATTTTTTTCTTTATAAAGATTCTTTTGTTCTTGTTAATTATGCAATTATTGCTTGATATTTATTGACAAAAAAAAGATATGTTTAAAAATTCCCTACTTTGCTTGTTGCAAGCAGTCTGAAAGTAAAATTGAGAATAAAATGGGCCACTAAACAAAATGTGTACTAGTTCAGTGAAAATGGACATCACACGAAACTCCAAAACATGAATGAAGTAAAATTATAAAACATGCAAGACTAACAAAGGCCAGAGGCTCCTGACTTTGGACTGGATCTGACTGGCAGTTAATAGACAATTTTTGTTCTAATAGCCCTTGTTTTCTTGTTGAAAGAAGCCATATAATACCATTCATCTATAAATTCATATCCATAATCAGCATTAGCCTTAGAACTTAATTCCATCCTTTTGATTGTCATTTATGGTAACATGAATTATATATGTTTTCACATTTAAACACTATACTCTTTAGAACTTTATTTCATCTTTTGATTGTCATGTATGGTAACATGTATTATATATGTTTTCACATTTAAACACCATAAGCCACAGCTGACCATCAATTAGAAAGAAGTTTTACGGTATTAAAGGGGAAGTATTAACAGTTATTCCATAGAGAGGCGAAAACCTCATCAAGACTTAAATGACCACCTTAAAACATATAATTATGTTTTTGTTACTTGCGCCATAAATCTGGAAGAAATAGACGCTGATCAATCATGTTAAACACATTATCTAAGATTGACCACAGTTGGTGTAATAATGCAGAAGGCAGTTGGTCAGTCCAGCTGTTTTTGTGGCCAAATCTTTACAAAAATGTGGTAGTGTTTGGGTTCATTATTTGACCATAATTGTTAAAGTGTCCTGTACCCATTGTGCTAGTTTTTAACAATGCAACTTTAATGTCTATGATCATTATCATAATTTAGGAAAGATGAAGAGTCCTGCAATGTTTGATTGTTTTATTGACATATATCTGTGACACTTACTTTAAAGAAAGTTTCTTTTTATCAATTTTTTTTAAATTTTATTTAATTTTAAGAATTATGACAGCATAAGAATATAGTTTAACTGTACAGTGATACTTGGCACACCTCATCTTAGATTCTTAATCTGCAGTGGTGTGCCATAAACCTAGCATTGGAAAAAAAAGAATTGGAATTTTATTTGAAAATAAATTCTTGGAATGAATGTTAGTGTTATGCAATGAATAGAATAACATGGATTTGTCACAATTGTTCAAACCACTGTAGCGTTTTAAGAAATAAAATGTAAAAATAGGTCTTTGAATCATTGTCTGGTGACAATAACTTGCCTTACTCCTCCTTAATGCAAGCTAACCTTACTTGACCTCATTTCTGCTTTATTATTGAGTATGCACAGTTAGTACAATTAACAAAAGTTATTAAAAAAATTAATGCATGTCTTTGGTAAAGTAAATAAACTATTATTTGACTTTTTATTCAATATGTTATTAGATCTTTGTTTCTGTCATTAAGATACATATCCTAGCTTGTGAGGTGATAGGTACAGTTTGACAGTAATTATGAGTAAGACATTGTATGCTTAATTTTAACAAACTAAAACAAGGACCTTTTGATCTGTTTTTAATTTAACACAGTGATCCTTTATATAATATATTCATAAAACAGAATATATTAAATGTCAGACATGGTTTTACATGTATAACTACAGATTCTGTTGTAATCCTTATGTTTAAAATTAACAGTATTGAAAAACACAAAAGATTGGGGAAATTTAAAAGGACAAATATGATCAAAATATTTAAATCTTCCTACTTCCTTCAGCAAAACTAATCAGCAATATAATATTTACAGAATGCTGAAACAACTGCAATTTTTATGTGACTCTTTTAGTAGTAGCTTGCATTGAAACATTGAAACATTGAAACATTTTATTTCACTAAAGGCCTCACATGAGGCATGATAGTACAACAATATAACAAACATATTTACAAATGCATGAATAAATGGGAAGGTAAATATCATTTGTAAATTGACATTACAATTTTACAGAACTTGGCTAAGCCAATAAGAACAAATTTATCTTTGCTATTCATTAAATTAGAGAAGCTCATAGTATTTTTAATTTTACAAATATCTGCAGGCAAAAATTTCAGCCTTTCAGCATTAAAGAAAGTACAATCATATATATAATGAAATTCATCTCCTAACACATTGCTGTTACATAAATCACATATTCTTTCTGATCTATCAATGCTATAAAATCTACCACATTCAATAGGTAACCTATGACTACTGCATCTATATTTACACAAATTAATTCTAAGATCAAAAGGCAATGTAGTTAAATAATCTTCAAAACCAAACTCAGACTTATACATTCTATAATTTAAACATTTTGAGGTATTAAATATCTGAGCCTTCCATTCATTTACAAACAAATTGTGGTAATAGTGTTTCACATTTTTAGACAACTGACAATTTGTATCTATATATTGATTATTCCAGGCATTAATAAAACCACATTCAGATATAATATCTTTTACACAATTCAACCACTTAGAGTGGTAAACATTACCAGAATCAAGTTTATATAGCATTTCATACAATGTTCGAGAAATTTTCTCTTTTTTGCCAGTAACAATACGTTTCCAAAAACCAACCATTCTTGCTTTAATATTAACAGACATTGGTACTCTACCTAGTTCACCATATACAATGCAATTAGGTGTACATTTTTTAACTTTCATTATATATTTACAAAATTCTAAGTGCAGTGATTCAATAACATCATTTTTCTCATACCCCCAAACTTCTGCACCGTACATTAATATAGGGGCAACCATAGCATCAAAAAGTTGTAATAATACATCAATAGGTAAATACAATTTTCTTGCCTTACGTAATACATAAAACATTGCTTTTCTGGCTTGTTGAACCAGTCTAGATTTATTAACATGAAAAGTACCTTTTCTAGAAAATACAATACCTAAATATTGAAATTCATCAATAACAGATAAACGGTCATAATTATATGTAAAATGAACATTATCAGCCTGTCAGCTTTTAGAAAATATAACAACATTGGTTTTTTCAGTATTAACTTTGAGATTCCATGTTTCACAATATAAATACATTGCATTCAATGCTGATTGTAACTCAACTGCAGATTCTGCAAAAATGACTGTGTCATCCGCATATAACAACAGATACAATTTAAAATACACTTCAATATCATCATTGTCAAACAATAAATGAGACATATTACAAACATCATTCAGACCACTATAAGCATGTGACATAAACTCAGTCAAATCATTAAGAAAAATAGAAAATAATAGGGGCGAAAGGTTTTCACCCTGCCTCACACCAATATTAGATGCAAAAAAATCTGAACAATTAGATCCTTAAATGACAATTTAACTTTTTGTTCAGGAGTTATGGTCCTTGAAAGATTGAAAAAAATCATGTTTTCCTGTGTGTTTGTGCTTTATTTAACTCATGAAACATTCAACCGAAGCTTTTAAAATTTTTATATTTTGTTACTGATGACAAAAAGGAGATCAATTTAAATATTGACTATTTTCACTTTCACCGTTCAAGAGTTGTGGTTCTTGAAAGATGGTGTATCCATTTGTGTCCATGCTTTAACTCATGGACCCTGGTTCAACCAAAGCTCATACAAATTTTAATATGTTGTTACTGATGACAATTTAAATAGATGTCAAGTTCAATACTGATGATTGTCACTTTTATGGTTCAGGAGTTATGGTCCTGATGGTATTGAAAAATGCCACTCCTCAAATAATTGTTAAAAAATCTGCTTTGCTGTCACTCTGACAGCATCGTGTTGAGATATTTTGTCCTTTCGGCAAGTATCTTGAAAAATATATCAAATAAGTAGAAACTGTAAACAGCAAAAATTATCAACCTAAAAAGTAGAGATTTTGCAGAATATAGTAATAATAATCCCCCCCGCCCCTCCTCATTCTTTATTTTGAGTTATTTGTTGGTGTTTTTTGTTTGTTTCATTGCTTTAAAAGTACATGAAAACAACATTATATGTGGCCCAGGGTAGAAAACATGAAAGTACATGATGACCAACGATGTATATTTTGTATGTGGGGGTAGGAAACCATCACGTTCAATCCTGTTCCTGGCTACCACAGTACACTTTAGAAATTGTTTGTGTTTACTCATTAGACATTGTTTTGTTTGCCAGAGGATAGCACCATTAAACTTTGATATTCAATCAAGCCTCTTTCTTCATATTTTCAGTTTACTAATTGAATAATTTGACCACAAATATCTAAAGTCAATTTGTACTCATTATAAAAAGATGATTTTTTGTTTATTTGTGAAATGATTTTTACACCTACTGATAGTCATGCCGATACTTTCATGTTTTGATACCATGTGAAAAACGTAATTAAGAACACGTTTTATAGATGAATAATATATATTGATCGGAATTAACAATTAAAACCTTGAACTGTATGCAGTAAAGCATTCCACATGTATAACTGCATGAATAAATACCTTTTATTTAAGCCAGCATCGTTATTATTAAATATTTATTTAAATATCCTCATTTTGTAAACATGTGTATTTGAACACTATATGCATGATATGAAAGAAAAAAAATTATAGAAAATTTTTATTTATATGATTCCTACAGGATTGGTTAACAGCGTTCAATATTTCCTTGTATGACACAAATAACAGAACTTAAAGTATAAAAAAAAAGAGTTGCGATAATAAATGAAAACTGCTTTCATGATACTTTATCATACTGTAATATTCCGAGTTTTCTAACAATGCCTTAAATTGTTAAATAAGCGCTTTGCAGAAGAAAAAGTAGGCTGAATTCATTGCTATTTTGTCATTTGATGATGATATTATTTTAGTTTTAGAGATACTATGGACAGTTATAAGTGTGTGGGTATCATTTTATTTCATTATAGTCTTTAATGTCATTAATATCTGTCTCTGTAATGTATGTTTTGTCGTTAAAAAGACATGTTTGTCTTCTCAGAAATGAAGAAATAAAAACAATAAAATTAAAAACAACTATATTGAGATTTAAATCCTTCTGATAGTCGTCAGAATCCCACAGGCCTGTAGCTTCCTACAAATGGGATTGGAGAAGTCTCTGATGTAACAAGGAAACCATTTCCTTTTGTCTCTATTAATAATCACACATGATTTGTGGTTAATGTACATAGTTTGATGTGGTTATAATCAAACTTCATTTGAGGTAAAAATATTGGAAAAATTAACCTAAGAATAGCTTTGTGTATTGCGTTATAGAAACATTCCTAATATGCTGTTTTAAATTGTATTTGAAACTGTTAGTCTTGCCAATGTTTGTTACCATATGTCTATAAACTACAGTTACATTTAGTTTGCACATAATCTCAGAAGCATTGTATCTATTGTGCAACAACACTGAGGTTGCGAGTTAGGAACCCAATCATGGCAGGTGCATTCCATTCATATCTTAATTTACTAGTAATGCCTGTTTTTCTGGCGTATATGGTGCAGGAAATGCTTACTCTTCCGAAGCACCTGATTTCACTCCCGATTTTTAGTGGAGTTCGTGTTGTTTCTTATTTATTATTTATAACTGTTGATGTAAATGTCCTTTGGTTTTGTGAGTCTTTGTTTACTCCTTGGTTTTGAATGTTATTGTCTTTCTGCTGTAGGTCTGTGGTACTCTCCAACTGAGTTCCTCTGTTTAGAAAAAATGGCCATCAAGAGTGCTGAGAGTGGTGTTAAATACAAGTAGGCAATCAATCAATCTATTGTGTATTATGTCACTATAGCTTTTGAATGTAAATGTCAAAAAGGAACATTTCATGTGCATCACCAGAGAACATTGAAGCAGGAGGCATTTATATTTATTACTAAATTTCATAACCCTGGGTTGTCCTTCTTCCTCGTCTTATTTGAAAACCCATAATAAGCAATGCCGAATGGGTGTCACAAGTAGAACATCTCAGCCCTTTGATGCACTAGTCCCCCTCTACAATTTATTTTATGGAGTTTCATGGTGTTTAGTCTTATTAAGTTCAATTTGTTATGTAAGCCCCAATTACTCAGTAAAAATCAGGCCATAGGCTAAAAAGGTGTGAAATGTCAAATTCAAACCATTGGATGAAAAGGTGAAAAACTTCTTCATGAGGTGATGGATTCCAACCAATAGTCAATTCTCTTGTGTGCCATTATTAAGAAAAAAGCTGGAGCGATTTTAAATTCGAATGGAAATAATGATATAAATTATTTATTTAAACGTGTAACAGTGTTTAAAGGCCAGTTAATATTGATCCTGACGTGCAAATATATTGTACAATGTAGAGTTGAGTAAACACTTCCTGAAAACGTAATGTACATCATAGAGTACATTCGTTTCTTCCGGAGAATCAATTACATCCCACTGTATAAATCAATATTTCTTGAAAAGTTAATGAACAGAGTAAGTACAAAAAGTTCATCGTGAAAAAACCCAACCCTTAAGTACATGTACACTGAAAAAATACACTAGTCAAACTGACTAGCTTACCTAGTCAAATTGACTGTCCACAGGATGACTATGTCAAAAGTCAAAGTGACTTTAAAAAAAGTTAATTGACTTATTATTTTTGTAAATTAACTAGCTTTGCTAGTCATTCTGACTTTGTTAAAATAGTTTTTGTACTAGACCAATAGTCAAGTCTATTTATCATCCTAGTCAAGTTATCTCTTGCTATGAACGCAGCCTGACTAGCCAGTCCCTAAGATAATGCATGTTCCACATGCATTTCCTCATTCTCAAAAGCGTCCAGTTAAGAGAGAAAAGAATTTGACTGCAAAATCTAAACATACATAGGCTTAACGAAATCAATCAGAAATAAACTTCAGGAAACGACTGACAATAAACCCCACTAAAGAAAACATGTCTTCGGTTGATAATTGTCTCATTTATATTATACCAAATTTCTCAATTATGTACTTCTTGTTGATTTTATAAACCTGTTAACATTTGTGTATTTCTTGTTTTTTTGTGTTATCTATTTTAGAACACTAACATTAGAATAGTAAATAGAAATACTCTAAACAAAGCAAAACATTTAATATCATTTATTTTGATAATCCTGGTCCAAACTTGGTCATCAATTGTTCTTGGTCCCACCAATACTTCTTGGACTGTTCGGAATTCATCCTTGTTCCCTGGTTCTACTTCCCAGATCTGCAAAATACAGAGATAGAATGTAAGATGTGAATAGAATTGAATAACCGATAGTGAAGTGTGTAATGAAACTTTAGTTTCACGGACTCATTTTTTTTATGTCAGCCAGGTACAACATATACATGATGTACTCCTGAATAGTGATTATTTCATTATGCCATATACACGCCACTTCCTGTTTCTGACCTAATATTTCTGAAATATTCAACTTTTTGGTTGTTTCTTTCAAAGTACATGTACATGAGCAGCAATGAATTACAGACAACAAATAATTATTATGCATTTTTATGAAATATACAACACAAGTTCACTTCTCAGCAGAAGAACTGGCTCAAGACAGCAGATGCATCTTTCCAATCCTAAAGGAACGAAGATTCCTTGTGTCGTAAAAAAATAAGTTGTTTCAGTTTGAATTTTGCATTTAAAAAAGTAAAGGTTAACTGAATTCATTTTTCGGTTCTTTATTTTCAAATGTACAAATGTCCATTTAATTTTACTTCAGTTTTATTTTCAATATTTTCTGTTCTTTGACCATACACTTTTTTCTTCATTTTTTTTACATTAATAAGGCCATTAGTTTTCTCATTGAATTGTTTTACCTTTGTCATTTCGGGGCCTTTTATAGCTGACTATGTGGTATGAGCTTTGCTCGTTGTTGAAGGCTGTATGGTGACCTATAGTTGTTAATTTCTGTGTCATTTGGTCTCTTGTGGAGAGTTGTCTCATTGGCAATTATACCACATCTTCTTTTTCATACCAAAATTTTCAACAAAAACAGGGAGCTCATGCCCCTGGGTCCCCTCTAAATCTGCCTCTGCAATACAGAGTGCAGTAGATACTTTTAAGTATCCTACAATCTTAATGAATTAAAAACATGCTTCCAATAAAATCTTTGAACAGTGTACAGTACACAATAAATAATTTTTCAAGAAATTTCTTTGTGCTGAGATTTCACCTAAGACTGATACAGTATAGCACGTTATTTTCGCTGGGTGTAAACTTTCGCTTATTTTCAGGAATAGAACAAAATCGCTAAAATTAAATTCCGCCAATGAAAAAGGGCACATGCAAAGGTATTGATAAAAAACTTGATTCCGCCAAAATAATAACTGCCAATTTCTTTTCGTAAACCTTATATATTCAATGAAAATTGTGAAATTTTATACCCACCAAAATAATTCGCTATAAGACTTAAAAAATATGTAAAATTCATAGTGTTGTTATGATATTGTAATTATTATGTTTATTTATGTTGGCCTAATTTGTGTTGTATGGCCTGATAGTTGTTTACCAAATAATCTTATAACTGTGCAGTTTAGGAATGATTGGAACTTTCTAGAATGATCCTTATAAAAGATGCGTAATTTAAACTTCTACGTTATTCCAGAAACTTCCGTTGTAACTTTCCAGGATTTTCCACAATGTTCCATTATAGAGTGTTCTAGAATTTTCCATGACAACACTATATATACAGACACTAAAGTTAAACTCTCATAATTAAACTTGGACATAGACATTGATAGACATTAGTATTCACAGCATTTGGATTGACACTTTTATTCTACAAACAACATCATACTGGATTGTGACATTAGTAGTGAACGTAATATTCAAATTGGATTCCAAAGGATTTCCGGATACAGATAAAGATAACAGATTGGACTCATATTTTGACAGTTAAGTTAACAGTAATATTTGTGTAATACTTTTT
The DNA here is from genome assembly GCF_965363235.1 of Mytilus galloprovincialis. Taxonomy (NCBI): domain Eukaryota; kingdom Metazoa; phylum Mollusca; class Bivalvia; order Mytilida; family Mytilidae; genus Mytilus; species Mytilus galloprovincialis. The sequence goes on along the minus strand of NC_134843.1, from coordinate 34,449,388 downwards.
GTAAACTTTTGTATATTAAATATTGTTAAATTTTACTATTGGTTTGTGTCTTTTGTTGGCTACAATTTAAAGGCGATTTCTGGCCGTAACAGAAATTGGGGGCTCGTCCGGGATCTTAAAAATATTTTATTCAAAATTTGTTTAGTATTTTTATTATAACTAGCCAACAAAATTCTACAAAATGGCATTTGATGCTGGTAAATTTTTGAAAACGCCAGACCTGGAGAGTTTTGATAATTTAAAGAAAGAGGAATTAGTGTTGCTTGCTAAAGAACTGAAATTAGTTTTTAAAGTATCTATGAGAAAACAAATTATAAAAAATTTGGTTATAGACAAATTAGTTGACGCAGAAATTTTAGGTGAAGAGGCTCTTGAACTTAAGGTCGAAAATGTAGATGCCTTTAAATTAAAACAGCTTGAATTAGAACATGAATTTAAATTAAAAGAACTTGAAATGAAGTTAAAAGAACTTGAAATGAAGGAAAGGCTAGAGATGGAGAAAATGAAAATTGAAATGGTCAAGGAAGAAAGCAACACTAAAGTCCAGTCGAAATCAGATTATTTTGATGCAGCAAAAAATATACGTTTGGTTCCGAAATTTTGTGAAAAAACAGTTGATAAATATTTTCCACAGTTTGAGAAAATTGCAAATAATTTGAAATGGCCGAAACCATATTGGACTACGATGCTGCAAAGTGTTTTTGAGGGTAAGGCCGCTGAAATTTATTCCGCACTTCCATCAGAAAAAAGTTCTGATTATGATATGGTAAAACAGGAGGTTTTGAAAGCTTATGAACTAGTACCAGAAGCATATAGACAGAAATTTAGATCTTATAAAAAGTTTGATTCACAAACATATGTGGAATTTGCTCGGGAAAAAGAAGATCTATTTGATAAATGGCTTACTTCAAAGAAAACAGATAACAATTTTGATAACCTAAGACAATTGATGTTATTAGAAGAGTTCAAACAATGTGTTCATTTAGACTTAAAAACACATTTAGACGACAAAACTGTTGAGTCAATACATGATGCAGCTGTTATTTCAGATAATTATACTCTTTCACATAAAAGAAGTTTCAAGAGTCAAAATGTTAATACTTCCAGTGGAAATTACAAAAATCAAAGCACTGAGCATACTGATAGTAAGCCTGTTTCACAGAATAAGAGTCAGTCCAGTTATAATATGTCTAGTCCAAAATTTGATACTTTTGAGAAGAAGTCACTGACTTGTGCTTATTGTAAGAAGATTGGTCACCTGATGGCTGATTGTTTTAGACTCCAGAAGAAGAATGAACGAGATAATAAGCCAAAGTCCAGTGCTTGTACGACACCTTATATTACCAGTACGTTGGAATGTCCTGCGAGTCAGGCTTTTAAGTCCAGTTTTTGTGATTACATGGAGGAATATAAACCCTTTATGTCTGATGGGTTTATTTCTATTGTTGATGATACCACTCTTCAGCCTATTAAGATTTTACGGGACACTGGAGCTTCTCAGTCTTTATTGTTAGAAGGTGTGTTGCCTTTGTCCGAGAAGACTTCTGTTGGTGCCTCCGTTTTGTTACAAGGTGTAGAGTTAGGTTGTATAGATGTTCCTCTCCATCGTATTTATCTGAAGTCAGATTTGATAACTGGACCAGTTATTGTAGGTGTTCGTCCTAATCTCCCTGTAGAGGGTGTTACATTATTGCTAGGAAATGATCTAGCTAGGAACAAAGTGGTTGCTGAACCAATTGTTACCAGTGAACCGGTGGTGGATGTTAAATCACCTGAAGATGATGCTGAATTGTATCCAGCTTGTGTTGTTACTAGGGCGATGGCTAGAAAACAACAAGATGAGAATTTGCAAGAAGACCAGTTTGATTACATGGACCTTTCTGACACTTTTATAGCTGATATTGAAGATCCTGGTAACTCAGAAAAGGCTATTATAAAACCACCTAGTGTTCACAAAAATGTTATTATGCCATGGCCAGATGTGAACAGCCATTCATTAGACCGAAATAATTTACTCGAAGAACAACATAAAGACCCTGAGATTCTTCAGCTCAGCCAGAGGGCTCAACCACAGGAGGAAGCAGACAAAGTGGCCGAATGCTATTACCATCAAGACAATATTTTAATGAGGAAGTGGAGGCCTCCTGATGCTACCCCAGAGGAGGAATGGAGAGTGGTGTACCAAGTGGTGGTGCCTAAAGTTTATAGGCAAGAAATTATTAGTCTTGCCCATGACACCCCTTTGGCTGGACACTTAGGTATAAGGAAGACTTGCCTAAAAATATTGCAACATTTCTACTGGCCCAGACTTAGAAACGATGTTGCAGAACACTGCAAATCATGCCATATATGCCAGGTTGTTGGTAAGCCTAACCAGAAAATACCACCAGCACCTCTTCTGCCTATTCCAGCCTTTGACGAACCTTTCAGCAGAGTTCTAATTGACTGCGTTGGACCTTTACCAAAGACCAAGACTGGAAATGCGTATTTATTGACGATCATGTGTACATCTACCCGCTTTCCTGAAGCTATTCCGCTCAGAAATATCAAGACACCTACTATCGTCAAAGCTTTGATCAAATTTTTCACATTAGTAGGACTTCCTAAGTCTATTCAGTCCGACCAGGGATCAAATTTCATGTCAGGTTTATTTCAGCAAGTCGTATACCAGTTAGGGATTGCTCAGTACAGATCAAGTGCTTATCATCCAGAATCTCAAGGTGCCTTAGAACGTTTTCATCAAACATTGAAGAACATGATTAGAACTTTTTGTCTTCAATTTGACAGAGACTGGGATGATGGAGTTCACTTTCTACTTTTTGCGGTTCGAGAGGCTGTTCAAGAATCCCTTGGATTTAGTCCCTTTGAGTTGGTATTTGGTCATACTGTAAGGGGACCGTTAAAATTGATTAAGGAAAAGTGGCTTACTGAACATACTGACTTGAATCTTTTAGACTATGTATCTAGATTTAAAGAAAAATTGTATACTGCTTGTCAAATTGCTCAGAAAAACTTAAAAAATGTACAGAACAAGATGAAAATATGGTATGATAAAGATGCCAGGGACAGAGTTTTTGAGCCTGGTGATAGCGTACTTGTATTTCTGCCTGTCCCTGGACATCCTTTACAGGCTAAATATTGTGGTCCTTATACAATAGAGAGTAAAATCAATGATTTGAATTATATTGTAAAAACTCCAGGTCGGCGTAAACAAAACAGAGTGTGTCATATTAATATGTTAAAACCATATTTTGAGCGTACTAATGAATGTGATAGTAAACCAGTTGCCACTTTAGGCATGGTTAAATTTGAGAACAATCATGACAAACCAGATGTAATTGAACCACCTTTTAGTTCTAAAACTATGGAAGAGACAGTTAGATTGAAAAATTCTGAAATTTTATCAAATTTAGACTCAAAACTTGCACATCTGTCTTTTGATCGTAGAGAAGAAATAAAACCTTTGGTATTTTCTTTTAAAAATCTTTTTCCAGATGTGCCAAACAAAACCACTGCTGTTTGTCATGATGTTGATGTAGGAGATGCTTCTCCAATTAAGCAACATCCTTACAGGCTCAATCCACTCAAACTTGAAGTTATGAGAAAAGAAATTAAATATATGCTTGACAATGATATTATTGAGCCGAGTAACAGTGAATGGAGCTCTCCTTGTCTCCTTGTGCCAAAACCAGATAAAACTTTTCGTTTCGTGACTGATTTCAGAAAAGTAAATTCAGTCTCAAAATCTGATTCCTATCCGATTCCAAGGATAGACGATTGTATTGACAATATTGGTCAAGCAAAATTTGTGAGCAAATTTGATTTATTGAAAGGTTATTGGCAAGTTCCACTGACACAGAGAGCTCGTGAAATATCAGCTTTTGTTACACCAGATGGCTTATTTCAATATACTGTAATGCCATTTGGCATGAAAAGTGCTCCAGCTACATTTCAAAGAATGATCAATAATGTTATAAAAGATTTAGACTGTTGTTATGCTTATATTGATGATCTTATTGTATGTAGTGATAGCTGGGAACAGCATTTAATACATTTGTATGATACTTTTGATAGATTGTCACATTCAAATTTGACTGTTAATCTTGGTAAAAGTGAATTTTGTCAGGCCACTGTTGATTATTTAGGGCATACAGTTGGCCAAGGTCAAGTAAAACCTATTATGGCTAAAGTGGAAGCTATTTCCAAATTTCCACCTCCTACAAATAGAAAACAACTGATGAGATATTTAGGCATGATAGGATTTTACAGGAAATTCTGTTCAAATTTTGCTACTGTTGTTCAACCATTGACTCATCTTTTACGAAAAGATTCTAAATTTATCTGGAGTGAAAATTGTCAAAAAGCTTTTGAAAATAGCAAATCACTTTTAATTAATAGTCCAGTTCTGATTACTCCGGACTTTGAAAAACAATTTAAGCTTGCCGTTGATGCAAGCGATGTAGGAATAGGAGCTGTTTTATATCAAGAGACAGATGAAAATGTTGAAAAACCTATATCATATTTTTCTAAGAAATTAGATAAACATCAGAAAAATTATTCAACTATTGAAAAAGAGTGTTTTGCAATGTTGTCAGCACTTCAACATTTTGATGTATATTTGAATCCCACTGTATATCCTATTCTTGTTTATACTGATCATAATCCTCTCACCTTCATGCATAAAATGAGAAACAAGAATCAGAGGTTGACTAGGTGGAGTTTATTGTTACAGGAATATGATGTAATTGTAAAACATATTAAGGGTAAAGATAATGTAATAGCTGATGCTTTATCTAGAGCTTATTAAATCACTTTGTATATGATGTATTTTTGTTCATATTATTCATGATAAGTTTTTGTTACACTAAAACTTCTTTTAAGGGGGGAGGTGTTATGATATTGTAATTATTATGTTTATTTATGTTGGCCTAATTTGTGTTGTATGGCCTGATAGTTGTTTACCAAATAATCTTATAACTGTGCAGTTTAGGAATGATTGGAACTTTCTAGAATGATCCTTATAAAAGATGCGTAATTTAAACTTCTACGTTATTCCAGAAACTTCCGTTGTAACTTTCCAGGATTTTCCACAATGTTCCATTATAGAGTGTTCTAGAATTTTCCATGACAACACTATATATACAGACACTAAAGTTAAACTCTCATAATTAAACTTGGACATAGACATTGATAGACATTAGTATTCACAGCATTTGGATTGACACTTTTATTCTACAAACAACATCATACTGGATTGTGACATTAGTAGTGAACGTAATATTCAAATTGGATTCCAAAGGATTTCCGGATACAGATAAAGATAACAGATTGGACTCATATTTTGACAGTTAAGTTAACAGTAATATTTGTGTAATACTTTTTGTAAACTTTTGTATATTAAATATTGTTAAATTTTACTATTGGTTTGTGTCTTTTGTTGGCTACAATTTAAAGGCGATTTCTGGCCGTAACAGTGTTTTGATTTAAACTAAACTAATTATATATAAATACCCAATGAACTTATATTGCTTTGTTTTTCTCATTATTAATCACTCAAGAATGAGCAAGAAGGGCACATGCTGACATGTACGTTTTCTAGTCACCATTTCAACAAAAATGTCATAGTGTTTTGATTTGAATTAAACTTAACACCCAATGAACTTACATTACTTTGTTTTCATCAATATTAATCACACAAGAATGAGCAAGAGAGGCACATGTAAGTTTTCTAGTCATCATATGAAAATTAGATGTACAACATGTAAGAAAATTAGATGTACAACATGTAAGAAAATTAAGTGTACAACATGTAAGAAAATTAGATGTACAACAAATAAGAAAGTTAGATGTACAACATAAAGTACAACATGAAGTTCAATATTTACTACTTTGTTTTTTGATGTACAACATAGAGGTCAAAAGGATACATTTTTTTAAGTTTTTTACTAAAAAAATTATTAAATATGTAATACTAAAGGCAACACATTGGTTCATTAAAAAAACAAAGGATATGTCAAAGCATAAGGTTTGAAGTAACAGCTTATTATTTAATGGAATAAAAAGTAGATGTCAATTTCAATGCCTCTGTCGCAGAGAAGGGAACATTACTGTGGATTTATTTATTTTCATGGGTATCAATTTTCGTGGATTAAGGAAAACTTGCATATTTGTGGATATTTGATTTTGTGGTTTAGGCAATATCTGTATACTAAGCCTAATGAAAATTTGTTATTCGTTGGACACATGAATTTGTGGTTCACCTGTACCCACTAAATCCACGATTATCGATATCCAACGAATAATAATGATTCCACAGTAAATGCACATGTCTGTCTGTCTGTAGGCCCCAACATATGGGTTTTCATTCTCTATCATTAGTTTGCTTCAACCAAATGTAATGAAAAATGTACGTAATGCTTATTACTATAAACACAAATTGAGATGGAATTTAGGTGGTGCCACTTAACCATTCTTGGGTTATGCAATCAGGGGCATCAACTGTTTCCCATGGACAGGACAGAATCTCCATTTATTTCAACTAAGGTCAACTAAAATTAAATAGTTGATTTTCATCCAGATTTTTATAATCATTTTTTGTTAGATTACTCGAAGAAATACAAAACTGAAATTTGAAACAGGAAGTTTTGAATGAAACGAAATTATCGATGGTTACTGGTAACAGACATGAATAAAATACGAAAATTGTTTTTTTTTTAAATAAAAAAAATCGGGGCAGGACGATTTTAGAGGGGTGGGCAGGGATGAAAATCTATCAATTAATTTTAATTGGCCTAATAGGAAAGAAAGAATATTGAATGGTTGGAAAAATACCCCAGTATTATTCTTATTAAAGGTAATATAAGAGAGACATACATATTTTTACTGTATTTTCTGAACTTATTCTTTAGATATTTCGCTGAATAGGTAGGGGAAGGAAATGAATAGAAAATAGATTTCATCTGATTATATATCAGTTTATTAACATTGTAAAAAAACATTTTTCTTAATCTGTAATATAAGAAACTAAGCAGATGACACGAAAATTCCATGTGAGTTACCAGGGCTTCTTCTGGTGGTTGCCATTTCTGCATTTTGAGAAAAAAAATGAAAATTGTTGCCATTCAAATTCTTTATTGAAGATAAGAATTTGGCGGAAGAAATATAACTCAATTACCAACATTAGATTCATCACAACATATATAGTAAAACAATTTTTATGAATTTATCACATCCCAAATTAGAATTTAACAATTACTCGAATGAAAAATGAAAAAGTTGATAATGAAAAATTCAGAATATTGAACTGGAATTTTTCCTTGTAATATTTCTGGATTTTTTTCCTGTGTAAAATTCAATGAATTATTCTTTTGTGGTAATGATTATTGTTTATAAGGTATTGATAAATCTGAAAGTCATATGTCTTGCAAGGAAAAACTTCCAGAACAAATATTTTATTCATTGTAACCCCTCTCAGCAGGATGTTGTTTTATTGTTTTTCTATAAATGATGAATTATATTTTTATTGTCCCTTTGTATTGAACAATTCCCAAATTTGCAAAAACGAATTGAACTTTGTGTAGTATCTTATTAGCCCGTTCAAATGAATGTTGTCGGCCAACGGTTTGAATTTGTCTCTGTCAACTGCAGTCGTGTTTTTATAGGATCTTGTATCAGAAAAAAGTCTGTGGAACCGTTTAATTATTGAGTTAAAATGGAGTGTTGCAATGTATTTAAGATTATTATAAATCTATAATTAGTATGACAAAACAGTTTCCATTCAGGTCACATGTATGAAATAAAAGAAATCTATAACAAAGCAATTAGAATTACGAAAAATTTCATCGCTTGCTTTATCATAGTACTGGTATAATTTTGTGATGTTCTCAATTAGCATAAACCTTTTAACATAAAAACTTTTCCTGTAATTCATTTTAGAACTTAATGCTATTTTCTAGTTAGGTTTAAAAATTCAGAATACACCTATTTCGTATGTCCAAATTTATATTGCCTTCAAAATTTTCATTTATTATTGGAAATCTTTTCTTTTTATGAAATTTTTACAAGGGGATATTTTTGCAATTTTTCTTTTTTGTTACATAGGGAAAATAAACCTCATTTAATTTCCATTTGACAGTAAACCTGTTTGAGTTACACATTAAATCACGTCTAAGTAGATCTTCAAAGTTTAGACAATTGTTTTTTCAATGTATCATTTTCTTTGAATTGTCTCCTATATTCCCTTGCCTTCAGTCTCTTGTGAAAATGTTTTTCCATAAATTACTCTTAAACAACTCCTTAAAAATAACAGTTCTTGATGATTTGAACATTTTTTTTACATTTTTCTTTCAATCATGTTACACTTGTCCATTGCAGCTGTCCTTGTGCTAAAGAAATAAATTATTACTTTGAACTTGTAATTGGCCGTAAATTATCATTGTAATTTCATCTCCACCTTTTCAAAAACAATTTAAATAAAAAATATTTATCAAATGAAAGTGACTGTCTGTTTTATAATATTTTAATGATAATTGTTTAAGATTTTAGTGAATTATCATCTTTATTGAAGTTTCTTGTATGATGGATCATGAAAGACACCTGCAATTATGCTTCAAAACAAATATTGGACCACTATTGCAAATTATACATCAGGGGTTATAAGGTTCTAAACAATTTTGACTATTTAAGATAATGTTATTATTTAACATTTAATACAAAATTTCCTGCTGTTATTTCTTCAGACAGAAATTACAGCACAGAATCTATATACTAGTAGCATTAAGATTTTTTTTTTGCAAAAATGACATTTTTTTTACATATGCTGTTAACTGCTAGTAGTCTGTTGTTATTTATGTACTATTGTCATTTGGTTTATTTTCTTTGGTTACATCCTCTGACATCAGACTCAGACTTCTCTTGAACTGAATTTTAATATGGGTATTGTTATGTGTTTACTTTTCTACATTGGCTAGAGGTATAGGGGAGGGTTGAGATCTCATGAACATGTTTAACCCCTGCTGCATTTTTGCGCCTGTCCCAAGTCAGGAGCCTCTGGCCTTTGTTAGTCTTGTATTATTTTTAATTTTAGTTTCTTGTGTACAATTTGGAGTTTAGTATGGTGTTCATTATCACTGAACTATATATATATATTTGTTTAGGGACCAGCTGAAGGATGCCTCCGGGTGCGGGAATTTCTCGCTGCATTGAAGACCTGTTGATGACCTTCTGTTGTTGTCTGTTCTATGGTCGGATTGTTGTCTCTTTGACACATTCCCCATTTCCATTCTCAATTTTATTGTAAAAAATTGAGAAATTAGTTAATTAACATTTCTTAATTATCATTATACATGTTATATCAGACATAATATGCTGAAAACCAGGAAATGATAATGAAAAAAAAATAAAAAAATTTAATGACATGATATTGATATTTATTATTGAAAAATTGTGTGACATGTTATCCCTCCTTCATATGATGTTATATCACTCTCATCGGGAATCAAAGATTGTAAATTTTTTTTTTTTTACCTTCAATGTTACTAAAATTAAGAAATAAAATTAGGAATATGTCAAAGAGACAACCCCACAAAAGAGCTCCTGATTGGAACAGGCGCAAACATGTGGTGGTGGTTAAACATGTTTAGTGAGGTCTCAACCCTCCCCCTGTACATCAAGCCAATATAGGAATAACAAACACACATTTTAAAATATGTACAGTGAAACTCACTTTTAAAGAAGTCAGAATCTCATATCAGAATAGGTAACAAATAAATTAAACAAGATGACAATAATGGATGTTTTCAGAATTGTTTGTGTATTTGAAAATAAAGGTTTTAAAGTTAGAGAGCAAAAAAGCTTTATATGATATTTTTTTTATAACTAATTATAAATGTATTTAAAAGAAATTTGGTTGGTCTTTTTATTTTAAAGATTTTAACAAAGAAGCTTGCATTGATTGATGAAACAAACAGATGATATTATTTGTATAAAAAAGAAATAAATATTAGTTTGATAGAGTCAATTTATGCATTTATTGGACTGACCTCCTGTTCAGGTCATTCAAGACCACGTTCACTGATGACCTTTTCTTTTTGTCCGAAATTTAATGAAAGTGACCACTGGTCTTATTAATGAAGGTCCAGTTGTTTAGATAAAAAATCACAACAGTAAACTTCACATTTTTATTATACAAAGAAGAAATATTGTTGACTTTTGCTCACTTTAAGTGGCTAAAGAATGGTCAGTTTAGGGGTAGAAGGTTAATTTGGACATAAACTAGCCAGTGGTCAGCTCAGGACAATAGACTTCTCAGCTGTCCACCTGCCACTCTATTTATTCAGAATATGAAAAAATAATGACCATAAGTTTGATGGAAAATTAGCATTTCATATGGAGTTCTTAATTAAGTGTGTTCTTTAAAGGAGAGTATGGATTTTGAAAAGAAAATGATCAAAATTTTTAAATATTTCTAATTATTAGTGTTGTCAATGTTTAACCGGTTAACCGTTGGAACGACTGAATACCGAATACCAAAAATGCTAACCGGTTAACCGGAATTTTTTTATGCCCCACCTACGATAGTAGAGGGGCATTATGTTTTCTGGTCTGTGCGTCCGTTCGTCCGTCTGTTCGTTCGTCCGTCTGTTCGTTCGTCCGTTCGTCCGTTCGTCCGTCTGTCCCGCTTCAGGTTAAAGTTTTTGGTCAAGGTAGTTTTTGATGAAGTTGAAGTCCAATCGACTTCAAACTTGGTACACATGTTCCCTATGATATGATCTTTCTAATTTTAATGCCAAATTAGAGATTTTACCCCAATTTTACGGTTCACTGATAGAAAATGATAGTGCAAATTTCAGGTTAAAGTTTTTGGCTTCAGGTTAAAGTTTTTGGTCAAGGTAGTTTTTGATGAAGTTGAAGTCCAATCAACTTGAAACTTAGTATACATGTGCCCTATGATATGATCTTTCTAATTTAAATGCCAAATTAGAGTTTTGACCCCAATTTTACGGTTCACTGAACATAGAAAATGATAGTGCAAATTTCAGGTTAAAGTTTTTGGCTTCAGGTTAAAGTTTTTGGTCAAGGTAGTTTTTGATGAAGTTGAAGTCCAATCAACTTGAAACTTAGTATACATGTGCCCTATGATATGATCTTTCTAATTTAAATGCCAAATTAGAGTTTTGACCCCAATTTTACGGTTCACTGAACATAGAAAATGATAGTGCAAATTTCAGGTTAAAGTTTTTGGCTTCAGGTTAAAGTTTTTGGTCAAGGTAGTTTTTGATGAAGTTGAAGTCCAATCAACTTGAAACTTAGTATCCATGTGCCCTATGATATGATCTTTCTAATTTAAATGCCAAATTAGAGTTTTGACCCCAATTTTACGGTTCACTGAACATAGAAAATGATAGTGCAAATTTCAGGTTAAAGTTTTTGGCTTCAGGTTAAAGTTTTTGGTCAAGGTAGTTTTTGATGAAGTTGAAGTCCAATCAACTTGAAACTTAGTATACATGTGCCCTATGATATGATCTTTCTAATTTAAATGCCAAATTAGAGTTTTGACCCCAATTTTACGGTTCACTGAACATAGAAAATGATAGTGCAAATTTCAGGTTAAAGTTTTTGGTCAAGGTAGTTTTTGATAAAGTAGAAGTCCAATCAACTTGAAACTTAGTATACATGTTCCCTTTGATAAGATCATTCTAATTTTAATGCCAAATTAGAGAATTTATTCCAATTTCACAGTCCTTTAAACATAGAAAATGATAGTGTGAGTGGGGCATCCGTGTACTGTGGACACATTCTTGTTTTCAATTTTAATTAGATTTGATAGAAATGGGTATTGAAATCTTTAAATTGTTGTGTTTTCTTTAAAAATTGTCAATGTGGTAATTACTTTGACAGATCAATTGTCCAGTATATTGATTGGTAATGTTAATCCAAAAATATAAAATTAATTAGAGCTCGTTTCTCACCTCGTGGCAACATCATAAGGAAACATAATTAGTTTCATGTTTTTTATGCCCAACCTACGATAGTAGAGGGGCATTATGTTTTCTGGTCTGTGCCTCCGTTCGTCCGTCCGGTTAAAGTTTTTGGTCGAGGTAGTTTTTGATGAAGCTGAAGTCCAATCAACTTGAAACTTAATACACATGTTCCCCATGATATGATCTTTCTAATTTTAATGCCAAATTATAGTTTTGACCCCAATTTCATGGTCCACTGAACATAGAAAATGATAGTGCAAAGTTCAGGTTAAAGTTTTTGGTCAAGGTAGTTTTTGATGAAGTTAAAGTTACATCAACTTGAAACTTAGTACACATGTTCCCTATGATATGATCTTTCTAATTTTAATTCCAAATTAAAGTTTTGACCCCAATTGCCAGTCAACTGAACATAGAAAATGATAGTGGGAGTGGGGCATCCGTGTACTATGGACACATTCTTGTTTAACAGTAATTTTTAATAAGTAATGCAATTTAATTTTACGATTTACTTAATTATTTCATTTTTGATCATATATTGTGTAGACCTACATCTGAATGTGCAATCTCCATCATGCAAGACTTTGTCATACTTTAAACTAAATGCTAACTCAAAAACTGTAAAAAGCAAACCAACGTGAATGTAATCAATGTCTTTTAGATATTTTGATTTGAGCGTCACTGATGAGTCTTATGTAGACGAAACGAGCGTCTGGCGTACTAAATTATAATTCTGGTACCTTTGATAACTATCTTATACTTGATGGTAAGAATATCAGGATTAATCAATTAATTGAAACACCTCACATTATTTTCGGAGACAACAAGACAAAATGAAAGAATCATCGGTTTCAGACATATTCAATTCTACGAGATCAAGACATCTTTTTTTTAATTTTTCAATTTGAAGTTAGTGCAAACACCATACTGTGTACTTGATTATTAAAAGTCAAACTTCAACAGGAATCTTACAGACAAGCCTTATAAAACCAAAGTCCAAACTTCAATTCATCGTATTATAAAAAAATGTAAATGTATGACTTGGATGGAATGTAGTCACATTGACACTCATACCACATCTTCTTATAGAGATGTGTAGGGTACTTTTGATAAGGCCTTCAAACATTAACTTAAACTACCGGTTAATCGGTCAAACGATTATACGAGTGACCGGTTAGGCAAAAGTGTACGACTTGACAAGACTACTAATTATCTCTGAAATTGTAAATTTGGATAAAATATACATTTTAGATTTTTTGGTACCTACTTCAATCAAGTTTTCATTAGGCTAAAACTAGAATTAAAATGTTGCCTACCTACCCTCCTAATAAGCAGCCTACCAAAAAATTTTATTCATCAAATTGTGTCAAATTTTTTTAAAAAGATGATATCCTTCTCTTACTTTGTTTTTTTACTCTAAAACATGTAGCTTATGTTGTTCGCCATAAAAAACCAAACAAATCCCTGCCTACCTACCAACTCTACAAAGCATGGGTAGGCAACAACAAACAATGAATTGTTGAAGGGCGACCTTATGTCCTTCATTTTAGTATTACATTTGTGTTAGTTTTTGTAAAGGATGTGTATTTACTGGTTTTAAAGTCTTGGCAAAGACCTATATTGTTACAGAGGTTCTTTGTATTTAATTTCTTATTTAATTTCTTGTGATTAAGTATACTAACTAAAATTGTTAGTTTATTTTTTGGATTTTTTTTTTAGGTTGTTCGATCAATTATTCATCTGGATTAAATCAAATATTTATTGTCGTATAAACTTTACAGTTTGTGACGAAATTAAAGAGATTAAAGTTAACCAGAATTCCATGCTTACATCATACTCATACTTTTACTTCCTGTATCAAGACCTTGACATGAAAAAATAATATTGGAAACCTTTATCCCTTGAAGCTTTTTTGCTCTCGTTCTCCGTCATGGAAAAAACTGATGTCCATCATTTAATTTAAAAACAAAAAAAAGATGGTGTCATTGTCTGTGGCTGCAAGGGTTTTACGTAAAATAAAATGCTGAGATTTTTTATTACGGAACCCTTTTTAACGTCGTAGTATACTTTTGTCTATGTTAAAAAAAAAGTCAATATATTTTGCCTCTAGTATGGAATAATTTGATCATTAATTCATTATTAAGGATAATAGCTGTCAGAATTTATTTATTTTACTGAAATAATGACTTTTTTCCCAGAATTCTCTAGAGGTTATAATCTCAGTCATTATATTGACAATCCTACAAATTTTAATTGTTGATGGCTTTCAATAACTTCTCCAATAATTGTCATCGGAATTCAGCGGCAAGTTACGTAGAATCTATACTTATGTCATACCATCATTTACCTCATTCCATAATCTCCGTTCACTTCTTAATCCACGATCGACATAAAACTCAATTTGTATTGTGGTTTATAGCTTTATTCCATAAAATGTATATTTTTAGTATTAAAGAACTTGTTTATTAAAATGGAATCGTAGCTGCATTTGCATGTAAAAAGTGTGATTAATGTCGGGAAGAGTTTTGGGGGTGTTTATTTTGCAATAACTGTTTTTGGTTAAATTTTAAATTGGAATCGCAGATAATATTACTGGAAGGAAATGTTGTACTCCTTAAATCCTTAGATCAAATAACCTTATTAGGTTTTGATAATTATGTAATAAAGGTAGAATCCAACCCTATTTATTCCATATAAGGTAATAATGAAATGTTATAATTACCTGTTCTACTTATAAGGAATAATTTTGTAATTCCAGTTATCATGGTCTCTTAGCTTTCTGCAATGATTCTCAACAGGCGAACAGTTGACTTTAAAAATTTCAGATTTGAATAAAACAAGGTGTTACAAAAAACAATGTATGCTACTTTGTCTATTAGAACATATATCCAAAGATTTGTATAGTGAGATACACATCCTTGATTATACAAAGACGGGTTAAAATATATTTTCAAGGGAGATAACCTTTAGAGATTGAAAATATTTCAAGGGAGATAACCTTTGGAGATTGAAAATATTTCAAGGGAGATAACCTTTGGAGATTGAAAATATATTTTCAAGGGAGATAACCTTTGGAGATTGAAAATATTTCAAGGGAGATAACCTTTGGAGATTGAAAATATTTCAAGGGAGATAACCTTTGGAGATTGAAAATATATTTTCAAGGGAGATAACCTTTGGAGATTGAAAACATATTTTCAAGGGAGATAACCTTTGGAGATTGAACAACTGTCTATTCCTAAGAAAAGTGAATTTACATAATTTGTGATGTCCTGATAATAAAACAGGATAAAATAATCTATTCTATATAGAACAAGACACATCTTTTGCTAGCCAAGGGTGACATTCATTCCCTCCACCTCTGCTAGCAATGTTGAACAAGATAATCATTTAATTTAGAGAGAAATCTTCATTGCAAACGTTCCCATAAAAAATCCTTACAGGGTACATGCAAATTAATATGAAGTTTCTTTATATAAAAATAAAGAGATGTGGTATGATTGCCAATGAGACTACTATCCACCAAAATTCAAATGAATTGGATGTAAGCAATTATAGGCAACAGTACAGCCTTCAACAATGAGAAAAACCATACCATGTGGTCGACTATTTAAGCCTAATTTCAGCCAACAACATAACTTACAAAATCAGCCAATAACAAAACATAGTCAACACTTTCCCTGACATACAATTTTCCTTTAGCATATTACCTACATGTATCAGTATTTTAGAAGTTTTAAGGATTATATGATGGAATTTTATATTTGTATTCTCTGTGCATTTCAACATGAGACACTGTAGATATCTTCATATAGTTAATATGGATGTGTCACACACCAACATTTTCAACTAGTAAATAGTGTGTGTTGAATTTTGAATTATGTTTAGTATAGATCACTTTTATTTTTATATATTTTCAGGTCATTGAAGTGAATAACTTGGGAAAAGTAAAGTTAAAATATTGGTATGTATAATATTGTATCTGTCTAAAATAAATCTACACTTTCCATGATTTTTTATGAGTAAAGTAATACTTTTTTGTGGATTTAGTGGGTAAAGGGGTTATAAACCACAAATTTATAGTTAAACTACTCGGTCACCTCCCGTCACCTGGACACCTGTAATTGAGTGGTCAGATAGAACATGCTTCTTTTTCAATTTATGCTAATTAGATACAAATTGTACTTAAAACTTCAAAAGACATCTGCCTGATAACAAGTGTCCACTTCTGGCTAGCCTCTTAAACTGGACATGTAACTTGTTATACAATGTTGTATTTTAATACAAAACTAATATCTTTTGTTATTTTACGGAAGATGGTCAAGGCACGTGTGATGTATGTTTCTTTGTCCAGGGGTGGTTTGGATAATTAATTGTGAAAATATTAAATAATTTGTTTAAGTGATGTATTTAGAGTTTTTATTTCCACCCGTGTGGCCTTTGTCCGAAAGATCTGTAAGATTTAAAGGGGCTTAGATATATTGACGATGAAAAACTTATTAAAACAGTAAATATTCTATAGTCTGTGCAACTCTGTTTTGAAGGTTACGGAGATGCTTTTAAGTTTAGTATTGTCTAAACAAATAAAATTTTTATCAAATGAATATTTGTATGAAGTACAATTGATGAAATATTAACCAATTAATATTATTTATTCCTTCTTATTATTCAGTCCTGATATTTATTAGTAAATTGAAACTGATTTACTTTGTAATATTTTAAGGAGTACAGATTATTGTTTTGCTGACCTATGAATTTTACATGATTGTACAATGTCCTTAAGGATTTGGAAACTTCTGAATCTGTTGACCACAAAGTAAATCATGAAAGATCAAAACATCATTGTTTATTTTATTCTGTTATGTCACTCTCAGGAGTAATTAATTGAATTTATTGAAAATAGCATAAATCACAAATATTAGGATTTGATTATTGATATTAATACTACATTTTATTGCAATACATTTTTGTGTATTTGGTAGTATCCTGAACATACAACATCGTGAATTTAGAATTAATAAAAAAATATGTCTTTTGATTATTGATTTATGAATACATTTTTTTTAAATTGAATCTATAAATAAATGTTATTTCTAGCAGATGTGATAGATTAGAAGCCATCAATGCCTAGTAATTTCTGATGCCCCAATTATATTTTGGGAACTGGTCCTTTTTACAGAAATATGAAACAGATACAATGCAGTTCTGATCCAATGACCTTTTATATTTTTCTTGAAATGAGTTGTTTCCCGTTATACAATTCAAGTCCCGAACAGTTTTAAGCATTACATGTTCCGGTTAAAAAAATATGTTAAAACATTTTAGGCAGCAAAGCGGCTGAAAGATGAACTTGGTCACCAAATGGGCTAACCATTATTCTGAATTATGCCGCAGACTTTTTATACTATAAATACAGTATACTAATCTAAATATCAATCTTAATTTATCTTACAGTAAGCGTCACATGATTTTATGTGGGCAATTTAAATATTAAAAAAAAAAAATATGATAGCAATGTTTCAATGATTTTGCTATATTAAGTTCTGATATAATGTTGTTTTGTTCACGAGATATTTTTGTTTTGTTTTGAAAGAACACTGTCGCTCTTGGTTTTTTTTATGGTTTCAGTCTAAAACATATCAGACAGAAATTTACCTGACTAAACCCTACGTGTACTTCCCAATTTATCATCCTCATCTTTGTTTTTCGTGAAATAATTGACAAGCTTCGCTATTAGTAAAGCATAAATTTACTTGTCTGTATTTTTACTTCGTGGATACTGTTCCGACATTCAAGGTACAACATGTATATATAAATTGAAGAAGAATGTGAGCAATTACTAAGTTTTATCATAATATTTAAGTAAATGAGATGGACACTTCTCAGTACTATTATAAAGACCTACACGCTGAATCTTTTTTTTTTTTATTTCTCCTTTGAACACCTTATTCCATACTCTTGCGTGCTAAAAGAATAATTGGAGACTTGGAAAATTAGATTAAAACAAAAATTAAAGTCTTTGGATTGATCTAAACAGAAGTTAAAACATCTTCAAAATAAGAGGCTAGCAGCCAAATATTAATGGTGTTATTTTATTACAACAGCCAATGTGCATTTTGCTTTTACTCAAAGTCTTAGGTTGGCCATCGTACTACAGCGTAACCACCATCACACTTCAGCGTAAATATCAACAAGTTAACGTCACAATGTTACCATCGCACTTCAGCGTGTTAACCATCGCACTTCAGCGTAGACCATCACACTTCAGCGTGCCCATTGCGGTTCGGCGTACCATCGCGGTTCCAAGTCCTACAGAAGTTGGCGAATGATAGGGGAATCCTATAAGTCCCTTAATTTCCTTATGCAAAGAGAAAGGCTTCTTTCTGACTCACTTATAAAAATACAGATTGGTTATTAATAACTGTAAGAATGCACACATACCAAACATATATAGACATGAAATCCCCAATCAAATATTTTTTGTAAGTCTTTTATTTATATATCCTATAAAACATGTTATATGTATATATATTCTTTTGTTTACAAAAAAGAAAGGTATTTAACGCCAAGAAGTCCAAAGACATTTCCCACACGATGATAAAAATAGTCATTCTTAAGTAAAAGGATTATTTTTGTACATTAAAAAGGATTCCCGCTGATCAGTACCAAAGGAATTCGCTATAAATATAATCTATATTTAGTAACGTGCACTGTTGTTTTGATTAATATAGCTTAATCAATGATTATTTCCTTATATCGTTACTATAAAATGAAGACATTCTGATAAACAAAAGTTGCGTGTATAAATAAGCTATAAATAAATTTTATTGATATACACAAGTTTACAGTGTGTTGGAATCATTAGTTTAAGTGCTCGCTTGGGAAAAGAATATTTTTTATTTGTATGTCATGGAAATTGAACAGTCTAACATGATTTTGATTCAGCCTAGATTCCCTAATGATATAGGGTTTGGTGGCAGGCTTTGCATTTTTAGTTAGTTACAAATCTTCAAAGATAACTGTTTTAGCCGATCTTTGTGACAAAATAAACATATTTTTAAAAATCAAATATCCATTTAAAATAATTAATATTAATAAGGGGTCTCCATGACAAAGTATGTATGTGATAAAATCATAGATATTAACTAGTATAATAATTTTGGTGGGGAACTATATTTTCATTGAGTTACTTATTACTTAAGGTAACTAATATTTAGGGTATGGGGAAGGTGAAATGGGAGTGGAGTGGGACAGTATACATTTTTGTAAGTGACCTATTTCAATAAAATAAACATTTTAAAAGGTGTAGTTGTAATTTTTACTTGCATTTTTCGTGGATATTAAATTTCGTGGTTATATAACAAAGTCTGCATACATTCCTTTAGAACATTTGTGATTCTTTGAACCTTAAAATTGGTGGTTGCCCTGTTTCCACGAAATCCACGAAAATTAGTATCCAACGAATAATAATGTATCCACAGTATAGTAAATAACCCATTCATATTTTGTTTCAACAAATGTGTTTATGAACTGATGTAGCACATAGCAGCAATTGACATTTTTGTCGAGCCTTCAACTTTAGTCGAAAAAGCGAGACTAAGCGATCCTACATTCCGTTGTCGGCGGCGGCGGCGACCACAAATATTCACTCTGTGGTTAAAGTTTTTGAAATTTTGATAACTTTCTTAAACTATACTGAATTTCTACCAAACTTGGACTGAAGCTTGTTTATGATCATAAGAAAGTATCCAGAAGTAAATTTTGTAAAAATAAAATTCCATTTTTTCCGTATTTTACTTATAAATGGACTTAGTTTTTCTGCGAGGAAACATTACATTCACTCTGTGGTTAAAGTTTTTATACGACCGCAAAAATTTTAATTTTTCGTCGTATATTGCTATCACGTTGGCGTCGTCGTCCT
Source organism: Mytilus galloprovincialis (assembly GCF_965363235.1). NCBI lineage: Eukaryota > Metazoa > Mollusca > Bivalvia > Mytilida > Mytilidae > Mytilus > Mytilus galloprovincialis. The sequence continues at coordinate 34,429,489 of NC_134843.1, read as the reverse complement.
GCGTCATCTTGCGTCTTGCGTCGTCGTCGTCCGAATACTTTTAGTTTTCGCACTCTAACTTTAGTAAAAGTGAATAGAAATCTATAAAATTTTAACACAAGGTTTATAACCACAAAAGGAAGGTTGGGATTGATTTTGGGAGTTTTGGTCCCAAAATTTTAGGAATTAGGGGCCAAAAAGGGCCCAAATAAGCATTTTCTTGGTTTTCGCACTATAACTTTAGTTTAAGTAAATAGAAATCTATGAAATTTTGACACAAGGTTTATTGTCGAGCCTGCAACTTTTGTTGCAGAAAGCTCGACATAGGGATAGTGATCCGGCGGCGGCGGCGGCGTTAGCTCACGTCTTAAAAGCTTTATATTTTAGAAGGTAGAAGACCTGGATGCTTCATACTTTGTATATAGATGCTTCATGTTACGAAGTTTCCGTCAGTCACATGTCCAATGTCCTTGACCTCATTATCATGGTTCAGTGACCACTTGAAAAATAAGTTCAAATTTTTTGTAATGTTGAATTCTCTCTTATTATAAGTAATAGGATAACTATATTTGATATGTGCGTACCTTGCAAGGTCCTCATGTCTGTCAGACAGTTTTCACTTGACCTCAACCTCATATCATGGATCAGTGAACAAGGTTAAGTTTTGGTGGTCAAGTCCATATCTCAGATACTATAAGCAATAGGGCTAGTATATTCGGTGTATGGAAGGACTGTAAGGTGTACATGTCCAACTGGCAGGTGTCATCTGACCTTGACCTCATTTTCATGGTTCAGTGGTTATAGTTTAGTTTTTGTGTTTTGGTCTGTTTTTCTCATACTATATGCAATAGGTCTACTATATTTGTTGTATGGAATGATTGTAAGGTGTACATGTCTAGCGGGCAGATGTCATGTGACCCTGACCTCATTTTCATGGTTCAGTTATCAAAGTTAAGTTTTTTGAGTTTTGGTCTTTTTATCTAATACTATATGCTATAGGTCAACTATATTTGGTGTATAGAAATATTTTATGATCTTTATGTCAGTCGCGCAGGTTTTATTTGACCGTGACCTCATTTTAACGGTTCATTGCACAGTGTTAAGTGTTTGTGTTTTGGTCTATTTTTCTTAAACTATAAGTAATGGGTCAACAATATATGTTGTATAGAAGCATTGTTAGCTGTACATGTCTGCCTGGCATGTTTCATCTGACCTTGACCTCATTTTCAAGGTTCATTAGTCTTTGTTTAGTTATCTTGGTTAATGTTAAGTTTATGTGACAGTAATGAAGCTTAGCTTTATACTTAGGACTATCAACATAATATCAGATTAGTATAGAAGGCGAGACATTTCAGCGTGTGCACTCTTGTGACTACAAAAGAAAGGTTGGGATTGATTTTGGGAGTTTTAGTTCAAACAGTTTAGGAATTAGGGGCCAAAAAGGGGCCCAAATAAGCATTATTCTTGGTTTTCGCACAATAACTTTAGTATAAGTAAATAGAAATCAATGAAATTTAAACACAAGGTTTATGACCACAAAAGGAAGGTTGGGATTGATTTTGGGAGTTGAGGTCTGAACTGTTTAGGAATTAGGGGCCAAAAAGGGGCCCAAGTAAGCATTATTCTTGGTTTTTGCACCATAACTTTAGTATAAGTAAATAGAAATCTTTGAAATTTAAACACAAGGTTTATGACCATAAAAGGAAGGTTGGGTTTGATTTTGGGAGTTTTGGTCCCAACAGGTTTTTAGGATTAAGGGGCCCAAAGGGTCCAAAATTGAACTTTGTTTGATTTCATCAAAAATTGAATAATTTGGGTTCTTTGATATGCCGGATCTAACTGTGTATGTAGATTCTTAATTTTTGGTCCCGTTTTCCAATTGGTCTACATTAAGGTCCAAAGGGTCCAAAATTAAGCTTAGTTTGATTTTAACAAAAATTGAATCCTTGGGGTTCTTTGATATGCTGAATCTGAAAATGTACTTAGATTTTTGATTATTGGCCCAGTTTTCAAGTTGGTCCAAATCGGGGTCCAAAATTAAACTTTGTTTGATTTCATCAAAAATTGAATAATTGGGGTTCTTTGATATGCCAAATCTAACTGTGTATGTAGATTCTTAATTTTTAGTCCCGTTTTCTAATTGGTCTGCATTAAATACCAAAGGGTCCAAAATTAAACTAAGTTTGATTTTAATAAAAATTGAATTCTTTGGCTTTTTTGATATGCTGAATTTAATCATGTACTTAGATTTTTGATTATGGGCCCAGTTTTCAAGTTGGTTCAAATCAGGATCCAAAATTATTATATTAAGTATTGTGCAATAGCAAGAAATTTTCAATTGCACAGTATTCAGCAATAGCAAGAAATCTTCCATTGCACAGTATTGTGCAATAGCAAGAAATTTTCAATTGCACAGTATTGCGCAATAGCAAGAAATCTTCAATTGCACAGTATTGTGCAATAGCAAATATTTTCAATTGCACAGTATTGTGCAATAGCAAGAAATATCTAATTGCACAATATTGTGCAATAGCAAGAAATTTTCAGTTGATTGGAGTTATCTTTCTTTGTCCAGAATAGTAGTTGAATCAACTTAAATCATTGTTTTATACAATACACAATGTATATTCACTTTTACTACCAACTGACAAATTAAAACAATCTTTACCATTCAGTGATAACAAGCACTTTTTGTTACATTTTAATATTTTATGATGTATTTAAATGAGTAGTTATTGTTGCAAACTCCATTAGAAATTTGAATTGAGATCAGTTTTGAAAAAAGGGAAAGGGGGATGTGAAAAAAAAATGGTGGGGGGGGGGGGGGGTTAAATTTTTCTCATTTCAGATTTCATAAATAAAAAGAAAATTTCTTCAAACATTTTTTTGAGAGGATTAATATTCAACAGCATAGTGATTGCTCAAAGACAAAAAAATTATTTTAAGTTCATTAGACCACATTCATTCTGTGTCCAAAACCTATGCTGTGTCAACTATTTAATCACAATCCAAATTTAGAGCTGAATCCAGCTTGAATGTTGTGTCCATACTTGCCCCAACCGTTCAGGGTTCAACCTCTGCGGTCGTATAAAGCTGCGCCCTGCGGAGCATCTGGTTAAAATTTTAATAACTTTCATAAACTATCCTTGATTTGTACCAAACTTTGACAGAAGCTTGTTTATGATCATAAGATAGTATCAAGAAGAAAAATTTGTAAAAATAAATTTCCACTTTTCCGTATTTTACTTATAAATGGACTTAGTTTTTTTGCCAGAAACAAAACATTCACTCTGTGGTTTAAGTTTTTAAAATTTTTATAATGTTCTTAAACTATCCTGGATTTCTACCAAACTTAGACAAAAGCTTGTTTCTGATCATAAGATATTATTCAGAAGTAAATTTTGAAAAAAAAAATCCCTTTTTCCGTATTTTACTTATAAATGGACTTAGTTTTTTGTCGAGCCTGCAACTTTTGTTGCAGAAAGCTCGACATAGGGATAGTGATCCGGTGGCGGTGGCGGCGGCGGCGGCGGCGGTGTTAGCTAACTTCTTAAAAGCTTTATATTTTAGAAGGTGGAAGACCTGGATGCTTCATACTTTGTATATAGATGCCTCATGTTACGAAGTTTCCGTCAGTCACATGTCCAATGTCCTTGACCTCATTTTCATGGTTCAGTGACCACTTGAAAAAAAGGTTCAGATTTTTTGTAATGTTGAATTCTCTCTTATTATAAGTAATAGGATAACAATATTTGATATGTGCGTACCTTGAAAGGTCCTCATGTCTGTCAGACAGTTTTCACTTGACCTCGACCTCATTTCATGGATCAGTGAACGAGGTTAAGTTTTGGTGGTCAAGTCCATATCTCAGATACTACAAGGAATAGGGCTAGTATATTCGTTGTATGGAAGGACTGTAAGGTGTACATGTCCAACTGGCAGGTGTCATCTGACCTTGACCTCATTTTCATGGTTCAGTGGTTATAGTTAAATTTTTGTGTTTTGGTCTGTTTTTCTCATACTATATGCAATAGGTCTACTATATTTGTTGTATGGAATGATTGTAAGGTGTACATATCTAGCGGGCAGATGTCATGTGACCTTGACCTCATTTTCATGGTTCAGTGGTCAAAGTTAAGTTTTTGAGTTTTGGTCTTTTTATCTAATACTATATGCCATAGGTCATCTATATTTGGTGTATGGAAATATTTTATGATCTTTATGTCAGTCACGCAGGTTTTATTTGACTGTGACCTCATTTTCACGGTTCATTGCACAGTGTTAAGTTTTTGTGTTTTGGTCTTTTTTTCTTAAACTATAAGTAATAGGTCAACTATATATGTTGTATAGAAGCATTGTTAGCTGTACATGTCTGCCTGGCATGGTTCATCTGACCTTGACCTCATTTTCAAGGTTCATTTGTCTTTGTTTAGTTACAAAAAATGTATCTTGGTTAATGTTAAGTTTATGTGACAGTTGTATTAAAGCTTAGCTTTATACTTAGGACTATCAACATAATATCAATGATGAGTATAGAAGGCGAGACATTTCAGCGTGTGCACTCTTGTCTTCCAGTTAACATTACATACAGTCTGCAGTTAAAGTTTATAAAACATTTATTAGATTCATAAACTATCCTGGATTTTTTACCAAACTTGGAAGCTTCTTTCAATCAAAAGACAGTATCGAGAGGGAAATTTTTATTGATGTTTTTCCTCATTTTTGTTGAGTCTGCGATTAACAGCAAAAGTAGGCGAGACACTGGGTTCCGTGGAACCCTTACGAATTTTTCTAATGTTACACACTTGATTTTTAACAACATGTTGTTTGTTTTTTTCCAGTGGAGTCCACTTCAGCTCTCCACAAGTACAACCTACTATAGAACAGATAGACCAGTCCTTTGGAGCTACTCACCCTGGAGGTATGGTTGTTAATCATTGCATATTTGGTTTTGAATAAATTTGAGAATGAAAATGGGGAATATGTCAAAGAGAAAACAACATGACCACAGAGCAGAAAACAGCTGAAGGCCACCAATAGGTCTTCAACACAGTGAGAAAATCTCCAATCCGGAGGCGTGCTTCAGCTCAAACAAAATATGTATTCTACAAGTTCAATGAAAATTGAAATCGCACTAAACTCCGGAACATATAAATGAAACATACAAGACTAACAAAAGCCAGACTTGTGACAGGCCCAAAAATAGTGGGGTTAAATATGTTTTGTGAGATCTCAACTCTCCCACTATACCTATAGCCAATGTAGAATAAACAAACACCCACCAATATGCACAGTAAAACTCAAGTTATTGAAAAATTTGTTCTGTATTGAAGTTTACCTATACCAATATTATTGAAGTCTATAAAAATTGGTATACCACAAATAATTATGAATGCATAGTATAACTATTTTTAGCAGCAGACATTTATTTTGAGCGCCAATTTACATTTTTAGAAATTGTACAGTAAAAAGCAATATGTGTTTTGTTGATAAACCGTCATATATCTTTAAGGCATTAGTTTGTTTACTCAAAAATTTATTTTATTCATGTAAAATGTTTGATATTTTGGGTAATGAACTTGCCTCGAAGATTCTCACCAAGTTATTGATATGATGGTAACCATTCATTCATATTAAGACGTCAGTTTCCAAAGAAAGAATCATTTGAAAACATAAAAAGAATATTGTTTCATTATGTAGACAATATTGACGGTTAATTGTATTCATCAAAAGTCATTGATCGAGATTATAAGGCTGGAGGACAGAAGGTTCCGTTCAATAAATTCTTGAATTGTCTCGTGTCTAATGACCTTTAGAATTGCAAAGACCGTTAGCTACCCGTACATTTGTTTATTAAGAATTTACATGGAGAAGGACATGCAAGATTTTTTTACAAATTCTTATGAGCATTAAGTTTTTTTTAATTGCACATGAACAATTGTTTTCGACTCCTATCTTCAGATTGATATGACCCTTTAAGAGTGTCATTATAACTAGATTATTATTTATCAGTTATCATAGTGAAAATGCTCTTTGTTAACTAAAAATTATGTAAATAATACAGTTTATTTTGCCATTATTGACAAGTATGTAACTAAAATATGGGGGAATAATTAAATTACGAATAATAAAATTATTGGTACCTTGGATAAAGAAAATTAAAAAAATTTTCTATTGAAAGTCGACAAGCAAAAGACACTTTTTGTGTCCCCTACGATAATTGCCACTGAAGATGGTGATACATAGATATTGGTTCTTTGGCTAAAGACAAATATTTGATAGTCCTTTCCTTCACATATACCACCGTGCTCTGTCACTCTGTATTTGACTTGGTTTTGAGATGAGTGCAGGATTTACCACCAACCTCACAATGTGTATCATCAGTGAATGGAGATTAAATCAAGTTCTTCCTTCACATATATCACCCTGCTCAATCACTCTATATTCAACATGGCTTTGAGACAATTGCAGGCATTAAGTTTAATTGCATCATTTTGTTAGTCTATTATCCTTAAGATCCTTGCTTACTGCTCAATAATAGAGCAAAGTGAAATACAACGATGTGTGTATAGGTTTTCAGTTTATTTTTACACACAGATATTGTTAGATTTTAGTTGCGAGCCATAATTTGATGAATGAGCACGATGAATGTACATCAAAGCTGCCCATTGTGTCTAGTTTCTGATATTTTACCATATTTATGTAGAAACTGATTATCTGTTTATTGTTCTTTAAGTGGTCTCTCTCCCCCCCCCCCCTCCCCCCCCTTTAAGACAGTTTAATGCTTGATGAAAGCAAGACTTCTCCTCAGACATTGTGACATTGCTGATGCTGCCTTCTCTGGTCTCAAATCCATGTTACAAGAAATATGGAGTGACTGAGCAGGGTGATACATGTGATATTTGCTAAGGGAAGTACTACCAATTCATTTATTGGATGTTTCAACATTGCATTATTTATGGGATAGAATCCTTTTGTTACACATGCAAGCAGCCAGGCAATTTTTTTTTATAGCATTCAATTTGTTGAAAATCATTTATGAATTAATGCAAAATGCATTTTTTATTCAAAATTTAATAATAATAGTCTAAACATAACTATTTACATCAGAACCAACAGTTTAATTTGCACATCTGATTGATAAATTCATTGTTTACAAAACATGCACATGCACAGTCCTGGTCAGATATGAAAAGTGTTTTTAAAAGGTGTTATTAGATATACATGTAAGAAGATGTGGTATGAGTGCCAATGAGACAACCCTCCATCCAAGTCACAACTATGTTAAAAGGTAAGTCAATATAGGTCAAAGTACGGTCTTCAACACTTAGACTTGGTTTACACAAAACAGCAACCTATAAAGGGTCCAAAAATGACATGTAAAATAGTTCAAACAAGGAAACCAACACTAATCTATGTAAAAAAACAGAAATGAGAAACACAAAAGACAACCACTGAACAACAGGTTCCTGACTTAGGATAGGTGCAAAAACCTGCAAAGGGTTTAAATGTTTTAACAGGTGCCAACCTTCACCCTAACTTGAAAATTATAGTGTAACATCACAACATACATTTATCAGGAAGGACGTGCACCCTGCGCCTATAGCGCATATTGACAAGTAATGGCGCATACAGTGACAAATGTAAGCACCCATGTGGCGCACGATATTTTTCACTTCGTTTTTGAAACGTTAAGATATCGTCAAATGAATTTCCGATCGTGTTCCGTGCCGCCATGTGTGTGTACACAACTGTGGGTTACAATGTACCAAATAAAATTACATGGGCGCAGCCATTTTATGAAGGGAACATGACATAGAGATAAAAATAGATGGCTCTCTGTGATTGGTTGTTATTTCATTTATGTATATTTTTTTTTGGAAAGCATAATGAATAAAGTTTCATGCAAGCACATACTGTCCTTAAATGTATAGGATGAAGGGTCGGAATTTTTTTTTTAATGTTGATCAAAATTACGGAAAATTTAATGTGAAATCGTAAGGTATCGTAAAAAAACCCAAAATACTTCAAGAAAAGCCATGGGACCATATATATTCAAGTGCGGTAAAATCACAAATAGATATTGAGCTTCAATTAGACAACAACAGTTTTTCCATAATTAGTTTATTAAAGACGCCATTTAAGGAAATAATTGCTAAAAATAGCATTGCCGGTAATGGGGCCCCATTTATATTCTATTTTAACTTATGGATCAGAAGTATGGATATCAGAATTCAAACCAAATTTTGAAGCATTAGACAAAAGTAAATTAGAAAAAACACAAAATTCCATATTCAAAAACATACTTGGGGTTCATGGAAAGTCTTCCAATCTAGCAGTGCGGTGTGAATTGGGCACTTTACCCATTAGCATTAAATGTTATCAACTTATGTATAAATACTATGTGCGTCTCAGTGATATTGGTGAACGGTCTGGTGGTCCGCATGAAATTCTCAAGGCTGCTTTTGAAGTGGACAAAACTCTCAGAAATAGAGAAAATTCATGGTCTAATAAACTATCTGAATTAATGAAATATATTGGAATACCCTTAAACAAGCATTGTAATAGTAATTTCAAACAGAAACTAGAAGATTTCTACAAAAATAAAATTATATTTGAACTATCTAAGATAAAAGATGGAAACTGTGGTAAACTTTCATTTTTTAGTAAAATTTATACTAAATTTAAACAACAAGAATATTTAAACTTTAATATTCCTAAATACCTTAGAAAAAAACTCACTAAATTAAGAATAAGTGCACACTCATTAGCAATAGAAACTGGTAGGTATGCAAGACCAAAAATACCCTCTAATGAGAGATTTTGTAAATTTTGCACAGGAAAAATTGAAAATGAGATACATTTCTTGATTGAATGTCTGCAATATAACAAAATTAGATCTAAATATAAAATTAATGATATTAATTCAAATAATTTGGATGAAAATTTTACCAAAATGTTAAATCCTATGTCTGAAAAAGAACTAAAATCTATTTGTATGTATATTGAAGAAGCTCTTGATTTGAGAGACCACCATACCGTTTCATCAGATAATAATCTTTTACAGTAGTTTGTGAATATACATATATATATCTTATATTGTGTGTTTTAAGTAAATTTATGAAAATCTAGAATAATACTGATGTATAAGTTTATGGTATCAATATCAGTTTTTAATGTATTGGTTGGTATACATAGAATTGGCTTATGACTTGTTATATGCATCTTTATTTCATTTATATGTTGTTTAATATTATAATTGTCTGTATTTGGATCACGCCTCTATTGTGCTCTTTCCAATAAAATATTGAATTGAATTGAATTGAAATTGTGTAATGTTCTTCAAATAATAGGAGCACCTATATAATTTTTAGATGTCTCGTGTGTTTCACTATCATAATAGAAGTAAGAACCATGCGATTTAACGTCTCAGTGTTTTCCTATTGTAATAATAGAACCATGGGGTCTAACTGATAACCTGAAAAACGTAATTAACCATCATTCATGATATATTTATTTTATAAACAACTTTAAATTTGTGAAATTTGGCTAGCCGTACAGATGAGATTTATCTCTTATAATAATCTCATTTAGTTTAGCTTGCTATTATTTCGATTGAAAAACCCCATAGCCTTTTTAGGAATATAGTTTTTGTCACCATAAACTTAACTGTCCTGTCATTTTTTGGTCTTTGGCTCGTTTTGACATCTTGTAAACATGACTTCAGCGATTTGTTGTTTTGTTCTATGAATTAATGGTACTCTGTTATTCTTGTCACTGTGATGAAGTTATAATAATACAAGAAGTGCAGTGGAAATGCCTGAAATGTCCTCTGATACGGAACGTCTGGAATAAGTATGGTATCGACGAAGACCCAAATTTAATGTACAAAAAAACTATGAACATGAACAAGGCAACAGTACCAGTTTAAACATTGTAAATAAAGGTTGACTTAAATATTGTTGGGGTTGGAAGAAGTTATTGTATATTCATTGAAATTGAAATTACAAAATCACAGGAACAATATCCATGATTTTATTTAAAATCATAAAGGTAAGTATCAACATCTCTTTGCCAAAATAACCTGATACTTTTTTTTACAGAAGTCAATTCAAATGGCCCACTCACTTGACAACATGGCCCATTATTTTTTAAAATAGCCCATTGAATTTATTTATGAGGGGCCCTGGGCCCATAGTAAAAAAAACCTTCCAGATCACTGAACATATAAAGTAATACTTAGATTGTAATTTGCCTTGACATTACTGACTCAAAGAGGATGTTGAACCAGGATTTATTATTTATGTGGCCAATTTTCTATATTCCCAATATAACTGAATGAAATTCTTTTAAGGTTTTTAAAAAGAACATTTGGTGTTAATTTGATAATTATATTGTACTCCAACACAAAGAGTGGGTGGTTTAATGCATTAACTTTTTCTGTGTGTCTCTCAGTCCATCAGTCTAACTTTTAAGTCATGTTTCATAGCTTCTGTAATATGTGATATTTGGTTTTGAACTTTATTATGATGGGTTGTACTTTTTCAGAAAGTATTACATTTCTGTTTGACAAAACACATCTGACATATACTTTGAATTTATATAACGGGGGTAATATAAAAATAAGGACGTGTTGTGACATCTGAAATGAGGAATCATAAGCTAATTGGTCTGGATCTTTATAATGATTAGTTGTACTGTGTAAGCAATTTTCAAATCTAACTTCCTGTTTGATGATACTTTTGAATTTTTTTTTTTAAACTAGCATGGAATTTTTTGCCTAATTTCTAATAATAATTTGGGATATACTTTGCCTGAAATTGCATGCAAGGAGTTATTCATGACCACACTCTACAATCTATCCATTGATCAAATGAAATTGAATTGAGCTTTGTTCTTTTAATGTTTTCAAATCAATAACTATATGTTAAAAGTTTTGAAAAAATATTGTAAACATTTTAACTTCTCATTGTAGCCTCTTTTTTTTTTTATAAGAAACAAAATGTGCACGGTACATATTATTACATTATAATTCTAGCTTATTTTCTATTTTAGATATTTGTATCAGTTGTTTATAAATGCAAATTGATTATCATGGATGAAGAAAGATAACTCTAATCCAAAATTCATATGTTTGGTTTCTTTTTCAGTTTACAACTCTGAGAAGCAATTGTTTGTGTTGAATTTTAGAGGATTATCGTTTGATTTTCCCATAGAATCCAAGTTTGAGGTAAGGTAGCATTTTATTATGTTCTGTTGAATATTTTTTTAACAATTATATAGGAAAAAATGTTAAGTTATCTCTATTTTGCAAAACTAGAAAGAACATTATATTTGTTTGTTGATAAAAGAAGATCTGGGAAAAGACCTCAGTGAGACAGAGATTTTGTTTAAAAAATTAAAATTCATGTCATTGTTTATGTCTTAAAAAACACTTATAAGATATTTTATGTTCTTAAACAAAACAAATTTCAAACTAGTTTTTGTCGAGCCTGCAACTTTTGTTGCAGAAAGCTCGACATAGGGATAGTGATCCGGCGGCGGTGGCGGCGTTAGCTCACTTCTTAAAAGCTTCATATTTTAGAAGGTGGAAGACCTGGATGCTTCATAATTTGTATATAGATGCTTCATGTTACGAAGTTTCCGTCAGTCACATGTTCAATGTCCTTGACCTCATTTTCATGGTTCAGTGACCACTTGAAAAAAATGTTCAAATTTTTTGTAATGTTGAATTCTCTCTTATTATAAGTAATAGGATAACTATATTTGATATGTACGTACCTTGCAAGGTCCTCATGTCTGTCAGACAGTTTTCACTTGACCTCAACCTCATTTTATGGATCAGTGAACAAGGTTAAGTTTTGGTGGTCAAGTCCATATCTCAGATACTATAAGCAATAGGGCTAGTATATTCGGTGTATGGAAGGACTGTAAGGTGTACATGTCCAACTGGCAGGTGTCATCTGACCTTGACCTCATTTTCATGGTTCAGTGGTTATAGTTTAATTTTTGTGTTTTGGTCTGTTTTTCTCATACTATATGCCATAGGTCAACTATATTTGGTGTATGGAAATATTTTATGATCTTTATGTCAGTTGCGCAGGTTTTATTTGACCGTGACCTCATTTTCACGGTTCATTGCACAGTGTTAAGTTTTTGTGGTTTGGTCTATTTTTCTTAAACTATAAGTAATGGGTCAACTATATATGTTTTATAGAAGCATTGTTAGCTGTACATGTCTGCCTGGCATGGTTCATCTGACCTTGACCTCATTTTCAAGGTTCATTGGTCTTTGTTTAGTTATCTTGGTTAATGTTAAGTTTATGTGACAGTTGTAATAAAGCTTAGCTTTATACTTAGGACTATCAACATAATATCAATGATTAGTATAAAAGTCGAAACATTTCAGCGTGTGCACTCTTGTGTAGAAATCTTATACATTTTCTTTTATGTTCAAGAATGTTCCCTTAAAACTCCAGTAAAATTTCTTCATATCATAATTGTAAGTCATTAGTGTTTGACATTGTTTTTTTGAAATTGACTCTTTGTGTGTTTTTGTTCCCAGAAATGCATCAACATAGATACTTACATTCTAAAGATATAGGAAGATATTTCTATGTATTCATTTATTAAATATATTTACAACTTAAGCAGCATTTATCTGTATTTTCAGCCTAAATATGCCCATGGTTTAGGATCATTACAGTTTCCTAATGGTTCCTCCCCGGTTGTATCTAGGATGTGTATATATACAGGAAGTAGTTTAGTTGAGACAAAGTAAGTTAGTTTTCATGATTTATAGAAAAAAACCTTTGCTGCTCAATCTTAAATTTACCTGTAATTTCATGTTTAGACAAAGAAAATGTAGTTAGGAATTTCATGATGTACGGGAAATTATCAGTTATTTCTACATGAGTAATGTCCCTTTGGAATTTACTTTAAATATTGAAATTTTATTGTAAGCATTCATACACCTACATTATTTGTAGGATTTTTATGAAACTTGGAGAAGTGCTGACCAAATATATTTACCAGAGTTAAATGCCTTTTAAATACAAATTACTTGTATACTTAAAATAACATAGCTAGCAATCTCAAGATTGGTTTCTTGTTTGACATTTATTAACAGTTTTAAAAACACCAATTTTTTTTGAGTTATTGGCCTTTGGCAGATTGATGCAACTAAGGAAGACATTATAATGCTGTTCTTTTATTGCTTGTTTCTTTATATTTCAGAGCACCTCCACTGCCAATTCTTTGTTTCCATGGTAACTGTTATTTAGATTGTTTAGAAGTATTAAGGGAAAGAAATGTGACTAAAGGATTAAAGTTCTTGCTAGTAACTGAAGGTTTGTATAGTAAATGCTTTTATATGTCTACATTTTAATATACAGCAGATGTATTCTTCATAAAAATTATATACAATTAAGAAATTCATGGGCTTTCCTGGATTTCATTTAATCAGGAATTCTTTTAAAAAGCTGATTATTTGAAAGCCAAGTGTGTATAAGAACCAAAGCAGTAGAAGATATACATGACTGAAAAGGACCTAAAAAGGATAACCAAATCCATCTAGTTTCAACTTTTCCAAAGGTAGTTTAATAATGTATTTTTTTTTAAATATAAATTTATAAATTGACAATTGGAGAAGGGTTTGTTATTATAAATTATGTCTGTACCAAAATATTAACTACTGAGCTGAAGGTACCCTTTGGACTGAAAGTCCATTAGAAGCCATATTTGACCCAGTGCTGTAATATTTGAAAGTCCTATTAGGAATGATAAAGAATGCAGCTATACATCAATCAGACAGCAACCTATTAAACATATTCCTCCCAATACATTTGACTGAACAGATTACCTTTAAACTTAGTCTACAACTCAACAGTAATGAATTGTAATATGTGTTAAGCATACAAATGTGTAGATAAAATTGAGTCAATAGAACAAAATTTTATTTCAGGAAATGGTCCTGGTAAATTAATAGACCCAAGAAAAAAGATAGTAGAAAGAATAGTACAGTTTGGTGATTCCAGTCAGGTAATAATTTGTTAAGCTTACGTAGAAATCAAATATTGCTAAGCCATAAGCCTTTGGAAATTTTGCAACTAATGCCATGCAATACTCTCAGAATGCTCGTTTTTCTTAAATTGCTCTTTTAATAATAAGATAGAATATTGAATACTTGCAAATAAATAGTTGATAATTTTTCAACATCTTTCTGTTTTTCTGTTGTCATACAAAACTGAATTGAAAGGTAAAAGTATGGATAAGAGCGTGTTTTCAAAATATTTACTTGTAAATCAAAACTTAAAAATGAGTTTGATTATATTTAGGACTCATATTACTGTGGCTTCCTAATACATTATTGTATCTTAATAAATATAATAAATTTTCATGATTTTGTTTTCCTTATAGGATGTTATTAGTGCCTTAGGTTGTCCTGGAAAGGTGTACTATAAAGCAGAAGATAAAATGAAGATTCATTCCCCTTATGTTCACAAGCGGATACGATCTCAATGTTCCGATTATTTCTTTAATTATTTTACCCTTGGTGTTGTAAGTATTGGTACATATGTTTGAAAGACTTACAATTCAACACAATAAAGTTATTGTGTATTAATAGTGATATGCACAGTTTGAAATATTTTGATCAAATTTAAAAAGAATAAAAATCTGATAACCAAATTCAACCCTGCAGGATCCTACTCCTATGCTTGTGCTAGTCATTCATATGGGCGTATGACATTTGCGTCGATTTTGAAAATTTTCATTCTTTCATTTGCGCCGATTTCATTTTTTCATTTGCGCCGATTTTATATTTTTTCCTAATTGGATTTACAGGTAAGTTACAGGTAAGTTTATACTTTTATATTGGCTGAGCATAGAGTATAAAGACAAATCAAGTGACATTGCAATTGGTAAATGGCTATCCCAATGTTTCAGGTTACCATTCCTTTCCCTAAATGAAATCGATGACTGCTTCACGTTTGACATTGTCTGACGCTCCGCTCCTTCTGATGACAAATGTCATACATTCTTAGACAACGTACAAGTACACATTCCATAATGGTTAACTAATTCGTGATGGTGTCCATAAACTTAACGAAGGGATGATTTCAACTTCACCATTTGGAACTCTTGGTTTAATAGCTTCCCTGTGAGAAAATGCGAACTCTAGAAATGCCCCCACCAGTACGTATGCCAGACAAAGAAAAAGATGGCCTTCGTTATCGACAATTACGCCAAATATAGAAGATGCGAAATCATACGAAAGGAATATATTAGATGTGTTGCCTATACATACTCGGCAAGAACAGATTGTATTCCGTTTTTATGGATTTGAATGCTGCACATATATTTTTAATTTGTCATTTAAGTATAAACAAAGTGCTTTTATCTTAGGTTTTTACTTCTTGATTTTAAGCAGGAGACAACAGTTTTATACATGTTATGATTGACAATTCATAACATATGTACAACTGGCTAACGGAAGAGGTCTTTAATGATAAATGAAAATAACATTACTGGGATGGAAAGTTGTCTCATTGGCACTCATACCACATGTTCTTAATCATTTCACCTGTAATTTACCTGTTATTTACCTGTAAAAAAATCGGCGCAAATGAAAAAAAAAATCGGCGCAAATGAAAGAAAAAATCGGCGCAAATGAAATGCAGATCGGCGCAAATGCAAAACGCCGATTCATATTTGAGATGGAAAAGTATTCAGAAATGATGCAGAACTAGTGAGTAATCTTTCTTCAAATGTTCAGCAGTTGATATGCTACCATTTGCATGATAGACCTGCCATTCACTCTTTATTATACAAAAAAAACAAAAAAAAACAGAAAAATTTTGTTTAACTGGTATTTCATAAAAATGAACAAATGCATTTATGTGAATCTTAAATTATAACTTGGATATATACTCCTGGTCATTCTCATTCATGCAAAAATCGACATACTATCTGTAAACCACAATTATCTCAATACACAAAATAATCAATACATACATTTTATTTCAGGATATTTTATTGGATGCCAATACACATCAAGTAAAGAAGTTTATTCTACATACTAATTTCCCGGGTCATTATAATTTTAATATGTAAGTTACAATATTTTACGTTTTTGCAAAATGCAACAGTTGTTGTTTTCTTTTAAAGACATAATTTTTTGCAAAGTAGATTCTGAATTTGGATGATGTAGATTTATTAGGAAAGTGAAGTTGATTTTTGTCGAGCCTTTCGACTTTAGTCGAAAAAGCGAGACTAAGCGATCCTACATTCCGTCGGCGTCGTCGTCATCGGCGTCGTCGTCATCGTCGTCGGCGGCGGCGTCCACAAATATTCACTCTGTGGTTAAAGTTTTTGAAATTTTAATAACTTTCTTAAACTATACTGAATTTCTACCAAACTTGGACAGAAGCTTGTTTATGATCATAAGAAAGTATCCAGAAGTAAATTTTGTAAAAATAAAATTCCATTTTTTCCGTATTTTACTTATAAATGGACTTAGTTTTTCTGCGAGGAAACATTACATTCACTCTGTGGTTAAAGTTTTTAAAATTTTAATAACTTTCATAAACTATCCTTGATATGTACCAAACTAGGACAGAAGCTTGTTTATGATCATAAGATAGTAACAAGAAGAAAATGTTGTGAAAATAAATTACCACTTTTCCGTATTTTACTTATAAATGGACTTAGTTTTTCTGCGAGGAAACATTACATTCACTCTGTGGTTAAAGTTTTTAAAATTTTAATAACTTTCATAAACTATCAAGGATTTGTACCAAACTTGGACAGAAGCTTGTTTATGATCATAAGATAGTATCAAGAAGAAAATTTTGTAAAAATAAATTTCCACTTTTCCGTATTTTACTTATAAATGGACTTAGTTTTTTTGCCAGAAACAAAACATTCACTCTGTGGTTTAAGTTTTTAAAATTTTTATAATGTTCTTAAACTATCCTGGATTTCTACCAAACTTAGACAAAAGCTTATTTCTGATCATAAGATATTATTCAGAAGTAAATTTTGTAAAAGAAAAAATCACTTTTTCCGTTGTTTACTTATAAATGGACTTAGTTTTTCTTCCAGTTAACATTACATACAGTCTGCAGTTAAAGTTTATAAAACATTTATTAGATTCATAAATTATCCTGGATTTTTTTTACCAAACTTGGAAGCTTCTTTCATTCAAAAGACAGTATCGTGAGGGAAATTTTTATTGATGTTTTTCCTCATTTTTGTTGAGTCTGCGATTAACAGAAAAAGTAGGCGAGACACCGGGTTCCGTGGAACCCTTACGAATTTTTATTGTTTCAAGAAATATGATAGTCTGTTGATTGACATTTATCTATTTATTTCTAAGCGACAATGCTTACACCACTTATTTATATTAAAAAATGAATATAACATGTTATAAATTTCATAAGTATTAAGCACTTACCTGCAGTTATCTTCATCAGAAACACTTAAGGTGGTACCCAACACTTTCACTAAAGTTAATTTGGCTCGTTTAATTTTCATAAAATCTTGACAAAGTATTTACTTTGACCCTTTTACAAAAATATAAAAAAATTAAAATAATTTGAACCAAGCGTTTTATCAGAAAAATTACACTGGTTATATAGCAGCTTGACAAACACTAATTTTGATCATTGAAAAGCTTTATATTGCCTTCATAACGCAACGTAATTAAAACGTTTAGCTGATATTACAAAGTTATCCCCCTGTAGTGTTAGGTACCGCCATAAAGTCAAATATTTAAAAGCAAAGAATGTATAAGAAACAAACAGGTGAAAGGCTATATCACCAAGAAGGAGGTAAAAGTTGCCAAATCCATTTGAGGTCAATTTTGATTGAGGGAGTTGAAACCCTATTTTCTAATGATTTAAAAAATTATGAAATGGTCAGTTTTAGAGAGATTTGTTATGAATCATATCAGTACTAAATACTTGGCTGATGATACCTTCGGGGTGAAATGAATACACGAGTACACAAAGTATATATCTGTTTGTAGGTACTATAGATGTGAGTGTAAGATTCCTGTGATGGTAGAGAACACTAAACCTAAACTGATACAGACAGGAGAAAATGAGGACGAAGAAGTGAGAGTTATTACAGCTTATTCTAAAGTAAGCCATTATTACCGTACAGCTATGGCTTATATAAAAGTACTTATTGTTATGTACTGATGTTAAGAACAAATGGAAAAAGTTTGTGTGATTTGCATATTTTTATACGACCACAAATTTTTTTTGCGGTCATATAAAACATTAATGGATCTCTTTGAAATTTAACTAGAAGGTTCAATACCTCAAAAGGAAGGTTGGGGTTGATTTTGGGGATGATGATCCAAACCGTTTAGGAATAAGGGGTCCAATACAAGCATTTTTCTACTTTTAGGATATTAACTTGTGTATAAGTATTTCAATTGCTCTGAAATTGTACCACAATGTTTAATACCACTAGAAGAACATTTGGATTCATTTTGGGGGTTATGGTGCCAACTGTTTAGGGCCAAAAAAGGGGCCAAAACAAGGATTTTTGTAGTTTATGTACAATAACTTATGTGTAAGTGTATGGATCTCTCTGACCTTGTACCACAAAGTTTCATATCACAAAAAGATTGAGTTTTGGGGTTATTGTCCCATTCATGCAGGAATAAGGGGCCATAAATGGGCCAAAAACAAGCATTTTTCTAGTTTTCAGACAATAACTTGGTTTACAGTCAATGACTTGTGTTTAAGTGTTTAAATCTCTTTGAAATTATACCACAAGCTTCCATACTACAAAGGGATGTTTTTTTTTGGGGGGGGGGGGGGTGTTATGACTTAAATCTTATAGCAATAAGGGGCAAAAAAAGGTGGAAAACAAGGTTTTTTTCTGGTTAAAGGACAATTTAGACCATTTAAAAGCAGTGTAAGTGAGGTAATCCAATTTTGATTTAAGGAATACAGTTATTTATCTATGTTTGATTACCTCCTTTACCCTTCAAACTGTTTGAAAATTATGTATTAAAAAAATGACGATGTATTTAAATGAGAAGTTCGTGTTAAAAACTATAAAACTATAAAAACAGCAGTGTATTGCTTAAAAGCATTTTTTTTTCATTAGACCACATTCATTCTGTGTCAGAAAGCTATGCTGTGTCAATTTCAAATATT
The DNA here is from genome assembly GCF_965363235.1 of Mytilus galloprovincialis. Taxonomy (NCBI): domain Eukaryota; kingdom Metazoa; phylum Mollusca; class Bivalvia; order Mytilida; family Mytilidae; genus Mytilus; species Mytilus galloprovincialis. The sequence continues at coordinate 34,410,335 of NC_134843.1, read as the reverse complement.
TAATCAAAATCCAAATTCAGAGCTGTATCAAGCTTGAATGTTGTGTCCATAATTGGCCCAAGTGTTCAGGGTTTGACATCTGCGGTCGTATAAAGCTGCACCAAATTTGTCACATAAACAATCTGAAACCAGGAGCTTTAAAAAAACTTGATGAACCAGTTATTTTTAAACCCAGTATAAATTATATATAAAAGAATACAAAAACAAATATTCTAATATGACATGCTTCTTTCACTTTGTGAACAAACCCATGCTCTAAATCCAATAACATTTGTTTGCACATGCGTATATTGACTTCTTCAGAATAATGAATTTGATCAAATTATCATGCACTTAAGGTATCCGACCCATAATAAAGATTTACGGAAAATTTTCCGGAGTTTACCGAGGTGTCAATTTTTTCAACACCTCGGTATTTTCCGCCTAGTAAGCGAAAGTATAGTTATTATTTTTAGAATGACGATTAAAATATCAGAAAGGCTTAATTGAAGTATATTTTCATTAACTATAGAGTAACCGCTCATTTTTCCGAAAAATTGTCCAATTTTGACAATCCGGAAACAGAAGTTATGGTAAACAAATATGGACGACTCGGTCGGCTGCCAAGACAGACGAAGGCGTTTTACCAAAAAAAGTACGCCGATTTAAGTCTCTTCGTCTTATCGTGATGCAGAAATAATGTGTGCAGTTTGGATGCAACTGGTTGTCAAATATGTTGTACCGGCATAGGAAGATTAGTTGATAGAAGGAATGTAAACACATCACGCACTTGTCCTTTTCATCTGGCGATCTGCTCTGGGAGACGATTTGAATGGATCGTTCATTTTTATGTTTTAAAGTTCTGTATTCATATGTTAAGTGTATATCTGGATGGAATTGAACCGACTTCCTTATGGTTCCTATTACATGGAGAACCTAGTAAACCAAAGGCCAAGCTGATGCCAAGCTTCAGTGTAAAACTTTGAGCAGGTGCCAGGTAATTTGCATTTACAAATCCAAACATTTTAAAACTTGAGTTGGACAACATTGTCATGTTAATTATGCCCCACTACACCAGCTTGTCTGGCAAAACAGCCGTTAGATGTCATAGTAATCTAAACTAGATACATGTATGAAAAAAATGATTATTTAAAAAATAATCCAGGTCTGTCAGTTTATATGTTTGTAATAATTTAGGAACAAACACCCAAGTCAAGGCAAAAAACAAATACAAACATATTGATAACAATAGGCTACCCTTCAACATGTTCAAAAGTTGAATTGCCATGGTACACATACAATGTACATGTATGATCATATTGTATTGTACAATGTAGCATGAACCATCAATGACTGTTAAACTTGTCACAATGACACAGACACTGCCACAACACTAATTAATTGATACATGTATATACTAGCATGACTATACTGTAATATATATTTGATAATATCCATCTAAAAATCATCTGATAATTTAATCAGTATTTGATTAAAAGTAAAATGCTCATGTACATGATGTAGGATACAAAGAAACATAAATAAAGAGCAAACAAACAATTGACCGTATATATCTGGGAGTTTTTTCTGTTTAATTTCTATGAATGTAAGAAGAAGTTGATACTTTACATGTACAAAACAATGTACGTGTACTTCCCATTTTAATCTGATATCCATACTATAATTAATTTTTTTTATACAATAACTAGTCGAAAAATTTAAATACAGACAAATATTCAACGACTGAGCGAATAAGACACAAGTTCACCAAGGTGCATTGTCCCTGAGTTAATTTTCAGCGTTGTACATGTTGTAAGGTCACAAGTTGTAAAGCTTTTCAATATTTGAATTCTTTGATTATTTATTCTTTTTATTACATCATGTACATGTACATTGGCAAATAGCATTTTTACAACAAATATTATTCTATTATAACATGTATGTGTTTTTTAATATATGTCCAGTTTTCACTTTATTATATTTGGTAAGAAAATTTGTATTATAAACTAACAAACATCATTTGTACATACATACATGTTCAAATGATGTACATGTACATTGTACTGCTACATATATACATTCCTTATCTATGTGCTATCAAAATGAAGAACATTTTTGTAACAGAAATTTATATTTCATTTTTTAGAGAAACCATCCTTGTTAAAGATGTGACATTAATCCCTCCAAACCTACAAAACACAATTGATAAGGTAAGTTGCAGATTATCTGAGATATTTTTGATTATCATCCCAAGAAATGTAGCATACATGTATTACTCTTCTTTCATTTATATATGATAATGAAGATACATGTATCTTGTAATTTGTACAGTTGTATATGTATTTCTGCCATCTGTCACTGTTAATTTAAATGTACATTAGGGGTCAGTAAATAATCAAAACATGATACATGTATAAAGACTAATGGTGTGTATTTTCATTAAATAATACACAGGGTTTTTTTTTGTGTTCAGATTGATAGCAATTTTGTTGTCAATTGTTGTAGTGTCATTGATAAATGAATGAAATAAATGGTTGTACCTAAAATTATTTGAAACATGTGTGAACTTAACTTATAGATACAATTTACATTGTATTATAACCAATTTTTATTTACATTTGTATATCTATATGTACATGTACATGATCAATCTATCAATGATGACAAGGAACTTTTTATTTAAATTTCAGAGATGCTAATTAAGCTTGTTAATGACTGTGGAGAACTTATGCTACATTTACCTAATACACAGACAAACACAGATGGGCATAGGTAATAAATAGAGCAGTTTTCTAAGATACATGTTCATGTTTATTGTTATATCATGTATATTATGCCTTGTCTTTAAAAAGTATAGATATGAAACATGAACAGATATGTACATGTTCCATGTTTACATGTATTAGAGAGTTATCTAACCTGTTTAAAAGCTGATAACTACTTAGTACTATCAAAATTTTAGTCTATTTGTTTCTCTATTTGTCCATGATTTATCTTATAATGGATATAAAGTTGGATAAAATATTCATAATGCTTGCATTGGTACAAAGTCATTTTGAAAATAAGAAGATGTGGTATGATTGCCAATATGAAAACTCTCCCCAATACATGTACTTCACATGACATATAAAGGAACCACTTTAAGTCACCATACAACCTTACACAATAAGACAAACCCATACTACATAATAAGCTATAAATTTAAACAATTCAAAGGAGAAGACTAAATACAACTACTGAATTATTGGTTATACAGCATTAAAATACAACTACTGAATTACTGGTTCCTGACTTGGGACAGGCACATACAGAATGTGGCAGGGATAAACTAGATTGAACTTTATTAAAAAATTACCCATTATCAAACTAAAAATGCCTATTACTAAGTGAACTCAGATAACTCTGCTGTTTACATATTTGTTAAACTATAATTTGCTTCTTGTAGAAATTAGCCTGTGAGATCAAGATGCAGATATATCCACCAGATACCAAATGCCACACCAAAGCAGACATTTTCAAATGTTGAGAGACCTATGAATACATCTACATCCTTCTTCGGACTTTGAAACAACTGATTGAGTATGTTAGCTAACATTTAATCAATTATGTTTGAACAGTGCTACACAACAGCCTGGGTGGATTATGCTTTTTCCACCGGCCCACTCCAACTTTAATCTCTTTTTTGTTAAAATATTGATATCTAATGCTTATCTGCTTTTTTTCAATTGATTGTACTTGCAAGTCTTTTGATTAAACAAAAGAAATTGCATGCCCACTCCTATGGGTGGGTAGAGTTGACAATCTAGAAAGTTTGCCCACTCCCACTGTGGACGGGTGGACAACGCAAAATCCACCTGAGCTGTAGTGTATATTTGAAAGTCAATGACTTCTATTAAAAAAAAAGAAAAAAGAAATCTAGAACTTTACAATCTTTTTTTTTAATGCCCCTATTTATATACAAAAAGAAGATGTCATATGATTGCCAAAGATACAACTCTCCACAAGAAACCAAGTGACACAGAAATTAACAGCTACAGGTCATTGTAAGGCCTTCAACAATGAGCAAAACCCATACCGCATATTCAGCTACAAAAGGCACTGAAATGACAAATGAAATATTATGCATGGTGGGGGTGAAATAAAAAGTGTCTTCTGACCCCTGATCCCCCTACATTTATTTCTGGAACATCCCTCAGTGTTGCAACACATAAACACATTTGGTAGTCAGATTGCTTTCAACCATATACTATAGTGATAGTTTTCTTCTTCAGAATGCTAAATTTAAAAGTTTTAATTAATTTGTGATGAATTATCTTTTTTACTTCCAGTTAGGCAAGATGTTATCTCTCATATCAAAGAGATAGAATATGAAACTGGCAGCCAGTATTGATATAATGTGGTACTAAAAGCTCCAATACCATCAGGGGCTGAAGACATAACAGGAATTGTGTGGGATTTGACCAACCTTAGACTAAAGAGAAAAGTTGTTGCTGCATTACAGATATTTTGAACTCAGCAATTTTTATTAATGTTTTTAATGTTAATTCTCTCTCTTATGAATACTATGATATCTATACTTGCAATGAGCATGAATTGAAGTTCCTCATGTCTGTAAAACTGTTTCCCCTTGACATTGACCACATTTCATGGATCGGTTAAAAAAAGTTATGTACCCATGGTCAAGTCCATGTATCAGATTCAAAAAGCAATAGGTCTGCTTAATTTGGTATACTGTATGATTGATCCTGATCTCATTGTCATGCTTTATTGATCAATGTTAATATTCAAAAGATTTAATATTGATTGTACATTGTATATATAGATATGATAATATTTATTTGTATCCTTTGAACCATCATGACCATGTTATACTTTCATGATAATGTACAAATAAATATTGAAATGTGATAGAGTTTATTAATATCATCGAAGAAGATTATTTCTATTATTTATTATGTGCATGAAGTAGAATAAACACTTTCTGAAATATTTCATGGGAGATAATTAACCTAACTGAGTTCAATGTTGAACAGGAATGATGGGGTATTTTTTAATGAGCTCTAGTTAATGCTGGTGTGAAATATAAGAAAATGTATCCTCAGTCTGAGCCCTAATGCTTTCATGTGATGTGTGGTGTTGCACATTGGACAAAATCGAAAACATGTAGCAAAACCATAAATATTGTCCAACATGTTTAACCCCACCACATTATGTATGTATGTGTCGGTCCCAAGTCAGGAGCCTGTTATTCAGTGGTTGTGGTTTGTTTGTGTGTAAAATATTTGTTTTTTGATAATTTTTTTTTTAAATAAGGCCGTGTGTTTTCTCGTTTGAATTGTTTTACATTGCCATTTTGGACCTTTTAAAGCTGACTATGCGGTATAGGCTTTGCTCATTGTTGAAGGCCGTAGTTACCTATAACTTAATTTCTGTGTCATTTTGGTCTCTTGTAGAGAGTTGTCTCATTGGCAATCATACAACATCTTCTTTTTATTATATACTTTTGAAATATGAGCAAAAGGAGAAAATTTTCATATTTCAGGTCCTAAAATTACCTTGACCTTTGACATTTTGACCTCAAGGTTGAAGCTAATCCTATATCTAATGCATATCATAAAGTTATCATAATTAACAAATGTAATGAAAGATTATAGTACATAAAGGTAAGTTTACTATAGAAAATTGAGCAAAAAAGGAGGTCATTGTATAATTTTTGCTCCTAAAATTTCTTGACCTTTTGACCTGTTGACCCCTAAAAGTTGAAACCAAACCAAGATCTTTTGAATATCATCAAATGGTCTTTATTTACAAAGGAAGTGAAGATTATGGGACCAATAGGCAGATACACTTTTGAAAATTTAGCAAAAAAGGAGATTTTTGTTGATTTTAGCTCCAAAAATGACCTTGACCTTTGACCTTTTGAACTTTACATGTCATAAATATCATAGTTTATTCTTATTATAAGATTATATGAAGTATGGTTAGTTTTGCTAAAGATTTACATAAATTATACCAAAATACATCAGAACAGGGATACCAAGTCTCCATTTACAAACTGTGACCTTGACATTCTAAATCAAAATTTCTTGAAATTGGTACGGTAAAAGTTTCTAAAAAATTTTTTTAGGATGGAACAATATGTAAAGTTAATTTAAATGTCATTTTTTAATGCTCTGCTAAAATATTCACTTTTGAACTAGTGAAGATATAAAATTGACAAATTTTAGACTTTTCTCCTTTTTCTATTATTAGTAACAATAACACAGTTCTAAAAATAGAATAGCAAAAAAACAATTTATTTTTTATGTTTAATTTTACAAGGTTACATGTAAGGTTCCTTTTAAAAGATAGATTAGTAAATTATACTATATAGATTTCTTAAAATTACATCCTATTAAAACCCCTTATTTGGCATTTGAGGACAAAAAAGGGGGGGCACTGTAACCCAGCTCTGCTGTTAACCTCAAATATTTTGCGGATTTTTATTTCATAGTAAGAACTCTTAGACCCCCCTACTTACAATCCTTGATAAAAATTAAAATTATTTTGCTTGTTGTATATTGGCTAATTATGGGCCGAATACCTTAATATATTTCCTTATCTTTAAAACACTTTCAAACTCTTAAATGGTGCACATGATGTTACTAATTCATTTATTATGACTGTAATGTGTTGCATTCCGAAATTGACATATTTGACCTAGATATGACAACTGTTCATGCTGGCTGTTCAAACTCCTCCCTCTGAAAAAAAACGTTTGCTTCTCTACCAAAAAAAAGGGAGGTTCATGGAAGAGCCTACACAAACGCTTTTACACTTATACTTATCGGACATAGAAATTACCTTAATTGTCCTATTCAGAATCGAAATAATTGATGCAAGCTGTACTTTATTGTAGTTTTAACACAGGTAGGCATTATATTTGTGTTATTTTAGCCCTCACTATCACTCGGGCAAAAATAATCACGATTATATAATGCCTACCCATGTTAAAACTACAATAAAGCATAGCTTGCATCAATTATTTCTTAAATTAAAAGTGAAAGGCTGACCATCTTATGCATGTATGAATTGGGAGAAGTTTCTTTCACAAATGAAAAGAGATGTGTAATTGAACTTTGAGATTATGCGAAAACAGACTTTTCTTTTTGGCCAAATCTCCCTACACATTATAAATTCAGAAACTTTTGCGAGGATTTTATAATTTGCAAAAAATGTGATTTTGTTGAGAAAGTTCATTAATTTCTCTGATATACATATAAATAAATTATTTATTTCAGTGGGATTCTGTTCAGAATTACTTAATACGACCAGACCAACAACCAGTGATATTAAATAGATCAGCATCTACAAATACAAGTAACCCCTTTGGATCTACATTCTGTTATGGCGTACAGGATCTTATATTTGAGGTAAATTATTTAAATAAGCTGTGATTTTTAACCTGAGTCTTGCCAGAGACAAATGTTGCAGAAAGTTCAGCAAAGGGATGCTAATCCAAGAGTAATATAAAGCATAATTTTTCAGAAGGTGGAAGAGCTAGAATTTTCGTATCTAGTATAAAGATACCTTATTATCTGATCTTTCTGTCTACTATTTGTCCATTGTCCTTCAACACCTTTTTCAGTGTTCAATGACCTTTTAAAAAAATCAGTTTTTCTTATTGTGCTTTTTTAAAGTTTTGAGTTTTTGTAGAATCGTTGCAAGGTATCCATAAAAATTAGAAGATTTGGTATCATTGCTAATGAGATGAATCTCAAAAGAGACCAAATGTATTGTAGTTAACAACAAAAATTAGCAAAACTCATATTGTAGAATAAGCTATGAAAGCCCTGGAAGTGACAAATGTATAACATTCATATGATAAAACTAGCAGCCTGAATTATGTACAAAACAAAAAGCAAAAACAAATATGATATACAGCAAGCGACAACCACTGAATAACAGGCTCCTGAAATGGGACAAGCACATACCAAAAAGTTCATCAGACAGGGTTCATCTAAACATGGCCTCTTTTCAGGGTTCAATGGGCAATGTTAAATTTTCAGTAAATGTATTAGGTCAATTTCTCAGAGGTCATTGTCAAGTATATTCTGTGTAGAGATAAACTCAACACAGATACCAGGATTGAAATTTTGTATTTGGCCTTTTTAGTCTGCAAAAGATGCTCGAATCAATAATCCAATTGAACAATTGAATGGTAGAAATGATTTTGGAGATCTTTTTCTGATTTTATTCAATTTAAAAACTTAAAATGTTTTATTATATATAAGAGTGAATGCACTTGTTTGATGTTATATTTCAGGTAATGCAGAACCAACATATAGCATCAGTAACTTTATATAGACCTAAATCTAGTGTATCTTGATCTCACGTCTACTTTGATTGGCTTAAACTTTCTCAGTTGATCACACAGATGCCAACCTGCAGCAACAACAATAGTGATTGGCTAATGAACTAACCTATCAGAGATATCATTGGAACTAAGTGTAATTACTGGTCCAATCTGAATGAATTAAAGTATTTGAATTAACTAATGTACCAATCATTACTGTTATTTTTGTGTTGCCATGACTACAGAAGAGGAGAGAGAAGAAATACATCGCTGACTGAAGAATTCCAATTGAAGCTCAAATTATGAAAAAACCAGTGGACCAGTTTAAACGGCAGGGATGGCCTAGACAAAAAAACAAAAACAAAAAAAAATCTCCACATTTCTCATCATTAAATGTTTTAGATATTGATTTTGGAAGCTGATTTTAAAGATGATGCGCCCGAGTGTGATTAGTTGTGTCGGAATGGAACTATTTTCATACGGATCAGTGAATCATTGCTATATGTCGCTGTATGAATTTAAATTTTTTCATACTTAGCCTGACCACTATATATGTTGCTGTCTGAATGAAAATGTTTTCATACTGGTCAGTGTACCATTGCTCTATGTTGCTATATGAATCAAATTATTTTCATACTGGTCAGTGTACCATTGCTATATGTTGCTGGCTGAATGAAAATGTTTTCAGAATGATAAGTGTACCATTGCTATATGTTGCTGGCTGAATGAAAATGTTTTCAGAATGATAAGTGTACCATTGCTATATGTTGCTGGCTGAATGAAAATATTTTCAGAATGATAAGTATACCATTGCTATATGTTGCTGACTGAATGAAAATATTTTCAGAATGATCAGTGTACCATTGCTATATGTTGCTGGCTGAATGAAAATGTTTTCAGAATGATGAGTGTAACATTGCTACATGTTGCTGGCTGAATGAAAATGTTTTCAGAATGATGAGTGTAACATTGTTATATGTTGCTGACTGAATGAAAATGTTTTCAGAATGATGAGTGTAGCATTGCTATATGTTGCTGGCTGAATGAAAATGTTTTCAGACTGATCAGTGTACCATTGCTATATGTACCTGCCTACAGAATTAAGTCAAATGTTTAATGATATTCTATTTACCTAAATTAAATGGTAGCAATATTGTACCTCTGTTCATAACATTCATTATGTATTTGTTGCAATGTTTTTTACCATACATAATTGAGGTTGCTGATTTTGTCATAAATATTAATGTAATTTTGTGTGTAAAACTTAATCTACAAAAACAGATGGTTTGATCTTTATCAGATTTTTTAAAATAGTAAATTTTAAAACCACTGAGTGTTAAATATTCTTTTCCAAGCAATCCTTGTTAAAAAATAGCAAATATTATGCATGTGCTGGCATATATGCAGGTTATCAATTTTTACTAGTTTAAGCATTATTATTAAATTATATTGTTATTTTAAGATATATATTTGTTTTTTAAAGTGCTAAGAGTTGTATTTTACTTTGACTTAAAAAAATCATTTAACTTTAAGATAGTGGTACAAAATGTGTATACTTTTAGGTTTAATTTTATTTTGAATATTGAAATTTATGCTAATTGTGACATTATAAAAAGATACATAAGTTTTCAAAATTGACATCTTTTTCTATCTAGTCATTGTTTTAACTAATATTCATTTGGATAATAGCCATCAAATCTTTATTTGAAAATAAAACTAGAAAAGGGACATTTTTGGGCCTTTTAAAACCTACTTCATTGCAACAAGAATAAATCATTTTCCCATAATCATCTATTTCAATGATCTCGTTAAAATATTTCTGTGTGAGAATGTGAATTGAGTGAAAAAAATTCTTTCAAAATACGCAATTATTATCAGGTTTATATAAAAAATGGGATACAATTACTTTGAAAAGAGACAAAAATGGGATACAATTACTTTGAAAAGAGACAAAAATGGGATACAATTACTTTGAAAAGAGACAATATTTCAACACAATGTGTTTGATGAATAACTTGCATGATACAAAATTCAAAAAAAATTGTGTTTGTGTCTGCATGAATATCTTAAAACAATGAAGTGAGTGTTCAATTTTATTTTGAGCTTTTAGAAATAAAACATTTATTACTGTCATTTTGTGGGTTTGAGAATGATCATTCTTCATTTTTAGAAATCTTATGAACAGGTAATATATATCTTATTTTCTGCAATTATAAAAAGTAGGACGATAATTAACATTGTCATTATTAGTCTCCTACCAACGAAGTCGAAGGGGACTTTAGATATGTTTCAATATAAATTTCAGCCTTTAATTCCTACCACCTTTTTATCCTTTAATGAAATATAACTTCTACAAAAGATTTTAACTTTTACTATTTTTCCTTTCACACAGAAATTGTGCTCAAAGTTATGTCAGTATTTGTGAGTGACTGTGATTTTAGACCATCCATTTCATTTTATCTTGTTAAACTTTAGTTTTAGGTGCTTGTTTATTTTATAACCAATTATTTTACCATTAATGGTACATTGTCAACCATTTAACCTTTAATTTTATTGAAGAAAGTTCTTGCTCTGATTCCATAATATCCATATCACTGAATGAATGATAGTTCAAAGAAAAATGGCAACCACTATCAATCCTGAAATTTGTTTAAATGGCATATTTAAATTTTGAATTTCCCACTTTAGGAGTAGGGAAGATAGAAGTTTTTTTTATGAAATATGGAAAAAAATCTAAAATATCGAGTTAAACAAAAGAATTGGAACAAACGAAAAAAAATGGAGAAAACAAATTTTGAAGGGTAATGTTCGGAATAGATTGTATTCCTGAGGTGTCAAACAAGAATTCAACTGATTGTGATATTGTGCTTATTTGTACATACTGAATATTGTAATATATTTATTCTTTGTGTAAAATAATCGTTATGATTGTGTATGAGTAATTAACATGAATAAAGTATTTAAATGTATTTATGTATAGATATAAGAGAAAAAGGGAAGAAATATGTACAAAAAAAACGACAAAAGGGAATCAACTAACACAAAAATAAATAATTTACTTAAAATAATGCAATAGTTGTTTTCATATATGCAAATATTTCAAACCTTTCGATATATTGTCACCATTGCTTAGTCAGTTTGAATATATGCATTTTTTACCCACTGCATTTAAGTCTATGTCATTAAAAAATATAATTGCTTTGCTCTGAACACAGGTACCGTATTTGGCCGTGTATAGTATGCAGTTATGTATAGTCCACACCCCCTTTTCATCCCCTTAAAATCGAGAAAAAAAGTTTTTTTCACCCACCCTTCCATCCATCTATCTGATTATAGGTTGTCTCTTTGATTTTACTCACATCATTTCAAGACTTATTGGAATTCCAATGGGGACTAACTGTGCACCACTTATTGCGGACCTGTTTTTGTATTGTTATGAGTTACAATTTATGACTAAAATTAGCAAAGACCCATCAAAACAACATTTGATACAAAAATTTAACAATACTTTTAGATATTTGGATGATATATTGGCTCTAAATAATGACGACTTCAGTATGTATACTAAAGAAATTTATCCTGTAGAACTTACTTTAAATAAAGCTAATGATAACAATGACCACTGCCCTTTCCTCGATCTTGATATCTATATCATAAACGGGAAGCTTAATACAAAAATTTATGATAAAAGAGATGATTTTTCATTTCCTATTGTTAATTATCCATTTTTAGATGGTGACGTTCCCTTGTCACCATCTTATGGTGTTTATATATCTCAACTTGTACGATTCGCTCGTGTATGTAACAATGTATTAGATTTTAGCGAGAGAAATTTATGTATTACTGAAAAATTATTACACCAGGGTTTTCGATATCACAAACTGGTCAAAACATTTACTAAATTTTATCACCGGTATAAGGAAATAATTCGTAAATATAACTCAACATGCAGACATCTTATACGTTCAGGTATTTCACATCCAAAATTTTATGGAAATATTCTTTATAAAGCACAAAAATGTCAGTATTCTCCTCAGAAACTAACAAAACCTTTAAATAGACTTATTAAAAGGGGATATAGTTACGATACTGTTGTCAGGTCATTAAAGATTGCATATTTTGGCTTTAACATTGATTCACTGATAGGGTCTTTGCATCGGAACTAAACACATTTATTTCTAAAAAAAACAGTTGTTGGCATGACACGGGTTATGTTCTTCTCATATATTTTATGATAGTATGATACTAAACCCCTAACGGGAGGGATTGTACCTGATATTCATATGATGAAGACATAATCTTTCAATCAGTTTAATTGAGGTCTGGAGCTGGCATGTCAGTTAACTGCTAGTAGTCTGTTGTTATTTATGTATTATTGTCATTTTATTTATTTTCTTTTGTTACATCTTTTGACATCAGACTCGGACTTCTCTTGAACTGAATTTTAATGTGCGTATTGTTATTCTTTTACTTTTCTACATTGGCTAGAGGTATAGGGGGAGGGTTGAGATCTCATAAACATGTTTAACCCCGCCGCAATTTTGCGCCTGTCCCAAGTCAGGAGCCTCTGGCCTTTGTTAGTCTTGTATGATTTTAAATTTTAGTTTCTTGTGTATAATTCGGAGTTTAGTATGACGTCCATTATCACTGTACTATTATGCATATTTTAGGGGCCAGCTGAAGGACACCTACGGGTGCGGGAATTCTCGCTACATTGAAGACCCATTGGTTGCCTTCGGCTGTTGTTTGCTCTATGGTCGGGTGGTTGTCGCTTTGACATATTCACCATTTCCTTTCTCAATTTTATTGTTTGTGTAAGGTATTTCAATTAACAATTACCTCTATCTTATCTAATTTATATCTAGGATGAATTGTAATTCTTACGGTCTTCAGTTATGTGCCTTAAACATTTTTGATTTTAACATTTTTTTAGAACAACTAATAAAACATTTTTCATTGCTAATATTTAACTTTAATCTGAGTTTTATCTGTAGGGCATTGTGTTGTGATAAATGATATTGATTGCTTACAGTTCTTGAAACAAGCAAAGATTACATGTTGAACAATTATGCTGCATGTTTATATGAACATGATGGATTTTCTCTTATACCTAAAAATAAAGCTATGAATATCTGCTTATTTAAATGATAAGTTGCAACTTAACTTAGACCATTTTCAACTTCTTTGTAGATACCTTATAGAGAATTGTTCTATAAGTATTTTGGATTCATGAGTTCTTACTTTTGTAGTTACCCTGGTTAAAGAACAATCACAAATTTAATAGTCCATAGATATGAGTGTTGACTTATTGGCAGAATTTATAACAATAAGAAAATCAAATATCCATGATTATAGTTTTTCCTCTACTTATGAAAATTTGGTACATTGTACTCACAAAAATGTGTTAAATCCACAGTAATTTTGACTTCCACACTTTTCCTTGTTTTCAAAATTCCAATAGGGAACATAACTCTTATAATTGTATAAATAAACCAATTTTTCAAGACATTTCAGCCATTGGCCTTCTTCAGTTGTTTATTTTTCCTCTAAATAACATGGCTGACATTTCTTTTTCAATCACTGAAAAGATGTTGACAAATAGTGTTTGTGAATAATGGTTAATCCAGAGAAAAGAATGTGTATGTGAATAGAAATGTAGTGTACAAACTAGTTCCTTGATATTAAGACAAATTGGTCTAAAAGGCATTGTTGAACTTGAAGGGAAGTTCTACCCTGAATATATTGTACAGCAATTGTGTGTTCAGAGTTGAAAAACTGTGAAAAGAATCAAAGCTTGCCAATGTTGTAATTTTTGCTGTATATTTCATTTTGCATTTGTGATAGCCTTCTCAGGGTGCTTCGAATATGTTTTTTAACGTTATTTATAGAAAGTTGCTTTTATTTTACTCCTGAAATTTGATTCTTATATTTTATCAAAAAAGTGTGTATTAACTTTTTCCAATATAAAATAATTTTATAGTGCTTACACAAATACCATAAACATTGTTTTGGATAACATAAATCTTGCCGAATAATACCATTGGATATGCAAAAACAGGAGGCTGAAAAAATTTTCCCTTGCTTCAGTTGCTATAGAAAATATTATACTTTGTTTAAGAAATTATTCAAAAGGTACTGCAAAATTTCATTTAAATGATAAATTGGATACTTAGTCAACAGTCCTTTTATATGAAAAAAAGCAAATACAGCATATGAATTTAATGCAAGATGTTTGTTTCACAGATGTACACAGAGATTTCCCTACAGTTTTCTATATATATATATATATATATAGTGAAATTAATCACAAACATTGAAATCTCATTACAGAAACTCCACGTTATACAGTAAACAATAAGCTTATTTTAACAACTAAGTGAAATATTTTTACATAAAATGAATACATAATTTTTGTTTCAAATAGCAAATGAATTACAACGACCTACTCATCAGCCTTAATCCATACTTATTTTTCCCTTGATATTAATCATTCCACAAGTTGTATTTTTTTATTTCTATACAGAAGAGTTTAAACATCACTGTATCAGAGTCTAAGATAAAAAAAAGAAAATAGTGTACAACAGATATCTGTTGTAACTATTTTGTTAACCAATCACAAAGTTTGAAAAAGTGTTTCAAAACATACCCATAATGCATTAGATTGAGCAACAATGAATCAGCATTTCTGTACTTATTTATTGCTTGACCATTGTTTACAATTGTATGATATGAAGCTTGTGTATAGAATTTTTGTCATATTAAAGTATGAAAGCTCAATTTGTATGTGGTCAACATACTTAAAATGTTGCACAAGTATGTTGTATATGAATCTTTGTGACAGATCTATAGCCGTTCTTTGTGTAATCATTCATGCATTGTATGTATTAACTTTTATACATGTGGAGTGAAAAAGTATGTATTAATTGAGTTCTTTTTTTATCATTTTATGTATCAGCCCTGGGTTTAAAGATTGGTCTTTCATGTATGGAAAGGAAAATAGGTTTATGGTCAAGTCAAAGTAACTTACTGTCGTCTGCAGATGAATTGTTAATTTGATGTCTGCTCTTCATTGTTTAATAGTCCACATTATGTTAAGAAATCCACAAGGTGTACAACCTTACTGAAGTTTATCTTGTTTTCAATTTAATCATAAAATGAAGATTGTGAAAAGTCAAGCACATGTGCTTATTAAGGTGGTACCCAACACTTTCACTAAAATTAATTTGGTTCGTTTAATTTTCATAAAATTTTTACAAAGTATTTACTTTGACCCTTTAACAAAAATATAAAAAAATGAAAAAATTTGAACCAAGCGTTTTATCAGAAAAATGACACTGGTTATTTAGCAGTTTGACAAACACTAATTTTGATCATTGAGAAGCTTTATATTATTGCCTTCACAACGCAACGTAATTAAAACGTTTAGCTGATATTACAGAGTTATCTCCCTGTAGTGTTAGGTACCACCTTAATTTTCAAATTTTCTGAAAGCTTAGAAACATGGCCATATGTCAGCTTTCTTTTTTTATTTTAAATGCAAGGATATTAAATAAATAATTAGATAAATATTGATGTTGCATGTTTTTTCAGACATTCAAAATACATGTACCTTAAAAAGATGAAGTAAATATACAAGATTGGTATACATCAGTGTTGGAAAAGCAACAATTCAAACATTGAGTCAAAGGGGTTACACATTTTAGATTATATTTAGATTCATCACAATAACATGCCAAAAATTCATAGGATATTTTTCATTACTTTGACTTGGCCTTGTTAAGGAAATACATTTATTTTTCTGTGTAAATGAAGTTTTTGAATAATAGATGGATTATAATTGATAGGTATACCTTAAATTTGTCCTTTAAAACGGAACGGATATTAATTCACACACACAAAACAACAACATTGAAGCGTTGTGGTACTTTTTTATTTGGAGGTTAAAGAGGTTAATTATACCAAAACTAATATTTTATATTGTTACTGAATTCATAAGATAATAATAGTTCAAAGATCATTGGCTTACTATTGAAATGATGATAAAATATAATTTGAAGAAAATTGTTAAATGGATGTATGAATTTTTCATATTAATGCATTGATGAACAATCCTAACAGGGGATAATTACAAAAGTTTTTATATAACTACTAAAATGTATACTTTTATTGTGTGAAAGTATGAACTGATTTCTCCCTGTCTCACCCAACATCCTGAAGGAGACAGGGAACATGCACCTTTTCTTGTGATATGTAAAAAGGTTTTATGGTTAAAGGTCAATAAAATGAAACACCTGCAAGAAGATTAGAAAGACTTGAAAAACTCAAATACCTTTGGCTCTAGTTTTTATTATCTCTCTTACTTAGAAAAGTCTCAAAAGGTTAAAGTTCTTTCTAGACTGGAAATCTTAAACTTTGGAATCTTGAGATTTCTTTGGACTTGAGTTCTTCCATTGTTTAATTTCAAATTTGGTGTTTTTATCATTCAAAATTTATAAAATATGAAGATGTTTTTATCCTTTGAAATTTATAAAATATGAAGATAATTTCAGAAACAAAATGAAATTAGTTTCATATGTTTATATTATATAACAGTCATAGACTATTACTTTGAATTTGATCCTCCAGTTCAAAAAAGGGGGATATAGTTGTTTACTAAATTTGTTGAGTCTAGAAGTTATATAAAAACTTTTGAGATGCTCCCTTACATTCATGATAATCACTCATTTTATGAGATTATACTATATTACGAGGGTATAAAAAATATTGGTAACACTTTCATATTATTCCAAAATTTTAGTCAGTAATTATTTCTATGATCTTAACATAATATTTGTTTTAAAAGGTGAAATTGATTTTATGATTTGAAATTTTTATTGTGTTCAAATGTCATTGAAATGAAGTAATTTATTTTTATTAAACTATGCAACTCCATCGTTTGTGTGTTTTTTTTTGTTTTTTTTATAGTTAATTGACAAGTGTTCATGTGTGCATACATGATGTATGTCTTGGTAAAATGAGTTGTTATATTATGAATTCACATTTATCTGATAACCAGTTTAATTCTAAATGTCAAGCTCTAATTTGTCAGTGCTATTAATATAAATACAAGGAGATGTGGTATGAATGTGAATGAGGATATATACAGTGCTAGTTTACAAAGTTATAGTCTGCAAGAAGATGTGTCAACCTACCTGGACACAGTTGAAGGCTTTATATTGACCTATAGATACTTACTTCTATATCACTTGGTCTCTGATTGTCTCTGACATTGGAAATAATACCACATCATATTTTTGTGTTCTTGTGTACTATGGTTTTCATTTTGATATTTAAGGTGGTACTAACGCCACAGGGAAATAACTCTGTAAAGTCAGCTAAACGTTTTAATTACGTTGTGTTGTAAAGGGAATAGAATGAAATTCAAAACAGTGTGGCTGTGGCCATTGATTGACACATTAAATTCATCTATTGACTGGGACAATTTAGGTGAACGTTTGTATGTAATGACCACTGCTCACTATGTACTTTTTAAAGACACTTAAACTATGGGGTCACCAAAGGTTCTCAACACCTTAATAAAGTAATTCGAAAAATTAATCAGAAATAACACGATGTTTTGATTTATATCAATTATATAAATCAAAACATAAAGGTTATTCCTGATTAATTTTTCGAATTATTTTATAATTAAAGGCGTTAAGAAACCTTTGGTGACCCCACAGTTTAAATGTCTATCGTAGGTACGTCGTGAACAGTGGTCGTTACAGACAAACGTTCACGTAAATTGTCCCAGTCAATGTATGAATTTAATGTGTCAATCAATGGCCACAGCCACACTGTTTTGAATTTCATTCTATTAAGCTTCTCAATGATCAAAATTGGTGTTAATCAAACTGCTATATAACCAGTGTAATTTTTCTGACAAAACGGTTGGTTCAAAATTTTTGAAATTTTTATATTTTTGTTAAAGGGTGAAAGTAAACGCATTGTTAAAATTTTATGAAAATTAAACGAGCCAAATTAATTTTAGTGAAAGTGTTGGGTACCACCTTAACTTGAGCACTGTCTCATCGATAAGAGAATCCATAAATACAGGAGCAAAGAAGGTTTAAATCTTTTTATTTTAAGAGGTTTCAAATCTAACAACTACAGAACTTAACAGAACAGTATACATAAAAAATGAATGATATATAGCCTTACAAATGTAATGAGTTCATAACATTTTAGTATAGGCAAAAACATATTAATCCTTAAATTTGATGAAATAAGTTATTGATAAAAATGAGTTTGATGAAATATTTCATATTAATGAAAAATGTTGTGAATAAAATTGACACAAGAATATATGACAGGTCAATAAGGACATGCTTGTACATTTTAGTGTGAGGCACTCTAACAAATAACTAATGCTAATGTAATAAACTTATAGTTTACAAATTATAAAAAAAAAATAAAAATACAACCTTCACATTTTTTTCATGATTATAATTTTAAACCTATGGAAAATAAGTCTCTCTCCTTTTGTTCTTGATGCCAATGCATTGCAACATATTAATACTCATTTCTACATCAAGTTTATAGATTCATCTCACCTATTCAAAGTCAACATGGTATTATATCTATAAACAATAAAACCAGAAGGCTACACTAGAACTGTTCACCACACAATTCATCTATAAAAGTGTCAAGCACAATACTGTCACTACACTTGTGCAATAATTCGTTTGTTCTAACAACAGAAGTAAACATTTGGTATCATTGTAACTACTTCCCCCTCAGTATATCACCAACTCATTTAAAACTTGAATTTAACTTGTATAAGATATTTCATTCTTATTTGCTGAGTATTATAGACGATGAATTCATTATAGTTCAGTGTATATCCTGAAGGGTTCTTCACACCGGTGTTAACTGGTTTACCAAGAGGTACAACGGTTCCACATGGTCTGAAATCAAAAGAAACATTTTACCATATAGTCAAATGAATTTGTATGAAAAAAATAGACTTTTCTAAGGTAACCTTCACCAAGAAATAAAATGTACTAATGTAAATTCATTTATTTACTTAGGTAGGAAATAAGCTAATCATAGATACCAGGATTAAATTTTGTATTAACACCAGACGTGTGTTTCATCTTCAAAAGACTCATCATTAGTGACGCTTGAATCCAAAAAAGTTAAAAAAGGCCAAAGAAAGTACGAAGTTGAAGAGCATGCAAGACTAAAATTCCTAAATGTGTTGCCAAATACAGCAATTAAGGCAATAGATTCATGAGGAAGAAAAGCCTTAGTATTTCAAAAAGGAATTTTCATGAATTGGGGAAAAACATGTATTTTGGTGGATACTAAAAACACTTGATTTAAGTGATTTTGATTTTTTTTTACATACATATGAATATTAAAAACTTATGAGACAACTATCCTTCATAGTTATTGTTTCCCTTATGTTTTATTTTGATACTTACAATGTTTTGGTTATTGAGGGGTCTGGACCTTATTGGTTTACTTTTTTTAAAATTGTTATTTGGATGGAGAGTTGTCTCATTGGCACCCCCACAACATCTTCCTATATCTACTTATGTTTTATTTTGATACTTACAAAGTTTTGGTCATTGAGGGGTCTGGACCTTATGTTTTATTTTGATACTTACAAAGTTTTGGTCATTGAGGGGTCTGGACCAATTGATCCCAAGCCTCTTACACTGTGTTTTCCTGCAGGTAATTTATCTGCCTTATAATCTGCTGCTAATAAATCATTCGTTTTGCCCAATGAAACCTGAAATAATAATATAATTCTATGTTAATGTGTACTTCACAATAAATCTGCCTGACAATGTATCCTCTAGAAACAAAAATGGTAATCCCACCTCACCAAAGGTGTATTTACTTATCCCAACTTTGATTAAAGTTTCAAGTAAATTGATGAGAGCATACCAAGTTAGTGTACAACATTTGGAAAATGGGCATGAATCTAGCAGTTAAAGTCCCTTAACTCTGGAAAAAAAATCAACCAGAAAATGTTCACTAAACTTTTAGCAATCCTTACAAAATTATGTTTCTAGTCAATTGATCATTTATGCTTGGTATAAAGTAACATTTAAATTGCCATATAGAATTGTAATCTGGGCGGTGCAGGAAATTTTTTATTTACTATAATAACTTGAGTTTTGCAAGTATGGTAATACACATACACATTGTTTTGCAACATGGATATAGGAGTAAATATAATCAATGACTTGACATGTGCATATATATGATCTTCAGAATGATCACCTCATTGCACTATAGCGTGTGTTTTCTAAAAAACACAAGAAGAGAATAATCGCAACCTGAACAAAAGGCTCAATATATTTATCCAGTCAGTAACAATAGGTTTTTGATTGCACTGTGTGCAATATTTACCTGATGAAATGATACCCTGTCCATTAAAAGACAGGAGTAGTAAGGATTAAGTTCACATACCTCACTCAGTAAAATACAACCAATATTTTTAGATCTTGATGCAAAGCAGTAGTTAGCACTCTTACTGGACATGTCAGCAAAGTAGACACCTTTACCAAACTGAAAATAAGAAAGAAAAAAACCATTTATAAACATATAGTATTATAAATAATAGATGCTATGATAAAATTTGATAAATTATAAATCATATTTTTATTTCAATCACTATTTGATACTTTAAACATAGATTGTTAGCAAATTGTAATATTCATGACTTTAATCCTTAAACTTTTACGCCTGTGTGTTAAATTAGTGCTTCAAATATAAGTTTGCCCTTCACATCAATAATATTGCTTTATATAAAACATTCACACAGGGCCTACTTTTGTGCATATCACGTGATTGGAAAATAAGTGAAACTAACCCAACACTTAATTTCCCTATTTACAGTATTCTACATAGAAATTTACTGACAAATTCCATTTGACGACGTTTTTGCAATATTTATTGGTTTCGGTTTTGTCAAATGCATGTGAGGATTTTGTGTCATGAATTAATACAAAATATCTCTTCCTTTCGGTTAATTCTAATTTCCTTTTCTCTCTTTTGATTGAAGCTGTGATGTTTTTATTTTATGACAATCAAATTAATAAAACTTGGGTAATTATGATATAGATCAGAGTTTATATATATTCAGGTGTATAGGTCCTTAAGTTTTACAAAAGTTGACCATAACCTTTAACTTACTTAAGACAATGGAACATGCAGGTTGACTAAAGCTACCTTGGTTTAAGAGTATTTAACTATTGATGGCAATGAGTAGTCGAGTACTCAAGTATCTTGACCGAGTATCCGAGTATTAAATTTCAGATCTTTTGACATCCCTATATTTAACAGATAACTTACCAACTTATCAATGACAGGAACTTTCACTAAAAAAATTGCCTCTCTTGACACAGAATTTCTATCTGGTAACTTACCATGTATCCAGTTACAGGAGCTTCTGGTGGAGCAATGCGTAAACCTTGACTAAGAATTCCAACCCAGTTTGACAGTCTAGAACCATGCCACAATAACTGTCTGTAATGGATATACATAGGATATGTTTATAGATGGTATATTTCATTGAATAAGCTTTATTTCAGAAGACTCAATCTCCCCCCATATCCTGATGAATAGAAAACTCACTTATTTTTCAATATTTGTAATGTCTCAAAATAGGTTGTTTGAAAGTTTCATATCCTGATGAATATTCAAATCACTCTCTCTTTTTGAACTTGTAATATCTCAAAATAGGTTTTGTTTGAATTTTACATACTTTAATAAAATTTCCTTTATTTTGCTTTGTGTATAAATTATGTAAATGTAGAATGAATATTCATCATTGTCATACAATTCTAATCAGCAATTATCACGATTTCAGGTCATGTGCTCTGTGATTGGAATGATTTAACTGATTAATGTCTTTTTTCAGTTCCTGTTCTTATATGAGATCAGTGATTTTCATCATTTGATTTGACTATCATCTTGCAAGTAATTTTTTTTATAAAGATATAAGAAGATGTGGTACAAGTGCCAATGAGACAACTCTCCATTCAAGTCACATATAGTTTATATTCAGTAGCAGATTTTCACTACCAAGGACAATTTGACAAGCATAATGGTTATGTCTGTTTTGTCATTGGGAATAGTCCCCAATATCATCCCTACAAAACTCTAGAATAATGCTTCTTTTATTTAAATTTGTTTCTTCTACATTCACATGATTCATACAGCACCTGTTTCCAAGGTCTTTGAAATTTTTATCTTCTCCATGTTTCTTCATCTCAAAAAGACTGACTATTTCCATCTTATATTGACTATGAGTCGCTGCATGTGTATTAAGTAAATATTCATTTACCATCTGAAACAAAAACAGTATACACTGTAATAAAAGATCTGTTATAAATCAATTACAAACTAATGATACAAATTCATATTTGTTTTAAGATTCATCTTCTATGATAAAACAACTACTCTAACAAGCATGCTGAGAGTATTGCATACTGTCCCATTCCCGATAAAATTCATTGTATGGAACAAAATGCTAACTGGATCTATAAATGGTGTAAACTATTAGACAAACATCAAGTCAATATCTTCAAGCATGAAAAAAAAGGCCTCCAAAAGTGATTATTTAATTGAATTTTCTATGTCCAAGGATCATAACTCTGCACAAAACCATCAGACTGGAACAAAATTCAAACTTGATCTGTAACTTGTCATGATAAAACAATACAACAACTTCAAGCATGGAAAAAAAAAAGTGTGAAAAACTGAATTGCCGGACTGACAGATGGACAGAGTGCAAACCTCAAGTCCTCTCAACTTCATCTATAGGGGACTAAAAATTAAAATGTAGCAAAATGTTAACAAACGACCAAACAATACATTGATCTATAATGTGTTTATCCCACGTGTTAATCATCAGTGTTGTTTTAGAAAGCATGTGTATTTACCTTATAATCATCTGAAGATTTTTCTACAGGTACAATATCAACATTGAGTGATTTATAATGTCTGTCTATTGGGTTGTCAGACATATCTCCTTGTTTCAGTACTTTAATTGCAATCTCAATATCACTTAATGCCTGAAGAAAGAATAAAAATCGAAGTAAAGTATATAAAATTCTTAAAAGTTTATATTTGAAATGGTGAATTCAGATGAGTCAATATCCCTAATGCGCCTCAAAAGTTGTGTGTAAACAAAAAATCTCTGTGTAGTGATACAAGACATGTTTCTATTTTAACCATTTGTGTTGATTTGTAAAGTCGAGGAGCATAGAATAAATGTGTGAAAACTATGGTGTTATTAAATGTATTCAAAGTATTAAATTTTCAAAGAACTTATTGTGTGAAAAAAGGAATTTTTTACCATGAGGAGCCGCATCATAAAAGAATTTTCAGGATATGCTAAATTACAATAAAATGAGTCTCACTTCGTACCCCTAAAAAATAATCACATATGTGTAAATGTCTTAACTTCGAAAACCAGCCATCATACACACACCCAGGTTTATGATATGGACTGAGGTTTCCATTGCCACCTATGGAAAGTCAATTGCACAAATTGCCCCAGATGTGAAACATTCCAAATTTATTGACAATGCTGCTATTTTCTAGTTTCTGTTATTAAGTATCATACATTCACATATTTTTTACAGAATTAGCCTCCAAAATGGTCAGCCATATTTCGTGGTCTTATTTTAACCTTTACACATTAACTTCCTACTTTTTTTGATGTTGAGTTGTTTACAATTTTATAATGCTTTTAAATAACATAAAAAGAATCTTACCTCTAGTAAATGAATCTTACCTCTAGTAAATGAATCTTAGCTTTTACTTCTTCTTTTGATCTAATCAATGGTGGCTGTGACATACTGAAAGCAAACAAAACACAAGATTTCTAAACAAGAATGTGATCATAGTACACAGATGCCCCACTTGCACTATCGTTTTCTATGTTCAGTGGACCGTACAATTTGGGTAGAAACTCTTAATTTGATATTAAAATTAGAAAGATCATATTATAGGGAACATGTGAACTAAGTTTCAAGTTGATTGGATTTCAACTTCATTAGAAACTACTTGACCAAAAACCTGAAATGTGACAGACTACGACTGGGTAGACTAACAGACGAAAGGATGCAGAGACTGAAAAACATAATGCCCATAGGTAGGGCATATAAATAATATTACATGCACCTCCATTGTGTATAATTAAAGGCCATTTAAAATTGGTTCCAATTGTTCCATAAAATGAGGAGAAAAGATCATTTTCAGCTGAAAAATATCACATTCTAAACAATTTTTTGTTCTGCTTCACAATTCTGAAACTGATTAAAATTTGACTTTGATTTCCAGCTACTGCTCACTGATGATACCCCCGCTGCAACTGGATATTTTATATAGTGTAGACATATAAATATTTGGTAAACATGAAATTGTTGAGTGATGAATCTGAAAAAGCATCACACGGTATAGCTAACTTGTATCAACAGTGAAACCAAATTTCAGAATCCTTATGATGTAGTACCTGAGAAAGACAAGACAAAAAATATTCTTAGACGGATGGATGGATGGACAGACAGAGGTTTAACAGTATACCCCCATTTTTTTAAAGCGGGGGTATAATAAATATTATCAGAGTATAACCATGTTGTATTCATATTCTAAGTTTCTGTCAAATCAATATAAGAAATCTCTTTTTACAAGAACATGATCATGTGAAGAACTATGGGCTGTTTCATAAAAACCTGCATAGAAACCAGTATCCAGGGATAGACCTTTTATTACAGAATAACCACCCGTCTTAGGAACTTTTAAAACCCGCATACATTTTTAACTTGTACAATATAATTTAATTTAACCCACCTAATGTAAAAAAATCAAATTGCCCTTCCCCGAGTCTATTGTATATTTTTTATGTGACAGCCCTAACAATAAGTGTTGCTTCTGATTCTTGGTTGACCTTTGTATAATTGTCTTACCCAAAAGTATGTGGTATTCTGGTGTAGAATTCATTACAGGCTTGTGTCAAGTGTTGACCAAAATCTCCTTTGTTTATACAAGTTTCTATCTTCTTCAATGATGCATAACCAGCCTTCACTTGGTCAGTTGTTAATTTACCTGTTCAAAAGAAAATTTATTTAGCAATCACTTTCAGATTTTTCAAGCATCTTTAATAAATGTTTTTAATGATTATGTAATTTAAACCCAAATTTATTGTCATTTGAAGACATCATAATGAATAAGTGTACTAAGTTTCAAATTGATGTGATCTCTGACTTGTTTAGTTACAATAATGCGGATGGGAGCATGAAACGAATAAAAATAAAAGAATTTACCCAATGGAGCCTTTTTAGCATCATATTTCATTTCTTTGACAGCATCTTCCATAGACTTTACATCACATATCAAATCTATCAAGTTCTGAAAATAAACATATTTCAATAACAATGACTGTACTAAAAAGCCTGCCTAAATATATCTTATGGTTCATGTTAACTTATTGAAAATTTTAGGAATAAGATGGACAAATTTATTAGTATGTACTCCTAAATAATTTCAGTGAACATGACAATTCAGATATCAATTTCATATAAAAATATTTGATACTACAAAATGTATATTATATAGAGATTAAAACATGGCCTTTTCCATATCAGCCTGGGTATCATGCAGAGACCCCCATATCAGCCCGAGACGGAGTCGAGGTGCTGATATGGGTCGAGGGATGAAACCCAGGCTGATATGGAAAAGGCCATGTATTAATCGCTTTATCATATACTTCCGACAGTAGTTTCATGTAAGGCAAATAAACAAATGCAATAACTAAAACAGTCAAAAACTTTATAAAGAAGTTAAATCATGAATCAAATATACTAAAATTGTCCAACAACAGCATCACTACCTCCATATATATATGTATGGTAACATTTCCTATAGAGGCATTTTGAAACATTGGAAATTTGGAAGAGTTTTATGATCATTACTACTCCATGTTTGTTGTACTATAAAAATGATTCTTAATTGTCAACGGCATTTGTTAGTAAGTACTAAGCTATCCCCACAAAAGTTCCCGTAAATTTTGACGTCATCATAAAAAATATCTGACGTCACAATGGAAAAGGAAACAATCGATAACACCAGAAGTAACTTGCACGAGAAGCACTGTTATGGGTTTTTGCACGAGACGCCCCTGATATGGGTTATCAGCCCAGGTGGGAAATTATGGCTTGTGTACTTCGCTCATTACACATATGCAAAAGCTATCATATCAATGCTAAGTATATGATAAACAGAGATATTGTTGGCTTTTTTCAAAACTACCTCTACTTCTTTTTACTGGGAAAATATGCGTCATTTTCATCAAATTGGGAAATTTATAATGACCATGAATTTGACTGGAACTTCAATTTGCAGACCCCTTTCAAGAGGTAAACCCTTATTTGAAATAAGACACTTAATTGTCAGTGATGATACATAAATAGACCCTCAAATCTGCACATAGTCATTTTGGGCAAGAAAAATGTTTAAATGAGTGTTTTCCAGTTTGTATTCATGCACAATTACTACTGAGACTGCACTGTTTGGGAAAAAAGTTGTCTTTTTGGGAATAATTTTAAGCCATTTTTTTTCAAATTGGGAATCTTCTCCAGGGGAAAAAGCCTTTATTTTCCAGTAATTTAAGGCAAACAATATCACTGTTATATGACACTCATACAAGTTTCTACAGATTCATATATATTTGGATATGGTCTCATATTCACTTACCTCAAATCTTTCAATTAAGAAATAATTGATGCACACTATACTTTATTGTAATTTTAACATGGGCAGGCATTATATTTGTAATTATTTTTGCCCGAGCCATAGTGAGGGCTAAAATAACACTGATACAATGCCTGCCCATGTTAGAACTACAATAAAGTATAACTTGCATCAATTATTTAGATTCTGATTAGGACAATTAAGATAATTTCTATGTCCGATGTGTATAAGTGTAGAGCGTTTGTGTAGGCTCTTCCATAAACCTCCCTTTTTTGTTTGTAAACAAGAAAACGATCGGCAATGTGATTTTTCAGAGGGAGGACTTTTTAACAGCCATCATAAACAGTTGTTATATCAAGGTCAAATATGTAAATTTTGAATTGCAACACATTAGTTATAATAAATGAATTAGTAACAATTGTGCATCATTTAAGAGTTTGGAAGTGTTTAAAGTTAATAAAATATAGATTTAGAGCATGGGTTTATTCACAAAGCAAAAGAAGCATATCATATTAGAATGTGTTTTTTTATTGAATCAAGTCGTATAATCATTTCTAACAATTTCCCTTTTCAAATCAGACCACGGAACCAATATATCTCCTACCAAACTTATGTAAAAATTGACCCCAAGATCATATTCTCCATCAAAAATGGAATCTGTGTATAATCTCCTAATGATTGGAAAAGCAGTTTGAAAATAAATGAGGAATGCGTTGCAGATGCCATGACTTAACAAGAGGCTCTCAAGAGCCTGAATCGCTCACCTGGTAAACAATGCCTTATTGAACATATTGAACCATGCCAGGCAAACATGTACAGCTAACAATTCTTCAATATTACAAATATATATGACTTACTGTTTATAAATAAAGAAAATGAGACCAAAACACAAACACTTAAAACTTAGCAATGGACTGTGAAAATGAGGTCAAGTTCAAATAAAACCTGCGTAACCGACATATAGATCATAAAATATTTTCATACACCAAATATAGTTGACCTAATGCATAAAGTATTAAAAAAATAGACCAAAACTAAAAAAGTTAACTTTGACCACTGAATTATGAAAATGAGGTCAAGGTTAGATGACACCTGTCAGCTAGACATGTACACCTTACAATCATTCTATACACCAATTTTAGTAGACCTATTGCATATAGTATAAGAAAAACAGACCAAAACACAAAAACTTACCCCTATGTTCTATTTAAAGTAAGGGCGGCCATGTTTTTTGACGGATCAAAAATCGAAGCACACACTTTGTGCAGGATAATCTAAGGAACTATCATGCTAAGTTTCATCCAAATCCATTCAGTAGTTTCAGAGGAGAAGATTTTTTAAAGTTAGCAAATATGATGAACAAATTGTGAAAAATTGTCATTAAAGGACATTTACCCCTTAAGGGGTCAATTGACAATTTTGGTCATATTAACCTATTTGTAGATCTTACTTTGCTGATCATTTTTGCTGTTTACAGTTTATCTTCATCTATAATAATATTCAAGATAATGACCAAAAACTGCAAAATTTCCTTAAAATTACCAATTAAGTGGCAGCAACCCAACAATGGTTTGTTTGATTCATCTGAAAATTTCTGGGCTGATAGATCTTGACCTAATGAACATTTTTACCCATGTCAGATTTGCTCTAAATGCTTCCGTTTTTGAGATATAAGCCAAAAACTGCATTTGACCCCTATGTTCTATTTTAAGTAACGGCGGCCATGTTTTTTGACGGATCAAAAATCGAAGCACACACTTTGTGCAGGATAATCTAAGGAACAATCGTTTTAAGTTTCATTCAAATCCATTCAGTAGTTTCAGAGGAGAAGATGTTTGAAAAATTGTTAACGACGACGACGACGACGACGACGACGGACGCCAAGTGATGAGAAAAGCTCACATGGCCTTTTAGGCCAGGTGAGCTAAAAATGTAAGGCAAATTCTGCAATTTTTTAATTCACAAAAAATATAACTAAAGAATGGCATAAGTGATGCCATTTAAACTCAAACTGCATTTTATTTACATTTAGTATAAGTTTTATAACATTTGGTTGAGGCAAACTAAAGTTAGATAAAAGAAAATAATTTTGGGTCAAGGTATGGACGTTCAGTCGTACAGACAGACACTTGGGTAAACTATGGCGGGGGCATAAAACCCATTACAGACCAGCTTTTCTTAAAAAAACAACAATGTATAAATGAATATCATTTGTACAGGACTTTCCTTATATTGTTCCTACAGAGATTGATTTGAAATAGCTAAATGTAGAAAATATGACAAAAATTAAAAAAAACAGAACGATGCAATCCAATGCAAATAGTTGCCACTGGTGGTTAGCATAGTAGAATTAAATTTTCTTCATTACCACATTATTCAAAATCTTTTTTTTATCTTTTACAACTCAATGCTTGGTTTAAGATTTGTGGAAAAATATGAAATTTACCTGAAGACTTTTGTCTAGCTTTGAGTCTGGATATTTCATATCTTTTGTAACAGCAGTATCTACAACATCTTCTCCCTATAAAAAAGAACAAATATAATAAAGTAAGTGAGTCCACATCGTTAAAAGTGTCACTTATAAAAACATTAGTATCTTTAAGCAATCATAAACAATATTTTTTACAAGGATGTGTACAATTTTTTTTCTTAAATGTAATCATGAAAACAAAGTAAAATTTTTCATTTGAATTAACAATAGAACAATGATGTACAGGTTGTCATGCTTAGCCTTCCACAACGTGTAATTCAAAGTATCTGTACACAGGAAGTAGTTTTCTGACCAATTTATTACTTCTCATCACTATTTGAGCAACACTGAAGAAATATTCGTTGTCAAAATGCACATCAGGTGATGATGATGATGAAAGTTTTTAACGACCTTGACTGGCTATACAGCCCTTGCATGGTCAGTACATCTGGTGAAGCAGTATTGGTACCATCAATGCTATTGAGATGCTGACCAAATTCCAAGACAAGTACAATTGTTTTGGTGAAATATGC
Source organism: Mytilus galloprovincialis (assembly GCF_965363235.1). NCBI lineage: Eukaryota > Metazoa > Mollusca > Bivalvia > Mytilida > Mytilidae > Mytilus > Mytilus galloprovincialis. Next base: position 34,380,265 of record NC_134843.1, on the reverse strand, counting down.
GATAAGTTTTTTTTAAGTTCATTCAAAATATTGAAAATTCAATGCATCAGCACAAAATGTTTGGGTACAGTATAAACTATCGTTCAACCATATAAATTATTATTATAGTCACAACATTTTTAAAATATGCATAATTCCGGATGTGGTGTTTGTTGTTATGCAGTTTTCAATATCAATTGCATATTTAAATGGTCTGAATTTCAATCAACAATTTTAAGTTTTTTGACTGACCTTGCTATCTTCACCATAATCCATAGCTAACATATCATATTTCCCAGGTGAGTGAACAAATTTGCTGCGATTGGCCCAGTCATTTTTTGTTTTATCTGTAAATCTTAATATCAAGAAAAAATAATATATTTAATAACAAATATTTAATACTCATTCACCGTAGAAACTGTCAGAAGTTCATTTTTTCATAGAGAAACATTACCGTACATGATCATACATGGATTTCGTAAAATGGCTGCCTTATTATAGAAAAACAGGCATTTATATTATTGATATCCACTTTATCAACAAGAATATCAAGCAAGCCTGCTAGGGTGAGCTGATAAGTCAGTCTTACAAAATGAAAAGTCGTTACTGTGGATTCATTATTATTCTTGGGATACCAATTTTCGTGGATTTCGTTGATACAGGCAAACAACCGAAATTAGATGTTCAACGAATGACAAATTTTACAAAGGCTTGTATGCAGACTTCGGTAAAACCACGAAATTAAACATCCACGAATATGTAAGTTTCCATGAATCCACGAAAATTGGTACACACGAAAATAAATTAATCCACAGTATCCTTTTTATCAGCAATTTGTCTTGACTGAAGAGTTTTTGGTCGAGAATATGAAATAAAATGGAATAGTGAGTAAACTACTTTTAGGCGTACACAACATTAGGATAGTTGTAAAGTTGTATGAATGAAGTTGCATGCATTTCATTGCTAAATTGGGATGAATTTAGGCATGTGATGTTACTGCACAGATACATAACATCATTGCCTAAAATTTTCAAGTATCAAGTCTTGTCCATGATCTTAAAAATATTAGGGAAAAAGATCACAGGGAAAATGTACAAATTGCCCATAAAATGTCATACATAACAGTTAAAATCAGTATAGCTGAATGAATAAACATAAAGCCACTTGTGTTCATCATCCAGTAAATCTTCTGCATACAAGAAACGCAGAAAGTGTGTATTGATTATTATTCATGGAATACCTATTTTTATTGATTTAATAAGTATCGCAGAAAGTGTGTATTGATTATTAGTCATGGAATACAGTCGACTCTCGTTATGTCGAAGTCAGCCGGACCAGAGAAATATTTCGACATACACGTAGTTCGACTCAAACGAACACCGAAAGTTCGACAATCTAAGGAACACAACTCTTGCTTAGCTTGGTAAAGCTAAAATAAATCCAGGTGAATATGGCAAGGGGATCGATATTATAGTATTCAATTGTTTCAATTAAAACAAAAATCCAATGGCTTTTCCAAGAGAGTAATTTCCAATCGACAGTTTCATAATTCAGGTCGCTAATAGCTGACAAAATTGTTTATTCTAGGATACAAGAGATTTAAGAAAATTTTGATTTCTATTCATTTTGTTTTATATGTTTATCTCACTCTTTCTTTTCAAAAGAATATATAACAAGATTAAAGACGCCGTTTGAGTAGTTTTTAGGTGATCATCAACGGAAGCCATAATCCTCACTTTATACACACCCAAGCTCATTAGTGTAAATCACAAATTAATTGTTTTGTAAACAATTTAAATACTTTTTCATGAACATTAACAATGTATCACTAATTATTTATAAAAATTCTATGAAAGATAATCTTAGGTAAACACTCATGGAAATAGCATGTCATAAATCAATGCGACCGGAAATTTAATTACATGTGTATTGTCAGATTAACTCTTCAATCCATTTAAATCCCGGAGGTCATGTTTTGACATATGTGTATTAGTTCGAGATAAAAAATGAATTTTGAATGCTTTTGTTAATCTTGGGACTGTAAATTTCGTTCGACTCAACCGAAATTTTGACTCATCCAATTTCGACTCATCAGGAATCGAATTACATACTTTTGTATGGATAAAGTTCAGGACCACGTGAAAACTTTGACTCATCCGAAATTTCGAGTCAACCAAGTTCGAGACAACAAGAGTTAACTGTACCTATTTTTATTGATTTATAAGTATCGTAGAAAGTGTGTATTGATTATTATTCATGGAATACCTATTTTTATTGATTTAAGTATCGCAGAAAGTGTGTATTGATTATTATTCATGGAATACCTATTTTTATTGATTTAAGTATCGCAGAAAGTGTGTATTGATTATTATTCATGGAATACCTATTTTTATTGATTTAATAAGTATTGTAGAAAGTATGTATTGATTATTATTCATGGAATACCTATTTTTATTCATTTAAGTATCGCAGAAAGTGTGTATTGATTATTATTCATGGAATACCTATTTTTATTGATTTAAGTATCGCAGAAAGTGTGTATTGATTATTATTCATGGAATACCTATTTTTATTCATTTAAGTATCGCAGAAAGTGTGTATTGATTATTATTCATGGAATACCTATTTTTATTGATTTAATAAGTATCGTAGAAAGTGTGTATTGATTATTATTCATGGAATACCTATTTTTATTGATTTAAGTATCGCAGAAAGTGTGTATTGATTATTATTCATGGAATACCTATTTTTATTGATTTAAGTATTAAGTATACATTTACAATAGGCTAGTATCAAAAGCTAACCTTGGCAAAATCATGAAATCAAATATCAATGAAAATTGGAAACCACAAAAATAAATAAATTAACAGTAAATGATCCTGATATTGCCCAAGACATTATAACAAAGTCTCTAATTTATTTGTTTAATGGTGTTTTACATTGCTTTCCATACATGTTTTTTGTCAAGGAAATTTGAGCATACACCAACAGTAAAATCTATTAAGAGACATAAGTGACATACATGTATATCAAAATCTCAGTAGACTGACCAGAAAATTGACAGTGACTTATGGTTGCTAACTTCTGTGTCATTTGGTCTCAAGTGGAGAGTTGGGTCAATATCTTTAATTGTTTTTACATAGGCTGTAATGGTAACGTTTTTTCCTGTAGCTCAGTCCACATTGTAAACTTTGATATGTATGATAGCTCGTTTTGAAGCTGTGACATTTTCACATATGTGGTTAAATTTTCAGGTACGAAGTGAGATTACTTTTTCTGTAAATTAGCTTACACCAAACATCCTTTCGTGATGAGGCTCCTAGTGATAAAAAAATCTCTTTTTTAACACAATAAGTTCTTTGAAAATTTAATATTTTGAACACTTTTTATAGCTCCATAGTTTTTACACATTTATTCTGTGTTCCTCTACTTTCCTAATCACCACAAATGGTTAAGCTCAGTTATTTGTAAAAAAATAGAAACATGTCCACTACCACTACACAGAGTTGTTGTTTACACATGACTTTTTGAGTGCCTCATTTCGAGGTGCATTAGGGATATTGACCCAGTTGGTCTCAATGGCTAACTTATCACATCTTTTTATTTTTACATTCAACAGAATACTGGATATAACAAAATACTTTCATTTTGAATATTATAAAGCAATGGCTATTAAGACTTACAAGTGTGTCTTTCTATGTTATAATGTTCATGATGTTATACTACTGTTTCAGGTTAGGGTGATGGTTGGTGCTTGTTAAAATGATTAAGCCTGCTGCATTTGTTTGCACCTGTCCTAAGTCAGTAATCTGTTGTTCAATGGTTATCGTTTGTAGATGTGGTTTATATGTGTTTCCTCGTTTCTCACATATATTTTTTTATAGATAAGGCCCTTGGTTTTTCATGTTTAAATTGTTTTACACTTGTCATTTTGGGGCCCTATATAGCTGGCTTATCTGTGTGAGCCAATGTTCCCTATTGAAGGCCGTACTTCAGCCTATGATGATTTACTTTTTACACATTGTGACTTGGATGGAGAGTTGTCTCATTGGCACTCATACCACATCTTCTTATATCTATTGACAGATTAATACACAACTTACTTTTTACAGAATGTTTTCTTAGCCACATCTAAATTAGTACCACATGGAATTAGGTTATTTTGACCTTTATAACCAACACGCCCCCATCTAAACCAAACATGGTAGGACTTCTTACTGTCTTCCTCCAATAACTGTATCATAAAGTATTTGTTGTTGTTGTTCCCAACATTAGTCTGAAATTAATGGTCAAGATAATTTTATTTACAAGATTTTATTTTTCCTTTTCTTACATTGAATACTTTATTCAACTCATTGATGTGTTGTTATTCCTTTTTTCCACTGACATTTTTTTTTGATATGACTCGTCATTCATATTTCAACAGAAGTTTTTTTTACTGATATTTTGCCTGCCATTACTTAAAATCACAAAAGTTCCAGCTTAAATTTGCATCACAATTCATTTAACAAGTTCACTTAAGATTGAATTCATGTTGAAGCTGTTTGAAGAAGTCAGACGGATATTCAGAGCAAAATCTAATATTGTGGAGAGTTGTCTCATTGACAATCATACCACATCTTCTTTTTATTTATATATTTTTTTCAAACATTGTTTCAAATTTTAAACATACATTATATATTTCAACAAATTTAAGTCTTTTTAACATGCATCATTTTATTATGAAATTGTAATTTTTAACATGGAGTTAATTGTATCTTTTTTACAAACCTGATTTAGCATACAATCCCAGATATCTTTTCCTTCATAAAATACATGTGCTTTGCCTAACATTTGAGTACATTCTGAATCTACAGGTGCCTTGCCTTTAATGACAACTGTCTTTACTGTAAATACAATAAACATGAGCTTTGCCTTATAACTGAGTACATTTTGAACCTACTGGTGCTTTCCCTTTATATGTAACTGTCTTCACTAAAAAAAATAAGGCTCTAAAGAGCCTGTGTCGCTCACCTTGGTCTATGAGCATATTAAAGATTCATGACAAAATTGTGTTTTGGTGTTGGTGATGTGTTTGTAGATCTTACTTTATTGAACAATCTTGCCGCTAACAATTATGTTTATCTATAATGAAATTGGCCCAGAAGTGACAATGGAAAATATTTGTAAAAATTTACAAAAATTTACAAAATTTATGAAAACTGTTAACTAGAGGCTCTCAAGAGCCGGTATCGCTCACCTGATTCTACTTGGGTTTTTGAAATCATATAAAAAAAATTTCTAAAAGATTTTAAGTCATTTGTATGCATTTCCCATAGGGTCCTATGTTAAACTAAGTCCCCCGCTGGCGGCCATCTTGGATGATGGATTGGCTACAAAGTAACAACACTTGGCCAGCACCTCATAAGGAAAGGAACATTCATGATATGTTTGATTTCATTTAATTCAGTGGTTCTTTAGAAGAAGACTTTTGTATGCATTTCCCATAGGGTCCTATGTTAAACTAAGTCCCCCCCACTGGCGGCCATCTTGGATGTTGCAATGGCGACAAAATAACAACACTTGGTCAGAATCTCATTAAGAACATTCGGCCATCTTGGATAATGGATCGGCAACAAAGTAACAACACTTGATCAGCACCTTATAAGGAACATTCATGCTATGTTTTCTTTTATTCCATGCAGTGGTTCTCTAAAAGAAGTCATTTGTATGCATTTCCCATAGGATCCTATGTTTAACTAAGTCCAGTGTTTTCCCTAGGCTATTCAAGCATAGCGGTACCGCTACGCATCAATTTCGACCGCCATGCTTTCATCATTGCCGCTATGCATCCCGCTATGTGTGAAAATCGTAGCTGTGTAAAATATTTATTATCGATATTTTAAAAGTGAAGTGAAAAGTAACAAATATCCGCAGGTGATTTAAACTCATCCGACTGATAATTGGATGCATCATGTAGCGCGTGCCGGGATTTTACAACCTTCTTAATTAGTTCGTTATACTTCTAGACTTCAGTTACATAATAGAAGTTGCCAGATAGCTAATAAATAAATAGTCAAATTAATCTCCAATGCTCAAGACGTGAAGTACTTTCTGTGAAGAAAAAAAAATAAAATAAGTTTAACCTTTTCTGTAAATTGACTTTTACCTGTGCCGTGGCTAACTTTTAAAACGGGTTTTTGACATCGTTGTTTAACAGAGATCTTTACAATGTATAATCTTGGTCAGGTTAGTTTATAAAGCTAACATAATTTCACCGAGAATGAACAACATATAATTTTTTTAATAATTTTCGCAGTTACTTCAACAGTTTATAGAAGGTCATAGAACGTCGATGAACTATTTTTTGATTGGTCTTAACTAAAAGATATTTTTAGATTAGTTGCGGTTGATTGATTTTATCAAAGAATACACATCTCCGGGCCGAGTAAAAGACGGTCTTTTTATGAAAAATTTAAAAGATTTGATAATTTACGGAATAATTGTTTTTTTAATAAACTTGTGTTGTTTTATTTTTATTTTAATGGGTCACAAGCTTAAATACGCGTAGCGGCCTCAATTACCGTTTTTAAACAAGTGATCACAAGTGGGGCTAAATTTCTTTCACTTCGGCAAGATAGGAATTTTACAATTATGAATCGTTATAAATATATCAAAGAGGGGTGTATTGAAATCGATAGTTAATTTTCATGAAATAAAATGTCAGCTTAGTTTCAGAATAGGTAATTGCCAAAAATGTCATCCGTCGTATGTCAGGTATAAGTCAGTGACGACTTCTTTAATTAACACAAATATACTTTATTTTATTGTTTCCTGTATTAAAAATGTCTGAAGTAATGATGACACTCAAACTTGTATTTAACAACTTGCTGTTGATGATGAAACCATTCTATCCGCATATAATCCCTGCACTACAATATTTTTTTCAGACTCTAGCCAAACATTTCAAGTCAGTTGGAAGTGAAATAGAAGTTCTGGAAGAATGTTAAACACTGAGAACACTGTTAGTGAAAGAATGTAAAGACATGACATTTAGGAAGACAATGAACAAAGTTGCCAGTCTTGGAACTTTGTATCCTTGTCTGTCTAAGTATGCAGCAATTGGTCTTGTTTTGCCAGTTTCAACAGCTGATTGTGAAAGATGTTTTTCCTGTTTGAACAGAGTGAAAACATGCTTGAGAAACAGACTATGCCAAAAAGTGCTGAACTGTTTAATGCATATATCAATTGAAGGACCAAAGGAGGAAGCTTTTGATTTTGACAAATGTGTAGTGACCTTTGGAAAGTTAAAACAGAGGAAAATATCAACAAAATAAGGTGTACCTGACATTATGTGTAAATAACTATTGCAGACCAGGGCTTCCAAAATTTTTTTGAGCCAGTCGGACATTTTAATCCCTAAGACTAAGTCACAAAAGGCAACTATGGTAATCAGATGGCCATCTCAATGATTGACATTAGATTAAAAAAGAACGATATTAAACTTTACTTTGTTATGAATTTGTTGTTTTGACGTAAACTGTTAAATTGGCAGTGCATCATTCAAAGTGTGCACATCAGCGTGATCATATCTCCTGAGACTCTTTATTTGTGGAAAATGACTTTGTCTAAAACTTTACTTTCGCTTTTAAAGTCACATTTTCAAAACCGGATGTTGACTTGACAATGGTAAAACATGGACCATAAACGGATACCTAAAATCTGTGTATGTTACAAAGCACGACTGAGTGAAGAAGTTCTTTTCATGTTATTTCTTCAACAAAATACTTGAAATGAACGTTAGATTCAGGTATCAATGATAATTTTAGCATTTTTGAAGAAATGTAGGATGCATAATTAAATTTCCCAATGTCTGGTACTGAAAATAGTTTACCTGTCACCTGAACAGGTAGTTTTCAGCTGGATAACAACTAATTAGCCTTGATTAAAATTAGAAAGGATTGAAGGGTTGTTTTGATAATAATTAATCGTCATGTCACTTTTATGACCCGAAATGTGTTGCTGTTAAAGGCAAAAGGTTGGGTCAAAAAGATCGTGAATTATGTTAAAATGACCGAAAAAAACTTGAAAACTAAAAAATATATGACCGTTTCATGCTTTGCCCAGCCAAATTTTACCGGACATAATACAATTGTCCGGAATATATGACCATTTTGGAAGCCTTGTTGCAGACTGGATTATTTTATTTTTATTATTGTTTGTAACTTAAGGGCTTTCATTTATTCCTCTCATCTGTGATAAATGCTTTAGAGTTGCATGATTTGTATGAATTGCTATAACTATAATAAAACAATTAGATTGGTATATTGCTTTTAATATATACATTATGTAGTGTAAATAGTTCTGAAAAAAAGAAGTGTCGCGCGACGCGTTGCAAATTAACCATGGACCCACCATGCATGAGAAATTTTCTAGGGAAGACACTGTAAGTCCCCATGCTGGCAGGCATCTTGGATGTTGGATCCGCTACAAAGTAACAACACTTGGTCAGCACCTCATAAGGAACATTCATGCCATGTTTGGTTTCATTCCATTCAGTGGTTCTCTAAAAGAAGACATTTGGATATATTTCCCATAGGGTCCTATGTTAAACTAATTCCCTTGCTGCCAGTCATCTAGGAAGATGGATCGGCTACAAAGTAACAACACTTGGTCAGCACCTCATAAGGAACATTCATGCCATGTTTGGTTTCATTCCATTCATTGGTTCTCTAAAAGAAGTCATTTGTATGCATTTCCCATAGGGTCCTATGTTAATCTAAGTCCCCATGCTGGCAGCCATCTTGGATAATGGATCGGCTACAAAGTAACAACACTTGGTCAGCATCTCATAAGGAACATTCATGCCATGTTTGGTTTCATTCCATTCATTGGTTCTCTAAAAGAAGACATTTGGATATATTCCCATAGGGTCCTATGTTAAACTAAGTACCCCGCTGGCAGCCATCTTGGATGATGGATCGGCTACAAAGTAACAACACTTGGTCAGCACCTTATAAGTAACATTCATGCCATGTTTGGTTTCATTCCATTCAGTGGTTCTCTAAAAGAAGACATTTGTATATATTTCCCATAGGGTCCTATGTTGAACTAAGTCCCCCGCTGGTGGCCATCTTGGATAATGGATCGGCTACAAAGTAACAACACTTGATCAGCACTTCATAAGGAACATTCATGCCATGTTTGGTTTCATTCCATTCAGGGATTCTCTAAAAGAAGTCATTTGTATGCATTTCCCATAAGGTCCTATGTTAAACTAAGTCCCCCGCTGGCGGCCATCTTAGATAATGGATCGGCTACAAAGTAACAACACTTGGTCAGCACTTCATAAGGAACATTCATGTCATGTTTGGTTTCATTCCATTCAGTGGTTCTCTAAAAAGAAGTCATTTGTATGCATTTCCTATAGGGTCCTATGTTAAACTAAGTCCCCCGCTGGTGGTCATCTTGGATGATGGATCGGCTACAAAGTAACAACACTTGGTCAGCACCTCATAAGAAACATTCATGCCATGTTTGGTTTCATTCCATTCAGTGGTTCTCTAGAAGAAGTTCAAAATGTAAAAAGTTAACGACGACGGACAACGGACAACGGACGCCAAGTGATGAGAAAAGCTCACTTGGCCCTTCGGGCCAGGTGAGCTAAAAATTGACTATAAAGGACAATAACTCCTTAAGGGGTCAATTGACCACTTTGTTCAAGTTGACTTATTTGTAGTTCTTACTTTGGTGTACATTATTGCTGTAAATAGTTTATCTGTATCTATAATAATATTCAAGATAATAACCAAAAGCTGCAAAATTTTCCTAAAATTACTAATTTAGGGGGCCCAACAACAAGTAGCCCGATTGGTCTGAAAATTTCAGGGAAGATAGATCTTAACCTAATGAACAATTTTATGCACAGCAGATCTAAATGCTTTGGATTCAGAGATATGAGCCAAAAACTGCAGTTTACCATATGTACTATTTTTAGCCAGGGCAACCATCTTGATTCACGGACGGGGTCATCTGACTCATTTTTTAAACAAGATACCCTGATGATGATTCTGGACAAGTTTGGTTAAATTTGTCTTAGTAGTTTTAGAGGAGAAGATTCTTGTAAAAGATTACAAAAATTTACAAAAAATTGACTATAAAGGGCAATTACTCCTTAAGGGGTCAACAGACCATTTTGGTCATGAGACTTATTTGTAGATCTTACTTCGCTGAACATTATTGCTGTTTACAGTTTACCTCTATCTAAAATAATATTCAAGGTAATAACCAAAAACGGCAAAATTTCCTTAAAATTACCAATTTAGGGGCAGCAACCCAACAACGGGTTCTCCGATTCATCTGAAAATTTCAGGGCAGATTGATCTTGACCTGATCAACATTCCCCCCCCCCCCCCCCCCCCCTCAGATTTGCTCTATGCTTTGGTTTCAGAGATATAAGCCAAAATCTACATTTTACCCCTATGTTCTATAGGCGGCCATCTTGGTTGGTTGGCCGGGTCACCAGACACATTTTTTAAACTAGATACCCCAATGTTGATTGTGGCCAAGTTTGGTTTGATTTGGCCCAGTAGTTTCGTAGGAGAAGATTTTTTAAAAGTGAACGACGGACGACGACGAACGCAAAGTGATGAGAAAAGCTCACTTCGCCCTTCGGGCCAGGTGAGATAAAAAGCACTATGAGAGTAAAGCATAGTCTCCTACCAGTTAAAAAGTCATTATATTGAAACAAAACGCAAAAAAAAAAAATATTACTTGCATGCATTTTTTTAAGGTCAAAGGACTATTACTTAGCAAAATAATCATCTCAATGGAACAAAAAAATTGAACTAGATCTATAACTTGATCTGTAACTGGTCATGAAAAAAAATGTACCAAATATCAAATTGCTCAAGCATTAAGAATAAAAGGGTGGAAACTTATTTGCCATACTGACAGAGTGTAAATCTTAAGACAGTGAAAAGCTTTTCGTACCCTTTTCTTCAGAGCCATTTTCATCAGCTCCTGATTTTCCTTTCTTCCCTCCACTTTTAGCAGCTTTGCCTTTGCCTTTACCAGCTGACTTTGAGGTCGTAGGTTCATCCTCAGGTTCTACTTTTACTTTCACAGCATCTCCTCTACTTGATACTCTTTTAGGTGCTACCTTCTTTGGTGAATCTATTGGTTCAACGGCATCTGTATCACAAATAAACGTCCTCATATAGATTGAACTTTTTACAAAGTATCATATCAAATTGAGTAATAAGCCTATCAAAATTTAAATTAAATAGTAAAACCAATACTTTCTTTCCTTCTATTTTTATTAAAGCCACATTCATCACTATGTGCTATTTGTGCCAATCAGATTTTATTAGTAGACAAAACCAGAGTGCCTGGAGAGAACAACCAAATTTGGGTAGGAACAAACAAATAATATCCATCAGCTTTAAAAAACATCTGTATTGTCACTATCAAAAAAGAACATTCAAAATCTTAAATCTTTGATTATCTTTTTTTCCTCAGCATTTTCACATCATTTGTTCAAATATATTTTAATTATTAGTTTTCCAATAATATAGGGTTATTGCATAACTATTGGGGAATATTGTTGTCCCGAGTAAAGTTTTATATTGCACGAGCTTGCGAGTGCAATATATGTTCTACTAGGGACAATATTCCCCAATATTCATGCAATAACCCTTTTATTGTATAGCAATATAATATTTGAAAGTAAAAATTGGTTTAAACTAAGATTTTGAAGTTGATGACGTCTTGAATTTTGAAGATTTATTGCACTAGTGCAATATTAGAATTTATTGCATGCTAACTTTTGGTTATTTTCTGTGGGAAATATGATACTGCTATGCAATGAAAGTCATTCTTCTAACTTTTCTCACCAGATTTACATCGATCAATAGTACGAGCTACATTGGTGACTGTATTAACCTGTTCCATTTGAGCAAAGTCTATATCATAAGCTCTGTGGTTGGCCACTATATTGAGATCCTTCCCTGAAATTCTGGCATTCTCTATTTCGACAGAATGTTCAGCATTGTATGGAATCCATTTACCCTTCTCATCCTCCCACTGCCATACATAGTAATCTAAAAGAGATAAAGCATTATATGGATTTCATTTACCCTTCTCGTCATACCACTGCCATATATAGTAATCTAAAGAAGATAATTATAGTTAGTTCTCATGTTGTGTTGTTACACCACATTGCCAAGGAAAGGGTTAAGCACTCAAACATGTTTTTCTTAACATGATTGTCCCAAGTAAGGAGACTGTAATTCAGTGGTTGTTGTTGGTTTCTGTCTATCATGTTTGTTTTTCATAAATTGTTTAATTACATAAATCAGGCCTTTAGTTTTCTAGTTTTAAACGTTTCACATTTTTTCAAGTCTTTTATAGCTGAGTCCTTAATATAGATTTTATCGGATTGTTGAAAGCTGATTAGAAATAGCTGACAGTCCATGCAATCATTAAAATTTAATATAAAAATAATATCAGTTAGATTTAGTATTTTAATGTGTGGTTATTCGTGTCTTATATAAAAGGTGTTGTGAATAGGAAATTTTTATAGTCCCACAACATCTCTCATTTATTTTTTTGTGTCGATTTTGAGGATTAAAAGGAGTAAACTGTTTTCATCAGTTGTTTTACTTGAAATGCAAAATGATTAATTAATTACTAATGTCAGTCAGGGGCACTACTTGCAAAAGTATTTTTCATTTACTTCAAGAAGTAAAAAAAAAATATACACATATAAGTTAATTATAATGTTTAAATAGTCTCCCCTTAATTTTCTCAAAAATTTACTTGTATCAGTGAATTTGTCTTACAATCCCACAAAAATAATCAAGTTTTGAGAAGTAAATCATGCCTTTAATGATTTTTTCGAGGTTAGCTCATAATTTTTTATTAGAGTTCATCTCATTAATTCAACAAAGAAACTGATTGCGCAAGCTCTTAAAAGTATTTGCACAAGGCCTTCAAAAATTGCTCCTTGGGGCTTGTAAATAATCAGTGTTCTGAAGATAACAGACAAATGGGATTTTCATTGTCCATGAAATCACACTTAAATGATTAGTAAAGACATCTGCAAAGGGCAGACAATTCAAAATTCTTTTTGAGCAACAAAATCCTAAGAATTCAAGAAAAGAAGATAGGATGATTTTTTACTTACACAAGTAAAAAATTCTGAATGTATAAGGGACATAGCTCAGCTATTTTTTTTACCTATACAAGTAAATAAAATTCACTTGTATAAGTATCCTACAAATTTACTTATGCAAGTATATTTATATTACTTCAAGTAAATAAAAATTACTTGTTCAAGTAGTACCCCTGACTGAATGTACTTTATGCATGTGATTTGTCTAATTCAATTGAATTAAATCAAAGCGAGAACTCAACCCTCTATATATCGTTTTAGTAATGTTTCTTCAAGGTCTAATCAAGGATGGACCATACTTATTTTCATATGAACAAAGTGTTGAGAGAAAATAAAAATTTGAGCTACATATTTTTTATCTTGGGATTGACAGTTTGCATCTATTTAAACATACACATCAAATAAACAAACAGAACACATCAATTAAACATACCATCACTCTTATCATCTTTAACAGCTAATCTGACCCTTCTTGACCACCCAGTCTTACTGTTCTTCTGTACCATTTTGTCAAAGACAACCTCTAAACTGGCACCACCAGCAACATCAAAACTCATCTAAATTTACAACAGTTTTTAATCATATTAGCATGTTTAAATGTTACTTAGGTTTCGTGTTGTTCAGTCTTTAGTTTTTTATGTTTTGTATTGTGTTCGATTGTTTGTCTGCTGGTCTTTTTTTCCCCTTCTTTTTCCCATGGCATTGTCAGTTTATTTTCGACTTATGAGAGTTTAAATGTCCCTCTGGTATCTTTCTCCTTTCTTTTAAATATAACTGAAAATATGATGACACTAGATACACCTTAATGCTTTTGACAACAATATTCACTAAACTGTACTGAACATTATACGAAGTTGTATAATAACCAATTCATTTAGCTTGAACTAATAACATTTTTGAGAGAAAAATAGTCAATAGAGGATAAAAAAGGAATATATTTACTTTAAACATTGTACTTAACTATAATACATGTAATAGTTATGTATTTACTCTGAACTGTTGTCTAGTTATAGTTGTAGTAACTTTGAACTTTAATATTACTTTTTATTGTATAGCAATATAATATTCCCCACAGAAAGTAACCAAAAGTTAACATGCAATAAATTCTAATATTGCATTAGTGCAAAAATCTTCAAAATTCATGACGTCATCAACGACAAAATCTTAGTTTAAACAAATTTTTACTTTCAAATATTATATTGCTATACAATAAAAGGGTTATTGCATGAATACTGTTGAATATTGTCCCTCATAGAACATATATTGCACTCGCAAGCTTGTGCAATATAATGTTCTACTCGGGACAATATTCCCCAATATTCATGCAATAACCCTATAATACAATAATAGTTACATTTAGTTTGTTCTGTCATGTCTGTAGAAGTAATATTTTGTTTGATCTACAAATAGTTTGAAATTGATAGGTACATTTACTTTGTACAATAATATATTTTTTACTTTGACTCACAGATGGTTTCTTTAAATTAAAAGCATCAGTAATACTTTCATTTTTATCATCAGAGTATTTTGTCCAGGTAGATTTGTCACCTTCCCATTCCCATCTGACTGTTACACCATCAATCTGTGAACCAAGTTTGGATTTCTTTGTTGGTACTGTATCTCCACTGCCATCTTCAGTTGTATCTGTAGTGGAATGAAAAATATGAAAAATGATTAATAAAGATTGAACGCTAAAGTTAACCAATTTCGATAACTTATTGACGATGTTATTTATGTATTATTGTCATTTTGTTTATTTTCTTTGGTTACATCTTCTGACATCAGACTCGGACTTCTCTTGAACAGAATTCTAATGTGCATATTGTTATGCGTTTACTTTTCTGCATTGGCTAGAGGTATAGGGGAGGGTTGAAATCTCACAAACATGTTTAACCCCGCCGCATTTTTGCGCCTGTCCCAAGTTAGGAGTCTCTGGCCTTTGTTAGTCTTGATTATTTTAACTTTTAGTTTCTTGTGTACAATTTGGAGTTTTGTATGGTGTTCATTATCACTGAACCAGTATATATTTGTTTAGGGGCCAGCTGAAGGATGCCTCCCTGTGCAGGAATTTCTCGTTGCATTGAAGACCTGTTGGTGACCTTCTGCTCTTGTCTGCTCTATGGTAGGGTTGTTGTCTGTTTGGCACATTCCCCATTTCCATTCTCAATTTTATTGGAGGAGTCGATATTTGCAACTTTTTTATTCGGTCAATTATTTCTTGCTTAACAGTATTTGACTTATTAAAGTCGTATTTTGTCTTGCATTAAAGGGAGACAAATCCTAAAACTTACAATTTTAGACTTCTGTGAGTCAAAAGCAGATTCAGACTTATTTATGTCTGAGCTCTGACTGATAATTAGCAAGTTTTCATTAATTAATTAAAATCAGCTCTTTTTAATTTTAACTCATACTTCTACCAAATTGTACCCAATATTTTTAAACATTATAATGCTTCATTCTTTTATTATTTTGTAGTTGATCTACTAATATAATTTATATTTAAAAAAAAAATCCTCAAGTTTGCACGATCCATAGATTATTTGAAAAGGATATTTTACTGAATATTGCCTTGGACATCGTCTTTTATTTTTAATCAGCCGACAGACCCGTTCAACAACCATACATACAGATAAGCTGACTTGTAGTTATTTCCAAGTCTCTGTACTGGTCATACAACATGTATGTTGCTACATGTATATACAATGATATTATATGAAAGAAAGTTACAACAACTATGTATGTAAATAATATCCAATAAATCATGGATACGATTTTGGTTGAGTATTAGTTGCTGAAAGAATGATTTGTTGTGTACCTGATTTTAGGTGTGTAACTGAGAGGACCATAGCCTCACCGGACACAATTACGAACGATTAGAATGATTTGTTGTGTACCTGATTTTAGGTGTGTAACTGAGATTACCATAGCCTCACCGGACACAATTACGAACGATTTTTGAACTGTGATTAATATTTTTTTTATGTAGACTACTTTTGTTGAATTGTGTAATATTTATACCATAGAATTTAAGATGTATGAAGGCTTTCCATTTTGCATCATATCCCACACAAGTTTTTATTCACATTAGGACACTTTAGTAAGATTTGTGTGACCTTGTTTTACGAGTCAAGAGAGCCACATATGGACGCAATTCCGAACAGCACTATATTGATATATCTTGCAAAAGAAATTAATGACAACAGTCTAGATTGATAAAGCATACATTAATCTTTATCTCAAACACATTTTCATAGGAAAATAAGATGCACAAGTTTGTTTTTTACTTCAATTACTTCAGCAGTGGTTGCAGACAAAACGTCGGTCATGTGTAAAGGAAATATTTCTGATTTTTTTGTTTTTGTGCAAGTTCCTCCTTTGAACATGTTGAAGGAGCACTAAATTTAAGTTTATCCATTTCGGTGGTGTACTTTTCATTCATCTATGATATTTTTTTATATAGGTCAACATTTCTTTCAGAGTTTTCTGGACTTTTCAATAAAATTAACATATTTTCTTTTGACAGTAAATAGGGTCACAAGAGTCTAAAAAACGTCAATTGTGGGGTTATTTGGGCAAGATAAAAGGCATCATGCATATGAACAGAATCAGGAGATATTTTTCTTTCTATATATTATCAAAAGAAGGCAATATGCACTTACCTTTATGTTTTTTTATATAACTTGCAGGCCAGATTGCCGTTCTTGTATTTTCAGAATGATTTTGTCATCGTCATCAACATTCACCAAGTGCACACACATTGTTTTATCATGAAAACAAGGGAATTTTAATAGGGTTTTTATTTACATGATTTATAAAAACATTTATTGATAAATATAAATAAATATGATCTCAGAGGGCAAACATTGGAAATTGTTCGTAATTGTGTCCAGTCGTAATTGCGTCCTGTGGGCTATCAAATTTATGAAACACATGTGTTTGCTACATAATCTAGTCTCTAGACTTATGCAGACTAAAATAATGCACATCAAATTCCAGACAACTCTTTAACATAACCTACGTATAAATTAAGCTAGATTTAGGTCCTGCCCTTCCTTTAAACTTTCCTAAATGCATAAGTTTGTCTGTATTTATAGAAGATATAAACAAAAATCGACTTTTTGTGGTGTAAACACTGCCATCACCGATGAACCGTAAAGCAAATCACTGTAACATGCATTGGATATAGCTGACAGTTTCTTGTTCAATGTCGTTTTCTCACCTGTTTTCTTCCTTCTTGGCATTTTAATTTGTTTAACACTGCTAATTTCTTTTTTGATGACTGTAGGATTTTCTGTTTTGAAAGATTACGCTTGATGAACTATTTATAGAAATGATAATTTTATGAAACGAATTTCTACGATATGAACGCGGACCTAAATGAAAACATCTTTACTCGGCACGTGCCCGAATTGGAAACAATTACTACTACTATATTTGCCAATGTTTAAAACAAATATATAAACATAAAACTAGAGGCATGTTATATCATATGGGTCTGTTAAAGCTAAATTCAAGAGTCTTTGACTTGCTTCTGAAAAAAAAAACATAAAGAAAATCATTCTAAATAGTTTTATCTGAGACTACTATAACACATGTGTTATTATAGTAGTCTCAAGTTTTATCAAGAATTTTTACAGTTTTTTTAAAATGATTTCAAGGACGTATATTAGTTTTACGTCCTTGGTGATTTATAAAGAATTTATATATATACTCTTTCTATATACAAGTATATTTTACTGCAAATGCAACATTCTTATTCAATTAGCCTGGGGTCCTGGCTAATCCTGTCAGTATAGCCAGGCGTGTATCAATGTACTGCCTGTCAATGATTGGTTAATACTAATTTTGTCCTCAATGTTTGTTTTACATCTGTATCCAATCAATTCTTGTGTAACATCAATTAGTAAAAATTAGACTGTAATTATTTTTCTTTATGAATTGATGTATAGTGTTATCATATCTAATTAGAAGTATGATGATAATTAGTAAGCAGAAAAGGGTTAATTCTTATCAGCAATCGCCTGGTGAGAAAGTTAAAAGTTTAAGATTTCACATGTCCAAGGTATGGCACGCGGGAACCACATAAATGAGATAATCACAATTTATCGGGGATAATGATAGATTATCGGTCGACAATTATAGATGTACGGCGTAAAGTATACTTTACGGTTGTAAATGCATTTACGAAATTATCGTCGACAATCTATCATTATCGATCATAAATGCATTAACACTCGACAATCTATAATAAAGGAACGCGGGAACCACATTATTGGATAATAACAGTTTAACGGGCGATTCGTAAATGCATTTACGCCCTGTTTTCGATAGCGATTCATATGTACCCAATCACAATAGATTATCGACAATGCTAATTAATTTTGTCCAATCATATCCATCGATTCAAATGACAACACGTTTAAGTCAAATTGATCGTCTAGCTAGATCTCAACAACCGGCAATTAATAGTATTTTAGAATACTGTTTATCTGTAAAAATTGAGACGAAATTAATTACATGCAAGTTTACAGTTATTAGTTATTTTTACGTTTGCAACAGAGATCAACAGACACGAATCCTGGGAATATTAATTATTATACTTATAATAATTTTACAAAGTTAATAAGTTATAACTGGCACTAATTTCATATACATGGCAAGTCGTTGTAGAATAATTTACTTTCTATTTATCAATATTACATTTATTATTTTTAATGTAACAAAATAGTTTTTTTTATATCAAATATTTTATATTAAAAAATCGTGCATTTTTTTTTTATATATTAACTGAGACACCTATATGTTGTAAAACATTTGGTTAATAAAGAATTGATATATATGTACCGTGACATATATTGTTTTTCCGGATTGAATACCATAGTATTGCCCAGTGCTTCTGTTTAAATAAAGTAATTTGTTTAGTTGTAAAATCAATTACCAAGTGATAATCCATTTAGAACTTCACCTCCAGCTTAATTTCAGGGGATTAATTAGAAGGCAATAAATTGCGCAATCGCTCACCTGTAAATCCAGTCACAACTCGGGCTACAGAACTAATTATTGGAAAATCGGACACATATAATTTCACTGTGTAATTAAGAAGCAAACCTTAGCAAATAAATGCGGTACAGAAAAGTTTCTTGCAATATCAACTGATCATTACCAGATTTTAATTTTTAAATTAAAAGAAATGCCGCGAAAGTAGCTTTTTATTTGTTTGGTGTATAAAATAACCATAAATCTACTTATTCATGGTATGGCATCAATATTTCTGACCTGACACTACGTACTTTATATTGCTTAATTCTATAGAATTTAATATGCAATGTTTTAAAGTAAGTAAGCCTCACAGGCAGACAGCTTAAACTCGAACGAATCAAAATATTTTAATTTGGCAGAACTATAACCAATGAATATCTGTAGACAGAATATATTCAGAAACAAATTTTGTACATGTTGCTATTGTTTCTAATAATTCTCGCAATTTGTAAAGGAATTAAATTCAAATAGTTTTTGTTCACCGTCTTCTTTGAATATATTAAATCCATCATTTCTCGTTCTTTCGTGCAATTTGATATTATTTTTGTAAGATTATCAGATTATTACATGTCATTTTTCATATCGCATGTATTATCAGCCCTAGGTTCAATATCAGCCCAAGAGCCGCATTGCTCGAGGGCTGATATTGACCGAGGGCTGATAATACATGCGATATGAAAAATGACATGTTATGATCTTTTTATCATATGCTTCAACAGTAGAGAAAAATAACAGATTCATGTATTGATCCTTTTACGTGGTTCCCGAAAAGAAGTTGAAAGAGTAAAAAGTTCACGGACGTCGGACTCAAAATTAGATACATTCAATATGAAATCTTTCGATCATATGCCTCAACAGAGAGAAAAAAACACATTTTAATATGGACGAATCGACAAAAAAATAATAATTCAACAATATACATAATGAACATTGTTTGGAAAAGTCAACTTTTTTAAAGTAACTTTCTAAATCATGTTTCAGAAAAACTTAAAAAATGCATTTATTTAATATATTTTTTTTAATTCAATTTTATTATTTTACACAATTTACTTTCCAGTATTCAAATAATTGTTTTGTACACTACTTTGTAATGTTTTTCACTGAAAACGTAGCATTGAGGTGTATTTTCCGGAATTTACCGAGTATCACCGGAATGCCATGTGATAACGTTACGGAAAGGCATGTGATAATCGAAGCATGTGATAAACTTTTCATATCAGCCCGCTAAGCACCAATTCGTAAAATATGGAGTTTACGTTAATTTAATGTTATTATCATCAAGGATTTGTATAGTTCGAAATCTAACTATACAAATCCTTGTTATCATACAGTAAAAATCATATGTTATTTAGTCTAAGTATATGATAAAGCTATTTATCCTGCAATTAGGTGTCCTACTATAGAGATACAGCTCTACAGATATCAATTCAGTTCAATTCAAAGTTTTATTGCCATATAAACTATACAGTTTGTGACATATAACAACAACAAAAACAAATAAAGACAATAACTAAGTAACTCAATATGCATACACAAATTCAGGTAAATATTAAAGGGTCCCCTGTCCTAAGTTCCATCGCTATGCTGTATCTGTATACTGTACAGATATCGCTTTAAAGCTCCGACCACTGTCGGACTGAGTATTGTTTGAACCTGTGTGACCACAGAATGTGTATTCCAGTTGCATTCCAATGACGATGACAATAATGTCGATTTCAAACTTGAATGTGTATGATTGTGTTAGAAAATCAACCATGTCAATTTCAGCATGCATGTTTAGTGAATGTCAAGTCTGAAACGTAGGACAACTCGTACACTTCTGTTTCAAATTTGACAATGTTTTGTTATTTGTTTTTACTGTTGAAATTAGTTGTTATTTTAAAATAGATAATTATTCACCTTGTGCGATGTATTATTGTTGACCATTCGAGATTCTTTTTTTGCGAACCCGTCTTCAGCGTAATGTGTAATTTTGATATTGCTACTCGGGCCTCAAGGGAACACAAATCGGGAAAAAATGCTAAATATGTTAGTTTTTGTGTCTTTCAAAACACAAACAATATACAGAATTAATTGCAGGATAAAGACTCGAAACAGGTGTAGTGGCTCGCTAAAAGTTCGCATACACCTTGTTGCCTAGCCTCGTACAAATACAGCTGATATTTAAAGACACTAAACAGTTATTGTCTATATATATATATATATATATATATATATATATATATATATATATATATATATATATATATATATAGTGATGACCTAAGGTTATTTGCTAGTATAATAGTATAACATCTATATTTCATCGACAATCATATGAATTTGTATTTATTTTCCATGTTTCCAACTAAGGTTTGACTTGAAATAACGATGAATTATTGATTGTGATTGTTTTAATGCCAGTGACAAATATTTCATGTATGTGTAGGACTATGATATAGTGATGACCTAAGGTTGTTTGCTAGTATTATAGTATAACTTCCATAGTTCATTGACAGTCATATTGATTTATAACTAGTTTTCATGTTCTGTATAAGGTTTGAAATGAATTCTTGATTGTGGTCGCTTAACATCCAGTGGCACATATTTCATGTTTTTTAGGGCTATAATATAGAGATAACACAAGGCTGTTTGGTAGTATAATAGTATAAGTTTTATGGTTCATTGACAATCATACTAGTTTGTACTTAGTTTCCATGTTACCTTCAATGGTTTGACATATTAATGAATTATCGATTATTGGTTGATTAACGTTCAGAGGCAAATATTTCATATATTCTTAGGACGATGATATAGGCACGGAGATGACATAAGGTTATTTGCTAGAATAATAGTATAACTGTCATAGTTCATTGACAATCATATTACTTACGTCTTTCTACCTTTCAGTGGAAAGACCTATTGATTTTGTTCTGATTATTAGGTCTTTCCACCTCTCCGTGGAAAGACCCATTTATTTGGTTTTGATTATTAGGTCTTTAAACTTTTCCGTGGAAAGACCTTTTGGTTTCGTTCTGAGATTTATTTATTTTCTTCTGCCACATTTTGTTCTTGCGAAGTATTGTGGTTTCGCAAGATGTCGCCTAGATTTTTTCGCATATGATATCGAACAGTTATTGCGCTTTTGAAACTGACCCTGTTAAACCGTACACTTTACATTGTAAGAGTTATCTCCCCGAACACTGTTTTCCTTGTGTCCACTACTCCTTCACAACCGTAAAAGATTACGACAAATTTATTTTACCAAAGTGCTTGCTATATCTTCAAGATGATAAGTTGGATTGCACCAAAGTTCTCCGGAGTGACCATATGAGAGTTATTTCCCCTTATGCATATAAACTCATAAACCTTAAGCCGTATAAACATAGAGTCGCTTTATTAAAGATCCTTGTGTCACAACTTAGAAAATTAGGCCAAGGTCAAGGTCATGTTCAAATTTTGACATTCACTTCAAACTGATTTTACTCAGAAAAATGTTCGGGGTAAAATTTTAAAAAATGTGAGCAAAATGTTACTCACGACATCATTTAAGTCGAGAGTATTTGTCGAAATTATACGCTTAGTATTATGGGGGGTTTTCATGTCACTGAAATGGAAAAACTAACAAATTAACTAATTATAGCTTCAGACTTTACAGCTCTAATGATGCGTACATGCAATTTATCTTTGTAAATCATCCAATGCCAACACATACCCATCTAGCCCCCTTTTTTTTAGGAATCCAATTTCTATTTTATTTTTAAAAAATGCTAATCCTTCTCAATTTTTGAATAAATTTCTTTCTGAAATACAAATCTATTCCTGCAAAATAAAATCTGCTCCAAATCATGTACATGTAAATACATTCAAATAAGAGCATTGATGAATATCCTATAGTCAAAGCAGGTACTTGATGAATATCCTGTAGTCAAAGCAGTTACTTGATGAATATCCTATAATCATAGCAGGAACTTAATGAATATCCTTTAGTCATAGCAGATAAATGACGAATATCCTTTTGTCATAGCAGGTACTAGATGAATATCCTGCAGTCATAGCAGTTACTTCGTGAATATCTTGCAGTCATAGCAATTTCTCGATGAATATCGTATAGTCATAACAGTTACTTGAAAAATAACATATTGTCATAGCAGGTACTTGATGAATATATTATTGTTATAGTAGGTATCTGATGAATAGCATACTGTTATAACAGTTACTTCAGGAATGTTCTATAGTAAAAACAGTAGCTTGATGAATATCCTATTGTCATATCAGCAGTTACTTGGTGGATATCCTATTGTCATAGCAGTTGAATAATGAATATCCTATAGTCATAGCAGCTACTTGATGAATATCCTATAGTCATAGCAGTTACTTGGTGGATATCCTATTGTCATAGCAGTTGAATAATGAATATCCTATAGTCATAGCAGCTACTTGATGAATATCCTATTATCATAGCAGTTACTTGTTGAATACCCTATATTCAAATAAGGGATTTGGTGAATATCTGATAGTCATAGAATTTCCTTAATGAATGTCAAAGCAGTTCATGATGAATATCCTATTGCTATATCAGGTACTTGATAAATATCATATACTAACTCAAAGCAGGTACTTGTGGAATATCATATTTTCATAGGAGTAACATGATGAATATCCTAAAATCATAGTAGTTACTTGAGGAATATTCAATTGTCATAGCAGTTACTTGCGGAATATTTTATTGTCATAGCAGTTACTTGAGGAATATTCTATTGTCATATCGGTACTTGTTAATTTTTCTATAGTACTAACAGTTACTTGATGACCAAGTGACTATATTTCTATACCCCAGTCACCCTTGGGGTTCCCTAATAAGTGTTAAGACACACTAACTTCATAAAATATTATATGAAATGATATATAGATTTCTGTACAAAAGAAAAACCCAAATAATTACACAAAAAAAAAAAAAGAACCATAGAGCATAAATCTTTAAAGATTTCTTGTTTATGAATGTTGAAAATTTGTTTCTTACTGTTAAACAGTCACGAATTAATTTATTGATTATAACATTCTTAAAAAAAACTTTTATTTCTTTTTCCCTGTTATGTCAACGTTTATTGGGGCCAGTTGTTATAGAAATTTAACTTCTGACACCTCTTAGCAATATAACAGGTAAACATGTGATAATCTAGCCACCTGTAATATGCATTTACCTGTAAAAATCAAACCTTTTAGAGAAAAAATACAAATATACATGTATTTGATAATAAAAGGTATTTTACTTTGTAAACGATAGAGAAAACAAAACTTTATTTATGTGTGGAACTTTTAATTTTTACAAGAAGCTTCAATATTCGTGGATTGAAAATTGGAAACTAAGTTCCTCTTGTGTCCATTCTGTTGCACGAATTGTCCAATGCACTTTACCATCAAAGATAATACAAGGATGTGAAGTCCGAAATTTATTTTTTAAAACACCTGTTGAACATGTTTTAGAAAGGGTAACTTTTGCTTTAAGGAATTAACTTCAAGGAATTAACTTCCAAAGGAAAAAGTTGACCGCCAATCAAAATCGATTTTACAATTGGCTAGCATTTCCGGTTTTATCTAAAATTATCGAATTTACGACTTGTGTTTTAATTCACTTGGTCGAGGTTAACTATCATTGTCGAAACAATTCACCTTGTCGACTGTAAATGCATTATCCAAGAAGTAACTATCATTGTCTGCGCGAGAGTCACATTAATTAGACCATCTATGATGGTCGACCGTAAAGTATACTTTACGCCGTACATCTATAATGGTCGACCGATAATCTATCATTGTCGCCGATAAACTGTGATGATCTATTAATGTGCTTTACGCGTTCCATACCAAGGTGTCAATTGGATTCCAATTGTGCTGGTTTACATCAAACATCAAAATTTATGCAAATATTTATTCAGCCTCACTTTAGATTCAGAGTCAACTGGCACTGAATCGATCACATGGTATTTGTTCCCCACCTGGCCCTTACGACGCGCAGCTAGATTGGGCCGGATCCCAGGCTATTATTCAATTCGCTAGTAATTATCTCCCTTTGTATATCAAGGATTTGTAAGGTAAATTGAATGGATGACAGAATTTCAAATGTGTAAGAAAAGATCTCTTTTTATTGAATTAAAACTATACAGATTCTCAGTACTATATGATCAGTACAATTGGCGAGAGATATAATTTATTTGTAATGTTTGCAAAGATCGACACACAACTGTTACCTTGAAAATTGTCTGTCATACTGTTCGTATTTTCTTTATAAATTCTTAATAGCCGACATTTCTAGATCCTAATAAATGAGTAATCAAGTGCGTTTAAAAGTAATAAGAAAAAAAAGACTGAGTGTTAAAATCATCATTAATACTTATGTAAGCCACCTTTTATATTTTTTATTCTAAGCCTTGAAAATAACTATTTATCAAATTATGGCTTTTGACCAATATCGGTCTGATAAAATGTAAATTTTTAAATTTCAAATTTCAAAAATAAAAAAAAGAGAATGTAAAGCATTAAAGGCATGTATGAATGTAAGATAGGAGGATTTTGAAAATAGATAACTCAGCCTTGATAATCACAAAAATAAATGGTTTGTTCTGTGGTAGTTTGAAAATAAATTACCTGACTTGCAATGTATAGAAAATAAATAACTCAGCAGGTCTAATCGAAAGTATATGAGATGGCACCAGATTCTTCATAAATTCATCTTTTTTCCCAAAAAAAATCAAAAACACTTCCCAAATTTTTTAATAACAAAAGTATAAATATTATTTAAATATACTTAAAATGTCTGAAAATTGGTTTCATTTAACTTGAAGTATATTGTCTCAGGAAACCTTACCTCACTTTTATTTTAACTTGGCCGTAACTCCATGTAGGAAATTTCAAAACCAAACGCTTGTCTCCATATCAAATTGTGTTCACGGCCTTGCAAGAAGAAAGTTCTGTTTTCCCTCAGACTTATAGCCCTGATTTTTCGGGATCAATGTTTCTTATTTATTTGTCTTTTGTTCATTGATTGCCCTTCTGTATTCTGTTAGTGTTGCATTCCTTTTGTAATCTAGTAATTTTGTTATGAACTTGATCATGAGTTTAAAAAAAAAAATACAGCAGCCACAGGCTTAACTATGTGAATTCCATTTTTGCTTTATCATGCACATTGGTCTTTTGATGTTTTCCCTACAAACTTCAGTCTTACACTGAATTTATACATTTTGCTTTGAGACCAAAATATTGTCAAAAAATTATTAAAAGAAAACTTCATTTTCAGATTATGAAAGGGTCTTCCGAACACCCAGAAAGCATGATTTTGCATCATTTGTTCTATAGCTTCTTGGGCCTTCAGTGGCTCCAAAACCCTTCAAAAAAAATTTTGCCTCGCTCCGCTCGGCATAGTAGGTTTGCCAAAACATTTAAAAGTGCCTAGTTATAACTAAACTTAATACTATGTGTATATGCAGTTGGGAATTTAAAAGATTCATTTCTGTAGAGGGGGATGGTTAATCTAATTAAATGTTACATAATGACTTGACTATACTATATGCATTATTTATAAACAAAACATTTAAAAAATTGTATGTTTTTCGAATATCAAAAATATAGTTGTGAAAATGAATAATCAGTCCCTTGCTTTAATGAAAATGAAAAATCTTGCTTCAATAGTGCAGAAAATGAATAATCTGTCCTCTTAGTTTGCAAAAATAAATAACCGATCAAAAACAAATCCTCCTGGCCCCCCCAGAATATCAAATGGTCGTCCCCTAAGGACAATGCTGGGTTTTAAATATTGCTTTTTGGAAGCTTGAACTAAAATGTATTGCTCCCTGTTGGAAGACAGTGAAATTTAATCAAATATTGTTATCCACCTTGAGACTGGAATTTCAGTCAGAATATCTTAATCAAAATATACAATACAGAACTGAGATATCCGTCAGATTGAACCAGAGACATATAATACATGTATTATATGTCTCTGATTGAACCGATTCATGATTTATTCATTCTGAGACTACTATAACACACATTAGTGTTAAGGATGTATAACAGTAACTAACTAACTAAAGTACGTCCTTGTTAATTTTAATCAATGATTTGTTTACATAGTCACTATACAAATCTTTAACTAAACATAATTTTATTCGTTTTGTAAACAGTATTTTGTAATATTACAAATTTTATATTTCCCGCCATATCGAAATGTACCGAAAATACGTCATTTACTACGATGTGCATGGACAAGTCCGAGTTCCCACGATAGACGTACCTGTAGTAAAATCACACCTGGGCTGAAAAAGGTAAGTAAACGTAAAATTAAGTCCTGGCAATTATTGATTAAACTTTTTAATGAGGATATGTAAGAAATTAAGTGTAATGAACTTGTTGATTACTGTCTACTCAAATACACACATAATATTAATTTTTTTATGCTGCACAGTACGTCACGGTCACACTCACTGCCCAGTTCATTTGTTTTGTTGAGAAAATACATATCCCCTTTTACTATCAATTTAGTGGGAAATAATATTTAACAGTGAACAAAAATTGAGTATATTTTATTTTGGATTTTTTGTTTAATTTAGTAACATTTTTTAATACACCACATATGTTCAAAACTTCAAATAAGGTTACCTATTCCTAAATAATTTAAATGGCTTGACAGAACTTGATAACTTGCCAAAATCTAGTACAGTCTGCACAAGTGTGTACATTATAAACCATTTAAACTTTTATTTAATTTCATGCTTCTTTGTATATCTCAATAATCAGGTGCTTAAGTGGTTCAAAACATGTCAAAAATAGTTTTCTCTTTCAATAATTAAAGAAAACACCAGTATGGTAAAAGAATATTCTGATTCACAGTTTTCTCATCTTGTAAAATCCAATGCATTTCTAGAAAAAGAATTATGGATGTAAACTTTCTTTGCGGTATTATGTCCCATGCTGCGATTTTATCTCTTTATAGCCTTCTGACAAAGTGTTTGTGGGCAATTTTTTACACCCCTGGTGCTCCATCTGTTCCAATATGGTATATGGTTTGTCCCAGTTACTCCTTCAGTTTTCAAGCAAAAACTTTTATATTACTTAATGTTAGTAAATTTACTGAAGATACAAAGTAATGATTTTATGGGGTTATCAGTGGTTTCATTATCTTTCATGTTGACTGGTACTTTCCTCGTTTCTAGGTGGTACTTTTCAATTTATTCCATGAATATCTTATATAAAAATTCCTACATTTAAGCGGTACTTGTCAATATCATAGGAGGGTAAAAGTACCGGGTACCGCCTCCTAATGAATGGCCTGGGATAAAAACCCGGTTATGTGTAGGTGTTATATATTACCTGAATATAACAATCCTAGGATTGAGTCATTTCTCATCTATTAGGTCGCTCATCAATGTGGGGATGTCCGATCAGGATAACAACTAGGTAATGACTGTCAAATATACCATTGGGAACCCCAGATTTCCTTAATATGACGTGGTAGTCTTCCCAGTGTACTTGGTAATAGTAAACCCAAGTATATGTAGTTCCGAGTATACCATATTCATAACACATATTGTCAAAATTTTGAATTTCTTTGAATTTTCCACAAGTGATGTCCCTTTATCATGTTTATAGTATTATATTAATGCATAATTACATGCTTTGTCTTGCTACCTCTTAGATTATAAGCAAGACTAGTACTTCTCCCATATTTAATTAAATGTTGCCTTATAAAATGTTACAGGTACATGTACAAGCAAAAATAGACCAAAGAAAAAAATGAAAAGTTCTGTTGATCACAATTTTTTTTTCTTAAAATTCTTCCTGATTGAGATTTCTAAAGTTGTTATTTTAAATATGGGTGATTAAATTTTTTTGTGAACCTGTTTACTTCTTGGAAGTCTGTAAAATAGGAGATGTCTTTCTCAATGGATGTATATATCTTATAGATCCTGGCAAGCATAACTACTTATAATAGTAAAATACATATGTATGTATGATCAAACAATTAAACATTTGTAAACATGTGTGTACAAAAAAGTGAAATTGACTTCTTGGGACAGTTAACTACAGCTTTTGTTAGAATTCTGCGACTGCACTTCTGAAGTCTACTCATCTTGTCCACTTCATTTGAACTTTGATGGAAAGTTGTTTCATTGGCATTCATACCACATTTCCTTATTTTTATATTGATATCTTGTTTAAAAATTAATTGTTTAAACAACATTCCTTTAGTACATATTATCCCCTTACAATTGATTGGATGAATCATACTCCTTCAAGTTAATTGGATAAATAAAACTCCTTAAGTTAATTGGATGAATCATACTCCTTAAGTTAATTGGATGAATCATACTCCTTAAGTTAATTGGATGAATCATACTCCTTAAGTTAATTGGATGAATCATACTCCTTCATCATACTCCATCATTCTGCTCAGAGTTAATTGGATGAATCATACATTTTTGTATTCCTTAATTGGATGAATCAACATTTTTGTATTCCTTAATCATTTTGTTAATTGGATGAATCAACATTTTTGTATTCCTTAAAGGGTAAATCATATTCCTTGAGTTAATTGGATGAATTAAACATTTTTGTACTCCTTAATTAATTGGATTTATCATGCTCTTTTAGTTTATTGGATGGCTTATGGTAATTGGATGAATCTTACTCCTTAAGTTTATTGGATGACTTAAGGTAACTGAATGAATCATACTCCTTAAGTTAACTGGGTGACTTATGGTTACGGATGAATCATACTTTTGAAGTTGATTGGATGACTCATATTGAATAAATCAACTACCTTAAGTTAATTTGGATGAATCATGGTGGATGGATCATACTGTTTAAGTTAAATTGAATGAATCATGTTGGATGGATCATATTGTTTAAGTTAATTTGGATGAATCATGCTGGATGGATCATATTGTTTAAGTTAATTTGGATGAATCATGTTGGATGGATCAATTATTCCTAAATTTAATTGGATGAATCATATTCCTTCAGTTATTAAAAGAATCATATAACATGGACCATATTCCTTAAAATTGGATGACTGAAGGTAATTAGGTGGATCACAGGGTTCTCGCTAAGGATTTTTGAAGGCGAGTCCAG
This sequence comes from Mytilus galloprovincialis, assembly GCF_965363235.1. NCBI lineage: Eukaryota > Metazoa > Mollusca > Bivalvia > Mytilida > Mytilidae > Mytilus > Mytilus galloprovincialis. The sequence continues at coordinate 34,349,991 of NC_134843.1, read as the reverse complement.
GGACTCGTCATTTTTGGCCATGATGAGTCCAACAGCTAGAAGAAAATAATTTATTGCAATATAATGTAATATTATAGTCTCCATATCCTAATAGAGCAATGAATTACATTAAATTCAGATCACTTTTAACCTTTTGCTATAAAATGATGATATTTGTGTTTAACTGTGTTCAGTTTATATACAATATTTCAATCTTGATGCATCTGTGGACTCATCAGTTTTGTAAATGGTGAGTCCAGACAGATTTTGATGAGTCCAGGACTCATGGACTCGCCTTAGTGAGAACCCTGGGATCATACTTCTTAAGTTTATAATTGGATGAATCATTCTGCGTACACTGCACACATATACAAATAATGAGATGTGGTATGATTGCAATTGAGACAACTATCCACCAGAGACCAGAGGTTGGGTACATTGTGTACGTAATCAACTGCAGGCCACTCTATATTTGACCTTAGGGGTTTACATGTCTCATTGCCTGATTATGCATGAAATAACTACCACTGGATGCTAAGCAAGCAAGCAACACTCATTTGATTACAGAACTTTGTTCAATAGGCAGACAGATATAAGTTATGAGAGTCACAGGTCTCAATGTCCAGAAAATACATGAAATACTTGCCACTGGATTTTAGGCAAGCAACAAGCAATTAATACAGAGCTTTGTTCAAAATGCAAACATGTATAAGTTATGAAAGTCACATGTCTCAAAGTCCAGAATATATATATGAAATACTTGTCACTGGACAGAAAACAAGCACCAATCTATTAATTACAGGTTCATTGAACAGGCAGACATTTTTAAATCATGAATCTCAAGAAGTCTCATTGTCATGAAAATGTATGAATTACTTGCATTGGACATTAAGCAAGCAAAAATCTATCAATTGCAGGTTTTAAGCTGCCAGTCATATACATGTACATGTACATATACTAGTCATAGGGGTCACAGATCACATTGCCCAAAATATATTTGCATGAAATAATGACCACTGGATGTTAAGCAAGCAACAATCAATCAATTACAGGTCTCCAATAGGTCATCATATTGTATATATGACAGTCAGAGGTTTGGAATATGCATGAAATATTTGCCACTGGCCACTCAGCACTCAACAATTAATGATTCACAGGTTTTGTTCAATAAGCAGACATATAAGTCATGAGGGTCACAGATCTTTGTTGTCAGCCTTAGTCAAATTTCCAAGTTCTTATTTTTGAGTTCAATTTACATTTGTTCAGAAAAATTTGAAATTCAATTAGATACAAATGTATATATGAATGTTTGGTGGGAAGATTTTATCTTTTTAGAAGACAGTCTAAGCACCTGTTTGTATTGTGTTACAAATAATTACTGCAATGTACAAAGACATATATCTTATCAGATGTTCTTTGTTGTGACAAATTAAGTCCCTAAGGTACAAATCAATATTTATTGTTTTTATCAAATTTTGTATTCTAATAAGCCATGCTTCAAAAAGTTGTAGGAATTTTTTAATGATTACATCAACAGTAGTATTAAAGGGTCATAAATGTTATTAAGGGTGAAATATTTTTATAACCAGGAGCATTCTAATATTGTATAGGTTTTGTACGCTTATACATTTGAAAGTAATCGAAGGTTCATTTAAGGTTTTAATATTTACCTACATTCCTGTGGATATTAAAATGAAAAGAATGTGATTTAGATTTGATTCAGACACCTGAGCCAGGTAAACATAACAAAATGCTGTAAAGAAAATTGAGAAATAATAATATAGATGTAGATATGACACATCTATAGGTACATAATAACATATACTCATATTTAGGATCAACTGTGGTTTGACAAATATTTGATTAAATTGTTTACTAATTGTGCTTCAACATTTTAAAGACTCAGATGTGTGAATAATTATCTAAAACATTAAGGTCATACCAACCTACATTAACAAACCTGCTATTACTGTTAGTTCCGAAATTATTGCGTGCATTTTTTTATTGCAATTTTAATTGTTGCGATTTTGAGAAAAATTCTGTTCAACAATGTTTGATTAATATAAAAAAATTCAAAACACGAAGTTTTAATTATTGCAATTACCCTTGTTGCATTTTTTGCAATAATAAAACCATCGTTAGTGCTACAGTTAACAGACCTGGCTACAAACCTGATTATAAGTATAATTCATTAGATCACATTCTGGGTAAAGGGGACAGGATTGTAATTACAATATTAAGAACATCTGTGAAAGGGATATTCCAGAATGTTCAACCAACTTGTGATGGCATGACGATACAACAGTATAATTTCTAAAGGAATTATTTCAACAACACCACTTGAAACTCTTGGTTTAATAGCTTCCTTGTTAGCAGCAACCCTCTATCAAAGAAATCATGTTAGGAAATCAAAACATGACCTGGAATTATTGTATCAACCGGGAGATATACTCTGTATGCCGGCTCTGCTAGAATGCCTTATATATATAATTCCTCTTAATATTAACATTTTTACGACTTTCTGCCAAAAAAAAGTTGTCAGAGGAATCCTGCAGTAGATGAGTAAATTTCTTAAACTGTTATATAAATTTTTCAAATCTTATTATCAGGCAAATAATATAACATGATTAGTATTGCATTAAATTAAAACTTGCATTTTAAATTTTTTATGCATGTAACATGATTTGTGCATCACTGTAAATGAATCCATCTTTTCTTGAAATTAAATTTGCTAGCCTAATAATGGCACAGATAATTTCAATTACCACATTTACAACACTGACACATTAAAAAATAAACTTTTTGTATCTGTATGTTGACAAAAGTTTAAGTGTTTACTTTGCAAGTACAAAGATTCTTTTGAGCTGACAGGTTAGAAATTGTGAAAAGAAAAAAGGAAATTTTTGTGAAAATCTGCACTTTTTAACACTGGGAAGTTTTTTTTTTTTATCTCTACTGTAGGTCAGTTGAATTTTTAGTGCAGTAATCTATCCTTGAAAAATTGATCACAATCTTAAAAAAAACATGGTTATCTAAGTAGGTGTACAGTGATGGATCATTTACTTTTAAATGCTGTTGACTATTTATGGACTCTGTTTTATGGCTGAAGCTATAAAACTATCGAAATATTATCTAGACAGTCAAGAATTGCACACCTATTGCCCGAGGACAAAGGCCAAACTTTGAGCTTTCACCCTATCTTTGCTCTTCATCATTTGTAGTTATTTTACCTAGCTCTTTGATCTTGAATCAAATGACTTTGATTTCTCAGGTAATCACAGGTAATATCAGACACTTTTTCCTACAAAAAATATAAATATATCACAATATGTAAATAAATCATGTAGTATTTATATTTTATCCCATTGAACGACACCTTTTTCTGTGAAAATAAGTTTTTTTGGTTAATATTTAAAAGAGTGACCTGTGGTATTTATCTAAACAAATATAAATAAATTGGAATGTTTTATTTGCACTTAAATGTTAAAATAATGAAAAAAAAAATCATAAAATGTATAATGAGTCAATATGACATTTAGACTTGATTTGATCAAATTGTAAAATTTTTTTTTAGACTCTTGGATGCCACATGCAAGTACCAATAACTCCTTCAATGCTACCCCTCCTCTTCTCAGTAACAAACTCAACTTGAAAAGGAAGGTAACAATACATAAAAAAAATGCTTTAAAAGATTGATAGTAAGGGAAAAAGAATAATAAAATGTGTATAATTTTAACTAAATTGAAATATTGAATGTGAAAGAGGATTTTTTCAGATTTTCCACATTTTTTTATGTGTGATTTCCCCCCTGTTTGAGGTGTTGAATTTACTTAAATCCTCATCAAGGCAAGTTCCAAAGGAGTCTGAATGGCATTTTAGCATATATTTACTCTAGAATAGTACTATAATTATATTAAAACAGAAGCATAATGCCCTCTCATGCTTAAAACATCAGATGTAATTTAGAACTTGGCAGTTAGGGTAGCACATATGCTGTATCATCTATCGTGTTATTTTCTAGTTTTGAATTGTTCTGTGTTTAGGCCATTAAAGGGACAGATAATATATTGCTCTGTTCAATATTTGTGTTTCATGGCATTGTAATGAGATTTAGAATGGATAGTCAAATGGCTGAAAAATTAGACACACATGGAAATTTCCATATAAACCTAAATTCAATTCAATTCAATATTTATTGTCATATAAACCTTGAACAATAAGTTTGTGACAAATAATATAAACATACACAAAATACATTTAACAAACTAAACCATGAAAACAAAAAAAAGCAAAAAAGCAAAACAATCTATCTATATGATATATAAATATATTTTATAAATAAATCAAGAGTCCCCTGTCCTCAGTTCTAATGCCTGTTTAAAATAGGACCCTAAGCTTTCTACTTCTTTTAAGGTTGATGGACAAAGAAGATGTAATTTCCTGTGTCCCGCTAAACTTCATTTCCCATTTTCACGGAACAATAATTTTGACTTTCACGTGTCAAGCTTACAAAAAAATCGACAATCCTGCATCACGCTTAGACCCCAATGAGACACACTTCTTTATCAAATTATCTATTGGGGTAACCAAGCTTATATAGATATGTAAAGTATGTAATGGAGTACATTGTTGCATATTTTCACAATGAAAGTGTGTAAAAATATGATAAATATGAATATGTGTATAAAAAATGACAATGATTGAGATGGATAATCCTTATCATTCTTTTGAATTTGTTTTTGTCAATAAAATTGTCTCGCTGACATTTCTGAGGTGTTTGAAGTATATAAACATGTACTTTTTTTTAAAATTCATAATTCATTTTCAAAAACAAAATTGGAACTATCTTATTGAAGACCAACTAGGAGGTTTACATATATAACTTATGAGTAATGGTAAAAACCATTTGGAGACACATGTATCATTTTAACACATAATTCATAACTTTGATACAATGTACTGTGTTTGATATTTTGTACAGTTTTTGCTATAAAGTGACACATTTTAAAGATTCTAGTTGACAGCTGAGGTTATCTTGATCCTATGTTTGTTTTTTTACTCATTGTTAAAAACATTACCGTACTTATTAATCACAGAGGGAACATAATGTATAAATAAAGGCAACAGTAGTATACCGCTGTTCAAAACTCGTAAATCTATGGACAAAAAACAAAATCGGGGTAACAAACTAAAACTAAGCATGCTAAGGGAAACGCATTAAATATAAAGCATGCTGCAATCACACATCACTCAGTCAGCAAATCCTAAAATGTGATATTTAGTACAGTCATAAGATTTGTTCTATGGGTTTGGTATTTCTGCATACTTCTGATATTTTCGTATACAAGATGCTAATGTGCAAATAACATAGATCAAGTCTGAGTTTTGGTGATATTTTGAAACGTATACAAGATGCTAATGTGCAAATAACATAGATCAAGTCTGAGTTTTGGTGATATTTTGAAACGTATACAGGATGCTAATGTGCAAATAACACAGATCAAGTCTGAGTTTTGGTGATATTTTGAAACGTATACAGGATGCTAATGTGCAAATATCACAGATCAAGTCTGAGTTTTGGTGATATTTTGAAACGTATACAGGATGCTAATGTGCAAATAACACAGATCAAGTCTGAGTTTTGGTGATATTTTGAAACGTATACAAGATGCTAATGTGCAAATAACATAGATCAAGTCTGAGTTTTGGTGATATTTTGAAACGTATACAAGATGCTAATGTGCAAATAACATAGATCAAGTCTGAGTTTTGGTGATATTTTGAAACGTATACAGGATGCTAATGTGCAAATAACACAGATCAAGTCTGAGTTTTGGTGATATTTTGAAACGTATACAGGATGCTAATGTGCAAATATCACAGATCAAGTCTGAGTTTTGGTGACCTCACTTTTACCTGTCAAGAGCAATGCCACTTAACAAATGGGAAAATTGCTGCAGTGTTTTGTTTCTTTTTTCCAACTTAAGTTTGTCTCAACCAAATGTTATTAAACTTTTACACAATGCTTATACCATCATGACCATTAAACATAGATCAAGCTTGACTTTTTGTGGGGTCAGTTTTTTCCATTCTAGAGTTATGCCCCTTTACAATTGGAAAAATTGCAGAAAAAATTCTGAATTTTTTGTTTCCGTTCTGTCACTAGTTTGGGTCAACCAAATATTAGGAAACTTATACACAATGCTTAGAAATATATCCACAATAATCAGAAATAGTATGAATTTGGTTGCATCACTTGTAGCTTGAGTTATGTCCCTTCATAATGTTATATGCAAGTGGGGGCATCATCTGTGTCATATGGATACATTCCACATTTATTTTGTTGTATGTTTGAAATCATTAATTCATTAATTACAAACAAAAATGATTTTGCAAATTATTTATCTGCGGTAATAAATGACACTTTTTTAAATATGTCACCAACCTCTGGGGGTATTGTATCCTTATTTAGGTTCACCTGTTAAATATACCTGTATAACATATACAATGGTATGTCTTACATTAATTAACAAACTCTTGCTGAGTTTATGCTTCAACTATGCTGTGTAATAGCAGAGCTTCAGGGATAGAATGAATTTGTAAACAAATATTCAATTTTTTCATTATATATTTTTACAAATACGAAATAAGAATTCTAAATGTGTAGAAACTTTGAATGAACTATAAAATATTATAAAAAGAGAGGCAAGTTGAAAATCAGTATTTTTTTAATTGGTACAATCAAGGATTTGTATATTTGCACTATACAAATCCTTGGTACAATTAAATTCATGATTTGACAACCAAAAAAAAAAAGAAAATCTTTATAATCATGATAATAATACAGCTTATAGGATACATATACACAATTTTACACAGATATAAGAATTTTACAAGAGATATATAATATATATAAATATAAAGGTGTGCATGAAAGAACATTAATACATAAATAATACATACTACATAATACAAAATACTAGCAGAGAATGATATTATACTTAAATAAAGTGAGAACAAATATACTATTTATCCTGAATTTTCCATCTGTCACTGGGTGTTAAGCAAGCTAGCAAAATGCAATCAATTAATTTTAAACCTAAATGGGTATACAAATAGAAAATAGAGTACAATTTATTTTCAGCTCATACATTGAGGGGGGCAGGACCTTTTTCGGGACGTTGGGATTGGTGTTTTTAAGCTCGGAATTTCTGGATTGGCCCTTTCAGGATCTGGGAATTCTTTTTTCAAATTTCGGGATGTAGGGATTTAAAATTCTTTAAATTCAGGACCTGGGGATTTCATGTTTTTAAGCCCAGGATTTCGGGATCAGGACCTCTCCGCTCCCCCTCATACATGTATGATAATCATTACCTATATCTTTTTGAAACTTGTCCATTCAGTTCAACTTGAATGTTATGGTTACAAACAACATACATGTAGTCAAATATAAAAGTGTACATGTTTGTTGAATACAATTGTTAGATGTTGAAATCAACATATATTGCTGTAAGATACTAACAGCTGGCATTATGTGTTGCAAATAGTTGTAATTGCATGCAGAGGTACATGCATCTTAATTTTTTTTAATTGACCTGAATAGTAGAAATCATACACTTTTTAAAACAGATAAAGTAAAACAAAAATTTAAATTACTAGAAAATTGAACAATATAAAAGGAGATGGGTTTGGATTGCCAATGAGACATCTCTCCACAAGAGACCAAATGACACAGAAACTATACAAGTAGTAAACAGGTCACTGCGTGGCCTTCAACAATGAACAAAGCCCATACCGCATAGTCAGCAGTGGCGGATCCAGAGGGGGGGTTCCGGGGGTCCGCACCCCCCCTTTATTTTGGCCGATCAATGCATTTGAATCGGGACATATGTTTTGCACCCCCCCTGCACCCCCCCTTTGCCCTGGGCTAGCACCCCCCCTTTCGAAAATTCCTGCATCCGCCACTGGTCAGCTATAAAAATCCCTGAAATGACAAATGTAGAACATGTATGGTTATAGCACATGGATGATTTCTTTTGTAAGTGTACATATTGTTGAATGCATAAGGGCAACAATTTACATGGATATTTTTCTTTTGTTCATGAGAAAAGTCTTTAATCCTCGTAAATATTTGTATTTAAATGTGGGAAAACAGATTAATCTAAAGGGTGAAAAAAAAGAAGTCCATTTAAGTAGTTTTGTTTGATGTGGAAAAGATCTCCACGTAACATTCCGTTGTTGAGTGTTTACAATTTGGCGGTAAAACTCTTTAAAATTGTTAAATTTTATTGTTACTAAAAACCCTGTAAAATTAAATACTTCAAAGTTATGTTTTGGGTGTTAACCTGATTTTAAATATCACACATGTATGAGAAAATATTCATTTTACCCAGGACATTCAATCTACCTGTTGCTAATATTTCACAACTAATACAGGTCTTATACATGTTTTATTTACATGTTCCCATGTAATTTTGCATAGACATTAAACATAGTAACATGGAATTTACAAATATATGACTTCATCTAATTTGCTGTTTCAGAATTTTCTGAAGTTCGGTGTAATATTTTTACAAGTGCGCGCCAAAATGTTTCGATTGACTCGACTATCAACGTCCTAAACAATGGGAATTAAACCAATAACAATGGTATACCCGGTAATTTTCATTTTGGTGTGCAAACAGTTTTATTACCCACAATCCTTATTAGATTCTGAAACTGTGAATTGTGTTTTCCACTATATCTGGGAAGCATATTTTAGTACATGTATCCATGTCTCTGAAGTTTCCATTATATTAAATGGATTTATTTGATACATTTTGACTCAAAACTCTCAGTTTATAGATGCTATTATTTCACTTAAAAAGTAAGGTTAAACTCTGGATCCCTTAGACACAATTAACCTTAGAATCATATTCATATACTCTGAGATTCAATTAAATTTGTCTCCAAATTTGGTTAAATGAACTATTTGTGATGCATGTATTATCCACTTTCACTTTGGACCACCTAGAGTGTGGGTCTGTGGGAGGTACTGTGTTCCAACCCTTGGCTGAGTGAAAATGATTTAGACTTTGAAATTGGTATTTGCTGCTTCTCTGTTCACATTGCAGCTTTATAAGAAGATATAGAGTAAAAACTGGTTGGCTCATTGTCAGAATAATGTGTCCAGGTATAGTGACATGTATTACTATAGACAGTAACCTTGTGAATAAGCATGTTAAAATCAGACTAAATGTGTCATTCAAGTGCAAATCTGAGGGTTGATATTAATATTACGTCAACAGGCTCTCATTCTGAATATACATTTAGTTTGCTGCTGGTATTACCAATGTTATTTCAACTGATCGGGCGGAGGTTACATTTTGATTTGCATAAGTACAGTCTATTTGAAGATGTGTGTGATAAGGATGATTTCCGTTATAATATTCATTGATTTTTAATCACCTATCAGTGTCACCAAACGAATTACAATGTAACAATGACCATAACTGGACACTTCATTGATGAGTTTCTCCCAAAACACCTATCAGAAGATGGACTGATCAATGATGAGCGAACCGTTTTAAATCCGCCCAGTCAAGTGAAATAAATGAAGTAATAGTGCTGGACATTAAACATCCATTCTCTATCATCATCTTTTACTTCGGTTTTAGAAAATTCTTTGATATATAATTTATCAAAAGCAACCTACGTCATGTACGTTAGACTTTCAAAATTAAATAAACTGATTAAAGCTCTTCTAAAATAATAGAAAACGGTCTTAGGGAAACAACTAATATATCAAAGGAAAAGTACAGCAATTCATTTCTTCGTCTGTTATAACCAATTTGAGTAGTGCTAAGTCATTTTTTACAGAATTCATCTAGTTTCTGTATTAAAAAAATAAGGGGTTGTTACGTTTTCATTTAATGAACAAAATTCCATGCAGACAAAGAGGTCTAGGTATTTTGTCTTCATAGGACTACATATATACAACAAAAAAATGGTTTTAAATTAAATCTGATGGATTATGTGCTTGATGTATATTTTGAAATAGGATTTGTTTGGTATTGTTTTATTGACATGTGATATGAATTTCACACGTTAAAAGGAAATACATATATGATTAGAGTGTTGTCACCTAGACTGAAAACTGATCATAACAGAATTGTCAAGTATATCTACACCCTTTGTTAGTCTAAACAAAATATATAACAGGTGCATTCAAATTCATTAAATTTTATGGAAATTGGTCTACATTTCAAGTGCTTTTTAATTAATTATTTAAAAAAAGGGTACTTATATTTACTCTTTTTATGCATTTATTACAGTAATGATAATTGAAATCATTACTAATCAATGTAAAATAATTACTAAGGTAGAGCAACCGTTGCGGAGTAGTTAAAAGTAGTTCATCTATACTGGATCATAAGCCGGTAAACACTGAGATTGTGAGTTCCAACTTTGAGGATTGCTAGTTTTCCTGATCACGGTCAGTGGTTCTCTTGGGGCAATCCAGTTTCCTCCACCAAAATAATCTGGGGCTATAAAAAAGCCAAAAGTTCTAGAAGTGGCATTTTAACAAAAGGTTATGTAAATTTCTGACCAGTTGAGCAGTTTAATTTGATGAAAGCCATTACAGTGACAGATCCAGGGGGACGTAGAGGTCATATTTCTGCCATATCCCTTTTGAAAACCCTAAAAAATTATTATATGGTGTTTTTCACTTTTTATAAGGTTGTTTTTTTTTTGGCATTATATGGTGCAGTTTTGTTTTTTTTTTTCAACCATATTTATGGAATTAAGCCTCACCCCTTTAAAACATACTTGCTTTGCCTCTATGGGTCAGAATTTTGAATGCACTGCTATAGGTGAAGTAAGGATTGTAATTTGTAACCACTGGATCCAACAACTGTACAACATCTCTTATTGATTTATTGAATGATTTGTGATCATCCTGAAAATGTGTGGTGCTATTTGCCACTTGAAATTTAGCAATAAATAAACAAATAATCTAAATATATCCTTTTACCTGTCTTGAAGCATTTATTTTTATTGTGTTGGGATGTATAAATAGAAAATCAGGTAGACGTGCAATGTATATTATACATGTTATATTTTATTCTGTAAAAATCATTACACTGAGAAACTTTCATATAGAGAGAATAAAATTTCCTTTTCTTTTATCTGACTTGTGAGAAGTTGGTGCACTTTGTGACATTAACTTAAATTTCAGACAATAATTGTCTGTTTAAACTTCTTTTGATAGGTTTGAGTTTCAAATGGATTTTTGTTAGATTGGAAATTTATTGATGTAATCCATTTCAAACAGATTTATAAACATCTGAAATGGACATTATTGTTGAGATTTTTGTAAACTCAGGTAATATGTTTCAAAGAATTTTCCTTGTCAAAGCAAAACCCATTCATATGTTAACAAATTGTCATGAAACTGATCACTTTAGTTATAACTTAAGCAAGAGGTATTCAAAACATAATGGGCTAGATGTTGAAAAGATTCCCTATATTTTAATTAATTAAATATTGTGGATTCATTAGTAATATATGAGGACTCATTGACAAAAACCAATATTTCCTGGTGGATTCTGTGGGTATAGGTAACCTAGTCCAATTGTAGGTCTATATTGTTTGCTTTCAATATTTTTAATTCGCTTACTTTATTGTAGATGAAATAAAGGAAACATAGACAAAAATCTGCTGTACAAGATTATGCAAAATTAGATGGTCATTTAAAATAATTAATTTACAATAATTTCTTCCTACTTTAGGGTAAGATTTTAAATTGATTCCAAAGTTCCTCTTCCTTGAACCTATCTAAGTTTCAGTAAGCATCAAGTCTGAGCGTTTCTTGATTCAAAGTTTTATTTTTTTGGACCTAACTTCTCAGAATTTAGATACATTAAAATAAAAAACCACAGGAATTTTGACCAGAAGAACCTGAACATATTATTGATAAATCAGATAATTATTAAAATAAGTTGGTGATACATCAGATTTAAACTGTGAAACATATAAACAAAAAATCCTTTTATATATATATCGTGTGACACATATATGTCTACATGTTTAAAAAACTACAAAATTTTCATATTAGAATTGTGAGTTGGCAGGGAAAATGAAATACTAGACTAATCAGTTCTGGAATTAGTAAAATCTTGAAATATATAAATGGGCACAGTTAGGGTAAGGTTTAAGCCAATTTTTTTTCTGTTTTAAGATTAAAGCAAGTTAAATTTTTTAATCAGTATAATTAGTTGTAATGTAAACATAATTTTGTATTTTTATTGATTGTTAACTGTAGATTTTTTTCTGTTTCTAGACTATTAAACGAGAAGACCTCATTTTGTGTGTCGCTTCTCTTCCTTCCACAATAAATCAATCATCATGCCTCTGTTTCCTATAGGTAACATGCATAGTCGCATTTGTCATTCATTCTTATGATTATTCAGATTGAGTTATTTTTGGAGAAAAACGACAAATAAGGAGTCCGGGTATGATTCCGTCATCAAACTGAATTTTAGTCATAGATAAGACTTCCGGTTTGAAACATGCACAAATACAACCAATCGTATGATAGATAACAAAAATGAAAAATAAATAAGCCAATCAGAGCGTTCTTAATATCATGGTGTTTAGATCGCAATAACCACAATTATTATACCTCCTTATAGAGGACAATTATTTTTCGCGTTTATCTACATGTTATAAACTACGATTATACTACTTCAATATATAGAGACTCTTTGTATTCTGTCTACTGTTTTCTTTGAAATGTTAACGTTTACTATCTAAGGGGTCATACCAGTTGCATATATATTAGAAATAAGTAAAACATGTGACACCAGTACAACCAATTGTATGCTAGATAACAAAAATGTTCATGGTGTTTAGATCGCAAGAATCACAACTATTACATGTAAACTACGATTATACTACTTTAATATATAGAGACTCTCTGTATTCTGTCAGGGACTTTCTATGTTAGTATAGAAAGTCCCTGATTCTGTTTACTGTTTTCTTTGAAATGTTTACTATTATTGGGTCATACCACTTGCATATATATTAATGAGTAAAACATGCTCAACTTCATCTAAAACTACCTCGACCAAAAACTTTAACCTGAAGCGGGTAGACGGACGGACGACTGAACGAACGAACGAACACACTGATGCACAGACTAAAAAACATAATGCCCATAAATGGGGCATACAAATTTATGGTTGAAAGGGAAAATAGTGATTTGGCAAAAATGAAAGTAAGGTAGAGATTAGAGGGAGGCAGGACCTTTTCGGGGCGTCGGGATCGGGTGTTTTTAAGCTCGGGATTCGGGGATTGATCGTTACGGAATCCGGGAATATATTTTTCGATTTCGGGATTTCGGGATATGAATTTCTTTAAATTCTGCTTCTCGGGATTCCATGATTTTAAGCCCATGATTTCGGGATCAGGACCCCTCCGACCACCCTTCAAATTAGCCCAAGTCGGTCTTAGTCATTTATACATGATTCATATCCTACCATTGGTATGTTAATAAGGCTCTCAAAAGAAAAGTCACTGATGGATTGTCCTAGAAGCATATTTTATTAGACTAATAATGGTCTATATATAAGCAATTACATTTATTTCATGTTTGAAACGGTGCAAATTTTTAATTTGACTTGACTTTTACCAAAAGAAGAATTGTAGCAAAGGAGAAGAATAATTGTGGTCTGAGGCCAGAAACAAGAAAATAATTTAATTTAACAGAAAGGAAACAAATATCGGACTTTGGAAAAAGGGAGAGGGCTTTTGATACCTTTTATGAAATTCTCCATACATAATATCTTTTACAAAAATCATCCTACAACGGTTCACAAACTGTATATGCCCGTGATTCCGCGGGTGTGTTCTAGTTAAGATTTAAATTTTAAAATAAGTATAATGAGTTGTAATGCTATCATACTGTAGTATTTTAATTGATTGTTGTATGCTTATAACTGCCAGTGGCAAATATCTCAATGGAGGAAATTAAGATATAGATTGTGATATTAGATGTTTTATTGCTGTTTCTCATCTGAATAGTTGATAAAAGGTCAATTGGTGCGAGGAATGCATTGAAGGAGGTCACTTCTTGGGCTGTTTTCTGCTTTGGTAGGGTTGTTGTTTCTTTGACACATTCCCTATTTCCCGTTCTCAATTTTATTACGACTTTTTATCATTAACTTTTCCTAATACTACACATGATTGTAGACAGTTGTATTCAGTGCATTTACTTTATTTCTATTAATGAATATACAGGACAATAGTTTGACCTGGTTTGACCTGACAAGGTGACTCTGCAGACTGACAGTTATTCAAAATAGACTAGTAATATTTGTACATATGATATACATGTATAAGAAATAGCAGTGAAATGACAAGCTTTTTTCCCCTTTTTCCCTTTGAATATACATCTTTTAATTATGCTATTCCTTTTCCCTGTACTTTGATAATAAAGTGGCATGACTAATGTTTTGGTGTCTACAGCTTTAAATTAAGTCTCTTAAAAATAGGACTTTGTTGACCTAGTGCAAAACAAATGCTCATACATTAGTTTTTACTATCCTAAATTTTATGTAATAATGTATATACAGTGCATTGGTAACTGGTTTGCACCTAATTACATCAACTGACAGAATATCTTTTAACACCTTTGTATATTGCTATCAATCTGTTAATTACAGATAAGTCATGTTAACTTAGCTTTCTATGTGTGATTTATTTGTCAAACATGGGTTATGCATGTCTAACGGTGGATTTACACTTGTATAAGAGGTAAGAAGGTAAATAAACAAATGTACAGTTGTTTAAACACATGTATTTCATGAGTGTTTCTCATTTCTGAGTTTTTATATAGACAAGACCATTGGTTTTCCTGTTTGAATGGTTTTACACTAGTCATTTTTGGGCCCTTTATAGCCTGCTATTTGGTGTGAGCCAATGCTCTGTTTTGAAGACAATTTTTCCTATAATGGTTGCAACTAATAGATAAAGGGTTATCATTTTGGCACTCATACCACATCTTCTTATTTTTATGTCAGTATTCAGTCATATTTGAAATTTGGGTAGGATATCATCTATTATGGTGGTTTATTTTATTTCAATCCTATAGTCAAATAAGGATCTGCAATCTTTAGTATTTTAATTTCTGTCTGAAGCAGCCACTTAGGCTTAATCCTGAACAGATAAAATAGGTCCTCGCATGATTTTAAGATATTTTTCAGAAATTCCATTGTAGTAAAAAGTTTTGTACAACCTTAGGCCATAGTTATTATATTTTTAGTTTTACGAAATTTTTTGACAAAACCAATGGGTAGGAGGACGAAAAAAAAAAAAAAAAAAAAAAACTGCTGCTGCTGATTTTTTTTTTAATACCAACCGTCAATATCAAAAAAAAATATTTTTATTTCACCAGGAGATTTTCTACTAGTGTAACAACTATTTTTTTTTCTTGACAAGGTTTGAATTGAAAATCAATGTGCAACAACTTACTAAATCACCAAGAGCATAAATTTAGATTCTTTCATGCAGTTATGAACTAAAATTTATTTTTTTTGCATGAAAAACACTGGGTCGGAGGAGAAAAAAAAATAAAAATCAACATTTTTAATTTTATTTTTTTTCCTATTTGGCAAAAATTAGGGTAGGAGGGTTCGTAAAACTAAAAATAAAAAAACTACGGCCTTAACCTTAACATTGGCAGTCAATCTAGAGAACAGTCCTAATTTAGACATTATTCAGTATATAATGGCATTTCAGGATAGGAAACAGCTACTGAAACAATCTGATTAAAATACTAATTCTGTGTCCAAGCTTTTCTTACAAGTATTTGAAAGCTCTTTGATCTACTTCTGTTCCCAATGGTTTTGATAGATACATATACCTTCAATATATCCTTGTATTCAAAGAGTACAATTGTACCTTAACATATTTAATATAAAACAATACAACTATTAGTTATTTATTATGATGTTTTCATAAAGGAAATATTTATTCCAATCAAAGTATAAATGTTTTATAACAAATCTCTTATTTCAGAGTCACCATGTCATGTTTAAATTCATGAATCCCATAATGGGTTTATACTTAAATTTCATACTTTAAAGTGCATATATAATTCACAAACGTACCTTTTACATGTAAAGTACATCAACTGTTTGTCAGATAAAGAATGCACTTTATAATCATAAAAGAACGATTTTTTATTTTATTTAGTGCAATATATATATAGAAAAATGCAAAATAGTGTCAGTTTAAATACAAATGCAGCTTTATATTTCAGTTTAAAATAAATGCACTATCTTTACCATAGCTATAGAGATGATTAAATAATAAGACTTGGATTAAGATTTTCATGTATATTTATGGAAAAAGGTTGTGTTTTACCAATTGTTTATAAAACACATGGCTCAATGATACATCAAATGCTCATACAACAGCACATAAAGTTCATTATTTAATGTTATGTAAAAAATATTAATAGATATATGCTAACCAACACCATATTGATGCATCCTTATACCTTTTTACAAGTTTTTTATGTGCATGCACACATCTCTTGTTTTCATAAGCAATATAGAAAAGAAACATGAAGATGAAATATTCAGCATTCTCAATCAATAAAAAAAAAGTTATGCTCTAAGGAACCATTTGGTGTGTTCCAGCTTTTAGCTTTTAATACCGTGTTACTGTGGATTCATTAATTTTTGTGGGTACCAATTTTTGTGGATTAAGAAAAACTTAAAAATAAAATTGAGAATGGAAATGGGGAATATGCCAAAGAGACAACAACCCGACCATAGAAAAAAAACAAACAGCAGAAGGTCACCAACAGGTCTTCAATGTAGCGAGAAATTCCCGCACCCAGAGGCGTCCTTCAGCTGGCCCCTAAACAAATATATGCTAGTTCAGTGATAATGAACCCATACTAATTTCCAAATTGTACACAAGAAACTAAATTTAAAAATAATACAAGACTAACAAAGGCCAGAGGCTCCTGACTTGGGACAGGCGCAAAAATGTGGCGGGGTTAAACATGTTTGTGAGATCTCAACCCTCCCCCTATACCTCTAGCCAATGTAGAAAAGTAAACGCATAACAATACGCACATTAAAATTCAGTTTAAGAGAAGTCTGAGTCTGATGTCAGAAGATGTAACCAAAGAAAATAAACAAAATGACAATAATACATAAATAACAACAGACTACTAGCAGTTAACTGACATGCCAGCTCCAGACTTCAATTAAACATATTGCATATTCGTGCATATTCGTGCATATTTAATTTCGTGGTTTTGCTGAAGTTTGAATACAAACCTTTTGAGAATTTGTCATTCTTTGAAAGTTAGATTTCATGGTTTACCTGTACCCAGGAAATCCACAAAAATTGGTATCCAACGAATAATAATGAATCCACAGTAAATAATTAGAGCTCTTTTTATAACCGTAAGGGTTGCTGGCAAATAATGATTGAATAAATGATAAAAAAAGAAAAATTAAATGAAATAATGTAATATTCAGCACATTTATGGTGAAGTCACAGAGTTGTATTGGAATATTCAGTTGAAGAGTTCACTTAAAGCAGTGCAATGGACTTTTGATAAATGGGGCAACAAACTGAATAGGTCTAGGACACTGAAAATTAGCAAATAGAAAGGTTTTTGCAATCATCAGGGATTCAAATTTGTTTTAAATTATGAAAGGTCCAGGACCATTTGAAATTTTCAGTGAAAGGTCCTCCATAAGAAATCAGTTTTTGTGTATAAAGCATCAGTGTAAAGACTGGTATGTCCTTGACTTCTGTAATTCAAAAATGAAAATATAGCACTAAAAGTATTCAATGAATTTAACTAGGACTATAATATTTTAATTTACCTATTTCAGACAATGATTCCTAAAATAACTAAAGGGCAAAGAAACTTGGATGTTTATTAAATCATGTGATCCAGTTGTCATGGAGATAAAGAATGATGGGATACCATTCACCAGGCACTTTGAAGAAACTACTTTCTATTCTGGTTGTTTGCCTGTACATAGGTTATTCTGGAGGATCAGTAGAATGTATGCAGAAATGTTTCTGTAAAATTCCAGGTATGTGTACTAGTCTTTCAAGATACAGAAGAAAAGAGGCACAAAATATCAAGATTATGAATATGAAGGAGTTTTAAGATGGAGACTCAGCAGCAAAGATAGATTTGTAGTGGTAGTAGGCTGGTATTATGTTTTCCATTCTGTTAGTCCATCCAGTCCTCTGTACAATACTGAATTAGAGTATAGTTCGGGTTGAAAGTAGTTAACTATATGCAAAAATTCTACTTATTCCACATTGTTTCCACTCATTGTAAGATGCTTTGATCATGATACTGTAAACCAACTAATTTTTGCGGATACTTTATTTCACGTTTTAACCTTTCTAGACCACTTCGCGGCTATTTAATTTCGCGATTTTCTGACTTACTTGAATAAGTTCAATAAGGAATGGTCTAAGTTTCACATATTCGTGACGATTTATATTCGCGTTATTTTTCTACTCGCGAAACACGGGAATATAAACCGCTCGCCAAAATAAGTTGGTTTACTGTATTAATTGCTAAATCTTGGGTTCTTTCCCTTACTGAGAGTACACATAGTGTTAGGAAATAGCTGCATACTGACGACAGTTTATTGACAATATTCAGAAATGGGGAATGTGTTAAAGAGACAACAAACCGACCATATAACAGACAACAGTAGAAGGTCACCAATAGGTCTTCAATGCAAAGGGAAATTCCCGCACCCAGAGGCGTCCTTCAGCTGGCCCCTAAATAAATATATATACTCGTTCAGTGATAATGAACGCCATACTAAACTCCAAATTATACTGCCATATTTTATTTTTAAATTGTTGATTTACAGATGTGCCAAGAGTGAAACGGCTGTACCATTATGGATCCAGTGTTCCAATAGTTCTGGAAGGCAGTGATCGATTGTCACAGAATATCACCAACTATGTCTTAAAGATTTTATTAGAAGAGATCATAGGCTATAGTCAAATCAAAATAAACTATCAATCAGGGGCGTTATATAATACATCGGATGTCCTTAAAAGACTGGATCCATATCAAGGAGAGATGTAAGGATATTCATTATCGAAGTAAGAAGATGTGGTATGACTGCCAATGAGACAATTTTCCACTGGAGAGACCAAATGATATTTAAGTTATGAAATAAAGGTCACTGTACAGCCTTCAACAATGAGCACAACCCATACAGCAAAGCAAGCAATCAAGGGCACCTAAATGAAAACTGAGTGTCTGATTTATGAATAAAACAATAACAAAAAAAATGTGATACACAGCAAATAACAACAACTACTGAATTAAAGGCTCCTTACTTTGAACATGCACAAACAGAATGTATCTGTGTTAAACATGATTGAAGGTGCCCAACTTTCTTTTCAACTGGGACTGTAGTGTAACAGAACAACATCAGAACAAATGTTACCTTTTTCATTAATTATAGTTTAATTAAGAAATAGATTAAGTATTGCCAGTCTTAGTTTCTACAGATCCTGATTTTCCTGATGTTCTTTTGTTAGTGTGCTTGTCTCACTGTTAAAGCATGTTTTAAGTTTGAATCAGCCAATACAATCAATCAACTAATGTTCCACAATTACATCAATTAGTTGAACACTTGAAAATAGTAGAAAATTATAGTTAAAATTGTAGGAATTAAATCTGATTATTGTGATTTTAGTAAAAATGATGAAGCCATATCAAAGTTACCAGTATCTATGATCAACCTGGAGGTACCAGTTCAAAATGGTTATGACACAAGTTCATGGACCAATACTGATAGAATACAAAATGTGGGCTTTCTTGGACCAAAGGGGAGGTAAGATGCACTGTAGTAGAAAACACATTTGTTTATTTTTTGGAACAAAAGGACATTTTTGGTAGTTTAATACAAAACAATGGTTGATTCCACATACCAAAGATGGGGAACATTGCAACCTTAGGTAGAAAACGAAATAAGTTCTTGAGCAGACAAAAAAGGGCAAAATGAAAGTATTCAGAAGCTTGCTTTTTTAAGAAAGAGTATATATTAAAATTTCTCAGACTTAGTACCGGTAATTAGTACTTAAATAGCAGTCATAGTAATTGTGTACTTGAGTTATCACTGAGAATGAGTAGAATGCTGAATAAGTTTAGTTTTGATAAATTTCTTTTGAAGAATTTAGAGCAGCACTTTCTACATATTTTTGATCAACAGTAATGAAGGAAACCCCCAAAAAAACACTAATACTGAAAATGATGAGCACTGGCCAAATCACAACATAGTATCAAATTCATTTTATCATCATATATATTTCAGATTAGGCTGGTTTGCGTCTACACACATGGTTGATGAGCTATGGAGATTAGGGATCATATCAGATCATTGGAGGTCACTGTTTTCTAAGAGTGTGGCAGAAAAGTTTGCATTGACTAGCCAGTATGAGCTACTTAAGAATCTGACAATTGTAAACGACACAACTAACAAGCATTACTGTGATAGTCCTATTTGTGAGGACGGTATTTTTTATGGCTATGGTTGTCCAAAAACCAATTTTTCTAAGTGTTCTACATTGATAACGTCTTTTCCAGGCAAGTTTTTTGTACCATGACATGAATTTTATAATTTTTATAAACATATTGTATACTACAAGAGACACAAATGATACAAACAGGATTCTTCAATCCAGAGTTAGTAGAAAAAGAAGAGTACACAAACAAAAAAAACTTTCTTGCATAAATATATAGAAAAGTTTGATTCTACAGCTTATACATGTGCATTTATCGGGGTTGCGATCAATATCATAGAGGCTACATAGATTGATGACTATTAATCGGTAGCTAGCCTAGCTGCTCTACATAGATATTGATAGCAGCTAGGCTAGCTACTCATTCAGTAGCCAAAAATCTACGTAGCACTACATAGCCGCTACGACATTGAAAGCGACCCTGGTAAATTTGATCAGCTGATATTTTTCTTAGCATTTAATACTCTTGCATTATGGTATACCATTTGCAAATTGATTCAAAAAACTAGATATCGCTTGGTTCAGCTTTTTCAGTGTGATCATTATAAAAATAAGCAGATGTGGTATGATTGCCAATGAGACAACTATCCATCAGAGATTAAAGCATGAGGATGTAAACAAGTATATAAAAAAGAAGATGTGGTATGATTGCCAATGATACAAGTGTCCACAAGAAACCAAATGACACAGACATTAACTACAGGTCACCTTACAGCCTTCAACAATGAGCAAAGCCCATACCACATAGTCAGTTATAAAAGGCCCTGATAAGACAATTTAAAACAATTCAAACGAGAAAACTAACGGCCTTATTTATATAAAAAAATGAACGAAAAACAAATATGTAACACATAAACAAACGACAACCACTGAATATAGGTCACATTACGATCTTCAACCATGAGCAAAACTCCTAGTGTATAAAGGGCTATAAAAGGTCCTGTTATAACAAAAGGTGAACCAGCTAGAAAAAAAATCCTGATTTATGCTAAAATTATAGACAAAAACAAATATGTCCCACCTTATTTGTTTTAGCCTAAAGAAAGTATGATCTTTTATAATTCAATATCATGTTATATTTTTTTTTCTTCAGATTTTGATAATGGTGCTTTGATATCCCAGGTCAAAAGTCTTGGTCTTCCTGTTAATGTTGTATATATTGGTGACAATTTCAATACATTTGTACTAGACAGATTAAAGAAAAGTCTTCCCGTTCTGTTCTTTGACATTAATCCAAGTATCTTGACATCGACAGAAAATGTGACAAGAATCAATTTCCCACTGTGCCAAAAGAACTCTTTCTTTTATCCAAACAACTGTGATTTTGAAGGAAATCAATACAAAAAATTTGTATGGACAAAGATTCGCTATAGTGCACCAGAAGTTTATCATGTGATCTCAAAAATGAAATTTACTGATGAGATTTATACTCAACAGTTTATTAAACGTTATAAATATTATGGATCTACAGAAAAAGCCGCTTGTAGTTATTTAAGATACCATCAAGATGAGTGGCAAAAATGGATCCCGCCAAATTTATCCAGTAAAATTAAAGTATCGTTACTTAGTTTCTTTCCCTTATCTGGATCTAGATGGCGACAACCAGGATTAATTCAGGGTAAGTTCAAATATCAAACATTTATACTTATGTTTATATATCTAT
This sequence comes from Mytilus galloprovincialis, assembly GCF_965363235.1. Classification (NCBI taxonomy): domain Eukaryota; kingdom Metazoa; phylum Mollusca; class Bivalvia; order Mytilida; family Mytilidae; genus Mytilus; species Mytilus galloprovincialis. The sequence goes on along the minus strand of NC_134843.1, from coordinate 34,327,769 downwards.
ACAATAAGTATGTCTAAACAAGTGTCAACTTTAATACAGATCCGTCCGTTGGCTCACCAGTGAAGGTGATACATGGCTAAAACACATATTATATTCATAATTACTATAAATATCAGCCCAAAAGGGTTAAATCTGCAGCAAATCTGTTGTTGAAAATATTAACTGTTACTTGTTGATTACCGGTAAGGTTTTAGACCATTTCCAAGAAGTTTTTGAAAACAAATTCACTCTAGTTTGCAAGTTTTGATCCTTCATGTGCTTCCTCCCCTTAATTAAAATATTGTTTCTTGTGGATTTCTTTTAAAAAAAACTTGTCTAAATAAGGCTGAAAAATATGCCACAACTAATCTTAGGAAATAAAATTAAAAAAAAGGGCAAAATAAAATCTACTCAAAATTTATGACAGAATCTCAGAAGGAAATTCCCATGTTTTTGAAAGCTAACATATTTTATTTTGCTTTAGATAAAAAAAAAAACCGGCAAGATACTTTAAGACCCTACTATTTAGCTTTAAATACATTTACATTTTAATTATTTTTCAGGAGCTAAGCTTGCTCTTGACATAGTGAACCAAAATCGACATATATTACCAAATCATGACTTAGAAATGGTTGTTGTCGATTCTCAGTGTCAGCCTGGTATAGCTTTGAAAGAATTCATTAGATATGTTGGAAAACGATCAGCTATTCCTATTGCAGGAGTTTTAGGTGAATATGATAAAGATTAAGTAAGGAGATGTGGTATGAGGGCTAATGAAACAATTATACAACAGGGGACTTCTGAATAAAGCGGATACAGACTTAGTTTGTATAAAAGACCAGAAATAATAAATGATAAAAGATTGGGAAAGGGGGGGGGGGGGGGGGGGAGTGATGACAGCAATATTACAACATATACTCGGTCTAAATAAATTCATAGAAAATGAACTGTATCCAACATTGTCCAAGGATATGAAATTCACTGTGTTATTAAAAAAAAAGGGTTATTGGGAAAATATTTGCAAAAATTTCATCAAGGTGTTCATTATATCATTTTTTAACACCTACAAATAATTAGTGAAGTAATAATTATTACAAATGTTCTTGAAAGTAGAATTTTTCCTAATATGGTAGTATAAGTAAACTACACTACTTTGTTTTTGTGAAGTTTATAACTCAGTTCAGAGGAATGGGGATATCCCTGCTTTTCTTCTGAAAGTCCATTCACATTTTCCCCAGGAAATACAAATCACATCTTCCTGAAATAAGGTTTTAAACTCTGATGTGTTTTCTGATCTGTTGCATAATATCTTCATTTTTTATGAAACTTGAAACTATTGTATCATAGGTGAATAATGGCTCAGTCAGGAATTATTAATTCAGTATTTTTGTTTTTACATCTTGCTTATATGAATTGTTATTTGAAGGTCATTTTGAAATGTTTGTTTGCAGGTCCAGCATGTTCAGATGAAACAGAACCTATTGCTTCATTGTCCCGCCATTTTAACATGTTAACTGTTAGTTACGGTGCTGAGGCTTCATCTTTGTCAAACAGAATTAATTACCCTTTTTTCTTCCGAACTATCCCAGAAGTTAGCCATCACAAGTAAGTTTTACAAAACATTTATTATGTATAATACACATCATATATTCAAATAATTTGAAAACATTGAGTATAAGTAGTTCTATCAGAATTTTTTTAAAAGGAATTCAGTAATAGTAACTACCCTTTTGAAAATAAGGGAGGGATATTTGTATAACATAAAATTTATACATAAGAAATGCCTACAGTAATTGATCTTAAAATAATAATGGACATGTAATGATTATTAATTTTTATGCGACCGCAAAAATTGAAAATTTTTTGGTCGTATATTGGTATGACGTTGGCGTCGTCGTCGTCGTCCGAATACTTTTAGTTTTCGCACTCTAACTTTAGTAAAAGTGAATAGAAATCTATGAAATTTTAACACAAGGTTTATGACCACAAAAGGAAGGTTGGGATTGATTTTGGGAGTTTTGGTCCCAACATTTTAGGAATTAGGGGTCAAAAAGGGCCCAAATAAGCATTTTCTTGGTTTTCGCACTATAACTTTAGTTTAAGTATATAGAAATCTATGAAATTTTGACACAAGGTTTATGACCACAAAAGGAAGGTTGGGATTGATTTTGGGAGTTTTGGTTCCAACAGTTTAGGAATGAGGGGCCAAAAAAGGGCCCAAATAAGCATTTTTCTTGGTTTTCGCACAATAACTTTAGTATAAATAAATAGAAATCAAAGAAATTTAAACACAAGGTTTATGACCACAAAAGGAAGGTTGAGATTGATTTTGGGAGTTGAGGTCCCAACAGTTTAGAAATTAGGGGCCAAAAAGGGGCCCAAATAAGCATTATTCTTGGTTTTCGCACCATAACTTTAGTATAAGTAAATAGAAATCTATGAAATTTAAACACAAGGTTTATAACCATAAAAAGAAGGTTGGCTTTGATTTTGGGAGTTTTGGTCCCAACAGTTTAGGAATTAGGGGGCCAAAAAGGGGCCCAAATAAGCATTATTCTTGGTTTTCGCACCATAACTTTAGTATAAGTCCAAAGGGGTCCAAAGGGTCCAAAATTGAACTTTGTTTGATTTCATCAAAAATTGAATAATTGGGGTTCTTTGATATGCGGAATCTAACTGTGTATGTAGATTCTTAAGTTTTGGTCTAGTTTTCAAATTGGTCTACATTAAGGTCCAAAGGGTCCAAAATTAAACTTTAGTTTGATTTTAACAAAAATTGAATCCTTGGGGTTCTTTGATATGCTGAATCTAAAAATGTACTTAGATTTTTAACCGGATTTTTGTGACAAAAATGTCGGTTATTGATTTGGGGATGTACGGCGGTCAGGCGGGCGGTCAGGCGGTCGGGCAGGCGGGCGGCAATCAAATGTTGTCCGTGCATTAACTCATGAACCGTTCAACCAAAGCTTTTAAAATTTTAATATGTTATTACTGACAACTATACGAAGGTCAAGTTCAATAATGGCGATTTTGACTTTTACCGTTCAGGAGTTATGGTTCTTGAAAGATTGAAAAATGGAGTTTCCAGTTGTGTCCGTGCATTTACGCATGAACTGTTCTACCAAAGCTTCCCAAATTTTAATATGTTGTTACTAATGATAGAATGGAGGTCAAGTTTAATAATGACGATTTTGACTTTTACCGTTCAGGAGTTATGGTTCTTGAAAGATTGAAAAATGGAGTTTCCAGTCGTGTCCATGCATTTATGCATGAACTGTTCTACCAAAGCTTCTGAAATTTTAAAATGCTGTTACTGATGACAAAATGGAGGTCAAGTTCAATAATGACGATTTTGACTTTTACCGTTCAGGAGTTATGGTTCTTGAAAGATTGAAAAATGGTGTTTCCCGTCGTGTCCGTGCATTTTCTCATGAACCATTCAACCAAAGCTTTAGAAATTTTAATATGTTGTTACTGGTGACGAAATAGAGGTCAAGTTCAATAATGACGATTTTGACTTATACCGTTCAGGAGTTATGGTTCTTGAAAGATCGTAAAATGGCGTTTCCATTCACGTTGTTGCATTTACTCATGAACCATTCAATCTAAGCTTTTCAAATTTTAATATGTTGATACTGATGACAAAATGGAGGTCAAATTTGATATTGACGATTTTCACTTTCACCATTCATCAGTAATGGTTCTTGTGATATTGCCAGGACACAAATAAATATAAATAAATCCAGTTTGCTGTCGTTGTGACAGCCTCTTGTTGATTATTGGCCCAGTTTTCAAGTTGGTCCAAATCGGGGTCCAAAATTAAACTTTGTTTGATTTCATCAAAAATTGAATAATTTGGGTTCTTTGATATGCCAAAGCTAACTGTGTATGTAGATTCTTAATTTTTGGTCCCGTTTTCAAATTGGTCTACATTAAAGTCCAAAGGGTCCAATATTAAACTAAGTTTGATTTTAACAAAAATTGAATTCTTGGGCTTTTTTGATATGCTGAATCTAAACATGTACTTAGATTTTTGATTATGGGCCCAGTTTTCAAGTTGGTTCAAATCAGGATCCAAAATTATTATACAAAGTATTGTGCAATAGCAAGAAATTTTCAATTGCACAGTATTCAGCAATAGCAAGAAATCTTCAATTGCACAGTATTGTGCAATAGCAAGAAATTTTCAATTGCCACTATTGCGCAATAGCAAGAAATCTTCAATTGCGCATTATTGTGCAATAGCAAATATTTTCAATTGCACAGTATTGCGCAATAGCATGAAATATCTAATTGCACCATATTGTGCAATAGCAAGAAATTTTCAGTTGGAGTTATCTTTTTTTGTCCAGAATAGTAGTTGAATCAACTTAAATCATTGTTTTATACAATATACAATGCATATTCACTTTTACTACCAACTGATAAATTAAAACAATCTTTACCATTCAGTGATAACAGGCACTTTATTTTACATTTTAATATTTTATGATGTATTTAAATGAGTAGTTATTGTTGCAAACTCCTTTAGAAATTTGAATTGAGATCAGTTTTAGAAAAAGGGAAAGGGGGATGTGGAAAAAAAATGGGGGGGGGGGGGGTTAAATTTTATTATTTCAGATTTCATAAATAAAAAGAAAATTTCTTCAAACAATTTTTCAACAGCATAGTGAATTGCTCAAAGGCAAAAAAAAAATTTTAAGTTCATTAGACCACATTCATTCCGTGTCAGAAACCTATGCTGTGTCAACTATTTAATCACAATCCAAATTTAGATCTGAATCCAGCTTGAATGTTGTGTCCATACTTGCCCCAACCGTTCAGGGTTCAACCTCTGCGGTCGTATAAAGCTGCGCCCTGCGAGCATCTGGTTTTTTCATATGGACATACATTTTAATGTATTTTGTTTAAATTAAAAATAAAGGTTTATCTAAAGTGTTACCTGTGTTTCACTCTCAAGCATAATTTTAATGTCATTTACATACAAAAAATCAAAAAAAATCAATAATATATTTCAATATTATTAAATTTGACGCAACTGTCGTACAAGTGAGAGGTTAAGCGCAGTAAAACCAGGTTCAATCCTCCATTTTCTACATTTGAAAATGCCTATACCAAGTCAGGAATCTGACAGTTGTTGTCCATTCGTTTTTGATGTTTTTTGTCATTTGATTTTGCCATGTGATTAGGAACTTTCCGAATTTATTTTTCTCGGAGTTCAGTATTTTTGTGATTTTACTTTTTTTTTTCATTATTGTGTTTAGGTTTGTATATGAGAAATTTTTCCATGCAATGAATTGGAACCAGCTAGGTGCCATGTCTGAAGGAGGCCAAGAGTTACCAGAATATCATTTAATGCTCCAGGAATATCTCCATCAGAGAGGGGTCTCTGTAATTGTCAAACATAACATCCAGGGAACACTACAAAATTCAGATGTATCAGAGGTTGGTTTTTAGCTTTTAAGAGAAGTAAGACATTCAAATATTTGTAGAGAAAGACTAACTTAATTATCAGAGAAGTTTATTAAATCCCCTTCAATGAATTGCAGTGATTCAATATGTATGTTAGTCTTTAGTCAATGCATGGTTTGAAATCAAGATTAATGTTCAGAAGTTTATGAAAAATTATGTGATTTATATTCTTTAACTTTTTGCCAATTACCGATTTGATTCTGTTGTTGCACACTTTTTAACCAAATTTCTTAGACTGGTTCTATACCGGACAAAATTGGCTTTTGCCAATGCAAAGCATGACAATTTAAAGTGATGCATCGGTGGTTTAACTAATTTTTCATGAAAAATAATTTCTGATGTCAAAAGTATTTAGCTAAACAACAAAATAATGTAATTAAAAGATTTGAAAACCTTGAAAATTACTCACATTACGCACAGGTAAATTTGCTATTTCTGCTAGCTCTCCATTGTTAATAAGAATTAATGTCCCTCATAAGGGAAACAACTAAAAGAGGGATCTCTAATTTCAGGGTCAATTACAGGAATTGGCAAATGGACTATTCTTGCATCTTTCTTTTTTTCATTTCAGATATAATTGATGTGATCTATATTCTTTAAAAACTGTTAACAATTCTTGTATCTTTCTTAATTTCATTTCAGATATTTGCTGATTTGAGGTCAAAGAATGTGAAAATAATAATAGCTGACTTTTACATGCCAGCAGCTAGAGCAGTCATGTGTGAAGCTTGGAGACAGGTATGTACTACATCATATATTTACATGCCCCCCCCCCCCCCTCCCCCAAAAAAAAAAAAATAAATAAATAAATAAATTTACAAATATGCATGGGTTGTCCTCAGCTTAATATCTGAAGAGGCTCTAGAAGAATATCTCACTCCGCTCAGTGAAAGTTTGATGTTACACTAACACTAGGAGTGAGGTCTATATTTTATGCTTTTGCCTAGCCTCCAGATATTATCATGTGTATGGTATGTTCATGTATACTGTAGTTTCAGAAAATTTGTCAAGTTGAACAAGGGCAAAAATGGAAAAATTAATTACTGTAAATTCAGAAATTATTGCAAGGTTTTTATTATTGCGAAAAATGTGGCAGAGTTGTAAACGCAATAATTTAAACTCGCATTTTGAAATATTTTATATGAATGAAACAGGATATTTCTCAAAATAGTAAAAATTTAGAGTCTAAAATGACAAAATCGCAATGATAAATACACACAATAATTTCTGAATTTACAGTATTACATTTTTTTAGGAAAAACAAATAATGCTATCAAAATATGTTATATGTTAATTTTTATCTGTCCCAATTTGTCTCAATTGTTGCTAAAATGAAAAAATAGTAAACATTTATGAATCAACAATCATACATTCTGAATGTAGTAATTATTGACTTTTTCAATTATGAAATTACACATCTGGTATACCACAATGTACTATAGGGGGCCTCATTGGCCGAGTGGTCTAAGTAGTTACTAGCCAGTCAACACTGAGGTTGTGAGTTCAAACCTTACTCGTGCAGGTGCACTTGACTCCATTGTCATGGAAAGTCAGTGGTTTTCTCCACCAATAAAAACTGGGGTATAAAACTAAAAAGACAAATCGATGTACTTTAAATATTTCATTAAAAATGTTTTATATTTCAGAGAATGACAAGTCGAGAAGGTTATGTTTGGTTTCTTCCTTCCTGGTACCCTAATGACTGGTGGGATGTTGATTTTTACAATAGTTCACCCAATCCAAAAGAATCACGGACCCAGGAGAATGTACCATGCTCATCGGACATGATGAAGTATGCTACGGATGGCTATTTTGTATTATCCAAGACATTTTCTGATTCTGACAACACGTTAATTGTTGGGAACATAACAGTTGGACAGTACAAACAGATGTATGCTAAACGTGTTGGAGAAGCAGTAAGTCAAATGATTTTTCATTACTTTGGTATTAATTTGTAAATAAATCAGGCCTTTTAATTTTCTCATTTGAATTGTTCATATTTTATTATGTTGGGGCCTTCTAAAACTTGCTTTTAGTATGAATCATTGTTGAAGGTGGTATGATAACCTGTAGATGCTTACATCTACATCAGTTTGACACTCCTGTAACTTATTATATACTATTGCAAACTGAAGGTAACCAGACATATTCCGTGGTCATTATACAGCCTTCTATGGCAAGCAAAGACCATTAACCCCTTAATCATTTAATTATATGGGTGTGTAAGAAAAGCATAAAAAGGTTGGAATATAATCATTTTTTTTTATGCCGTATTTATGGGCATTATGTTTTCTGGTCTGTGCATCTGTTCGTTTGTCCGTCCGTTTTTTTCCATTCATCTGTCTGTCCTGCTTCAGGCTAACGTTTTTGGTCGAGGTAGTTTTTGATGAAGTTGAAGTCCACTCAACTTGAAACTTAGTACACATGTTCTTTATGATGTGATCTTTCTAATTTTAATGCCAAATTAGAGATTTTATCCCATTTCACGGTCCACTGAACATAGAAAATGATAGTGCGGATGGGGCATCCATGTACTGGGGACACATTGTTGTTTTTTACATTATGTTTCATTTGAATTTAAATGTGAAATAGAGAGAGAAAAAGTAAAGCAGTTTGGTAATGGTGGTATGAGATTATCTTTCTTAAGGTTTTATTCTTCAGAACGTTCACTTGATATAACTACATAATTATCAACAATGCACAAGGCTTATATACTTTAACAAAAAATTAAGATGGGAGAAGACTGTATAAGTTTGATTAACTTGTGTCTCATTCCTTTTGCATACTGTAAATTAAAAAATTACTGCGTGTATTTATTATTGCGATTTTGTCGTTTAGACTATAATGCGATTGTAATTTTTGGGATATTGAGAAAAATCCTGTTTAACTCATATAAAAAAAAAAAATCAAAATGCATAAAATTAAACATTAAGACTTTCTTTGTGAATATGAATTCCAACTTTTCCAGCTATAATTTTTTTACAGAAAGTAGCAGGGAGTGCCTTTGCCAGTTATGTATATGATGCTGTGTGGGTTTATGCCTATGCCTTAGATAAACTGTTCAAAAATGAACCAGGAGCCTTGGAACTGATTCATTCCAAATCTACAGCTCAGTAAGTGATATAAGAATTTCAATGATACACATTTCTGTAATTTTGATATCTTTTAATGTAGAATCTTTATTCAGGCCAGGATTTTTTAATTTGTTGGTTTACGGATCCGCCGACCCGATTTTGACGATTTCCAGAATAAAAATAAAATTGACTTTTCATGCTTTTTTATTCCCGCTGACCTTAACAGATGCATCATCCCTGGAAAATAATTTAAATATTCTTTTTTTCATGAAATGAAATGTATTAATCACTATAAAATTGATAACACTTTCGGTTATGAAAAAATAAAACTTCCAGTTTACGTTTCTTAAAGTAGACAAATCAACTGACCTTGAAATGTTGTTTGCGCAAATAATTTTGCGGAACGAAACCTGTGTTTAAAACCAATTACACAGTACATTTGTTTCCCTTATTTGTCATCAGTCCGTAAGATGCATCATCTCATAGAAATAGACTTGTCCAAATGTGGACAGGTGGAAGACATCAAGTTAAAGTACTGAATATTAATAAATCGTTTGGAAATTTCTTGTTTCAAATATAATAAAAAAATATCATCCATTTGGATAAAAAACAGAAATGCATGACAACAGATTAACCCAAACTTCTCGTTTTTCCAGTGGACGAGTCTATTACGTTTTTGACACGTGTGCTGAAACTTATTTTAGTTCAACGTTTTTACATTTATTTCTTTATCAGTTTTCGTGCTTGAAGATCATTATTCACCAAGTTTTCTGGAATTGATTAAGATTTACGCATATCTGTTTTTCTTGTTTTAATAATTTTCGTCTTTGTCCGTGCACACCCCCCTTTTTTACGGGAAATTATTAGACACTGTTATGCGATGTTTATGACAGCTGAACAATAATATTTTATCGAACTAAAATTTAAGAAATGATGACAAAATAGCATTACAAACACATTCTTAGAAAGGTGAAATATATATTTATTTTGCATAATTTTCTGTCTTGAAAGATATTTTTTTTCTTTTTTTTTCCCGACCGAGCGACCCGACTTTTTCATGGGGAAAACTCCGTAAACCAACAAATTAAAAAACCATGGCCTCATTAACAAATAATTCAATCTATATTATAGTTTTTACAAAGGAAAAAGTTAGTTATTATTGAGATGTCTTCCCCTCTTTTCCCTGGCCATTTATTTCCTCGATATTTGCATTGATAGATTCTGATTTTCAGGATTCAATGGAAAACCCTATTATATCTGTGAAATAGTTTGCTTAGTGGATTGATAACTTTATTAACTGTACAAATAAATGATAGAAAATGTACCTAGAAAAACTAAAATCACAAAAATACTGAACTCAAAAAATTTCAAAACAGAAAGTCCATAATCAAATAATTATATAGTAATATAATACTTATGTTCTTACTATGAATAAGTAAATGATTGAACAAAGATACCCTTTTTCTACGTTGCTGTGCCTTTCACAGAGTATTGAAAACAAATTATTCTTTTTCATTTTTAAGGAAACTAGCAGACTATGTGAACCAGACAGATTTCCATGGGGTCTCGGGACATATTAAGTTTAATGGCAGTAACCGACCAGGAACTATAAATATATTACAACACTTCCACAATGGAACAAGACTTGTAGGACAGTTTACGCCTGGTTTACATGGTGGAAAACTACAAATTGATGAAAAGAAGATACGCTGGTTAACATCACATGGTAAACGACCTTCAGATGGTCATGTAGGTAAGCAAAGCTCCAAATATTAATATTACTTTCAATTGGTTATTTTGAACAAAAGTAGCATTAAATTCATTAGATAGTTAGTTTAACAATATAAAAAAGAAGATGTTGTATGACTGCCAATGAGACAACTCACCACAAGTGACCAAATGACACAGAAATTAACAAATATAGGGTATGGTATGGCCTTCAACATAGTCAGCTTTAATGGCCCCAAAATGAAAAATGTAAAACATTTCAAACGAGAAAAAATAACGGCCTAATTAATGTACAAAATAAGGAACGAAAAACAAGTATGTATACAACAACGAACAACAACCACTGAATAACAGGCTCCTGACTTGGGACAGGCACATACTGTTTGTTTATCAAGTTCCTTCACTCAAGCATTTTGGAATGATTTACTGTTATCAAGTGAAAACTTTCAAGTTGAAGGAAGCTAGTATTTGTCTGTTTATATTTAATTTACACAATATGAATTTGTTCTGTGTGAAGTCTTAAACAAGTTATGATTTATTATAACCTTGTTGATATGTATTTGTAATGTGTTTAAGATCCAAAATAATCTGCCAAATATTAGCAAGGAGAAAAAAAACACCATTCAAGCAGTGATGACTTTAAGTTGTTTTCTCAAATTTACCTAGTCTCAACATTATTTTATACTGGAAGTGGAGATAATCTCCCTGACAGCCAACTGTTCTACAATAGACTAAATACATGCCTGCAGTCTCAACAAGTTTTTAAAACAAAATGATAATTCTTATTTTTTGTAGATTTTGAAGAATGTGTAATAGAAACTTTCCGCAGAGCTTTTGGCGTAACGTGTGAGATGGCTATAGTTATCGCTAATGTCATTGGCTTTGGTGTCTTCCTGATTTTGGTTGTATTGGTGCTAGTTTTTATAAAATTCAGGTAATTTGATTTTCTCTTAAGCTTTCATGATGAAAGAAATAGATGTTTATGTGTTACTGTGGATTCATTATTATTCGTTGGATACCAATTTTCGTGGACTTCGTGGGTAAAGGTGAACCACGAAATTAAATGTTCAACGAAAGCCAGATTTCCTATTGGCTTGTATGCAATCTTTGGCGAAAACCACGAATTTAAAAATCAACGAATATATAAGTTTTCCTTAATCCACCAAAATTGGTACCCACGAAAATAAGTGAATCCACAGTAGTATGCATGAATTATCTCCCTTTGTAAAGATGTTTATCTATAGTTTCATATGTTTTGTTTTTCTGCTTTAATTACTTTTGTCTGCAGCAATACATTTTGAACCAGCAGTCTAAAAGTTAAAGCATACTCATACTTATACTTTGAAAAGGTTTATAAAAAAAATACATAAGATAATTGTATATTAATTGAACAATTCTACAAAGCTGAGATCAGATTGGTTATGAATTTTGAATTTTACATTGTAAATGAATAAATTAATCAATGATTCATATTTGGAATATATTTATTTTAGATATGATGCCAAAATGAGAAAAACACATGAAAGAATGAAAGAATTAGGTTTGCTCTCTCCCGACATGTCTCCATGTTTATCATTGGATGAATGGGAGATGGCGAGAGACAAAGTTGTTTTGAACAGGAAATTGGGAGAAGGAGCGTTTGGAACAGTATTTGGCGGAGAAGCGTTCCTTGATGGTCGTCTATGGGTGGCTGTAGCAGTTAAAGCATTAAAAATTGGAGCTAGAGTTGATGAAAAGGTTTGTTATATGATTCAATCTTGACAGTGATTTATTGAGTACATTTGGCTAAAGACAGTCACTTTAGATTTTCCCCTGACAGTTTAACACTGTAAAATTCCTTCTGCAGAAGGAAGTCTCCAGTGTTTTTCATTTACATATTTTGAAGGATAACAAGAATGTATGCAGAAGGGTCTAAAATTAAAAAAATGTTGCTTTTTTTAAAGGATGCTTCTTATACTCTAACATCTTGTTTAAATACATTAGGGAAAACTTTTGTTAGGCTTTAACCATCAACAGTTTGGCTTTGAGGTAATCTATAATTATGACGAGATACTCCATTTCAGAATGAGACATGCTGAGTCTTAATAAGTAAACAACTTCTACATCTTAATAGCCATTTCCTGTTTTCTGACTGTTTGAAATTTAAACAGCACTCATTGTACAAGCAAAATTTTTGTGATAGCTTGTATGACTTCAATGAAAGGGAATGATTAGTTCTACTTAAGAATATTTACATGTTATACCAATGCATACAGCGAGGCAGAGGTAGACCTGCTTATTACAAGATTTTTTGTATTTCAGATTGATTTCCTAAGTGAGGCAGATATTATGAAGAGATTTAAACATCCTAACATTGTACAGTTACTAGGTGTGTGTACCAGAGGAGAACCTGTCTATGCTGTTATGGAGTACCATCTGCATGGTATGTTACAATCACAAATTTAGATTTTCTATATAGATATATCAATCATGATTTGTATGCAATATGTCTTCCTATATGGTATAAATTTGAGATAAAAAATTCAATGACTGCACAATAATTTGTATGTCCCATTTATTATGCCCCATTTATGGGCATTATGTTTTCTGGTCTGTGCGTCTGTTTGTCCCTCCGTTCGTCCATCTGTCCCGATTCAGGTTAAAGTTTTGTTAAAAGTTTTTGGTCCAATCAACTTGAAACTTAGTACGCATGTTCCCTATGGTTTGATCTTTCTAATTTTAATGCCAAATTAGAGATTTTCCCCAATTTTCACGGCCCATTAAACATAGAAAATGATAGTGCGGATGGGGCATCTGTGTATTGGGGACACATTTCTTGTTGGTTATGTATACCTTCTAACAAAGACAATGTAGACTAGAACTACACCTTTTTAAAATGTTGTCCTGATAGCACAATTTAGATATTGAAAATAGAACAATAATATGATTTTGGACTATTCGTAAGGGAGACAACTGCATGCCTTTACAAAGTCTGCAACAGTAGATTCAAACGTTATCACAGTGGCATCCCAATTCTTCTTAAAAAAGAACTAGAATCATGCAGTGTAAAAAAAAAAGATAAACAGTTATAAGTTCATGATCAGTACAGCATAAAAAAATGACACTATTTGTAGAGAAAAAAATTGTGAAGGCAAAAGTGTTGAAAATGTTGTAATTCCATATCTGTTGATGACCTATACATATCTGGACAGCTTTATAAATATTTTGATATGAGCGTCACTGATGAGTCTTATGAAGACGAAACGTGCTTCTGGCGTACTAAATTATAATCCTGGTACCTTTGATTACTATTTATTAAGTATAAGGAACTAATAATTCATATCAGTTTGGAAATTATGTCAAAATTCCACTAAGAAAAACAGCCTTCTTATTGTCTGTTATAAACCAAAAAAGAAATATATCATTATTTTTTTTCAATTTGAATTACAATTACAGACTTGCTGCATTATCATATTTGAATGAGGACAATTTTCACATTTTGAAATACTTTCTTGTTGCAGGTGATTTGAAAACCTATTTATTGTCACGCAGGAATTTAGTAGGAAGTGATTGCAAAGAAGCCTTTGATATCAGTTCTGAAAGACTAACACAAATGGCATTGGATGTAGCCAGTGGTCTCAAATATATGCATGACTTGAAATATGTTCATAGGTAAGATCTATAATAATGGAATATATTTATGACCTAGCCACCTTTTTGTCTAGCCTTTGTCTTTAGTTGAAAAACGAGACATAGCGATCCTACATTCCGTCGGTGCCGTCCACAAATATTCACTCTGTGGTTAAAGTTTTTGAAATTTTAATAACTTTCTTAAACTATACTGGATTTCTACTAAACTTGAGCAAAAGCTTGTTTATAATGATAAGATAGTATCCAGAAGTAAATTTTGTAAAAATAAAATCCATATTTTCCGAATTTTACTTATAAATGGACTTAGTTTTTCTGCCAGGAAACATTACATTCACTCTGTGGTTAAAGTTTATAAAATTTTAATAACTATTATAAACTATCCTGGGTCTGTACCAAACTCAAACAGAAGCTTGTTTTGGTCATAAGACAGTATCCAGTAGTAAATTTTGTAAAAAAATAGATCCATTTTTCCTGTATTTTACTTTTAAATGGACTTTGATTTTTTGCCAGGAAACACAATATACCACTCCTTTAGCCCCCCCACAAAAAAAAAAAATTATCTTCAATTTTTGACCCCCCATTTTAAAGAAAAAAACCCCTTTTTACATCCAAAATAAAAATTTTACCAACATTTTTGTGTGTTTTTTAACTTCAAAATTAAGAAGAAAAAAACACACTTTGTATTTATACCCCCCATAAAAAAAATAAAAATTTTTTTTTGTAAAGAGCACACCAAAACCTTAATCCTGGGGTTTTTTTTATAAAACTCATTTTTTCCCCTAAGGGGAGTAGTATAGTACTTGAACAACTCCAGCGCCCCCCCCTCCAAAAAAAAAAAAATTTGACCCCCAAAAAATTACCCTCATTTCAAGTAAAAAAAGCCCTTAATTTTCATAAAAAAAAAAAAAAAAAAAAACACCCAAAAAACACCAAATTTTCTTACTCCCAAAAAAAAATTTTTTTTTACTTTTTTATGAAAAAAACCAACAATAAAAACACCCAAAAAAACCCCCAAAAAATTCCAAAAACAAAAATTAAAAAAACCGGGAGAACCGGCAGAGAAAGAATTCTGTGGGATTTAAGAGAAAAATAATTTCCCCAGTGCGCCCCAACCTTGATTTTTAATTAATTTTATCAATATAGTCTAGTAATAAAACGGATCAATACGACTACAACTTAAATTGCTTTTTACATTTGTGAAGTGCTATAGACTAAATCGATCATTGGAAATATTTACATGGTTGTCAAGAGTATGTTTACATGTTGCCTAGACAATGTTGTCATCACATGTAAACATATAGCAGACTGGTGCGGTCTTTCGTTTTAAATTAACAGTGGTGAGAAGACGTGAATTAATGTTTCAAGAAAGTAATTCTACAAAAGAAATACAAATGGAAATTCAAGAGTGTCAGGCACAGCCTCAACCACAGAACTGGTCATGGAGTTTAGAAGAAAGTAACATTTTGATAGAAAATATCAGTTACTATCAGAGAATGATTGTGACAATCGAAAGAGCTAAGAGTTTGGGACCGGTTGAACTTCCAAAAGCTCCGAAAAGAAAGGTGCAGGACTTATTTAAAGAAAAACTGGGGAAAAAAAAAAAGCAAACTATCACGACCCCTGAAGAACTTCACACCTTTCTAATGAGCAGAAAGGCGGATTTATCAAAGACAATTTCGAGGCAGAAGTTTAGTTTTAATATAGAAGGCGACCCTGTTAAACAGTTACAAGAAGCATACAAACACTTGGGAAGACATAACGCCCAAGGTATGCTGTTTAACATTCTTTTCGGTGATTTCCTTAATGCTTTGAGAGACTGGTTTATTTCAGCAAAGGTCAATACAACGTGGGACACATGGTTATCAACTCAGATAGATATATCTATACCTCATGCTCGGAAATTAAGACAACTTTCTAATCTACTTAAAGGATTTAAAGGTTTTCTGAACATTAATGTTTCAATCAATGATATTCTTTCAAAACAAGAACTTATCAAACAAATGTTAGCAATTGATCAGTTTGCCACCTTTTGGAGACAGGTAGACAATATTCCAGCAGATGATGAACTTACTCCGTCACAAGAAGTTTGATATGTATGTGATATTGTATTCCATATAAGGAGTGATCATACATAATCAGTAGGTGGGACATAGTAACGGTTATTCATAACCGGGTAACTTTTAGTGGATGTGACAGTTCTAACTTTGAACAGTTATATTATGTTTATAGTGTTTGATTTGTATGTATTTATTGCACTTTTGTTTTTAAATTAAAATTTTGAAACTGATTATTGTTTTGGTAGTAAATTAACCGTAAGTAAATAAAGATTTAAAACTTAGTCATCTGTAATTCTTGTTCATAGAAAGAACCTGTTATTTCTTCGCCTTTTAAATCAATTATTTTATAAGTAAAAGGAATTGTATTTAAAACTTTTTCAATTACAAATATTTCTTTAGTCCAACGAGTAGTATAACCCTTTTCAAATTTACCCTTCTTTTTTGTTATTCTTACTCTAGTACCTGCTTTAAATTTAGGTTTTTTAATTTTCTCTTCTTTTTCTGGATATAAATTTTTATACACTGTTAATTCATTTTTTAATTTACTTGCTTCAACAGGTGTCATTTTAATTGAAGAATGTACTGTATTATTATAATTTTTAACTAATTTATCTAGTATATCATAATATTTTAAAGTTTCATTAGCAGTAAAGTATTTATACATATGTTGTTTCATTGTTCCTATCCATCGTTCCACTACACTGGATTTTTCTTCATTCTCAGTTGAATATAACTTTATGTTATTATCTTTTAACAATTCTTTTACTTGTCGATTATAAAATTCGGATCCTTTATCTGACCAAATATATATTGGTTTTCTTTCTTTAAATAATGTTTTAAATGCTTCACTCACTGCTACTCCTGTTTTATTTTTCAATGGAATCAACCAACCATATTTACTAAAAACATCTATAACTGCTAATAAATATTTATAGTGTTTATTTTGTTTTGAATATGGTTGCATATCTATCAAATCAACTGCCCATGTTTGATCTATTGAATTAACATAAACACGTCTTTTAGGAAAAGATTTTATAACTCTATGATGTAATTCATCTGCTAATTTATTTGTTAGATTTGTTTTAGACATTTTTAAGTAACTAAAATGTTTTCTTAAAAAATGGAGGCAAAAAAGGATAAATTTTTATCCAAGCGAGGAGATTCATATAAACTTGTTTTGACAAAAGAATATAAACATAAAGCAAGTATTTATGTATTTAATTATAAAATTAGTCTAAAGGATGAAAAACAAGAAACATTTACAAATGCTTTTGATCACATGGTAGACTATTCCATAAAAGATTACCCTAATGGAAGAATTAAAATAGTACCTATTCATGAAATCATAATTACTAAACATAAAAGCTGGCCTATAAGAACATATAATACAGTTAAAAAGTTATTCATGGATCAAATGGAAAGATTATTAAATAGTGCTGAAGAATTAAATTTAGAAGAAGTTATTTTTGAAGTTACTGTTATACCTAATAAAAAAGGAAAAGGTAAAGCTTTAAAAATATTAGATACCATAAATAAAAGAAGTATTATCCAAATAAAAAATGATGATACAATATGTTTATCAAGGGCAATTGTAACTTCTTTAGCTTCCCTATGGGGAAACAAGTTGTTAGAAAATTTTACAAACTCACAATTAAAACACATTAAAGAGGGTAGACCATTACAAAAAAGATTAGCTGAAGATTTGCATGAACAATCAGGAGTAGAAATAAAAGAAGAAGGTAATAATTTAGATGATTTAAAAGCTTTTGAAAATTATCTTAATATTAGGATAATTGTTTTTACATCAAATAGTACAGAATATATTGTATATAATGGTAATGAAGAATATAATGAACAAATATATTTATATTATCATGATGAACACTTTGACACTATAACAAATATAACAGGATTTTTAGCTAAACGTAGGTTTTGTAAAGTATGTTTAATTGGTTATACTGAACAACATACATGCAAAGATAACACAGTAACAACTATCAGAAAACAACATATTTGTGATAAATGTAACAAAACATATACAGGTAAAAATCACAAATGTGGTGAAAAAATATGTTTAATATGTTATGAAAAATACACGGAAAGTAATGAAGAACACTTATGTTATATGAAACCATCAGTACCAAAACAAGTAAAAAATAATAAATATATATATTTTGATTTTGAAGCAAATCAAGAAACAGGAATACATATAATGAATTTTTGTATAGCTTACGATTTAGAAAATATTTATTGTTTTAAAAATAACTATGTAAAAGTATTTAAATGTGATTTCAATATTGATGATTTAAACTTGTTAGAATTAGACATAGATGATTGTTTTAGTGATGTAGAAAAAATTAAATATGAAACCCCTATAGGAAATTCTGTAATAGACAACTTTTGTAAATATTTCATAAGAGATAAATTTAAAGACTACACTTTTATTTCACATTATGGAAAAGGTTATGATATGCAACCGATTTTAGGATACATTGTAAAAAATAAAATTGAACATAACATAATTTCTTCTGGACTAAAATTAACATTTATATTTATTAAAGGAATAAATTTAAGATTCATAGATTCTATAAATTTTACATTATGTGGATTAGCTGCTTTCCCAAAAACATTTGGATTTGTGGGTAACAAAGGTTATTTTCCACATTATTTTAATACAACAGAGAATCAAAAATATGAGGGAATTTATCCTGATAAAGAATATTTTGGTTATAATACTATGACAATTAAAAATAAAGAATTATTTGATGAATGGTATAATAAAGTTAAAGAAAAAGAATTTAAATTCTATAAAGAAATATTTTATTATTGTCTATTGGATGTTTTAATTCTTGCCAAAGGTTGTACCTTATATAGAAAATTATTTTTAAATATAACCAATAATTGTATCGATCCATTTCAATATATTACAATTGCTCAATGTTGTACAAAAATATTTAAAACATTAATGTTGACAAATGAAACAATTGGAATTCACAAAAAGATGACAATTAAAGAAGTACATTCACAAAAATCAATACAATGGTTAGAGTATATTTCTTTAGAATATAATATAATGATTCAACATGCTAAAAGAGGAGGTGAAAAGAAATTATTCATTAATAATAAATGTTATAAAGTCGATGGTTATTATTATGATAGAGAAAATAAAATGCGTAATGTTTATGAATTTTTTGGATGTTATTGGCATGGATGTACAAAATGTTATAGTCCTGAAGAAATATGTAAAAAAGATAGAAATAAAAAAACTATGAAAGAGTTATATGACCAAACTAAAGAAAGACTTAAAACTATTGAAGATTATCTAAAACCAAATGTAAAAATTCATACAATATGGGAATGTGAGTTTGATCAACAAAAATATCCTGAAGTTGATCCACATTTAAAACCTATTGATAAAAGAGATGCATTTTATGGAGGAAGAACAGAAACTATTCAATTATACAATAATCTTTCTGATTTAAAAGGTAGATATGTAGATTTTTGTTCTCTGTATCCATCAGTAAATAAATATTGTAAATATCCTATAGGACATCCTATTACATATACAGATATTTCTGTAGATGATTATATAAAAAATAATTATTTCGGAATAATGAAATGTAAAATATTACCACCTAAAGGATTGTATCATCCTGTTTTACCTTATAAACAATCAACTAGTGATAATACACATAAATTACTTTTTGGATTATGTAGAACATGTATGAATAAAATATCTTTTAAATGTAAACACATAGATGCGCCAAGCGATCCTACTTTAAATAAACATGATAAAATACATGAAATAAAAAGATGTAAAGAATGCAAAAATATTAAAAATGAAAAATGTATACATTCTGATGAGGAAAGAGTTATAGTAGGTACATGGCCTACAATAGAAATAGATAAAGCAATAGAAAAAGGTTATAAATTACAAAAAATATATGAACTAGAACATTTTGAAAAAACATCTACAGATATATTTAAACTTTATGTAGATACGTTTATGAAATATAAACAAGAAGCTTCAGGATGTAAATGTGATCCTAAATATTGTAAAAATCCCCATAGGGATTGTAAAAACGATAAAGAATGTAAAACAAAAATACAATACATTATAGATAATACTGCTTATGATCTAGATATTGACAAAGTTAAGTACAATTCAGGATTAAGATTTATAGCTAAAATATGTTTAAATAATTTATGGGGACATTTTGGTATGAGAGATAATTTTACACAAAAAGAATATTGTTTTACTTTAGAACATATAACTAAAATAGTATTTAATGAAAAATATAAAGATATAAGTACTATGATATTAGATGAAGATATTGTTTTAACAGAATATAAAAATAAAGAAGAATACTCTAAACCTAATCCAAGTGTAAATGTTTATATAGCTTTGTTTACAACAGCACATGCTAGATTAAAATTATATGAACTATTGGATATTCTACAAGAAAGAGTTTTATACATGGATACAGATTCTTGTATTTATAATGATGATGGTTCTGAAGATTGTAAAAAGATAGAAAGTATGATGGGAAATAAATTAGGAGATTTAACAGATGAAATTGTTTCAAAACATAACGCTAATCATATAAAACAATTTATATCTGCTGGTCCAAAAGATTATTCTATGAAACTAGATACAGAAAAACTAGTTAGCTGTTGTAAAGGTTTTAGATTAAATGCTGAAGTAGAAAAAAAGATTACATTAGATAAAAAAAATAAAGCCAGGGATTTAACCTCAAGATGTACCAAGTGGTCTGTGTATGTTAATTAAAAGTATCAATAATGTCAGCATCTTTATTATCACATTAATTATTAAGTGTAAGCTGGAATGTCAGTTTGTATAAACAGTACTTATATTATTATATATAAGTACCATACTTAATCAACATATCTTTTGTTGTCATCGCAAGTAATATATCAATGGATAACATTACAACATCATTCATATTAAAATCCACTTTTGGTGCTGGCCTCCTTAATACCTTTTTACCTATTTCTGCATATCCAACTGTTAACAATGTTTCCACTCCAGCATGATATAACATATTTGCTATTTGTTTTCCGTCTTTTTGAGTTGTCATTTTAATGTACTAAATTTAATTAAATTCAAAAGGATCAATTTCTTTCTTTTGTTTTTCTGGTTTTGTTATTTCTCTAATCATTCTTTCTGGTTTCTTACTTTGGTTGTAAAAAAACAATCCCAATCCAACAATACTTATAGAAAAAAGTACAAATTTATAATCAACTAGGGAACTGGAGTGTTTCTTGACAGAAGGAATATGTTCGTTTGATTCATAATCTGTTTCTGTATCAGAATCTTTTGTTATTTGTTTGATTTTTGAATTTTCTTTTTTTAATTTTTCCACTTCTTTTTTTCTCAATTCTGCATTTCTTATTCTTACTTCTGCACCTTTCTTACCAGCAGCTACTCTTTTTGGGTCTTTTGGTCTGGGTTTTTTAAATACTTCTTTTTTTTCTTCTTTGTTTTCTTTTTGTTCAGGATTTTCATTCATCATTTTTTATGTCATTTTTTTCATCTTTTTTTCGGAAATCGAGCGAAGCGAGTGGTTCGATATGTCTTGCTGTTGTTAATATTGCAGTAAAAGGAGCAAGATACATTCCATATCTATAGTACAGTTCACAACATGTATTAGTTAAAGCATTATTGATAAAAGGATCTTCCTCTAAGTCTTGTATCAAAATTGGTGGATTAACAACTTTGAAAAACTTTGATACACCCATGACATATAAATTTATAAAAGAGTTTCCTAATGTCTTGGTCATACTAGCTCCCAATCTTGCTTCATATTTACAGTATAGTTTGTTTATTTGTTCTGTTGTCATTTTATCAATATCTGACAGTTGTAATTCTTTACCCAGATATTGTTTACTACTCCCACCAGCAACAACAGCTGATAATCTTTCGCGTTTTTTTTCTTGAAGGGAACCGTTCACTTCGCTCGCTTCATCATCAATATTTATGTTTTCCACAATTTGCTCGCTTAATAATTCTTCAGCATTCATTTTATACGTTTCAAAAAACGGATATAATTTATTTTTAACTTTAAAAAAATTAAATACAACATATCCAACCAATGATAAGACTGCAGTGTTTGTTGCAATTGTTAGTATTTCCAACAGCATTGCTTTTTTTTATTGCTTATTTTGTTAAATTACTTAAGCATTACTTAAGAATTACTTATTTTGGTTAAATTACTTAAGAATTACTTAAGCATTACGTAAGCATTACTTAAGCATTACTTAAGCATTACTTAAGCATTACTTGAGAATTGCTAAAAAAATTAATTAAGTAACCAATAATCAGTAGGTTGATCTGTCTTTAATATTAATTTACGATGTTTCTTTTTTTTAAGTTCTTCCTTTATTCTTTGTCTTTCTTCCAAAGTAGGAATAACATCATTTTCTCTTAGACAATTATCAAAACTATCTCTATCTTTTGTGTAGAACATGCATAACCATTTTGTTTGTTCTCTTAAATCTTTTAAAACAGAGTTGTATCTCTGTGAAATGACCCACACTGATTGTTCCGCATGTCTTCCTGAAAATGCAAGCCCGGACAGAATATCTTTTTTCTTTGTTAGTTCTTTTGTTGCACTGCAGTCATCAATGATATATAATGTTGGATGACCAGCATATTTTTTAAAGAACATTCTTAGTAGTTCTTGTAGCTTCTCTTCTTCATAAAGGGAACCGTTCGCTTCTCTCACTTCAACAATAGGATTAACAATTATTAAATTTTTTGTTTTTGGTTTTCTAACATCACCAATCCATTCACGATTTTTGTATGCTTTGTTCCATTGGATGGTTGGACAAAGTATGACTATATATTTGAAAACTCCACTATATTCTCCTTCTAATAAATCAAGAACAAACTCTGTTTTTCCACATCCTGTTTGTCCACATATAATAGCACAATGGGGATATTTTGGTAATTCATAAAGGGAATTGGAGTGTATCTCGCTCCGCTCGTTTGTTTCCATTTTTAAAGGGGAACCGTTAGTAATTAACTTCTTTAAATCTTCCATCTTCAAAATTAATTTGTGCATCTTGTATAACAAACAGATAAACATTTATTAATTTATTTGCTCCTGCTGTTTTAATTATTTGGATAGTAATACCTTCAGAAGCATTTTCAATTCTTCTACCTGAACCGTGTAACGAATTGTCATCTGTTGAACGTAAATCTAACCATAATGCGTAATTAGTTGTAAGATATTTTTCTAATGTTGTATAGGATAAATTTAAATCCTTTAAAACTTCTTCTGTTGTTTTATTTCTTTTTGAATTTAAAGCAAAGAATTTATTTATTTCATCCCATTGTTGATATGCTTTCATTCCTTGACTGTATAGTTGATTTGGAACACCTTCTATTGTCATTTCTACTTTTGTTATGTTAGGATTATAATAAGTTTCGGTACTTGTTCTTTCAGGATCTTCGAACAACATTAAAATTCCTTTCATACTTCTAGCTGGAACATTTAAATTTATATTCCACAATGTATCAGATTTGTTTTTGGTTATTTTTCTATGTCTTA
Organism: Mytilus galloprovincialis; assembly: GCF_965363235.1. Classification (NCBI taxonomy): domain Eukaryota; kingdom Metazoa; phylum Mollusca; class Bivalvia; order Mytilida; family Mytilidae; genus Mytilus; species Mytilus galloprovincialis. Next base: position 34,304,255 of record NC_134843.1, on the reverse strand, counting down.
GTATTCTATCGTATAAAATAACCATCTTACCATTAACTTGTTGTCTTATCTGTCTTGCTAATTCTGTATCAGTAACCATATCAAATTCTAAACAAATGTTTTTGATTGTATAACTTGCAGATGTATCTGTTGATTTTATAACATTGCTATAATTATTAAATGTAAGTTCATATTCAAGTCTATCACCAAGACCTGCTTGATAAAAAGGCATATGAGTTTCTAATAGTTCAAAATCAAGTGGGATACAAAATCTTGCACTATATGCAGTTGCAATTGCTTCATCGCCTATGTCTGATGCTTTATCATCCGCGCCAACTCTGTGTTTTAACATGTTTGTTTCACCAATACCTTGGTATGCCATATTTAAACGTTCAGATGTAGATTTCCATAAATCAACATAACAATGATAAATATCACTATCATCAATTGACATAATTTCATTTCCACTTATACGAATTGTTGTTTTTTTAACTATTGCTCTTCCTATGTTTTGATATATAGTTGCATTGTCGTCTGTAGATGTGAGTTCTATTTCAAATGCCAATCTGGTTGTTCCAGGAACAATAACATCATTATTGCTTAGATTGGGGAATCTTACTAATAGCTGTTGATTTTGATCAATAGTTGAAGGATTATTTGTTATTGATACACTTTGACGAATACCTTTCACACCACGAGGTTCTCTTATTTTTCTGTAAGGATTTAATTTGTTTCCGTAAGCCGACATTTTTAAGGATTAAATTTGTTATAAAAATAATTCAATTACCACTGATACTAGAGTATTGATACATGTATAATTATTAGTCATACTAATAAAACTTATTAAATCTCCAGCCTTAACTTCAAAAGGTGTATAAAAGTTATTAAAACCGTGTGTGACACCATTATCCAAACTCATTATGTAACTAGTTGACTTATCATTAACAATCATCTTAATGGCTATAATATCTGTGTTTGTTCTTAAACTTACTAAACTAATACCCAATATTTGTCCTGGAAAGTTCATTACATAATAACCACCACCAACACCAAAATTAAACTTTTTATTTCCATGTATTGGACCATCAATTCCAGCATATATACTTATTATTTTTCTGTCTGGTTTATTTTTAATATTACTAACTATATTTTCAACATTTAAAACTCTGATGCTTAGGGCAGCGACACTCCGGTGTAAATCTTTATCCTTAGTATCCATTGTTTGAAGCTCACTCTTCATATTTAATATTTCTTTTTCTACGTTTTTTTTTTTGACACCAAGTATGCTCATTTTATTAAATAAATTATATAACTTCTAAAACACAATTAATTGGTAAATGATTAATTATCTTGTTATTATTTTCATCTCTTATTTCTAATTTCAATTCTGTTATAACATCATTTACTAAACACTTATATTCCGGATGCTCAAATCTCGCTGTTATAACTTCACCAAACTCTTTATTCTCGACTGGAATAACAGCCAATAATGTACTCGGCTTACCGTCAAGATAATTATGAGAAGTGCTAACTTGTTCCAAATGGATATATAATGATTTATGGATAGCAAAATCCACAAATTTGTTTCCATAATGTAATTCATTAGGTTCGAATTTACGTTTATTATTAAATCCTAACATATTTCCCAAATCCTTACTTATCCTTAACTCAGTAGTAGTGTTTAATGAAGCGATACCATTTGCTTCATTTACGGATAATACAATATTTTCTTTTTGAAATTCATCCACTATTTGTTGAAAACTATAATAACCATTCATAATCCTTTTCTGTGTCTCTCCGGATTTCTTTATAAACCCATGATAAACATTATACCAACATATATTGTATCTTATAAATTTCAAACCAATACGTTTATTTCCATTTCTGTTATTTATGTATTGTTCTAAGTTTATTGTATTATCAATATTTGAAATAGTATGAAACATTTTTAATATAAAAAAATGATAACAAAAGAATTTAAATATAATCCTAATGTTTCATATAATCCAGGTATTAAATATTCTGAAAAAGATCATCAATTAAAAACAAATCTTGTAAATCAAACAATATTTGTAAATCAAAAAGAGAACTTTAAAACAGCTTTTCCTGATTTATTTCAAAACTATCAAAACCCATCAATACACACTAACGAACCATGGAATACATGGATTAATTCTTCATTTGATTGGTGGCAATGCCAGTTAAACTTTGCAGTATGGTGTGCAAGTACAGGATGTGGGATTTCTCATAATGATCATATACAAAATACTTCAAATCTTACAAAGTCTTTTTATATGTTTCATTTATATTATTGCATTGCCAGAATTTTAAAAGAACTTAAATCACCTTTACCAACAGATTCTTCTTTCTGTTATTACAAGAATCCCTATGACAAAGCTGCATATCAAAAATTATGTGATGAATTTAATATTTCTCCAAATACAGATTGGAGACAAAAACTAGAATCTTCATCTCAAGGATTAGGAAGTTTTGAAGAATTTTATAAACCAAGTGATGAATATAGACAAAATCATAGAAAAGATGGTCCATTCTTTAATATTCATGATACACTTAAACATGAAAAAGATATAAGTATGGCTTGGACAACATTTATTTTAGATAAATCAGAAGGTTTTACACGAGCAGGTATTGAACGTATTAATGAAAGTATTAAAATTTACGTATGGGCTTTGTTGGGTGCACAATCTCAAACAAAAACAGAAATTTTAAAAGTAGGAACAGGATTTGATGCACAAAAACAATTCTTAGCAAATGTACAAGATGTAATAAATAGTCCTATTGATTTACCCACTCAGATATCAAATTATCAAAATGTTTTAAAATACGCAAGAAGTAAAGTTGATTATGCTTATGGACTTGGTTTATATATGTCTCCCAGTGATATGGTTTTACAAATTGGAAGTATTGTTGGTTATAATAATAAAATTATAATTGCAACAGAAAATCAAACACTTGGGTTAAATGATGATTTAAATAATAAAAATTTTGATCATGTTGATTTTAAACCAAAAGAACCTATAAAACCACAAGAACCTATAAAACCTGAAAAGCCTAAAGAACCAAAAATAGATCCAATAAAAAAAATTGAACATGAAGATCATGAAGATAATAAACAAGCAATAATATTTATAAGTATTGTAATAGGATTTACAGCACTTTATTTTTTCAAATAATCTCTAGCAGCAGTAAACAATAAACTAACAACTAAAATAAGCAATGCCCATAAGTTGTTTGCAAACCAATTTACTACGTCTTTTGTTGCAGTTAATAACCAAGATAAAATAGAACCTATAATACCTGGTAATGCAGCTGCTAGTTTTCCTGCAAGAAAAGATAATAGTTTTCCAAGATTTTTTAATTGTTTTTTTATCCAGTCTTGTACACCACCACCTTTTGATGGAGGAGAAGGAGAAGGAGAAGGAGAAGTAGTTCCACCAGTAAATGTTTCAACAATAACACCAATAATCATTCCAAAAGCAGTTAAAACACTAACTATTGTTATTCCTTGTTCTCTGAATAATGTTCTTATTCTTTCACCTAATGTTTTGTCTTCACTTAACATTTTATGTATTGTTTGTTTAAATCTGTTTACTTGACTACGTAGTTTTTCTCTATTAATATTAATTGTATCTATTCTTGCACTTCTCTCAGATTCCAACTCTCTCATTCGACTTCTTATTCTATCTATTTGTAATTTTAAATTGTCTTCTTTAGCTTGTTTTAATTTGGCATTTTCTTTTGCTAAGTCTTTATTTGTTTCATTCAGTTTTGCTAAATTATTTTCAAGCTCTTCTTTTACTGTTGTCATTGCACTGATTACACCATCCATCTCTCTTTTTTCCATATATGTTTGTGTTTCATTATCTACTAAAGATGTTCCATGTTCAATAAATGAAGTTTCTATTTCTTTCACATATGTTTCTGCATTACTTGCTGTTTCTAATAATTCTTGTCCTTCTTCTTGTGTAGATATTTCTTGTAATGGAATTTCTATATAATCGAGTTCATTTAACATTCTCTTAAACCCTGCTCTACCTTCTCTTAAATTATCAGATATTTTATAATCATCTACACCTAAAACATCCCTGACAAAATTAACACCGTATTCTCTTTGAAGAGTGCTAAATTTATAAAACTTTAATACTCCTTTTTTAAAATATGTTAATGCAATATTATTACCTTTTTCATCTTTTACATATAATATTTGGTTTCCTTTATAATCTTCTCTAACTAAAAAACCTATTTCACTACGTGTTGTTTCACCATTTTTTTTATAAAATTGTTTAATCATTTTTTTTATAATTTCTTTTTTACGAATTTTAGCATCATTTTCTGATAAATCTCTTGATTTTTCAAATTCCTTATTTATATTATTTTGAAACTCTTCATCATCATCATCTATTAATGGTGTTTTTTCTTCATTATCATAATCATCATCATAATCATTTATTTCAAAAACAGGATTATCAAACTCATAACCTCCTTCAGCCATTTTATTCATCTAAAATATTAGATAATAAACAATAAAAAGAACCTGTTAAAAACAACTTAAGATAAAAATAATTAAATTTTTTATTTAACATTATTTTTACATTTTTTACTAATTTTTCTTTTGTTTCTTCATCCATTTATTTAATTAAAAATTGATTCATAGTTTGGTGGATTTCCGTTTTCAACTAAAGTTCGTATTACGATTTTGTTTATAAAAATTATAGATTTTCCATTTTTTTTTTTAATTCGTTTTTTACTCTATTTTCTGTTTCCTCAATTAGTTTTTTTCTTTCATCATCTGGTAAACTTTTTAAAATTACTTTTTTTTTATTTTTTTTCATCTCATTAAATTTTTCTAATTCATCTAAAATAAGTTTAAATTCATCTGCACTTATCTGTCCGTCAGTTAAAGATTTTGATATTAAATCTTTTATGCTGTTTAACTTGCATTCTGCCATTGTTTTAATTTCATAATGTTTTTTTGATTTTGTTGTCAACTTTCTTCTAATTAATTTAACTAGACCTCCTAAACTTCCACATACAACAGCTGCAATTTGTATGGGAAGAAAGATAGGAAAAGCTATTCCTATACCAGCTAAAACAACAGATGTCGAAATTAAACTTGTATCAACACCATCAGTAACATTAACTCCGCGTTTATATTTTTTGTATAGTGATTTACGTTTATCTCTCTCATTTATTAATGTTTTTTCTATTTCTGTTATTTTTTGTAGTCTATAATTTTGTCCATCTTCTATAGGTAATTCTGGATATAAATCAGGAGCTGTAGGTTGTTTCATTTTTAAAAGTAAAAATTGATTTTTTTTTTTCTCTTAAATCCCACAGAATTCTTTCTCTGCCTGTTATCCCGGTTTTTTTAATTTTTGTTTTTGGAATTTTTTGGGGGTTTTTTTGGGTGTTTTTATTGTTGGTTTTTTTCATAAAAAAGTAAAAAAAAATTTTTTTTTGGGAGTAAGAAAATTTGGTGTTTTTTGGGTGTTTTTTTTTTTTTTTTTTTTTATGAAAATTAAGGGCTTTTTTTACTTGAAATGAGGGTAATTTTTTGGGGGTCAAATTTTTTTTTTTTTGGAGGGGGGGCGCTGGAGTTGTTCAAGTACTATACTACTCCCCTTAGGGGAAAAAATGAGTTTTATAAAAAAAAACCCAGGATTAAGGTTTTGGTGTGCTCTTTACAAAAAAATTTTTTTATTTTTTTTATGGGGGGTATAAATACAAAGTGTGTTTTTTTCTTCTTAATTTTGAAGTTAAAAAACACACAAAAATGTTGGTAAAATTTTTATTTTGGATGTAAAAAGGGGTTTTTTTCTTTAAAATGGGGGGTCAAAAATTGAAGATAATTTTTTTTTTTTGTGGGGGGGCTAAAGGAGTGGTATATTGTGTCAGGAAACAACACATTCACTCTGTGGTTAAAGTTTTTAAAACTTTAATAACTTTCTTATACTATTTTGGATTTGTACCAAAATTAGACAGAAGCTTGTTTATGATCAAAAACTGGTATTTAGAAGGATTTTTGTTTTTAATTTTGTAACTGTATTTTAAATTATAAATGGACTTAGTTTTTCGTCCAGTTAATATTACATACAGTCTAAAGTTTTCATATAAGTTGATCTCTTTCGTTTGTATGAGTCATTTGATTTTGACTTTGTATGAGCTATTATTATAAGGCCTTTCTGTCATAAAATTGTACTAAACAATATATTAATAGTAAAATGCCCTAATAAACATTTTATTAGCTTCCAGTAGAATTAAAATTGCACTTATCAGTTGCAAGAGGATTACTTTTGAAACACTTGTGTCTGAGCTTGCATAACTATGTATGTATTAGACCGTTGGTTTTCCCGTTTGAATGATTTTACACTAGTAATTTTGGGGCTCTTTATAGCTTTTTGTTTGGTGTGAGCCAAGGCTCCGTGTTGAAGGCCCTACATTGACCTATAGTTGTTTGCTTTTATAAATTGTTATTTGGATGGAGAGTTGTCTCATTGGCACTCACACCACATCTTCCTATATCTATGAAAAAATATTTATATATTCAGTCTGGTTCTTTGTATTTTACAGAGATCTTGCTTGTAGAAACTGCTTAGTTCATTCCAACCTAACAGTAAAGATAGGAGATTTTGGAATGACTAGACCAATTATAGAATCTGATTATTATAGATTTACTAAAAAAGGTAAGGCATATGATACTAGTTAGAAAAGGTGGAAATTATATCAATCAGATCCATTAAAGAATTAAGACACCATTACAGAAAGTACACATGCCAACTATCCAGATTGATAGGGATATCCCCCATGAGAGTTGTTGACCTGATTTTGAAACTCTTTATTATACAAACGGAACACATCAAACAGGCATTCAAATAGGTTATCAGGATATTTAAGCTCAAATATACTCATTAAAACAATAAAGTAGTAGATTAAGAACACTTAAGACAATATAGGAGGAGCTTATGCTTAAAATCTTTCATGGACATTTTGATAAGTTGGCAGTATGAGAAAGCAGTCATTTGACTTTAACTAGATTATATCCTTATGCTCAGAAGTTACATTACCTCTTCTTTGTCTTTTGAAATAGTACCAAGAGGAGCAGTGTCAGATCCTGTTTGCAAACCAAGGACACAGAGTCCATTTCAATCAAAATGTAGATTTCTGTGCATAATTGTATTTAATGTATGCTTGTCATTGTATATATGGTATTTAGAAATAAAATTGAGAAGGAAATGGGGAATATGTCAAAGAGACAACAACCTGAAAAAAGAGCAGACAACAGCCGAAGACCACCAATTGGTCCTCAAAGCAGCGAGAAAATCCCTCACCCTGAGGTGGGCATCAGCTGGCTCTTAAATAAAAAATGTGCATTTATGAACACCAAACAAATCACGGCCAAGACTACACTCATTTTCAGAATGATATTAGCATCTCCTTGTTATTTAGGTATGTTACCTGTTAGATGGATGTCACCAGAAAGTTTATGGGATGGACTGTTTACTTCAAAGTCAGACATATGGAGCTATGGAGTATTGTTGTACGAGATTGTCACATTTGGTAGTTTTCCATACCAAGGTCTTACTAATAACCAAGTTATAGAATATGTGAAGAATCAAAATAGACTAATATTACCAGGAAATTGTCCTGAAGATATGTAAGTTTATATCACTTCTTTGAATTCCATTTTGTCTTCATTGATCCTTTTCTTCTGTTGTTATTTAATTTTCCAAACATTTAGTGGTTACTAATTCGCCTTTTCAGAATCTAAAAGGACTATCTCTCATTGTTCGTACACCAAAATGAAAATAACGTTACGTTATTGGATAGATTTCCATTGTTTAGAACATTTTAAACCAATCATTTTTGTGTACGCTTTCGAAAATATAACCCAGAATGCAATAGATTCTGAAACAGCGAATTATAATGTATTAAGCCCTTGTATGCTAAATGGTTGTTAATACAAGCAAAAAACAAAAAAGAAAATGCCATTGACACTTTAAATACTTTGCCTTAATTGCAAGATGTCCTTGAGATCCTCTGGAGGATTTGAAATACTTTTTTTTTTGCCACATGTATTATGCCCCATTTATGGGCATTATGTTTTCTGGTCTGTGCGTCCGTTCTTCCGTCCGTCCGTCCATTCGTTTGTCCATTTGTCCGTCCCTTTCAGGTTAAAGTTTTTGATTGAGGTAGTTTTTGATGAAGTTGAAGTCCAATCAACTTGAAACTTAGTAAACATGTTCCCTATGATATGATCTTTCTAATTTTAATGCCAAATTAGAGATTTTATCCCATTTTCACGGTCCACTGAACATAGAAAATGATAGTGCAGATGAGGCATCCGTGTACTTGGGACATATTTTTGCTGAACTTTTGTTACGGAGATCTAAAAATCACAATACATCGTATATATTGGTATAAATTTCATCAAATAACAGTGTGGAAACAGACTAGCTGGATTACATTTGTTGGATATACTCTTTATTTATGCAATAAAACTCTGACCAGAAACTAAAAAATACTTATGAATGTATGCATGTTAGAATTACCTATGTCCAACTGACAGCAAATTCTGAACAGAGAATTCATTGGGACATGTCTGTGTAAAATTATAACTGTTTTGGATGTCATGTTACCCGGTTCTAAAATTTTCATTTGCTTCATATACAATAAATTCCATTGCACACTTAAAAAAAAAAATTATTATATCATATCTTAATAAAAAAAAGGTATTTTAATCAATATTTTTCTTTTTCCTATTTCAGATACAGATTCATATATAATTGTTTGGCATCAGAATCAAAGGATCGTCTGGACTTAATAGATATTATTAGGTTTCTGAAAGCCAACCCTTCATTTTTGGAGCCATGTCTAGATGCTCCAACGAACAGTGTTTATCTTGCTGACGATCTAGACCCAATAGAATTTAAATCAACGTCTTGTCACTCAACAATGACCAAATCACATTCCACAAATTTTTTAAACTTTTTTAACCGTCTGTCTCAAAGTTCTCAGGACGCAAAACGTTTGAGTGGCACGAGTCAAAGTATAAAGTTGTTGACACCTACAAAAACATTGGTCAAACCTGCATTCAGTCCCTCAAGTCCTCCAGGACGACAAAGAAGTAACAGCATTGGAACGCCCCAGACTCTTCAAAAAGACAAATATAATAATGATCATTATGAAGTCCCAGACATTAGTCCTACAGGATCCATCTCAAATAAATCCCATCGCCATTCACATGAAATCCCCTCATCATTTTCACAATGTCTTCCATTACTTACGTCAAGTGAGAAAGGAGATCGGGGAGACGAGACCAGTGATTATTTTAGCGACAATTCAAAAGAGCTTTGTCAAAATTTAACCTTTGAAATGTGTCAGACTATTACCTCTGTATGATCTCATACTTTTTATGCCGTCAATTATATAAATAGATTTGGTCCGTTTTTGTCAAAATGTGATTTTACAGTACTGAGTTAGTAAAATTTAAGCAGTATTTATTTTAATGAAAAGTAACCTTGAAGTTTTAACATCATGCCACATCTCTTTTAATACAGAAAACAAATAATTTGATTTGCTAACTTTTTTATTATACGACCGCAAAAATTGAAAAATTTTTGGTCGTATATTGGTATGATGTTGGCGTCGTCGTCTGTGTCGTCGTCGTCGTCGTCGTCCAAATACTTTTAGTTTTCGCACTCTAACTTAAGTAAATGTGAATAGAAATCTATGAAATTTTAACACAAGGTTTATTACCACAAAAGGAAGGTTGGGATTGATTTTGGAAGTTTTGGTCCCAACATTTTAGGAATTAGGGGCCAAAAAGGGCCCAAATAAGCATTTTCTTGGTTTTCGCACTATAACTTAAGTTTAAGTAAATGGAAATCTATGAAATTTTGACACAAGGTTTATGACCACAAAAGGAAGGTTGGGATTGATTTTGGGAGTCTTGGTTTCAACAGTTTAGGAATTAGGGGCCAAAAAAGGGCCCAAATAAGCATTATTCTTGGTTTTCGCACAATAACTTTAGTATAAGTAAATAGAAATCAAAGAAATTTAAACACAAGGTTTATGACCACAAAAGGAGGGTTGGGATTGATTTTGGGAGTTGAGGTCCGAACAGTTTAGGAATTAGGGGCCAAAAAGGGGCCCAAATAAGCATTTTTCTTGGTTTTCGCACTATGACTTTAGTATAAGTAAATAGAAATCTATGAAATTTAAACACAAGGTTTATGACCATAAAAGGAAGGTTGGGATTGATTTTGGAAGTTTTGGTCCCAACAGTTTAGGAATAAGGGGCCCAAAGGGTCCAAAATTAAACTTTGTTTGATTTCATCAAAAATTGAATAATTGGGGTTCCTTGATATGCCGAATCTAACTGTGTATGTAGATTCTTAATTTTTGGTCCCGATTTAAAATTGGTCTACATTAAGGTCCAAAGGGTCCAAAATTATACTTAGTTTGATTTTAACAAAAATTGAATCCTTGGGGTTCTTTGATATGCTGAATCAAAAAATGTACTTAGTTTTTTGATTATTTGCCCAGTTTTCAAGTTGGTCAAAATCGGGGTCCAAAATTAAACTTTGTTTGATTTCATCAAAAATTGAATAATTGGGGTTCTTTGATATGCCAAATCTAACTGTGTATGTAGATTCTTAATTTTTGGTCCCATTTTCAAATTGGTCTACATTAAAGTCCAAAGGGTCCAAAATTAAACTAAGTTTGATTTTAACAAAAATTGAATTCTTGGGCTTCTTTGATATGCTGACTTAGATTTTTGATTATGGGCCTAGTTTTCAAGTTGGTCCAAATCAGGATCCAAAATTATTATATTAAGTATTGTGCAATAGCAAGAAATTTTAAATTGGACAGTATTCAGCAATAGCAAGAAATCTTCCATTGCACAGTATTGTGCAATAGCAAGAAATTTTCAATTGCACAGTATTGCGCAATAGCAAGAAATCTTCAATTGCACAGTATTGTGCAATAGAAAATATTTTCAATTGCACAGTATTGCGCAATAGCAAGAAATATCTAATTGCACAATATTGTGCAATAGCAAGAAATTTTCATATTTTCAATTGGAGTTATCTTTCTTTGTCCAGAATAGTAGTTGAATCAACTTAAATCATTGCTTTATACAATATACAATGTATATTCACTTTTACTACCAACTGATACATTAAAACAATCTTTACCATTCAGTGATAACAAGCACTTTTTTTACATTTTAATATGTATTTAAATGAGTAGTTATTGTTGCAAACATTTAGAAATTTGAATTGAGATCAGTTTTGGAATAAGGGAAAGGGGGGGGGGGGGGGGTGTTCGGGTTCAATTTTTTTCATTTCAGATTTCATAAATAAAAAGAAAATTTCTTCAAACATTTTTTTGAGAGGATTAATATCAACAGCATAGTGAATTGCTCAAAGGCAAAAAAAAAATTTAAGTTCATTAGACCACATTCATTATGTGTCAGAAACCTATGCTGTGTCAACTATTTAATAAAAATCCAAATTTAGAGCTGAATCCAGCTTGAATGTTGTGTCCATACTTGCCCCAACCATTCAGGGTTCAACCTCTGCAGTTGTATAAAGCTGCGCCCTGCGGAGCATCTGGTTTTATTTTAATTGCAGTTTATCCTTTAAATTCTTTGTTACAAGAATACTTTTATTGTTTCATTTTGAGGTCAAGTTAATTTTAAAATTATATTACAGTGTTTCTATTTTCTTTTTACTTTGTTTTTTTTTTATTATCCTGGATGCCAGAGTAGTGTTACAGAAAAAAAACCAGTATGACAGTTCTAAAATAAACAATACTTTAAGAATATTAAATCCTAAGGGATCATCTATTACTTTATTTTTCAAAAATATTTCAAAGAATTTTAAAAAGGAACATGCCAGTTCTAAACTTTAACATTAACTATATCTTGGTGGAAATAATTAGATCCTTATTATCATTAGCAATGACAAACTTTATCTGTTAAATTCAGCATGTGCCATACATGAGTATTTTTATTTATTCATTCAACAAATTATTTTGAAGTAATAAGATAGATGGTCTCAAAGTTATGAAATTTTAATAGCGGATCACTTAAGAAATATATAAGTAATTTGAGGTTTTCTGATGCTGTTCTTGCCTGCTCATTAAGAAATATTATGTAAATTTATAACAACACAAAAAAACACTTGGTGAAGGTGCTTTTTATTTTAAAAAATTTTGAAGCTTCCACATACTTGAATTCATGCTTTCCAAACAATTATTGAAATGTCACTTGTGTCTTATGTAGACGTCTCGTGTACAAAATTTGAAAATTTACTGTGTTTCTTTTAACTGTGTTTCTGATACACGTGTGTATAATTTTAACCTTTGTAAGGTAGTATCATTTGTATGATGCAGTTATACACATAACTTTTGTTGAAGGACTACTCTTATACAAAAAGTGCTTCCTTAATTTGTAAAACTGAATAGTGTTAGTATTTGATCTTACTTTAAGCCTGTCTTGGTTGCCCCTGAAACCTTTGAGAGGATATCTTGTATGCAGAGGCATAACTGTAAAAGGTTCCAATTATGTCATAAATATTTGATACTAAGGTGAATAAATATTTGTAGACTTCTGAAAATCAGGAGATGGGGATGATTATCAATAAGACAAATATAAAACAGAACCTAAAGAACAAAGATGTAAACCAAGTATAGGTTGATTAAAAATGGTGGAATCTGAAATAATTTTATAATCTATTACATTTTTTATTCTCAATTTTTTGGCCACCAAAAAGAAGTCCATTAAGACGTTTAGCGGCAACCTGCGGGGAAGTGAGCATTTTATAAACATTTTAAAGAACAATTATTTTGTTGATAATAAAAAAATAGTTGATGGATGTTGTCTTCCATTCAATAAAGAAGAATATATTATGTTAATGTTATGTATATAAGCATTGTTTTTTGTTGTTAGATCTCTCTATTTATACTTTGGTGTCATGCCATATTCATTGTTCATTTTATTGTTTGTTTTTTAGCAAATTTGTTAGATTTTTTCATTTTTATTGGCCAGCTAATTCTTTTACCACATAAAGATTAAAGTACTGTTGATGTCAATTGTTAAAAATTGAAACAATCTGCTGTGTTTTTTTGTGGTGTTTGAAAACAAGATTATCTCCATAAATTCAAAGAAATCCATAAATATGTTTTTGTCAGGGCAGTTGTATGCCTCATTTTTGTCGAGCCTGCAACTTTTGTTGCAGAAAGCTCGACATAGGGATAGTGATCCGGCGGCGTTAGCTCACTTCTTAAAAGCTTTATATTTTAGAATGTGGAAGACCTGGATGCTTCATACTTTGTATATAGATGCTTCATGTTACGAAGTTTCCGTCAGTCACATGTCCAATGTCCTTGACCTCATTTTCATGGTTCAGTGACCACTTGAAAAAAAAGTTCAAATTTTTTGTAATGTTGAATTCTCTCTTATTATAAGTAATAGGATAACTATATTTGATATGTGCATACCTTGCAAGGTCCTCGTGTCTGTCAGACAGTTTTCACTTGACCTCAACCTCATTTCATGGATCAGTGAACAAGGTTAAGTTTTGGTGGTCAAGTCCATATATCAGATACTATAAGCAATAGGGCTAGTATATTCGGTGTATGGAAGGACTGTAAGGTGTACATGTCCAACTGGCAGGTGTCATCTGACCTTGACCTCATTTTCATGGTTCAGTGGTTATAGTTACATTTTTGTGTTTTGGTCTGTTTTTCTCATACCATATGCAATAGGCCTACTATATTTGTTGTATGGAATGATTGTTAAGTGTACATGTCTAGCGGGCAGATGTCATGTGACCTTGACCTCATTTTCATGGTTCAGTGGTCAAAGTTAAGTTTTTGAGGTTTGGTCTTTTTATCTAATGCTATATGCCATAGGTCAACTATATTTGGTGTATGGAAATATTTTATGATCTTTATGTCAGTCGAGCAGGTTTTATTTAACCGTGACCTCATTTTCACGGTTCATTGCACAGTGTTAAGTTTTTGTGTTTTGGTCTATTTTTCTTAAACTATAAGTAATGTGTCAACTATATATGTTGTATAGAAGCATTGTTAGCTGTACCTGTCTGCCTGGCATGGTTCATCTGACCTTGACCTCTTTTTCAAGGTTCATTGGTCTTTGTTTAGTTATCTTGGTTAATGTTAAGTTTATGTGACAGTTGTAATAAAGCTTAGCTTTATACTTAGGACTATCAACATAATATCAATGATTAGTATAGAAGGCGAGACATTTCAGCGTGTGCACTCTTGTTATGAAACAGGGACTTGTATAGGCTGGTACTTTTGCATCATGAAAACAAAATAGACACAACAGATTCAATTTTAGGATACTGTGAATTCAGAAATTATTTCATGCATTTATTTTTGCAATTTTGTCATTTTAGACTATTACGCAATTTTTATTTTTGCGTCATTGAGAAATGTCCTGTTTGATTCTCATACAAAAAATCAAAATGCAAATTGAAATTTTTGGGATTATAACCCTGTGGCATTTTTTGCAATAATAAAAACATTGCAATAATTTCTGAATTTACAGTATACGATAACAGCTATAGAAGGCTGTCAAATGAAAACAATAATTAAATTATCTCATTAATGGTCACAAATTCAAGAAATTTTCAATGATTGATTGCACATATTAAATAATGAATGCATTTTGAACTCTTTCTTGTCATCAAATAAGCATTAAGGTTCAAAACAATATTAGCAAATCAACAAATTATTATGAAAAGTGACAAAAAATTCTTTTTGTTAAAAATTCCTCAAACCTAATTTATCTACCTGTAATTTCAATACAAATTCATTCTCTGAGATGAAAAGAAGTGAAAGCTTAGATTTCAGATCATTTGGTTTTAAGGTTGTTTGCATTTGGATACCATAGAGTTAGTTATCTACACATGTACCTTGTTATAGCATCTAGAAAGAAACCATTAATTTCTTTGGATTCATTTTTGATCCCACCAAACAGATCAAATTCAAATTTGGCCGGCCCACGCCGGGTGCCATCGCATTCACTGTACAATTTTTCTTCAATTAACTATATTTGTATTCACAAAAATAAATGAATCCATTGTAAATTGTATACAGGATTAAAACTGACCATAACTTAAATACTTAAATCAAAAGGTGTAATTATTTATTTAATTCATATATATTATTCAGTCATAGATATCACAAATTATCCATGTTGTGAACATTCCAAACATATATTATATATATACATAGATTTCAAAAATATTTATTATATACATTAAATTAGTGCTAATTAAATTGGCATACATCATGTTTTTATATTATACACATATATTTTATGAAGAAATTTATGTGGTTTTTAAACTGTGTTCACTTAGTTTTGAATGTTGAAATAAAGAATTAAAAAGAGTGTTCTTTTTGTACAAAGGTTCTCAGAGGTGGCTTTATGGGAGAGTTAGGTCCCCTTACCTATATAAAGCTACATGATAAATGAACAGATTTAATGTCATGGATGAATACCTCATATATACTATTCTTTGTTTTTTTATTGTAGACTTTTTACAAGTACCATTCTAAACGTTGGCTTGCTCTTTTTGTAACTTTTCAATTTGTCTTTTTAGTAGGGCTTTAATGTCTGAATGCTATTGCTGGTCGATCGTAATTAAGATTTGGGAGGTCTCTTTTATGAAGGTATATACAGACTTTCTGCTTCAATGTGTCCCTTTTTTATGTATCAGGTATATCAACCAATCCTCACCAATTGTAAAATGTCAATGGGTCAGTAGTTTTCATCTTTTGGTTAGATATCTGTATAATAGATATAAGGAGATGTGATATGAGTGCCAATGAGACAAATCTCCATCCAAGTCACAATTTACAAAAGTAGACCATTATAGATCCAAGTATGGTCTTCAACACAGAGCCTTGGCTCACACTGAACAGCAAGCCGTAAAGGTACCAAAAAATACTAGTGTAAACAAAACCATTCAAATGGGAAAACCAACTGTCTAATCTATATATAAACTGAGAAATGAGAAACACTAATGAACCACATCAGCAAACAACAACTACTGAACATCAGATTGCTGACTTAGGACAGGTGCAAACAATTTTCAGCAGGTTTAAACGTTTTAACGGTACCAAACTTTCACCCTTTTCTGAAACAGTAGTATAACATCACAACATAGAAAGGCAAACTATAAAATATCAATTGGAATGACTTAACTCAAGCACAAGACTGATATGTAAATTGTAAAATATGTTCATGCACAAAATATAGTTGACCTATTGTGGCATTGCCTACATTATAAGAAAACAGACCAAAACACAAAAACTTAACTTTAACCACTGAACCATGAAAATAAGGTCAAGGTCAGATGACACCTGCTAGGTGGAAATGTTCACCTTACAATTGTTTCATACACCAAATATAATAGACTTATTGCTTATAGTATCTGAGATATGGACTAACCACGAAATCTTAACCTTGTTCACTGAACCTTGAAATGAGGTCCATTTCAAGTGAAAACTGTGTGATGGACAAGGTACGCACATACCAAATATAGGTATCCCATTATTCATTATAAAACGAAAGTAAAAAAGAATACAAGAATTCTTAACTTTTTTGTCCATATAGTCACTAAACCATGAAATGACACCAAGGACACTGGACATATGATGGATGTAAATGTCATAACAAAGTATGTTTATATAGATCACTATCCCTATGTCAAGCTTTCTGCATCAGAAGTAGTAGGCTTGACATAAAATACAAATCTAGAAAAAGGAGCTCCATAATCTATCAATATTTTTTGTGCTTATTTTGTTCATAACTAATGCTCTTCTGACTAATAGTATCAATTTTAAATTCTAGACTTATTAATTTCACCTAAGTATATCCTGAAATAAAGGAACCTGAGTGAATAATGCAGGAGAGCATAAATTAACAAGAAGAACTGTGAGCTGATGCTCACTAATAAAGTTGAAGAATTATTAATCTAAAAATGCATTACACGGTTAAGCCTGTTCAAAATAAGGCCTGATAGTAAATTCAGCTCTTGTTCGTCCTTTTTAAAGTTTTGTAGAATTTATAACCTGAAGGAAACTGATGAGATGTACAGTGCTTTGCTTTTGCACCAATGGCATTTCATTTGCGCCAAAATAATCTCATTTGCACCAAAACAAAACATTCCATTTGCGCCAATAATACAGGTAAATACAGCATGTACAGGTAGAAAGTATAAACATAAAAATATAGTATATATGCCAATACACATAATTAATAGCGCCTGATGATGTTTCATAGCCTGACTGGTTTTGGTCCAAAAAGGATTTTCATCAGAGACAGAATGGTGGATTAATGTTTGCACCCTATTTATATAGATATGGTAACCGGCGGTTCAGAGTTAACCAAAGATAGAGATTTAACTGGTGGTTTAGAGAAACATGACCAGGCGCTATTAATTATGTGTATTGGTATATATACTATATTTTTATGCTTTTACATTTTCCCCTGCTGATACACATAATTAGATAGTATAAACAGTTTTATTCAAAAGATACTTTTAATAACAACTTTTTTAATTGCATAATAAAAACATTTCCTCCAAAATTAGTCATCGTAACCATAATGAAAGCAAAAAGTTTGTTCTGACACATGACTTGTGAGCAATGGCTAGGATGTACTAATTTACTGGATAACCTGTAAGTATGGTCATAAATATCATTTCCTCTATTTAGAAATAAGGAGATGTGGTATGATCATTGCCACCAAAGACAACAGAATGCCTTCAAAAACCGGTCCTATATAGTCAGCTATAAACAGCCTCAACATGAATTCTGAGAAAATTATATAATTAACAATATCCATCTTCACACCTCAAACATGTGAACTCTTTATAATTATAACCTAAGTGACTTGCAGTTTTATATTAAACAAATAGTATAAATTTTTTAAAATTAGTTACCGAGAGGGAATACTTACACAAAATCATCTTATTCACGATGTAACAATCAATATCTTAAACTTTTCCGTTACCTGTAAAATAGGCAAAAGTAGTTTTTGGCGCAAGTAAAAGATTGAATTCTGTAAAAATTGGTGCATATCTAATGCTCCAAAATTTAATAGGACAGAAAAATGGTCTGACAGACAGACAGACAGGCAGGGGTAATACAGTATACCCCTCATTTGGTTCAGGGTATATATAATGACAAAAGCCAAGTTAAACCAGATGCTCCGCAGGGCGCAGCTTTATATGACTGCAGAGGTCAAACCCTGAACGGTTGGGGCTAGTATGGACACAACATTCAAGCTGGATACAGCTCTGAATTTGGATTGTGATTAAATAGTTGACACAGCATAGGTTTCTGACACAGAATGAATGTGTTCTGATGAACTTAATTTTTTTTTTTTGCTTTTGAGGAATTCAATTTGCTGTTGCATATTAATCCTCTCAAAAAAAAAAATATTTGAAGAAATTTTTTCTTTTTAACTTCTGAAATCTGAAAAGAGAAAAATTGAACCCCCCCCCCCCCCCCCCCCTCAATTTTTTTTTCACCTCCTACTTGCCCTTATTCCAAAAATGATCTCAATTTAAATTTCTAATGGCGTTTGCAACAATAACTACTCATTTAAATACATCATAAAACATTAAAATATAAAATGTCATACAGTCATGGTTAAAATTAATATTAATTAATAGTAACTTCTAAAAAAATAAAAATGGGGAATGTGTCCAAAGGGACACAGATGATGCCCCCGCTAGCATTTAACTTTATAAAGGGACATAACTCAAGAACTGTAAAAGTGAAGCTGCCAAAAATTGAACTTAAATGGAGTTTAGAGGTAATAATCATTATATACACATTTCTTTAAATCAAGTTGAGACAAACTTAAGTTAAGAGAACAAAAACTAAAAAATTCTTCAATTCTTCCATTTGTAAAAGGACATAACCCTAGAATGTTAATCAAAGTGCTTGTAATCACTGAATGTAAAGACTGCTTTAATTTATCAGTTGGTAGTAAAGTGAATATTGCATTGCATATTGTATATAGCATTGATTTAAGTTGATTCAACTACTATTCTGGACAAAGAAAGATAACTCAAATTTTCAAAGAAGATATCATAAAGCATTGGTTTTAGGTGATTCAACAACCATTCTGGACAAAGAAAGATAACTCCAATTTATTGTCTTGAAACTACAAAAATGCTTGTTTTTGGCTTGTGTTTGACCCTTTATTCCTTGACTGTTTGTCCAATAACCCACAAAATATATCCCAATCTTCTACTGATGATATTAAAAATTGTGGTACAATTTCAGAACAAATGAAATACTTAAACACAACTTTTTGTACTGACACTAGATAAATGTTTGTTTTGGGCCCCTTTGGGCCCCTAATTCCTAAACCTTAGGGACCATAACCCCCAAAATCAATCCCAAGCTTCCTTTTGTGGTTATAAACATTATGTTAAAATTTAATTGATTTCTATTTACTTATACTAAAGTTATTATCCGGAAACCATCCGTCTTCGGACGACGACGATGCCGACGAGATACCAATATACGACCTCAAAATTTTTTGAAGTCGTATAAAAATCAATAGGAAGATATTTTTGTGTGTAAAAAAGTAAACATTGTAGATTTCAATTGTACATTTTATTATCATGGTACAGGATAGCTCACAGCTCATACTTATGATGAAATTACAATCACAGAGGGAAGGAAAAGTATCAAGGATTCTTGAAAAACATTCTGTAATTCAACTGGAAAATGATACTTCCCATCTTCAGCAGAGCATTGATGTTTTGATGAATATTGAATTTAAAAAAAAGTTCAATACAATATAGCTAGCAAACATAACATCAGATTCATTTCACAATTCATTTCCATTCACTCATATCTTCACAAAAATTCTGTTCTGTGAACTGTTAATCAAATAATGAATATCAAGTTTGCAACATTTCTCTCCTAGTTTATACATGTCACAAAATAACAATGTTCAGGTTGGTTGGTCATCTCGTAGGGCCCTGTAAGTGTTGATCTCATTTGGGAAAACCTTTGTCAATTCCACCAATAAACTAGCCTTGAATCTCTGAAAACAATCAGGTAAGATGGTTTATATATTTATCATTACTGTCGATCACTTCTACTGAAATAAACTTTTCATTTATCTAAATATTGGCATAAAAAATTTGTAAGAGTTCCATGGAACCCAGTGTATCGCCTACTTTTGCTGTTAATCGCAGACTCAACAAAAATAAAGGAAAAAATCAATAAAATTATTTCTCTTGATACTATCTTTTGATTGTAAGAAGCTTCTGACCAAGTTTGATAAAAATCCAGGACAGTAAAAGAAAGTTATTAAGTAAAATTTTACAAACTTTAACCTCAGACATGACAGAGTGAATGTATTGTTTCCTTGCAGAAAAACTAAGTCCATTTATAAGTAAAATACAGAAAATGGATTTTCTTTTTTTACAAAATTTACTTCTGAATACTATCTTATGATCATAAACAAGCTTCTGTCCAAATTTGGTACAAATCTAGGCCAGTTTAAGAAAGTTATTAAAATTTTAAAAACTTTAACCACAGAGAGGATGTAATGTTTCCCGCTAGAAAAACTAAGTCCATTTATAAGTAAAATACAGAAAAAATGGAATTTCGTTTTTACAAAATTTACTTCTGGATACTATCTTATGATCAAAAACAAGCTTCTGTCAAAGTCTGGTAGAAATCAAGGATGGGTTTAAGAAAGTTATTAAAATTTCAGAAACTTTAACCACAGAGTGAAAAGTTGGTGAAATACTTGCATAATATGAATATATCTGATCAAAATTACATTTAAACAAGAATGTGTCCATAATACATAGATGTTCCACTCACACTACCAATGCCTATGTTCAGTGAACCCTGAAATTGGGGTCAAAACTTTAATTTGGCATTGAAATTAGAAAGATCATATCATGTGGAACATGTGTACTAAGTTTCAAATTGATTGGACTTCAACTTCATCAAAAATTATCTTGACCAAAAACTTAAACCTGAAGCTGGACAGATGGATGGACAAACAGAAGAACGATCAGACCCACAGACCGAAAAAAAACATGATTTCCCTAGGTGGGGCATAAAAATTGAGGCACAGGAAAATGATACAAGCATGGGGCACAGAAGTATGCATGAAGACTGATTCTCTCTAACATTACCTTTAAATTATCTATCTTTCCTTTGACTTGTTCATTCTTTGCCAATGTTTTCTCCAGACAGTCCTTTGTATAAAGGTTGGGATTCTTACCCTGATCAATGTAACTAAAAACAATTAGAAAATTAGAAAATAATTCAAATGCATGTAAATGCATTATGACATAGTATTACTTTGATAATCAGTGTTAATATTTATCCCTATACAAACATATATGCTGAACTCAACAGGTATCGGTTTAAGTTGTTAGTTTTCTGTTACTGATTTTTTTTAAAGCATGGCTTGTATATAACATTTAAATGCTGCTACATGTTTTTTTTTAGTAATTACCTTACAAATGTGTCAAATTAATATATATAAATGTAATCCATCATGTTGCTCAAAACAAAGCTGTCGTAATATTGCATGCATCTATTTGCCTCTGATGATTTTACTATGATATGGAGTTTTATGGGACTGTCATACAAGTGAGAGGTTTAGCTACATTGTAGCTATAAAACCAGGTTTAATCCACCATTTTCCAAATAAGAAAATGTCTGTACCAAGTTAGGAATATGACAGTTATTGTCCATTAATATGTTTGATGTGTTTCAGCTTTTGATTTTGCCATTTGATTAGTGGTTTTCCATTTTGAATTTTCATGGAGTCCAATATTTTGTGATTTTACAATGAACTTCATACTTACTCAAAAACCTCCAATGGAACACTGATATCAGCCATCTGTGACTTCATTTTGTCTACCTCCTGTAATCCTGTGATCATTTCATTTCTACAAAAAAAAAAGGTTCATAACAATTTTTTTTTCAATCCGGATATCCCTCAGACATTAGAACTGTATTGGATTATAATATAAAAAAGCCTGAGGGTTATGCAAATGCATGCATTTGATTATAATTCCTAATTCCGTTGGGCTTTAAAAATTAAAAAGATAACAGTTTTGAATGATGGCGGAAGACAATTTAACGATGGCGCGGGTCATTTGACGATGGCGCAAGACATTTGAACGATGGCAGTGCGCCAACGTTAAACTGGCCATGGAGATCCCTGTCAATTATGCTTGAACATGTTGAATTATTTTTGTGAATTAAGTACTTTCAATTATCAGATCTAATCGAAATAATAATGAATAGCATCATGAATCACCAGTTAATCAACAATGCGGTCTATATATATTTCTTGTTTATAGAACAGGCACATGTGCAGTAATTCAGTACTGATCAGTGCTGTAGAGGGGGGAAGCCAGACATCCCGAAATTCGAGAAAAGGAATTACCAGATCCCAAAAATATCAATACCTAAATCCCGAGCTTAAAACACCTAATCCTGGAGTCTTGATATAGGTACCGGTCCTTCCCCCCTCTGTGGTCAATCACATGAATTTTATTATGCCTGGCACTATTAAAGAAGTATTAGATTGGGTCAGGATTCGAGGCTAACTATTAACAATGCCAAAATGACCAAAATTCCCATAGCCATACATTTGTAGCTATAGCAGGAACATATACTGTAAACCAACTTACATTACTACATATAAACATATACATTTTAAACATGAATACATGTATGTCCATCATATCCATAGATAGTAGGGATATAGAAATAATTTATCATACAAAAAGCAAGGACGTATATTAGCATGTGTTAGTTATACGTCCTTGCAAATTATCGTCGTGTCATATGTTTTCGTATGTCATATGTTTTCGTATCAATCACATTTTGTCGGTTTCGACTGCATACGCGTACATTGTGACGTGTTTAATGGTTTCTATATTTAGAACAACAACACCACTACAAATTGACAAATATAAAACATATTTAACGTTGCTTTTTAAAGACGTTAGAACAAATTAAATAAAACTGACCTATTTAGCCATTTTTATTTTTTAAAATGTCAAAAATATGCACCACTAGAATAGTTGTGGAAAAAAGTTCTAAAGGGTTAAAATCAAGTCCAGATATGTTTTTTGCATATAAGACACCGGATCTTCAAGCCATGTGACTGTCATGTATTTTTTTGGCCGTTTTAATTACAAAACAGCTAGTTAAAATTAACAGGAATCTAATATAAAATGGTTGTTCAAAATCTAATTATTCAATAATTTATTGACAATTTTTTGAATACATCCTTGATAGGTGAAGATGAAAACAGTCTTCACTTTTTATATTTAATCATACATTTTGAAAACTGCATTTTATTTTAGGGGGAAAAAATGTACTTTGTACAAACCAGGTGTCAATCTGAAATTAATCAAAATCTAACAAATTCAGCACATGAAACACCAACCTAAAACTATTTACTATAGTCGCCGTCAGCTGAAACTCGTAGCGGTTATCGGTAAAAATAATTTAAACTATCAACCACATTCACTCATGATAGAGTTTTTTACATTCCATTCATAAATTGCAAAAAGAAAAACCACTACTGACCTACCTTTTAAGTGATTGCACTGTGATAATCCTGACCTTCACATTTTCCAAGACAATTTTGAATGGTGGAATCCGCCACTGTTTTTACCGGAAGTGTTTCCGTGGAGTTCAATTTCATAAAATTTGCATAAAGCACGGGAAACCTTATCACATCAATGAAAAGAACATTTCAGGAAACTGCGTAAGTGACGAATGTCATATGTAAACAAATGATCCTCATAAAAACAAAGATGGCAGAATTACAATGGAAAACATTCTGGAAAATGTGAAGGTCAGGGTTATTACAGTGCGATCACTTAAAAGGTAGGTCAGTAGTGGTTTTTCTTTTTGCAATTTATGAATGGAATGTGAAAAACTATATCTCGAGTGAACGCAATTGATAGTTTAGATTATTCTTACCGATAACCATTACGAATTTCAGTTGACGGCGACTATAGTAATTTTCATTCTGAAAAGTATTAAATATTTTTTTTTATGATTCAAGGATCACCAGAACCAAGACTTTAGAAAATATTGATTTCCGGATTTTATAATCATTTCCTGTCAGTGAACTGATCAAATTTTTCTTTCATACGAAAACATACATGTATGACGCTGTTTTTTTTTACATACAAAAATTGCAAAGTAATCAGAAACAGTAAAAAATCGTAGTAAGCCTTGACAAAAAAACTAGATACCTAAAATCAATCTACATGAAATGCTTTTTAAATTTGAGTAATCACCTGAAAAAAAAAAAACTCAACAGTGAAAACCGTAAGCAGTGAAAATTGTTATAATTTAGTACGAAAACATATTACACGATGATATGGCTACGGAAGAGAAAGAGAGTCACATCGAACTTTACTTACAGCTTTTTATTCAAAACTGCTTGGCTATTTGGTTGCACATCGCTCACAATTATTCCTACTTGTCTGGTAGTCTCTATAAAAAGCTCTAATTGTTGTTCCAATGCCTCAAAACGACTAATTTTCTCGCTCATGTTTTCTATTTATTTTCGACCGGAAATTAGAACGGGAGATAACTCTAGCATTTAACTTTATAAAGGGACATAACTCAAGAACTGTAAAAGTGAAGCTGCCAAAAATTGAACTTAAATGGAGTTTAGAGGTAATAATCATTATATACACATTTCTTTAAATCAAGTTGAGACAAACTTAAGTTAAGAGAACAAAAACTAAAAAATTCTTCAATTCTTCCATTTGTAAAAGGACATAACCCTAGAATGTTAATCAAAGTGCTTGTAATCACTGAATGTAAAGACTGCTTTAATTTATCAGTTGGTAGTAAAGTGAATATTGCATTGCATATTGTATATAGCATTGATTTAAGTTGATTCAACTACTATTCTGGACAAAGAAAGATAACTCAAATTTTCAAAGAAGATATCATAAAGCATTGGTTTTAGGTGATTCAACAACCATTCTGGACAAAGAAAGATAACTCCAATTTATTGTCTTGAAACTACAAAAATGCTTGTTTTTGGCTTGTGTTTGACCCTTTATTCCTTGACTGTTTGTCCAATAACCCACAAAATATATCCCAATCTTCTACTGATGATATTAAAAATTGTGGTACAATTTCAGAACAAATGAAATACTTAAACACAACTTTTTGTACTGACACTAGATAAATGTTTGTTTTGGGCCCCTTTGGGCCCCTAATTCCTAAACCTTAGGGACCATAACCCCCAAAATCAATCCCAAGCTTCCTTTTGTGGTTATAAACATTATGTTAAAATTTAATTGATTTCTATTTACTTATACTAAAGTTATTATCCGGAAACCATCCGTCTTCGGACGACGACGATGCCGACGAGATACCAATATACGACCTCAAAATTTTTTGAAGTCGTATAAAAATCAATAGGAAGATATTTTTGTGTGTAAAAAAGTAAACATTGTAGATTTCAATTGTACATTTTATTATCATGGTACAGGATAGCTCACAGCTCATACTTATGATGAAATTACAATCACAGAGGGAAGGAAAAGTATCAAGGATTCTTGAAAAACATTCTGTAATTCAACTGGAAAATGATACTTCCCATCTTCAGCAGAGCATTGATGTTTTGATGAATATTGAATTTAAAAAAAAGTTCAATACAATATAGCTAGCAAACATAACATCAGATTCATTTCACAATTCATTTCCATTCACTCATATCTTCACAAAAATTCTGTTCTGTGAACTGTTAATCAAATAATGAATATCAAGTTTGCAACATTTCTCTCCTAGTTTATACATGTCACAAAATAACAATGTTCAGGTTGGTTGGTCATCTCGTAGGGCCCTGTAAGTGTTGATCTCATTTGGGAAAACCTTTGTCAATTCCACCAATAAACTAGCCTTGAATCTCTGAAAACAATCAGGTAAGATGGTTTATATATTTATCATTACTGTCGATCACTTCTACTGAAATAAACTTTTCATTTATCTAAATATTGGCATAAAAAATTTGTAAGAGTTCCATGGAACCCAGTGTATCGCCTACTTTTGCTGTTAATCGCAGACTCAACAAAAATAAAGGAAAAAATCAATAAAATTATTTCTCTTGATACTATCTTTTGATTGTAAGAAGCTTCTGACCAAGTTTGATAAAAATCCAGGACAGTAAAAGAAAGTTATTAAGTAAAATTTTACAAACTTTAACCTCAGACATGACAGAGTGAATGTATTGTTTCCTTGCAGAAAAACTAAGTCCATTTATAAGTAAAATACAGAAAATGGATTTTCTTTTTTTACAAAATTTACTTCTGAATACTATCTTATGATCATAAACAAGCTTCTGTCCAAATTTGGTACAAATCTAGGCCAGTTTAAGAAAGTTATTAAAATTTTAAAAACTTTAACCACAGAGAGGATGTAATGTTTCGCTAGAAAAACTAAGTCCATTTATAAGTAAAATACAGAAAAAATGGAATTTCGTTTTTACAAAATTTACTTCTGGATACTATCTTATGATCAAAAACAAGCTTCTGTCAAAGTCTGGTAGAAATCAAGGATGGGTTTAAGAAAGTTATTAAAATTTCAGAAACTTTAACCACAGAGTGAAAAGTTGGTGAAATACTTGCATAATATGAATATATCTGATCAAAATTACATTTAAACAAGAATGTGTCCATAATACATAGATGTTCCACTCACACTACCAATGCCTATGTTCAGTGAACCCTGAAATTGGGGTCAAAACTTTAATTTGGCATTAAAATTAGAAAGATCATATCATGTGGAACATGTGTACTAAGTTTCAAATTGATTGGACTTCAACTTCATCAAAAATTATCTTGACCAAAAACTTAAACCTGAAGCTGGACAGATGGATGGACAAACAGAAGAACGATCAGACCCACAGACCGAAAAAAAACATGATTTCCCTAGGTGGGGCATAAAAATTGAGGCACAGGAAAATGATACAAGCATGGGGCACAGAAGTATGCATGAAGACTGATTCTCTCTAACATTACCTTTAAATTATCTATCTTTCCTTTGACTTGTTCATTCTTTGCCAATGTTTTCTCCAGACAGTCCTTTGTATAAAGGTTGGGATTCTTACCCTGATCAATGTAACTAAAAACAATTAGAAAATTAGAAAATAATTCAAATGCATGTAAATGCATTATGACATAGTATTACTTTGATAATCAGTGTTAATATTTATCCCTATACAAACATATATGCTGAACTCAACAGGTATCGGTTTAAGTTGTTAGTTTTCTGTTACTGATTTTTTTTAAAGCATGGCTTGTATATAACATTTAAATGCTGCTACATGTTTTTTTTTAGTAATTACCTTACAAATGTGTCAAATTAATATATATAAATGTAATCCATCATGTTGCTCAAAACAAAGCTGTCGTAATATTGCATGCATCTATTTGCCTCTGATGATTTTACTATGATATGGAGTTTTATGGGACTGTCATACAAGTGAGAGGTTTAGCTACATTGTAGCTATAAAACCAGGTTTAATCCACCATTTTCCAAATAAGAAAATGTCTGTACCAAGTTAGGAATATGACAGTTATTGTCCATTAATATGTTTGATGTGTTTCAGCTTTTGATTTTGCCATTTGATTAGTGGTTTTCCATTTTGAATTTTCATGGAGTCCAATATTTTGTGATTTTACAATGAACTTCATACTTACTCAAAAACCTCCAATGGAACACTGATATCAGCCATCTGTGACTTCATTTTGTCTACCTCCTGTAATCCTGTGATCATTTCATTTCTACAAAAAAAAAAAGGTTCATAACAATTTTTTTTTCAATCCAGATATCCCTCAGACATTAGAACTGTATTGGATTATAATATAAAAAAGCCTGAGGGTTATGCAAATGCATGCATTTGATTATAATTCCTAATTCCGTTGGGCTTTAAAAATTAAAAAGATAACAGTTTTGAATGATGGCGGAAGACAATTTAACGATGGCGCGGGTCATTTGACGATGGCGCAAGACATTTGAACGATGGCAGTGCGCCAACGTTAAACTGGCCATGGAGATCCCTGTCAATTATGCTTGAACATGTTGAATTATTTTTGTGAATTAAGTACTTTCAATTATCAGATCTAATCGAAATAATAATGAATAGCATCATGAATCACCAGTTAATCAACAATGCGGTCTATATATATTTCTTGTTTATAGAACAGGCACATGTGCAGTAATTCAGTACTGATCAGTGCTGTAGAGGGGGGAAGCCAGACATCCCGAAATTCGAGAAAAGGAATTACCAGATCCCAAAAATATCAATACCTAAATCCCGAGCTTAAAACACCTAATCCTGGAGTCTTGATATAGGTACCGGTCCTTCCCCCCTCTGTGGTCAATCACATGAATTTTATTATGCCTGGCACTATTAAAGAAGTATTAGATTGGGTCAGGATTCGAGGCTAACTATTAACAATGCCAAAATGACCAAAATTCCCATAGCCATACATTTGTAGCTATAGCAGGAACATATACTGTAAACCAACTTACATTACTACATATAAACATATACATTTTAAACATGAATACATGTATGTCCATCATATCCATAGATAGTAGGGATATAGAAATAATTTATCATACAAAAAGCAAGGACGTATATTAGCATGTGTTAGTTATACGTCCTTGCAAATTATCGTCGTGTCATATGTTTTCGTATGTCATATGTTTTCGTATCAATCACATTTTGTCGGTTTCGACTGCATACGCGTACATTGTGACGTGTTTAATGGTTTCTATATTTAGAACAACAACACCACTACAAATTGACAAATATAAAACATATTTAACGTTGCTTTTTAAAGACGTTAGAACAAATTAAATAAAACTGACCTATTTAGCCATTTTTATTTTTTAAAATGTCAAAAATATGCACCACTAGAATAGTTGTGGAAAAAAGTTCTAAAGGGTTAAAATCAAGTCCAGATATGTTTTTTGCATATAAGACACCGGATCTTCAAGCCATGTGACTGTCATGTATTTTTTTGGCCGTTTTAATTACAAAACAGCTAGTTAAAATTAACAGGAATCTAATATAAAATGGTTGTTCAAAATCTAATTATTCAATAATTTATTGACAATTTTTTGAATACATCCTTGATAGGTGAAGATGAAAACAGTCTTCACTTTTTATATTTAATCATACATTTTGAAAACTGCATTTTATTTTAGGGGGAAAAAATGTACTTTGTACAAACCAGGTGTCAATCTGAAATTAATCAAAATCTAACAAATTCAGCACATGAAACACCAACCTAAAACTATTTACTATAGTCGCCGTCAGCTGAAACTCGTAGCGGTTATCGGTAAAAATAATTTAAACTATCAACCACATTCACTCATGATAGAGTTTTTTACATTCCATTCATAAATTGCAAAAAGAAAAACCACTACTGACCTACCTTTTAAGTGATTGCACTGTGATAATCCTGACCTTCACATTTTCCAAGACAATTTTGAATGGTGGAATCCGCCACTGTTTTTACCGGAAGTGTTTCCGTGGAGTTCAATTTCATAAAATTTGCATAAAGCACGGGAAACCTTATCACATCAATGAAAAGAACATTTCAGGAAACTGCGTAAGTGACGAATGTCATATGTAAACAAATGATCCTCATAAAAACAAAGATGGCAGAATTACAATGGAAAACATTCTGGAAAATGTGAAGGTCAGGGTTATTACAGTGCGATCACTTAAAAGGTAGGTCAGTAGTGGTTTTTCTTTTTGCAATTTATGAATGGAATGTGAAAAACTATATCTCGAGTGAACGCAATTGATAGTTTAGATTATTCTTACCGATAACCATTACGAATTTCAGTTGACGGCGACTATAGTAATTTTCATTCTAAATATTTTTTTTTATGATTCAAGGATCACCAGAACCACGACTTTAGAAAATATTGATTTCCGGATTTTATAATCATTTCCTGTCAGTGAACTGATCAAATTTTTCTTTCATACGAAAACATACATGTATGACGCCGTTTTTTTTTACATACAAAAATTGCAAAGTAATCAGAAACAGTAAAAAATCGTAGTAAGCCTTGACAAAAAAACTAGATACCTAAAATCAATCTACATGAAATGCTTTTTAAATTTGAGTAATCACCTGAAAAAAAAAACTCAACAGTGAAAACCGTAAGCAGTGAAAATTGTTATAATTTAGTACGAAAACATATTACACGATGATATGGCTACGGAAGAGAAAGAGAGTCACATCGAACTTTACTTACAGCTTTTTATTCAAAACTGCTTGGCTATTTGGTTGCACATCGCTCACAATTATTCCTACTTGTCTGGTAGTCTCTATAAAAAGCTCTAATTGTTGTTCCAATGCCTCAAAACGACTAATTTTCTCGCTCATGTTTTCTATTTATTTTCGACCGGAAATTAGAACGGGAGATAACTCTAAATATTTGACAGGGGTAGATAACTCTAAAGATCTACATGGCTGGAGCTATTGGCATGATAAAATATCCACAACTTCTACAAAATATAATATGATTTATTCTAAATGAAACCATAAAAATGTGCACACACTTTTTCCTCAGCAGACCACAATTTTTAAAAAGACTGACATGCTGTTCTACACAAAGTTTTAGACTTTTTTGTGGGAAAGCCACTCCACAAATAGAGCATTATCATTGCTTAAGGTCAAACAGCCAAGTGAAAATAAACCAAAGGCAGTACCAGCTGATAAATTTATCAAAGAGATATTTTAGTAAACAAGTACCAAAGAATGAAACTAAGAAAGAACTTGATATTAAAAGAGAAAGTCCATATGCTGGTCTAAGTGCTGCAGAAAAAGGTTAGGCACTGGCTACGATTACATGGAAATGTAACATTTATAGAAATATTATTGTTACATTGGAGACTAATTGCCGGAATGTAAAGTTGGGTAAGGAACCGATTAATTACGAATGTAACAATAATTATTGAGGCTACAGTTACATTGCGTTATTGTTACACGAAAAACAGCAATGTACGCTTGATTTATTAAACTTAAATCTTCTATATAGTTTTGTTGCTTAATTCATTCATGTCTACTAAATAATACTTGTTATAATAATAAATAATATATATTATTATTCAACAAATGGTGTTTAAATAGTTTTAGGTATTTATGGATTTGATGTTCTTAAAGATATTACTTCAAATTAGTAGTGCCAAAGGCGAAAAATATAGTTCAATGGTTTGTTGTTGAAAACTCGGGCTTAGAAAACTGTTCACTTTTAAGTATTTAACTGCACACCTACTCGTATTACTGTCATTATACTTTGAACAGAAGAGATTCCTATTACCAATTTTGTTTGGGTGAAAAATTTAAAACTTGCATGGGATGCGTTTGAAACGAAACTGAAACAATATCAAGACAGAAATTTCATACAGCTATACAAACGCACTTACCAAAAATTGATACATCAAAAGCAAAGTTTGCTAACTGTGAACTAACTCTGTGAACTTCTGTATACATGCATAAAATTGAGAATGGAAATGGGCAATGTGTCAAAGCGACAACAACCCGAACATAGAGCAGACAACAGCCGAAGGTCACCAATGGGTCTTCAATGGAGCGAGAAACTCCCGCACCCGTCGGAGGCATCCTTCAGCTGGCCCCTAAATAAATATGTATACTAGTTCAGTGATAATGGACGTCATACTAAACTCCGAATTATACACAACAAACTAACATTAAAAAATCATAGAAGACTAACAAAGGCCATGCAAAGGCTTCTGACTTGAGAAAGGCGCAAAATTGCGGCGGGGTTAAACATGTTTATGAGATCTCAACCCTCCCCTATACCTCTAGCCAATGTAGAAAAAACAAACACACAACACTACGCATAGTAAAACTCAGTTTAAGAGATGTCCGAGTCCGATTTCAGAATCCATGGAGGACGTACTATAAAAAAATAGAAAAATTGTATGTTATACTTGTATGTATTGTAAATATAAAATAGTGTCTTCAACTTTAGTACATATTACAAGTCCCATCGAACATTGCTGTTTTTCATGTAACAATAACTCAATGTAACCGTAGCCTCAATAATTATTGTTACATTCGTAATTAATCGGTTCCTTATCCAACCATGCATTCCGGCATTTAGTCCCCAATGTAACAATAATATTTTTATTATTGTTACATTTCCATGTAACCGTAGCCAGTGCCAAAAGGTTAATCTGTAATACATATTAATTCTGTTAATACAGTTGGATTAAGTTTTGATGTGATTTAAAAAGCTGTGCAATGGTCCTTTTTTCACATAACAAAATGTATGCAATAATTTCTGAATTTACAGTAATTTTCAGTGAAATAATTAAAAAAAATTATGTATTAAGCATGAGTCATTCATGTATATTGTTTCATGTATGTTAAAAGAAAAATACAGTTGATGTCTTTTCACTAATATTCTGTAGTCACAAATGTAATATCTGCGATTATTCCGGGAACGTCACGCACAAACCTTCGGGACATTTACTTGTTACGTAACGTTGCTACGGCAATACCAATTGTATATTTTGTAGCCATTATTAAATTACTATCTGAACCATCAAGTCTTGCTCCGATCTTTCAATGATTTCTTTAAAGTGATATAAAATTAGAAAAAGGTCAATTTCAATGATTGGAAAAAACTGTATGAATTAGTATTTGTTCTGATTTCAGTGAAAGAAGCAGGAAAAGATGCATCATATATTGCCATTATAGTAGCAGGAATAGGTGTTATTGGTAAGATTTTTTAAAAATGTAAAGACTTCTTGATTTCACAAACAAGAGTTTTATGAAACATAACATATTCAGAACTGTAAACAAGACAATGCCAGATACCATGGTTTCATTTGTTTCAACAAATAGAGTTGAGAACTAATAACACATGAGAATTAGATATAAGAAGATGTGGTATGAGACAACTCTCCATCCAAGTCACAATTTGTAAAAGTAAACCATTATAAGTCAAAGTATGGTCTTCAACACTGCGCCTTGGCTCACACCAAACAGCAAGCTATAAAATCTGTTTTCATAGTAAGTACATGTGTATAGAGAATATCACACTTGTATTGACAGAGAAACCAATATCATTAGAGATCTGCATAAGGGATTATTTTGATGAGGGTTAGTGTGGTGTGATATTGAAAAAGCCATATCATATATACTTAATTATATATACGTCAAATAAATGTTTTTTTCAGTAAAATTCCTCAATGTTTTAAGATGACTTTTGAAAATTTTTTGATCAGAATGCATGTTACATGTTCTATATTAAACCATGGCTAAAACTATCCTTTACTATATTAAATTTATAGTCCTGTGTCATTTTTATTTGCCTGTCAGCCAGGTAAATTGTAATGTTGATCTGACACACATGACCTTATTTTTCCTATAGTTGAAAATTATAGAATTAGTTCTACCACCTTTTCCCTGTATCTGAAATTTTATCAGTGGATCATTTTTATCCTCAAAATATTTGATATGTTTTAAAAAATAAATGACATTGTTATTAGTCACAATTAGTCAGAAAGTTATGAAATGGCAAAATCTCAGGCTTAACAGTTGCAGAGGTCAAATATTTATCTGATGTAAGCCTGTATAAAACATACTTTCACACACACTTTTACCAGTCTCTGTTCTTTTAAGGTAAACATTGCAGAAAAACACCATTATGTGCAATACCGAAGTCAGTATATCATAAATGTAAATCAATAATTAAATGACAATATTTTTAGGTGTGGTGTTTTATACGGTTGGAAAAGAACTATTTTCAAGTCAAAGCCCTGCAGGTGTTTACAGTAAAGCATTGAAAAAGTGCCAAAATAATGATGAGGTAAGATAAAGAATAAGAAAATGTCATGTACAATGTATAGAACATTGGTATAACAATCTACACTTACAATAGTGAAATGGTTTATTGGTTATATTTTAAGTGAAAATACACCATATCATGTACCATATTTGATGATATACAGTAAACATAAGGTGACTCAGACAAAAAAAAAACCTTCTTGGTGTTGATTTTTCACATGCTGGTGATTGTTGGTGATTCCCCTTAAATAAAGCTTTCTTAATATTTCAATAAGTTTCATATGTATATTGCTGGATTGTTATCATGAGTATTGTCACCTTCAATCTCCAGAAATATAAATCTTGATAGTGATTCACTCAGCACCAGCAAGAGTGAATTTTCACTGAACACTAATTGCATTTGATTTTCATGGTTCAGTGAAAGTAACATAGTTCTTAGTTACATTGTAAGATTCTGATTTAACATGTTTAAGGTTTTCTTTAGTGAAGGAGATGTGATATCACTTAAAGTTCTTCTCAGAATAAATCAAAGTTAGTGCTTATTGTTAATTCTAGAACAGGAAGCAAATGTAAAATCACAAGATAGATTTATCATAGAATGCATTGAGTCGTGAGTTATTTAAAATATGAACATTCCTACCAGATCTCAGTGCATTGCGGCTTCCTCCCAGGGGCGGATCCAGCCATTTGAAAAAAAGGGGGGGGGGTCCCAACCCAGAGTAAAGGGGGTTCCAACTATATGTTCCCATTCAAATGCATTGATCGGCCAAAAAAAAGGGGGGTTCCAACCCCCAGGACCCCCTGGATCCGCCAATGCCTCCACCAATAAAAACTAACTGCCATGAAATAGCACACTAGTGTTGAAAATGGTGTTTAACACCAATCAATCAATTAATCAATCAATCATTAAAATATAAACAATTTGACCTATTTTTCATTATGCAGTAATAATATTCAAGGTTTTGCAAATATTGGATAAAACAAGTCTTGTATCAAGATGGAGTCACTGACGGTTTCATCCATAGGCAATGATAATAGATATCAATATTATTTATTGATGACTGAAATGTTATACATTTACATTATTTATAAATATTAAAACTGTCTGTTTATTTTTTAAACAGGTACTCGATGTATTAGGAGAGCCAATTACAGGACATGGCACTTCAGGGAGCAGGAGACGGAAACAGCATGTGAGGTATTCAGTCATATTATAGAACAGTAGTGCGTTAATGAGGAGCCTTGGTGAATGATTGAACTAAGGAGTTTATCTATGTACTGTAAATTCAGAAATTATTGCGATGTTTTTATTTTTGCGAAAAATGCAAAAGGGTTTTAATCACAATAATATAAAAAAATTCTGATAACTCTGGCTTCCTCCAACAGTGAAAAAGGCCTCCTCAGTATAGCCATTAGTGCATGCAGTGGATGAAATCAACAATGACTCAATCAATCTGATCTGTTTAACAGAAACAGAGGCATACTTTTCAGATAGGGTCATGTAACATAATAGATTTCTAATTATTACTATTGTTTAAAAAAAAAGTAGTAGGGGAAATAACTGTATTGTTTGTCAAGCATCTTGAGTTGTCTGTATAAAGTTTAACTGATGTTTGTTATGATGCTACATTTTTTACAGCTCACAAGAATTTATGCAAAATGGTGTTAAGCACATGAGGGTAGTCTTTAAAATAGAAGGGCCTTACAGAAAAGGAACTGTTCATGTAGAAGTATTTCAGGTACTGTAAATTTTATTAACTTGTATTTTTATGATGGTAAATAAAGTTATTTTAGAAGTTTTTAAGTGTGTATCAATAATAATTAAATAAAATGCCAATGTCAATGTATAAAATATGGAATTTTTACACAATGCAAAATGATTAATCTGATTCTCAGATAGAATAAAATTTTGCTTCAACAAAGTCTAGAACAGGAAGCAAATGTAAAATCACAAGATAGATTTATCATAGAATGCATTGATTCGTGAGTTATTTAAAATATGAACATTCCTACCAGATCTCAGTGCATTGCGGCTTCCTCCCAGGGGCGGATCCAGCCATTTGAAAAAAGGGGGGGTCCCAACCCAGAGTAAAGGGGGTTGCAACTATATGCTCCCATTCAAATGCATTGATCGGCCAAAAAAATCCTCCACAGCTGAAACACTGTCACAGCCATACACAGCTATGTACAGATGAACCTAAACAAGATTGATTGTTTGACACAAGATTAAGGTCACATTACCCTTAAATTATACTAAAATTTAAGGAAATTACCATGTGTTGCCTTAGAGGAAAATCCTGAAACTAGCAGAAAAACTGTCAAAAAAGTTCCAACTTGAATACAACTGTGGCAAGGAAGCTGCATTTGAAACTTCCCCCAATTTAGAAAAAGCTAGTTCATATAACATTCTTCAGCTCACTGATTGAAAACACAGTTTGTTTGCCAGGGTATAAAATGTTACCTGTGTTTATTCTTTTGTAATTTCAAAATTTAATATTTATCAAGCTTATCTTGATAAAAGCCATGATGTGTTAATGCCATCAGGACAATGGACTGTAAATCAGAGAAAAGTAATTTCAATTTTAGGCCAAAATGGTATGTCCAAGAATTTTTGTCTTGCACATGAATATTACATATTTCATTTTTTGTTTTCAGGACGAGAGTAAGAAGTACCAGTTTAAGCATGTAATATGTGAGTTACAAGGCTACCCAGCAAGAACAATTGTTATAGAAAATAACCGATGACATCATAATCAAGATCAATAACCTGTGATTGTTTGCAAGAACTCAGTGATCATTTTTATTCAACCTGGTGTTTTGATAAGAAAAAATATATAATATAAATAGTTTACAAAAGATGTACTTGTTTTTATCTATAAATCCTTACCTCTACTTTGTTTACTGATTTTATGGTATTAGATTAAGTATTAATTGATGATCAGTGTTAATGACAGGATACAAGCAGTTTCATTAGATTAGTTATTACTTTAATGAATATTTGATGAAGTTAAAAGTGTTCTCCCTCTAACCCATATGACATCAATTTATAACAACACACTAAAAGACATAGTCATACCATAGTATCATTTATCATATTTCCATTCTGATAAAATCCAATAAAACACAAAAAAAGTTTAATACCAAAAATACTGAACACCCAGGAAAATTTAAAACGAAAATTCTGTAATCATTTGGCAATATCAAAAGCTCATACTCATCAAACAAATTGATAACAACTGTAATATACCTGAAAGAGGGACGAAAGATACCAGAGGGACAGTCGAACTCATAAATCAAAAATAAACTGACAATGCCATGGTTAAAAATGAATAGGACAAACAGACAAACAATAGCACACATGAAAAACATAGAAAACTAAAGAATAAACAACATGAACCCCACCAAAAACTAGGGGTGATCTCAGGTGCTCCAAAAGGGTAAACAGATCTTGCTCTACATGTGGCAGCCGTCATGTTGCTAATGAGATAACAAATCCTGTAAAAAGTCTAATTCGGTAGGTCACTATTATGAAAGGGAAGGGGATTGTAGTTACGACGAAAGGAACATATGATATCATTTGTGAAACGGTTATTCCATAGCGGTCAACCAACTCGTGATGGCTTCCGTAAAATTTACGAAGAGATGATTTCAACTTAACCATTTGTAACTCTTGATTTAATAACTTCCTTGTGAGCAACAACCCTCTATCAAGAAAATCATGATAGGAAATGTACACCGTATGCGGGTGCTGCTGGAATGTAACTACTTAGAAATGGAAAGTTCATAATTGGAAAGCTGAAATCATCTCTTTTGTCGTAAAGTTTTGTTTTTAATCGACCCTCATTGTCAATTTCTAGATGTAAGTCAAGATATGAGGCAGAAATAACTGTATCTGTTGTATCCTTTATCTCTAGTTCAATGGGATAGATGCGTTCGACATAGTCACCAAACTTTGAATTATTAAGTGAAATACCATCATCTATATAGCGGAAAGTAGAGTTAAAGGATATTGATAACTTCTTATCTTTCTTCCTAAGAAGTTCCTGTATGAAGTCAGCCTCATAAAAAAACAACAGGTCGGCAAGAAGAGGTGCACAATTCGTTCCAATTGGAATGCCGATAGTCTGTTGAAAAATACATCCGCCGAATGTAACAAATATGTTGTCAATAAAGAAATCAAGCATCTTGATAATGTCAGTTTCAGAGAATTTTTTGTTTGAATCAGAGTGATCTTTTACAAGGAAGGGTTTATCCCTTCTTAAGACAAGATACTTGTATCTTCGTTGGCCATTCTTTTTTATGAAACAAAGCAATACCAATTCTTTCAATTTGTCTTTTAGTTTGGAATGTGGAATACTTGTATACAGTGTAGAAAAGTCAAATGTTATAAAACTAGTACAAGATGAAAGAGAGTTAGATTGTATGTACTCACCTTTGAGATCTTTGGAATTTTTAAGTATCCACATCTGATTCACGCCACCTCTAGAATAGGCAGTTTCACAATAACTTTGAAGCCCGTCTTTGATTGATGATAAAATAGATGTTACTAATTTAGAAAGAGGTTTCGTGGAGCACTTGGAAGACCCAGCAATATACCGTTGTTTGTAAGGACACTTATGCAGTTTAGGTATCCAATACACAGTGATGAAAGATCCAGTTCATCATCTTTGTTTGAAATTCCAAAGGAACATAGAACAGACCTATGATTATCCAGGATTACCTCATTGGTAAGTGTCGTGAGGGTATATGTTGGGTTTCCAAGTGAATTGTCAATACCTAATCGTTTATCAAGCAGTTAATGTAACGAGTTTTACACATAAAAAAACCATGTTGTTTGGGGCCTTTATCTGCTGGACAACAACAAATTTGTCATGAAGGTAGGATTAGCGTTTTGCAACATTAGGGTCTTTAAAGATTGACGTTGCATGGGCATTGATAGACCCATTCAGTTTCTAAATTCTGATTTGTATCAACGACCTCAATGCCTTAATCCATTCAGAAAGAGTGTCTCCGTCTTTCTTCTCACGCTTAGCCCATTGCCTCGGATAATCCTCGACTGAATCCATCAAAATTTTAAAGTTGTATTTCCAATTGATGGATTTCGGCTCACGATAATTTGGACCTTTCGATAAGATATTTCGTAGGGAAGTGTTATTAACAATGTTGAGGTCACTGGTAATAACGTGGCCAGCCGGATTATTATGTGAATTGGAAACTAACACAAGTGCAATCAGGAGGTTTAGACTTGAAGTCGTCAATACTGAGATCCTGCAAAACCTGTTTGTAATTGAAAATTTTAGTTGCAATAGGTTTGGTATAGGTAAAAGAAATGATAGGTACAGACTGGTCTTTGAAATAAGGAGGTATTTTCGATTGAACTAATTTATGGTGAAGGATATTGCCTAAGTTGACGCCATCAATACCTTTGTTGGCAAAGGAAAGATTAAGGAAAGATCTTTTCTCTTTTTCATCTTTTCCAATGCGGACTGGCTCGAAAACTCTGTGACTTGCAATATCCGAAATTATAGCTGTAAGTTTGTATTGGTTTGAATGAAGGTATGTAACATTGGTTTCCAAACATAAATTGAACAGAGAATGAAGTTTTGAAAGGGGTAATGCATACAGTTTTGTGCGAATGTGATGGATACCTAACGGCTTTTGTATAAATGGCAGCAAGTCATTAACAGAGACATCATGGAGAGTAGGTTATGTACGATGACCATGGCTGCGTCTACGTCGAGGAGTAGAATTGAAAATATTCATCACATTCACCGAGCTACACGAACGATTAGATAGAATACCTGACTTAGTACAGGCATT
This sequence comes from Mytilus galloprovincialis, assembly GCF_965363235.1. Classification (NCBI taxonomy): domain Eukaryota; kingdom Metazoa; phylum Mollusca; class Bivalvia; order Mytilida; family Mytilidae; genus Mytilus; species Mytilus galloprovincialis. The sequence continues at coordinate 34,264,503 of NC_134843.1, read as the reverse complement.
TTCTTACGCAGACAGAACCCTGTACCCTGTATATCATTCAAATCATCTTTGGATGACAAACCAGCATATATATGTAACACTCAGAAACGTGTCCTTCCCCCCAAACGTGTCCGATTCCCCCAAACATGTCCACATCAACGTCACTGAACTGCAACAACATGTCGTGTTGTCAAAGGGCGCCAACGCGTGTCATTTGTATAAACGCTCAAACGTGTCCATTTTTTAGAATAAATAAATAAACCCCCAATCGTGTCCAATCCCCCAAACGTGTCCATACCAAGCTTTTTATTTTACTGGAACTATCATTCGTGTTCATATTATAAAAACGTAGGTTATTTGTGTGGTTTTTTTTATTATTATCATTGTATACTCATTTTACGATCTTTTACTATTTCATTAAAAGATCAAAATAAATTAATTAAATTCTTTTTCTATGCGCATTAAACTGTTTGTAGCATTTCACTCTTTATAATGTGCCATACGTTGTATTTTGGAAGGCAACATTTTTTCTAATTTCTGCAACTTTTATTTGAAACGGCCTCTATATTACATAACAGACATTGAAGTAGTTCTTACTGAAGTCATAAACAAATCGGTCTTTACTGGCATTTTTTTTTAGATTAAAATCCAAACTAGTGGTCATCCCAAATAACCGTAAAAATTTATGCCCAAATTTAAATTCCCGGTTTGATAATATAACTGTTCCAGACCGTATGAGTATTTGGACCGTACGCGTACGGTCTGGACCGTACGCGTACGGTCTGGACCGTATGCGTACTTTTTCAAAATACGCATACGGTCGGACCGTACGCGTACGGTCTGATTAACATTAAGAAGTTAGTCAAGTTTATTAGATACAAATGTATATAACAGATCAACAGAACTTATGTCTCAAATTAATATAAAAAGTTCAATAGTAATGGAAATAAAAACTTAATATTTTAACTATTTAAAATAATCACGCTTATTTAATCTGTTAATCTCCTGTATTTAGCATGTCAGTAATTCGTTAACTGCATGCAGCCCATTATGCTCATTGAAATTGAAGTTATCGGAAGTAAACATAATGTGGGGAGACAATTGTTATAGAATATTTAGGAACTTTACAAAAAAAGACAAAGGAACATGCATGAACAAATCATGTTAATGTAAAAGAAAATATGACGTTCCTTGTGGTACATTTGTAGCAAGTGTCACCTTGGTCCAGAGTAACAAAATAGGATTCAGATATACAATTAAACAAATATTTAATGTCAATTGTTCGCTTATTCACTTTATTCATCTATTTGTAATAATAACAATTTGTATAACTAAAAATAAAGATTTTGATAAATGTTTGTTTAAATTTAACCCATATGATCCCAAAACATGTCTGCTCAGCTGGACCGTACGCGTATACTCATACGGTCCGACCGTACGCGTATGGTCGGACCGTACGAGTATACGTATACGGTCCGGACCGTACGCGTACGGTCCAAATACTCATATGGTCTGGAACATAACCATGGAAGTAATATTTAGAAGGAATAACAACGACTAATTAGCATGTATTTATAGCATGCTGAGCTCTGTACTAAAGTCATACGATTTCATCCAATTATAGTCTCAGCGGTAAGACGCCTTTGGTTACTATCTGCGTTACCGCGGTTGTAAAAGGCATCTGGAATTTCTTATCAGTCACGTGGTTTTATCGAGTCCGGTTATTATAGCGCACCTGTGGGAAATCCCTAGTTTATTAATAACAAGGTAGCGCTGTATCACATAGAATATCTACCTTTAGAAAGAAATCGAATGGTGAAAAAAACTTGAAAAACGGACGAGAATTGTTCAAACTACAGCAGTTTAACATGGAAAATTGTATTTAATTTAGCATATTTTTGCTTTTTACCGTTTGTTTTAAACTGTTCTAAAAGTATTTTCCGGTTAAAAGCGGATCCCGAGTTAAACAGTTAAATACCGATGAATCGATCAGGTTTCACATGATGTTTAACAAAATAATGTAGGCAAATGTAGGCATAGATTTTTTTACTGTTGAAATGTGCAAAGTTTATCGAGATTGAATGAAATAATTAATATTTACTTTCAAGTATTCTAAATTTATGTATATGTCATAAATGTCATTGATTGCATTATTGAAACTGGACAACTAAAACGGGGATAATATTTTCGTAAATATATATTTAAAAAGTGTTTATTGTGGAATGCTTGTATTAATATAATAAGCTATACAGCAAAAAATATAACAAACCGACGAAATGGGCTTGCATCTATCTGTCCTACGGTAAATTCATTTTTACACAAATTAGTTTATGTATCAAGAACTTAAATTGAAGGATAGAACCGTTTAGAATTGTTAATAATTTAATTGACTATAAATACACGAGAGATTTAGATTTTTCGTATTTAATAAAGGGTGTCCAAACGTATTTTTTGTACAGTCATCTTCTTAACTTTATACGGAAATGGTTTTTTAATTGTCTGTAAATTTTAAAATTGAAATGACACAACTTTGTTCTCCAATTTCGTATGTGATAGCTGTCGGTTTTAACTGTCGGGCAAGGGGGGTTCCAATAACAGCAAAACAGTAAATTGATTTGGCTTAAAACAGATAACAAGGAATTGAAAACGGACAATAACAGATAACAGTAAATGAAATCTTAAAATCAGTCCGGTTCAGGACCAATACAGTAATTCTTATTATATAACTGGTTGAATGGATCTACAATGCAGCTAGGCCTTAACAGAGACATATATATTCACTTATTTCAAGGATACTTTGTCAAGAAATTGAATTGAAGCTGTTAAAGACACATCTTTATTTAAAGCAACATTTTCTGAGCTTCACTTTTCACTAAGTGAACCAGTTAAAAAGCTTTTAAAAAATTGAAAGTCAGGGTTCTCTTTCATGTAAATACAAAGAGGATGAGTAGCACTTCTAAATGTGAATGCTAAATGCAACAGATGTTGTGTAATTCACAAAGGCAATTTTTCACTCACATGCTCAAATAAATGATACATATATACCATTTTTGTATTTTGTAAATGAGTATAAAAGGAGATGTGGTATGATTGCCAATGAGACATATCTCTAAAAGAGACAAAAATACACAGAAATCAACAACTAAAGCTCATCATACCGCCGTCGACTATGAGCAAACCAATACTGCATAGTCAGATATAAAAGACCTTGCTTATGACAAACGAAAACCAATTCAAACGAGAAATTTAACAGCCTAATTTATCTACAAAATTATGAACGAAAACAGCCACTGAATTACAGGCTTCTGACTTGTGACAGGCCCATACAGCATATGGTGGGTAAAACATGTTGGTTGGTGCCAAACCCTTCCCTAACCTTATACAGTGGTGTAACAGTACAACATACGGTTTATTATTTGGTCATTGAATTAAAATTCTATACAGTGTATCAATGCTTTTTTTTTATAACAAAATCCATATGATAAGTCATTGTAAAAGTGATAAGTGAATTTCAGTTAAATTTAGTCAAATTGTTATTTTTCAAATTGTAATTTGTACAAAAAATGTGTACAAAGTCAAAATACAAATGATAATTTGTAAGAAAAATGTGTAGAAAGTTAAAAAACAAAAAACAAAACTATAAATTTTACCTTTTTTTTGGTACAAATGATAATTATTTGTACAAAATTAACCATCTAAAACATGTTCACAGACAATGGAATTTATTACAAAGAATAATAATAATGTATACTGCAATGGTCCTGGACCCGACTGTTTTAAATATGTTTATGTGATGTATGTTACTAGAATCCTTCTGCAAATACGTGACCTCCATATCACCAGTGGAAAGACCCCAATAGATATAAGAAGATGTGATATGAGAGCCAAAGAGATAACTCTCCATCCAAATCACAATGTTCAATTTTCTTAAATTTCTACTTAAAATTGGCTGTCAAAATGGTAACATTTCAATTTTCAATAACAGTTAACAGCTAATACAATCTCACAATAACAGATAACAATAAAAATAATAGTCCTATAACAGCTAACAAAAAATAAGCCAATAACAGCTTACAGTAAATATATTTTCAGAATAACAGATAACAAAGAATTAAATTACCCCATAACAGCATAACAGTTTAACCCCTTGCCCCCCCTCGATATTGAACCAATTAACGAGTTATTGAAAGATGGGCGGTAACGCAGATGAAACCTTTGAAGTGACGACGATGTTATTCCTTCCAATATTACTTCCATGATATAACCTATCTACAGTATATATCGTTAATATGATATCGTTCAAATAACGAATGAAATATTTGGCACTGGACGTTATTTCTCTTGTTCGTGTGTCTTTAGTGACGCTCCTAACCTAAAACTTATTAAAAATTAGAACTGTTAAAAAAAGGGAGGTCAATTCGACTGAAAGCCCACCGTGCAATATTCTGATTAATATAAAAGGCATCATCGGAGTTTATTAGTATAAAATAATTTACATAGTAAACGATTAATTCAACTGTACTAGAATTATTTGTATGTTCGCTTTAAATGAGCATGAACTACTTGCAACTGAACAATAAGCAAATCAAGTCAAAAGTTAATGCATATGTTACATATTAAATTTTCAGTAATGATAATCATTAACAACCGGCATTGAACAAGTTAGTGCTAATAAATTACCACTTCATCAACTGTGTCCCCCATCAAAGAACTACCGTGAACGTTATTGATGTCGCGTTTAGGACATGTATTAGCGCTTAAAAACGCGAGACGTTCTGGCGTTTAAAAACGGACACGTTTGGGCGAATAACAATAGTATCGGTCACGTTGGGGGGTTCTGAAATCGGACACGTTTGGGGAATATTATAAGTTATATGGTTCGCTACTGACCCCCTACGGATCCATAGAGGGTTAGTAAAATCCATAGGGGGTGAGGCCGTAGGCCGAGCCCCCTATGGATTTTACTCACCCTCTATGGATTCGTAGGGGGTCAGTAGTGAACCGTATAACGAATTTATCGCACGCAGGACTTTTCCTGCTGCGTTTTGTAGAAAAATAAACAATGAAATACAACATCAATAGACGACGTCACCATTAACAGTAGGACGTGACGTCATGAACCCCCTATGAAATTTACTAACCCCCTACGGTCTCATAGGGGGTCACCACGTGACGGCGCTTAACCAATCACAACGTGATATTTTACCCGCAGTGCGATAATGAATATTATGGACACGTTTGGGGAGAATAGACACTTTTGGGAAATGATTGTAACAAAACGCTGATAGAAGTCTCCAAAACAAAGTTCCATAATTACAGTCATTTCCGGGGTAGCTGGATATTAGGAAAAATCTATCAAAATTGGTTTGATCCAATGAAAGATATGCATTAGTGATCCCTATGAATGACTCTGATGTCATTCAAATGTTCTTGTTATGATGAACAAACATACACATGGTCTAGGGTTTGGGAAAAATAAAATCACAAAAATAATGAACTCCGAGGAAAATTCAAAACAGAAAATCCCTACTCAAATGGCAAAATCAAATGATAAAACACATCAAACAAATGGACAACAACTCTCATACTTGGTACAGGTGGGAATGACCCCTTTATTGAGTCTTACCCTGTATGTCATTCGAATCATCTTGTCATGACAAACCAGAATTTATATGATTAAGGGTTGATGATCTCCACCACTTACAAAATATTAGATCTTTCTCAAATGGGAGAGGATTGGGTAACCCCTTAGGACTGACCCTATATATCAATCAAATATTTGTGACATAACAAACTAGAATTTTTATAGTTAAAGGATGGGGTTCACAACCATTTAACAGATATTAAAATATTGGGGGTGGGAGGAAACCCCGAGTGTGTGACACTATTAATCATTAAATCTCTTTTTCAAATTTTCAAATTTGGGAAGCGTAACACTTCGATTTTTTTTTTTATTTCTCTGCAATAAGATTCATATGTATAGAACTTGAAAGTGAAAATGAAATTGGGCCTAAAGCGTGCCATTGGCTATATACCTCTCCACATCATACAAAGCTTCTAAATATATGAGATGAATTATAATTAACCTTTTATTTCTGACAATCGTTTCGTTTCTTAATCTAATTGTACCGCTATTAGTAAATTGAATTTCATAAGCAAGACCCGTTTAACTTGTAATTCCCGAAAAACTTTTTATAGTTAAGCAAAATATATGTCATCCTCCTTTTCGGATCTAAATGGGAAAACATTGCATTTTATTACATTTTATGTCAATTGGTCTCTGGTAGAGAGTTGTCTCATTGGCACTCATCATACCGTATATTATATGTTATTCAGGTCTCAGACAGGGTGTATACTGTGACATTCCCGGCTTAGAGTTTATATCCCCTGAGCCGAAGGCGAAGGGGATATAAGCCCTAAGCCGGGAATGTCACAGTATAGACACTTTCTGAGACCTGAATTACACATATATTACGGATTACCCCTGACTTAATGTTATTATTTTTCCAGTACAGGTATTTGTTGACAACACATATATAAGTTGAAAAACCCAACCTGATATGTTCGGCATACGTGAAGGATTTTCTAATTTGCTGTGAACATAATTTTATCGTGTATGTAATAATTTATAATAACAGCTTTAACATCAAATTTAAGTATTAAAAGTGTAAATTGCAGGATTTTGTATCTAAAATGTATTATTGACTGAAGCACGTCATTATTTTCCCTCTGTGAGCCTCTGGCAGTCTGATAGCTCTGCAGGTGGCAGTTAGGTCCGCTGCTGTATGCCCTGAGGTAATCGGTGCCCTGAGGTAATCGTGGTAATGCGCCATTGATTAAATACGCACGAACATATAGTTCTTATTTAGATAGATCTTAATACCAAATTTTGATGTGACCAAATACCAAAGATGTCAAGAAACTTCCCAAATGATTTTATTATTGTATTCACCGATCATTTATTTCGTATGTACGTGTAGGGTGGGGATGGCTGGTAACATTATAAACTTTTTTTTTTTTTTTTTATAAAAGTTCAATTAATGATCTGAAGTATTCATTCATGACAGGGTTACCTGAGGTAACCCCAATTATAACAACAAATACAACCATTAAACTCAAGTCAACTGAGGTAACTTTATATATACATCACATAAACAATACAAATCTATGAAGTCCTACATTCTAAATTAAGAAATTGTGTTATCAAAATATAAATGTATACACTAGCAAAGTATGTACTAAAAATTCTTTCATAACAGGGTAACCTGCGGTAACCCAAACAATAACAGCAAATACAACCTATTTAACTCAAGTTAATTCAGATCACCTTTACATATACATCACATAAACAATATAATTTCAATGAATTCCTACATAACAAAAGAAGAAAATGGTTTGTTACAGCATAAATGCATATACTAGCAAAGTATCTACTAAGTATTTTGTTATGACAGGGTTACCTTAGGTAACCCATAAAATAGCAACAAGTATTATCCATTGATATCAAGTTAACTAAAGTCGCTTTTCCGATATATCACATAAACAATACACATCTATGAGGCCTACATGTAAAATAAAGAAATTGTTTGATTACAACATAAATGTTTTCACTAGCAAACCATCTAATAAGCATTCTTTATAACATGGGTACCTGAGGTAACCCAAGACATAATTACAAATATTACCCACTTAACTTAACTGAAGTAAACTGAGATCACCTTTACATGTACATCAAATAAACAATACAACTTTCATGAAGTCCTACATTTAAAATAAAGAAGTTTGTTTATTACAATAAATGTAAACACTACCAAAGTATCTACGAAGTATTAATTCATGACAGGGTTACATGAGGTAACCCCAATAATTACAATAAATACAACCCATTCAACTCAAGTTAACTCAGGTAACATTTATATATACCTCGCATACACAATACAAATCTATGAAGTCCTACATTTTAGATTAAGAAATTGTGTCATTACAGAATAAATGCATATACCAACAAATTTTCTACGAAGTATTCTTTCATAACAGAGATACCTCATGTTATTTCAAAAATAACAACAAATATAATCCATTCAAATTAAGATAACTTAAGTCGCCTTTCCTGAATATCATATAAACAATACTTATCTATGAAGTCCAAAATGAAATAGTAAATGGTTTATTAGAAGTTAAATGTATACTCTGGAAAACTATCTACGACGTATTCTTACGTGACAGGGTTACCTCAGATAACTAAAACAATCACAACAAAGATAACCCATCTATAACTCAAGTTCACTCAGGTTACCTTTAAATATATATACATCACATAAACAATACAAATCTATGAAGTCCTACATTTCAAATTCGAAAATTGTGGAATTACAATATGAATGTATACACTAGCAAAGTATCAACTAAGAATTCTTTCATAGCAGGGTTACCTGAGGTAACTTAAACAATAACAGCAATTATTTCATATCGGTTGAGAATAAGATTCTCTTATTGGATAAATCGGGGTCACATGGCATTCATTATTCTTCAGTAATAAATTCCATCGGTCATTAACAGAAAAAAACGGACCAGAAAACCGGTCGTTAACGAACTTTTAAATGATAATGACCTGTGGGGCGTGGTTTCCGTCTGATATTGACCGTTGGGGCGTGGTTTCCGTCTGATAATGACCGCTAGGGCGTGATTTCTCTGTTAATGACCGGTGGGGCGTGGTTTCTCTGTTTAGACAGATTTACCTTTTATGAAACATGTTCCTGATTTTAATATTATATGTTTTCGTTAAATATAAAATTAAAGATAACTTGATTAATATTCATATACTGAAAAATTGCACTAAAATGAATGGCAATATTACTACGACTGGTCTTCACTCTTTCTCATAGAAATCGTACAACAACTCGAGTTCGCTTAAGGCATTTTGAATTTACGAGAATTTTCCAAAACATGGTTTCTCAATGAAATAAACATAATAGTTCTTGAAAAACTTGTCATTATCGTGATACATGGACTACCCGTAGGACAGTGGTATTGACTGCGACAGCGATAATGACCTCGCCTTTGGCTCAGTCATTATCACTATCTTAGTCAATACCACTGTCCTGTGGGCAGTCCATATTTAACGATAATGACCAGTTTTTCAAGAACTATTATATAAATACAACCTATTTAACTCAAGTTAATTCAGATCACCTTTACATATACATCACATAGAAAATATAACTTCAAAGAATTCCTACATTAAAAATCAAGAGGTTGGTTTATAACACCATTAATGCATATACTAGCAAAGTATCTACTAAATATTCTGTCATGCACGGTTACCTCAGGTAAATCATAAAATAGAAACAAGTATTATCCATTCATATCAAGTTAACTTAAGTCGCCTTTCCAATATATCACATAAACAATACCCATCTATGAAGTCCTTCATTTCAAATAAAGAAATTTTTTGATTACAACATAAATGTTTACACTAGCAAACTATCTAAAAAGCATTCTTCATAACATGGGTACCTGAGGTAACCCCAGACATAATTACAAATATAACCCACATAACTGAAGTTAACTGAGGTCACCTTTACATGTGCATCACATAAAAAATACAACTTTCATGAAGTCCTACATTTAAAATAAAGAAGTTTGTTTATTACAATTAATGTAAACACTAGCAAAGTGTCTACGAAGGATTCATTCATTACAGGGTTACCTCAGGTAACCATAACAATAATAACAAAGATAACCCATCTAACTCAAGTTAACTGAGGTCACCTTTATATATATACATCACATAAACAATACAACTTTCATGAAGTCCGACATTTGAAATAAAGAAGTTTGTTTATTACAATTAATGTAAACAATAGCAAAGTATCTACAAAGAATTCATTCATTACAGGGTTACATCAGGTAACCCAATAATAACAACAAATACAACCAATATAACTCAAGTATCACCTTTAAATATATATGCTTCACATAAACCATACAAATCAAAAAAAAAAAAATTCAAAAAGGAAAATCAAAAATCAAAAGGCAAAATCAAAAGTCCAAACACATTAAACAAATGGATAACAGAATGGTTCCCTGAGGAAACCTGACAATGCACAGAAGCACAATGGTTCCCTGAGGTAACCTGACCATGCACAGAAACACAATTTTTCCTGAGGTAACCTGACCATGCACAGTAGTACAATGGTTCCCTGAGATAATAAACTGACCATGCACAGCAGTACAATGGTTCCCTGAGGTAACATGACCATGTACAGTAGTTCAATGGTTCCCTGAAGTAATCTGATCATGCACAGTAGTGCAATGATTCTCTGAAGTAACCTGACCATGCATGGTAGTGCAATGATTACCTAATTACTTACCATGCACAGTAGTACAATTGTTCCCTGAAGTTATCTGACCATGCAGGGTAGTACAATTATTCCCTGAGGTTACCTACCATGCAGAGTAGTACAATGGTTTCCCGAAGAAACCTGACCATGCACAGTAGTGCATTGGTTCCCTGAGGTAACCTGACCATGCACAGTAGTACAATGATTCCTTGAGGTGAACTCACAATACACAACAGTACAATGGTTCCCTGAGGTACCATGACCATGCACAGTAGAACAACGTTTCCCTGAGGAGACTTGAACATGCACAATAGTACAATGGTTCCCTGAGGTTACCTGACAATGCCCAGTTGTATTGTGGTAACCTGGTGTAACATGACCATGCACAGTAGTATAATGATTCTCTGAGGTTACCTACCATGCACAGTAGTACAATGGTTCACTTAAGTAACCTGAATATACACAGTTCAATGGTTCCCTGCAGATTAGTATAATGGTTACCTGGGGTTACTTGACCATGCCCAGTTGTACAGTGGTTCCCTGAGGAAACCTGACAATGCGCAGTAGTACAATGGTTCCCTGAGGTAACCTGACCATGCACAGTAGTACAATGGTTCCCTGAGATAAACTTGCCATGCACAGTAGTATGATGGTTCCCTGAGGTAACCTGGCAATGCACAGTAGTACAATGCTTTCCTGAGGTTACCTGACCATGCATAGTTGAACAGTGGTTCCCTGAGTAACCTGACAATGCATAGTTGAACAGTGGTTTCCTGAGTAACCTGACAATGCATGGTATTACAATGGTTTCCTGAGGTTAAATAACCATGCACAGTAGAACAATGATTTCCTGAGGAAACCTGACAATGCAGAGTAGTACAATGATCCCCTGAGGTACCTTACCATCACAGTAGTAGAATGGTTCCCTGAGGTAACCTGACCATGCACAGTAGTAGAGTGGTTCCCTGAGGAGTTAAGAAATGACATTAGTTAACATGTGCACTTGACCATGTATAGAAATGCAGAAGTGCGCTGAGGAAAACTAATAAAAATAGTGTTTTGTAAAGTTTATACAAAATGTGGTACCGTATAGCGGGTTATTTTCGCGGGGTGTAAATTTTCGCGGATAGAACAAAATCGCCAAAATAAATTCCGCCAATTTAAAAATGTACATGCAAAGGTAATGCTAAAAATGTTGAATCCGCCAAAATAATAACCGCCAAAATTTTTCGTATACCCTTTTCAATGAAAATGAAAAGGGTATACGAAAACATAGTAATTAAAATAGAGAAAGGAAATGGTGAATATGTCAAAGCGACAACCACCCGACCATAGAGCAGACAACGGTCGAAGGCAACCAATGGGTCTCCAATGTAGCGAGAATTCCCGCAGCTGTAGGTGTCCTTCAGCTGGCCCCTAAAAATATGCATAATAGTTCAGTGATAATGGACGTCATACTAAACTCCGAATTATACACAAGAAACTAAAATTTAAAATCATACAAGCCTAACAAAGGCCAGAGGCTCCTGACTTGGGACATGCGCAAAATTGCGGCGGGGTTAAACATGTTTATGAGATCTCAACCCTCCCCTTATACATCTAGCCAGTGTAGAAAAGTAAAAGCATAACAATACGCACATTATAATTCAGTTCAAGAGAAGTCCGAGTCTGATGTCAAAAGATGTAACAAAAGAAAATAAATAAAATGACAATAGTACATAAATAACAACAGACTACTAGCAGTTAACTTACATGCCAGCTCCAGACCTCAATTAAACTGATTGAAAGATTATGTGTTCATCATATGAATATCAGGCACAATCCCTCCCGTTAGGGGTTTAGTATCATACTATCATAAAATATATGAGAAGAACATAACCCGTGTCATGCCAACAACTGTTTTTTTAGAAATAGATGTGTTTAGTTCCGATTCAAAGACTCTATCAGTGAATCAATATTAAAGCCAAAATATGCAATCTTTAATGACCTGACAACAGTATCGTAACTATATCCCTTTTTAATAAGTCTATTTAAAGGTTTTGTTAGTTTCTGAGGAGAATACTGACATTTTTGTTCTTTATATAGAATATTTCCATAAAAAATTGGATGTGAAATACTTGAACGTATAAGATGTATGCATGTTGAGTTAAATTTACGAATTATTTCCTTATACCGATGATAAAATTAAGTAAATGTTTTGACCAGTTTGTGATATCGAAAACCCTGGTGTAATAATTTTTTAGTAATACATAAATTTCTCTCGCTAAAATCTAATACGTTGTTACATACACGAGAGAATCGTACAAGTTGAGATATATAAACACCATAAGATGATGACAAGGGAACGTCACCATCTTCAAATGAATAATTAACAATAGGAAATGAAAAAAACATCTCTCTTATCAACAATTTTTGTATTAATCTTCCCGTTTATGATATAGATATCAAGGTCGAGGAAAGGGCAGTGGTCATTGTTATCATTAGCTTTAATTAAAGTAAGTTCTACAGGATAAATTTCTTTATCATACATACGGAAGTCGTTATTATTGAGAGCCAATATATCATCCAAATATCTAAAAGTATTGTTAAATTTTTGTATCAAATATTGTTTTGATGGGTCTTTGCTAATTTAAGTCATAAATTGTAACTCATAACAATAAAAAAAACAGGTCCGCAATAATTGGTTCACAGTTAGTCCCCATTGGAATTCCAATAACTTGACGATATACGGAATCTCTAAAGCGAACAAAAATGTTATCAAATAAAAATTCAAGCGCATAAATAGTATCAAAGCATGTCCAATTGACATAGTTCTTTTGTTTATTGCTACTAAAAAATGATCGCAAAGAGTTTGAACATATGTACTCGCATTCCGACTTTTTAAATGCCCAGTTAATTAGGGATGTGAATTTTTTCTTAATAAGAATATGAGGCAAAGTGGTATATAGAGTAGAAAAATCTAAACTTTGAACAGATTTAAAATCACCATTGTATGCATGCAATTTTTTGACACTCCAAAAGTAATTAATTCCACTATTTTCAAGGGCCTTATTTGAACAATTTATTATCAGGTTTTTTTATTGTACCAAGTGTACTAGTAAGTAAAACAGACAATTTAGTAGTTGAACAATGGACAGTGGCGGGTCCAGGGGTGTTCTGAGTATAGGCACTTTTTTTTTTTTTTTTAGATCAATGCATTTGAATGGAAACATATAGTTGGAACCCCCTCCTTGTGTCCTGAATTGGGAACCCCCTTTTTTTAAATGGATGGATCCGCCACTGCCCCTCATGCAGTCGGACAAGATGGACTGATTTTCAATAACCTATCTATTAAATGTTATCATTTTCTACTTATATATGTTACTTTAAAAGAAGTAACCAAAATCAATATATGCGTAATCTGTCCATATGTTGGTGTCATATATTATTAACTACTAGTATTTTAAAGCCAATCGAGTAAAATACGGATCTATTAATGTATGCTTTGCTTAATATACTTTGATATAATTGATAGAATACTTTTCACATATCGATTGTTTGTACAACTTTTATGAGAAAAAAAAACGTATGTGCCTGCCCCAAGTCAGGAGCCTGTAACTCAGTGGTTGTCGTTTCTTTACTATTTGTTTTTGTTCATTTGTTTTATATAATTAAGGCCGTTAGTTTTCTCGTTTCAATTGGATTTCATTGTTATTTCTGAACCTTTTATAGATGACAATGCGATATGGACTTTGCTCATTGTTGAAGGCCGTACGGTGACCTACAGTTGTTAATTTCTGTGTCCTTTTGTGGACAGTTGTCTCATTGGGATTTATACCACAGCTTCTTTTTTATATGTATCATTATTGAACGCATACATATCGTCATCTAGGTTCTTCTATTTTAATTGTATATATATATATATATTTATATCTACTACCCCTTTCGAATAAACAAAGAATGGTACACAAAGAAGCTTTAAATAAAATACATTTCAAACAAAGATAAGAAAAAACCAACGAAAGTGTTAATTATTGAACAATTTTGCATTAGTGTTAATGCTAATCTTACAGTGCAAGATGCATACACTTAAATTCAAATAATGCCGTGACAGTTTATAGCGATATTTTTTGTAACAGCTCAGTGGCGGGTCCAGGGGTGTTCTGGGGATAGGAACCCTTTTTTTGGAGATCAATGCATTTGAATGGGAACTTATAGTTGGAACCCCCTCCTTGTGTCCTGGATTGGGGACTCCCCCTTTAAAAAAAAGAAATGAATCCGCCACTGCCCCTCATGTAGTCGAACAAGATGGACTGATTTTGATAACCTATCTATTAAATGTTATCATTTTCTACTTATATATGTTACTTTAAAAGAAGTAACCAAAATCAATATATGCGTAATCCCCCCCCTCCCCGAAAATCAAATGTTTGCTGCCTTAGGCATGTGTGGATAACTTTTAATCTCTAATAGTTAGTTTAAATAATTGTATGTACATTTATTTACATAAATCTCTATGAAACCAGTTTTTGACAACTATTATTATAAAAGTTTAAATCGCCATTCAAAAAGTGTTTTCTTTTTAATTATTTAAAGTCATTTACGTTTCACTAAATAAATATCTGTTCACGTTGCAATGATCACAAATAAACCAAATATTTGAATTTTTTTCGTGAATTATTTGTCGTAACTTATTGTAAAAAATTGTATGTGTTCCTGTTTTCTCCTATTTTTCGCACATATACTGTCAGTCGAAATAGAAAGTACAATGATGTATTTTTAGTTTATTCTATTTTTAGATCATGTTATTACTACGCAAATGGGCACTATTGCCACGATTACCTGAGGGCACCGATTACCTCAGGGCATACAGCAGCGGACCTAACTGCCATCTGCGATAGCTCTTGACTACGTCACATAATAACCGGTGTTATGATGACGTTTTTGAGGTTCCAATTGGGGATAAAAACGTCGTATATACCCCGGCAGTTTCCTGAATATATACTGACATCTCTATGTTGTTATCCAATCACAAACCTCGACACATTTGTAATCCGTAATATATCTTCTCATTTCATATAGATTTATGCATTACCCAAAATACGATATATTTTGTTGTTTGTTGCTTACGTTACTTTCAGTGGGAAATATTTCATTCATATTCAGTACAACTAATCAAATTGATTCTTAAAACTCAAAATAAGTTATGATGATACCAAATTTTGTTTTCATTGACTCGATCACTTCGAGTGAGATTTTTTAAATAAAAAAATTCGTCGAACGACCGATATAGGCTAATGAAGAAACACAACATAACTTCAAAATATATATTCAAAATGTTTTTATTTAATGCATATTATCGTTATCCAGTCATTCCCAAAAAATGGGTACAATTACAAAATTTCAGTGTCGCCGGCAAATAACCACAAAATACAAGCTTAACATATGTCACAGATAATCTTTTTCGTGTTCTAAGTGATAAATATGTATACTAAAATAAAATTATATTCTTTTGTACGGAAGCCGATAAGGGACATTAAAAAAAAAATTATGTCGTAATTACGACATAGCAAAGTCGTAATTTCGACATAACATGTCGTTTTTACGACATCGCTAACATGTCGTTGTAACGACATCGCTATGTCGTAATTCCGACATAACATGTCGTAATAACGACATACACTATGTCGTTTTAACGACATAGCTATGTCGTAATAACGACATCTCTATATATTTAATAGAATATGTATTATGATTGCCAAGAGACTAAATGACACAGAAATTAACAACTATAGGTCATCATAATGCCCCCAATAATTAGAAAAGCCCCCGCATAGTCAGCTATAAAAGAGGGACGGTCGAAAGATACCAGAGGAGGAGTCCCCGAAATGCTGTGTGGCAGACAGTGTTATTAATTAATTATTAGCTCCCTTGGTAAAACTCCAAATTTCATATTTAATGTTTTTCATTGTTAAATAATTTACATGAAGCTTAATAAGTATATATTTGTTAATTGCATAGCATTTGCTATTTGAATTCATTGGTTAAAGATATTTATTTATATTGTAAAGTTAAATTTTTGCATCGTCGCAAAATCTCTGGTACCTTCTTTGGTTACCCTCTGTAAGAAACTTATATATTTTATAGATCCAATTGATGTCAAACAAAGTTCCGATCGTGAAAGGACTATATTGCATGTCAATTATGATAAAAAAAAAATATTGCATGTCAAGGTCCATAAAAACGTCTATTTGTTTCAGTCCTGCCAAGCTGTTCACCTCCCTGTAAATAAGCGGCAACTACATGGCTTCTTGTAATAAGGGTGAACTGAAGTATTGATTGTTCTATATCTACTTTCAAACGGTGGGCACGACATTCCTACAAGCCCTAGGATTTTAAAAAACAGAATCTTCAAAATTTCATCCGCAAAACAAAATAAAAATGTTAGAAAACACGAACCAATTTTAAAACAAAATCAATATATGTTTTAAATTATGTTTTACAGCTCTTCATCATTTAGTAATTAAAGCTATGTGAAAAAAACGGATGTTCAACGTTACATTTATGAAAAACTGTTTTAACTCTTATGTAAAGTAATCATATTTCTTATTCTCTGATCTTTTTGATTCTTGGCAGAAACAGCGACAAGTGTCGGTTCTTTGTGGCATTAAAGCCGTTATTTTGCCAAATTTCATTTGACTCGGTGGCTGAATATTAAGCTGGAATAAGAAAAATGTCCAACGACGTTTTTCGTTAACTCAACGACTGAAAGTGAATTTTATAAGTAGATATAGCAGAAAATGAATAAAAAGAGTAAGACACTAATAATATCTAATAAAAGTACAAATATTTGCCTCATTGTTCTTGAGTTCAAATATTGCTGATTCAATAAAATCTTCTCTTCACAGTCGTTTTTCTAACGGTAGCCATTTTGTCCAAGTTGATATTTCATTTTCAAATCAGTTAACGCGTATTTTTTATAATTGATCAAATTGAAAACAAAATTTAGATACACGAAGAGTAAAAAATGCCAAGATTCTTTTCTTATTAACTACATATTTGGGTCTTTAAGGAATAAAATGATACCACACATTACAAAACGGTAGCCAATTTGTCCAAACGTCTGAAAACGTCTAAAATCCGAAAGACGCTAATTTCCGACGTTACATGTGCTAAATTTTCAATTAAATGTTCATGATAATTAACAACAAATCGTGTTATGAAATTTGGAGAAAGAGGTTGATGATTGCTGCAGAAAAAAAGAATAGTGCATGTTGCTATAGACTCCGCCCGGGGACATAGGTTCCTTACAGGTTAAATTTTGCATTTTTTATAAATCGTTTATAGCTTTTAACGATTTATTTAATAGAATGGGGAAATGGGGAAAAAATCACATCATCTTCGTCCACTTTTTGCAAAGACAAATTGGAGACACCAAGACAGTCCTCTAAATGTAAAATGCAAATTGAAATTTATGTTGCGGAAGTACTCTGAAATAGACAATTTAAAGTCGTCACTTCAGTAATGTCCATCACCAATAATAAAAGACTTAATACCAGTTCACGGAATGTTTTAATTCGCGATTTGTCCTGTTCATGTTATAACTTTCGTGATGAAAGTAATTCCTGTACTATCGAAGCCGGAACTTTTCGTCAATATAAACTTGTCCATGAAATGGAGGTAATTGAAAGACGAATCCCAAACAGGGACGAAAACTGTTTCATCGAATTAATAAAAAAAACGGGATTATATTAGCCGTTTTCGCGGACGATCCAGGAGTAGATTACTATATTTTGAAATATATATCAGAAGTTGAACACTATAGATGACTTGGGAAATAATTCTCAAGCCAAGGTTCAAGTAATTGAAGGGGTGTATTTCGACAACTTGTGTGCCAGGGAAAACACAATTCTATTCAAATTTAACCAAGGGTAAAAATGTCCGATTTACTTGCAGTGTCAGATATATTTGAATTGGAGTTGAATTAAGATATAGAAATTTTACAATGACAGATGATATGCACCTTGAAAGTTAAACATCCTATGAAAAAAGTTTTGTACATCTAAAAAATTTTTTTTTTATTGAAAACCCTTTACATGTACTTCCTCCCATCTTTCCTTCCTTGCGACAGTTCTGCATTTTTTGTTAAAATAACTTAAAAGATAAACATTATTAAATCGAATCATTTCCACAACTTTAGGTAACTTATGATAAAATGACATAACAAATTGAACAGAACCAGAATCAACCAACATATAAAAAACCGAATAAAACTTGCAAAAATTAATCGAAGTCAAACCCTCTTTGACGCCGCATTTTAAGTGTAATGTGGTGTTGTAGGAACATCGTGCCCAACGTTTGAAAGTAGAAATAGAGCAATCAATACTTCTATTCACCCTTATTACAAGAAGCCATGTAAATTGCGCTTATTGATTGGGATGTGGAAAGCTTAGTTTGCCTTGGTAGGACTTTAGGTACAGTCAAAACCTATTTATATGATTGGAAATCATGCCCAAAGTGACTTTAAGCAAAGTTGATACATCAAATTTTAAAATCCTGCCTTTAACTTTTATTGCAATGAAACGAAAAATAAAAAAAAATCTTCTCTTTCTCTTTTTTTTTCGATTGTCGCATATAAAAATCCAACCTACGTAACGCGTATTTTGGAACGCACTAACCAAGAACAAATCAAAATGATGATTATTTCATTGAAAGCACCCATAAAGCTTCTCAATAATCAGTTTTGAGAAAGCAACTCAACAGTATTGTTACATATTTCCATGTATCATGTAAATAAAACTAACCTCCGTTTAAATAACCTCCGTGACGCAGTTATTTACAGTTAAGTTGTCAGACTTTTTTATCAGTATCAGCGGCTGCCGACACTGCCGAAAGTCATTTTTGTAGCAGACATCATTTGTTATAAAGAAAATAGACAAACAAAATACAGATTTTGAGAAAAAAATGTTGCTTTGAGAAAGGTAGGTTTACTTGTTTTTTCCCTATTATGTGAGCAACATTATAACGTTATATCAGCCATTTTCTTAGATTTAAAATAGTCTACAACACAACTTGTGTAATTACGACGACAATTATAACTTTAACAGCGGTTTATGGCAAACATTTTCAAGATTATTTAGGACTCATCAATGTAACGGAGGTTATGCAAATAAAAAAAATCTAAAGATGCATGTAAACACGATCATACCAATTGAAATTCTTGTACATTGTTATAGATACCAAATCAGTTCATCAATTATCACTAATAAAAATCAAAACATAGACGACATCATTGATTTACGTTACGGAGGATAGAAATTTAAGGAAAAAAGGTTTTTTTTTCTCTAACAGGACTTTACTCTTTTTAGATAACGATTTACTAAGAAAAATGTTTAATTCTGTTGTCTTGTTTGTCATTTAATTCCAATATTTACATTCATTTATATGTTTGCTGTTGGTAAGAATTGGAATTGTCCGTTATGGAGGTTTTAAATGTCGTTACGGAGGATAGAAATTTTCGAAATTAAACTATTTTGACTCTAAAACTTCATAGTTGAGTATAATACATACACTATGGTGTGAAGGAAGATGACATTATCTGTATAGAGCTAATAAAATTAAGTTGAACAGTATTCGGTTTAGGTAAAACATATTTTTGAGTGAAAGTTCATGAATCGTTACGGAGATTTTGACAAGAACAAGTCCATTTGACTAAAAGAAACATATAACTTGATAGAAAACAGTTTTTTAGTTTGTAATGTCAATAAATTGTTTAGAAAAGCTAGCATTAAAGAGTTAAGTGTTACAGTACTATGTATCTGCATTCAGATACTGGTTTGATATCAACCTCCGTAACAAAGATGGGGGTGTGGATTAATACAAGCATAAAAAATACATACAAGTGATTCAAAACATAAATAATAGGGTTTTTCCTGGAAAGCTGTATTATGAAACTAAAATATTATACAGCATAACATTTCATTAGTTTAAATTTATTACTAAATAAGTTGTGAAAACTACTTATTTGAATTATTTTTTAAACACTATATTAATTTAGACCTTAAAATTGGTATTTGCTTTCAATATATACAGAATAATACGTATAAATCAGTTTGCTATGGTGGTAAATGTAACCCATTTCACATGAGCCTGGATTTAAATCTTGTGTTTTTCTCTAATGCAATTTTTAAGATGACTTCATACAACACTAACCTCCGATACGTTCATACTAACCTTGTTATACAAAAAATGCTAATACTAGAAAACAACTAAAATGGTGTAAGTAAAAATTAAAAAAATGACAGACTAGATATAGACACAGAAGAAAACAACACTCTCTCTCTGCTCAGTTGAAATTTATTTTTTAACAGTGTCTTTACCTTATACATAAAAGTTTATATGTCTTTAAATAATTCAATACAGAAATGCATCATGTTTGTGAATATTAACCTAAAAAATAAAGTGCAATATATTTTGTTCCGTTCTACAATTAAGAATAAAGGATCATAAACTTTAACGTTTATAAGCTTTTCATATATGTAAGAACCACGATAATATCTAGACTTATCGATTTTAATTTTTTTGTATGATAAAGAAAAGGTCAAAAACTGGAACAGTAAAAATTACACGGTTAATCCTCCGAGGAAGCGTATTTCGTTAATTGGGTTTTCTCTCCCACTATATCAGTATCGTTAATAATTATGCATTTCTTTAATATTTTTTCGAATGTTTCTAAATTTCACAATACGAAAAGCAAGTGCACTTGTTATTTGGATTACCCGGTAATGACGTTACATTATAAATATTCATATATTTAACACGTTTTTAAATTGGTCACGTTTAAATGGTTCAACGATTTGGATTATAAATACATGTGTGACATATCTATCCAACATAATAATCCAGAGACTGATAAAACTATAGGAATATACGATTTGTCTCAGGTCAGTTTAGTTTAAACATATTTATTTATAGTGGATTGGGAATCAAGTTTTGCAACTTATATTAATGAGGGTTTGGATGGGGTTAAATGATTAGAGAATAATGCCCTTAAAAAATGAAGATTAGAGAATAATGGGCCAAAAAAAATAAAGATTAGAGAAATGTGTGGTCTAAAAATATAATGAATATTGAACAATCAATAAAAGAAAACTCTAAAAATTAAGTGTTTATAGAATTTTTCCTTCTTAAAATTTAAAGAAAATTATCAAAATTATTTGTACAAGAGCATGTCCAAAATGCGAAAAACGTCCAATAGCTTCATGTTAACGTGACAAATGGCCCACAAGGAACCGTGTCTAACAAAACCTGTAGATCCATATAGATACTCGACTCCGAAATAAGCCAGTTAACTAGAAATGTTCACGTGTTGTCTTCCGGTCAGTATCGCACAGAAGCCTCTACTTTGCTTACTTCTATTGTCGAAAACCTCCATGCCGTATCGCACCTCCGACACCAAACATTTTCAATGCTGGAATATGCGAGGGATTTCAGCACTATCACTGGAGAATCTCTTAAAAGAGTATCTGTTTGGTCTCTAAAGTATTTCACACACCCAAACTCCTACTATCCCGTTCCTAACAGCAACATGCCTTTATAGACGTTTTCGACATTAAATTTGACTTAGAAATAAAAGAAGGTATCTAAAACTGATGTAGTTGCAATGAAATCATGGATAGAAAATTACCGACCCATTAGACAAAGAAGCGTCAGAGATGAAACAACCAAAGACAAAGCTGGCACTTTACCAATTTCTTTATACTGAAATCAGGACATTCAAAACAGGGGACATATTGAATTCAGAATAAGCAATGAAGTGCGTGTTACAGAAGAGCAAATGAATAAACCAAACGAAATTTTAGTTGACGAAATTTTAGATGACTCCAATAATTCAGATGAATATGACTCATCCAGCAGTAGTGATGATAGCCATGATACACAGGAACAAACTGAAAGTGAAAACATTGGTCATATCAGTAGGTCAGGTCGTGTTATAAGGGCCACTGTGAGATTAGACTTGTAAGAGACGTTAAGGACATTTTATTGTTGTATAATTGTTCATATATGTTAACTCAAAAAAGGCACAATGAAACTGTATTGTTAGTTTTCTCGTTTGAATTGTTTTACATTTGTCATTTGGTAGCCTTTTATAGCTGACTATGCGGCATTGGCTTCGCTCATTGTTGAATGCCGTACAGTGACCTATAGTTGTTAATTTCAATGTCATTTTGTCTCTTTTAAAGAGTTGTCTCATTGCCAATTACACCACATCTTCTTTTTTATATGTAGTCAAAATCACTGGAAAGAACTGATGAGAACTTGGACTTGTTACTTCAAGGAACTAGCATTTAAAGCATGCAGAACAATACACATCAACACGTCATTGTTGAGAAACAAATGAAAACCTTGCTGTTGTTTGGAAATGACCGTTCTCATTCATTTAAAGGAATGTTTTTTACTTTTTTTTTAAAGATTAAAGAAAACTGGTGGAAAAATTAGAGAATAATGCGTAAAAAATCACTTTTAAAGAATAGACTTATTTTTTGAAGATTAGAGAAAAAAGGGGTGAAAATTAAATGTTTACAGAATAACAGACCCCCCATCAAGACCCTCATTAATCCCTTTCCACTTTGCGGGTGCGAGTGCTGCCTTGTAGAGGCATTAGCCTGCTCTTTTTCGAAATCTACAAGAGTGTCTTTAACGTGCAAGAGATATGGCTCGATCTCTCTTAACACGGGTCAGCAATTTATCGGTAATTTGTACATTTTTCCTTTGATGTGTATTCGCTGATAATGTCAGTATCAGTGGACTGGCCGTGATATAAAAATTATTGGGTTAGTACGCAAATGACATGCGCGAATGCAACGCGTAAGGATCTCCTTTCCCCTTTCATTCACAAAATTGAGCGTGATTTTTCTCGCACAAACGCACGAGTGTTTTGGCGAATGAAACACTTGTCATTGTTTGAAAACTTTCACAAAGTTAGTTTAGCCTTTTTGAACGATTGTTGTGACAATGTGAACAGAAAGGGTATGAAAAACCCGATAAACTTTGTAAAAAAATGCGTAATCTACACTATTAAAAATGATTATTGATATATAAAGCTTTCCTTGCTATTCACAAGGACGTACAACTAACATATCGTGCATGCTATTCCAATCTGAGTTTTTATGTATACAATACCAATACATAACCTGGTGCTGTTCAGAGTAGTTTTCATTTTCTGTTTCTTGAGAAGTATTTGTTTTACCCATTCAGTAACTATAAAGTGTTACAATTCATATTTAGACGCAACACATAAATAGTGACCAAAAAGGTACCGCTATCGCATAGAAGCTAGAAAAAAATGCATTTTCGACATTTTTGAGGGACCACCAAATACAATTTTAAAAGAAGATGTGGTTTCATTGTCAATATAAAGACAGATAGTTATAGATCACAGAAAAGTTAAAATATTCAAATACAGATCTATATAGGATGAATTTAAAAAGGAAAAAAAAAGGGGGGGGGAATCAAACTATGACAACGTTTTGTGTGGAACAGACATAAGGCAAAAAGATGCATTGACCATAATTGTAGCCTTTAATGGCTTTATAAGGGGTAACTGATCCAGGTCGCTTTCCACTGAATTCGCTTCTGAAATTAAAGGTAATCGCAGGGCCTTAACTCCAAGTTTCATATTTCTGGTCCGTGTTGAAAATAAATGAACGTGACTTTGAAAAAAGCAAGAATTTGAAGCTAAAGCTATTAAAATGATTGAAATAATTATGAAGTCGAAAAGAAATGAGCTTGTTCAGATAATTTACAGTCAGCTTACATTGGCATTGCAGCTATTTGTCTTCTTACAGTGCTTTTTATATAGTTTTTAAAATTATTTCAATAAAGAAATTTGACTTACCGGTATGCTACCATTATATTTGGCATTGTTAGAGCCATGTCCAAAACAGAATATTAATGAAACGCAGTACACTTGTTGCTTATGATATGATCTTTCTAATTTTAAAGCCAAATTAGACTTTTGACCCCAATTTCACGGTACACTAAACATAGAAAATGAAAGGGGGAGTTTCGGGTTAAAGTTTTTGGTCAAGGTAGTTTTTGATGAAGCTGAAGTCCAATCAACTTGAAACTTAGTACACTTGTTGCTTATGATATGATCTTTCTAATTTTAAAGCCAAATTAGACTTTTTACCCCAATTTCACGATCTACTGAACATAGAAATGAAAGGGGGAGTTTCAGGTTAAAGTTTTTGGTCAAGGTAGTTTTTGATGAAGCTGAAGTCCAATCAACCTGAAACTTAGTGCACTTGTTGCTTATGATATGATCTTTCTAATTTAAAGCCAAATTAGACTTTTGACCCCAATTTCACGGTACACTAAACATAGAAAATGAAAGTGGGAGTTTCAGGTAAAAGTTTTTGGTCAAGGTAGTTTTTGATGGAATTGAAGTCCAATCAACTTGAAACTTAGTACATATGTTCCCTATAGTATAATCTTTCTAATTTTAATGCCAAATTAGATTATAACCCAATTTTTACAGTCCATGGAACATGGAAAATGATAGTGCGAGTGGGGCATCCGTGTACTTTGGACACATTCTGGTTTTTTATTATTAATATTATTATTATTATTATTATTATTATTATTATTATTATTATTATTATTATTATTATTATTACCTCTATTTTCTCGCCCACTTATAATATTATATTTCAAGCGATTTTTGATTAAGAAACATCCTCGCGATTTGTGATTAAGAAACATCCTCGCATATAGAATTTATATCTTAAATTGTCTTCAAGAAATGGTTCGAGAACTTGATTTTCTTTGAGATAAGGAAATGTGTATTGTATGTCAATGAGGCAGTAACCATAAACAAAAATAATCAAGACATTTTACATTGTCTATAAGGTTTATGTATATAGAGGGTCGCTATTATTGAAATCTTGTGGACTTAGATTTTTTTTTGTATTCATAACGTCGGAATATTTTTGGTTAATCGCACAAACGTTTTTCCAAAACAAAATCAATGAATATATACAGGTGTGTTTTGTACTATCTAAATAACAACCCAGAGGCGGATTTATGGTGCACCCGGGGGGGGGGGGGTTGAGGGGGTAAGGGTGTAATGGACTTCAAACAATTTCAAGTTCTAACGCTGCCGATTTTGTAGGCCCCCTTTTTAAAATCCTAGATCCGCATCTGCCATCATGCTCCTCCTTCATTCTTTCGTGCCTTGTGACCAGATTTGTCTAGTCATCAGTACGATGATGAATACATAGAAAAGATATCATTGAATTTAGAATTTTAGTTTGCTTTATTCTAATTTTTCTAAATATAAAAAATATAAGAAAATGGTCATATGATACTGAAGTTAAGTTTATTACATAGAATGTGACAACTGTATGGGGAAACGCTGATTTAGAAAAATAGAAAAAATTGATGGAATCCCTGTTTTATTAGTGGATGTTTTAATCATGTTAATGCATAAAGGGAATTCGTATATTATAAAATAAGGCAAGTTCATGGAATGACGAACATGAATATATTTAGGGGAAGGATCTATACCATTTACAATATATTCCAACATATTCAAATGACAGGGGGTGGAGATGCCCCCATCCAGTATTGCCCTGTATATCATGCAAATTATCTTGGCATTGCAAACCAGAATACTTATGGATTAGGGTTGGGGATCTTGACCACTTACACGATAGGAATGCTTTCTGAAACGTCAGGGAGTTGGGGTTACCCTGGAGACTAAACCTTTGTTTAATTATTTGATGCATATGATGACAAGCTAGAATCATAGATGTAATCTATGCTAGAATATATATGATTTAGGAGACGAAATCTTTTTTAAGATATCAGAACTTTCTCAAATGGCAGGCGTAGGGGGCAACCACTACGGACTAACCAGTGGCGGATCTGGAATTTTTCATAAGTGGAGGCCCACTGGCTGCCTACTTCAGTGATTCCCTATATAACCAACCAACATTTTTCAATAAAAGAGGGGGCCCGGGCCCCCTGCCCCCTAAATCTGCTTCTGCTTACCTTTTATTCCATTTGATGTGTTTTATCTTGTCCATTCGTTTTTGATGTGTTTTGTCGTTTGATTTTGCCATTTGATTATGGCCTTTCCGATTTGATTTTCCTCTGAGTTCAGTATTTTTGTGATTTTACTTATTATAAAGTAGAACATTGTCAATTAAAAAGATTGTGTCTAACACGAACTGTTTTCAAATTTAAATCATCGTTGAAATAACAAAAATCAAAATCCCATAGGGATCTACAGTGAAATCATCATTCCTTGCTGCCCTCAAATAGGGACAGTCTGTACTATCTTTAGTATAGAAAGTCCCTGCCTCAAAGTACCCTTTTAAAACCCCCATTTCAAAAACAAAACCCTGATTGCACCACTAGACATGTAAGTCTAACATATATTAATGAGCCTGGGGGGGGGGGGGGTTGAGGGGGTAAGGGTGTAATGGACTTCAAACAATTTCAAGTTCTAACGCTGCCGATTTTGTAGGCCCCCTTTTTAAAATCCTAGATCCGCATCTGCCATCATGCTCCTCCTTCATTCTTTCGTGCCTTGTGACCAGATTTGTCTAGTCATCAGTACGATGATGAATACATAGAAAAGATATCATTGAATTTAGAATTTTAGTTTGCTTTATTCTAATTTTTCTAAATATAAAAAATATAAGAAAATGGTCATATGATACTGAAGTTAAGTTTATTACATAGAATGTGACAACTGTATGGGGAAACGCTGATTTAGAAAAATAGAAAAAATTGATGGAATCCCTGTTTTATTAGTGGATGTTTTAATCATGTTAATGCATAAAGGGAATTCGTATATTATAAAATAAGGCAAGTTCATGGAATGACGAACATGAATATATTTAGGGGAAGGATCTATACCATTTACAATATATTCCAACATATTCAAATGACAGGGGGTGGAGATGCCCCCATCCAGTATTGCCCTGTATATCATGCAAATTATCTTGGCATTGCAAACCAGAATACTTATGGATTAGGGTTGGGGATCTTGACCACTTACACGATAGGAATGCTTTCTGAAACGTCAGGGAGTTGGGGTTACCCTGGAGACTAAACCTTTGTTTAATTATTTGATGCATATGATGACAAGCTAGAATCATAGATGTAATCTATGCTAGAATATATATGATTTAGGAGACGAAATCTTTTTTAAGATATCAGAACTTTCTCAAATGGCAGGCGTAGGGGGCAACCACTACGGACTAACCAGTGGCGGATCTGGAATTTTTCATAAGTGGAGGCCCACTGGCTGCCTACTTCAGTGATTCCCTATATAACCAACCAACATTTTTCAATAAAAGAGGGGGCCCGGGCCCCCTGCCCCCTAAATCTGCTTCTGCTTACCTTTTATTCCATTTGATGTGTTTTATCTTGTCCATTCGTTTTTGATGTGTTTTGTCGTTTGATTTTGCCATTTGATTATGGCCTTTCCGATTTGATTTTCCTCTGAGTTCAGTATTTTTGTGATTTTACTTATTATAAAGTAGAACATTGTCAATTAAAAAGATTGTGTCTAACACGAACTGTTTTCAAATTTAAATCATCGTTGAAATAACAAAAATCAAAATCCCATAGGGATCTACAGTGAAATCATCATTCCTTGCTGCCCTCAAATAGGGACAGTCTGTACTATCTTTAGTATAGAAAGTCCCTGCCTCAAAGTACCCTTTTAAAACCCCCATTTCAAAAACAAAACCCTGATTGCACCACTAGACATGTAAGTCTAACATATATTAATGAGCCCTTAATTAATCTGATTGGTGGTTTTGGAGAACGCGTGCGATCAAAAGTTGCACATGTTACAACAAAAACATGTTTCTGTAGTTTTAACAATCTATGAATGATGTAAACACATATATATCTACCCCAATGTTTTGAAAGTGTGGCAATTTGGGAGGGGTCAATTGCCAGTGTAAGAGATATATGCGTTACTTGAAAATAGCCAACACCAACACTTTGTAGGTTTGGATCTCTTATTTTGTTGACTAAATGATGACTTAGTCTATATGCATGGTCTATATTTCATTTAGTGCGAGTGTAAGTCCGTTGTACAATTAAAAGAAAAAAGAAAAGTAAACACCACCTATAAACATTTAAAAGTGATTTATCTAATTGGGAAACTTTATTTCTCTTCAATTGGAAAACCTTTTCGCTGGTATTTATAGATAAAAAAAAAACCTAAATCTATTTATAGGACCAACCATTCAATGTTGTGATTCGCATCGGACATAGATAAACAGTAAGTTTTCAATCAAAAAGCATGAATTTCAATTTATTCATATTAAATTTATGTTATTTTTCTATCAATAACCATTTGCCATTAACATGATATATAATTCATGTGCGTATTTAATTGGTAGAATCATTTGTGTTTTGAGTTAAAAATAGAATTAAATGTTTTTTACAGTTTGTAATCACAACACGTTTACATATCATAATTTGTATACTACAAAAGTATTTCATGTATATTAGCATTGTATGACAGAAAATGCCCTGGCATACTTCTAGTATTCTGCCAAAGACTTCAAAAGCGTCTCCCGGTCGCGCGCTCCTGCTCTATTATCCAACGTAATAGGACAGCATTCAACTCGGAAACAACAGTTCGAAAGATCACTTCATTCATTCAACTTGCTTGAACTCTGCAACTGTCAATGTAAATGGGGATGTACATGTACACCCGTTCATCTTCTTGAATATATCATTAGAAAATTCTGTTTTGCTCTGCAAATTAGATGGAATATATGCTATTATTACCATTCATGCATTTTCTACATAAGAAAATGCCTGTACCAAGTCAGGAATATGGCAGTTGGTATCCATTCCTTTGATTTGTTCTGGTTTTTGATTTGCCATTTGATTAGGTACTTTCCTTTTAGTTTAATTTTCCTCGGAGTTAAGTATTTTTGTGATTTTACTTTTAATATACAAATCGACGATTATTCTAGTATATACAGATCTTTGTCGTATGAATTGCTATAACATGTCGCTGGTAGCTCATACACAGCTCACAGATGCATCGAGTTTGGTCAACCTATTCGTGATTGTTTATAATTAAGAAAGTTGTAGCGTCGATATCAATCGTTCGTATATATATTCTTAACAACTCTGTCCGAACATTAGCTATATTGTTAGACTGAGGGTATGCCATTTTGGTTTGTTTGATTATACATTTTAACAAGCGCACCTTCTATAGTTTTATTAGTATCCTTAATCGCAATATACACATAAGAACTAGCATACATGAGATTCATTCACTCACTGTAATGTTGGTTACTTATACAAGGACATTCACAATATATCTAAATAATGAAACCAAAAATAGTTTGATTAATCAAGAATTAATCAGTTATATGAGTTCCGATTAAAAAAACTCTCCATTCAAGTCACAATTAGTAAAAATAAACCATTGTTTAAGTACATTTATGTAATAAAAGGAAATACCTAGATTTCAGGAAATATTTCTCACCCATCAAAGTGTTATTTTTGCGGAAACAATCGTAGTGTTAGATAATGTAAATCATATTTCATAAACTGCTTGATAAAGGAATTTGGTTTGACAACTCACCTGGAAACTCAACATACTTCTACATCATTGAAATCTGTCTAGGTTTTATTATATATTGCATTATTTATATTTACCCCCACGACACTTACCACATAGTAAATTCTGAATAATCATAGGTCTGTTCTATCATTCCTTATAAGTTTTAACCAAACACAAAGAACTGGATCTTCCCAAATTGTATTTGATAGCCAAATTGTACAATTGTCCCTTCAGACACCGTTATATTTGTTGATCGCCAAGTGCCCCACAAAACATTTTTCCAAACTATTATACAAAAATCACCAATCAATGCACCCGGCTTCATGTTTTTGCTCAGCTACACACACAATGAGCGGTATGAATCATAAATGAATACTAAAAAAAATCATAAGATCTGTAGGAATACATTGAGTCTTAACAAAATTAAAGGCAGATTAGGAGAATAAGTCCAACTGTGTATGATAAAGAATAGCGAACGTAGATAAAATATTTTGTTTAAAGGAGGAATAGATTAAGAGGCTTGATTTCTTACCAGAAAACGTACGTAGGATCGTGTTTTTTCCACAAACAATTGGCATTCATACAAGAACCAATTGAACTTCTTTTATTGTCAATTTATATTCATGTGAGACCGACTTTATAAAAGAGCTTTTTAAGAAAAAGTAAAAGATACTTGGATTTTCCTTTGAGAAGGTATATAATTTCCTTTCACCAAATAATTCAAAGTTTGGCGCGATGTTGAACTTATCTACACCAGCGATCTTGAAATAAAGGATAGCATAGATACAGTTAAGGCTGCCGTGTCTCATATCATGACTAGGAAATTGACAATTGGCTGAGAACATAACCTTTAAAGAAAATAGCATACTGTTAAAATATGAGGAATACAAAGACTCATAATTAAAGTTCAAAATAAAGGCAGCAGTAGTATACCGCTGTTCGAAAGTCGTAGATCGATTGAGAGAAAACAAATCTGGGTAACAAACTAAAACCGATTGAAACACATCTACTAAAAGAGGAAAACAATGGAAAAAGAGAAACACTGAAGTACAAAAAAAAGGACAATGCAACATACACAGAAACGAACTGTAAGATAACAACTGCCATTTTCCTGACTTGTTACAGGACCTTTAAAAAAAGCAAAGATACACGACAACGCCGCTGCTGAGTTAATTTTAAAATATGTATCAAATGAACATTAAAAAAAATCGCATGTGTATGTAAACGCAAAAATATACTTCACACAATTGTCGTCTTTGTCGCTTTTTTACAATGGTTTTGTCAGCCAGTCTTCGACTTATCAGTTATAATTTCATTTGATATCCCCCTCCTCTTTTTCATATACTTATAGGTTTTATTATGGCAAGTCTGGAGTTAGCATTGACTTTGCCAAAGGAAAAAATAGAGTTCGTTGTGAAGGATGACCGGTTTATTTGTCCAATCTGTGAGTGTGTTTTACGAAGACCGATGCAGCTTCCTTGTGGACACTGCGTATGTGATGGTTGTATCACTACTCTATTTGATTCTGATGGATATGGCCATTGTCCTATGATTCAAGATAGCTGCATTGAAACGTTCGCTGAATCGGAGGTACATTGAAATAGTGATTGTAGCTAGGGATAGGAATTATAATAACTATCCTTTGGCATTAAAAAAATCTTACAAAAAAAGATAACAAAAAGGGCTTCTATTATACAACAGATGTCGTATGTGGTCATAACCGTCTCTCATCACAAATGAAAATGTACATCCTCTATTTCTTTATTGTACAATATATTAAACCTGGTATCTATAATAAGTTTATTTGAATATTCAAAGAATAGACAATAAATGAGATTTGCTCAGTATATTACATGTATCTTTAACAAAAAAGTAGGAAAATTGTAGCAAATTTTATCATATAAATGCATAGAATTAAATAGAAATGGATAAAAAGATGAAGTTAAGGTACATGAACATATTTATTTTTATTATTTTCTCAGTTTTCTAGTTTTACATGTAACATGAAGTTTAGATAAACACAGATTAAATAAACGCATTAGAGTAAATTTAACAAAACGAACACGAAAAGAAATAAAGCCCCAGTAGGATACCCTGTTCAAAAGTCATTATTCGATTGAGAGAAAACAAATCCGGGTTATAAACTAAAACCGAGGAAACCACTTAAACTGTAAGAGGAAAACAAGGAAACAACAGAAACACTGAAAGCCGACAAAACAACAAACGACAATGCTACATACATAGAAACGAACTATAAGATAACAACTTCCATATCACTGACTTAAATTTACAACAGATTTTTGATGAAACCCTCCTTAATTTTTAAAACAAGGAAGTTAACACTGGAAAAGGATAAATATAAATATATCGAAGGTTGGCTCTCATAGAGTAAAATACTGTCGGGTTGGAATGACAGAAATATTCAAAATTATAAACTTGGTCTTTTGGATTTTCATTAGATTCATCATGATTATGGTTTGAGAAGAGATATTTTGTCTGCTTCTGTACATTGTCCAGAAAAAGAAAATGGCTGTCCTTACACTGCAAAACTTGAAAAAATCGAGGTAAGCTTATTGACGTAATTTGAACAAACTTAAAAGTTATGTATGATATATTTTGAACTTCAGCGTTAACATTTTTGCAAAATGTCACCCCACCCCCTCCAACCAACAAAACAAAAGTAAAAGAGAACAACAGTAAAATATAATTCGTTAGACATTTAATGTATCTACCTCATGCAAAACTCTGATTACTTGCACAGCTTTGGCTTTATTTTTTGGTCCTTTATTGTCTATAGCTCTTCATATTTTTAATAAGCTTTGTATATTCAAATATTTTGGCCTCGAGCATCACTATATAGTCGAAATGTGCATCTTGTGCATAAAAAATGGTACCGTTTATGTCATTACAGCTTCTATGAATGTTAATTAAAAAATAAATTTTAGATGAAACATATCAAAGTGTATATTTTCCATAGATAGTTACCTCAAATCAAGTATAAATCCCCTTTAAAATCATTTTCTTCTGCACATGATGTGTCAAATTGTTAATAGGTGGGCTATATTTTGACATTTTACAGAGTCACTTGTCATCAGATTGTGAGTGGAGGCTTGTAAACTGCACATTTAAAGACAAAGGATGCGATGAAAACATACGTTACAAGGACCTACAGGATCATATATCTACATTGTGCCTACAAGCTCCAGTTGTTTGTGCCTTCTGTCAGTTACCAGTTTTAAGAGGCAAGATGAGGGTTGGTATCTAATAAATATATTGCTTCCCAAGTAGTGTATTCATAAAAAGAGACCATTTAAGAGATTGAAATTTCTGTGTCCAAAGATCTAGGGTAACTCTTGATTCAAATTGTAACCTTATTTAAGGAGCAACAGTTATTGTAGTTTGTTTGTTCCACTTATATGTAGTATATTTTGAATTCTTATCTATCTGATGCGTTAAGCCTTTTTCAACTGATTTTTATAGTTCGTTGTTAAGTTGTAATGTTACACCACTGTCCCAGGTTAACATGTTAAACTCTGCTATATTCTCCATGTATGTGCCTGTCCCAATTCAGTAACCAGTAATTCTGTGGTTGTCGTTTATTTATGTGTTACATATTTATTTTTGTTCATTTTTTGTACATAAATTTGGCCGTTAGTTTTCTCGTTTAAATTGTTTTACATTGGTTTTTTTTGGGCGTTTTATAGCTGACTGTGCGGTATGGGCTTTGCTCATTGTTGATGGTCGTTCGGTGAAATATAGTTGTTAATTAATGTGTCATTTTTATATTTTAATATTTTATAATGTATGTGAAAGAGAAATTATTGTTGCCAACTCCATTAGAAATTTGAAACGAGATTATTTTTGGAATAAGGGAAAGGGGGAGGTAAAAAAAATGGGTGGAGGAGGATGGAGGGGTAAATAAGAATTTGTGTGTGAGGGGGAGGTACAATTTTTCTCATTTTAGATTTCAGAAATAAAAATGAAAATTTCTTAATGATTAATATCCAACAACATAATGTATTGCTTAAAAGCAGTTTTTTTTTAGATCATTTGACCACATTTATTCTGTGTCAGAAACCTATGCTGTGTCGAGTATTTAATCACAATCCAAGTTCAGAGCTGTATCCAGCTTTCATTTTGTGTCCATACTTGCCCCAACTGTTCAGGGTTCAACATCTGCGGTTGTATAAAGCTGCGCTCTGCCATCTGGTTGTCTCTTGTTGAGAGTTGTCTCATTGGCAATCATACCACAGCTTCTTTTTTACAATTAATACAAAGAGATGCTGTAAAGTATAAATCTGTTAAGGAACATGTCTCCACGATTAAACAAGAAACTATCTTTGCATTTATAATTTGTTGAATAACATGGCACTTCTGTTTCTAATATTATCTTCTCTTTAAGTATTATGTGTGTATTTATTTGTTTTCAACTTGTTCTGAAAGTACTTAAAACCTGTCGGAATCAAAAAGTAAAATCACAAAAATACTGAACTCAGAGGAAGATCAATTGGGAAAGTCCATAATCACATGGCAAAATCAAATAACAAAACGCATCAAAAACGAATGGACAAGAACTGTCATATTCCTGACTTGGTACAGGCATTTTCAAATGTAGAAAATGGTGGATTAAACCTGGTTCTATAGCGCTAACCCTCTCACTTTAATGACAGTCTCATCAATTTCCGATATCTTTACATTGATGCGTTAAATAAACATCACGAAGAGTAATTGAAATGTAATAAAATATTTGTTAGTTTTTGAAGCATATACTCTTTTCTAAAGGCACATCAGGAAGATATATGCAAGGAAATGCAATTATCTTGTCCGTATGGATGTGGAATTCAATCTCTAAAGAGAGACAGAGTAAGTAGTTTTATGTATAATCCAGTTAAATCGCAACCAAATTTCGAAATTCAGTCTTTTCTAGATTAAATTTCATCTGACAAACGCCTGTGTAGTTTCATAAATTTGATTGAAAGGACGCGTTCGCTGTTATTTCTTAACCGTCCTTTCCCCCTTCCGAATGATGCATTTAAAATTTAAGTAAGACAACAAATTTAATTAAACAGTAAAGGCTTTCATACATTCCGCTATTCTAAAAGCCACAACTACACCTATATTTAACTCAAGCTGTATATTTATTCCTTACAAAAATTATACACGTTGACATCGTTGATTATGTGAAGTCAAATCAGATCGCTGCTAGCTAAATGTTCCTTAAATGCTAAATATCTGCTATAAAAACTTTAAAAATCACCGATGACAATGATCAGTATCAAAGATAACTTATATACCAAGTGGCACATGTTTCAAACACTAGGACCTTATTTCAACCGGTCAGGAACAAATCTCACAAAGCTGGAACTTATTTAGCCAGTAAAGTGACAAAATTCACACAGAATAAATTTCTTGTGATATTTATTCCACTGGAACTTTTTTTCACAGGAACAGGTTTTGGTTCACAAATGCACATGCAATCATCTTTTGGTTTTAATTGTTCGCTTTAAGTGAACATTTGTTCTATCATTTATGTCACATAACATGAAAAATATTTGAAGAAAAAAACATATTCTTCCATAAAATTGATTTACGGGAATTCAAATAAACAACGTAGAGCGAAAAACAACTCTCATATTATTATTTTATGAATTCGGTTTCCTTCCCTCATTTGCAATTTTCTTTTCTATTCGCTGTCTTTTGTGGTTATAGATGACACAGCATATGAAAGAATGTTGCAACAGACTTATTCCTTGTCAATATCAGACTTTCGGCTGTACCTTTAAGGTAAGTATCAGGGTTTTATTGCTACAATTATTGTGGGGTGAAATGTATAGTTGATGAAATTTGAATATATAATATCAACAACATAAATCAGAGTCTGGGAATTTAAAAAGTAAAATAACAAAAATACCGAACTCCGAGGAATATTCTAAACGGAAAGTCCTTAATTAAATGGACAAATCAATAGTCCAATCACATCAAACGAATGAATAACAATAACTGTCATATATTTCTGACTTAGTTCAGGTATTATTTATAAAGTATCCTTTCAGAAATAAAATCGTGCTGATTTGGTATTTCGAAACTGAAAATCAAATCTGTATTATCGAATATGACGGATGCTTTTCTGATTAATCACTGAAATCGTATTTATGTGTATCTGCTGAAATAGATATTTCAAAATAGTTTGTCCGATATGTAGTGGAGATTCGTATTTTGAAATGACAATCAGGTTTGAATTTGAGGCAACAGTAGTTTATTAATGTTTAAATTTTAATAATCAATAAACAAGATACAATTTAAAGTAAAACATAGATTTGAGAGAAACGCAACAATTCCAAAGGAGCAAAACCGATAGGTGATGAAAAACCTAGAGAAATATGTTTTTTTGTAATAGTGGAGAGCAATAAACATACTTTGGAAAAACCTTCATGGGTGTCTCCAAATATCTAAGCACATATTTTAAAAGGTCTTACGGAATAGTCGAAATCTTAAAGTTCTGGGCTTTAAGGGGAAATTAACTCAAAGGAGAACATTGAACTTATCAGTAAAACAATTTAACGTCAAAGTATTATACTTATGATACATTTGTAAAAGTAAAATTCTTACCATTTATCGCACATTTTTGTTTAAATTTGGCAGTTTATTCATTAGCTTTGTGTCAAACATGTCAGTCTTAACAAGAAAACAATGATGCTATTTTGTAATTTTTAATGTCAGCATTTAAAATATGATGTTGGGTATTCATCAATGAATTAAGCAAAAGACAAACATATAAAACATGCCTTTACTAGAAACACATGATATAGCGTACCGAATAGCTTCATATTCTTTCATGTGTCTGGATGTGAATCCTGAGCTTTTGATATTTTAGGATGCACTTTCAGATCAAATGATCTTTATACCAAAGGCCAAACGTTAATATATGTAATATCTTGGATGAGATCAATAATCATCCAAGAATAATTATTTGTGTCATGTTAAACTTAAAAAGTGTAACAAAACAAAAGAAAGGTGCTGGAGTTATTTTTCTTATATAGATTAAATATGTGCGGCGGTAGGCCATATGTGGACGCTGTTCATTTACTTCCTCTATAATATTTTAAATGGTATAAAATTTGATGAACAGTTAATTGAGAAAATTGATTATTGTATTCAGGGTAAAATTCACGAACATATTAATCATGAGGAAATATTTCCACACAAACACCTGGAAATGAGCGTGATGGTCGTGAAAGATCTCTTGCACGGAAAAGAAAAGACCAGAATTGAAATGAAGGTTGGTGAAGATAGATAGTAATGCCATTAACAGTACCATTTTGTTTTATTGCACCATAGGCGCATTTCGACAACTGATGCCTCTTCAGCAATGCATAAGGCCAACCTATTAAAAAATTAAAAACCTTAAACAAACGTTTAAGCTATACCCGAACGAGACAGCCGAGATATGCACGAGGGAGCTACATTCACGAGAGCTATTTTCCTAATGCTTGTTGTTTAAATGTTTGGTTGGATTTCTTTCTTTGTTTGTAGAAATGTTTGCTCACGTATTCTAATGAAGAAAGAATTTTATAATTAATATATAGGCGGTGCTTCAGCTAGTATACATTATACCTTGCATTATACTTAAAATTCAAAAGTAAATATGTACAAACGAAATTGTTAAATGGAGAAACATGACAACAGTACTATGTTATAAGATGTCATGATAAATAAGATACATAAAATAAAGTAGCATCGTAAGTCTTTATGACAAGATGGGATAATCAATAACACTATATTTAAGTATAGTACAGCATATTATTCCGAGATTTTTAATCATTTTTAGATGAATTGGGCATGACTGGCAAGGATATAAATATAACTAGTATAAACATTAAGTTTCATACAAATCAGGGGCTAGGTAATCATCGTGTCGAATACCTGGAGTACTTTCTTTCCAGTATGTCTTCATATGGTCGATTTTTACATTTTCGAACGATTATAATTAATCCTCTAGTTCTTTTACAAGACGACAGCAGAATTGGTCAACAACATTTTCCCGTTTTTCATGATTTGTAAAACGTCAGTCTTAACAGCGGTTATAAAACAAGATACATCGCAAGAATACCCAAAACCAAAATAAAAAACATATACATACTCAAAAACTATTCAAGGCTAAAACTGTGTCACAGTATTGGAAAAAAATGAATCCGCTGCATTCGGGGTAGTTTTATCAGTTCTAACCTGTCAGGTAATGACTATGATTTCTGACGAAAATTATATAATTAGTGTGACATCATGTGTTCATGTAGTAGAGGAAATGTGCTTTTTGAAACAGAGGAATTACAGCTATATTTATATTTACACCATACTTCGGATTTTGTAACATCTAAAAGGATATTGGTTATATTATTGTAATTTTGATATAGTTTAATGATTATTCGATATAAAATATTTATATGAAATGTAAATAAAAACTGTTTTTCATATTCATAGGGAATAGCTAAAGAGAATCAGTGTTTGCGCAACACTGTCAATATGCTAACAGAAGAAATAAAACAAGTCAAAACTTTTCTCGGAATACCAAAGGTATATGAAAGCTGTATTTTTCTATAAGATCATCGCACACACTTATATTACATAAACTTGTTAAAGAATACTTTTGATGGATCTATCACTATCCTGCAATGATAAATAAAGTAGAATTTTATGATGATCATAATTGTCGTATCTTTTTAGGATCACCCATAAAAAAAAAAGTCGTCAAGATTTTTTTAAAATTTTTATAGCCATCTCTACGGTATTGATTTCCTCATGGTTAGATATCGAAACTTGCATTGCTAACACAAGATAAAAGTGAAACCCATTACTGAGGTGAAAATAATTGGCTCCTTTTCAATAATGTCATTAGAATTGAGGACGTAAGTCGTTTTAATTGAAACTTTTTCTTTGTTTTGTTGATGTTAGTCTTATGCAGTTATAAGTATTTTGACAATAAGTACTATTGTTTTATAAACTTTTCAATAACTCTTGCACAGTTCATATATTAGATATGTTTTTTAATTCTTTAAAAATTGTTTTGTAGAATTTTGCAGACATTGCTCTTCGACAATCAAGGAGTCTTCCTACAGCATTGTCAACTTTGGTGGAAAAGCAACAAACACCAATGCCGTCCTGTATGTTTGTTCCACGTACTAAACCACAAAACCAAAGATCTCGTCATAATTCGTCTAGCAGTTAAAAAGACAAACAAAGATATGATGTGTAACCCGGTCATCTAGCTGCGAATGAATTTTGAGATATATCTCATTTGACTTTAAGAGGATTGATTTTTTTTTCACAAATATGTTCAAGGGGGAGGGTTGAGATCTCACAAATATGTTTAACCCCGCCGCATTTTTGCGTCTGTCCCAAGTCAGGAGCCTCTGGCCTTTGTTAGTCTTGTATTATTTTAATTTTAGTTTCTTGTGTACAATTTGGAAATTAGTATGGCGTTCATTATCACTGAACTAGTATATATTTGTTTAGGGGCCAGCTGAAGGACGCCTCTGGGTGCAGGAATTTCTCGCTACATTGAAGACCTGTTGGTGACCTTCTGCTGTTGTTTTTTTCAATGGTCGGGTTGTTGTCTCTTTGGCACATTCCCCATTTCCATTCTCAATTCTATCGTATTTTTGTTTAATTCAAAGATTGAATACACGCAAAAATATAAACTGTTGCATTTTAGATATAACATAAAATGATAATCAGTTGATCAGTTGATCAGTTGATCATTTTTAGCTCACCTGGCCCAAAGGGCCAAGTGAGCTTTTCCCATCACTTTGCGTCCGGCGTCCGTCGTCCGTCGTCGTTAACTTTTACAAAAATCTTCTCTGAAACTACTGGGCCAAATTAAACCAAACTTGGCCACAATCATCATTGGGGTATCTAGTTTAAAAAATGTGTCCGGTGACCCGGCCAACCAACCAAGATGGCCGCCATGGCTAAAAATAGAACATAGGGGTAAAATGCAGTTTTTGGCTTATAACTCAAAAACCAAAGCATTTAGAGCAAATCTGACGAGGTAAAATTGTTTATCAGGTCAAGATCTATCTGCCCTGAAATTCAGATGAATCGGACAACCCGTTGTTGGGTTACTGCCCCTAAAATGATAATTTTAAGGAAATTTTACTGTTTTTGGTTATTATCTTAAATATTATTATAGATAGAGATAAACTGTAAACAGCAATAATGTTCAGCAAAGTAAGATTTACAAATAAGTCAACATGACCGAAATGGTCAATTGACCCCTATGGGAGTTATTGCCCTTTATAGTCAATTTTTAAGCATTTTTCGTAAATCTTAGTAATCTTTTACAAAAATCTTCTCCTCTGAAACTACTGGGCCAAATTAATCCAAACTTGGCGACAATTATCATTGTGGTATCTACTTTAAAAAATGTGTGGCGTGACCCTGCCAACCAACCAAGATGGCCGCCATGGCTATAAATAGAACATATAGGTAAAATGTAGATTTTGGCTTATAACTCTAAAACCAAAGCATTTAGAGCAAATCTGACATGGTTTAAAATTGTTTATCAGGTTAAGATCTATCTGCCCTGAAATTATTTCCAGATGAATCGGACAACCCTTTGTTGGGTTGCTGCCCCTGAATTGGTAATTTTAAGGAAATATTGCTGTTTTTGGTTATTATCTTGAATATTATTCTAGATAAAGATAAACTGTAAACGGCAATAATGTTCAGAAAAGTAAGATTTACAAAT
Organism: Mytilus galloprovincialis; assembly: GCF_965363235.1. Classification (NCBI taxonomy): domain Eukaryota; kingdom Metazoa; phylum Mollusca; class Bivalvia; order Mytilida; family Mytilidae; genus Mytilus; species Mytilus galloprovincialis. Next base: position 34,223,846 of record NC_134843.1, on the reverse strand, counting down.
AAGTCAAATGACTGAAATGGTCAATTGAACCCCTAAGGAGTTATTGTCCTTTATAGACAATTTTTAACAATTTTCATGTTTTTTCTAACATTTTCCACTGAAACTACTGGGCCAAGTTCATTATAGATAGAGGTCAATTGTAAGCAGCAAGAATGTTCAGTAAAGTAAGATGTACGAACACATCACCATTACCAAAACACAATTTTGTCATGAATCCATCTGCTTCCTTTGTTTAATATTCACATAGACCAAGGTGAGCGACACAGGCTCTTTAGAGCCTCTAGTTTATTTTTTTATTAAAATATTTAATCGCTTCTATCTTATGTTTTATATTATCTAGAAAAGTGATAACATCTTTTCAAAGGACAATCAAACCCCATCATGAATAAAACTACCATTATTTTCTTTATCTTTTTTTGCTTATTTTTTTTTCTCTATCCTTTTTTTTAACTATTTTTCTCTAATATTATTTTTTTATTACTCATTATTCTGAACTTGTTGTCCATCATTTACTACCGCGTTAACCCCATTCATACCTTCTTTGGAAGCCTGCCTATTTTCATTCACAATTTTCTTTAACGATGGCGATCTAATGTTTTATATATTGCATTAAATTTGTCAATTTAACATTATCTAACCTTCCAAATGGCATTTGATTTGTTATTGTCGGTTGGTTACTATCTAATTGAAATTAATTCTACAACATATCTAGCACAATTTATTCGTCAATTTCTTATTGTGATACTATCATATTTACTAAAGAAACATGTACTTTTCGTGTGCCCTTTGCTAAAATGTATGACAAAGCTCTATATATATACATTATATATGGACATGATAGAGGGAGAAAGATGATAAATTGATTGAAAATTCATTAATTATTATTTCCTCATTGTTTTATGTTGATACATCAACACATATCTGGATGTTATACATTTTTAATCGATTTGTGGTTAGAACAATTAAATATTATCATTAGTTTACACAAAATTACAATGACTTTCAGATACTTCAGATAGAAATAGTTTTGTTTTGCGCTTTTTCTTTATTGTTGACTGACTGAACACTAGTTGAAGAAAATATAAATATGGTGACATTATTTTTGAAAAAAACTGCAGATTAGATAGAAAGCCTTAACTCATTACAAGCCGGCTAAAATATTAATTCTGAAAAAAAGATATTAATGATATCTTCAGACAAAGCTTTCTTAACGTATTTCTGATTTTTGTGTGCAGATCATGTCATGTAAATAACCAAAATGTGCAGAATAACATGGAATTCATTAAATGTCACGTTTTGAAGCTTAAGGCTATAAAGCTGATATGCAATTTCATTTTTAAAAATCGTTGAATTTTGCATGTTATTTATAATACTACATTGACTTTTTTATAAATTTATAACAGTTTACTCCCAAACATAATTCATTTTAACATACACGCTTCTTTCAATGTTGTTGCATGCATTTACACGTTCATGTCTGTAAAGAAATCGTAAAATTCAATATAATGAATTGTGCTCTAACCGGTGCAAGAGGCCGTTTTGAATTCGCGGCGAAATAATGGTTTTTGCTCCATGCTGAAGGCCTCACTGTGAGATGATGAAAATGAAAGCTGTTCTTTTGTTTTTTTGACTTTTTCCTCTCTCTCTGAAGTGGGTTTTATAAGTCAAATGTATTTAGAAAAGTTTCACAAATCAAAACCACATGTAAACAAATTGTATTTAAGCAGTATAAAACAATTTTAGGAGAAGAAAATTGCTTACACATTTTGAGAGATATCTAACTGCCAAAAAATCAAGAAAGATTTTTCTATTGGAATTCTATGAAAAGGATTTCGTATTAAATATACAGATGCCACTTCAACAACTCTTCTTTATTTTGGGATTCTTTGTTCAAAGTCATCGAAACTTATTTAATATTGTTTTTGATTTTTATGATTTATTTTCGGAAATACGAAAAGGTTCATTTACATACAAATCTTCAAAATCAAATTACTGGTAAATTATTGGTTCTTGTCAATAAGAGCCAGACTGCTTGACAACCTTGGATCATGGTGATAACCAATAAAAACAATTATTCAAATATATTTTTGAAACCTTTGTTCGTGATTAAAATTTATGAAATTGATTTGCCTCGGTCAATCATTCATGAATTTACGGTTTCGGAAGGATGCATAACGGTATCAAATCGTCGAGTAAAAATTGTTTTGAAAAATGTTTTTTTATGTTAAAATGACAATCACTTATACTTGGTACCTTTTATTTACTCTTTCAATCTTATTTTAAAACTAACCTCCGGTTAACAAGTTACACAGCTAATGAGTATGTTTTTCTTTCTTTAAGGTCCAATCCGAACGCAAACAATAAAAACATGATTGATTGATTATTAGATATCTGATTGCTGAACAAATAGTTGCAAATATTTTAAATGTATTCAGTAGAAAGAAGATGACGATGATGATGATGGAAATATATATACGAATAATTAGATGCGATATGAGTGCAATTAGACAACTCTCCATCCAAGTCACAATGTATAGAAAGTTAACAATTATATGTCAAATTCCGGCCTTCAACCAATTGTCAATTGATGATAGTCAAATCTAGAGTATAATCTATTATTATAAACCATACCAGCAAAAGACAACAATATTGTAGAATTTGGGCTTGAACTTTGTAATTTGCGGGAATTTGGAAAAAGCAAATTAAATCTTCAGAAATCGGGATTTGATTATATAAAGATGCGGGAGTCGGCATTTATTTTTCTCGGGAATGCAGGTTGAGATAAGATCTACCAGAGAAAAAAATCTGACACAATATGATTTATGGGTACTCAATGCGTCAAGATGGTCATTGTCGTCTAAATTAAAAAAAAATATTTTGAACTGGCAGTTAATTCTAATTTAGTTTTCATTCCGGATATCAGCTAAGTGTGGCCCTGCTATTGCAAGTTTACACATTACCCACATTACACTATGATAAAATCCCGAATTCCCGACTGGCTATTCCCGAGTTTCCGCGAATTCCCCAAACCTGAATTCCTGAAAAATGTCTTTCCGCCCCTTTTTGTTAGCATGAACGTACTCGAATTTGTTATTCTAGCAAAACAATATCATCTGAGATAAATATTCCATACGATACCAATGGCCAAGGAAGTGAAATCTATATAGGTCACCAACTACCATTAATAATGAGCAAACATATACAGTTTAGAATGTGGACGAATTGTGATACTAGTTTGTGTACAGAAGTCAAATTATTTGCTTTTTGAACTAGGAGTACGCACACCAACACATGGTGCTGTTGTGATCAATACACGATTGTCAATATGTTTTTAGCGCCTCTCATCAGGATAACAGACGACAAGGAAGTAGGAATGTTAAAAGTTCAGTCTAACTATAGGTAAAAGTGCAATAAATACCAATGCTATTTCAACATTTAAAACTTTTGTTTTAAATTCATTTTGTGTATATTGATGATTAATTATTTTTTAATTGACATTTGATTGTCATGTTTTTGCAGTAATAAATGACGAATGAAAAACGTGTTTGAAATGTATTTATGATAAATACTGAAATACCTTACAATGATTTTGGTTTTATTTAAGTCTGCTCTTGTTTTGTTGGTCCAGAAACTGCTTTTGATTCATCGTTTTAGATTTCATCCGTGAAATATTTGCCTATTTGTTTTTGTGTTCCTGTTAAATGCTTCCGCTACTAATAATTACACCAAGGGTGACTGGGGAATACGAAATATGTGCACTTGGTCTTCTTCCTACCGGCAGTTAAACGCTTGCCAAAGTGGGGCGTCCGTTTGGCTATGCTGTATGTATCAAGTTTGCAGCCACGTCCAGTCAGAATGGACACGTCAACTCTTTGATGGGTCCGTAGGAGGCCTGTTGCAAGGCAAAATTTCCTTCCCATATTTAATATACCCTAATTTCCCAGTGGCAGTCCAAATTTACCCGACCATCATCAAGGATGGCCTATATCATTGCAAACCCTTCCTATTTTATTCTTTGTTAACTTATTTTGAACATGCATAAAATATTTGCCACTGGACGTTAAGCAACAATCAATCAATCAATCAATTATATATTTATAATAACGATAGTTACATCTTTTCGATTCAAAATAAAAAATCTAAAAACATCTTGAAATATTATTTCATTTAAAACACTTACGCACTTATAAATTGTTTAAAGATGTTTTTGAAACAGAGATGTATTTGAGGAAGAACATTTCAATACGATACAGAAGTGCATAATTCTTCATAGAATGGCACTTGTATTTTAATTTATAAAATTATTGTTTTATTCAATGTATATATTATGATGATTGTATTATATGTATTACAAGTGGTGAGACTCTAATAAAATATTGAATTTGAATCTTTAAAACAGAATTATATTTGTAAAAATATTGCAGGAAACTACAGTAGCGGCTTTGTTGAACATCGCTATGGTGTTGAATAGAAACGGGTCGGTATAAGAACTTACCTATTTTAATAATAGAATATGTTTTAATTGTAACGATATCATAATTGAAGATGAGAAGCATGTAATTTTGAAATGTCAACTATATGTAGATTTTCACGCTTTTTGTCAAGTCCTTCTTTTTGTCATAATTGTTACATCGCGATGACATTCTAATGAGGGTGGTAAAGGGGGGATGCTTGCACGGAAAAAACGTAAAATAAGACATAATTTCACGGTGAACGTGAAATAATTTCTATCATGATCGCTGCACGAAAAATAAAGACTTTAATGTGAACCTTTTGTGATTGAGTCACTGTCTTCTTGTATATATAAACTCTCTGTTTATTTTGATATTCCCGATTTAGTATACACATTTATGATATAAATGGTTTACGGCTTTTAAAAAAAGTATTTCTTGACGAGACCCTGCCATGAGTTTGAATTTTATTTAAGAATTGAATGCTTCTTTTTGTAACTTCATTGGGGTGTAAAAGCGTTGACCGAAGTACATTTTGTATGAAGCGCGCAAGCGCTTCATACTAAAAATGTGCGCACGGTCAACGCTTTTACAACCCTATGAAGTTACAAAAAGAAGCATTCAATACTTATAATTACATTTTTTTAGCAATGATCATGAAAACACGAATTTTATTATTGTTTTATTTAATTCACCTGTGCACTTTATTGTGGGACCACGTGTTATCATGAATGAAAAGTTTTATTGAGCAATGCAATTGCTTACGGAATAACACGTGATGTGCAGTTAGCCAATCAGAATTAAGTTTCATAATGAAACATACATCTATAGTGCCTAACAAGATTTTGTGAGGTAGACGAAATTGACTTTAAAACGATCGTATTGACTTTTGATGTGCAGAAATAGGCAGATCGGACATATTTTGACTTTAGTTACTTACTTCTTAAGTTTGGGATTAATTGTAATCAACATATTCCAATGAGACTGAAAAATGCTTTTTTTTTATTATGATAAATAATAATTTTACCTGCCGTAGTCGTGCGTAAAATATATTTCGGTATTTCTCTTACGAAAATGACTTGTTTAATGGAACAAAACGTATTATTTGTAAACTTTCTCTTTACTCTTCACAATAGGCTTTTAAAAAATAACCTTTCAACTGTATATTACGAAAATTTTGTGAAAATCGAATAAGTGGCAATTCTTACCTTTCATACCTTAACTTTCATTGATAAAACATAATATTGACTCGTCCAGTGTCCAGTTTGAAGGTCATTTTAGTTACCGTACACATTCATGCACGTTCTAATTAATCAATTGTCATGTATGAAAAGCATAAACAAGTTTGAAGGTAAACAAATAACAACTTAATCCAATCAAATTGCCTACGATTCAATAACAATGACCAGTCCACATCATAAAAATGTATAGGGGTAAACTGGGTAGGGAGAAAATGTCAGATATATTAAGTTCATTATTTTGCAATAACGAGTAAAAATTTGTTAACCAATAGATTTGTTATAATTTCATAAACATGTCGTTATGTATTGGTATAGTTTTTGGATCTTTCATTAGCGTATTTAAGGCTGTAGAAAGTTTGGCCTTCAAAAGTCAACATAATCATTGACTTTATAAAGAAAATTCGCCTTTTTAAAACATTGAATGTTTCACAAATAATACGCGACAACAAAGCAAAATCATTTCTTAAAACACTGCAAAAAAAAATAATTCTGATTGATGCAGTGGTATTGTCATAAATTGCACTGGAGTGAACAGTGGTACATCAAACGTCGAATTCCCTCACACAATGTTATCACACACTATAATGTAATTATTTGAGCACGCAAAAAAAGCATTTGAAATCACGATGCACGTAAAATTAAATAAGCAGAACATGTTGAACGAGGCACCTGTCTTGCACGACTAATCGTCAAATAAAAAAGGGAAAACACGTTGAACGTGAAATAAAAAAACGGCAATCACGTTGCACGAAAATAACGCTTTACCCCCCTCTCTAATTTATTGTTGCCACAGAGATTTTCTACTTACGTAACTTTCGTTTTTGACTGGTTACCGATCTATTAATACGCGTAAATTATTGAGTGCAAAATAACATTCTTTATCGCTTGTTATAAATTCATTTCCCCAATGAATACTCATAAAAATATTTTTTTTAGAACAAAAGTTAGTAATATTAAAATGTTTTATCAATAGAAATACCGTATACATATAAGTAAAAGATTGTGAATTTCAATGCACAAGTACAGAAAAAATGTGTTTACACATGCGGAAGAATATCTCAAGAACTTTTTGCGAGAAAATATGAATCCCTTCTCAAATCCAATCTATTAGAAAAATAAATTTCTGTTAATTAACCTCACTTTCATGATTTTTTTCTGAGACAATTGCTTGTGATCAATCACAAGAATTTGCGGTCATTGGATGTTCAGTACTTCAGTTCTTCGATTATAGTATGTCAGATTACGTTTTTATATTTTTATTTAGGGATCAAAATGTTTACTCTTTTTAGAGTGGCTCTTGTTTTAGATTAATTGAAGTTGTAATAATACGTGAATGTTGTAATAATACATGAATGTTGTAATAATACGTAAATGTTTTGTAAGGGCTGAGATTTAAATAAAATATTGTCTTGTCTTGTCTTTTATTAACAGACATAAGACTCATTAACATTTACAATGTTGAATGAAATGCCTGCAACATATAGAGCTGTATAACACGTCATTTTTAAAAGAGATATTCATGTTGAAAAGTTAAAAATATTTCAAGAAGATATACAATTTTAATGTTAAAATTCCAGTTACATTAGACAATCTTCAATCATGATCTACCATTCATAAATTCATAAATGTTTTAGTCCTTCTTACATAATATCTTAATCGTTGCTTCTGATCGTTTTGAACAAAATATAAAAAATTGTATGAGTTCTGTATATAATACAAGAAGAGGCGAAATAAACAAAGGGACATTTATACTGATAAATCAAAAATAAATTGACAGCGCCATAGTAAAAACCCAAATAGACCAAATGGCAAATAGTGGTACACAATACACAAAATAAATAAAAAAAAAAAACCTAGAGACTGAGCAATACGAAACACGCCAAAATCCAGGGGTGATCTCAGGTGATCCGATAAGCTAAGCAGATCTTGGGGTCAGTTTCACAAAAAAAAAACCCAAAAAAAAACCAACTTGTGACTAAGATTGATCGTAAGTATACAGAGTTGTTTATGGCTTACGATCAATCTTAGTAAGTTTTTTTTGAGTGAAATCGACTCCTGCTTCACGTGTGGCACCCGTCGTGTTACCCATGTAAGTTATAACCCGGTAATAAGTCTAATTTGGTGGCTAACATTCTGTTGAAAAAAGGACGGGATGGAATTTACGACAACTAGAACATATCAGATGCAATTATGCTTGATGCTTGATTTTTTTTAACTGTGTGAGAAACATTATTTTACTAGTATCTTCCGCATGTAAATTCAGATAAATTTACATAATAAACTATTTTCTTTATCAAAACTAGTTTGTTTTTGTAATTATGGATTCTTGTATGCATTTATCTAGTCAATTAAAATCAGACTGATTGATAACGTAGTGTAATTTACAATAAAAAATGCCAATTCAATCATATTTTTGTTTCAATTACAATAAATAAATGTGTTTTGAAAAAAGTTATTTGTTTTGTGTTTTGCCGTAGGATAGGTAGGATGCATACCTGCAGCACATTGGTTAGTATACTATTTGATTTTGAGAAAAAAATGTACTACTTTTATATTTTACTTTGAAATCAATACATTTGCTTGTCTTTATGACCTTATTTTTTGTTTACATATTCGAAAAATAATTATGTCGTTCCTTGAAATATTTCTTATTTCTTTCGAGATATTTATTGCCATCATATATGAACGATGTGCAGTAACGATCAAACTGTATAGAACCATGGTCTTCAAATATAGAAAGACTGGATGTTTTGCCAGGGTCGCAAATGTTCTTCAAGCGTTGAAAGATCGGCTGCTTTGACAGTGTAAGCGTCTCTTGCAGGTATCACCCGCAATGAAAATCAAGACTCAATGAAAACTATCACGAGCTTAAATCGGACAGAACCGACAAATCAGAGACCACACGACTGCAATAAGTACGACAAACGCAAAAATGCGGCAGGGTTAACCATGTTTTGATAGATCTCAACCCTCCCCCTTTACCTAAAGCTGTAGTGGAATAAACAAACAGACTACGTATAAAAAACGCACAATAAAACTCAGTTTAAAAGATGTTAGAATAGGTAACAGAAGAAACAAGGAAAATCACATGAAAATCAACCACAATCCCTGCAATAATTAATATTTCAATAATTAACAGCATTTATTTTTAATTTGGTAAATTAAACGTAGAGACATCATAGTAATCATCATACTATATTTTGAAGATGTTTTAAAAGTTTTCAGAAGTAAAGCAGTCGTTCACCTTTTCATCTTACAACCGATTCCATTAAGTGTGAAGGCAAAGGTAATATCTTTGGTTAGCTTGCTTGCTAGCTGAACCGTTAAGTCATTATTAGGTCAGGTAAACTACCCTCCTTTAAAAGTAGACTCATCCACACTCATGACTGCACGATTCAGCTAGCAAGCAAGCTAACCAAAGTTATCACCTTTGCCTACACACTCAATGGAATCGGCTGTAACTAGAATTGTATTATCATGATCGTCATAAGTCTTTGTAAATTATTATGTTATAATGGTATATTATTTTATAGGTCGGTCTATTTATGACTGTGTTGTTGTTGGATTTTCCTCCAAGAATAGTTGCTGAAATAAGCTATCAAATAAATTCTACTGACAGCAAACCAGATTGTTTTAAGAAAGGAATCAATATAACATGTTTCAAAGAATTTCTGCAACCGGCAACAGAGACACTGAACGATACAAGCTCCTCTAATTTCTTATCGGCATTATGGAGAAAAATCAACAGTGAGGCTGAAACAACTGGTAAAACTCGACACAAAAGGCAGGCAGGTGGTGTACCAGTTAGACGGGAAGTTAGAGCAGCCCCATACGAGAACAACTTTTTACGTTACGCACTAGCTGTACGGACGTTAAAGAACCATTATGTAAGTATTTTTTTAGCTTGATTTTATACACTGTAAAAAGAAATTAGTGGAGCTTCATATCTGTTATTAAATAAAATAAACGGTACAAATTTTCCTGCATCAGATGTATTAATTACCAATCAATTAATCAATCAAAATATACACCGTTTGAAGCTCTTAACTCTTGAATTTCTACTGTGAGTAAATTCTATAGAGACGATCAGGTATCGTTACAAGGGAGTAGGTATGATCAGAGCCATTATGAGGTCCCTGAAATTATGAAATAATGCCGGACTTTTTTTAGACGGCTATGTTCCTTTGGTTCCATCATACGGTGTTTATATATCCGACTGTCCATGACGTTAAAATACTATATCCCTTGGATCATTTTTCAGTTGATTTTGGTCTCTGATGCATGATTTTTTTTCATTATTAAAGGTTTCGGGCTTTTAACTAGCTGTCAGTAACCGCGAGAACTCTCAAATCGTACTTTCATGTTTATTAGACTGGTTGCTACTATTTGTTATGCTTTTTTTTTATTAAGTGTTTACTTATTCAGAGTTATACCTCGTCTAGATACCAGCTTTGATAAGTATTTGTGTGTCTTTAAATTTTCACTTCTTCGTACTATGGGGAAAAATATTTTTCCATTTTAACGGTATATCTTACTACAAAATTATTTTCATTGACCTGTGTATATTTTTGTATTTGGCGGCATTTTGTTCAAGGTTATTTCTGTTTTTTTTTAAATTGTTTAAAATCTCACAGCGGTATACTACTGTTACCTTTCTTTCACCATATATTTTATCTATTTTGTATTTACATTGTATCATAGATCAAATTTATTCGTGCAGTGTATGTTCACTTGTGTTAATATTCTTTTGATTGAGTTAAGCCATTTCAATTGATATTTTAAAGTTAGTCTTTCTATGTTGTGATGTTACACAATTGTTTCAGATACGGGTGACGGTTGGTGCCTATTAAAACGTTTAAACCCGCTGCATGTGTTTACACCTGTCCTAAGTCAGAAATCTGATGTTCAGTAGTTGTTGTATGTTGATGTGGTTTATAAGGGCGTCTTGTTTCTCGTTTTTTGTCGAGCCGGCGACTTTTGTCGCAAAAAGTTCGACATAGGGATAGTGATCCGGCGCCGGCGGCGGTGGCGGCGTTAGATAACTACTTGAATGCTTTATATTTTAGAAGGTGTATGCTTCATACTTTGTATATAGATGCCTTATGTTACGTAGTGTCCATCTGTCAAATGTCCATTGTTATTGAGCTCATTTTCATGGTTCAGTGACTACTTGGAAAAAGATTTTTTGTAATGTTAATTTCTTTCTTAATATGAATAATATGAAAACAATATTTAGTATGTGCGTGCGTTGCAAGTTTATCATGCCTTAAATACACGCTTTTATCTTAGTTAGTGCAAAAAATTGACGTATAGTGTATTATGCCGTCCTAAACACGCTGACGTTGTTTTATTTGTAAATAAATTTGGCATTTTACACTACACGCATTTTAAAGAAGAAATTCAACAGTTAGTGTAGGTTATGAGTCGAAGGATATTTAATGCATGCTCAGAGAGCGTCGAGGTAAAAAAAAAAAAATAAAATTAAAAACCTGCTACATCAAATTTGAAGCAGACCGTCGGAACACCAGATAGAAACCCACATTATAATAATTCTTTTAAACACTTTGTTTATTAGTCTTTTTTTTTTTTTTTTAATTTTGAAAAGCAAGGTAAACAGTTTGGGGGTAATATGAATCATTTGAGTATCAAAGTTCTATTTTATTTCCATCTCATATATAGGTTATAGTTGTCCACTTTGCAACATACGGGATATGACCGTAACATTTGACAAAAATATTTCCAGTTAAGCTAATTGATTACTCATGATTAGGTATAATACAAGCTAAAAGAAACCCGGTTTTAACAAAACAATAAAACTAAAACTTAAGCAGATCAAATACGGTATATATTTATTTATTTTCTAGGGAGTTCGTCGTGATATGAATACCTATGACATCCTTGCAAGCATCCACACAGGAAGTAATCGAGAACATCGAGGGTCAGCTTTCTTCTCATGGCACAGAATTTACCTGTTGTTGTAAGTGTAGTAAATAGAGTATAAGCCTTTAATTTGAGTTACAGCTCTTTTCTTTAAAAGCATGCAAAACAAACCTTTGATCAACTTGCTTGCTATCTTTGGATGTTTGTTTACAAAGGTAGGTAGTCTGTATCAGTCTGTTTATTCTATACTGGAATTTGATTGGACAAAAAACACTAACTTCATTGACTGTCAATTTTTATAGTCCAATCAAATCCCAGTATATATAAAAACAGACTGAAACCCCGCTTACCTATTGTTTACAAACATCCAAGCAATCATAGCAAACAAGTTGATCAAAGGTTTGCTTTGCATGCTTTCATAGAAGAGCTGTAAATGTTTTTCTTACTTCTTACGTTTCCTTAACAAAAAATAATAAGAAAATTATTGTTGTACTTAATTTTGAACCTTGTAAATCTTTTCCTTCTTGACATTTTAGATTTTTCTTATGATCACAATTTTTTTTATGGTTAAGCTATTAATTCCATTGAATCTTTTCAGGTATGAAGCTGCATTGCAAGCTGTTTATGGACCAGGTGTAACTACTCCATATTGGGACTCTTCGTTAGATCAAGCGATGGGAAATAGACAATCAAGAACAATTTTATTTTCAAATAGATATTTTGGTACACCGCTTGGTCGAGTTACCGAAGGTTTTTTTGCAAATTTACCTGGTAGAAGAATTACACGTGCAATTAACGGACCAGGAGGATTAATTTCCAAAAATGCAATTGCTGCCGTGCTATCAAGAACAAGTCATAGTCAGATTGTACGTCGAGAACAAAGCAGATATTTTTGGGAAGGCTATCACAACATGGTACACCGTTGGGTAGATGGAACCATGGCAAGTGGTTCCATTGCTGCTTTCGATCCAATATTCTGGTGTCATCATTCATTTATTGACTACATTTGGGAATTATTTAGAAGACGTATTACAAATGCCCCTGCTGATTATCCATTAGGTTTTCCAACGCATCCTCCAAATGGTCAAATGCGATTTAACGATTACAGATATCGACCGAATCCGCCAATTACAAATAGAGAAGGTTACAGTAACCGATATGCTCGTCTTCGACGATATGATCCTGCGCCATCATGCCAAAATCTGTGTTCAAATAGTCCAGACTTGATCTGTAACCAAGGTAGAGGTATATGTATCTCTAGAGAGGCATTGCCTGGAGGATCAGCGACAATGGGTGCAGCTAGTGGCTCCGCGTTTGCGGCTTCCGGTGCGGCTCAAGCTCCAGTTGATATTGCTGCTGGAATGGCAGATGTGACAACAACAGTGGTAGTCTTACAGAGTATCCGACAAGATTTATTACAAGATTATCCAAATGGTACCTCTCTTAATTTGTTCATTGCGGATCAATTCGACCCTTACACGCGTTATTTATCTGTTTTTAGCGTATAATAAATGTGTCATGTGTAATGCTTACACCGCAAGTAAAATATCAGGCACATGTCTAAATTGACTTACTGTTTTTTTCTTTTTTTTCAATAAAAATGTTGTTGTGGTAAAGGCTTCGTTATACACAGGTCCATAAGTATGAATGTTACATATTTAAAGTATTGTTGTTTTTTTCGTTGATTTATAGATCAAAACTTAATCAGATTTATAATTTGCACCTTTTACAGTAGTTATGCATAACATTTTAACTGCTGCACCTGAATTACATTTTGATTGTTAATTTATATATTACTTAATAACAAGTATTTATCCATTAACCTTCATCTAAATTTGTGCATTTTTGAAATCGTTGAATTGCCGAAATCAAAACACTAAAGCATCCACAGATTGTAATTTCTAGTATATTTTTAGACAGATGTTTTTGGAAAAACTCATCAATAGAGTGTACAATTATTCGTCTCATAACATATACTCTTTCTTTAAGGCTATCAGTTTGGGTAGGTGATTAGAAATCCATTATAATGATAACGGCATCATCCCACATCTTCATCTATACTGTCATTATGCAAATAATACGTAAGCTCGATTAGTTGAAATAACATTTGTATTAGTTACATGAAATTGAAAAAAATATCATGCTTGAATGTTGAAGTGTTTTATGTCATATTGACAGCTAACATGTCAAAAGTAGGTGTTTATGAAATGACTATTCAGTAAAGGGATTTAATATTCAAAACATATGTATAACTGTATCTGTAAAATATTAATTTAAAAACAAACCTCTTTGATCACAGTAAACTGTTATCATGGTTATAATATTGTAACACTAAAAAAACTAACCATAGCTTTTAAAGGCGTACCACCACTCATTCGGGCTCGTAGTACATATTAAAAACAAAATGGTTGCTAAACATAGATGTCCTAAGTCAGTTATCTGATGTACAGAAGTTGTCGTTTGTTTATGTGATTTATACGTGTTTATCGTTTCTCGTTTTTTTTATATAGATTAGACCGTTGTTTTCCCATTTGAATGGTTTTACACTAGTAATTTTGGGGCCCTTTATAGCTTGTTGTTCGGTGTGAGCCAAGGCTCCGTGTTGAATGCCGTACCTCGACCTATAATGGTTTACTTTTATGAATTGTTATTTGGATGGAGAGTTGTCTCAATGGCACTTATACCACATCTTCCTATATCTATGTAACTTTCAAAATAGAAAGAATCCATTAGTAATTCTGATATTAAATGAAAGCTGAATAACTGATGGTCAGAGTAGTACCCTTTTTTACTTTTTAATTTTGATAATAAAAGAATATATTAAAACATATATAAAGAACATATTATATGTTTTTTGGGTCTAAAGTACATGTTTTGATACTTCCCAGGTTCGGTAACCAGTTCTCTGTTATAAGCAATTAAAGGTCAATGAAACAAAAACGTCCAATCCGATACTAAAAGACGTATAAGTAATTATAGGATACCGTTCGACCTTCAATTATAACTTTAATCCCATAATGACAAATGTTATACAATTCAAACGTGAAAACTAACTGCACGATATTATCATTTTGTTCAGATTGTGTAGTTTCTGCAGGATTATTTTACATACAAGTTGTTTATAAATATATAATGTTAAAAAAAAGTAGATTAAGGTCTGAGAAAATTTATTCTCATATATATACTTAACCAATTGCGACTGAACTTTTCAAAAACACGTCTTGCATAATATACGTTTAGAATGCTTCAAGTATTAACCCCTGGTGCTATTTTCCCATTCATATATAATCCGGCTGGTAACTTTATTACTGATGACCACCTGAGCATTGTCAATAACACTTCTCTTCAACGAAATGTGTTGTTAAAAGGTTGAAATATCATGAGTCTCAATCCATCCATTTGAAACTAAATTCTAAAATAAATATGGGTTCAGCCTGTGATTATTCTAGGCTATGACCTTAACGCAAAAAAATTTCTATGAAGTCGTTGATACAATATCAAATAATTGTTATTAAGCAGCCTAAATGGGTCAGTAAATAAACATGCTACATCGATCTTATTACCCTTATTAACTTCACTTTTCGATAAAGGATATAGGAACTGTATGAATCAGATTGGTAAAGGAAGGAACTGATACTTTAAAATGTTAATGATCTGTTAGAGAAATCTTCGTAACATAACTAAAAGTGTTTTCGACGTAAAATATAGTTTACAAATGAAAAAAACCGGGATATTCCATAGATTATAAGTAGGAAAGATAACGAATGACCTTTGTTCAGTCTTCATGTTCCTCTTTGTACTGCAAGTAACCAATTGTGTCTTATTCCTGGTTGTGATATTTTGACTGAATGTGAATCCGCAATGCAGGTAATGCGTGCGTTACAGGAGACGTCTTCTATCAACAAAAAAACACCACTTTTAGTCAGTTATAAAAGGCCCCGATATGATATAAGTACTTTACTGTTTATATTTCTAACGAAGAACTGTTTCCTAAACATAAAAGCGTCAAAACACAACAACCAATAAAGGGTTTAGTAAAGTAACGGTTCGTAAAAAAATGGTGAATGCATTTCTGAAAATTAAGCTCCCAATAAGCTAACCGAAGAATCACTAACAAAATTAATAAATGCCTGTGTGAGCTTTCGATATATTGCTGAGATCGAATATTTTATTAGAAATTAAAAACGAAGACTCTTACAGTTTGACATTACTTTGTCACGAACTCAGCATATGTAGTACAAGACACAAGGCCGACTTTACTGGTGTATCCTTTATTTCCAGTTCGATGGAATAAATGCGCTTTACATTGTCTCAAAACTTCAATTGATTCAATGACGGGACATGATTTATATACCATTATGTGATTTTAAGGAATGATGCAATCATTGATAAGGTCATAATTATATATTATCTGTTTATAAAACTATGAATTTATTTTGAATTTAATACTAAGGGTTTTCTATCTAAGGGAATAGATTACTTTATCTTTGTTTAGCCAAACTTTAAGAAATTTTTGGTTCTCAATGATTTTCAACTAAGTACATTATTTTGGCCTTTTTAATTTTTTTGATTTGAGCGTCAATGATGAGTCTTTTGAAGCCGAAACGCGTGTCTGGTGCAAATACAAAACTTCAATCCTGGTTTATTTTCATCCTTTCTGTACGAAGTCTGTCTCGCTTGAAAAAAGAAAAAAGTAAACAAGAAGAGAAGCCTAGCTGGTTCCGATGTGAATACTAATTGTTCTTTTTTTCAAACAAAATATCCAAATGCAACAAATATGCCCAACAAGAAATCAAGCATTTTAATAATGTAAATTTAAGAGAATGTTTTTCTTGAATAAGAGTGGGATTTTAAAGTAGAAGTTGTTCCTTCCCTTTCAACTACTTTGACTATTCTTTTAAATGAAACATTGTATGACTATTTCTTTTAAATTTGTATTAAGTTGTCTCAAGTTTTAAATAGGGATTACTTGTGTAACGGATACAAAATTCAACTTTGTTATACCATTGCATGTTGTAAGATACTTATATTGTATGTTCTCTAAAAGAGGGGCGAACGATACCGGAGGGACAGTAAAGCTCAGATTGGCAATAAACTCTGACAACGCCATGTCTAAACATGAAAAAAAAAACAAACAGATAAATAATAGTACACAAGACACAACAAAGAAAACTAAACACTAACAGATCATTGACATTTTAAGTATCCAAATTTACACAGTTATCGAAATGTGGAGTTAATAAGGGTAATAAGATCGATGTAGCATGTTGATCTACAGATCTAAACCCATTCAGGCTGTTTAATAACAATTATTTGATCTTAATGTTGACTAGATCTTTATTAAATGTTTGTGTGAACGACTTCATAGCAATTTGTTGCGTCAAATATGACTGAATAATGCTTCAACATTAAAGTCAACACAGACGCAATAACTTTTTATAGGAGAGAAACTACACGAATAGTACTGGTAATTACTATACAAGTACGTTTTATAACACTATGTTCTGGTACAGTTTGTAAAGAAGTGTGTCGGAGTATGCAGTACTTTCTCGACAAGCCCTAGCAGCTTGTCTTCCTGACTGTCTGTCGTTTGGTTATGCATCAATGATAAAAACAGGAATTATTCACGCCAAATCTTAAGGAAATTGATTCCGAAACTAGAATAAGAACACGTTTGAGATTTGTTAGTTCTTCTTTACACTTGTATGAATACCGATTTTATATTTGTGTAGAAAAGGTTCATCAACAGAAGAATTTGAAACAGAACCATCAAGTATCAAAATTACCATTCTGCTGGCCAGTTGTCTAAGACAATGATACCAAATCCTTTTGTTTAGATTATACAAACCTAAAACAAATTGATTCAGAATATGATTTGAAACATAAATACAAAAACTCTTGTAAGGAATCGAATGACAATTTTGACCATATAGACTTATTTGTAGTTTTTGTATTGCCGATTCTTTTTTACGTGTAAAGTTTTCTTCTCCTTTTAAAGTTTTTATAGAAAAAAAATTATAAAGTAACTTTTGGGCAATAACTGATATAAAAAACTGAACAATATAGTAAAACTACACCTTTTTCTCCTGTAAGATTTTCTTCATCTTTCAAAATTATAGAATACTTGCATTTTATCTCTGTGTTTTATATCTAAGCTTCACATCCAGGTTGGTTAAGAAGCAGGAGCACGGACTATATAAGTATACTAAAGTTCAACTTGGCATAGAAGAGAACAGACAAGACTTTTGTAAAAGTCTATGAGCTAAAAATGAGAAGATTACGAAGGAGTATTCATGAATCTTAAGTCTAATAAAAAAATACAACACCATTACCCCCAAAAAAACCAAACCCAAAACAATTAAAAAAAATTCTCCCCAAATCGTTATCACAATTGAAAATAATAACTGTTCTAGGAGGACTGCTGATAGCACATACCATTGAGTGTGTAGGTAAGTGTTTTTAATGCATTCGAAGAGTTTATTTTAGAATTGACATTCGTAAGGATCTAAAAAAATTGAGTGTGTAGGAAAGGTAATGTCTTTGGCTAGCTTTCTTGTTAGACGAACCGCGAATTCATTGAAAGGATAACTATACTACGCTCGGAGCAGTCTAGTCCTGCAAGTTAGAAAGCTTGATAAACTATTTATCAAGTACATCATTCTATATTGGAAAATTTGAATCATTCAGTTGGATTTCTATTAGTTAGTTAGTTCCATCTTTCTCATCAAAAATTGAATGCTTCTTTTTGTAAATCTATTTAGATGAAAAGCGTTGACCGAAGTACGTTTTTGAAGGAAGCGCAGAAGCATTATATTTATATAAACTTAAAATAATTATATCTTTTGAAAATGATTTTAAGATGAACATATGTAACTAACTAAGGTCTATATTTGATATATGCTTTGACCAAATTAAGCACATGTCACTTAAACCAAATTTCATATTTTTCAGGCACGAAATAAATAAAAAACAATTATTAACATTAAATGTGCTTTATTAGTTTAGTTTCTACAGTATAAAATCAATGGTATGCAATTTTGCTATGGCAATATTTATTTCCTCGATCTTTGCAATAACGAAAAAATCTCTTAATAAAGTTTTTAGCACAATATTCAAAACTGTTATTTGGTGTTTTTCTTTAATGAAAAGTCGATGAAATTCTTCTCTATATGATATGATATCACACTGTTTTAGTTCAATACTAACTATAGTTATTATGTAGTACAGGAGTTTTACTATTTTCAACAATTGACTTTGATCATGATAAGCAATCAGTGTTCGTTACAAAATATTTTCTATCATTATAATATATGATTTTTACGTGTAGCCTTTTATCTTCATATCTTTATCTCAAATTCAATCAAATTAAAAGATATATCTCCCAAATGAGTTAATATTTGATCATTCATCTCTATTTGATTACTTTCTGAGAAAAAAGGAAATATGTAAACCGACTTATTATTTAGTCTGGCTCTTTGGTATGAGTTTTTCATAGTTGAAGACTGTATAGTGACCTTTGATCGACAATTTCTTTTTTTTAGATGACTCTAAGGTCATGAAAAGTAGCTGAAAATGTTAGACAATGACGTCTCGTATCGGTGTAGTGCTCAACGTAACGTGTTAATGTCCCTCCACGTCAACGTATTAATAAAATGCATAGGATTTCATTTATTTCATTTTCTCAACCAAAGAAAGACAACTCAAATACCGATAAAAAAATTGCGTTTCATGTTTTGATATAGATTTATCAGCTCGAATATCATTTCGTTCTTTCGGACTCGCCTGATATTCTTGATCATAAAGTAAGTTTTAAAAAATGCCGTTATTCTATATCAATCAATGTCGTTTAAACTCTGTATAATTGTCTAATTGTTAATCATACCACAACTGCCCATTTTTTTTATATTATAGAAAGATCATTTCTATTTGTCATAAAAGCATGGAAGGAAATTAACAAATCAATAGTTCCGAGACCACAGTTATTTCGTAGTGCATTTCTTTAGACAATAAATGAAAATTTAAAAAAACCTCCTACCTGCACTTTCTCAATAATATTTTACAGTGTGTTGTACTACTTTTGCGACAAATTATATTAAATTTATAAAAAACATCATAGGCTCTAACTCAAAATATGGACAATGTTAAGGAGGTCTTTAAATCGTTTGACAGCTTCCGAAATGCTAATTTTTCATTTTTTTTTAGCTGGACCAAATCACTACTTGACTTCCAAATTCATGACCCAATTTTTTTACAGTGTAATTTCACCCCCATACTTGCTATTTGAGGCATAAAACATGAAAACATATTTTGAAGGGGTATTTAAAAAATGGCCAGAAACGAAGAAACACACTGTACACACTAGGGATTATATTTGTATTTTACGAAAATCAAAGGACGATAACTGTGTACTCGGACCAATATGAAAGAACAAAGCTTACAAATATTTTTTTTTTATCAAAAATAAAATGCTGTAATCTAGAGATTTAAAAATTAAGTGGTTTGATATTATCGTCAATGAAACAACCCACCATCAGAGACTAAATCACATAAAAGTTTAGCTTGATATTATAATTCTGCAAGATATATTTCTGAAATTCTGAACCATTTACCCAAATCTTCCAACTAAATACTAATCATACTATCAAGGCCAGGATAATGTACTGATACTTTTCTACCATTTACAAATCTGAAGTATCGGTAAGTAATATAAAATAATAAACATCCAGTTTGTTCAGTTTACTGACTCATTGGTTTCATTTATGGAAGACGTCATTATAAAAGACTGCTATAAATTGATAGTATATAAATAAAAAAAACTAAAAAAGCAGAAAAATTTGAGGGTCCGTGTGCTTGTTTTCGAGATATAAGCCATTGAAAATTTGGCAGGAAATTTCTTTCTAGAGTTTTCTAACATTTATCATTGGCACCTTTTTTGTTTAAAACAATATGAAAAAATAACAAGGATTTTATAAGATTTTAAAATATGGCTTTTTAAACTATATGTAATAAAAATATGAAAAGAAAAGTAGGGGTTAGTGGGCAAATTGTTTTATTGTCAATACATGGATAAAACCAGAGGATTCCGAAAATCTGGCAAAAATTCAAAAAATAGAGGAGCAAACATCCTTAAGGATAGCTGATACTAAAAAGGATAAAACTATCTATAAGCATTCACATTTAGTATGAAAATAGAAAATAAATGAATTATATCTTTACCTCTTAATCATGTTCATGGTTTGTTTTAAATTTTGGATTTTCAATATTTTGGCTAAGAGCACACTAAAGATACATTTATTGTGAAATGAAAATCCATTGCAAAAACATTGATATCGTTAATGCGTCCATGATTACATGTAATATATAATTTATTTCATTTATAAACTACATATAAAAGAGATGTGGTATGATTGCCAATGAGACAAATCTTCACAAGAGACTAAATGACACAGACATTAACAACTGTAGTCACCATACGGCATTGTACAGTCCCTTAAATGACACATGTAAAACATGAAACATAAAACATGAAAACTTAATTAAACGCCTATTTCTACATATGCAATATGTATTCAATGGCGTTGTACATAAATGACATATAAAATACAAAAATACTATACAAAAATACAATATGTATGCACTATACCAAAAATTGAAAATATGCACTGTGATACACAAGAAAAAAGTCAGAAAAGTTCAAAATAATTTTCGAAGTACAATGTTTTCAACCGACATTTAAAAGTATCCAAAGATTCAGAGTTTCTTACATTTGTACCTAGTTCATTCCACAATTTTGGCCCAATAGTACTAAAGCTTCTATCTGAAAAAGTTTTCTTTTTGTTATATGGGACTGCATAACAACCAATAGATGACTCTGACGACCTTAATGAACGTTTCGACACTTGAGGACTTAACAAATTGATCAAATATGACGGTGCATTACCTACATGACAGTTGTACATATATGTTAAGATTTTGAATGTAATTCTGGCTTTGATCGGAAGCCAGTGTAAGTCAAACAATGCCTGCTTGGCACTATCATACTTAGAACGGTTTAACACAAGTTTGGCACACATATTCTGTATACGTTGCAATTTATATAAATCAGTTTGTGAAATTCCAAAAAGTATAACATTGCAATAATCTAAATGTGATATAACCAAAGATAAGACCAAAGTTTCAGTTGCTTCTTTCGATAGATAGGATCTTATGCACTTTATTTTGTAGTAGTTCATCATTGCTGTTTTACATTTTTTAGTAATATGGTCTTTGAAGTTTAGAGTCTCATCCAGAAAAGTTCATAAGTACCGTATACATGTTTTTGATTTTATAACATCTCCACAAATGATGATTTCTTTTGTCTGACATTTAGAGAGTTGGTGTCGACTGCCAAAGAGAATGAACTCTGTTTTCGCATTGCTCATTCGTTAATGTTGGCACGAAACGTTTATTAGCAGTATGGTCGTCGGCAAATCCGTACACAATAATAGATGGTGGAATAATGTCGAATAGAGTTCCGGCGTAGACTAAATAAAGCCAGGGACCTAAGCAACGTCCCTGTGGTACGCTACACTCAAGTTGTCGCTCTGATGATGTTGTAGAGCTGACATTTACACGACAGCTTCGAGGTCTCAAATAGGAATCGATACATTTAAGTGCGGTTCCATTTACACCGTACTGATATTCGAGTACTTTTATCAAAATACTATGATCTACAGTATCGAATGCTGCACTTAAATCAACGGCGATCATAGCGGTGACTTCTTGATACTCCATCCCATCGAGTATGTCATTGACGAGTCGTAGAAGGACCGATTCGCACGAATGGAATTGACGATACGCAGATTGGTTTGTAGGAAGGAGATCATGATCTTTCACGTGTTCATTCAGTCTATATAGCGCACATTTTTCAATTAATTTAGACAGGAAAGACCAGTTGCTTACTGGTCTATAATTTGAGTAAATTAGTTCAAGACCAGCCTTTTTCAGCAGAGGCCTGACTACCGCTTGCTTCCATCTTAATAGGAAGACGCCTTGACTAAGAGACAAGTTAACTAACTTTGTGATAACAGGCAACAATTCACTAAGGAACGATTTAAGTACTTTCGTAGGCAAAATGTCAAGTTCGCATGATTTACATTGCAATTTATTTATGATGGTCTTAACTTTGTCTTCTGGAAGATTTTTAAATGATGTAAATAACGGAACGTCTTTGAACAATGGTTTGTATTCGTCAAAGTCTCTCAGAGAATCACAAATTGTTTTTATTTTGTTCATGAAGAAGTCCGGAAATTTATCGGGAAGTTGGTTTTCGTTTTCAACGGCTGGCATCGGATTTTCCGCCTTACTGCCTGTTAAGTCTTTTACGAATTTATATAGCTTTTTAGAATCACCTTTAAAAGAAAGTACTTTTTGACTATGAATGGAATGTTTCTCATTTCTAAGTTCATGGTGGTATTTGTTCATGGATGATTTATAAGTTTCGTAATCAAACAATTCAAACGAGAAAACTAACGGCCTAATATACGAACAAAACAAAATTACCGAAGAATAAATACGTAACCCGCTACAAACCACAACCACTGAATTACAGGCTCCTGACTTGGGACAAGCACATCTATACAGAATATGGCAAGGTTAAACATATAAGGGGGATCTATATCATCCCCTTACCTTGGACAGTGGTGTACCAGAACTATATAAATTAGTTTAAAAGGCTGAACTCATCAGATGAATACAACTAGAAATACATCTAACAAAACCAGAGTGGACATGGACGGATACTTGTATATCCAAACAACAAAAGGACACTACGTACAGATCTAACAGTAGTTGAAGTTAACTGACAACAAGCCAATAACATCTGAAAAAAAATCATATAACTAAGACTAAATTATTGATCATAACAAATCTAACATTCAATGGTTTTAGTGTAAGGACGTTATAAACATCGTAAAACAAAGAGAAAGACATGACCTTTTGCCAAAATACAGGTATCGACAAATTGTAGATCCATAAACGTGCATAGATACATAACAATAATATTTAGTTTGCTTTTAAATTACTGACAGCAAAATCAATATCAATACAAGTAAAAACAATATTCAAGATCTAATGGAATTGATTTGAATTCTTGTATTTGAATTGATAACCTTTTGGAATAAGTTTATTTGAAGGATATATAAATTTTCCGGGCACTGTACATAAACTGTCCGTAAAACTGAGAAAGTGCTATCCCGTTTGAAATAGGGTTTTTACAGGTACAACCAAACAAATACATAAAGGAAAAATATAGGACAAAAACAAATACATTTGTACATTTTTGTCCTTGATAAAAGTCAACCTAATTTCGGGGAACACTAAATGAACTAAATTGCAACATATTATGTGTCATCACATGTCCTTATTAAATATCTTTATCTTCAATTTTTAATTATCCGTCGAATTATTAACTTTATCTGTTCAAATGTTAAGGCTTATTACATACACTTAATTATTCTCATGTCACATGGTTTTTGTTTAGTCAAATTATGAATACATTATTGGTTATTAATGTTTACTGATGTTTCAAATAACGTGTTACAAAGGTTATCAAAATAATTAACAATACTAATTAGAAAAAAAGCCTCTGAAATAATTTTTTTTTTTAATTTGCTTTACAGTGTTTTATTTCTGAAATCCTGTCGATAAGTCACTGTCATTAAAATGTTTTATTTTGATATAATTACATAAGTTGTATGCTTCATTATGATATTTTATTCTGATTGGCTAACTGCACATCATGTGTTATTCCGTAAGCAATTGCATTGCTCAATAAAACTTTTCATTCATGATAACACTTGGTCCCACAATAAAGTTCACAGGTGAATTAAATAAAACAATAATAAAATTCGTGTTTTCTTGATCCTTGCTAAAAAATGTAATTATAAGTATTGAATGCTTCTTTTTGTAACTTCATAGGGTTGTAAAAGCGTTGACCGTGCACACATTTTTAGTATGAAGCGCGGAAGCGCTTCATACAAAATGTACTTCGGTCAACGCTTTTACACCCCAATGAAGTTACAAAAAGAAGCATTCAATTCTTAAATAAGTGTTTTATAATGATAAAAATAGAGTTTTTCTTGAAAAAAATGATGCTTTTTATGTTAAAAAATAATAAAAACTTTGATGAAAAATATGTTATTTGACTGATATATAAATTGTAATTCTTAAGTACATTAGATATATCACGGTGGGTATGGTTGTCCTGCGAGAGGACGTTCTGTGCTGGTGATTTGGTCCTGTCAGGTGCTGGTGGGTCCTGATTCTGTGCTGGTGGGTTTGTTTACATTGTATCAGAACGGCAATAAAACGACCGTTTTGTTGCTTAATTTTTCTCTGATGCGTCATAAGTACCATGCAAAGTATATTACAACAATATTATATTGCAAAAGTCGTGCAAGTTCGTTAAACGGAATTGTCCTGTCGCTGTGCTGGTGATAAGAAAAACGGTCCCGGTTCTGTGCTCCTATGTCCTGGTTCTGTGCCTTTATATTTTAGTTAAAAGTGGCATATATTCAAGATCATTAATTTGATGCTGTACTGTTATTGACTAATTAACTGTTGTCTGCTTTCTTGAAATTGACATTGTTGTGAATCTGTTTACTGTTATTATGAAAGAACAGATACCCCTATTTTTTTTATTTTTTTGTTAAATTAACTGTAATTTTATTTATTGGCCTGTTAATGGAACCCTTCTTGTCCCCTTTTAAGATAAGAAAATATGTTTACGATTTTCGGGATTACGATCATTTTGCAAGATCACCAAAATACGTTGTAATTTTTACAATACTTATATAAATTAGATGATGTGTATGTTTGTTGTCAATGGACAAATTTCAATAAGAAACCAAAGGAAGTATGTGTTAACAACCATACGTCATCGAACGACCTTCAACAATAACCCATAACATAAGAATGTAAAAGGTTTTGCATAAAAATGGAGAGCAAAAATATAGATTTTTTTTTTTTTTTTTTTTTACATAAATAAGGCCGTTAGTTTTCTCGTTTGAATTGTTTTACATTGTCTTATCGGGGCTTTTTATAGCTGACTATGCTGTATGGGCTTTGCTCATTGTTGAAGGCCGTACGGTGACCTATAGTTGTTAATGTCTGTGTCATTATGGTCTTTTGTGGATAGTTGTCTCATTTGCAATCATACCACATCTTCTTTTTTATAAAACAATACAAATCTACACACACAAAAAACTGGCTTAATTTCAACTGGTTATCAACCCAAATCGCTATAAGATCATATATAAGCTCACCTGTGTCGAGGGGTCGTGTGAGATTCATGTATTGTCTTGGTGTCCGCAATTACAAAAAGATCTTTTCTGAAATTACTTGACCAAATGTTACCAAATGATTTTTCAAGAGTGAATCTAGGAAAAACAATATTCATCAACAAACATGACCACTGTCTGTTAAAATGTATTCGAGTTTTTAGTTACAGCCGATTCCATTGAGTATGTAGGCAAATGTAATATCTTTGGTTAGCTTGCTTGTTAGCTAAACCGTGAAGTCATTGTTGGGTAAGGTATACTACCCTCCTTTCGAAGTAGCCTGGTCCTACAGACAGAAAGATGTGTCATTTGTCGGACTAGTCTACTCTTAAAGTAGGGTAGTTTACATAACCTAACAGTGACTTTTCTGTTCAGCAAGCAAGATAACCAAAGATATTCCCTTTGTCTACACACTCATTGAAATCGGCCTTAATATTGCAAAAGTTCAAGCAATTAGGGCAAAACTTACCGAGTAAAAAAAATCAGAAGGCTGATGTCTATCTACCTTGCACATTTCAGAAAATTCAGATCAGATAACGAAACTGGGTCCAGCAACATTTATAAGGAATTTAAGATTTTGACCCCACAGTTTCCATTCACCACAAATATATTCTCGTTACAACGAATCATTTTAAATACAAAAATACCAGTTGCAGCCTTTTGTTTATCTATTAATATATGTATACGGATAAAGTTATGAAAGGCAGCAGGGTCACCAGGGTGAGGAGTCCATGTCATCTAAAATAAATGCTAAGCATAGATCTATAAAGCGACAGATAATCATGACATTAAAAAAACTCTCTTCTTTTCGACTTTTTTCGAACAAATTGACACATAAAATGAATTATATAGTATTGTGGAATTTTTAACTTGTGTTCAATTCATTGGTTACATCTTTTACTAGGATAACAATCCTGTCAAGTATGAGCTGGGTAAAATATTTCAGAAAAGAAGATGGAAATGTGAAAGTTTCCGTGCGTCAGGTGCAACAGCATACGAACAGCTAACATGCCTCGTCAGGGTGGAAGCTAAAAAGTCCACGAAAATTTGATTTAAAACCTTTATTCGTTCCTACAAAGTTATTGAGATTTTGTTGAGGATTTAACCATCTACGACAACAAGAATTTTTTTTTAGAATTGACAGCTCTTCTATAAATATATGCAAAGCAAACTATTGATCAAATTGCTTGCTATGATTGTTTGGATGTTTGTAAACGACAGGTAAGTAGTCTGTTTACTATATACTAGAATTTGTTTGGACAATAAACATTAACTTCAATTCCTGTCAGTTTGTTTTTGTCCAATCAAATCCCAGTATGTATTGAAACTCCGCCTACCTATTGTTTGAAAACATCCAAGCAAACATAGCAAGCAAGTAAAGTTTTTTTTTTGCATGCTTTTATAGAAGAGATGTACTATATAATAAATAAATTTGGTGTATTTACTGTCTTCTGATTGGTTAAAATAATTAGCTTTATTTTCAATGTTACCAATTTTTATGGCGACACGCCCACTCTAACGTTGTGTATTCATACGCAAACATCTTTGTACGTTGTTATTCGTATTAATATATATCCTTTAGCCTTATTCTTGATAGAAATTTCTATATAATGAATGGCAATAATTTATTTTGAATTTATTGAACCATAAAATTAATTTTTGACTCTTCACATTTAACATAATCCGCTGATTATTCAATGTGAAGAGTCAAAAATTAATTTTATGGTTCAATAAATTCAAAATAAATAACAGCCATTCATTAAATGCAAAGAAGCGTTTAAGTCTTTCGCCAAAAAATACTATCAATTTCTTTTTGTCCTATGTAAACTTCCGTACCATTTCCTTCCATTCATGATTATTAAATTGAACTGTAAAATATTTCTTGGTACCTTCTTAATTCCTTTATAAGTCTTATGTAAATATAATTATGACAATAACTGTTGTGAGCACAAGATTCACTGCATACTTTTAAAGTTCTGCTTCATCAAACATTAAAATGTGAACTTAAGTTTTGAGACTTTTTTAATCGACACGATTGGGATTTTTGTATATGAGAACATGGTTTATCTATTAGTTGAAAAATGCGGCTTTGAACTAGCTTTCAGTACCTGCGAGCATTCGTTGTTCAATAATGTGTGTCTTTGTGTTATTATTTTATGTGATAAATTGTTGTGTTGGTACACCACTGTAACAATGAAGGAGGAAATGAGGAGGGTTGGTTGGGTGGAAGTGGGGAGGGGTATGCGGAGCGCTAACAAACATGTCTATGCGGCATGGGCTTTGATCATTGTTGAAGCATCAATGTAAGGGGCATTTAATATCTTAATAAAACTATTCTTATTTTAGATACTATATATTGTTATCTTATATTGGACGAAAGATGTTGCCCTTTTATGTAATTATGTAATACAAGTTACGATCATTTGAAAACACATATTAAACAGCCAAACGGATGCACAAGAGCTAAAATAGGAGTCATAGATCCTATTGACAACAATTATCTGCCCAATTTTATTGATTTTGTAACATTTGTTTCAAATATGACCAACTTCTTATCCAAAATCACCAGCACCGTATCAGGACCCACCAGCACAATGACAGGACCCACCAGCACAGTATCAGGACATGAATAAATTGAGAAAATGCTAAATTTTAATAAATTGCAATGTTTTTTCACAAAATAGTTTTGTCGTGTGGATTGCGGTATAGAAAGCGGACTCTATGAGCATTTTTGTTTTATTTTTTCAGTTCTAGATTTTCTGAAAATGAGCATTTTTGTGTTACGCTTACTGAAACAGTTTAGAGGGTAAACTTTTTAAAGGTTTATATATGAACCCATAAGAAACAAAATTGAAAAATCTCAACTGTTTTCTTCCATTTTTTATGAGTGAAAACGTCAAAAATCATCATTTTCGTCTTTGTTTACATTTTTTCATTGATCACCAGCACCCGTCAGGACCGAATCACCAGCACAGAACGTTCTCTCGCAGGACAACCATACCCACCGTGTATATATTGATATTCAAAACATGTAAACTGCAAATAGTTTATATACAAAGGAGGGAGAAATCAGAATGTTTGATTTAATTCTTGAAATGAAAAAAAGGAAAAAGATAAAACCAACATCATATTAAAATCAAGTTTCCGTTTTTATTCATAAATGCATATTACTATTATTGTCATACCTCTCGAGGAAAATTTAGAATACAACTTAAAGTGGACCGTGATACACAACACCTTCACCACGGCTGGTAATCTACACACGCAGAACATTTGGTTCTGCAATGAAAACCGTGAGAGGATTTTCCGGTTGTGCTTGAGTGGAGTAATTGTCACCGCTTCAAAAGGTATGTACATTTCTAAATCTCAATTTTCTTATTCAACTGATCTAAATATTGAAAATCGGAGAATGCTATGCTGTTGTGAATACTTTAACGAAGAGATACATGTATCATTTCCTGTTGTACGTAGAGTTGAACTCCTACAAAATCAGTTGTCCCACGAGAAATTGCCTAAAAAAGTGACATTTCAATTTTGAAATGGTTCTATTTACAGACCTACAAGTTCAAATTTAGTTTTTTTTCGTGCAATGGGTATGAATGTTGTTTTTTGGCGGCGTGTGTGCTGTCCTGTGTTGATAGACGTCCTAATAATTCAAAAAACAACATTTTTCCATGAAGTCATGCGTGAGGGGATCGGTTCTGATTGAGGACATCGTGAATGCGTGAGGGGAAGTACAAACATTTTTTTTTATCTTTGGCTTTGTGACTTTTGTTGACTCAATGAATAAATGTGATCAAATCAATGCTGATTAAAAAGCACAGATTTATCCTTATACTTTAATAGACGTAAACTGATCACTGATTAAATGAAATCAAACTATAAATTATTTGTTCAATTTCAGAAAATGCCATTGTTCAAAGGAAAAAGGAAAAGAGGACTGAAATTGACTCTCTACAAAAAGCTATCCCCGCCCTCGAAGTGAACTAAACCCTCTGGGAACTGTAAAAATCAGTTGAAAAAAGCTTAAAAATAATAAAAATTCATGTTATACACATTTATGAAAGGAGTTATCTCCCCTAAAATAGTTGATTTAAAAAAAAAAAAAGATGATTCTAAAAACATAAAATTTGATATTTGTTTAAATATTTTGATTTATACAATAAATCACCAAATATATATTCTTTATATGAATAAGGTCTAACTATTGAATTGCAAATCTGTCTCCAAATTTGCAGATGTGGGCAAATAATCGGTCTAGTTTTTACTTGTAGCAAGAAAACAAAATCGTTGACAACATTTTTTGTCTTTATTCTTCGTGAAACATATTATAAAACCTAGGTTCCTACAATTATTTCATAATCCAATCTCATAAACTTTTTTAAGCACACTCACATATGAGTTTTTTCATGAACAATGTAGCCAAATTTAGGTAAGCTTCAACGACTCATAGCTTGAATATAAAGATATGATTTGTACCTCCCCTCACGCATTCACGATGTCCTCAATCAGAACCGATCTCCTCACGCATGACTTCATGAAAAAATGTAGTTTTTGGAATTATTAAGACGTCTATCAACGCATGACAGCGCACACGCCGCCAAAAACAACATTCATACCCATTGCACGAAAAAAAACTAAATTTGAACTTGTAGGTCTGTAAATAGAACCGTTTCAAAATTGAAATGTCACTTTTTTAGGCAACTTCTCGTGGAACAACTGATTTTGTAGGAGTTCAACTCTACGTACAACAGTAAATGATACATGTATCTCTTCGTTAAAGTATTCACCACAGCATAGCATTCTCCGATTTTCAATATTTTGATCAGTTGAATAAGAAAATTGAGAGTTAGAAATGTACATTCCTTTTGAAGCGGTGACAATTACTCCACTCAAGCACAACCGGAAAATCCTCTCACGGTTTTCATTGCAGAACCAAATGTTCTGCGTGTGTAGATTACCAGCCGTGTCACTAAAATTAATTTGGCTCGTTTAATTTTTATAAAATTTTGACAAATTATTTACTTTGACCCTTTGACAAAAATGTAAAGATTTAAAAAAAAATGAACCAACCGTTTGATCAGAAAAATTACACTGGTTATATAGCAGTTTGACAAATACCAATATTGATCATCGAGAAACTTAATATTCCCTTAACAACGCAACGTAATTAAAACGTTTAGCTGATTTTACAGAGTTATCTCCCTGTAGTGTTAGGTACCTCTTTAAACAAATATAATACTGAATAGTTTCATCGATTATCTCACAAATGTTTAACAAATATTTAAACTTTGTTTGTTATTTCCTCATATTGTAATGTTTGTAAACACAGCGAATTTAAAACTACTTTCTGAATGTCACCAGACATTTTAGAAATGTTCATGACATACAGGTTGCATGATGTAACTACTTGAATAATGGGAGACGAACAATTTTCCTCATATTGCAATGTTTGTAAACAAAGCGACTTTAACACTACTTTTTGAATGTTATCAGACATTTGAGAAATGTTCATGAGACACAGGTTACGTGATATAACTACTTTCATACTTTTAGGACATTGACATTGACATTTGTACACTTACATTGGCGCCTTTAGTGTAAATTTGATTTATCTGTCTTATTTAGTATATAGTAGTATTTAAAGTAAAATCACAAAAATACTAAACTCCGAGGAAAATTCAAAACGGAAAGTCCATAATCAAAAAAACAAAATCAAATGATAAAACACATCAAACGAATGGAACTGTCACATTCCTGACTTGGTACAGTCATTTTCAAATGTAGAAAATGGAGGATAAAACCTGGTTTTAAAGCATATTTCCTTAGAATTACACACCATATTTTTGAATATTGGCAAATTAAGCCGAGTCATTCATACATTTTTCAGTACGTTTAATGCTGTGGAAGGATGGCACGTTATGTAAATGGTGACAACTGATGAAGGTTTAAAGAAAAAAAGTAAATTTGAATAACAATGATCATCAACGTTTAAAGCAAACAAATATTCTTTTCTTGATTAGCCTTTATAAGGAACGCTCTAATCCAAGTACCTAAAAGTCAATGGTGCATAAACCGAACAGTTGAAGAGGTACATGACCAAAATGACATACAAATAATAGCCACATACATTTTATGTCAACTTTGTCTCAGAAAATAAATTGAAACCTTAGTTCCTGAATAACTTCTATATTTCTAAAACGACATTATGAGAACGGTTTTATATAAATCTTTCCAGTACCGAAATACTGACTAATGAGCTGATAATAACCACGGTACTGATATTCCACCATTCGATGTATGGTCTTAAACAAGTGAATCAACAATTTATAAATTTCATGCTGTAGAGAGACTTTTCTTGACTAAACTTATTTAAGAACGCTCATAGCACTCATGGTATCTCTGTCTTTGAATTATCATTAGATGTTATAATAGTTTACAACACTCACACATGCTTGGTTTGACTTACTGCCGTTTTTCCCCAATATGCCTGTATGCCCATTGTTAACTAAAATAGTTTTTTACTGTTCCATTAGTGGCCCGAGAAGACAGTTATTTCGTAGTGCATTTCTTTTAGACAATAAATTCAAATAAAAAAAATCGCACCTATCTCAAAAAGATTTTTAGTATAGTGTACTACAAGTGGGACAACTAATATCAAGTTTATAGAAACTTCTACCAGTCCTAACTCACAATATTGACAATTCTGTCTTAAGGGGGTCTAAAATTCAGTTTGACAGCTTCAGACGTAATAAAATTTGACCTTTTTTAACTGGACCAAATCACTACTTAACATAAAGATCCAGTACCGAATATTTTTTAACATGTAATTACTCCCTACTTAATATTTCATGCATTAAATATCAAGAAATAAATTGGGAAAGTGTATCAAATAAGAACAGCCACTTATACACTGTTCACACTAGGAAATATATTCGTCAAACGAATACCAAAGGACGATAATTGTGTCTTTTGACCTAATAGATAGTCCGAACTCCTTTTTTTAGTAAGCAGGAATTATAGTTAAATTTCTGTTATTGCGAATTGTATTTAATGTATATCAATTATTTAGCGTCAGCCTTACTGTGGTTAATTGATCTGTGTAAAAGTTTTTATATGCACTATTTCATTTTAAACGTGAGGAGGAAAACAGACCCCCCCCCAAAAAAAAACAGAATTAGCAACACACAAAAAACCAATCTCAAAAGTATATACATGTTCAGTTTGTTTATTGAATCAAGCCAAGACTTACTCAATTTCGTTTGGGAGGAATTTAAGTTTAGTTTTAGACTTAAAAAGCAGAGCTGTAGTGTTTTGCCAATTCAAGCAGGCAACTCTCCACCACAGTTTAAATAAAGTGTTTGTTAGTAAGTATAGGCAGTGATCAATACCAATAGCGTATGTCTATAAAAGGCAACCACCTGAAAAATATGAAACAATTCAATAGAGATTGGTTCAAACCTATATCTACATTGTAGATATGAACATACCTAAAAATGCAATGATTACGTTATTTTGACCGTACATTTTGACAACTAAACAAAGGTTGAATGTAATTTATACCGATATTTTACGTTTCAAGAATGTTAAGACCTCTCTGCTTGTGTAACAGAAACTGCTTTTTATGTAATTTGTTTTGGTTTAGCAACCTCAGCAAACTTTTGGGCAAAAGGTATACACAGGTCTGTAAGTATGAATATTTGACATGATTAATGTATTTAATGTTTCTGTTCGTATCATAGATCATCTTAATACAGTTCATAAAGGACATTTGACCTATTTCAACATGTTACGGTTTGAATTATTAATTTTTATTATTTATCTGTTTACTTTCTTCATAGTTTGTGTATTTGTAAAATCATTCAGTCACTGAATTGTTAACACGAACACACTGAAAATACAAGATTGTTATTTATCATCTTTGTATATATGATAGTATCAGATTAAAACACGTAATGTTGATAATTATCCTTATTGTAAATTAAAAAAAAAAAAATTTCATTTCTTTATTCAAAAATTCAGGTACACGAAGAGCAAACTGTCGGAATATAGGTAGATGAAATAAGCATACAAAACAAATTGAAATGAGGAAGCCAGCTATAAAAAGCTTAAAAAAAAATAAGCAGTTAATGAAATGCAAAAATATGAAATTAGAAAATATGTCATGCTTAAATGTTGATAGTGTTTTAGATCATCTTGACAGTCTTAATGTCAAAAAATGATTAGTCGGTCGGTATAGTGATTTAATACTAAACTTATTTATAACTTTATCTTATAAATAGAAAATGAATTTTTTTAAATAACAACAAACTGTATTTTTCTTGTGACATAGAAAAACTCTTCAATATATTTATGTATTAAAAACATTTGCTTATTTGACAACCACAAATGAACTTTATTTCTCACAATATTTTGTAAATATAGCGGAATTATACACAGCTGTCATACAATTGCAAGGTTTAACAGTAGTTTACCGATGTTGATCAATTCTCACCAGTCGATCGAAGAGACATATCGAGAAAACAACCAACAATTTAGAGAATCTCATGTAATCCGAAACAGTTGAATTATTTGTTCTGATTTACAAGACAGTTACTACGTCAGCTTATGTTAATCGTATGGGGAACATGACAAATTTAGATTACCTTAAAACTCAGATGTGTTATTGTATCTATTAAACGACTTTAGATTAAAAATCAAAAGGGTATACATGTCTTTTTACCTTAAAAACTGTTATCTCATTAGTCCATTTGAATCCAATTTGTTGGTTCTTTAAGCCTTTCATGGAGAATGTAGAAATATATAAACACTGTACTGTAACATCACTGTCCCATGTTGGGGGAGGGTTGGGATCCCGCCAACATGTTTAACCCCGCCACATTCTGTATGGATATGCCTGTTCCAAGTCAGGAGCCTGTAATTCAATGGTTATCGTTTGTTTATGTGTAACATATCTGTTTATCGTTCATTTTTTGTTAATAAATTTGGCCGTTAGTTATTCTCGTTTGAATTGTCTTACATCGTCATTCAGGGCCTTTTATAGTTGACTATGCGGTATGGGCTTTGATCATTGTTGCAGGCCATACGGTGACCTATAGTTGTTAACTTCTGTGTCATTTGGTCTCTTGTGGAGAGTTGTTTCATTGACAATCATACCACATCTTCTTTTTCATATGTAACAATGAAACAGCAATGTGAAGATAACCTTCAATCAATACTTAAAATGCTTTTTCGATATTAGTTTGTTTCATTACTTTTTGATTGGACTGTTAACAGTTAGAAACATTGTGTCAATTTCTAGATAATTTTGTGGATTATATTTAAATAAAACAAATGATTTTGAATACTAGTAAATTTTTTTTTTTTTTTTATCTTACTGAAAAATAATGTATCAATTCCGATCAGAAATATGTGATATATACGACGATGAGCGAGTAAGACAACAACGTAACAAATCAAGAAAAGACAACTGGCACAATTATCATATCCTTATTGTAAGGGAATAGAGAAAAATGCTTCAGACGCTTTATTTTAAAAAAAAATGTTATTTTATTTATCAGTGCTGGGCAGATTCCACTGTTCATGAACTTAACTCTAGCCTAGCATCAGTTCAGTAGTCAATTTTAAGATATTATTGTTACGACCAGAAATTACCTTTAAATTGTAGCCAACAAAAGACACAAATCAATAATAAAATTTAACAATATTTATCTTACAAAAGTTAGCAAGAAGTATTACACAAATATTACTGTCAACTTAACTGTCAAAATATGAGTCCAATCTTTTATCTTTGTCTGTATCCGGAAATCTTTCGGAATCCAATCTGAATATTACGTTCACTACTAAGGTCACAATCCAGTATGATGTTGTTTGTAGAATAAAAGTGTCAATCCAAATGCTATGAATACTAATGTCTATCGATGTCTAAGTCTAAGTCTAAGTGTTTAACTTTAGTGTCTGTATATATATAGTTGTCACTGAAAATTCTAGAACAGTCTATAATGGAACGTCCTAGAAAGTTACAACGGAAGTTTCTAGTAAAATGTAGAAGTTTATATAACGAATCTTTTATTAGGATCATTCTGGAAAGTTCCAATCATTCTGTATTGTTCCAGTGATTTTTAATCTGCACAGTTCTAAGATTATTCTGTAAACAACTATCAGGCCACATAACACAAATCAGGCCAACATAAATAAATACAATAATTACAATATCATAACACCTCCCCCCTTAAAAGAAGTTTTAGTGTAACAAAAACTTATCATGAATAATATGAACCAATATACATAGTATATACAAAGTGTTTTAATAAGCTCTAGATAAAGCATCTGCTATTACAAAAAAAAGTAAAAACACAAAAATACTGAACTCCGAGGAAAATTCAAAAAGGAAAATCAAAAATCAAAAGGCAAAATCAAAAGTCCAAACACATTAAACGAATGGATAACAACTGTCATATTCCTGACTTGGTACAGGCATTTTCTAATGTAGAAAATGGTGGATTGAACCTGGTTTTATAGCTAGCTAAACCTCTCACTTGTATGACAGTCGCATCAAATTCCACTACATTGTCAACGATACATGAACAAAACAAACATACTCAAAGAGTAAAAATGTCAAAAATAGGGGTACAACAGTCAATATTGTGTTATCATCTTAATATCACTACATAAACAACAAATGTAACAAAGTAGCACAAAAAGGCATACATCAAATTTAACATTCTCATTTTGCTTTTCTTATACGGCTGAATTTATCTATGTAAAGTCTACCCATAAATGAAAGAAGGTTTTCATTACTGGTGTAAAATAACATTATCTTTACCCTTGATATGTTTTACAATTAAATCATATTCCTATAACAATAAACTCCACCTAGTCAACCTCTGATTCTTGTTTCTCATTTTATGTATGAAGGTGAGAGGATTATGATCAGTACAAATAAGAATTGGATATACAGTGGGATTCAAATATACATCAAAATGTCGAAGTGCTGACAACATTGCAAAACACTCCTTTTCGATAGTTGAATAATTTTTCTGATGTTTATCTAATTTCTTGGAAAAATATGATATAGATTTCTCAACATTTCATCTGTCTCTTGATATAAAACAGCTCCAATTCCTACATCGCTTGCATCCAACGGCAAGTTTAAATTGTTTTTCAAAGTCTGGAGTAATCAGAACTGGACTATTAATTAAAAGTGATTTGCTATTTTCAAAAGCGTTTTGACAATTTTCACTCCAGATAAATTTAGAATCTTTTCGTAAAAGATGAGTCAATGGTTGAACCACATTAGCAAAATTTGAACAAATTTTTCTGTAAAATCCAATCACGCCTAAATATCTCATAAGTTGTTTTCTATTTGTCTATTTGCTATCAATATAAGCATAACAACAGTTCAAATCTTTTATAACATTATTGATCATTCTTTGAAATGTAGCGGGTGCACTTTTCTTGCCAAATGGCATTACAGTATATTGAAATAAGCCATCTGATGTAACAAAAGCTGATATTTCACGAGCTCTCTGTGTCAATGGAACTTGCCAATAACCTTTCAACAAATCAAATTTGCTCACAAATTTTGCTTGACCAATGTTGTCAATACAATCGTCTATCCTTGGAATCGGATAGGAATCAGATTTTGAGACTGAATTTACTTTTCTGAAATCAGTCACGAAACGAAAGGTTTTATCTCGTTTTGGCACAAGGAGACAAGGAGTGCTCCATTCACTGTTACTCGGCTCAATAATATCATTGTCAAGCATATATTTAATTTCTTTTCTCATAACTTCAAGTTTGAGTGGATTGAGCCGATAAGGATGTTGCTTAATTGGAGAAGCATCTCCTACATCAACATCATGACAAACAGCAGTGGTTTTGTTTGGCACATCTGGAAAAAGATTTTTAAAAGAAAATACCAAAGTTTTTATTTCTTCTTTACGATCAAAAGACAGATGTGCAAGTTTTGAGTCTAAATTTGACAAAATTTCTGAATTTTTCAATCTAACTGTCTCTTCCATAGTTTAAGAACTAAAAGGTGGTTCAGTTACATCAGGTTTGTCATGATTGTTCTCAAATTTAACCATGCCTAAAGTGGCAACTGGTTTACTCTCACATTCATTAGTACGCTCAAAATATGGTTTTAACATATTAATATGACACACTCTGTTTTGTTTGCGCCGACCTGGAGTTTTTACAATATAATTCAAATCATTGATTTTACTCTCTATTGTATAAGGACCACAATATTTAGCCTGTAAAGGATGCCCAAGGACTGGCAAAAATACAAGTACCTTATCAGCAGGCTCAAAAACTCTATCACTGGCATCTTTATCATACCATATTTTCATCTTGTTCTGTACATTTTAAAAGTTTTTCTGAGCAATTTGACAAGCAGTATACAATTTTTCTTTAAATCTAGATACATAGTCTAAAAGATTCAAGTCAGTATGTTCAGTAAGCCACTTTTCCTTGATCAATTCTAACGGTCCCCTTACAGTATGGCCAAATACCAACTCAAAGGGACTAAATCCAAGGGATTCTTGAACAGCCTCTCGGACTGCAAAAAGTAGAAAGTGAACTCCATCATCCCAGTCTCTGTCAAATTGAAGACAAAAGGTTCTAATCATGTTCTTCAATGTTTGATGAAAACGTTCTAAGGCACCTTGAGATTCTGGATGGTACGCACTTGATCTATACTGAGCAATCCCTAACTGGTACACGACTTGCTGAAATAAACCTGACATAAAATTTGATCCCTGGTCGGACTGTGTAGACTTAGGAAGTCCTACTAATGTGAAAAATTTGATAAGTGATTTGACTATAGTAGGTGTCTTGATATTTCTTAGCGGAATAGCCTCAGGAAAGCGAGTGGATGTACACATGATTGTCAATAAATACGCATTTCCAGTTTTGGTCTTTGGTAAAGGTCCAACGCAGTCAATTAGAACTCTGCTGAAAGGTTCGTGAAAGCCTGGAATAGGCAGAAGTGGTGCTGGTGGTATTTTCTGGTTAGGCTTACCAACAACCTGGCATATATGACATGATTTGCAGTATTCTACAACATCATTTGTAAGTTTTGGCCAGTAGAAATGCTGCAAGATCTTAAGGCAAGTCTTCCTTATACCTAAGTGTCCAGCCAAGGGGGTGTCATGGGCAAGACCAATAATTTCTTGCCTATAAACTTTAGGCACCACCACTTGGTATACCACTCTCCATTCCTCTTCTGGGGTAGCATCAGGAGGCCTCCACTTCCTCATTAAAATGCCGTCCTGATGGAAATAGCATTCAGCCACTTTGTCTGCTTCCTCCTGTGGTTGAGCCCTCTTGCGGAGCTGAAGAACCTCAGGGTCTTTATTTTGTTCTTTGAAAAGGTTCTTTCTGTTTAATGAATGGCTGTTTACGTCTGGCCATGGCATAATTACGTTCTTGTTAACATTAGGTGGTCTTATTATGGCCTTTTCTGAGCTACCAGGACCTTCAATGTCGGCTAGGAAAGTGTCAGAAAGGTCCATGTAATCAAACTGGTTATCTTGCAAATCCTCATCTTGTTGTTTTCTAGCCATAGTCCTAGTGACAACACATGCTGGATACAATTCAGCATCATCTTCAGGTAATTTAACATCCACCACCGATTCACTGGTAACAATTGGTTCAGCAACCACTTTGTTCCTAGCTAATCATTTCCTAGCAATAATGTAACACCCTCAACAGGGAGATTAGCACGAACACCCACAATAACTGGTCCAGTTATCAAATCTGACTTCAGATAAATACGATGGAGAGGAACATCTCTACAACCTAACTCTACACCTTGTAACAAAACGGAGGCACCAACAGAAGTCTTCTCGGACAAAGGCAACACACCTTCTAACAATAAATACTGAAAGGCTCCAGTGTCCCGTAAAATCTTAATAGGCTGAAGAGTGGTATCATCAACAATAGAAATAAACCCATCAGACATAAAGGGTTTATATTCCTCCATGTAATCACAAAAACTGGACTTAAAAGCCTGACTCGCAGGACATTCCAATGTACTGGTAATATAAGGTGTCGTACAAGCACTGGACTTCGGCTTATTATCTCGTTCATTCTTCTTCTGGAGTCTAAAACAATCAGCCATCAGGTGATCATTTTTCTTACAATAAGCACAAATCAGTGACTTTTTCTCAAAAGTATCAAATTTTGGACTAGACATATTATAACTGGACTGACTCTTATTCTGTGCAACAGGCTTACTGTCAGTACGCTCAGTGCTTTGATTTTTGTAGTTTCCACTTGAAGTATTAACATTTTGACCCTTGAAACTTCTTTTATGTGAAAGGGTATAATTATCTGAAATTACAGCTGCATCATGTATTGTCCCAACCGTTTTGTCTTCTAAATGTGTTTTTAAGTCTAAATGAACACATTGTTTGAACTCTTCTAATAACATCAATTGTCTTAGGTTATCAAAATTGTTATTTGTTTTCTTTGAAGTAAGCCATTTATCAAATAGATCTTCTTTTTCCCGAGCAAATTCCACATAGGTTTGCGAATCAAACTTTTTATATGATTTAAATTTCTGTCTATATGCTTCTGATACTAGCTCATAAGCTTTCAAAACTTCCTGTTTCACCGTGTCAATATCGGAACATTTTTCTGATGGAAGTGCGGAGTATATTTCAGCGGCCTTACCCTCAAAAACACTTTGTAGCATTGTAGTCCAATATGGCCTTGGCCAATTCAAATTATGAGCAATTTTCTCAAACTGTGGAAAATATTTATCGACTGTTTTTTTTCACAAAATCTGGGAACCAAACGTATATTTTTTGCTGCATCAAAATATTCTGATTTCGACTGGACTTTAGTGTTGCTTTCTTTTTTTACCATTTCAAGTTTTAGTTTCTCCATCTCTAGCCTTTCCCTCATTTCAAGTTCTTTTAATTTTAATTCATCTTCTTTTTCCTTTTTATCCATTTCCAACCTTTCCTTCATTTCCAGTTCTTTCTGTTTTAATTTAAGTGTTCATCTTGTTTTAATTTAAGTTCATCTTGTTTTAATTTAAGTTCATCTTCTTTTCTTATCTCCAGTTCTTTTAATTTGAGTTCATGTTCTAATTCAAGCTGTTTTAATTTAAAGGCGTCAATATTTGCAACCTTAAGTTCAAGAGCCTTTTCACCTAAAATTTCTGCGTCAACTAATTTGTCTATAACCAATTTTTTTTATAATTTGTTTTCTCATAGATACTTTAAAATCTAATTTCAGATGTTAGCAAGCAACACTAATTCCTCTTTCTTTAAATTATCAAACCCCTCCAGGTCTGGCGTTTTCAAAAATTTTTCATCAAATAATTTTGTAGAATTTTGTTGGCTAGTTATAATAAAAATACTGAATAAATTTTGAATAAGATATTTTCGTTATCCCGGACGAGCCCCCAATTTCTGTTACGGCCATAAATTACCTTTAAATTGCAGCCAACAAAAGACACAAATCAATAATAAAATTTAACAATATTTATCTTACAAAAGTTTACAAGAAATATTACACAAATATTACTGTCAATTTAACTGTCAAAATATAAGTCCAATCTTTTATCTTTATCTGTATCCGGAAATCTTTCGGAATCCAATCTGAATATTACGTTCACTACTAAGGTCACAATCCAGTATGATGTTGTTTGTAGAATAAAAGTGTCAATCCAAATGCTATGAATACTAATGTCTATCGATGTCTAAGTCTAAGTCTAAGTGTTTAACTTTAGTGTCTGTATATATATAGTTGTCACTGAAAATTCTAGAACAGTCTTTAATGGAACGTCCTAGAAAGGTACAACGGAAGTTTCTAGTAAAATGTAGAAGTTTATATAACGAATCTTTTATTAGAATCATTCTGGAAAGTTCCAATCATTCTGTATTGTTCCAGTGATTTTCAATCTACACAGTTCTAAGATTATTCTGTAAACAACTATCAGGCCACACAACACAAATCAGGCCAACATAAATAAATACAATAATTACAATATCATAACATTATGAATAGACACTAACAATATATCTCCCATGGGCAAACATTAAGAAGATATGGTTATAATTTTTAAGAGCGCTATGAATATTTATATATATATCAAAATGAAAGGATAGCAAGACGCAAGTGCCAAAATTAAAAAAAGTATTAATATTATTATTTTATTGCAAGATCAAGATAACCGCATAAAACAGTCAACGCTTAACATATATAAAAAACAAAAACGCTTAACCTATATAAAACATTAAGATAACTACTGTAAATTCAGAAATTATTGCGTGCATTTATTATTGCGATTTTGTCATTTTATACTTAAATGCAATTTTAATTTTTAAGATTTTGAGAAAAATCTTGTTTAATTTAAATAAAATATTTCAAAATGCGAATTATTGCGTTTACAACTCTGTCGCATTTTTCGAAATGATAAAAACCTCGCAATAATTTCTGAATTTACAGTAACAGACAGATTCAAATAGGCTATTGTTTATCGTAAGGCTTTCGACAATGAGCAAAACCAATATCGTACAGTCAGCTATAAAAGGCCAAGGCAGGACGAAATATATGAAACAATTCATATAACATTTTCGATTTTTGTCTACAATTTGCAATGGTTGAAACAATTGACCTGGTACGGTTTGGCATGTTTGGCATGTTTGGCCATTTTCGGTTGATATTTGTATACAATTTAAATGAATATAACATTTGGTTTCTAGAAACACTTGATTCATTGTTTTAAAACAAGATTCTTTGGTGTAAAAAAGTACCTTTAATATCATAAGTAAATTTATTTTCTGTAAATTTCCTTTTATGAAAGCTATATCACCTAAATGTAACTACCAAAGGGTAACATAACGTTGGTAGTAATTGGCCCTTATTTTCGAAATTTGCAGTTTTGACTTTAAATTTTGATATGATATTGCCTTTTAAATGATTTGATTAAAGCTGCAATACTAATTTTTGTATTGACGATGCCATGAAGATATGATATATTAAGTTAACAGTCTGTTTAGTATGGCGTTTAATATGGCGTTTAGGATATATTTGTTTAAGGGCCAGCTGAAGGACGCATCGGGTGCGGGAATTTCTCGTTGCATTGAAAACATGTTGGTGACCTTCTGCTGTTGTCTGCTCTATGATCGGGTTGTTGTCTCTTTGGCACATTCCCCTTTTCCATTTTCAATTTTATGGAATACTTGATGAGATTTTTTATTAGGTTAAATTACATTGAGGACATCCGTTTATTTTACATGCACATGATGAAAGACATTTTCGTTTAATTTTAATTTGATATTCAGATTCTATGAACATCCCAACAAGATGATTAACCAAATGACAACACAAATACAATAGGACCGAAACATACATATACGAAGAGCTAGTTTATTCTATTCCACAAACGACACACAATATTTTATGTTGACACGCTTGAACACATGTCTTATTATTTTGTTTTATTCATTAAGTCGTTTTTGTATGTATCAACATGATCCAATTTGTCAAATCGCTAATGAACATATTCATCAGTCAAAGAGACATCAATTCTAGTTAAAATTAAAAATAGAATTCTTTCATGGAGGTTGCATTGTCAGCCATTGTCTTAAAAATGTGCATGTTATACTGATGAATTATTGCTATCACGTGAAATATTTTTTTAGATAGGACCTGTTGCATTTGGATTATTTTGTAATTTAGTAGGATTTTTTTTAATATATCACCCATGGACTCATAGAAGAATAAAACGGATATTGTAAAGGAGCGTAGCAGGTATATACATATGTAAAGTATAATATGATAAAGCAAAAGACACATATTAGAAGTACAATAATATGATATATTACAAAAAGTTTATAAAAAACATTGAAATCAATATTCCTCGAAACCTTGTGATACAAATTTGATTTTAA
The DNA here is from genome assembly GCF_965363235.1 of Mytilus galloprovincialis. NCBI lineage: Eukaryota > Metazoa > Mollusca > Bivalvia > Mytilida > Mytilidae > Mytilus > Mytilus galloprovincialis. Next base: position 34,180,044 of record NC_134843.1, on the reverse strand, counting down.
AAATGATATGTTATAATTGCCAAATAAATTTATGTTTTATTGATATAAAACTTCGATCACTAAATAAGTTTTATTCTAGCATTGCTAGTCAAATCATCTAAAAGCTAGAAAAAGAACAGAAGAAAAAAACAAATCCGAGTAAATATAAGTGATTGTAACAGGCATAGTAATATTGTTTGCTTCTGATTTAGTTTTAGATGACCCATATGCACTGAACTTAAAAAAAATACAAAAAAAATAAAATAATTGTAAGTTCTAGTTCGCATGCACCTTGTCAATCAAATCAAGACGGATTTATAATCTAATAAAAGTCGTTTAATTTATGTTTTAAATGATTATAAAATTATTATGTGCATAATCAACAAAGTTCTTACAAAAGTCATTTGTTTAGGGCCTTCAATAGATTTGGTAGTAGGATGGGTCTCGAGAGAACATGGGTAAGTTTGTTTGTAAAATTATTAGAGTCTGGCGTATCAAATTATAATCCTGGTAACTTTGATAACTAATTACGAGTATCGTCGTAGGCTTTGTTTATTTTACCGTATGTGTTCTCTTTCCGTTTGTGAAAGTTAAGGAAGGTTGAAACTGGTCCTACATTTTTGATATTTTTTAAACCTGGCTACAATATTACAAATTTTACATAGAAATACTTGTGATAACACTATTAAGACAAATAAATATTTTTATTGTACCTTCCTTTACAATTTATGAAGTAATGACCCCTTAATAAACCTTATTTGTATTTAACGTCAATTTTGGTCAATGTTTTCCATACTTTCAATTGTTTTGGCATAATTACCCTTGGACGCCATCCTCGATCCAATTTTTTTTTTATGTTGAGGAATTCAACATTCGAATCTCTTGGCTACAAAACAATTTATATCATAGGTGGCGGCCAAGGTTTTCTGAAAGCTTTTAGATCTGAAATGCACAAAATCATCATATTTTAACAAAATGTAAAAAAATTGCTTCCTTTGTAGAATATTATGTTCTTTTATGAAAAGAACTGATTTATTTGGTATTAAGGCTTTTGAAATAGATCCATTTACAAACCGAATTGTGATCGTTTTAGTGTTTTATGATCAAGTTGATATTAAAAACCATTTTGTGCCATAAGACAGTGATAAGTGAATCTTGTCCTTTTGACTAAATGAGAATACTAAAAACGGGCGATGCATACATAGCATGGGATGCATACCATGTCGTCGCACGCGATCTCACTCCTTTTTAGTCTATGTGATATCTTAAGTTTTATTTATTATCTTTACGTATCTCTGTTTTAAGTATTAACGAGATTTGAATAAGGAAATACTACTGTTGGCTTGATATTATTTCTGATTATACCAGCCAAAAAAAGAGTTTCTAATTTTGCTCACTTTTATTTGCAGCTATAAGAAAAATAGAAAATATAGATGTGGTATTTCAAGAAATTACTTGCTTCAATATCGTATAATAATCGGTCTTCCTATGACGTTTTTTCTAATATCTGTGTATTAACGAAAAATTTGTCTTAATTAAATTTTAAGCTAAATTTGCAAAATTGTTATCCGTTTATCCAATTTTCAACAGTTGATGAAACCCTTATGTTTGATTTTATATCATGCTGCATGATTTTTTTTTAACACTGAATACTATTGTTGTATAAAAGTCAAGAGGTTTTAATTTTTCCAGCAATTGCATTTTGTTTCATAATGAATAATAACCAGTGTTCCTGATTTTAATTTTTTTTCATGTGTATCTTCATAACTTCATAAATTCATCACAAATTCTATTGAAATACAACAATACCTGCTTTAGATATCATCCTCAATGATATTCAACTTTGTACTTCTTTGGCTTTATAACTATTTTGATCTGAGCGTCACTGAAAAGTCTAATGTAGACGAACGCGAGTCTGGCGTATTAAATTAAAAGCAGGGTATGATGAAATCATAATCTTTCAGTCAGTTTAGTTGAAGTCTGGAGCTGGCATGTCAGTTAACTGCTAGTAGTCTGTTGTTATTTATGTATTATTGTCATTTTGTTTATTTTCTTTGGTAACATCTTCTGACATCAGACTCGGATTTCTCTTGAACTGAATTTTAATGTGCGTATTGTTATGCGTTTACTTTACTACATTGGTTAGAGGTATAGGGGGAGGGTTGAGATCTCACAAACATGTTTAACCCCGCCGCATTTTTGCGCCTGTCCCAAGTCAGGAGCCTCTGACCTTTGTTAGTCTTGTATTATTTTAATTTTAGTTTCTTGTGTACAATTTGGAAATTAGTATGGCGTTCATTATCACTGGACTAGTATATATTTGTTTAGGGGCCAGCTGAGGGACGCCTCCGGGTGCGGGAATTTCTCGCTACATTGAGGACCTGTTGGTGACCCTCTGCTGTTGTTTTTTATTTTGGCGGGTTGTTGTCTCTTTGACACATTCCCCATTTCCATTCTCAATTTTATTTACCTTTGATGACTATCAACCTCTGAAGGTTGCATCCTTCTTTATTTACTAAATATCTGAAAAAAGAAAAAAAAATATAAACTAACTTAGTGTACCGCTATAAACAAAATCCGAAAGTATTCTGGTTTGTTTTAGCTGACTATACAGCATTTGTTTTCGTATCGTTGAAGGCCGTACAATGACCTATACTAGTAATTGGTTATAACAACGCCTTTTTCATTATGTTAGATAATTGTCTCATTGTTAATCACACAACATCTCATTAAAATTTATAGTAGACAGATAATCTGTATGTGTAACAAAACGTAAAAAAAATTAACATATCAACACGAAAGTATGTTTTGCTACATATTTGTGTTTTTTTAAATACTAAAAAGGAAAATAATCTGCTTCAGCAATGTTTGATGGATATTATTTTGTTATGACAGTTTGTATATTTTCCTTCTGATCTTAGTGCTTTTTTTTAAATAATTTTCTATCTCATGGACAGGAACTGATATTCGAAAATATTAGGCAATGAAATGCAGCAATGTCGCGTCGTTATATTTATTTGCATCAGATTCAAAATGAAAAGCAAGCAAGTTGAGCTATCACAGTCAAACACAACGGGCGTCATTTACTGCCTGTTCATACAACGAGTTTGTTTACAAATCCGTCAAAGCTACCGTCTTAAATCTGCAACCTTTATAATAACAAAATTAAAAAAAAAATCCGGACCGGGCTAAAGTATAGCTATCTTACCAAAAACAACCGTAAAATTTCAGATAAAGTGTGAAATAATAAATAAAATGTCATCACTAACTGAATGAATGTTACTATAATACTTGAGGATAACTGACACAGTTACAAAAGATAAAGTTTGCTATATGATGCATTCACACATTTTGTTTTAAAGAAAGTGGAATATTTCTATACCTTTTCATAGTTTGTATTACGATCTGGACATTGAAATATTTTGGCTACAGGCATCCTTTTAGCAATGTGCATCTGATGCAGTAACCTTGGTACTATTATTGGTTTTAACGACGATGTTTTTTTCCTTCAGCTTTTTGTCACCTATTTTGGATCCTAATGAAGATTTCTTTATTCTGTATGCACAAAAAATACAAATTGCTATACATGTGTATATCAACTTTAAACTGAATTACAAATGCAAAATAATACAGAATGGTAATATATGCTCTATTAAGGATCGAGTTAAAACATATTTAAATTTCCCAATGCTTAACTTCAGCATAATGAACATTTGAAAATATTTAAATACAAAAATAAATTTTGAATTTAAATTATTGAAGTATCTGAATGTTGATAACATGAAAATCTATGATGTAAATTAAAAATCCTTAAAATACTAACGAATGCCTGTACCAAGTCAGGAATATGACTGTTGTTATCCATTCGTTTGATGTGTTTGGACTTTTGATTTTGCCTTTTGATTTTTGATTTTCCTTTTTGAATTTTCCTCGGAGTTCAGTATTTTTGTGTTTTTACTTCTTTCTACCACAACATTTGTGTATTTCGAACTGATTAAACGATATCTTATGTCGGTATCTCAACTCAAAAGTGACTTTTTTCGCGATCTTTAGATACCAGAATACAATGTAATAGTATAATCTGTAATTTTATCGATTGTTTTTCATTATTTTGTTGACGTTACGTGGATTTGCATGACTTGTACAATGTGGAAAGACTTACCATAATTTATGTTAACTTTATTTGTCTTTTCTTCATAGATTTGACTGAAACAATGTCATGAATGTGGAAAGGCTTACCATAATTTATGTCAACTTTATTTGTCTTTTCTTCATAGATTTTCGAGATTTGTACATCGATAAGCTATTGTTGCCTGAATTAATTCAAATAATAAGGATAATTATCTATTTCATATGTTACAATATTTTCATACTGTTTAGTAAAATTCAAAATGCATAATCGGTCTTAAGCCTTTTTTCAAACATGTATACTGATAGAAAGGTTATCAAATTATAAACCGTACATAATTAAGAAAACCACATGAATAATTTCCTCTTCAATCAATTTTACATTTTATTATAGTTTTGGTCATTGTTCATTAAATGCTTTATTTTTTTGTAGGGCAGTCTTTTGTTGACTGTGGTACTGGTGGCTTTCCTCCCAAACATTTCAAGTTTACAAATAAATTCCACTGATCAAGAAACAAACTGTTTTGAGAGAGGCATCAATATAAAATGTTTCAAGAAATTTCTACAACCGGCAGCAGTTACTCTGAATGATACAAGTTCCACAAATTTCCTAAATGCATTGTATCGAAAGATAAACAGTGAGGCGGATACAGCTTCTAAATCTCGCCATAAACGAAGGGCTGCTAAAAAACTAGTACGACGGGAAATAAGAGCAGGTCCATACGAAACCAACTTTCTATGTTATGCACTTGCCGTACAGAGGCTAAAAAAACATTTTGTAAGTATTATTGTAGTCAGACACAGACGTGCGTCTTCTATTTTCATATATTTAAACATGTTATTATGCATTATGGTTATGTACTTGCTATAAAAAGGTTAAACAATAATTTTGTAAGTACAATTTGAGTTCGACACAGACTTGCGTCCTACTTGTGTATATATTTTAACATGTCAATGTTAATGACTTATTGTGCTTTTAAAATATTTTACTTTTTTAAGAAGACGGAAACCAGAATGTTATACAACTTGTTCAAAATTGAAACATCTTAATTTTTTAGGCGAATGTCATAAGGCCTTTAATTGGTATTTGTAAACAGATCTTTTAGAATATATCAGCGTCAATTGACAAAGTATATGTAATGTGACGCCATTCCGTCAATTTCGGTGAAGTCCGAGTTCGTTTTTATATAAAAACAAACTCTCTTGTTTAACAAGTCAATTATAAAGATAAAAAATCTTCAAAAATACAAGGCATAAGCGAGTTTTCAAGAGGAGATATCGGAAAAAATTGAAAGACTTGCTTTTGACTTAGAACTAATATATTGACAGAGAAGATTATGCTTCAAATCCGTGCCGATTCAGCATACAAATTTTCAGGTTATCGAATGCTTTGAAGCGTTTATGTTATTGCTAGGAAATGCAGACAGCCGAAGATTTTTTTGCAAAACTCATGAATTAAAATTACTTTGATCATCAATGTATAAAACAAATTGACAGCTACAGAATGCCAATGAAACATGAAAATAAAAGGTTTGATGTAGAACGATGCACATTCAAAACTCTTTATTACAGGAGACTTCCACAAAACATCGAAAATCACAAAACAACAAGAATATTTAAAAAATGAAAATTCTATCCCGTTTGTACAATTATCTTTACGATATGTGTTTAATAATAACGTTTGATTCAAATGTCGACCTCCTTTTTTGTATGTTTGTATGATTACACCCTGTTTATATTGGGTCATCAGGTATTCCAGCACATTAAATCGCCAACCATAATCTCTTGATAACAGGGCAAAATTGAAGCTAAAAAATATTCAAACAAAACAATAGAATTAATACCAAAACCCGCATCAATAATTTCATATTTAAAAATTGCAGGGAATTCGCCCAGATAGGAGTACATATGACATCATTGCAATAATTCACACAGGTAGTCCTCGAGAACACGGAGGGCCAGCTTTCTTCTCATGGCACAGAATTTATTTGTTGTTGTAAGTTTAAGTTTATAGGGTTTAGAATATAATTGTGTTCTTACTTATACATGCTGATATGTCATGGGTTTTGATTTAAAGTTAAAAAATATTAGTGTGCTATGCATTTCTATGATAAAATAAATTTCCACAGAGGTAAAACTTTAATAATAAACTCAGTGCATTATTTATTTATATATACGTATTTAAGAAGTCAATGAAGAATAAAAAAATAATGAGATTTATCACCAAATGAACCTAACACGCGTTGCAAAATTAGTTTGACCAGTTTAACCTTTAATCTAATCTACAAACACAAAAACTAAACTGATAATTAATGTATTATGATTCAACTGATTCTTTACAAGCTAATCTTGCTAATAAGAGTCTTGATATAAACTTTCTTCTTTACTACGTTTTCTTAATATATATGAGTAAGCTCTTTTAACAAACAATGAATTATTAGTTTAATCACATTTCAAGAAGGGATTTACATTGTCGAAGGTCACTTGTTGAACTGAAATATCGTTCAGTACTATTTCATTTCTTGTGAATGTGTATTTATGATTTATTTCATCTTTTATCAATATCGATCGGTACACAAATTTTATGACTTTATATATCTTTAAAATTTGTAACACTTAACCTAGCACCACTTTGTCTTGCTAAGTAAAGTTATTGTTCTTTTTTATTTTGATTATTCATTCTTTAAAATTTAAAAACAATTAAACCTTAACACTGACCATAACTGTTTAAATTAGTATTAATTATATGGAACACAATTTGAGCCTTCATTGAATACTATTAACATACATGCAATTGTTTGCACCTGTCCTAAGTCAGGAATCTGATGTACAGTAGTTGTCGTTTCTTTATGTAGTTCATACGTGTTTCTCGTTTTTATATAGATTAGACCGTTGGTTTTCCCGTTTGAATGGTTTTACATTACTAATTTTTGGGGCCCTTTATAGCTTGTTGTTAGGCTCCGTGTTGAAGGCCGCACCTTGACCTATAATGGTTTACTTTTATAACTTGTTATTTGGAAGGAGAGTTGTCTCATTGGCACTCATACCACATCTTCCTATACATATGATATCAGTTGTTTGTTACAGATTCACAATTCGTTAAAAGTCAATTCTCCTTTGACATGGTTGTCTGAATGTGAGGCATGTCTTTTAACATCCTTAGTATACATACGTCAAAAAGATAGCAATTACTTCTTAGCAAGCAATATCAGAAAACATTATGATGCAATATACATCTTTAAAAGAACAATATTTAAATTAACATTCCATTCAATAACTTTTTCCAATATATTAAAATGATCATAAGGTAAACTATCTTTAATCCATATATAAATATATTTGACATGAAACGGCAAACTGTATATTGTAATTGTTCTTAACAACTTAGAAGATCTGACTGCCTACATTTATATATAGTATAATAAAACCAACCCTTTAAACACACAATTTATTGTACGTGCGTGTGTTACAATAAAACCAACCCTTTAAACAAACAATTTATTGTACGTGCGTGTGTACCCAATATATTTAAACCAAAAAAGAAAGAATACTGTATAAAAAACATTTTTTAACATACGTAATATAACTAATTTATAGGGAAAAATTTAAAGACGAAACGGAAAAAATATAAAATTCTGAAAGATGGAAAACAACGAAATGAATGATTGAAAAATAGAGATACTAAATTTGAGTTCTGTGCTGGGAAGACTGAAGAATCTTATATCAATAAAAAGAGACAAACATTTTTTTAATTAAAGAATGATTTACTTACAAGAGTTAATTATAAAAACTGACAAAATCGAACGCTTTCAATCAACGAAACAAGGGAAAAAAAAGAAATGCATATTTTTGAGTTTGTACCGACATTTTCCCGAAGAAACTGATGGGTTAAATTTGAAGTTAAAGAATACTTAATATCACCTTTTAATTTGTCTCTACCCTAATTTCAAAATATATTAGTTTATTTAAATCAAAAAATTGTTCGTACTTTTTCCTCCTGCTTTCAAAATGAAAATTAAACAAAAAAATTCTAGTGTATTTAGCACTTATGGTATGTGTTCCCTATTTGGTGAAAGAGGTCAACTATTAAAGCAATGAAAAAATAAATGAATCATCCTTATACATGAACAAAAGATTGAAATGATTATTCCTTGTACATGAATGAATTGTATCTTTAGGCATTGTAAATATAACATAAATCATTACACACAGTATTTGAACTGCTTGTAATCTTATTTTCAGATATGAAGCTGCATTGCAATCTGTTTTTGGTCCAGGTGTAACTACTCCATACTGGGACTCCACGTTAGATGAAGCTATGGGAAAACGACAAGCAAGGACAATTTTGTTTTCAAACAAATATTTTGGGACACCTTTTGGCGAGGTTACCGAAGGATTTTTTGCAAACTTACCTGGAGCTAAAATAAGACGTAATGTCGGTGCGACTGCAAACCTCATTACTAAGAAAGCAGTAGCGCTTGTTCTATCAAGAAAAAGGCATAGTCAGATTGTGCGAAGGGAAAAACTGAAGTATTTTTGGGAAGGCTATCACAATAGTGTACACCGTTGGGTAGATGGAAACATGGCAAGCGGGCCCATTGCTGCATTCGATCCAATATTCTGGTGTCATCATGCGTATATTGACTACGTCTGGGAATTATTTAGAAAACGCATTAGGAATGCCCCTGCAGATTATCCATTAGGTTTTCCAGAGCAACCTCCAGATGGTCAAATGAGGTTTAACAGTTACATATACCAACCAAATCCACCGATTACAAATCAACAAGGTTACAATAATAAATATGCACGTCTTCGACGATATGATCCCGCGCCATCATGCAAAAACCTCTGTTCAAATAGTGAAGATCTATATTGTAACAGAGAGAAAGATATATGTGTATCTCTGGAGAGAGTAAGTGGAGAAACAATTGCACAAGATGCAATCGCCTACCCGTTTTCTGCTTTTAGTGTGCCCCAAGGCCCAGATAATATAACATTACAAGGTATGAAACAAGCTATACTTCAAGAACTGCCGGCTGGCACTCCTCTGAATTTGTTTGAGGTAACTGATATCTCTCCTAACACGCGTGCTATTTCTGTTTTCGACGTTTAAAATACTGTTGTATTAATGTTATCTAACATTGGCACTTACTGCGTTTGTTTTCAATATGCCCATTGTTAACCTACATAAACGAAAGTGTTATATATCTTTCCTAACACTCGTGCTGTGTCTGTTTTCGACGTTTAATAAGAGTTGTATTAATGTAATTCATCATTGGCACTTGCTTAATTTACCTTACTGAGTTTGTTTTCAATATGCCCATTGTTAACCTACTTAAAAAAGTGTTATTTATCTCACCAAAGTGAGGTACTAGTAAACAAAGTTCTTAAACTGAAATATTTTTTTCTGTTCTGTTAGTGGTAGACCGGACTCATCTTTCCTTATGCCGGTGTCACACATTGTCGTATAGACCGGCGTGCACCAGACGTACATAGAAAATTGACAAAGTCTGTTTACGTTAGTTGCACGCCAGAGGAACACTCAGCAATCGTTAAACGTTGAAATTCAAAGGTATACGTTTGGTGAACGCTATAACCCCCGGAAATTTTTTTGCGGCTTAAAAATTTTCATCCAGCTCAAGCGTTTGTCAAGCGTGTATCTCTTAGCTACACGCACGTAATACATACGCTACAAGATAGTGAATGTATGTCAGTATGATATGAGGTAAATGCCATTTAGACAACAAAACAACAACACAACAAGAAAGGACAATAGTTATCAAAGGTATCAGGATGATAATTTAGTACACCAGACGCCCGTTTCGTCTACATAAAACTCATCAGTGACGATCAGATCAAAATATTTATAGAGCCAAACAAGTATAAAGTTGAAGAGCATTGAGGATCCAAAATCCCAAAAAGTGGTGCCAAATACGGCTAAGGTAATCTATGCCTGGGATAAGAAAATCCTTAGTTTTTCGAAAAATTAAAAGTTTCGTAAATAGGAAATTTATAAAAATGACAACATTATTGATATTCATGTCAACACCGAAGTGTTGACTTCTTGACTGGTGATACACTCGGAGACGAAACTTCCACCAGCAGTGGCATCGATCCAGTGGTGTAAATAGTTATCAAAATTGACAACTGAAGCTATGATTAAACAAGATTCTTAGTTCACATCATTGTTTTTGCCAAAACAATAAATGCAGATCAATTATGACTAAACCTGGTTCAACCTATCATTTGTTTTTCTAAAAATGACCAGTATCAAGTCAGGAAAAAGGCAGTTATAGGACGTATCTATATACGTTGCGTTTCTGTTGCAGTTAAGTGTTTCTGTGGATCCGTTTTTTGCCTATTATAGTTGATGTGTTTCTCTCAATTTTGGTTTGTAACCCAGATTTGTTTTCTCTTCATCGATTTATGAGTTTTATTAACAGCGGTATACTACTGTTACTTTTAATTTAAAGGCATCAGAAAAGTATTGTTTATCTGACTTATCTAGATAATTATTAAAAGAAATGCTACGGTTACAAATGAGAGAACTTTCCATCTAGTACGGCAGATTTGTGAAAAATTGTGCACCTCCTGCTACAAGCATGAAATTTGGCGTATGCCTTCCTCAACTATTACCTATTTATTTTAGATAGGGAGGCATTTGACAAAAATGTCTCACTTCCGGTAAAATCCAAAATGGCGGACATCATACTTAAATCAGCCAAGTATACGAGGCGCGTGTGTGAAAAGGTGTTTTTATAATGCTGCTATAATAATATTTGGTACCAACCTTTGCTATGTACTACTTTTGGATATATTATATAGATAAGATGTCTTTAGAAATCCTACTTCCGGCAAAATCCAACAAAGCGGACAATGTACTTAAATAAGCTTATTTTTTAGGGAGGGTGATTGAAATGTGTTTTGACGTATTGCTACTATCATTAAATTGTACAGGAACCTCTCTTTGATGCTGCTTATGAATATAATGTATAAGACATTAACTCGAGTAATTCAAGCCCTTTCCGTGTCCTATTTTCTCCCACACGAGGGCTTGAACTCCCTATGATCATTGGCCGTGTCGCCTGCTCTCTGAGAGAGTGAGCCAATCGGTGGCGATCAGGATAATGAGTCTGCGCAACTGCCTTGTAGTTATCCTACCAAACACGTGTATTCAATTAACACAAATCCGATAATAATTAATTAACATGAATTAACATCAGTTTACATCATTTAACATCAATTAACATCCGGAACTCCTCCTTCTTTAGCTGCCAACTTTAATCAAAATTCCCATATTGCATAGCGGTGTGAATTTTCCAGTTGACGGTCTTTATTGAGGAAGACGTTCATGCGTTAATGTAGCCTTCGTAGTCTTTTACACCATTACTGCCGGTAATACTCAAAATGGCGGACATAGAAATATCATTATTTTATTTTTGATATTCAACTTTTTTTCAAAATGTAAATGTTTTTTTTTGTGTGCTGGTCATTAAACTTTAAGCTTTAAGTTATCCTCTAAACCACGTATTCTATTCTATAGTTAATGTTAAAATACAAAGTTAAGACTTCCGGTAAATAAAACCAATATGGCGTAAATTTCAAAAACTAGTCCTCAGTCCATATCTTCGATTTAGAGTTTTGGATAGAGTGATTAAAATAAAATAAAACTACTTGAGTACTAAAACATTTTTTAAATTACTGATTTATGGCCGCAAAAACATGTTTATTCACTATCGGAGAGATGCATTTACAAAGACCGTGGTATTGTTTCTTACATCAATAATGTACAAGCTTCTGATAAGGTGAAGAGGTCTCACAAAGAGTTGTCCAAAAGAGGGACGAAAGATACCAAAGGAACAGTCAAACTCATAAATCTAAAACAAACTGACAACGCCATGGCTAAAAATAAAAAAGACAAACAGAAAAACAATAGTACACACGACACAACATAGAAAACTAAAGAATAAACAACACGAACCCCACCAAAAACTAGGGGTGATCTCAGGTGCTCCGGAAGGGTAAGCAGATCCTGCTCCACATGTGTCTCCCGTCGTGTTGCTTAAGTGATTACAAATCCGGTAAATAGTCTAATTCGGTAGGTCATATTCATGAAAGGGAAGGGGATTGTAGTTACGACGTAAGGAACATATCCGATATCATTTGTGAAACGGTTATTCCATAACGGTCAACCAACTCGTGATGGCGTCCGTAAAATTTACGAAGGGATGATTTCAACTTCACCATTTGGAACTCTTGGTTTAATAGCTTCCTTGTGAGCAGCAAACCTCTATCAAGAAAATCATGATAGGAAATGCAAGCACGGGAATATCGTATCAATTGGGAGATATATACCCCGTATGCAGGTGCTGCTGGAATGTTGCTACTTAGAAATGGAAAGTTCACAATTGGAAAGCTGAAATCATCTCTTTTGTCGTAAAGTTTTGTTTTCAACCGACCCTCATTGTCTATTTCTAGATGTAAGTCAAGATATGAAGCCGACTTAACTGTATCTGTAGTATCCTTTATCTCTAGTTCGATTGGATAGATGCGTTCCACATAGTCACCAAATTTTGAATTGTTTAGTGAAAGAACATCATCTATATAGCGGAAAGTAGAGTTAAAGGATATTGCTAACTTCTTATCTTTCTTCCTAAGAAGTTCCTGCATGAAGTCAGCCTCATAATAATAAAGAAACAAGTCGGCGAGTAGAGGGGCACAGTTTGTTCCCATTGGAATGCCGACAGTCTGTTGAAAAACACGTCCTTCGAACGTAACAAATATGTTGTCAATCATGAAATCAAGCATCTTGATAATATCAGTTTCAGAGAATTTTTTGTTTGAATCAGAGTGATTCTTTACAAAGTAGGATTTATCCCTCCCTAAGACAAGATACTTGTATCTACGTTGGCCATTCTTTTTTATGAAGCAAAGTAATATCAACTCTTTCAATTTGTCTTTTAGTTTGGAATGTGGAATACTTGTGTACAGGGTAGAAAAGTCAAATGTTTTAATACTGTTACAAGATGAAAGAGAGTTAGATTGTATGTACTCTAAAAGATCTTTTGAATTTTTAAGTATCCACATCTGATTCACGCCACCTCTAGAATAGGCAGTTTCACAATAACTTGGAAGCCCGTCTTTGATTGCTGATAAAATAGATGTTAATAATTTAGAAAGAGGTTTCGTGGAGCACTTGGAAGACCCAGCAATATACCGTTGTTTGTAAGGACACTTATGTAGTTTAGGTATCCAATACAGTGATGGAAGATCCAGTTCTTCATCTTTGGTTGAAATTCCAAAGGAACATAGAACAGACCTATGATTATCCAGGATTTCCTCAATGGATCATATTTTCCCCTTCGCAATTCATAAGCGTCTGGATTAGTAAGCATAGGAAAAAATTCCAAGCTTGTTACTCATCCACACCCACTATGGCATTTTGCACGTTTTACATGCTGAAAAAAAACTAGACCGCGTCGTTCAAATAGCATTAATAAGTCTTTCCTCTTCCAAAAAAATGTTTTCTTGCTTCGTAAACCCCATCTGATAAGTTTGTTCGATCTTACTACAAAACCACGTATCGTTTTATCAATGACATTATCAAATCCATATCTGGTGATGTTGGCTGATCAATCATCATTCTAAATCATAAAGTCACATCTTCAAACGCCATTCATGTCAACAACAAAGTTCTCTTTCAAGTAAATGTGCATTTGAAAGGTTATGGATAGATATATATCTAAAGTTTTTCCGACTTCCATTGCAAGCCAAAGTTCGTCTGCCCCTATGTCACGGAATTACGAAACAGCAATGACAGCAACATCAGTATAGACTGTTCGAGTCATGACTCAGTTAAGTGGGTGTATCACTGCATCAGACACATGTATCTTGATTCTAGTATAAACCTCTTCATGTTAACATGGGGCTAAACAGGAAACACCATCATGTGGTGGATAACACAGAACATCCTGATCATTTGTTTCTACCACTTCCTTTTTCTCAAAATCTATTGAGCAAGCTCCGGTGAATAAAAACTAAAAAGTTCTTTCTTAATATTGTCATCTCTCAGAAAACTTTGTCAGTTTTGAGAAATTTGTTTTGACCCTGGATTCGTCTATGTATTCCCTTTCCCCTAAATGCTCTTGTTTCTTGACGCAGCCTTCAAACTACCGGTATTGTCTATGTACGCATCCGAGACTACATCCACTGTCGTAACAGTTTCAAGGTGTTTCTTAACGAGTATGATGATAGGGTATTATGCCATTACCTTAAACAAACCCGTGAAATTGTTACAAGAGTGGTTGAAGTCTTGGAAGCATATGGTAGTTGAAGCAACACATGTTCAGGATATTTTATCTTAACCACAACGAGATGTATTTCAGGTTACGCACCATATTCACATTTTAAAAAACTGACACTCTAATCACGGTGCATGTGTCTGATGCAGTGAAACACGAACTTAAACGAGTCATTATTCTAATACTAATGATGCTGTCATTACTGTTTCGCTATTCTGTGACATAGGGGTAGACGAAATATGGTTGTGTTTAGAATAGGGAAGACAATAACAATCAAAACGAAGGAGTAAACAAAGACTTAAAAAAACCAAAGGACATTTACATCAACAGTTATATATTAATAAATAAGAAACAACACGAACTTAACTAAAAACCGGGAGTGAAATCATGTGCTCGAAAAGATTCGGATAAATATCTGTCAATGACCTTCCAAATGCACTAGCGATGAGTGATCACACACACACATATTGTTATCCATGTATTTACCGGTTGTGACACAGTTATCTGTTTACACGAAAAGGGGGGGGGGGGGGGGGGACTGCGTGGGAGATATTGATAGTATTTGAAGATGTGACTTAACATAAAGAATGATAGTTGATCCGCCTAAATCACCGGTGTTTACTGTATGATCGCACAAACTTATCACATGGGGTTATCATGGTTAACAAAGCAATAAATAACTATTTACGCAAAAGAGAATGCTAATTGTGGCTATTCCCTCAACTTAGTCTAGTTTTTTCAAGCAAGCAGAACGAACAATATTCCAAGACACGTATTTAGGGGACGAGCTTGAAATTGGCTCTTATGCTACCGAGTACATGGGCTAATGGAAACGAAGGGACAAAGGGAATCATTTTAAAAACTCTTTCTGAGGCCTTATCATTTTGTCAGATTGCGGATGTAAGAAAGGTTGTCGAGGTTGTTGTTTATATGGCAAATCAAGTATCCCGTTCCCTGCGAAGTGTGCATGTGGTGGTGACTTGGAATTGACATATTTTTTTGGCCAAATAGTGGTACTTCTTTTTTAAAATGTTTTAGTACTTTAGTGATTTTATTTTGTTTTAATCAATCTATCCATAGCTCTACATCGAAGATATGGATTGAGGACTCATCTTTGACATTTACGCCATATTGTTTTTTTTTATTACCGAAAGTGTTAACTTTGTATTTAAATATCAATTATAGAATATGATTAGTGGTTTAGAGGATAACTTTAAGCCAAAAATTTAATGACCACCACAAAAAAAAAAAAACACCCTTTCTTCACATTTTGAAAAGAAGCTGAATATCAAAATAAAAAAATAATATTTCTGTGTCTGCCATTTTGAATATTACCGGAAGTAAGGGTTTTTAAGACATATGTCTTATACATTGTATCCCTAAGAAGCACCAAAGAAAGGTTCCTGCACAATTTAATGATAGTAGCAATATGTGAAAACACATTTCAATCACCCTCCCTAAAAATAAGCTTATTTTAGTACAATGTTCTCCATGTTGGATTTTACCGGAAGTAGGATTTTTAAAGACATCTAATCTGTATAATATATTCAAAAGTAGTACATAACAAAGGTGTGTACCAAATATTATTATAGCAGCATGATAATAATACCTTTTCACATAATAGCCTTCGATATTGCGCCGATTTAAGTTGGATGTCCGCCATTTTGGATTTTACCGGAAGTGAGACATATTTTTAAATGCCTCCCTATCTGAAATAAAAGACTAGTAGTTGAGAAAGGCCTATGCCAAATCTCATGCTTGTAGCAGGATGTGCACAATTCTTCTGAAATATGCTTGTAGCCGCTGGATTAATCAGTGAAAATCATCAATGCAAATAAAATGACGCAACGGAATGATAAAATGTGAAACCAATCAAAATTGATAACCAAATGCCTGATTTGTACAGGAAAATAAGTCAGATTAAGAATGATCTTATTTTCAATTATTGGTCAGAAGTATAACCACTTCAATGAGTGATTCGCCAAGGCTCATATCCCACTCAAGTTTTGTTTAAATAAGCGACCATTTGAGCCTATAAAATGCTATCAATGTTTGTTTAAGAATCTACCTGGGCAAGGATCGACTTTCCGAATTATTTTCCTCTAAGTTGAATTAGTTCAGTATTTTTGTGATTTTACTTTTTAGGTGATGGTCTATTTTTGTATATTCAAAAAAGGGTTACTGACGGGCGGAAATGTGGTAACTCTTGGTCTGCATCCCTCTGGCAGCAAAATATTTGCCAAAGATAGGTCTCCAGTTAGTTATGCGAGATCAACAAGTACGCAGCCACGTCCGGTTAGAATGGGTGCACATTGAGAACCCTTGCAATGATTTTTTAATGGATTCGATGGCTTTCATTTGCAAGGCAAAAGTTTCTGCACCTCTGCAATATACCGTCATTTCCAATGGAAGTCATATTTTTTACCCTGATTTTTATCCCGAACGGTCTCTGTCATAGAACTTACCAGTTGAATTTATTGTTAGTTTTTTCATTGTCCTCAACATTCATGAACTATTTGCCATTGATCCTTAAGCAATCAATAATTTATCAATCAGACCAAGTGACATGGCGGGAATTAAATTGTATTGATTGATTTCCACGTCCAGATAAACGCGAGTAGGTTTTGCATTGTCGTCTTGAAAAACGGATGATTCAGCTTATCGACATGATGATAAAAATGAATCGTTTCTATGGTATTTAGAATGTCATCTTGGTATTTTGTCCATAAAGGATACAGGCAATAACCTGCATATTAATTCTAAAGTCATAAGAAAAAACACATTCCAATACTGGTACACCACAAAAACCAAAAGCTATGTTATATATTCTAGATATGTGGGGTATCTTTTCATACTAACACATGGTATGTCTTCGACAGGCTTCAGCAAGAAACTAATTCTATCGAGCTGATCAACATAAGAGAAATATTCAATCTTGCTGACCGTGAAGGGTTTCCGCCTTATCTTGGAGTATTTTTTTTGTAATCTTCCTTCTCGTGGTCAACCAACTGATTCAGTCTGTCAGATAACAAAGTGTGATTTACATCAAAATTGATATCTATGGCTAAATCAGTTGTTAAACCACGTTCTGAAATCAATTGGATTAAGCAACTTGACAGATAAAGCTCTGGAATTTTGAGCAGATCCTTCTACATATGTGACACTCTTGTGTCGCTTTGGAAGCAATACACAGTTAGGAGTTTGGTTTCGCATTTTGAGCCATATTTATTGTAGACAGCTGAGTACTAATTTAGCCTTCAAAGAGGATTTATAAGAAAATCCAGATTATTTTTACATGTTTAATGGGCTATTTTATATTGGAATCTCCAGTTGTTACTGTAAAGTAAGCAGGTAAATGAAGATAAATTATATCAGTTTTGAATTAGATGATCATATACTGTGGATTCACTAAGTTTCGTGAATACCAATTTTCGTGGATTGAGGAAACATTGGCATTTTCGTGAACTTTTGATTTCGTGGTTTTGCGAATATAAACTGTAAACAACCTTATAGAAAATATAAAACTCGTGGTTTATCTATAACAACGATATCAACGACAATAAGTATCCCACGAATATCAATGAATCCGCAGTTACGGTAGAAGTTTAAAAAAGATTGGGGACACCATGAAGTATATAACAAATTCATACAGTATTTTTACAGTGAGTATTCATGAAAAAACTGGAAAACAGTTTTGTAAATTATGTTTATAATTCCAACGAGTCGTTTACCCGCTACTATATTTATTGTATAATCTTGTCTGCCCGCTCTCTATCCATTGACAAGCTACATATCTTAATCATGTCGAAAACTAAATTGTATAGTGATAATGAATATACTTATTTAACAGATATAGTTCGATACTTTTTCAAATAAATGTTCAAAAACAATACCTTCCAATGAGATGATGATATCCATCTTACTGCCAATTCTAGGACAGACCCCGCACAAACATTTTAAAGTAAATATTTTGTTGAGACAGGAACATTATTATGATTAAATAAAACCCAAATAAAATGACTCATTGTTACATGTATCAATCAGTCTGGTAATGATTGAATATGTTAATGTAGATCAGAATATATAATAAGTAAAAACCACATGAAATTGTGGAAGATAGATTTGGATAGGAAATACATTCACGACATAACCTTTAACTTTTTCCAAAAGCATTTATTCAGTTTAGAAGATTATGGCATGACACGGGTTATGTTCTTCTCATATATGTTATGATGGTATGATACTAAACCCCTAACGGGAAGGATTGTGCCTGATGTTCATATGATGAAATCATAATCTTTCAGTCAGTTTAGTTGAAGTCTGGAGCTGGCATGTCAGTTAACTGCTAGTAGTCTGTTGTTATTTATGTATTATTGTCATTTTGTTTATTTTCTTTGGTTACATCTTCTGACATCAGACTCGGATTTCTCTTGAACTGAATTTTAATGTGCGTATTGTTATGCGTTTACTTTACTACATTGGTTAGAGGTATAGGGGGAGGGTTGAGATCTCACAAACATGTTTAACCCCGCCGCATTTTTGCGCCTGTCCCAAGTCAGGAGCCTCTGGCCTTTGTTAGTCTTGTATTATTTTAATTTTAGTTTCTTGTGTACAATTTGGAAATTAGTATGGCGTTCATTATCACTGGACTAGTATATATTTGTTTAGGGGCCAGCTGAAGGACGCCTCCGGGTGCGGGAATTTCTCGCTACATTGAAGACCTGTTGGTGACCCTCTGCTGTTGTTTTTTATTTGGGCGGGTTGTTGTCTCTTTGACACATTCCCCATTTCCATTCTCAATTTTAAGTAAGCCGGTACTCAACATTGTAATAACCTCAGCAATTTCAGTTTTATTCATCCTTTTCTTAAATCATTTTTTAATACATATTGAAATGTACTACTGAATTACTTCAAAAAGAAACAAAATTATATAATATAGTGCCTAATATAGCAACTCATGTTGAAGTTCGTTAACCTCTACGTGGATATCTAAGGCAATCAGTTGTGCATGCACATTTTGCAAACAATGCCTTTAATAAAAGTATCATGTTCGTGTTTCAGTGAACCTAACTGCTGAGTTGATCATAGTATCAAACAATACAATGACAGGTGTATTAGCATTTTAACATAATGTGTCGTATTATGATGTGAAAATATTACTTTCGATAATTATATGTGTCGATCCTAGAGACTGTTCTGTTATTTGTTCTATTGACCTTTTTGTCTGCTTTCTATTCGTGTTAAGACGGAGACGACTGTTAATATCAGTTTAAACCTTAACAGACTGTTTTATTCCCTTTTCAGGGGGTTCCACTGACCACACGGTATGCTTGACTTAAGGCCAAGAAAATAGCATGATGTTTTTTTTTATCGTTAAGGATGAAGATTTATACGTTATGCATAGATGTACTTGTTTTTCTCTCGGTAATTTAGCCTTCAATCAATGCCTAGGTCAAGATCTATAATATAATCATATACTAGTATGAAAATTAAACCGATGCTTTCAAATGAATTTATTTAATTTTTTTGTTTCATATTTAGTTTTGTTATTAAATAAAATATTGACCATTTTTCTTTTTCTTTCACCAGTGGATAATTGTCTAGTTGGCAAAAATTTTATATCGACTTTTTTATGTACTAGGAAGATTATTTTTAAATGTTTTTTTTAAGTATTCACGTAAACCTGAATGATAAAAACATTTTTTCCCCGGTAATACCCTTTAAATAATGACATTTTCATTGGACACTCTAAATGCAGTGCTTCAAATGAATATTGATTTCAACTTTTATTAGACCGGTCATTGACAGTTGATATGTGTACATAATTAGAGATACCAATTTACGTTACCAATACCGCCTCTCACAAAACATAAAACTTATTATAATGTTTCAAAAACGGTTTAATAATTGTTTTCTCCCTTATATTGGTTGATGAGAATTGTTTAATCTGCTTTTATGAAATAACATCAGAAACAATTGTCTATAAAATAAAATTATTCCCTTCAAATTTTGCAAAATTGTGAAATGTCAACAAATATATTCTACATCAAAACTATAAAAAGGTATCCTAATTATGGATTCTTGTTTGCACCCCATTTAGCTAGTCAATCAAAACCAGACGGATTGATACATATACTAATTGATAAATGATAATTACGCATAAAAAGGAAAGGAGATGTGGTATGATTGCCAATGAGACCAAAGTTCAAATAAAGTAGATGTAAGCAATGTGCATATTTCAACATTTTTTTCCATTTAAAAGTCATTGTTCGGGGTTTTCCACAGCATTGGTAACAAGATGCATCTCGACGAAACATTGGTAGGTATAATTAAATTTAACCAGTACAATTGTATAATTTGTAATTTTACGAAGTGTGTCCTACTCCTGATTGTGACATTTTGGCTGAATAGGGATTCAAAAAGCGGATGAATCGATCATTTCAAGAGATGCTTACTTTGCAAATATACTGATCTCACACTTTATGGAGGTTATGCTTTCCCGTTTGAATGATTTTACAATGGTTATTTGTGGGCCCTTTATAGCTTATTTTCGATGTGAGCCAAGGATCCGTGTTGAAGACCGTACCTTGACTTATAATGCTTTTTTTTATTAATTGTAACATGTGTTACTTGGCTAGAGAGATGACTAATTTGCACTCATTTCACGTGTATTTATATCTATCAGTTTTAATTGATTTACCTTGATGCATGTGTTTAACATGTTAATTTCATCACATTAAAAGTTTACTTATATTTGAGCTAAGATATGATCACACCCAATCAATCTCAAAAGATTGCATCCATATACATGATTTTATCCTTTTATGTTTTCATATTATCCTGATAACTATTCTGGATAGAGACATACTTAAAATATTAAACATGATCAAATGGACAAGTTAATTACGTTATATCGCCGAAATTGATAAATATTCCTGATAAGAGGTTATACCCTTTAAGGACAATGTATTCAAATTTTGTTTGTTTTTGGTTATAATTTTTGTTCGATTCTTTTATGACGGTTTCTAATTACTTCAAATTTTGTTTTACCTAATGTTTCCTTTTTAAAAAGGCCGAAAGACCTTATGAGTTAGAATGAAATTGTAAGAGTGGTAAATAAAAAGCAAACAAAAAAAAAACAAAAAAAAAAAAAAAACAACAAAAATTCAGAAAGTGTTAAATTGAGAATGGATATGAGGCATGTACCAAGAGACAACAACCCGACCAAAAAGTAAAAAAAAAAAAAAAAAAACCAAACAACTGAAGGCCAAGAATAGGTCTTCAACACATCAAGAAAATACCGCAACCAGACTTCAGCTGCCCCATAAACAAATATGTGTACCAGATAAGGGAAAATGGACGACATACTAAACTCGAAAACATATGAATAAATTAATATTAAAAAAATAATACAAAACTAACAAAGGCTAGAGACTCCTGACTTGGGACATGCGGGTTGCAATATGTTTCGTGAGATTTCAACCCTCCCTGTATACCTGTATTTTCTTTACTTTATATGAGTTTAAATGCTTGTTACTGATTTAGTTGCCAATTTACATTTATACCTCATAACTTTAAATCGAAATGATTGATCGATACGCTTAGATGGTGTCTCAACTCACAAGTGGCATGTTTACTTGATCTTACATCTTTAGATACAAGTGTTATTTTATTGATAATAGCCTATTAATAATTTTTAGAATTTGCTGAGGATTCGCAGGGCTATAGATTTGTCTGTTCCTTATCGATTTACGAGATTTGAACTTTGATAAACTACAGTCGCCTCAACTCAGTCAAATGATAAGGCTTATTTCTAAAATTGATTAATTTAAATACGCGAAGAACAGTTTTTCAAACCTTTCTTTCGTTAAGTTAAATTCTAAATGCAGTATTGGTTTTCAATCTGGTTTTTTTAATGTGTACTAATATAAAAAGTTTATCAAATTACTGTGGATTCATTATTGTTTGTTGGATACCAATTTTCGTGGATTTCGTGGGGACAGGGAAACCACGAGTTTAAAGTTCAACGATTTACAGATTTTCTAAAGGAATGTATGAACTTTTGCCAAATCATAACATTTGTATCCACGAAATTGCAAGTTTTCATAAATCCACAAAAATTGATACACACGAAAACAAACGATTCCACAGTAGAAAACTTTACATATTACAATTACCTGGAAAAATTATAACTTCATGTTTTATATGCTTTATAGTTTGTTATTGTTATCATTTCCCATATTTTCGTTCAGTAACATGCTTTATTTATTTTTAGAGCAGTTTATTATTATTGATTGTGCTACTTGTGGCTGTTCTTCCAAACATTATGACAGAAAATTTAACCCCTCAAATAAATTCAACTAATCACATGTACAAAACAGACTGTTTTAAAAGAGGAATCAATAAAATATGTTTCAAAAACTTTCTACTACCGGCAACAGAGACGCTGAATGATTCAAGTTCTAAAAATTTCTTAAATGCTCTATGGAGAAAGATCAATAGTGAGGCGGATACACTTGTTAAATCTCGCCAAAGACGACAGGCAATGTTTGTACCAGTCAGACGAGAAGTTAGAGCAGAACCATACGAAAACAACTTTCTACGTTATGCACTTGCTGTACGGAGGCTAAAAAATCATTTTGTATGTATAATTGTAGTTTGTCAAAGACTTGTTATCTGTTTATCGTGTCCGTCTTATCATATATTTTAACATCATGGAGATGAATGTTTAGTGAAAAGCTATTTGTTTTAATGTCCCGTCTGACTATATAGGCGTTTTGAATCATTCAGGTATTAATACATTCAGCTATTTATACATACTTGATTCGCAAACTTAAGCCTAGATTTTGCTTGGTAGAGGTAATTCCAGAAAAGTGGCTCAAAAGCAAAAAATGTATAAAAATGATGATAAGTTAGTAATAAAAGGCTAAAACTATAAAGCAAATGTCCCATCAATGATTTATTTCGAATACACAATTCATATTGTATCATCGGGGATATAACTAGGCCATTCTTTCAGCAAAATCTCTACTTAAATTTATTAAACAACCGTTAACATTGGAAACAAAAAAAATCTGTTCGAATAAAACAAGCAAAGTAGTATAAACGCGGATCAATAACTGCATATTTCAAAATTTCAGGGAGTTCGCCCTGATATTAATACATATGACATCATTGCCAGCATCCATACAGGTAGTGATCGAGAACATAGAGGACCGGCTTTTTTCTCATGGCACCGAATTTATTTACTGCTGTAAGTTTATGTAAATTTGATACTATTGTATTTTTTTTAATTTTACTTCTAGGTACTCACGTTTTGTCTCCTTTTATCTATATTATAGATTTCCTTCATTTATCGTTTTACCTTTATATTTCCTTGGTCGTATAACTTTTGAACCTGAATAAATGATACTATAACTTATCTCTTGTGCGATAACTGTTTAAAGTTCAAATGAGGGAGCAAAGTGACTAACATCGAAATAATTTGTTCATGTGAAAAAGCTTGGGATCCAGTAGATACTACTGTTTAAACATACAACCAAACTGATTTGAAATTTCAAACAACAAACAAATAAATCTTACAAAGGATATTGTATTTGAAAAACATGTGTAAATGATAGCACATTTGGAATTCTGTATACACTTACAAAAATTAGGTAAAACATAGATACCATGGCAAAATGAATAAATCTAACACTATGAAAACCTCTTACGTCTGACTCGCACCTCTAGACTCACCTGTACTTTATTCTTAAGACAGAAAGAAACATAATAACACACATTAAAAAAGGGAAAAACTTTATTTATTCGTCGATAAAACTGATAAGAACAATGGTTATCAATATATTGACCTTAAACTGTTATGTATTTGTTGTATTGAACATCATATTGAATATCTATCACATTTTCAGCTATACACCACAAAGCACGTGTCTGTAATTAATTCTATTTTATTTTTTAATAAACTCTTTTTAATTATAAGGCATGATATTTTCATCCTTGCTATCTGTTTTCTAAAGGTATGAAGCAGCATTACAAACTGTTTTTGGACGAGATGTAACTGTTCCATATTGGGACTCCTCGTTAGATCAGGCCATGGAAAATCGACAAAATAGGACTTTTATATTTTCAAACAAATATTTTGGGACACCGTTTGGTTATGTTACCGACGGTCTGTTTGCAAACTTACCAGGGAAACGTATCATCCGTTGTATTGGTGCAGAAGGGGGTCTTACTTCTAAAAATGCAATTGCGGCTGTTCTATCAAGAACAAGCCATAGTCAGATTGTACAAGATGATGAAAGGAGGTATTTTTTTGAAGGCTATCATAACATTGTTCACCGTTGGATAGATGGAACCATGGCAGGCAGGACTACTGCTGCTTTTGATCCTATGTTTTGGTCTCATCATTGCTTCGTTGACTATGTTTGGGAATTATTCAGGAGACGTATAAGAAATGCTCCTGCAGATTATCCTTTAGGGTTCACATTGCATCCTTCAGAGGGGTTAATGAATTTTAGTAATTACAGATACCGACCAAATCCACCGATAACAAATAGAGAAGGTTATAGTAATATATATGCCCGTCTTCGACGATATGCACCCGCGCCATCATGTCAAAATCATTGTTCCAATAGCCCTGATCTATATTGTGACAGCAAAAGAGACATATGTATCTCTACAGAGAGAGTACATGATGAACGATATGCTGAAGATAGGACCTCCCTTTGTGATGTTGGTGCGAATCCTAGTGTTAGTGAAGATAGTACAGCACCAATGACCCCATTACAAAGAATAGAGCAAGCAGTATTACAAGATATTCCGGCTTGTACACCCCTTAAGTTGTTTGAGATAAATCAAATCGATCCATACGCTCGTGGAACTTCTATTTATGATGTATAAAACAGTTGTATCAAAACAAAGGATATATGCCTAATTTGAACTACTGTGTCTTGTTTTTTACTTTAATGTATGCATATTCCAATTATAAAATAGCTAAACTTAAGTGAGGAAGTGTTAGCCATATCATAGAAAAAAATAATTATTGGAGTCAAAAATTGAGCAGGAATAATATTCAATCTTATGGAGTTATGAAAGTTGTGAGTTTCGTTTTGCCTTTGCTATATCAACAGTTTCTGTATTTATGAATATATGGATAAAAAGTAAAACAGTGAAATTACAGAACTCCAAGGGAAATTCAAAACGGAAAGTATTGTATAAAATTGATATGGTAACGTGACTAAACTGTTAAAATAAAACTATGTTACTTTTATATATTTCCAACATGGATTTTACCTGATAATGTGTATTGTTGCTGTTTTACGTGGTTAAATTCTAGTGTTATTCTATTTATAAGTACGTAAATAAATAGCACTGTTGTTCAAGTTTTTTTTCCGCATGTCACTATTAAGATCAATTAACAGTTATTATAAAAAAAGAAGATAGTATGATTGCCAGTGAGACAACTGTCTACAAGAGACTAAAATGACACAGACATTAACAACTATAGGTCACCGTACGGCCTTTAACAATGAGCAACACCCATACCACATAGTCACCTATAAAAGGCCCTGATATGACAATGTAAAACAATTCAAACGAGAAAACTAACGGCCTTATTTTTTTTTTTAAATTAAGGAAAAACAAATATGTTACATAAACAAACGACAACCACTGAATTACAAGCTCCTGACTTGGGACAGGCACAAACATAAATAATGTGGCAGGGTTAAAAATGTAAGCAGAATCCCAACCCTCCCCCTAACCTTGGTATAACAGTACAACATAAGAACGAACTATAAAAATCAGTTGAAAAAGTCTTAACTCATCAATTGGACAAAAATACAAGTGGACGTGGTCGGTTACTTGTACATCCAGACAACAAAAAGACACTAGGAACAGATCTGAGAGTACTCGCAGTTATCTGACAGCTAGTTCAAAGCCACTAACAACTAATAAGAAAATCATGCATTTAAGACTAAACTTTACGGCTGTTTTTCAAAATTATGCAAAATGTTGAATACAAATCTGGCTCAATGAACTTCAACTGAAAATTAGAAAAAATAATGCATTTGTTTAAGCTAACTTTTGAAATATTACTGATTGAATTTTTAAAAAAATGGGTGAACATTTAATTTGTAGAAAGCACATAAAATCGGCGAAAAACCTTCTTAAATTTGACTAGAAATAAAAAAAAACTCTGAATTTTACTCCATAGGTTTTTCTTTTTTTAAAGAAAAATCTACGGAGTAGAATTAGATATTAGGTGATTTTAAGAAAAATTTAAGAAAGGTTTTTCACCGATTTTATGTGTTTCTATACCAAAAGTCACCCATATTAAAAGAAATCAAACTACGATATTTACGATAGTAAAAGAGATACATACATTATTTTATTGATTTTCTATTGTAATTCAACGAGCCAAAGTTATATGCAAAATTTTAGCAAAATCTGCGACATAGCCCATTTACTGTTACTTGACCTGAAGTGTGTTTGCTATCTTTATGCAATTGTTTTGAGTTTTTGTCATCCAAATACATTCTCAGCATTGTTTTTTTTCAAATTTTTCGTTAATTTTAATGAATTTATGATGACTCTATATAAACACCAACACATCAATATCTATGCTCCTCTGAAAGGAGAACATCGTATTTTCCATAGTTATTCTTGTACCATTTACTTGTAAAGCAAAATGCAAATTTGTATTATATATCCAACAAAGTGACGTCATATAAAATGGAAACTTTTGAATTGTAGGCTGTGCTTTCGACAATAGATTTTAACCTGCATTAAAAAATGTTCATATCATTGCTGCAAGGAAAAAAGAATATTCATTCTGATTTGCGATAACATTTTATGGATTGAAACATTAAATAAAACTTCATGTTTACAATGTGAAGTGCAGTGTAATACACGTTATTTGATTGGACGACTAATCAGATTCTACAATAGATCAAATATAAAAGGATGTCTATGAACAAAGTGTAGTAGTCAACCGAGAACCAGCAAATTGTCACATGACATGACTAAAAGGCAATTGCATCGGATAGATCAGGAATTTATTAATTTGTCTAATTGTTTATTGTTTGAAACAGTAATCGATGTAAAAGGGTGAAATTTTCAGTATACCCTCTCAATTATATATACCCTTATATAAGTCTGAGCGTTTTTCAGTTATACGTTTATCTAATAATAATAAAAAAAAAACGGTCTTTAGTTTTAGTAGTATAGATACTTCATCAATAACGGACAGCAAAAATTATTAAATAAAAGAAAAAAAAAACCACTTTGACCTGATTTAATATTAAACTGACAGTTTATACATGTCTTAAGCACGGTTTTGTAAAATGATTATATAGTAAAACAATATGAATACAACAACAAATTTATATTTGGCCTACAAAATATTAAATTTATAAACTCTCCAATCAAGTTAGACTGTTTCATGTTGTCACATTGAAACATTTTCGTCCGTTTTATCGTAAATCATAAAACATGATTACTTTTTAAGAATCAAACAGATTATTGATATTTCAATATAAACTTATTATTGTGCAATGTGCTGACTGTGCAACTTTCTAAGATAAAATTAAATCGACACAATGAGTCCAAATGATCTAAAAGCACAAAAGTTCTAAGTCAAAAGGTATTAGAGCACCTTCAAGAAGTCGAAAAGTAATAAATAATTACATGGCTGTTTAGGCAGTACAATTTTAATTTTATGGATGGTAAAATAGAAGTAACATAAACAACATGGACTTGATTTATATAATATTGACATTGATAAAATATCATAGAACGGTCTTGTAGAATAAGTATTAAATTAAACAATATAGATACAACAACAATTTCAAATTTTGTTCTACAAAACGCTAGAAACATTTGTGAGTCGACAGACCCTTTCTTAATTGATCTTCTTCTATTTACTCAACGATATATTTCACCGTGTTATCATTGAAAAATAAAGAATCAAAACCAAAAATCAAAATTTGGCCTTGTGCTTTGCTGTAGATATATTGCTTATCAACATACCCTTGTGATTGTGTTAAATAGGTACCATAAATAGGATATCTAGTTTTTATGTTTCAACCCAAAAGGATATCATGTTGTGTTTCTGTGTACTATTGTTTGTCTGTTAATCGTTTTCTTTAGCATGAAATTTGATCAAGTCCTCGGAATGTGCAGATTTCACCACTCTACCTCGATAATAATTAGCCAATCGGGAAAGTCAAACTTTTAGACAATAACATAACAAATTAAATTTGACTCTCTAAGGCAATCAAACGGTTAAGTTGGTAAACTTCCAATAATTTATGATTTAACGGAACGAGTGGATAGCGATTCGCTAAAGGATTTGGTTGACATCAAAATTATTCGAAATTGGTTAGAACCGGTTGGTATACGTTCACAAGTTCTGAAAAAAAAGTTTCACAACAATTTTGATGAGTTTTTGCATCTGTTTTATTTTTAATTAATTTATCTTATATGCTATAGATGTAAACCAACTAAATTTCGCGAGCGATTATATGTTTTATGAATATGCATATTCATTCTAATGTTAAAAAATCAAAACTCATCAATCACAGTAAACATTTATTATGTTGTTAAACTGAATTAAACTCTTCTGTGTTTAGTAATGATTAATTTTAACCACCTCAAAATAATTGTTTCCTTATTTTACAATTATATTTTGACAAAGTAATTTAAATTTGATTTTTTCAATTTTTGGTAGTACATGTTAACCGGTGTAACGTTCGGGCTGAAACTGCAATTTCTCACGTAATCGATATTAAAAAGAAAAAAACATATCACTACAAACTCTCGTATAGCTCAAAACTGCAAATCCATAAGATATCAGACAACATTCAAAGAGTCGAACATAAATAAATGAATTTATATGTAGAATCGGTAGGATCGTTTTGAAAAAATATTCACCAAAGATCATTTTTTGAAAGAGAGACTGCGTATACCAAATGACGGAGACGACCTGACAAAGTCCTGACAAAAAAAAACTAATAACAACGATAAGACAAACATCTCTATATAACACAAAATGGAAAACAACTTAAAATACTGATCAACACTTACCCTTCCATAAACCGTGGGTGAACCCTAAAAGGGTTGGCAGATCCTGGCACCAGTTATATTACTTATACAAGTACAAACACTTAGATATATGTAAGTCTCATTCAAGGATGTCACATTTGAAGAAAAGAGGATGGGATTTTGAAGTTTATATTTTTGATGTTTTGTGTCGTTTATACAAATGGTGTACTGGCGTACATTGTTATGGTTTACATGTTGTAATGTACAGTTTTATTATTGATGTATGTATAATGTCTCTATCCATAGTGTTCTTGAATTTATTAATACTGTCACGTAGTGTTGTTAATCTAACGGTATTCTTTACATTGACATATAGAAGAAAGCGGGAGGTTTAAAAGCCTTAAAACCATGTTAAGCCTTCAATTTCTACATAAAATGTCCTTCAATAAGTCAGGAATATGGTGGTTGTTATCAAGTAAAATTGAGAATGGAAATGGAGAGTGTGTCAAAGAGACAACAACCATACCATAGAGCAGACAACAGCCAAAGGCCACCAACGGGTCTTCAATGCAGCAAGAAACTCCTGCACTCGGAGGAATCCTTCAGCTGAACCCTAAACAAATATGTTACTGGTTCAGTGATAAAGTGGTCTGTTTTTTAAGAATTAATTGTGGAGGTTGTTGGAGTCCTCAAAAAACGCATATGAACTTCGGCATGAAAATTGGCAATCCTTGTCAGTAAAGGTCGGAGTTGCGCGTAAAATTACTTTCGTGAATTTCAAACCATCAATTAACAGAAATTGGCTTTACGACAGATGTTACAATGTCTTACTCGCTAAAACTCCATGTAACATAAATAATGCTGCAGACCAAATAGGAATTCCTTTCCTTTCATAGAAACTAAAGCAACTTTTACGCAAGTTTCATTCAGATGGACAGCCTGATAGACGGACGGGCTGACAGACGGATTTGTGGCCTTCTATTGTTTTGTGTTCTTTGGTAGAGTTGTTGTCTCTTTCACCAATTTCCCATTCCATTCTCAATTTTGATATCTTTTTCTTCATGATCTTTAATCTTATTGTCATTAATTATCAGAGATCTTTGTTACTTATCAACGATTATCGACATTTTAAACACTTTAAATTACATTTCAAGGGTCCAAGAATATTTAGCAATGCTGTAGTCAGTTTGTCATCATATTTTATGTTTCATTGTGCCTTTAGTATTTCTTCCGTTCTTTTGCAACATTTTTTATAAGAAGTTAATTCGCTCAATTGTTGAATAAAGAAAAAATGAGCTAGAATTGTGTGAACAATTTTGAACGCAAGTCAGGAGCCTGTAATTCAGTGTTTGTTGTTTGTTTATGTGTTACATATTTGTTTTTTGTTCATTTTTTGTACATAAATAAGGCCGTTAATTTTTTGTTTTACATTGTCATTTCGGGGCCTTTTATAGCTTACTTTGTGGTTTGAGCTTTGATCATTGTTGAAGGACGTACGGTGTCCTATAATTGTTTATATCTGTGTCATTTTGGTCTCTTGTAGAGAGTTGTCGCATTGGCAATCATAACACATCTTCTTTTTTTTAAATTAAATTATTTCACAAATCCTGATAAAAAATTTCAAAAAATGTACATTTTCTTCCAATGTATGTTGTTTTTCTAATAATGCATTCTCTTGTGTATTTATCTAGTCGATCAAAATCAGACTGATATTTACATGTAACAGTACATCACTTAATTTACATATGAAATAATTTAATTATAATAATGTAACTATTTCATCAAAATATATACTTTTTAAAAGCATTCATTCGGGAGCTTTCCTTGAATAGGTTGCAGGATGCATATCTACAGTACCTTGGTTTGTATTGTTTTTTTTTTAATTTGCTTGTCGTTAAGGTGGTACCCAATAAAGGCAACAGTAGTATACCGCTGTTCAAAACTCATAAATCCATGGACAAAAAACAAAATCGGGGTAACAAACCAAAACCGAGCGAAACGCATTAAATATAAGAGGAGAACAACGACACAACATCGAAACGCAACACACACAGAAACAGACCAATCATCAGACAAAACACCACGAAATAACAAATGTAACATGAAAACCAAATACATGAATTTGGGATAGACAAGTACCGTGCCACGTCTTATCTCAATATCTCAAAAATAAGAGAAAACACAAACGACTCAACGTTAAAATGCAACACAAAGAGAAACGAACAATATATAACAATGACCATCTTCCTGACTTGGTACAGGACACTTTTAAAGAGGAATAAAAGTGGTGGGTTGAACCTGGTTTTAAGGCATGCCAAACCTCGCACTTTAATGGCAAAGTTAAATATAACATTGAAATGACAACATAATATTACAGGACTACAATACAAATAAATAGGAGAACATATTAGACACAGAAAAACATGATTAATAGATAACAAAAAGTATCAGGTTTAAAATTCAATACGCCAAAAACGCGCCTTGCCCACACAAGACTCACCAGTGACGCCCAGATATAAAAGATCGAAAGTGAAAAAAGTACAAAGTTGTACAGCACTGAAGATCAAAAGTTGAAAAGGTTTCGCAAAATACGGCATTGTTTTTATGCCCGGGATAAGAACATTCTTACTATATAGAACAATTCATGCTATTGCAAACAGTAAATTTTATCAAATGAATATGAAAGAGATATACACAAAGAAACTAAAGTATTAACTAATTACAGAAAACTAAACCTGAATACATAACGCCTAGATATAAAAGATCGAACGTGAAAAAGGTACAAAGTTGTACAGCACTGAAGATTAAAAGTTGAAAAGGTTTTGACAAATACGGCATTGTTTTTATGCACGGGATAAGAACATCCTTATTATATAGAATACTTAATGCTATTGCAAACAGTAAATGTTAACAAATGAATATGAAAGAGATATACATAATGAAACTGAAATATTAACTAATTACAGAAAACTAAACCCAAGTTTATCACAAAATAGACACACATCCGAATCAGTCCAAGCGTCAACGTAATTAAAAAAATTGTGACGTCACATACGATGGC
The DNA here is from genome assembly GCF_965363235.1 of Mytilus galloprovincialis. Taxonomy (NCBI): domain Eukaryota; kingdom Metazoa; phylum Mollusca; class Bivalvia; order Mytilida; family Mytilidae; genus Mytilus; species Mytilus galloprovincialis. Next base: position 34,147,530 of record NC_134843.1, on the reverse strand, counting down.
GAAAAGGCAGAAACGTTATGCCACATTTGAACACTTTCACTAAAATTAATTTGGCTCGTTTAATTTTCATAAAATTTTGACAATGTATTTACTTTGACCCTTCAACAAAAACATAAAAATATCAAAAATTTTGAACCAACCGTTTTGTCAGAAAAATTACACTGGTTATATATCAGTTTGACAAACACCAATTTTGATCATTGAGAATCTTGATATTCCCTTTACAACAGAACGTAATTAAAACGTTTAGCTGACTTTACAGAGTTATCTCCCTGTAGTGTTAGGTACCACCTTAAGTAATTAAGCTATTGTAGAGCTGGAATATACAACGACTGAATTAATCGGTCTGGTATCTTAATCTATTAAAATGTTCAGGCTTATTATCAGCAAACAATCAGTCGTATTTATTGCATGTTACAGTAATTTTCTAACTGAACTTTTATTAAACCGAATTTGTAATGCATTTTTGTGTATAACTTATGTTTCAAAATCGTCAACTAAAAAATAAAACGATATCAATATAATATAGATAGTGATAAAGATAATAACACAATGTTGACTGCTGTTCATCTATTTGTGACATTTTCACCTATTATATCTGTTTTTTTTTGTTCACACATTGTAGTGAGTTTGATGCGACTGTCATTCGAGTGAGACGTTTAGCTAGCTACATGCATAAAAGATTTAATCCACCATTTCCTACATAAGAAATGCCTGGACCAATTCATAAATATGACAGTTGTTATCCATATGTTAGATGAGTTTTAGCTTATTAATTTTTGTTATTTGATTACGGACTTTCCGTTTTAAATAGTCTTCGGAGTTCGGAATTTTTGAAAGTTTACTTTTTTCTGTTCATTTAAATGTTTCATTCATTGGTAGGTCAGTTCTTCTATGTTTATGTTATTGGCGATTATCCTCCAAAGCCTTGAGGCAGAATTTATACAATATCAAATTAATTCAACGGATCACAAAACCGACTGTTTTGAAAGAGGGATCAATATAATATGCTTCAATAAATTTCTACAACTAGCTGTCGACACACTACACGATACAAGTTCCTCTAATTTCCTAACGGCATTATGGCGAAAAATCAACAGTGAGGCGACTTAAGCTGATAAATCTCGACAAAAAAGGCAGGCGACTGGGGTACCAGTCAGACAGGAAGTTAGAGTGGGTCCATACGAAACCAACTTTTTACGTTATGCACAAGCTGTACAGAGGTTAAAACATCATTTTGTAAGTATTGTTTCGATAAGATAAAGACTAGGTCAAGAAACAAAGTGTAAATACATCTTACTTATCTGAAAATTAAAATGAAAATGCTCATACAATAACAATAGATAAGGCAATAACCATTTTTTTCTACCATAAGTATTAATAGGTTGTCAAATCATTGGTTTTAAAAGTGCCAAGTAAAGATAATTAGAAATAATAGTAAACATTGAAAAGTAACACGTGAAGCAAAAAAAAAAAAAACACAAAAAAGCAAAACTGAATGCCTCATCTACAGTAAATGTTAATAGCATCTAAACAACACACAGCTAATTATTGTCAAGTGTAAATCTTTTTTTTAAATTAAATACACTAACTGTTATATATTTTGAAATTTCCTGAAACCGTCACTTATTCTATCGGTAGTACACACATTTATGACTTAAATCAATGCATACTGGATAGAGAATAATAATACTAAACTATCGTCTATTTTTTTCAAGTTCTACAACTTAGCTTGAAGGAATTAACTTTAATTTGATCCATCAAATTCACGGGTTGCGTTGGATTTCCACTATTTAACTTGTCATCATTTTCTAGAGACAGTTAAAATGCCGATAGGTCTACCCTGCAGTACTTTCATATAGTATTAATTGCTAATTTGGATATATGCATTAACTATTTGCTACACTCCGTTACACTACCAAGCAACAAACGATCAATCAATCAATATAAAAATTAATCCACATGTCTCTTGATGCTTGTGTATGTATAAAAGATATATGGAACGTTACGACTTTAAATACGGGCGAATGTGATAACAAACAGACATATGACAATTATACCCATACGTATGATAAAACAAGATACGGTCTTACTGTATGGGGTTGTTGACCCTTTGACAAATTCCCCATTTCCATTCTCAATTTTATGTTTTGATATTTTAGGGAGTTCGTCCAGATATGAATACATATGACAACATAGCAACTATTCACACAGGTGGAAATCGAGAACATTGAGGTTCGGCTTTCCTTTCAGAATTTAGTTGTTGTTGTAAGTTCAAGTGCTCATAGTATTAGCCTATACTGAATATTATATTGTCTTGCTGTAGAACATTGTTTTACTATTTGTTTTAAAAAAAATCTTTGGGTTATGTATCTATTAAATAAACTAGATTTGAAAGCAGTATGCGTATATCATAACAATTGACAAAATTGTTATACCTTTCAGCTCTTTATATGCCACATATGATGTCAGATTTGTCGGTATAACAGGGGAATCAACAGACACATAATTGCTGATATCTTTCTGACGATATATTATGAAGAGCTATGAAAGCAGATGAGTTACAATAATAAAATGCAATGATTATTAAAAAAATCGAATTATAGCATTTTATTGTGGTATTATTTTGTTATAATAATTACATGATTTTTTTTTTGTATTACTTGTAAACAAAATGTTTTGTTTTTGTTGATGAATAGGTATCTGATGTTCTGTACTTGTGTTTCGTTTGTTGATGTAGTTCATAAGTGTTTCTCGTTTCTCGTTTTTATATAGATTTGAACGTTCCTTTTCCCGTTTGAATTGTTTTGTACTTGTTATTTTTGGGGCCCTTTACAGCTTGCTGTTCGGTGTGAGCCAAGACACAGCGTTGAAGACCACACTTCTACCTATAATGGTTTACTTTTATAAATTGTGACTTATATGAAGAGTTGTGTCATTAGCACTGATACCACATCTTCTTTATCTATATAATATCTTGAATTATCCTATTTTTTCAGATATGAAGCTGCATTGACCATTTTCTACATTAGAAAATGCCTGTACCAAGTCAGGAATATGACAGTTGTTATCCATTCGTTTGATGTGCTTGGACTTTTGATTTTTGATTTTCCTTTTTGAATTTTCCTCGGAGTTCAGTATTTTTGTGTTTTTACTTTTTTTTTTTTTTTTTGCAGGCTGTTTTTGGACCAGGTGTAACTGCTCCTTATTTGGACTACTCGTTAGATCAGGCCATGGGAAATAGACAGGCAAGAACAGATTTGTTTTCAAACAGATATTTTGGAACACCATTTGATCGAGTTACTGAAGGTTTTTTTGCAAACTTATCTGGCCAAAGAATTAGGCGTGCAATTAATGGACCGGGAGGTTTGATTTCTAAAAATGCAATTGCGGCCGTGCTATCAAGAACAAGTCATAGTCAGATTGTACGACGAGATCAAAGTAGGTATTGCTGTGAATGCTTTCACGCTAGTGTACATGTCTGGGTAGGCGGAGATATGAAAGCGGGGGTCAGTGCTGCATTTGATCCAATTTTCTGGTGTCATCATGCATTTGTTGACTATGTCTAGGAATTATTTAGAAGACGTATTTAAATGCTCCTGCTGATTATCCATTATGTTTTCCGTTGCATCCTCCAGATGATCAAATGCGATTTAGCAATTACAGATACCGACCAAACCCTCCGATTACAAATAGAGAAGGCTACAGTAATAGATATGCCCGTTTGCGACGATATGCACCTGCCCCGTCATGTCAAAATCAGTGTTCGAATAGTCAAGACTTATTCTGTGACCAAAATAGAGATATATGTACAGAGGCAACGTCTGAAGTATCAGGTGCACCAAGTGCGGGTGGTAGTATTGCTCTTTTTGATTCAGATGCGGCTGTAGCCCCGATTGATATTGCGTCTGGAATGGCAGATGTGTCAACACCAGTGACAGCGTTACAAGATATCAGGAACGAAATCTTACAAGATATTCCGGCTATAGATATATATGCAAAGCACTTTTGCAAAAATGAAAGACATGGGAAAAAAAATTCACCATAGCACAATAACACAAAATTATCCAAATCAAATTTTCTTATATGTGGAAATGTTTTTTTTTAAATGAAGTCCTTTGGTAAACGTAGGCAGTATAATTTAAGAATTTGCAATTATTTAAATAAAAACCATCATCATGGTAACTTTTAACGTCAAATGTTGCCTTAAATTAACGTTATCCTATTGATCTAATGTATAATATAATTTAATCTGATTTTTCTTGTGGTGTGCCTCAAAATAAGAATTCTAAACAAACACGAACATGTCTTCTATTAAAAGCACACATTTAGAGCCCACGAGAATATCTGAAAATTCCCAAAAAACTTTATTTCAGAAATAGACGTTGTCCAGTAGAATAAGCATGCTTTTAGTAACAGAAGAATACTTTCGTTTGATAAGATTGAATTAAATAGTGGTTTAGATAGTCCAAAAGTCATAAATGTGAACCAAACTAAAAGGACTATCAAGATATACAAAACTATTACGATATGAATGCTGATGAGACACATCTCAACCAGTAACCAAATAATATAAAAGTTAACAACTATTTGTTTACATATGAACTTAAACAATGAACAAAAAAACTTACTACACAGTCACCTGTAAAAGGGTCCGAAATGGCAAAAGTAAAACAATTCAAACGAGAAAACTAACGGTTTGATTTATGTACAAAATTACAAACAAAAAGAAAATAAGAGACAACACAGCAAATCACCACTATCACTGATTTAAGTGCTCTAGGCTTTAATGAGTTAAAGCTTTTCTAACTGAATTTTATAGTTCGTTCTTATGCTGCTGTACTGTTACTGTTTGGCTTTTTTTTTTTAACTCTTTTTGATTCGAGCGTCACTGATGAGTCTTTTGCAGACGAAACGCGCGTCTGGCGTATATATAAAATTTAGTCCTGGTATCTATGATGAGTTAATTTACACACTATCCCATGTTAGAGTTGGGATCCCGCTTACATGTTTAAACCCACAACGTTCTGTGTGTATTTGCCTGTCCCGAGTTAGAAGCCTGTAATTTAGTAGTTGTCGCATGTTGATGTGTAACATATTTGTTTTTCGTTCATTTTTTTTTTATGTACATAAATTAGGCCTTTTGGTTTTCTTGTTTGAATTGTGTTACATTTGGCACTTCGGGGCCTTTTTAGCTGATTATGGGGTATAGGCTTTGCTCCTTGTTGAAGACCGTACGGTGACCAATATTAGTTAATTTATGTGTCATTTGGTTACTTGTGGAGAGTTGTCTCATTGGCAATCATACTACATCTTCTTTTCTTATATATACAGAATGTGGCGGTGTTAAACATATTTATGGGCACCAAACCCTGCCTCTAAAGTGGAAAAGACGTGTTTACAAACTATATAAAAAAAAAACTATTGGAAATACCTCAACTAATCAGATCGATACTAATCAGAAAAACAAGTAATAAAAAACACAGACCGGATAATTTATTTGTATATTCAAAAGGTGTTTTTCACACTCCAAAAACGAATTAATGTAATTCTATTATGTTCGTATGCTTTATTTATGCTCTTGACCGTTAATAACATTTCAAAGTCATAAACAAATACTACAGTACTATTTACAGAACGACTTAGAAGCATTGAAGGATTTTTTTGTACAATGACTACTAGAATCCAAAATGACAAGATATTTGAAGTTTTATTTTGTATGGTTTGGGTTTGAATGTTGCTGGTGAAGGTAGATCATTGAATATGCATACAATTTACAAAGTGTTAATTCCTTTTGAAAATTTATAATTATTAATTTTATTTGTTGCATAGGGTTGTAATTAAAATGTTTGTTTAACATTATGATAAGGATATAAAAGAGTTCATGTTAAATTTGATTATTTTGAATTTTCTGATCTAATTTTATCTCGAGTAATTTCTTCAAAGCGTTCTGATAACGGCCAAGCCACCAACATTTAACAATTAACCTTTTCGGGTACAAATAAAATAAAAAAAAGATATAACCCTTTTTGGCAAAATGTAATTTCATCATGGGCCTCACTATGTGAACCTCTGACCACAGCCCAAGTGACATCGTGTCTCAACCATTGTTTTTAAATGAAAATATAATGATTGATGGAAAAACAGCTTTTTATAAAAGTTGGATAAAGAATAATGTATTTTTCATAAATGACATCATAAAGGAAAATGGAGAATTTTACAATTATAATGATTTTTTTTTAGAAATTATAATATAAAAACCACTTTCCTAGAGTTCTATGGACTAATCTTGGTACTTGTAAAGGAATGAAAAAAATGTTAATCATTTTCAAGTATTTTTCAAACTAAATATACTGTCAGTCACAAAATTGTTACCGCCATAAAAACAGTGGATAAAGTATGAAAACATTTTTATATTTTTTTTCTAGATAAAATAAAAGAAACCCCATCACGCATACAAGAGAAATGGAAAATGAAATTGGGAATAGATATTGTGGCCGAAGAATGGAATTATTTTTTTTTGTCTTCCTTTACGTATAAACGAAGATCCCACATTAAGGGCATTTCAATAGAGATTCCTCCAAAGATTTCTAGGAACACATACTTTACTTGTGAAGTGTAAATATAGTGAAACAGAACTGTTCACTTTTTGTACAGAAATTAAAGAAACATATAAACATTTCTTTTTTTGTATGTAGATATGTTCGAACATTTTGGCTTAATTTTTATCAAAAGATTGAAGAGGTATGTAACGTACGTTTTCTCCCAACCTTATCAAGTATAGTCTTAGGTGTTAAATATTATCTATTTAAAGATATTCTTAATACATATATTGGGATATTGAAGGGATATGTTTATTTATGAAGAGTTAGATTTACAGTCCCATCTGTTGCTGAAGCAATTGAATGGCTTAGCTATTATTATAGGATTGACATGGTCTCTATGAGTTTGTGCTCGACAAATAAAGCAATCAGAATAAAAGAAAAATGGTCAAATATTGATAATATTATTCAAGGAATGACTGTAATATTTTTTCTGTCTATTCGAAATAACATAAAAAATGTGGTGCACATTGAATAACGCGCGTAGCGGGTTATTTAACAGTGTGCACCACATTTTTTATGTTATTTCGAATAGACAGAAAAAATATTACAGTCATTTCTTATAATTTAATTCTAAATTCCATTTTTTACCGTAGAACACCATGAGAAAACGTTGATGACGTCACGGTCACATGACTAATTATGTCTATGGACTAATAACAAAATAACGTCAGCCAATCAGAAATCGCGTTACATCCAAAATTAAATTATCAAGAAATAGATCTCAATGCAGATGTATTCTGTACTGTATTATTGAGTTTATAGTATTTTATAATTTGTAACAAGTATGGTTAACTATATACTTAGGAGTTATAACAAGATTATTGTTTGTACATCTTTATTTATAGATGAAATTTGAGAATGATATAAAAAAATAAAATATATATTACAAAATAAACACCTTTTCGGGTACCGACCTTTTTCGTCTAATTTCTTATTTACTGCACATTATTTTCAAAATAAACACTAAAAGTAGTTGAAAACACAATCTTGTAAAACATCGCCTTAGTTTTTATTTTCAAATATAAGGTGCGATTAGAACCAAAAATGAAGGTCTATAGATATAAGGAGATGATAATTGGTTGCAAATGACTCAAATCTCCATCCAAGTCACAATTTGTAAAAGTTAACCATTATAGGTCAAACTACGGTGTTAAATGCGGAGCATTGGCTCACATCGAACAGCAAAAAAATATTGTTGGTCTGTACACTTTTGACAAATAATTGAAAAAAAAGTTTTATTTTAAACATATAGGAAAAGAAATAAAAATAAAACTCATTATAAACGAATATTTGTTTCACTTTAATGACATATTGACTGCTTCCGTATACATGTATAAAGTAGGATCTTGTTAAATGTTAACTTAGTAAAAACTATTAATACAAAAAAAAGTTATAATTGTATTTCTGCAAAATATAAATTTGAGAAAATCATCAATCACATTTAACTTTTATTTTAACATGGAAAATATCTCATCCATTTTTTTTGTAATTGATTAAACATGATATGTCTTGAAACTTTATAAACTACTGATTAGAATTTGACATTTTGCAATATTTGTTACAACATATTACCTGGTGGATCGTTTGCACTGAAACTGCAACTTCAGATAAAGTTAATCGTTTTGAAAATATACGCTATGAATTATCTTAAAGCTTAATTTAAGAGTGGTAATTTAGAAGCTGTCAGAAGATGTCAGACAACATTGAAGAAGACAGAGACGAATAAATAAACACTGGGCAATTTGTTTGTATCTATATAACTTAATTTCATAAAGAACACTCTAATTTAAGTATTTCAAAGCTATTGATATTCTTGTACTTATATTAGTAACGTCACAAGCTTCAGGATAAAAGCACAATGGTATAGCCAAATTCATCTAAGGTCAGCTTTGCTTGAATTGAAACCATAGTTTCTGAATAGAGACAACGAAGATACCAAAAATCGAAGACAAACTGACAAAAAAAAAATAGTTGACAAATTATATGGAAAACTTAAGACTGGTTAGCAACACGAACCCTACGTAAATGTTCTCAGGTTCCCTAAAGGGAAAAAAGCATATTGTGACTACCGTCATATTGTCCATATTCTGACAACTTGCATATTATTCTCATTCGGTGAAGTCATAACAAAAATAAAAAACAGCGCATTTAATAATTTCACGCATCCGACGCGCTTTTCTGGATTTACCTTCATCAGGAACGCCCAAAGCCAAACATTTGAAATCCGAGGATGTATAAGTACCGAAATCGTTAAAGAGCTATATTTCAAAAATAACTAAAATAAATAGCCAAATTCATCTAAAGTCAACTTTGCCTGAGGGAGTTAAAACCTTAGTTTCTTAATTATTTCAAAAATTATAAACGGACAATTTTAGAAAGGTTTGTTAAATCATTTCCGTACCGAAGTATAACCTGTTTGTCAAATTTTGAGTTTTTTTCTTTTTCTTTTTTATTGATTCTGCAGTTTCTTTATTTCTACTTTATTTGTTTTATCCTCAATATACTTATATGAGGTTTTAAGAAGTGTAAAAACACCTACTAGGGTATGTCATCCTTACTTCATTGACTTGAAATGTTTTATCTTCTTGCGAGGCAGTTTTAAGTTCAAACATACAGTGTATAAAAACACTCAACTTCGAGGTAAATGGTAAATAAGAAATTGTTTAAAATTGACAAAACCAAACACTCAACTCTATTAACACAAATACAATAAGTGTGCAAAGGTAACTTTTCCAATGAAAGGTAAATCACAAAAGCAGTATCTGATTGTTTTTCAGTACAACCAAATCAAAGCTTTTGACTAATTGAAATTACTGAAAGCTTGTTTAAAGTTTTAGAGAAGCTTCTGTTAAGATGAAAACAAACAAACTGCTCTAAAATTATTTGATTTTATTAAACCTTTATGTGTTCTATTGGTATCTACGTATAGAACACCTTTACAATAAAGAAAATGAAAGATGAATAAGTTTAGTGTTAAACATTCAAGTTTTAATAAAGACGATTCAAAAATTGCTCTCTGTAAAAGATATAAGAAAATGTGATATGAGTGCCTATGAGACAACCCATAGTTTGTAAAAGTAAATCATTTAAGGTAAAAAAAAAAAAAAAAACGGTCGTCAACACAGAGCCTTAGCTCTAACCGAACACATGAATTCAAATTTTAATCTTAAGAAGGGTTATTTTCACCATGTTTTCGTATATAAAGAAAGGAATAGCTAAGATCCTAGTATTTCTCCGCAGTATATTGCTGAATATAATTCGGAAATCAGTTCGTTTTTTTTCTAAAGAATTAAAACCTAAAACAGAATTGAACAAAGCATTAATAAATGTTATTCCATATCCTTTAATCACAACATTAATAGTATTATATTAAGGGCTTTCGTATATATTGTCCTCGAGTTTCACTGAATTTACATTACTTGTCAGAATGCAAATGTGATGCAGTAAAAAAATTACAGTTAATGATGCATCTTGTTTATCGTGTCTTACTCTTAAGTACAAAAGGTGTACACGTTTCTAATTAGTGTGACTTTTCCTTTCTAACTATGAAAGTGAAAAATGAAAAAAAAAAAACATACTGTAGGTATTAACGCGGATAAGATTATGAAGACGATTAATCGTTATTTATTTAAGGGCTTCACATCGTAGAAACATACATAAAGACTTCAACAATGAGAGAAACAAATACTTGAAAGTTAATTATAAAAGTGAGCTTTAGAAGGCAGAAACATCAATTTGTACGAAACAAAACTAATGTTCACATGTCAGAGCTCTTGACAATCATCATCATCATCATCATCATCATCATCATCATCATCATCATCATCATCATCATCATCATCATCATCATCATCATCATCATCATCATCATCATCATCATCATCATCATCATCATCATCATCATCATCATCATCATCATCATCATCATCATCATCATTACACTAGTTCAGCCAGTAATAAAAAAAGTAGTTTTTGTTCTGAATGTTGTGTATTCTTTTGTGTCATTTGTATTTTAAAAAAGGGGAGAGATAAACATTTCTGAAATTTTCTTTAATTACATGGTTATACCCAATTCATACTTGGATATGAAATTTCAACAACGATCATATTGTTTCCTTAAATGCATGTGGTTTCTCTAATTGTGCATTCTCGGAGGGTATTCACCTAGTAAATCAAAACTTAATTGATTGTAAAATGTAACAATCCGTCATTTGATTAACATATTGAATGTTGATTTAATCATAATTATGTACTTAGTTCAACAAAACATTTACTTTCAAAAGTCATTCATTCAGGATTTGAACTTGAATCGGTTGTAGGATGCATATCGACAAAACCTCGGTAGGTGTTTTTTTTAATATCTTAATTGACTGCCTGTAAGGCGACTACAAGCTACTGTATTTGTTCATATCAAGCACTAAGGTATTCAATAAGAACCATCTTACAATAGTTATGCTTGACTTTTTCAGCAATTGTGTTTACTTTTATTATGTTGAGCAGGCAGTTTTTATTAATTTTAATTTCATTTATTTTTCTATCAGTTACCACTAGAGGCTTGAATTACAAACCTTAAAAAATAGTAAAGTTACTATCACAGTCAAAAATAACAAAACAAACAAATAAAGAAGTAAGGCTTATCAAATTCACCGACTTAAAAAACGGTCTCGATTTGATTTTTTAATGAATGCGGTTAATTGTTGTGATTGACGTCATTAACCAATCGGTTCTGATTACTGTGACGAAATACCATGAACATTGTGACAAAGAATATGCACGAGGAAGTGCACGAATTCGAAAGTTGTCTATTGGCATATTGGCCTCTTCTATTTATACTTTTATATCTATATAGTTGAAGATCTTTAAAACAATGTTATAAATTATGAAACTTGATATATTTCACAGGTTTTGTTCAGACAAAAAAAACTTTTAAACACTACAAAATGCATTGTTATACGATTTCCTATTAGTCTCCGTGTAATGAAATGATCATAAATAATCTTTGATATATGAATGCTTAATCAATTGACAGAAACCAAACAATTGACAGAAACCAAACAATTGACAGATACCAAACAATTGACAGATACCAAACAATTGACAGATACCAAACAATTTACAAATACCAAACATATTATTTTATTTAAATAGTATGGCTTTTTATAAGCAACAAATATTCGTTTATGTATACTTACAGTGCCTTATTGGTACTTGATCGATTTTTCTAAAAGTTAATTGATAAAAAAGATTATCAAAATAAAAATTGTTTGAAATGACAAACATGCATGAAAATGAGATCCCGTCTTTATTAATCTATTATAGTTATTTTAAGTCTTCAGAAGGCCGTCATTACATTTTAAAGCATTGCCAGATTTTGTTTTGCAGATCAGCCTGTTGTTGTCTTTGTTCATAGCGAGTTTTCTTCAAAATGTAGAAGCAGATATTTTGAACAATCAAACAAATGCCACATATTACAAAACCGACTGTTTTGAGAGGGGGATTAATATAATATGTTTCAAAAAATTCCTACAACCGGCAGTAGAGACGCTGAATGATACAAGTTCCTCTAATTTCTTATCGGCATTATGGAGAAAGATCAACAGTGAAGCTGATACCACTGCGAATTCTCGACACAAAAGGCAGGCTAGTGGTGTACCAATCAGGAGGGAAGTCAGAGCAGCTCCATACGAAAACAATTTCTTACGTTACGCACTAGCTGTACGGAGATTAAAGTACCATTATGTAAGTACTATTGCAGTAAGACCATAAGTTGTTTACAGCGCAAGACTAAACATCCTCCCTAGTTTCATGAAATTTTTATTTAAAATTCTAAAATTCAACAACCTTTTTGTACACTTTCATTTTGATTTTTAATGATTTATACGGTAAATGCATTTTACATACGTTTACATTTGATAACTATTTACACAACTGGGTCGATTTCACTGCTGGTGGACGTTTCGTCCCCGAGGGTATCATCGGCCTATAAGTTTACGCTTCAGTGTTGACATGAATATCCATAATGTGGTCATTCTTATAAATTTCCTGTTTACAAAACTTTATTTTTCGAAAAACTACGGATTTTCTTATCCCAGGAATAAATTACTTTAGACGTGTTTGGCACAACTTTTTGGAATTTTAGATCCTCAATGCTCTTCAACTTTGTACGTGTTTGTCTTGATAAATATTTTGATATTAGCATCACTGATGAGTCTTATGTAGACAAAACGCGCGTCTAGCGTACTAGATTTTAATCCTGGTACCTTTGATAACTAATTAAAGAGCTTTAAAGTATCGTCTTTTCATTAAGGAGGTAGACCTAGGTTAAGGGAAATAACTCTTAAAATCATCAGTACGTTTGTGTCAACCATTTTCAAAAATATATTCTAAGCTTCTAGGTTACATAGATTATTTTCAATCTGTTTCAGGTAAATGCTTTAAATACATTGATGAACTTGACTTTTACAAACGCTTAACTGATTTAAAGAGTTATCTCCCTGAACCAAGGTCTACCCCCTTAAAGAGGGACGAAAGATACCAAAATATGTTTTTAATTTTTCCTTATAATAAATAAACATTTACTTTATGATCATATTGTTTATTGTTAGTTTGGGATGGTTTTTATTGTAAGATAGATTTTAAAAAGTTTGTGTTAATCTCAAAACAAAGTAAAAAGTGAAAAAAAAGATGAGGAAAATATAAATGTATTAACTAGTATGAGGTTATGTTTTAGATTTAATTAGAATATGAGAAAAATGAAATAAAATAGAGAACACATTTTCATAAAATGATATTTCTGAAGGTCAACAGAAATAAAATCATTGGTGCATAGAATATTTTACTGGTGTATTAAATGTTGCATTGATAATGACAAACGATAAAAAAATGTTAAAATTAGCAGTATACCATAAAGCTTAAATATTTCACAAACACAACTACTTTTATCACATAATGTACAGTTTAATGAATTTAGACGAATGTTAATTATTTTGAACTGAAGGATGTTCGCTTGTCATGTTTTTGGATTTTTGTCAGATTTTCGAAATCTTTTGGTTTTATACATTTAAATGGCTAAGAAAAATTGCCCATTGACCCCCACTTTTTATTTTATAAATCGGTTACATGTATAATTATAAGCCATCTGTTAAAGTCTTGTTATTTTTTAATAGTTTTTGAAAATTAAACTTGTAAATAATAAAGCTATGGAAAATCAAGAGATAACATTTTCCCGCCAAAATTTCAATGGCTATTATATCGAAAACAAGCACATTGACCTATATATTTCTTTTTTGCTTTTTTTGTGTCTTTGTCAATTCTCTATTAATATATACTAATGTTATGAAAAGCTTGTTATTTTGAAACTGAATAACGAACTGCCTTAAGACGAGCAATTCACTCTTTAAACACTAGATAGAAAAGTAACTTCATTCTACACTGCTTAGCAGTATTCATGGCAAATAAAGCAGATAAATAACCGTTTATTTCATATAATATTATAGGGAGTTCGTTCTGATTTGAATACCTATGACATCATTGCAAGCATTCATACAGGAAGTAACTCGGAACACGATGGACCTGGTTTTCTATCTTGGCATAGAATATACCTTTTATTGTAAGTAAAAGTAAATAAAAATAAGCCTTCAACGATATAGGGCGCCCAAAGAGTTTTTCCGAGTAGTTAATATCAGGAGCCCTTAACCAAAAGAATAAACCTTGAAGTGTATAGACTTATATAGCTAAATGAACCGACGGAACAAAGAATAGCAAAACAAGTTAGAGACACTTTGTGATAGTTTCCATATCAAGACAACTAACTCAAGATGATATTTTTTACCATGCATATCCTTCTTTATAAATTTTAAGTCAAACAGTTGAACTGTTTGGTGATATCAAATCTTAATTGATTGGTTACGCTCGTGTATATACTCACAGTATATTCTAACAAAGGTGTGCTCCTTACAAAAGTTGAAATCGACATTACAGTAGTTTTACGGTCACCATTACGACTTATTTGAACTATACGATGCCTTCACTAGTTACATGAGTTACAAGAGGGACAGTCAAACTCATAAATCGAAAATAAACTAACAACGCCATGGCTAAAAATGAAAAAGACAAACAGACAAACAATAGTACACATGACACAACATAGAAAACTAAAGAATAAGCAACACGAACCCCACCAAAAACTAGAGGTGATTTCAGGTGCTCCGGAAGGGTAAGCAGATCTTGCTCCACATGTGGCACCTGTCGTGTTGTAATATTGATTGTGCCCAATTCTTAATAGCAACACTTTAACTGAATGTAGATTGACAGGTATATCATGACAATTTGACTCTGTCGACGCAATCGGTCTTGCTCCTTTTGGAAGTTATTTGATTCTCTAAAGAATGTTTACGTGGTATATTACTAAATGGTGAGATTTGAACATCGGTTTAATACTGTTTTGTTATTTCGAGTACTAGTAATTAAAACATGTGTGAATTTTATTCACATTTATTTGAATATAGTTATTGTAAAATTTTAGGAATAATATCTTAATTCCTCTAAATATTTAACAGGTTTGAGGCTGCATTACAAGCTGTTTTTGGACAAGGAGTAACAGCTCCGTATTGGGATTCCTCGCTGGATTTTGCCATGGGAAATAGACAATCAAAAACAATTATATTTTCAAACAAATATTTTGGGACTCCGGTAATAGATACGATCACCGGAGGTTTCTTTGCAAACTTACCTGGAAGAACTATTACTCGTGCTATAAATGGCCGGGGAGGCTTAATTTCTAAAAATGCCATAGCTGCCGTTCTTTCCAGAACAAGTCATAGTCAGATTGTAAATCAGGATCAAGTAAGGTATTGCTGGGAATGTTACCATGACATAGTACATCGATGGGTAGGCGGAATCATGGAAACAGGAATCAGTGCTGCATTTGACCCAATATTCTGGTGTCATCATTCATTTGTTGACAAAATCTGGGAACTATTTAGGCAGCGATTACGAAATGCCCCTGCAGATTATCCATTAGGTTATGCAAATCATGGTCCAAATAATAAAATGAATTTTAGCAATTACAGATATCAACCAAATCCGCCTATTACTAATCAGGAAGGTTTCAGTAATAGATATGCCCGTCTTAGAGAATATGCTCCAGCGCCATCATGTCAAAACCAGTGTTCCAATAGTCCAGACCTATTCTGCGACCCAACAAGAGATATATGTGTCTCGCGAGAGGCAGTAACTTCAGTGGCTCAAGATGCAATAGCAGATGATATTGCATCAGGTTGGTCAGATATAACAACAACTGTGATGGCGTTGAGGAAAGTTCAGCAAGAGGTATTAAAAGATATTCCACCTGGTTCACCTCTTAATTTGTTTAGAATTAGACAAGTCGATCCGCAAACCCGTCCTCTTTCTGCTTTTGATGTATAATGATGCTGCTGAGTATTTACTCAAAGTCGTCGAAGAAATATCGGGTGCATGGGTAAATTGAAATGATGTCTATATTTTTATTAAAAGATATTGTAGCAATGTCAAAGTATTTCTTTTAGCCCAATGTAGAAGTTGCTTAAAATTTTCAAAAGTAAATTATGAGTTAAAATGATCTTTAGTTTGTCTTTATTATATGAACAGCCTTTTTTGCTTCAACATTTTATGAATAAGTTGAAAAACTGTGTGATGAATGACCGACCGAAATCCGTCATCGTGTCTTTGTATGAAACATTGTATTACTACTAGTAAACGAATAAGGAATAAATAAACACTTAGGTAATTCTACAAACAAAAACATCTCATTTTACAAGGATGAGGTTTTAGCGAATTAAAAATCCCCCATTGCTTCAATGAACATAACATTAATCTGCTAATCGGAAGACTTACCTTGATAATATAGGATACCTAAGCTTCACAAAATTCTGTACAAGCAACGGAACAATGTCGTGTTATCTGCATGTTCGACTAAACAATTGTCCAATATATTGACAAAGATTCTCTCCGCAGTGAAATAGGGTCTTCAGAAATACTGTTAAACTGATTACTCGCGAAGTTGTATTAACCATACGCGGATTCTAAAAATCTCGAAAGAACTTCAGGATTATTTGAAACATAGATCTATATCTAAAATTAGTTCTATCAAAACTTTTGATTATTCAACCCTGTATACCTCACTTCCCAGTGTGAAATTAAAAATCGTTAAAAATAAATAATCGACAATGCTTTTCACTAAAAAAATGGTAACATACGCTATAACTTTTTTATTTTGAGATAGCAAACGGCATATTTTGTTAAAAGTGAACACATAGTAAAACATGCTACATAGAGAAACCAGTATTCAGTATGCTCGAATTTCTTATTGACCATATATGTTGAATTAGGAGCTAGATCTTTTGATCAAATTGTCGGCATTCCTATGAGTACCAAATGTGTGAAAACAATCGTATAATTTCGAGATCAGAAGTTTTTTTTATCTCGTAATTATGAGATGATTATCGCGTAATTACGAGATAAAAAATGATCATCTCGTATTTACGCGATAGTTTTCTCGTAATTACGCGATAATTATCTCGTAATCACGCGATAGTTTCCTCGTAATTACGAGATATTTATCTCATAATTACGAAATAATTTTCTTTTTTTTGTGACCCTAATAGGCTGTCGTAGATAATTATTCAACTTCACATTAAGTAATATTAAAGATGCACTTTCCATAACAAACCAAACGTTTCTAATTGGGTTCCATTTATATATCCTCGAGAACTTGAAATTAAAGAAACAACAGACATGACTTCTTCTGTCTCATTTTTAGACTAATACCCAAAATTTGACACAAGCGGTCATCTCCGTTTCCGAATCTATGACAAATGAGACGATTTTAATTTTGAAATTATCATTTTCCCCTACCTTAGTAGCAATATACCAACTTCATCTGCATAAGGGATATACATTTCACAACTCATTCCGTATTCAAGAGCTTTCAGCTGCTACTCAAAACGTCACTTGTGTCTGAAGCTGAAGAACCAGGGGTGTGTCAAAGAACGTCTCGTCCTTTTCTTAAAAAGTAATCGGAAGATACTAAGACCATGATGATAAATATTTCGTTTCAACTTCATAAATGATAAACGATAATCTTGAAGTATAGATTCTAGGTACGGACGTTGTTTATCATCCTAAAAACGTGTTATGGTATTATTTCATTTGTCTAGTATGTAAGTTATTACTTTTACTGTTTGGTCTATTGTTAGCAGTACCTATTAGACGTGATTCGGTACCTGTACATTAAGTCATTGGTTTTTGTTGTACTATGAAAGGTTTTGTATTCTTGTCTTTAGATTTTGCGATTGTGTTTTGTGTTTATATCTCATTTTGTTTGTCTTTGTTGACAAATATTTTCGTAGTGACTAAATTTAAAACACTGCGGTTTCTCTCTTTCTGACATTTTTACCTGTTATAGATATAGGAAGATGTGGTATGAGTGCCAATGAGACAACTCCCCATCCAAGTAACAATTTATAAAAGTAAACCATTATAGGTCAAGGTACGGCCTTAAACACGGAACCTTGACTCACACCAAACAGCAAGCTATAAAGGGCCTTAAAATTTTCTAGAGTAAACACATTCAAACGGGAAAACCAACTGTCTTATTTATATAAAAAAAAACCATGAAAAACGAGAAACACGTATGAACAACATAAACAGACGACAACCACTGAACATCAGATTCCTGACTTAGGACAGTTGCAAACAATTGCAGCGGGATTAAACGTTTTCATGGTATAAAGCCTTCTCCCTTTTCTAAAACAATAGTATAAGATCGCAACATAGAAAGACAAACTATATAATATCAAAAGGAAGGCTTAACTTATTAAAAAAACGTAGTAACAAAAAATTAACACACAATGAATGAATAAATTTGATCTGTGATACATACAATTCAAGTACATAGTTAATGATAATATAGGATGAATAATTTAGGTTAAAAGTAAATAAATAGGTTTAAACAAAGGTGAAAGTATGGTAAGCAATTTTTAGAAAAAACATCAACTTTGAAAACAAATTATGTTATATTATACACAGGAAAAATGAAAATAATTTTGTTGTTAAGTATACTTCTTCTTTTGTGTGTAGACTCTTCAGTTTAGGAATACCAAGAAATTTCTTGTATATGAATAAAACTAATCTAAAACTTGGTACTTAAGGGGTGAATATCAACAATAAAACTATACAATTTGTGCTGGATAAAACTTCGTGTTCTTCATGTACAGGTGCCAAAACAGTATTTAAGAGAAATGAAATAAGTTTGATGTTCATAGTACGAAGAAGTAAAAATTTGTAATAATTCCAAACAATCGAAGCTGGTATATAGACATGATCCATGTTAACATTAAATAACAAAAAAAAACAAACATTACAAATAGTGTCAACAGGTCGAATAAACACGAATGTGCGATTTGAGAGTACTCGCAGTTCTGACAGCTAGTTAAAAGCCAAAAATTAATAATAATAATAATAATAATAAAAAAAACATGCATCAGAGACTAATATTAAAACTAAAACATATCCCAGGGATTTAGTATGTTAACGTCATGGACAGTCAAAGAAGACATGACTTGTACAATTCCAAACATAAATGTATCGACAGGCAGTAGGATAGTTAGGAGTTAACTTCTTTATTGATAAAAATGAACGTTTGTGCGTGTCCTCACATCCCGTTTGAAAGGAAAATACAAAGGAGTAGGTCCGGTAAGGACCGATTTTGGCCTCAAATTTCAGGTTCATCTGACGAAAGATTTTGACCACTTTTTAAACACTTAAGTGTCTATTTTATTTGAATTAATTAGTTTATGTGAAAGATTTTAACAGATTTAGTCATTAAAAACTATCTGATTCAAGCTCAAATATGAAAAATCTACCTAATATGCCGAAAAATGTCACTTTTCAGATGGTTTTTGGTAAAAATGAAAGTGGCCGCATCCGTGTTCATCCTCAACCTTTATATATGTTATGTATTATCATAAAATACAACTTACATTTCAATATTAAGGATGAACAGGAATGCGGCCACTTTCGTTTTACACGAAAACCGCCTAAAATTTAACTAAAATGCTAGATTTATGAGGATTTCAGTAATTTAGCATGACTTAATGGTGCTAGTACCGGATATATGTGCATTGTATTGTCAAAAACAGCCCATATTTATGTAGCGGAAGCATTCTACTGTCAAATAAATAACTAAAGGTTTACATTTTAACAATTTTGTAAAACTGCTATATTTTGGGGCCAAAAAGGGGTCTTACTGAACCTACTCCTTTAGTTATGTTTATATTGCTGATGACAAAATCGATATTAGTGTCAATGTAAACTATATTTAAAGATCTAATTACAACATTGGTAAGATAACCCTTACTAATAAGTTTGTTTACAGGTTCGATGAGTTTACACGGATCACGGATCACGGCGCTTTTAGTACAATATTACCGTAAAATTGAGGATGTGTAATACCCTTTTTAATACGTTTTCTACAAGAACAGTCAAATTTACTAATCAAATCTTTGTATTTATGAAAGAATCTAGATAAAGTTTTGAGTAATTTATGGTAACGAAATCCCTGACTGAATAATTTCCCAGTGATACATTGATTAAGTTCGTTAAAATCTATGACATCACTACACACACGGTCATACCGTACGAGTTCGAATATATAAACACCGTATGTAGGAGCAAAAGGAACATCGCCGTATAAAAAATTAACAATAGGGAATGAAAAATCGTCTCTTTTGTCGTAAATTATAGTATGGAGTTTCCCTTTAGAAATTGAAATATCTAAATCTAGAAAAGGACAACTACTGCTGTTTATGCTAGATTAACTTGAATTAAGTTCTTTTTGGTAAATTTTTGTGGTATATTAAGAGGACTCTGGATTATTTAAAGAAAATGTCATTCAGATAACGATAGATATTGTTGAATGGATCAACCAAATGTAACAATGATGTGTCTCAACTGAGTATCAATTCATATTCATAGCATTACAGGGAGAAATCTGCTATTAAAGGGCACAGTAAATACCCATAAGAATACCTACTACTTTTTGATACATTTTATCGTCGAAACGTACATATACGCTATCAAGGAGAAAATGTAAAGCATCAATTATATCTTCACATTTTCAGTAAGTGTATTTAGCATACTTTCCTTTTTCGTTACGGAAAGAGGCTTTAAACAACTTACAGCAAAAACATTTGCATTAAATTTCAAAAGACCGTTCTATTAAATATGGAAACTTTTTCTTGATAATATTGTGTGGAAGTGTTGTGTAGAGAGTAGAAAAATCAATACTGTCAACAGAATAAAAAGGACCATCAAAAGCATATATTGTAATCTAAACCTCTAAAGGATTTTTAACACTAAAAAAATAATGAATACCATTATTTTCATAATCTGTATTACAAAAGTTAATAACAAGTTCTTTGATAGTAGTAAGGTAGGTAGTAAAAAGTACTGATAGATTAGCGGTAGAACACTAGCGGAGATGAAACGGAATTTATATGCTTTTTTTAATAATTTCGGTAGCCAGTACAAGGAGAGACTTTCAAATGTTCGGAAAAGACTATAAGCTGGGTAGTGGTAGATATATGCTTCTTAACAATATTACTCCTGAATGTAGAGAAATTGTTAATTTCGTTTTGAGGAACTGCCGTGTGGTAAATGCGTCACACCATGACTGCATTATGGACTGCATTGTCTGCCAGTACGAACACAAACCGCTTTGCGAGTACTTGGAGTTTTTTTTATTCTAGAAATGGGAACATCATGGACCCTATTATTAATATCAGAATTGTTTTCAAAATGAGATATTCGAATATTAACAGTATTCATAATTTTATTCAAATAACTGTCTACAGATTTGTCTGTTTGTTTTGTTCACCCATCGGTGTCAATATAAGGGAATTTCATCCGTCTGTCATACATATAAGAGATTTAGCTTTCTATAAAACCAGGTTAAATCCAACATTTTTTACATAAGTAAATGTCTTTTCTGTAATTAGTTAATACTTCAGTTTCTTTATGTATATCTCTTTCATATTCATTTGATAAAATTTACTGTTTG
The DNA here is from genome assembly GCF_965363235.1 of Mytilus galloprovincialis. NCBI lineage: Eukaryota > Metazoa > Mollusca > Bivalvia > Mytilida > Mytilidae > Mytilus > Mytilus galloprovincialis. The sequence continues at coordinate 34,125,828 of NC_134843.1, read as the reverse complement.
CAATAGCATGAATTGTTCTATATAATAAGAATGTTCTTATCCCGGGCATAAAAACAATGCCGTATTTGGCGAAACCTTTTCAACTTTTTATCTCCAGTGCTGTACAACTTTGTACTTTTTTCACTTTCGATCTTTTATATCTGGGCGTCACTTGTAAGTCCTGTGTGGACAAGGCGCGTTTTTGACGTATTTAATTTTAAACCTGATGCTTTTTGTTATCTATTAATCATGTTTTTCTTTGTCTAATATGTTCTCCTATTTATTTGTATTGTAGTCCTGTAATATTATGTTGTCATTTCAATGTTATATTTAACTTTGCCATTAAAGTGCGAGGTTTGGCATGCCACAAAAACAGGTTCAACCCACCACTTTTATTCCCCTTTAAAAGTGTCCTGTACCAAGTCAGGAAGATGGCCATTGTTATATTATTGTTCGTTTCTGTGTGTGTTGCATTTTAACGTTGAGTCGTTTGTGTTTTCTCTTATTTTTGAGATATTGAGATCAGACGTGGCACGGTACTTGTCTATCCCAAATTCATGTATTTGGTTTTCTTGTTATATTTGTTATTCTCGTGGTGTTTTGTCTGATGCTTGGTCCGTTTCTGTGTGTGTTACGTTTCGGTGTTATGTCGTTGTTCTCCTCTTATATTTAATGCGTTTCCCTCGGTTTTAGTTTGTTACCCCGATTTTGTTTTTTGTCCCTGGATTTATGAGTTTTGAACAGCGGTATACTACTGTTGCCTTTATTTACCAAGGCAGGAATATGACAGTTGTTATCCATTTATTTGATGTGTTTGAACTTTTGTTTTTTCAATTTTTCCATGTTTGATAAAAGACTTTCCGTAAAGATTTTCCCTTTTTTTTTGTGATTTTACTGTTTTGTATAAAGTAAAAAAACCGAAATAACCAAACTCCAAGAAAAATTCAAAACTGAAAGTTCCTTATCAAATGGCAAAATCAAATGCTAAAATGGAAACCAACTGTCATATTAATGTCTTGGTACAGACACTTAAAATACGCTTTGTTGTCTAGGTTGTGAGACAGTGCGAAATGTGGTATCCGTGCCAATGAGACAACTCTCTATCCAAGTTACAATTTGTAAAAGTAAAACCATTATATGCAAAGTACGGTCTTCAACACGGAGCCTTGATTTACCCCGAACAGCAAGCCATAAAAGGCCTCCAAAAAATTACTAGTGTAAAACCATTCAAACAGAAAAATAACGGTCTAATCTATATCAAAAACGAGACACGAGAACCACATCAACAAACGAGAACTACTGAACATCAAATTCCTGTCTACGGCTAGAGGGAAAATGCAGCGGGTTTATATGTTTGAATAAGTACCAACCTTCATCCTTAATCAATAATGTAACATCGCAACAGAGAAACCACATTAAAAAATATAAATTGAAATGACAACTCAATAAAAAGACAAATATACACAAGTGAAGATGCACTGAATGATAGCATTTGATCTATGACACAATGTAAATACAAACTCAATAAAATAAGGGGTGAATAAATAATGGCAACAATATTATACAGATGTGAAATGTTAAATAATTACAGAAAGTTAACCATTAACAATTTCGTTGTTAGGTATACAGTATAAATGGAGAATGGAAATATTTTTTTTTTCATAGTACGAGAAACACAAGTGAAAATGTATAATCATACTAAACACTTATAAAGCTGTTATATATTAGAAACAGAGAAACATTAAATAACAAAAAAAAAAAAAAAAAAACAACATAACAATTGTATTAACAGGTCAAATCAGGAACATATATATGTTAGATATACTGTTCCCAGGTCAAATCAACATAAAAGTACGATTTGAGAGTTGCTCTCTGTTACTGAAAGCTAGCTTATGGCCAAACTCAATTGATAAAAAATAAATCATGCATCTGAGACTAAAATCAACTAAAGCAAATCCAAGGAATTTAGTATTTTAACGCCATGGACAGTCAAAGAAGACATGATTTGTGCAATGCAAAAAAAAAATGCATCTACAGGCTGTAGGACAGTTAACAGTATTCATAATTTACTGTCTACAGATTTGTCTGTTTATTTTGTTCACACATCGGTGTCAATATAAGGGAATTTCATCCGTCTGTCATACATAAGAGTTATAGAAAAAGATGAACGTGGATATGTATTTATACATCCCGCTTGAAAAAAAATACAAATTTAATTATTATATAACAAAATCGAAATTTGTGCCAATGTAAACTATATTCAATATTCAAAGATCTTATTACAATATTTGTATGATGGACGAAAAGGTTTTTGTTCTTCATTAACTTGAGTATACCTCAACTTTTTATTACGGAATGTTGTTGATCGCTTAGTTAATTTATATTTCGATTTCGAAACTTATTGGCAAACAATCATATATTCTCGATAATAGTTCATCATAAAAGCTGATGGACAAAAACATTTTTCTTTAAAATTATTGGAATCCAACGACATTTTTAAGTGCTGTAAACTGCCATGTGAAGATGTAACATACAGTTATTTCAAATGGCAAAATTTAAGTCTCAAATGCAACATATAACTATTTTCACTCTGGTGACGTTTATTATGATTAGATATTCTGCTTTTGTGATAAGTTTGAACATCGCAATATCGTGAGAAATACGATGTCTCGTTAATTGTTGTTTTTATACGTACTCGCAGTTATTGAAAGCTTATTAAAAGACAACAACAATTACGGTATCTTATGAAACTTCTATGTAAAGTAAAGGAATCATTGCAATACATGTATACTCAGCATGGCACGCACAAAATGCCGTTCGATGTTTATTGTTTTTGACAAAAAAATAAATCTCAAACCCATACATAATCTTTCAGGCATTTACATTTTAGCAGTAAAATGAAATGTATAAACAAATTAAAATTTTTCTCCAGGCTTCCATAATTTGCTGTCGTTAATTGTACGCATTTGATGCATTTTATCTTGCATTTGCTATTTATTTTATCAGTTGTATTCATTATATTTTATTAATTGGAACATTATCGTCTTTAGTTTGTTTCTTTAAAACAAGTATTACAATAATAATTATGCCAATGATTACAGGTACCAAGACACCAATCACTATTCCAGCTACACTACCACCAGCGAGTCCTGCAAAATATTAAGTAATTATTTTTTTTAATAAATAAAATATAAAAAAAAGATGTGGTATGATTCTTTATGCTTTTTGTATATTGTTTACGGAAGATCTTAAATTTTATAAGGAAGCTATCAAACCAAGAGTTCAATGTGGTGGATTAGAAATCATCCCTTCGGCGGAAAACTTCAATGAGTATATATCTTTTTCAAAATGACGATGGAAATATTTCAAGCAACATGACGGTTGCCAAATGTACAAGCATAATCAGCTCCTCTCCTGGGGAATCTGCGACCATCCCAATTTTTTGTAGGGTTCGTGTTGCTTACACTTAAGTTTTTTACGTTGTGTTTTGTAAACTGTTTTTCGTTTTTTTTTGCCATGTCGTTGTCCGGTTATTTCAACATAAATACTCATTAATAATCACTAGATTACAGAAATTCAATGAATCAAACACCAACACCAATATTATTCTGCATATATTGACAGATGAGAACTACCCTTCATCACATATAGAGTATATGAATACATTTCTTACCTGATTCGTCCTTGTGATCTGTAAACCAAAAGAAAATTTGGAATAATAATTTAATACAATTTTTAAGAAACATATCACATCTCCTTAATTATTTTTAGATTTAAAAGTTTGTTATTTATACGGGGCACACAGTCATTGCTTTCTATTCCATAACCGTGTACACCGTATATTTAAAGATAAACGACATTGTAACGTTTAAAAAAATAGACATATTAGACGTATAAATGACATATTGAATCAAAGCAGTCACAAGGTCAAATAAAGTTAGAAATCATTATTTCGTGTCATGCTCTATGACCATTTTAATAATGTGTAGGCATTATATTTGCTAATATCTTTACACCGAGGGTAAGCCGTGTGTAAAACGTAGACACAATTAATGACTAACCTTGTTCAAATCATCATAGAGAATGGCATGATAAAATTATTTCGATTCTAATAGAAAAATTTGAACTTTTGTACTTCGAAGCTGACCTATAGTAAGCGTTCAAAAGGCATCTATTTTGATTTAACGAAATCAAAATGTTATACAAAATCAAACTTTTCACAATAAACAAAAAAAAAAAAAAAACAGATTCCTGACTTTTGTAAAATTATTTTTTAAGTTTTTAGCCAGCAACACTAAAACAAATGTCCATTTTGATATGAAATGGTAAAGTTTAACCAATGTTTCTATGTTTGTACTCTATGTGGATAAGGGTATTACACACAGTATTACCTCTGTTGGGAATGCTTATATAAATGCTGACTGGCATATCAACTCCATGTGTACATGTCCATTTTATACCATTTTCGTTTGACGTCAAATCAGAAATGACTACATATATTCCTGTCTGATTAGCGCTAATACTGTATAACAGGGTCGTTTGTTTATCACAGAAAAAAGTTTCAGTACATGACGTCATACTTATGTTGTCTCTATTCCATGATGCAAGTTTTTCATATGCGGGAATGGAACAGGATATAGTACAGGAGCTTCCTTTTACATTGCAGTTGGTTTCAATAGCAAGTTTTCCTGAAAACAAATGGTTACTGCACACAAGTACTTTAAGTTTGTATTGCATGTTTGAAAAATACTGTGTAAAATACAAATTATATTTCAGCTTGTAAACAGCAAGTTCATCTTAACGTTGCAATTGATGATGTCTCCCTTTCTGTTTTTCAAAAGTATATTATTCCAAGACAAACCCTGTAGATAATGTGACCTCACATGCATAGTATAAACAAGTTCTTTAATTGTTGAAGGTTTTCTTTCGTATTTTAAAGTGTTTTCTTAGATCTAAAAACTGAACTAATAATCATTTTGAATTTTCAAAATTTTACCTCTGTATCATACATCAATAAATCATGGTAAACTCAGCATGTTTGGTCATAAGTTGATAATTTGAATAATTTTTTTTCTATGAATATATTCCCGTTTTCTGAAGAAAACAATTCAAACTTTTAGTATTTTTGATAAACTTTCATAAAATCCGTTTATACCATCACATCTGATAAGCTTTTTGACTGGGTATATTATTTGAAGTTTCGATTATTAGCAGACTTTATTACGACAGTCCGCCACTTTTTCTAAGACATGTGAAGCTTTTAACATACAGGTCACTAGATTATATTATATTCAGTAGAATAATTGTTTTAAAAACCTTGCAAAGTTGATCATAGACGGTTTTGTTAAAGCTCCTTTGTTTTTTAATCTACAGTGATTTGTTTTATATGTTTTCCTGTTTTTCAGACCAAACAAACCTGTTGAAATTTATTTAACAGACTTAAGTAGTATGCACCAATTTTAATATCAATTTCTAGAAAAAAAACCATAAAAAATATGTTTAGTTTTAGGTAAGATGTTAGACTAACAATTGTTAATACAACACTTGTTACAGTGTTTAACCGTGACAACTCGATGTACCTTTTCCTTGACAATTAGGTTGTTAGTGTAATACTAATGTGTGTTGTCAAACGTAGAAAACAATAAATTTGATATTCGACTTTAAATTTATTTAACAAGTAACTCATTTGTCCTCTATGGAGTATAGTGGATATCAGATAGGTATTTATGTATTTCAATGTGTTGTAAATCATTTTGTATTTGCGATTAAATTTTTCAATTATTTATAGGAAAATATATCGGAATTAGTGGAGAAAAACAGATTAATGTTTAATAGAAACTAAATATAAGAATAGTTTCATCTTGATGTTAATTTACCTAATGTTAACATGAAGCTCTGCATAAACAGGAACAAATATAAACAGTTTGCAGTCATGTTAAAACTTATTTTCTGTTACTTTCCTTTGATACACATAATTTTATTAAACTGAAATGAAAAAAAAATAAAAACTTTTGTAATACATTATGCACTTGTTTGTGTCATAACCCATTCAAGCATGACATGAAAACGCACTTCTTAATCGGTTGGAATATACTGTCAAAACTCAGGAGTATGTAGTTAAGTGGTAGTCGATTTTCTATATTTGTCTTTTTGTAAATATGATTTCTATAGAATATGCCGTTAGTTTTCTCGTTTGTATGTTTCCCTTCTTTTGTGAGAGTTCTTTATTGCCAACCATACAGTACAAGTTTTCTCAATTTTGAAGACCGTACGGTGTCAATAATTGCCTTTATGTACTATCATATATGCAAGTCAGTTTGAAAGGACCACAGCAATTTGACTTTTTTTTCTATTCCGGATCAGGCATTTTTAACAGTTACAGGTGTATACTACCAATGATAAAAAAAAAGTCATTGTTTAGAATAATATTGTTGCACTAATATGGCATGGTTTGTGGTCTACTGTGTTTTATCTCCGGGCTACGGTAGTAATGAGTGGAGGGGATTACTTTTTAGTAATTAACAATTAACAAGTTTAGGATCACATCAATTATGAACTTAGTAAACATATACATGATGATCCGATTGCTTTAAAATTATATACCAAATTACGGTATCCCCTCTGATTGTAAAGAGAAATGTAATCGTGTCAAATTAGTATATTCTATATGTGTTATCTTCCTTTCCATTCGTTGATGATAGAATGACACTTAACCCCAACGGGACATAAATATGCTGAATTTTCTATAATATTCAGATCAGTGTAAATGAGGTCTTGACCAATCATGATTGTAACTGCTATTTGTCCTTGGTTAATATATGTTGTCATTGTCATTTCATTCAATTTTTTCTGTTACCTTATCTTTATACATTTACTCAAGAAACTTGATACTCGTGTTCACTGTAAAAGTTACTTTTTTCAAGACAAGTTTAGATATCGACTCTTTTATCACTTAATACTTAACATGGGCACATACAAGTGAGAATGGGGCAGGGTTTCCTACGGGACAAACATATCAGTTTCTTTATTAAATTAACTTTGTCTTTTAAAATCATGTGGTCCTCAATAATTTATCTTAGTGCCAATACACTATTGATATACAAGTTTTGTCCAAAAATAGACAGCAAAATACAAATTATATTATAACCATTGCAATGCTCGTTCCTACTGATCTGAATTTTTTTTGTCCTCGGTATCGCTAAAGTACTAGGTACTCTTGTTTGTATAGCATTCATTTTATTAGATTTTTTTAGATTTTTAAGTTTTCTTCTTTAAATAGTTATGCGTTGAAATATCAACCATTATTTTTTTGTTAATTCTTTATTATTTTTGAAATAACGAGCTTTAAAAAAAAATATAAAAAAAAAATGCCAATACAAATGAATCGCGATACATCCACTCTGAGCCAAACAATTCATTCGATATAAGTAGAGTTCTTTTTTTTTTTTTTTTTTTTTTTTTAATTCGATGGATTTATATGAATATTCTCTATTTCATTGAAACACATGTTTATATTTCAGTTTAAACGTATAAGTCATCAGCAGTCCAATGTCAAAAAATTATTTACTATAAGAATAACACGGAATAATTCCTTTCTACACCCACAATTGCCATCATCTCTGAATTGAGACAGGTAGGTGTAAAACCTATATCACATACCATTTTTCATCATGCAATCACTGAACATTTCATTAACATGTCGTTGCTTTTTCCGTTATTTTTTATACTTATCGATGGATGTCTTGTAATTTCAGATATCAATGTCGTTTGGTTTAATTTGGTTAGGATTCGAGGCTACGACTGTTGAAGAAGCAAGTACATGTACGACAGTTTTTTTTTTATAAACCTCAATATTTTAATTAAAGTTTAAAAATAAAAGATGTGGTACGATTGTCATTGAAATCGCTATCACCAAAGATGAAATCAATAGTAGTTCACTTATACGGTCATCACTAATGTGCAAAACCTAAAACGTATAGTAAGCTCCCAAGATTCCAATTACAATTTGTAACGCATTTCTAGAGAGTATTGATACTAAAAGTATGACAAGAGAACAAACATGGACAACCTGTGCATTACACCTTACTGATTTCGGACAGTCAAATAAAGAATGTGATGGGGTTAAAATATATTCATCCATTCTTTAACCGGCGACATTTGTCAAATTGAAAAAATAAAAAATTAAGGAAGGGGATGACAAATGACATAGATCGGTACGAACAACAAAAAAGAAAAGAAAAAAGAAATCAAATTCTTATCTCAGAACTGGTATTTTTGTTTCAGGTCATTCAGGTATTCTTGATTTTTGCAGTGCTCTCAAACTGTATAATTATTACCAACAGTGCATGTAAGTAAAAGATCAATAAAAAGAGATTCTAACAATAAAAATATCATCATCTTCACTGCCAAATTCGTTTAAAACTGCTAAATATTTATTTATATAAATAACATTGTCCTTACCATGAGTAATTTACTTCCTTTAACTGTGTAAATAAGTTAACATGCACAAATAAAAATTTTTGCGGCGATCAATACTTAAATGTCTTAAAACATATAATCTGTCCTATGATATACTTTTTGAATATAATAACGGTAAAATATCGATCAGTAGGTTGTCGACTATATCTCTCAAACAAAGAATGTATATGCTACTGTTAACACAATAACAAATTGAATATATATAAGAATGCGCCACTTTAAAAACGATTTTTTTTAAAGTGCTTACTCATTCATGCTAAGATCGCCTTACATGACTTTTGCTATTTTAGGTCATGTATGGTCATATAGTGCTTCATGTATGAAGGTCTTGAATTTCAAATAATTAAGTGTGATTGTACTTTGCAGTAGATATACTGTCCGACTGGGATATATATTTGTTCGTGTGATTTCATCTTTTTTCCTAGTCTGATAAGTTTTTTTCAAGTGAAAATGAACATTAATGTTAACAGGCTTGAATGTTATATACAATCTCATACAAGACAATAAAGATATAACATATTACAAAATGTATCAACCCTACATTATTTTATATCTTTACATGTTTAACTAGTCCGTACAGTGCTTTAATACAAAATATAGATTAAAACCAAGCCTATTTCAGGAGAATAGGTGAGATTATTTTGCATATTTTTCTGATTTTCTAATTGCTATTTAAAGTTTTCTTATTGAATTCATTAGACTCTTTATATGTTGGCCGCTTTAATATTTATCTTAATTGACTATAATTAACTGCAAAAAATTGAAAAATGAAAATATTCAATTTACCCTGAATGTATTAATTACTTGGTACATTTTCTAATAGTCATCAAATCTTATATAAAAGCACGATATCATAAATTGAATCATAGTAGTACTTTCTGGTTTATCTAACATTTTATCCTACTTCCAAATCATTTTATCAAATTATTAATGCTTCAAGATTGCTCAGGCTATACAATGCTCTTAACTTTTGAAATATAATTGTTTACATGTAGCTAACTTTATTGCAAACTAAGCACTTTTGTACACTTTTAGAGTACATACAATCTAACTCTCTTTCATCTTGTTATAGTGTTAAAACATTTGTCTTTTATACACTTTACACCAGTATTCCGCAATCCAAACTAAAAGACAAATTAAAAGAGTTGGTATTGCTTTGTTTCATTAAAAAGAATGGCCAACGTAGATACAAGTATCTTGTCTGATGGAGGGATAAATCTTACTTTGTAAAGGATCACTTTGAATCAAATAAAAAATCCCCCAAAACTAGCATTGTCTGATCTATGGTCGGGTTGTTGTCGCTTTGACATATTCCCCATTTCCTTTATCAATTTTATTATCAAGATGCTTGATTTCTTGATTGTGACAACATATTTGTTACGTTCGGAGGACGTGTTTTTCAACAGACTTTCGGCATTCCAATGGGAACAAATTGTGCCCATCTTCATGCGACTTGTTTCTTTATTTTTATGAGGCTGACTTCATACATCCGCTATGTAGATGATGTTCTTTCACTAAATGATTCAAAATTTGGTTACTATGTTGAACGCATCTATCCCATCGAATTAGAGATAAAAGATACAACAGATACAGTTAAGTCGGCCTCATATCTTGAGTTACATCTAGAAATTGACAATGAAGGTCGATTGAAAACCAAACTTTACGACAAAAGAGATGATTTCAGCTTTCCAATTGAGAACTTTCCATTTCTAAGTAGCAACATTCCAGCAGCACCTGCATACGGTTTATATATCTCCCAATTGATACGATATTCCCGTGCTTGCATTTCCTATCATGATTTTCTTGATAAATCTGCTCACAAGGAAGTTACTAAACCAAGAGTTCCAAAATGGTGAAGTTGAAATCCTCACTTCGTAAATTTTACGGACGCCATCACGAGTTGGTTGACCGTTATGGAATAACCTTTTCACAAATGATATCGGATACTACAATCCCCTTCCCTTTCATGAATGTAACCTACCGAGTTACACTATTTACCGGATTAGTTATCACATAAGCAACACAACGGGTGCCACATGTGGAGCAGGATATATTTATCCTTCCGGAGCACATGAGATCACCCCTTGTTTTTGGTGGCGTTCGTGTTGTTTATTCATTAGTTTTTTTTATGTTGTGTCATGTGTACTATTGTTTGTCTGTTTGTCTTTTTCAGCCATGGCGTTGTCAGTTTATTTTCAATTTATGAGTTCGAACGTCCCTCTGGTATCTTTCGTCCCTCTTTGAATAGAGACCAAACATTTTATTGTAAGTAAATCTACAATTTGTCTTTCAGATGCATGTTTACTTTTTATTAGGTTGAATACGTTCTTCAATGCTTAATTTTTATAAAAAAAACCCTCTCTTTTACATCTCATTCAATATAAATAGAGAATGCCAATTAATGAAATGTGTATTTTACAACTCCTGTAGGTGAACGTTGATAAACATTTGAACTTTCAGCAACGGATTGTTTTCTTTCTTCTCCTAATGAGATAAACGTTTATCTTTACATAAATTGAGAGAAAGAGACAGCCGTGGTCTTCTTTATTGGTTGTTATTTTCAAAAACTACTACATTATAACGAAGTAAACATGTTATTAACATTGACAACTCAATTAATAAATTAATTGCGATTTGTTTTATCGTTTAAACCGATTTCAAAATGCATCCGCTTTCAGAACACGAAGTTACTCTACAGTACTACGTAAAACATGGAATTACACTTCTCAAAACAAAAATACGAAAGGAGTATTCTAAAATATTCTTTTTAAAAATCCAAATCTTTAGTGACTTGACATCATTTTCTATGATCGATTTAAGTTTCGATTTTGATAGAAAATATATAAAACCCAACAGAGATGAATTAAAAACAACAGGTATTTTGGTTTAACGTAAACGTGCATAAAAGGACCATTCTCATCCTTTCGATTCTGTTTAATTAAAAATCTGAAGATGTAATGACTTATTAGTCTATGATTCATTAAACCAATTATACTTGTATGTGTGCATAATAGACATTTACAGAAATAAGGTTTTGTTATCTCAAGTCGCAACAATGTTTTTAATTTTTGTTTTGGGTGCCCCCACAAAGTACCCATCACTTCATATTCTTTTAGATCACCCATGACATGTTCGAGAAGCCTTCTATATACCGCAACGATTCAATTAAAATTTTGACTATTACGTTTCTGATTATAATGGTTTCTGTCGATTTGCTGTCGCGTAAAGGACATAATTACGGGATGTCGATTAGAATCAATTTTATCTTCGAACAGCGCACATTTTTCTGGAAAATTTAGCTTGCATCAACTCCAATCTGTCTCATCATCCTATACTTTTGCGCATCATTTTAGTGGTTCAAAATTCGCTTTCGACATAACAAATGTTTCCGTTGTTGTCGACTATCACAATTATATGTATGCGTGGTAATGACGATGACCGGGAAAATACAGTTCTTGTGCTTGAATTTGTGGGCTGTATATCTCTACAGAAATGCCGTCGATTGCACCGGTGTGAAAAAGGGAGTTTAGGCCAAGTACCCTGTACCTTCTCCATCCGTTCACAGTAGGCCACTACACGAACTACTCCAAGGCTCTTTTTAAATATTGGCATGCATTATTTTTGAAACACTTATATCAAAAGCAACGATAGAACATGGAAAGATGCAAACGACCAAAGGCAAATAATATACATCTTTACCCTATTCGTCTAAGATAATTAGGGGGATCTCCCTGTATCTTATGAAAATGAGCTCTTGACTAATTGCAGAACATCTAGCATTGTATCAGGAGCTTCACATGTGGCAAGACAAAAATATCTATGTTATCATAAAATTGAGCAAATCAATCCATTCTTAGTTTGCATCACCCCTTATTCTACGACGAAAATCCATTAAAGGGTGCGGTGGAGGTCGAATAATTGAAAGAATGATCTGAATCAATTGTTTCCGAAACATTCAGTAAAACCATGAGGGGGAAGATTTAAAACTGGAATAATCTTAAAAAAGTATTTAGTCTCTAATATGATCTAGATTGGGATGTTCCTATCTACAACCTAATTATGGAAGTTATCTTCGAATAGGTAAGCATACATGTAAGTTTTAAACGAAATTCTGGAACAGTCTCTCCAAAGGGCGAATTTTGAATTTTGAAAAAATGGGGCCGGCTACATTTGTTTGTTTTAAAAGGAGTCTGGACCGATAACAGAGAACGGGCACATTGATCCTTTTCTTATTCTGCCATGACCTTTTCCGTAAATCTTTTTTTATAAAAAAATGTTAATCGATAAAATAATGTATATAGTTATCAAAGGTACAAGGATTATAATTTAGTACGTCAGACGCGCGTTTCGTCTACATAAGACTCATCAGTGACGCTCATATCAAAATAGTTAAAAAGCAAAACGAGTACAAAATTGAAGAGCATTGATGATCTTTAATCATACTTATGTTAGGAAAACCCTGTACGCCTTTTTGACAAAAGGATTATATTGGTATGATAAAAGGATTTAACATTTTTGGGGAGTTAGAGATTGAGATTGACAACCGAGACCAAACATTTTTTGTTAAACTAAAATGAACCCTAGTTCCGCGTGTTATCTTCATAAATTGCCACATAAAAGACTGTGTTTCTTGTAATAGATCGTTTTTTGTTATATAGATAAAGAATCATATGATAGATCACAATACTTTTAGCTAAGCATTGTAAGAAAATATTGATATTCTAAATATGTAAAGATTTTGATGGAAAGATTGAGATGACAGAATAAATTTAACAACTGGTAGAAGGAAAACTCATAGACAAAAAGGGATTCTAATAGTTGTCACCCGTATTATCGTCTATTTGACATAAAAAGGAGTATGGATTTTCTACAAACATTTACGAATTTTCATCAAAACAATTATCGCCTAAAAAAAAATTTGCAAAATTCTCATATTTTTTTATTTAGGAATGAAAGATCATTTAATATCACTGTGATAAGGTTTTTTTTATTTTAAAGCTGCCAAATTACCATTCAAATCTTGTTATTTCAAATATATTTAAATTATTGATTCGTATGTGCATTTATAAAAGTGTTGATCTAGTCAATAAAAAATAGACTGATTGATGACAATGCACCATGTTATATACAAATGTTGATTAAATCTTACTATATTTGTCACTTTAACTTTGTAAAAAAATAGTTAGGCGTACAGGGTTTTCCTAACATTGGTATGATAATTAATACCAATAGAGCATTGGAAATTGTGTTATTGTTTACAAAACTAAAAGTACTCCATTCTTTTAAAAAAACTGTGTTTGTTTTTCCGGGCATTTGTGAAGTATTTAAAGAAATAACAAATAAACAAAAGGTATGCGTTATCTTGATCAATTATAGATCTTTATCAATATGTTATGAACAAAATGTAAAACAAATATCGATATCAATTGAGTTCTTTGCAAGAGGAACGAAAAACCAAATATGTCTTATTGAAAAACCATCAGCGCGTTTTTCATGTCTTAATTACTTGACTTCGTCAGACCGACTTGGAGACAAGATAATGTATGATTATATATATATATATATATATATATATATATATATATATATATATATATATATATATATATATATATATATGTATATATATATATATGATACAGTTTGATTTTCCTTTAAGAGTTTGTTCTAATTTATCTGTGGTTTTAGCAACATTCATTTTTGATTTTGATTTTTGATTTTAATTCTAAAATGTATTCATAACGTCACTGAATGATGAGGACACACCACGAAAATGTCAATTTCTACGTGATTGTTATCAGACAAAATGAAATAACAGAAGTATAACAATTTCTTTCTCAAATTAGGGCCCATAGTTAGGATAAACCAATACGAATGAGTCACATGTGAACTTAATGGCATGACATTTTAATAGGAATACAATTTAACCTGTCACATTTAAACATAAAATAAAAGAAAGGCGTCATCAATGACATATCTTTAAGGATATAAAGTACTAAATGGTGGCCCCATTGTCGGCAATGCTATTTTTAGCAATTATCTCCTTAAAAGGCGCTTTTAATAAACTAATTATGGAAAAACTGCTGTTGTCTAATTGAAGCTCGATATCAATTTGCGATTTTACCGCACTCAAATATATATGGTCCCATGGCTTTTCTTGGTGAATTTTGGGGTTTTTCACGATACTTGACGATTTCGCAGAAAAATTTCCCTAATTTTGAGCAACATAAAAAAAATATTTCCGGCCCTTCATACTATACATTTAAGGACAAATTTGTGCTTGCATGAAACTTCATTCATAATGCTTTCCAGAAGAAAAATATATAAAAGATATAACAACCAATCACAGAGAGCCATCTATTTTTATCTCTATGTCATGTTCCCTTCATAAAATGGCTGCACCCATGTAATTTTATTTGGTACATTGTAACCTATTAAGGTTTTGTATATAAATAGCTATAATAAAACGAAACGAAGTAAAACATAATTATCATACTGTACACAGGGAGCCTTTTTATCTAACCTTGAACGTGAACATATTCTTTTAAAATAAGTAGTCAGTTTAGTTTTTTGATATATTTAACAACACATTCAAAATTGATATCTTTTCTATAATGGTTTTCAATTATAGCATTGCTTGCTTGATTAGAGTTTGCTTTACACCGCCTCAGTGCAAAAAGGCTATATCTGAGCGATCAATCTTAGCAATGTGTTATTATGTTGATTAATACAAATGATGTGATTTATCAACTACCACAACAAAGGTTAATAAATCAATATCAAATCTGAATCATTTTAATGTTTTCTATACGTGTTTGTGCATACTACTTGTTTGGTCGTTTCTGCTAAATATAAACTTCTATAACTGCAACTAGTTCATTTAAATTCAGCAATATATAATTTCGGCTGTCATGCATATGCAATATTCATATTTCAATGGACTAGTTTGTTTTGTCTACTCAGGTTTTAAAACATTGCTAATAGTATCAATATGTTTCTCCCTTGAGGACGTGTGGCGGCATTCAAGAAATTCCTGTTGTACGTAAGTCCGACCTTTCCGACAATTCACTCCAAGTTTCAATGATATTTAAATGAGATGCATATATCAGCAATGTCTTGGACAGGTTATAAAATCTGTTCCAAAAGACAATTTTTAATGGAGCAATGCCCCGTAGAAATATGAATTATGTTAGAAATTGCAGTAAATTGTTACCAAAGGTACCAGGATTATAAGTAAGGGCATCCGATACAGTTTCTCGATAAAATGTCATTTTTATAATTTTGTAATATGTTGTAGGCCTTGGCGAGTTAAAAAATAAAACATAAAATAAAACATAGGTCCGTGCTTGTTTAAAACAAATACCTCTCTCTGTTTGTGGTCTAAGTGAGAAACATCTCAAGAAAAGTTATAACGGGCTGTTGCTAATTTTTACGGCTTTTAAAATTAAAGACTCGGCCATTTAGAACTTGACATACAGGTACATTTACTGTATACACTCGTATATTATACGGTTTCATACCGTATGTTGACCTCTAGATTTGTTTTGTTTTGTTTAGTGGGCTGCTGTTTCATAACAAATATAAAAAATTATTCCTTAACATCCTTTTATTCACGTTTTAATCACTGAAAAATCCGTTTTTGTTGATACGAATTAAAAGTCGTTTGGGCAGTAAATCCAATTTAACGCGCATTGCAATCCGAATTAGAATTTACGTTAGGACGTGAAACATTTCGAACTAGTTAATGCGAATCGAATTCGAATTACGTGTGAACTCAGCATTATCCTGCAAACGAACATCTTTTTTTTGTACATAAATTGCAGCACATACATTAGGCCGTTACTTTTTTCGTTTGAATTGTTTTACATTGTTATTTCGTGACCTTTTATAGCTGACTATGCAGTATGGGCTTTGCTCAATGCTGAAGACTGTTCGGTGCCCTATAGTTGTTAATTTCTTGTGTCATGTTTGTTTCTTGTTGAGAGTTGTCTCATTTGCAATTATACGAGACATCTTCTGTTTTATGTGGTCAGAAAACAAAAGCAAACACTTTTAAAGGAGTATCTTCAATTTCCTAAAGAATGCTCTTGTCCATGCAGACAATGAAACTATAACTTTAAATTTTATGATTTGGCAAAACCGATTGTATTAGTTGCGATTAAAATCCTTCTCTCATAGCGTAATTTTATTGGTAAATAACTTTTATTTTTTTTCACCATAGCGCGTACATAAAATATCGCACGTCCATTCCTCTGTCTGTCCTTCCGGTCCTTCTGGTTAATTACATTTTTTAAGTGAACAATTCTTACCAACATTTTATAAACTGATATCGTATGGACACGTCCGAAAATCAGTGCATATCAACTATTCTTTAAAAGAGTTATGCCATTTGGAAACATTGATTATATTGGAAATTGCATTGTATTTGCTGTCATCCCGTCATTATTCTAATATATTTACAAAAAATATAAAGAAAAAGAAAACAGCTGCGCTACGAGCGAATGATACGCCCGTCGTGTTAATAAAAAACATTATACATGTTTTTTTTAAAATAACACGGAAGTTGTACAGGAAGTCATGCTAAGTATATCTTGGCTCATTCATTATTCTTGCTCAATAGTAAGTTTGTATATCACAACATGTTTTATAAGATCCCCAAATTGAAGCTCAATAAAAATTCAATAACTCAAAAATGAATTAAAGAATCATCACAAAATAGTATACAGATCTTCAGTATATTTTTAACTAAAAAGTATGTGAAGTTTTATGCAATAATTATAAATAGTTTCTGAGTTACGGTGCGACATGTGAAAACCCACTCTTTTTGTCATAAACTCAATAACTCTAAAATCAAATTTTGAATCATCCTCAAAAAGTATATACAGATCTTCAGATTGATATAACTAAACTAGAAGTATGTAATTTTTTAAGCAGTAGTTATGGAACGCCGACACTGTCTTATTATGATATTTCTCATTATATGATGTTCATTTGCCTTTATATGATGTTATTTTACCCTTATATGATGTACACTTGTCATTATATGATGTGAAGTTGTCCTTATATGATGTCCAAACACATTTATATGAGGTACAAACATCTTTATATCATGTCCACAATTCATTATATAATGTGCTTTCTCCATTAAGTCATGTGATTGCGTCCTTATATTATGTGATGCTTTTCTTATACGATGTAGAAACGGCATTATGTGATGTGCAATCACCTTTATATGATGACAATTTGACATTTTCTGATGTGCAAATTATATCATATGATGTGCAAATTATCTTATATGATGTGCAAATGGTCTTATATCATGTGCAGATGTCTTTATATTATGTGCAAACTTCTCTATATGATGTGAACGTATCCGTATGTTATGTGCTAACATCGTTATATGATGTGGTAATGTCATTATATTATGACAATGTAACATCATAGGGTGTGGTTCGGCTTACATCTTTATAGGGTGTCAGAACAGCATTATGATGATGTCGAAACATCATTATGATGATGTGCATTTATCGTCCTGATGGTCAATGAACATGATTACGATTAAAGCGATTACTCAGTAGGTCAGAACTGATTCCGATCTGCTTCTGCAGAATTAATATAAACCCGGATCAAATCTTTAGCTATCGTTTGGAAAATGGTTGAGATGTAAAAAGAAAAAAACCTTGACATGTTTGTTCCTTAATTAAAGATGAAAAAAATCACCCTAGATATTATTGATGGAAAATTGTCAAATTATGAATTTTTATCGATGGGTCTACAATAATGAATATACGGGATCTACAATAATGAGCATATGTAGTTAACTTATTACGTTTTCATGAGAAATAGATCTTTAATCTTTTAAGCGAAAGTGCATTTTTAAGATAAAGTGAGACAATGCATTTTAAAAATCACACCAGATATTATTGATGGAAAATTGTCAAATTATGAATTTTTATTGATGGGTCTACATTAATGAATATACGGGATCTACGATATTGAGCATATGTAGTTAACTTATTACGTTTTAGAAACAGATCTTTAATCTTTTAAGCGAAAGTGCATTTTTAAGATAAAGT
Organism: Mytilus galloprovincialis; assembly: GCF_965363235.1. Classification (NCBI taxonomy): domain Eukaryota; kingdom Metazoa; phylum Mollusca; class Bivalvia; order Mytilida; family Mytilidae; genus Mytilus; species Mytilus galloprovincialis. Next base: position 34,107,295 of record NC_134843.1, on the reverse strand, counting down.
GAGACAATGCATTTTAACAAAAATTAACGTTTCAAACATTTCGGCGGAAGATTAAGATCAATTGATACAGGAACTAGTTGAAGAATTTCCCTGCAGCGGCAAAAATATGATAATACAAATTTTGTGGCTCTTATTTATAGCTTGCTGTTCGATTTGAGTAAAAGCTCCGTGTTGAAGGCCGTAATTTAACCTATATTTGTTTCCTTTTACACATTATGACTTAGATGTAGAGTAGTCTCATTGGCACTCATATCATATCTTTTTATTTCTATTCATTGTAAAAGACACCAATGAAATCAGAGTCAATTTTAAAAATATTTAATAACGATAGCTACAAAATTATCCTCTCTTGCATTTATAATTGTACCGGTATGGATGATTGGTTGATTGATTGCTTTTTAACGCCACTTTCAACACTATCATGCTATATCGTGGCGGTGAGTTTATATTGATGGAAGAAGCCGAAGTCCCCGGAAAAACCACCGACTTTCGGTAGGAAAAACTAATAATTCTATTAAATTAAGATTGGAGTCGAGCTTACCTGCCACGTGTGGGATTCGAACTCACAACTTACATGTAAGTGTTGACAGGCTAGATATTTGGACTGCTCGTCAACCGAGCCCCCCACCCCCACCCCCCAAAAGGAATTAAAGGAGATATTGGATGACCTTCAACTCGGTGCATGACACTTGCTTGCATCTTTTTATTATGTTCTCATGCATTTATTGCACACTTACATGATTATGAATGTATGCTTGACGTCCAGCGGAAAATTGAAATATATATATATATATATATATATATATATATATATATATATATATATATATATATATATATATATATATATATATATATATATATATATATATATAAAAGACTATGTGTTATGATTGCCAATGAGACAACTCTCCACAAAACACCAAATGACACAGAAATTAACAACTATAGGTCACCGTACGGCCTTCAACAATGAGCAAATCCCATACAACATAATCAGCTTTAAAAGGCCCCTTAATGACAAATGTAAAACAATTCAAACGAGAAAACTAACGACATAATTTATGTACAAAAAATGAACGAAAAACAAAAACCGGTATGTAACACATCAACAGACGACAACCCACTGAATTACAGGCTCCAGACTTGGGACAGGTGCATATTCGTACGGGAACATATTAATGTGAAATGAATATTAACCCTGTTTTGTAATAGACCAACACCCTGAGTCGGATTTTTAAAATGCTACTTCACAGAAATCCATTTCACCTTACCCGGACAGATTATTCTGATAAATATGAGAAAATGAGAGAAAAAATAAAACAATGGTGTTTGTCCTGGAACAAGGAAGCACACGTCCTCCTGCCCACACTTCATGTTTACATCACGATGACCGTGAGGGCATTCCGATGTATTTTCGCAACAGAGATTTGACTTTCGACTTTGACTGGTACATGTTACCGATCGTATAAAAACGCAGACATAACCGAGTGCAAAATAGCATTCTTTGTCGCTTCAAGTAATACTCATAAATTTTTTTTTTAGAACATATTAAATTAAATAATATGAAAATGTTGCGTCGTTAGAATTATATTATAAAGTTATAAGTAAGTTATATCTAGGAACACATACAGGACAATTGTGTTAACGCATTCGGAAGAACATCTCAAGAACGTTTATACGGAAAAAATGAATGCCTACATAAATCCAAACTATTCGAAAATCCGAATTATTATAGAAGTGTTTTCACCATTCACTTGCACTGCACAATTTTTAGAATAGTAGAATAGAATTCTATAGCATTTGGATAAAAATTATGTATACATGTAAATGTTATATATAGAATAATAGGTAGTTTCGTTTTTAATACTGACTATATCATGTCACAGTGAATATCTAGACGAGCCCGTTCATCATCCTCGCACGAACTTGTCTCAGAAAAAAATATGTCTCTGTAAGTTAACCTCACTTTCAGGTATTGTGATGTGATTTTCTTTTAGACAAGTGCGTGTGACCATCCACGAGAACTTGCAGTCATCCGATGTTCAGTACTTCAGTCCTTTGATACTTTCTGTTCTAGTAAATATTACATAAGCCAATGACATTCAGCCTTCAAACTTTTGAAGGTGTATATAAATCCGACAAAACCGAGAATCCCAATGGTCTTTAAACAGAAAGTAGAATGGAACGTTTTCAGATCCGCGTAAGCATAGCTTGGACACAATAGATGTAATTTAATTAGATTTGTGTCTGAATGAACATAAAAATGCTATATTTATTTTTTGTTTACTGAGGCCTGGTGGTCTCTGACATATAGAGAGTTGTGTTTTATTTTTTTCTAAGTGAAGATTTACGGCGGTGACTTTTAATATTTTAGGTTTATCTTTAAAACTACAATAGATTAAAAAAAATACTGCAATGTGTCTGAATATATTTTATGGTAAATTTTAAGGTCCCATTTTGGGCAACTTTGGCTCTTATGAGTTTTGTTGTTTTATTACCTTTTATCTTGATACTTATTTATAGGGAAACCTTTTCTGAGCAAAATAGTTTTCTCGATTGAATTGTTTTACATTGTCATTTCGGGGCCTTTTGTACTGACTATGCGGTATGGGCTTTGCTCATTGTTGAAGGCCTTACGGTTACCTATAAGTGTTATTTTCTGTGCCATTTTGGTCTCTTGTGGAGAGTTGTCTCATTGGCAATCATACCACGTCTTCTTTTTTATATTATAAGAACAGATTTAAAAATAAGTAAATTATAATTATTGTCATTTTCATCATTGGTGGTGGGGACGGCGTAGGAAAGAATTTCTCTAAGTTATTACCGTGAAATAGGAAAAAAAACAATCATTCCAAAGACATAAACTTTTCACGACTCCCCCCCCCCTAAAAAACCACAAGAGAACAATTACACACACCTTTCTCAATACGTTAAAAAAAATCTCCATTGAAATAAGTTGAAAATAAACAATCTGTATATACAAATATGTGAACATTACCAAACCTGACCATTTTGCATTTCGCTGGCAGTACGTGGATTAAGCATGCAGTCTCCGAATTTGGATAGTTTGGCTTTTTCTGAGGAAAAAAAGATTGTTTCAAAGACAAATAAAGGAAGTACAAAACACTACATGTATACGTCATATCACAAATATATCCGACTTTGTATGGTTTTGGAGGAGTAACACTACATTATACATCTTACCATTAATATTATTCAATAACACTTTATAAAACAAACCATCTCGCCATATTATGCATGAGTAGATAATTTTATAGCTATTGTTGTGAAATATTTTTAAAACTGACTGTGAGTTCAATGATGCATTTTGGAATAAATAAAAATAAGAAGATGTGGTATGAGGGCTAATGAGAAAACTCTCCATCCAAGTCATAATTTGTAAGATTAAACACTCATAGGTCAAAGTACGACCTGCAACACGTAGTTTTTGCTAAACCAAAATAGCAACCTATAAAGAGCCTCAAAATTTGTTTTATCATATTTTCGCCACAGCCGCAAATTTCTCCAATTAGCTCCTGTATTAATTGATCTTTAAATTATCTCCCTCTGAACTGTTTAAAACGTTGATTTTGTTAAATTGCATTGTCTCATTTTCCCTATTAATTGCACTCTCGCTAGCGATGGACACATATTTGAGCCGGGTTTATAGTTTACAGAAGCAGATCGGAATCAGTTATGACGTAAACAGTAATCATTCTAATCGTAATCATGTTCATTGACCATAAGGACGATGAAAGCACATCATATAATGACGTTTCGACATCATATAATGAAGTACACCAAACCACATAATATAAGATTACAAGCACATAATATAATGACACAACCACATCATATAAAGATATTTGCACATAATATAATGGTAACTGCACATCATATAATGATATGTACACATCATATAAGTATATTTGCACATGACATAAGTATATTTGCACATCATACAAGGATGGTTGTACATAAGATAAGTACGTTTGCACATCATATAAGAATGTTTGCACATCATATAAGAATGTTTGCACATCATATAAGTACATTCGCACACCATATAAGTACATATGCACATCATATAAGTATATTTGCACATCATATAAGTATATAAGCACATCATATAAGTATATATGCACATCATATAAGTTTACATGTACATCATATAATGATGTTTGCACATCATATAATGATGTTTGCACATCATATAATCATGTTTGTACATCATATAAGGATGTTTGCACATCATGTAAGGATATTTGCACATCATATAATGACAATTGCACATCATAAAAAAGTTAATGCACATCATATAAAGAAAATGGTCATAACAAGACAGTGTCGGCGTTCCATAAGTAGTCATAAATCGTTTTTGAGTTACAGCGCGAACTGTGAAAAAAACTGTTTTAGTTGCAAAGTCCTGTAACTCAAAAAGTTCACCAAAAATTAAACAGATCGTTTGACCATCATCACTGAAAAAACAACCATGTTCAGTTTAATATGTTTACTACGGACATTTGTATACCATAATACGTCCCGTAAAAAAAATTACGGAATAAACTTATTGTTGGCTATTGCCTTTTGTTAGATAAAATACGTTCAACATTTAGGAAATAAGAACTTTGTTCTTTTATATAAGCGGCGTGTACCTACGTTTTCGATATTAGTTTTAAAATATGATTGGTTTCCTGTGCTGCAGTACAATGTCATGGATGATGAATGATAATAAAAATGATAATTGACATGCATGATATTTGTAACACCAGAAGGGTTAGTCGTCTTATGATTGCTCACTTTGCATTATTTTGTTGAAGATCTCAAAGAAACAGTAATTTGTTTTATTTCTTATGATGTTATTAGACTGTTATCCTGTTAGAATCAAATGCACTAATATTAATGGCGTAGAAGTTAGCATGCGGGAGAAACAGAAATTGGAGCATCGAAATTCCACATTACGTTTCTTATTACGCAAAATTACACGCTTTACGTCCCGCAAAAAGTGACGATTTGCGGGAATTCAAACGTTTAACGTCGCGCCAAGAGTTCACTCCCTTAAAACTGTATCGGATGCATTTAAGTACGCCAGACGCGCATTTCGTCTACATAAGACTCATCAGTGATGCTCATATCAAAATAGTTATAATGCCAAACAGTACAAAGTTGATGAGCAATGAGGATCCAAAATTCCAAAAAGTTGTGCCAAATGCGGCTAAGATAATCTATGTCTGGGATACGAAAATCCTTAGTTTTTTGAAAAATTCAAAGTTTTGTAAACAAGACATTTATAAAAATGACCACACTATTGATATTCATGTTATTATATAAAAAAAAAAAAAAAATATTGGGAAATTATCAAATTAAGTTCAACGAATAGAATAAAAGAATTATGACGAATTATATTTAAGAGAGATAACTGTCCAATGTTTCTTTGTTTTAAATAAGCAGTACTATTTATGTCTTTGTAATCATTACAAAAATATTATTATTATTCTCCTGGTTATCAATATCTGCTATCGTTAATCAAGACATTTAATGCAATTCTTTTGGTATTTGCATTGAATTTTATCAATGATTGTTTTGCAGAAGACTATTTCACAAAAATCGTCTCCATACAACAAGTAAGACAATAATTGTTATAACAATGAAAACTGGTACCAAGACACCAATCACTATTCCAGCTATACTACCGCCAGCGAGTCCTGCAAAATAGCAAGTATTTATTTATAACAACAAGAAGCATCAATATGCTGTTGGTATATTGTGAAACGAAGATTTTGAAATTCACAAGGAATCTACTAAACCAAGAGTTCATAGTGGTGAAACTGAATCTTCCCTTTCATGGACACTTTCCATGAGATGGCTCACCGTTAAGAAATACCAGATGACGACCGATATGTATCAAATGTCAATCCCATGCCATCATCTTGTTTTTGTATGTGACCTACTGAGTAAGACTAATAACCATGTTTTTAGTTATATCAGCAACACGGCGGGTGCCAAATGTGAAGCAGGACCAGCTAATTCTTCCGGAGAACCTGCGACTGTCCTTGTTTTTGGTGGGGACCGTGTTGTTACGATTTTAGTCTTTAACGTTGTATTTTGAAAACTTGTGTTTTTCCTTTGGTCTTTTTTTTTATATTTCGGTTTCAGTTTATTTTCGATATTAATATGCATAAATAATTGCTTGATTGCAGAAATTCAATGAACACAACTCCCAGACCGATATACTACTGCAGAAATTAATTGACAAATCCTACCCTCCATCACAGAAGGCGTATATCCGCACAATTCTTACCTGATTTGTCGATGTGATCTGAAAACCGAAAGCAAATTTGGAATTACTATTAAATATAAAAATTATTTTAACATACCTGTCTCCTTATTTTAGATTCAGATTTTTGTTATTTATAAGAGGCACATAATCATTGATATCTATTTAATAATCAAATACAATACATGTTTAAAGATTAACGTGATTTTAACGTTTGGAAAAAATATTAGACTCAGGCGTAGAAGGGACATTTTGAATGAAAGCACTCGGAAGGCGAAATTAGGTTAGAAATACTCTTCTGTGTCATTCTTTATGCTCAATTTGACAATAGGTAGGCATTATATTTGTTAATATCTTCACACCTTTGTACTTCGATTCTGACCTGTAATACACGTTAAGAAGGCAGTCGTTTTGATTTAGCGAATCAAAACGTTAAACAAAATCAACTTTTCCATATACATGATAAACAAATAAAAAGAAACATGACTTTTGTCAAATTATTTTTTAAGTTTCTAGCCATCAACACCAAAACAAATATCTATTTTGATATCCAGCGTTGTTCAAAAGACGGCTGACTTTGTAAGTTTCTAGTTTGACGTCAATCGTGCTACATTTGGCTTAAATCATCTTGATTTGAGGGTTGAACATCTTAGTCTTACAAATAATGTTAATAATATGAACAGATCACTTTAACAAAATAATGAATCAGAGACACGAGTGCTGACTATTTTGTTGGTGTCATCGGAGATTACAAGTGCTTAAGTGGCGGCACCGATCCAGTGGTGTAGTATCTTCATAGAAAATAGGATTGTAATTAAGATATATAATGACGGTCACTGGAAAAACACATTTTATAGCTTAACTATGCGGTATGGACTTTGCTCATTGTTGAAAGCCGTACGTGGACCTATAGTCGTTAATTTCTGTGTCATTTTGGTATCTTGGAGCTATCTCATTGGCAATCATACCACATTTTCTTTTCTTATATTAATGGTGCTCGATTCAAAACAGTTGATATTCAAATGAAGTTTGAAGTTAAAAATCATTGAAACACAATTCTTAGATATAAAAAAACATTGTTGTGTTTCAACACGTATAACCTCAAACTGAAATGAACAAAATCAAATCGAAACTAAATTATTGGTATTATATTTGTTTCGTTTGAATGTATATCACTGTTGTTACAATTATCGAAGGCTTGAAATTTCTGCCATAATTTTCTCTATAGGGGATTGCTGTTAACGATGTAGACATTGAACAAAGAATTTAAATAGGAAATTGTAAAGTTATACTTTTGTTTCTATGTTTGTACTCTCCATGTTAATAAGGGTACTACACACACTATTACCTCTTTTGGGACTGCTTATAGAAATGCTAACTGGCGTATCAACTCCATGTGTACAGGTCCATCTTATACCATTTTCGTTTGTAGTCAAATCAAAGATAACTACATAAATCCCTGTCCGATTACCGCTAAAACTGTATAACAGGGTGGATTGCTTATTACAGAAAAAAGTTTCAGTACATGACGTCATAATCTTGTTGTCTCTACTCCATGATGCTAGTTTTTCATATGCGGGAATGGAACATGATATAGTACAGGAGCTTCCTTTTACATTACAGTTGGTTTTAATAGCCAGTTTACCTGAAGAAAAAAAAATGATTATTGCACACAAATTTTAAACATTTAGTATTTTAAATCATTTGTGTTACCTGTTTAAAAAATACTGTGTGAAAAACAAAAGTATATTGCAAACAGCAAGTTCATCTTGACGTTGCAATCGATGTTTTCTACCTTTTTGTTTTTAAAAAGTATGTTGTGGAAAGACAGACCCTGGAACTACTGTGATCTTACATACATACATTTAGTATACACAAGTTCTTTAATAGTTGAAAGTTCTCCTACTGATTTTGAAGTGTTATGTTAGATTAAAAAACAGAACTAATAATCATTTGATATTTCAAAATACTCTTTAATATTGTATCATACATAAATAAACTATGATAAACCCAGCATGTTTGTTCATAAGTTGATAATTAGAATACTTTTTTTTCTATTTTCTATGAATAAGTTTCCGTTTTCTAAAGAAAGAAATTCAAATGTTTAGTATTGTTTTATAAACTTTCATAGAATTTGTTTATACCATCAAATCTGATAAGTATTTTGATTGGATATATTATTTGTAGTTTCGATTATTATCAAACTTGATTCTTGATGCATTAGAACGACAATCCGCCACTTTTTCTAAGACATGTGAGCTTTTAACATACAGGTCACTAGATTAAATGATATTCAATAGAAGAATTGTTTTAAAAACCTTGCAAATTGATCATAGACGATTTTGTTTTTAAATCTACAGTGTTATACATGTTTTTCAGACCAAAAAAACTTCAGACCAAATAAACCTGTCAAAATGTATTTACCAGACTAAAGTAGTATGCACAAATTTTATTATAAATTTCTAGATGAAAAACATAAAATATGTTTATTTTTAGGTAAGATGTTAGAGTAACAATTGTTTAACCATTAAAATTATAAAGTAAGTAGGTAATAAAACACTTGTTACAAAGTTTAACTTTGACAACTATGTATGGCGTTCCCTTGATAATTAGGTTGTTAGTGTGTTACTAAAATGTACATGTAATGTGTGTTGTCAAATGTAGAAAACAATAAATTTGATATTCGACTTTAAATTTATTTAACAAGTAACTCCTGTGTCCTCCATAGAGTATAGTGGATATCAGAAAGTCTTAAGGTATTTATGCATTTCAAGGTGTTTTTAAAATCATTCTGTATTTGCGATCACATTTTTCAATTAATCATAGGCAAATATACCGGAATTAGTGGGAAAAAACAAATTAATTTTTAACAGAAACTAAACATAAGTATAGTTTCATCTTGAAGTTAATTTACCCAAAGTTAGCATGAAGGTCTGCATAAACAGGAACAAATATAAACAGTTTACAGTCATGTTCAAACTTTTATTCTGTTAAGTTCCTTTGATACACATAATTCTGTTAAACTGCAATACAAAAACAAAAAAAATATTTTTGAAATGCATTATGTACTTGTTTGTGTCATAATCCATTCAAACATGACATAAAATGCACTTCTTAATCGTTGGGAATATACTGTCAAAAGTCAGGAGCATGTAGTTAAGTGGTAGTCGATTGTCCATGTCTGTCGTGTTTGTTTTTTTGAAAAGATGTTTGCAATAGAATATGCCGTTAGTTTTCTCGCTTGTAGGTTTCCCATCTTGTGTGCGAGTTCTTAATTGTCATTTATACAGTACGAGGTTTTCTCAATTTTGAAGACCGCACGTTGTCAAAAACTGCCGTTATGTACTATCACATATGCAAGTCAGTTTGAAAGGATCACAGCAATTTGACTTTATTCTATTCCATATCAGGCTTTTTTAACAGTTACAGTTGTATGTACCAATGATAAAAAAGATCATTGTTTAAAATAACATTGTTTCACTAATAGGGCATGATTTGTTGCCTACTGTGTTTTATCTCCGGGCTACGGTAGTAATGAGTAGAGGGGGTTAATTTTTAGGAATTAACAATTAACAAGTTTAGGATCACATCAATTATGAACTTAGTAAACATGTACATAATGATCCGATTGCTTTAAAATTTAATGCCAAATTACGGTACCACCTCTGATTTAACGTGCACGGCTCACTGTACAGAGAAATGTAATAGTGTCAAATTAGTACATTCTATATATGTTAGCTTTCTTTCGATTCATTGATGATTGAATGATACTAAAACCCATACTATTAATCCTTGGTTTATATATGTTATATATGTCATTGTCATTTTATTCAGGTTTTTTTTCTGTTATCTTATATTTATACATCGGCCTTAATCTTCTTTTAATCTGTGTGTCTGTTGGTTCCACAATGGTTTGATGTGTGGGATGGTAGATATAAAATATATTTAATCTACTGCATGTATGCATCTGTCAAAAGCCAGGACACTAGCCTATGTTTGCCTTGTGTGTTGCTTTTTAATTGTGGTTTTAGTCGAATTTTAGTGTGACTGTTTCGCTGAACGTGTTATTATTTGTATTTGGGGACTACATAACGGTCGCCTCTGGTGTGGGATTTTCTCGCTGCGCTGAGGAATCATAGATTGCCTCTCCTTTTTCGGCTCTATGGTTGGTTTTATGTCTCTTTGTTGCATTCTCCTCTGCCATTCTCAATTCTATTCATAGATTTTGTTTGTGTTCCATTAAGCTGGGGTTACATTTACTCGGGAAACTTGATACTCGTGTTCACTGTAAAAGGTATCTTTTTCAAGACAAGTTACGATATCGATTCTTTTATAACTGAATACTAAACATGGGCACATAAAATTGTGAGTGGGGCAGGGTTACCTACGGAACAAACAGTTCAGTTTTGTTTATTCAATTAACGTGTTCTTTCAAATTCATGTGATCCTCAATAATTTGTCTTAGTGCCAACACACTATTGATATACAAGTTTTGTCCCAAAATAGACAGCAAAATACAAATTAGATTATAACCATTGCAATGCTCGTTCCTACTGGTCTGATTTTGTTTTGTCCTCTGTATCGCTAAAGCACTGGGCATTCTTGTTTGTATAGCATTCATTTTATAAGATTTTATTAGATTTTGAATTTTTCTCCTTAAAATATTTATGCGTTGAAATTTCAACCATTATTTTTTTGTTAAATCTTTATTGTTTTTTAAATAACGAGCTCTTCTTTAAACCAAAATCGCGATACATCCACTCTGAGACAAACAATTCATTCGATATCAGTAGAGGTCTTTTTTTTTCTTTTTTTAAATTCGATGGATTTATATGAAAAGTCTCTATTTCAGTAAAACACATGTTTATGTTTCAGTATAAAAGTGTAAGTCATCAGCGGTCCAATGTCAAAAATATATTAACTATAAGAATAATTTTTCCTTTCTACACCCACAATGTCCATCATCTCTGAATTAAGACAGGTAGATGTAAAACCTATATCACATACCATTTTTTCATAATGCAATCCCTGAACATTTCATTGACATGTCGTTGCTCTTTCCGCTTATTCTTTTATGCTTATCAATGGACGTCTTGTATATTCAGATATAGACCTCAATATTTTCATTAAAGTTTAAAAGAAGATGTGGTACAATTGTCATTGAAATCGCTATCACCAAAGATGAAATCATTAACAGTTCACTTATACGGTCATCACCAATGAGCAACATCTATAACGTATGGTAAGTTCTCAAGGTTCCAGCATTACAAACTGTAAAGCAATTCTAGCGAGTATTGATGTTAAAAAAAATTACAAGAGAACATACATGGACAACCTGTGCATTACACGTTACTGATTTCGGACAGTCAAATTAAGAATGTGATTGGGTTATAATATACTCATTCATTCTTCAACCGGCGACATTTGTTTAATTGAACAATATAAACAATAGGGGAGGGGATGACCAATGAAATAGATCGGTACGAAGAACAAAAAAAGAAGAAAAAAATTCTTATCTCAGAACTGGTATTTTTGTTCCAGGTCATTCGGGTGTTTTTGATTTTTTAAGTGCTCTCAAACTGTATAATTATTACCAAACAGTGCATGCATGTAAAAGATCAATAAAAGGAGGTTATAACAATAAAAAATAAAATCATCTTAACTGTCGAATTCATTTGAAACTGTTTAATATTTATTAATATGAATAACATTGTCCTTACCATGAGTAATTTCCTTCCTTTAAATATGTAAACAAGTTAATATGTACAAATAAAAATTTTGGCAGCGATCAATACTTAAAAGTCTTAAAACATATGATCTGTCCTACGATATATTTTTTTAAATATAATAACGGTTAAATATCGATCAGTGGGTTGTCGACTATACCTCTCAAACAAAGAATGTATATGCTTCTGTTATCACAATAACAAATTTAATAGTATATATATAAGAATACGCCATTTTAAAAACGAATATTTTTAAAGTACGTACTCATTCATGCTAAGATCGCCTTACATGACTTTTGCTATTTTAGGTCATGTATGGTCATATAGCGCTTCATCTATGAAGGTTTTGAATTTCACATAATTTAGTTTGATTGTTCTTTGCAGTAGGTATACTGTCCAACTTGGATATATATTTTTTCGTGTGATTTCATCATTTTCACGTTTTTCAAGTGAAAATGAGCATTAATGTAAACAGGCTTGAATGTTATATACAAGATCATTCAAGACAATAAAGATATCACATATTATATACAAAATGTATCAACCCTACATTATTTTATATCTATACATGTTAACTAGTCAATACAGTGCTTTATTCCAAAATTTAGATCAAAAGCAAGTCTCTTTCAGTAAAAAAGTTGAGTTTATTTTAATTTTTTTTGTGATTTTCTAATTGCTTTTCGAAGTTTTCATATTAAATCTTTAATAAAGCCCGATATCATAAATTGAATCATAGGAGTACTTTCTGGTTTTCTGAAACGCGCTTCTGGCGTACTAAATTATAATCCTGTTACCTTTAATAACTATTTCCTAATATTTTGGCCTACTTTTAATTCATTTGACCAATTTATTAATGCTTCACGATTGCTCAAGCTATACAATGCTCTCAACTTATATTATTGTTTACATGTTGCTACCTTTTTTGTAAAAGAAGCACTTTTAACAGAGACCAAACATGTTTTTGTAAGTAAATCTACAATTTGTCTTTCAGATGAATTTTTACTTTTTATTAACTAAATACATTCTTCAATGCATAACTTTGATAAAAAATCAGAAAAAACAACTCTCTTTTACATCTCATTCAATATAAATGGAGAATGACAATTATTGAAATATGTATTTTAAAACTTCTGTAGGTGAACGTTGATAAACATTTGAACTTTCAACAACAGATTGTTTTCTTTCTTCTCTTAATCAGAGTAACGTTTATCTTTACACAAATTGAGAGAAGGTGACAGCCGATGCTTTTTTTGTTGTTGTATCTCTTTAGAAGAGATCATGTCGGATCTACTAAATTGTATTTATGTAATCTGATAAAATTTCGTACAGTTGTCCCATTTGCAATCATACTACATATCGACAAAAGAATTCTGTGTCATATTGTTGGATAACCTTTTTTTGATATTTCTATGTTTACCTCACAATTTTAAACACTATCGATTGCTTAAACATCGTTGATAAATGATGCATGATCAATAATCTTGAATATAGGTACTTCTATATGGTTTTTAATAGTCCCGTCATCCATGCACTTGAATATATTCTATAATTCATATATATTATGTTTAATTTACTTTCAACACATTAGGTTTGTACCAAGAACAAGGAAAATGAGCAATAATTCATGAGGCAAATAATAAATTTTCTTTCTATAACTGCAGGAAGTTATTTTCAAAAACTACTACATCCTAACAAAGGAAACCTGTAATTAGCATTGACAACTTAATTACTAAATTAATTCGTTTTTTTTTTGTTATTGTGTAAACTGATTTCAAAATTCGTTGGCTTTCAGAACACGAACTCTACAGGAATATGTCAAACATGGATTTAAACTTCTCTAAAAAAAATTAAGAAAGGAGTATTCTTAAATGTTCTTTTTAAAGATCCAAATCTTTACTGACTTGACATAATTTTCTGTGATCGATTAATGTTTTAATTTAAATAGAAATTATATAAAACTTAACATAGATGAATTTAAAACAACACGTATTTTGGTTTAACGTTAACGTGCATAAAAGGACCAATCTCATCTCTTCAATTTGTTTATTCAAAAATCTGAAGATGTAATGACTTATTAGGCTATGATTCATTAAACCAAGTATACTTACTGGTATGTGTGCATAATAGACGTTTACCAAAATAAGGTTTTGTTCTGCTCAAGTCTCAACAATTTGTTGCAGTTGCAAGTTGCAAGTTGATGGTTTTGGGTGCCCCTCAAAGTATCCATAACTTTATAATCTTTAAGATATAGTGAAAATCAAAAAGTGAAATTACAAACATATAAACTTGCAGAAAAATTCAAAACGGAAAGTTTCTAATCAAATGGCAAAATCAAAAGCTCAAACTCATCAAACGATTGCCAAAAAATAAAATGTAACATACTACTTCATCAATTAACGCTAGTTACCTTTTTGTTAGGAATTTTCCGCGCATCATATTCAAAATGTGCGCACCAAGTTTAATGCTTACTACACTTTGAATTTTTAAAAAGAAACGTTTCAACTCTTTTAAGATCATATTTATACAAATCCATGAAATAACGACTACAATTAAGGCATTTGTTTATTATTTTATACATTGTTGTTGAGTTTTCAAGGAGAACACGGTCAGTTATGGATGGTACATTTCATACAAAATATTATATGAATTTTTGAATGAGTCGGTCGAAATTACAGAATCGTATGTAGCTGCCATGTTATTTAAGTATAGCAATACATATAAACGCAGCATGGCCCATACAAAAAGAAATTTTCTAGTAAAAGAAGCAACGTTAGATACCACTGTTTGGCATGACCGTTGAAAACATAAGTTCTTGTCATTGCATAGAGAATTTAACGTATATAATGACAAAAATATTTAAAACTTCGCTTCAAGATGAATTACTATCTAGACCGAATTTGTTTTAGATTTGCGTGAACATAATATTTGCATTTGTGTATACGATTGATTAAAACACCCGCATTTTGAGAGATAAATTAGCCTAAATCATATTGTAATTATTATACTTACTGGTATGTGTGCTTAATATGTTGCCAATTTTTAAAGTAGCCTTTAACAAACTAAACTCGTATGCTTTGCAGCATACAATATAAAAATGGAAGCGGGTGATTGTAGAAAATATTATATCTCACCATTGAAAATAGTTATTTGTGTATGTACACTATTCAAAATCATTTACTAGTATATAGCAAACAAATAAACAATAATTCTACCTTAAGGTTTTTCTGTCTGTTGATTGTGCGTCATCGTACCGGATATTAGATACTATTGAGTCCAAACATATTTGACAAGATAGTTGAAACATAGTGTACTTCACGTATTATTCTATTTTATGACATGAACGTCTTAAGAAAAAAATTATTACCTCTACTCCACACACTTTCCGTGCAAACATTGTACACGTTATATGAAATAAAATTCAACGAATCTGAAAAAAAACCCCCACATTTTACGATTGATAACAATGAACATTGTGTTATAGTTCTTTGCCTTAAATAACAACTGAATATGTATTTGTACAAATGACAAATAATGTAATAATTGTGTTCTGGTTACTAATATCTGTAATCGTTGATCGAAGTTGTTCGATGTATTTCTTCTTGTATTTGCATTATATTGCGAACAGTTTTCGATAGTTTGGTCAATCAGATCAATTTTTTTCCCCGTAAAACACATATTACAATAACGATTATAACAATGACAACCACCATGACACCAATTACTATTCCTGCTATAGCCCCGCCAGCAAGTCCTGTAAAATGAAAATATTATTTAAACAATAATGATACAGAGTTTTTGTTTTTTGTATATAATTTGTATATAATTTGAGGAAAATATAGAATTTTTGGAGTCTTTAAGATATCAAATCATACTCTTCGTTTGTTCCAAAAAGTTACAAATCTCCAAATATTTATTTTTGCGTCTAAATATCGTGACATTTCTAGAGTTCTATGCGTGATTTAAAACGCATGCATAATTTTTAGATTACAAATATTTAACAAAAAAAAGGCAACTGCTTTAACGTTGTTATGCTGCAATAATTGACAGACAAGACTCTCCTTCGTGACATTTAGCCTATATGTAGGTATTGTACATATGTCTTTACCTGATTTGTCCATCTCATCTGTAAATAGAAAGTAAATATAACAATTTATGCAAAAACATATGAGTGGTGCTCGAATAGATCCAATTGAAATTAAAAATCGATAATGAAGTTAATAATCATTTACTGTTTAACACTAGTTATTTTGTGACAGTTTCTGTTCAGTGTGAGCCAAGGCTCCGTGTTAAGAACCGTACTTTGACCTATAACTGTTTAATATTTACATATTGTGATTTGGATGAGTTGTTTCATTGGCACACGTTCCACTTTTTTTCTTTATGTTTGAAAACCAAAATTCTTGGATAGAAAAAACAAATACCACTGGAAGGTAAAAATCAAACAAAATCAAATCTAAAATCAATTCTTTACATCATATTTGCTTCGTCTGAATTTTTATCACAGTTGTTACGATAATCGAGGGATGGAGTTTCCTAATATTATCTTCTTGTTGGTAGGGGATTGCAGCTTGTTAGGTAAATATTCGTAAAGAAAGACGCGAAGTCATCTCTTCAGTTTTAACTTTTGTTTTTTTGTTTATACTCTCCTTTTAGATATATCTATTAATCAACTATGCATTAATATTACCTTTTTCGAGAATGCTTATAGAAAGGCTAACTGGCGTATCTACTCCATGTGTACAAGTCCATTCTACACCATTTTCGTTTGAAGTTAAATCAGAGATAGCTACATATATTCCTAACTGATTAGCGCTAAAATTGTATATTCCGGTCGATCCTATATCACAGAAAGGACTATTAGTACATGACGTCATACTCGTGTTGTTTCTACTCCATGATGCAAGTTTGCTAAAGTCGGGAATGGAACAAGATATAGTACATGGGCTCCCTAGTACATGGCAATTAGTTATTATAGCAAGTTGACCTAAAAAAACAAGTTGTTAAAAAAACTGCACTAGCATTCAATATATCAAATGTTTTATTTCCTTTTAAATATAGTGTAAAATACTAAATATATTTCTTGTCTGCAAAGAGAAAAAAATATCATGACATTGATATATTTCTAAATATTCTTTTCCTTTGTATCCTATAAAATAAGTTATAGTATATTCATCATCTTTGGTCATAAGTTGATAATCAAAATAATTTTTTTCATTGGATCGATTATTTGTAGTTTCTATTATTAACATACTTGATTTCTGATGCTCCAGAATGACAATCCTGTATTTTTTCATTAAAATGTGAGGCCTATAAACTACAGGTCAACAGACGAAATTATATTAAGAAAAAAAAAACCTGTTTTAAAAGTAGGAATGTACAGAGTTGACCATAGACGGTTGTTTGTCAAGCTCCTTTGTTTTTTAACCCTCAATGTTTTATATATTTAAAACAAGCAAACTTGATGACGATTATTTAATGAATGTATGAAGTACGGTACGCGCAAATCTAAGTATGCATTTCTAGAAAGAAAAGCCATGAAATATGTACATTTTTTAGTTGAGAAGTCAGATTGATACTTGCGTAACCCTTAAAACTCTAAAGTAAGTAGGTTATATAACAGAAGTTACAGTGTAACACCGTACATATCGATGTGCCTTTCCCAAGATTATAACCATGTCATTTAAATACTAGTAATTTAGCGTTAGATGCATATCTTGTGCTATGTTTTAAAAAATTATTCAAATATAATTTAAAACTTAAACGTTTAAAAGCACGATTGTCACAATACACTTAGCTTGCCAATTGTTGAAAGCACCTTGATATTCAATTTTTATGCGTTTAGAATGATATTCGATTTTTCTACATTTAGAATGATATTCGATTTTGTTGCATTTAGAATGATATTCGATTTTTCTACATTTAGAATGATATTCGATGTTTCTGCATTTAGAATGAAATTCGATTTTGCTGCATTTAGAATGATATCCGATGTTTCTACATTAAGAATGATATTCGATTTTGCTGCATTTAGAATGATATTCGATGTTTCTACATTTAGAATGATATTCATTTTTTCTGCATTTAGAATGATATTCGAGGTTTCTACATTTAGAATGATTTTCGATGATTCTACATTTAGAATTATATTCGATTTTGCTGCATTTAGAATGATATTCGATTTTTCTATATTTAAAATGATATTCGATGTTTCTGCATTTAGAATGAAATTCGATTTTGCTGCATTTAGAATGATATCCGATGTTTCTACATTAAGAATGATATTCGATTTTGCTGCATTTAGAATGATATTCAATGTTTCTACATTTAGAATGATATTCGATTTTGCTGCATTTAGAATGATATTCGATTTGTCTACATTTAGAATGATATGCGATGTATCTACATTTAGAATGATATTCGATTTTGCTGCATTTAGAATGATAATCGATTTTCTACATTTAGAATGATATTCGATATTTCTACATTTAGAATGATATTCGATGTTTAGATATTCGATTTTTCTGCATTTAGAATGATATTTGATTTTTCTACATTTAGAATGATATTCGATTTTTCTGCATTTAGATGTAAATCTACCTGCTTTGATCTCTAGCGTGCATATCAGAAAGTCTTTAAGTACTAATGAATTTCAAATTGATTGGTAAAATGTATGTGCAATTAAAGTTGTCAATAGGTTATTGGTTAGTATATTAAACATGTTAAAGGTAGTGGGGATAATTACAAAAAAAAACTTAATATCAACAGGATCATTTCATCTAGATGTAAACTGACCTAATGTTAACACTAAGGTCTGCATACACAGGATCCAATATAAACAGTATGCAGACATATTTAACCTTCTTTTCTGTTATTTTCCTTGAATACACATATTAAGACTAAAATAAAAACAAAAATTATAGAGTACATCATGTACATATGTGCATTTCTGCTTTGCACTTCTTAACCGTTAACAATAATATTTTTAAAGTCAGGAGCCCGTAGTTCAGTGGTAGTCGTTGTTTCATGTCTATCATATTTTTTTTCTTAAGTTGTTTTTCTATTAAATAGGCTTTTAGTTTATCCGTTTGAATTAGTTCACAATTTCAAGTAAGGGCACTTTATTGACAAGTATACGGAATGGGGTTGTCTCATTACTGAAGACCGTACGGTGTTCTCTAAAGCTTAATGCCATTTCATTTTAACTACTTTGGTTTTATCGGCTTCATTTGACTCTTTTAGACTGTTTTTAAAAGTTACTAGTAAATGCTACCCATGTAATCAATTTCATTGTTTCATTGCATGTTTTGTGGTTATAGGGTGATGTGATCGGATTTCAAATTAAATACCAACTTACAGTTTCCTTCCAGAATTATCACTTTCTGCTCACCAAACATATACATGTAATAGAGTTAAATTAGAACATTCTATATATACCATTCTCTTCATGCTCTTCTCGTATAATTTATTATGCATGATACCAAACCCATAACGAGAGGGATTGAGCTTGATTTTTACTAAATACCAACATTATCGATCTTTAGATTAGTTTAATTTTGGTATGGAACTGACATGTCAGTAGCTGTTAGAAGTACTGTGTTTATGTATATTGATCATTGTCATTTTGTTCAGTTCCTTATTTTACTTAATCTAACATCGGATTCAGACTGATTTTTACTATGCGGATTGTTGTTAATTTGTTTATTCCACATTGGTCATAGGTATATATGGAGGATTGAGATCAAAACAAAATGTCCGACTTCACGGCATGTATATACCTGACGCAATTTAGGAACCTGTTTAGGTTTTGAAAAATAAACCATATTTTAAGGCAGATGTAATGCGTAATACAAACAATCTCTAACCCTCACTTCACTGTGATTGGTGAATTTGAACACGTACATTATTATAAAAAAAGGCTGTTACAGAAAATGATGTTATGGAATAAGGAAAATATAAACTATAAATTTTAAGGGGAAGGATTTAAGCGATCAAACTCGTTCGAAGATCGCAAAAATTAATACAAAAAAAAACCACAATCTTATCTCAGATCTGGCATTTTTGTGACAGGTCGTTCAGTTGTTCCTTTGATTTTTGAAATGCACTTGAACTTCATTATAATGACAATCATGACTTGTTAGAACACGACCACTAAAACGGACTTGAATCTGATGTTTGGTAGTGGTCGTTTCTTGATCATAAGTGTTTCTCGTTTTCTTTTTTGATACAGAGTAGAACGTTGTTTTTTCCGTGTGAATGGATTTTCACGTCATTTTTAGTGACCTTTATAGCTTGCTGTTCGATGTGAGCCAAGGCTCCGTGTTAAAAACCGTACTTTGACCTTTAACAGTTTACTTTTACAAATTGGGACTTGTCTCATTGGCACTCATATCACATCTTATATCTATTGAAATATAAAAAGAATGACACTCATAAGAAATTTATTATTGTTTATTATATATAATCGGGATGTCAACTTGGTGAAGAATTACTCACTGGTTTTACATAACGGTACGACAGTGCTCGCACGGAATATATCTGCACAATGGCAACAAAATTACTTTCACGGATTTGGCTATACTTTTTTGGAACTTTTGGATTATAGCTCTACATCTTTTATATAAGCTTTGGATTTTACATATTTTGGCCACGAGCATCACTGAAGAGACATTAGTTGTCGAAATGCGCATCTGGTGCAGAAAAATTGGTACCGTTAATGTTATTATATGCATTCATAGTTTTCGGATATTGGTTTAGTGAACGTTTAACTTTTAACATAATTAGAAACAAGGAATGAGTTGTCAAATTTTCAACAAACTTAGTTTTCTATATTGTAAAAGGCGCAGTCAGGTATATTTTATCTGTCATATTCTATGTCTATTTTCCATTTGCCTCAAAGGATCATAATTTAAAGACTGAAGTATTGAAACTCATCAAGTTGAAATTGACCTTCATTATGTATACATATATGTATCTATATATAAAAATTTCAAAATCATCTGTTTAAAGGTTTTTAAGTTATAGCACAAAATTTGTTAGCACCCACTCGTCAAAGGTATATTTCCAAATCTACCCCATAGACCATAACCCATGACTGAAAATCCTCTAACAGCATATTATAATTTAAAAGTTGTCATGAAGTATTATAGAATGTTTTCTTATGAATACTTAAAGTGAAAGTCGTCAATATCGAACGTGACCTCCATTTTGTGATGAATATCAACTAAGCATATTACAATTTAAAAAGCATAATTTAAATAGTTCAATAGTTCATACCCGGAAGCAGTTGTCAGCTGCCCAAACTTCACCCGCTTGCCGCCCTCCGTTCCTGTCTAAACTACTAACTAGACTTTTCATTAGAAAACTCAGTTAAAAATCAAATAGGTTTTAGCCTCAGAAATCATATACCATAATTAACAGCTCTTTATTAACATGCGTTAAAAAACAACTATCTTATCATTAATTGAATAAAAAGCTTTTGAACTCTCCAAAGCCAGTATGACTATAGATGAATACTGCTTAGTCTTTAGTTTTCTATGTTGTGTCTTGTGTACTATTATATGTCTGTTTGTCTTTTTCTTTTTTAGCCATGGCGTTGTTATAATAAAAAAAGAAGATGTGGTATGAAAGCCAATGAGACAACTCTCCACAAGAGACCAAAATGACACAGAAATTACCAACTATAGGTCACTGTATGGCCTTCAACAATGAACCATACCGCATAGTCAGCTATAAAAGGCTCCGAAATGACAATGTAAAAAATTCAAACGAGAAAACAAACGGCCTAAGTTATGTACAAAAAATGAACGAAAAACAATTATGTAATACATAAACAAACGACAACCACCGAATTACAGGATCCTGACTTTGGAAAGGCACATACATACAAAATGTGGCGGGGTTAAACTAGTAAGCGGGATCCCAACCCTCCCCTAACCTGGTACAGTGGTGTAACAGTACAAAAATAAAAAATCAGTTAAAAAGGCTTAATTACTATAAGACGTGTCACGGCAATTATCTATCCCAAATTCATGTATTTGATTTTGATGTTATATTTGTTATTCTCTTAGGATTTTCTCTAATGCTTAGTCCGTTTCTGTGTGTGTAACATTTTAATGTTGTGTCGTTGTTCTCCTCTTACATTTAATGCGTTTCCCTCAGTATTAGTTCGTTACCAAGATTTTGTTTTTGTCCATGGATTTATGAGTTTGAACAGCGGTATAGTCGTTCGTGCAACTTTCATGAGAATGATTTACGCTACTATGGTGCAACATGTTAGTCATATCTCGTTTTAAATATTTTCAAAACAAAATATTTTGAAGAAATTCTAAACAACAATTTTTTTAAGCAACCTATGAAACATTTTATACTATTACATATGATCAGTATTTACTATTTGATTGTACGTCTAAAATGTACGTTATTGTAGGAAAATGGGTATCATTATGTTACTGGATACTTGGTATTGTCGACATTAGTAAAATTGACATAAAGATTTGTTTCTTACCATTTAGAATTTACTTCCTTTTTACTGTGTTACTAAATATATAAACAAATAAATCTTTAAAAGATTGAAAGCGATCAATAATTTTAAATTCTTATAAACAAGATCTGTCCTGTGATAATAAGGCGGATCTGAATACTATATCTTTAACATATTGATTATTGGGGTGTCACCTATCACTCATTAACAAAATATTTACTACAGTCAAATAATATTTATATTTAAATCCTAAACAGTAAAAAAAAATTCTTTCAGTTTCCAACTCTCCCAGGCAAATGTGACTATAGATGAATTTTGCTTTCTGTAATGATCCTTTTGGTTAAATACATCTTTACGTAACATGCGTAAATAGATCTTATTTTTAAAGGAAATGCATCCATGGAATATTATAGGTAAACAGACATTTCACAAAAGTTGTTGTTATTGCATAAAGATTAACATTTTGAGAACGAGTATATTATTTGTTTATGTCAGAGTTTTTTTTAAGCAGCCCTGGTTTTTCGGGTGTTGTACATGTTTTATCGAGTCATTAAACAGAATTCCAATGTAATTTAATGTTACATGTCAGTTTGTTAACGTTAAAAAACAAGTTTAAAGTACCTTTCAAATTGCAAAACCAATGCATAAAACCATTTCGTTATATTGTCTGAACACTTAAATTTCAGCAGGAAATATCGTTTATTTGTATATATTGTTGTTTTTACATCATGTGAATTAAATAGACACCAATATATGTATATTTGGATAGATGGCACTTGTCTACCCCCAAGTAATGACTGTTCAAATCATGTTAAAGCACTTTATTCAACCCAAACGGCTTTACGCATATATGTATTTGAATCTATCCAAAATGTCCACACTCATGTTCACACAAAGATCTTTTAGAGTACATACAATCTAACTCTCTTTCATCTTGTAACAGTATTAAAACATTTGACTTTTCTACTCTGTACACTAGTATTCCACATTCCAAACTAAAAGACAAATTGAAAGAGTTGGTATTGCTTTACTTCGTAAAAAAGAATGGCCAACGTAGATACAAGTATCTTGTCTTAGGGAGGGATAAATCCTACTTTGTAAAGGATCACTCTGATTCGAACAAAAAATTCTCTGAAACTGATATTATCAAGATGCTTGATTTCTTGATTGACAACATATTTGTTACGTTCGGAGGACGTGTTTTTCAACAGACTGTCGGCATTCCAATGGGAACAAACTGTGCCCCTCTACTTGCCGACTTGTTTCTTTATTATTATGAGGCTGACTTCATGCAGAAAATTCTTAGGAAGAAAGATAAGAAGTTAGCAATATCCTTTAACTCTACTTTTCGCTATATATATGATGTTCTTTCACTAAATAATTCAAAATTTGGTGACTATGTGGAACGCATCTATCCCATCGAGCTAGAGATAAAGGATACTACAGATACCGTTAAGTCGGCCTCATATATTGACTTACATCTATAAATTGACAATGAGGGTCGGTTGAAAACAAAACTTTACGACAAAAGAGATGATTTCAGCTTTCCAATTTTGAACTTTCCATTTCTAAGTAGCAACATTCCAGCAGCACCTGCATACGGGGTATATATCTCCCAATTGATACGATATTCCCTTTACTTGCATTTCCTATCATGATTTTCTTGATAGAGGGTTGCTGCTCACAAGGAAGTTATTAAACCAAGAGTTCCAAATGGTGAAGTTGAAATCATCCCTTCGTAAATTTAACGAACGCCATCACGAGTTGGTTGACCGTTATGGAATAACCGTTTCACAAATGATATCGGATATGTTCCTTACGTCGTAACTACAGTCCCCGTCCCTTTCATGAATGTGACCTACCAAATTAGACTATTTACCGGATTTGTTATCACATAAGCAACACGACCGGTGCTGCATGTGGAGCAGGATCTGCTTACCCTTCTGAAGCACCTGAGATCACCCCTAGTTTTTGGTGGGGTTTGTGTTGTTTATTCTTTAGTTTTCTATGTTGTGTCGTGTGTGCTGTTGTTTGTTTGTCTTTTTTCATTTTTAATCATGGCGTTGTCAGTTTGTTTTAGATTTATGAGTTTGACTGTCCCTTTGGTATCTTTCGTCCCCCCTTTTTTTTGGAACAATCCAACATGTCAATGCCCTGTTTAATATGTGATATCGATCTGAGTATTCTTGTGTTTGTTTGTACTGTAATCCTGTGACGTGATGTAGTTATTTAGATAGTAATATCTAACATTGCAATATTAGTGGTTTGGCTTGCCATCAAACAGGTTCAACACACCATTTCTCTAAAAACGTCCTGTACTTTCTTATGTTTGTTGGCGTTTCTGTTTTTTTTTTTGCACTTCTATGTTTGTTTTTTTTTTATTTATGAACATCGAACACCGATATAATATTGTTGCCTATATTAAACATTTATATACTGACGTCTATTCAAAATAGTAAAATATGTGATGTAAACTTTATGTGAACGTACTCATATGGATTTCATATATTAAATATTTGTGTAACCAATATTTCTAGTGACCACAGGCATGTAGGTTTAGGCGTTTGAACATTTATCGTTATCAGGAATAAATGTTGGTTTGTTTTTAAGAACTAAACGTCTTAAAAATGTTTCATATACTATGCTTTTTGTCTCGAAACTAATTTGTTTGCTTGTTATAGAAATGGAAAACAAGAAGATTGGTCAAATAATACTTACTCAAAAGAGTCTGATCCACCGGGTGTCAAACTAGCCCAAACAGAAATAAAGCATCATCAAAGTTTCGTTTCCGTCACAAATGACAAATAATCGGAGCTCATTTCTCTACTTTTGGTGTTTTGTGGACAATCATATAACATTCCGTGATTTTCTACTGTTATTTTAAGTGTACCGTTGAAAGAATTTTGAGACATCATTTGCATCAGAATGATATTAAATTATCTGCATTCCATGGGACAGCACAAGTCCGATGCAACCAAATTACCCAAAGTATCGATACCAGCTACTCATAAATCATACTCACTTAAGTTGAGCACGCTTCTCTGCAAATTATAAATTTTGATAAAAGTTCGCAAAATTTAGGTCAACGGTCAATGTCTCCACTACAAATTGACCAGTATAACACCAATTATGTTATGTACTAACCGTCTAATAGTATAGATTTGAAATGAGAAAAGATGTCAATAGTAGAGGTTTTCACTAGATTCATTTTTTTCAACTCATCACACCCGGCCTCGCTCTTTTTTTGGAGATCATTCAATTACATACCTCAGTTGGTGTTTGTTACCTTGGTTTGTTTTCTGAAACAATTTCTGAGATTTGAACATCGATAAACATCTGTTGCCTAAATTAATTATAAGCTCCTAACCCAGCTAACAATGTTACGTCATAATTACGTCGTGACAACGTCATGTTTTCGTCGCATTGACGTCAGGTTATTACGTTGTATTTACGTAAAAGTGTATGGTTTTCTTGACGTTGTCACAACGTCGTACATTAACGTTGTGGTGACGTAAAATTACGTTTCTACAACGTTATTCCTGACATTACAACAACGTTTATATCACGTTATGTCGATGTTGTCACAACGTCATACATCAACGTTGTGGTGACGTAAAATTACGTTTCTACAACGTTATTCCTGACATAACAACAACGTTTATATCACGTTATCGCAACATTATACATTAACGTTGTGGTGACGTAAAACGTAAAATTACGTTTCTACAACGTTAAGATCACATTATGTCGACGTAATATACTTGCACTTTTATATTTTGCTTTATAGTTGGCCAAGAAATTATCGTATATACAAACACATAGTATCAACTGTGTTTGGGACCATGAGGTGATCTCTAGATGATATATGTTGGTTATATTCTCTGAAGGAATTCGTATATTCTGCATCATCATCTTTTTTTTTTGTAGCTTCAATCGAATTACTGTTTCAGTAATTGTGATATAACAGAAATGATTCCTAGGGCCATCTATAGCTGAGTGTCTGCCTATTCGTATGCAGTTCTTGATAGTGCTTGTAAAAATAATATGCATTTATCATATATGTTACTCTATAAGAGGGATGTTGCGCCGGTCTCTTTAACCTGTCTTTAATTGCTGCCTATACGATATGGGAGTTGCCCATTGTTGCAGGCAGTACATTGACCTCTATAGTTATTTTCTGTGTCGTTTGGTCTCTTGTGGAGAGTCTCGTTGGCAATCATAGTACCACATCTTCTTTTTTTATATTCAATTTATTTCATCGTAGTATACATTTCTCATTAAGCATGTTCACGTTCTGAATATAATACCTGGCTAGCTAAATACCAACCCATGAAAGTTATAAAAAAAAGTTTATGAAAAGTAAATAATGCCTGCAAATGTTTGCACCTGTCCCAAGTCAGGAATCTGATGTACAGTAGTTGTCGTTTGTTCATGTAATTTATACGCGTTTCTCGTTTCTCGTTTTTTTTAATTTTATATAGATTAGACCGTTGGTTTTCTCGTTTGAATGGTTTTACACTAGTAATTTTGGGGCCCTTTATAGCTTGTTGTTCGGTGTGAGCCAAGGCTCCGTGTTGAAGGCCGTACATTGACCTATAATGGTTTACTTTTTTTTAAATTATTATTTGGACGGAGAGTTGTCTCATTGGCACTCACACAACATCTTCCTATATCTGTATATCAAAAAGTGAAGAATTGATCGTTAACTTTGTTTATTTTAAATGTTCTCCTGGGTCCCTGGTAGTGGTATTTCCGGAGCTGCTGCAATTGTCCTCTTAACAGTTGGTTCCTGCAATGACAATACAAAAACTTATTTGTACAAAAAGTTAAATTGTAATTATTCTAGGTCAAACATTATTGCAAATAAATACTAGATCTATGTAGCTGTGTGTAAGACGTGGCTTTCCAAATCTCCTTGAAAAACACATAAACCACATAATTATATATTCAGTTAAATTTAATGTTCCCCTTAATTTATTGTCTCAAAAGAGTATCTTGATCTTCACAATGCTAGTTACAAATGCATATCTATAAGGCCACCCTTAAAAAATTGTGTGTTTGGCATAGCCGACCCACACTATCAGCAGGTGGGTAGGTAGGTAGGGAAATTTTTTTTTTTAACATTTAAAAACTTTATACATGTAAATCATGAAGTCTCTAGATCAATGTTGTCTAAAGCATTGCAGCATTGTTGTGTGTACATGCTGGTGGTTTCTTTGAAAGGGGTCAACCGTCAATGTCACATTCTACATCATACACAGAAACAAAATCAAGAGCATACCAGGCACTAGTAAGACCCAAACTGGAATATAGTTGTAGTGTCTGGGACCCCCATATGAAAGAACAACAGATACAATTAGAAAAGGTACAGAGACGTGCTGCTCGTTATGTACACAACAACTACGATTACACGAGCAGTGTCACAAACATGCTAAATCAGTTGAAATGGCCACCACTAGCTGAGAGACGCTTAAAAACCAGACTTATTTTATTTTATAAAGTAATACATTGTCTTGTTGCCATTCCATCGCATATTCTTGAACAAACAGACAGCAGAACAAGACAAAATTTTAGGCCTAATAACAATTTCGTACTGAATTAAAAAAAACAACAACATAGAATACAAACAATAATAATTTTGGGAAATATTCCAATATAGGTTGCACTATACGGGGTAATAATGGTATTCTTACCATATAGCGTGTTCCGCCTGGTTCTGGGGGTGTATGTTTTAGGGTTTCCCCAATCAATTCTTCAATATCTGATGTCCTTGCTGAGTAGCTTGAACATGTAGTTCTTCATGTAAGACTCTACAAAAATTGACATTGATAAAATTTGCATAGTATTTAAAAATAAACCGTAGACTGTCAGGGAGCAACAATTTAACTTCAAGGAAGGTCATGGTTTTTGCTTGAGTCAGTGAAGTGCAAACAATTTTATTTAATTTTTCAACGATATCAATCAAATTATTTTTTTTAAGTCTAACACTATAAGGTATGGGTGGAATCTGGATTCAGAATATTTTTTGTCCTGTACTCGAACAGAATATTTTGTTTCATCAATTTGGAAATCTTAAGAAAAAACTCCATGTCTTCATTGTGACTGATATATCTTTTTAAACTCCACAAAGAACCGGTAAAAAAAAACACAAATTCACAGTATTGTCAGCGCCGGCAAAATAGCCATTACTTTTGAATTATGCTATAGCTATTTATAGCTCGCTTTTAATCGAGATATTATAATCATATCATATAATTACTGTTTCACCGGCAAATAAGCCACTGCCAAAATATAAAAAAAAAAATATAATTGAAAATTATGACCATAAATGTATGTTTTACATTTACAAATTTGCCATATATATGTTCCAGACCATTGAGTATTTGGACCGTACGAGTACGGTTCGGACCGTATATACGTATACTCGTACGGTCCGATCATACGCGTGCGGTCGGACCGTATGAGTATACGCGTATGGTCCAGTACGAGCTGACCTAATGTTATTGGATCATATGCATTACATTTAGACAACCATTATCACAATCTTTATTTTTAGTATTGCAAATTGTTATTACAATTAGATGGACGTATTTTTTTTGCGTTGAAATGTGTGCTGTTCATGCATGTTCCCTTGCATTTACATTTTTGTTTCTAAAATTGCTAAATAGTGTCCTCCCACATTATGTTTTCTTCCGATATCTTCAATTTCAGTGATCATATAATTCAATTAATGTATTACTGGTCGACATGTTAAGACATACACGAAATTGACAGATTTATTAGCGCGAATTTTTTAAATAGTTAAAATATAAAGTTTTTATTTCAATTACATTTGAACTTTTTTATATAAATTTGAGAGTTAAGTTATCTTGATCTGTTTATATATGCATTTGCATTAAACTTGAACAACTTCTTTATACATGTTATATTAGTTCTACCGTATGAGTATTTTGAAAAAGTAAGCATACGGTCCAAAAACTTATAGATACGGTCTGGAACATATATTACATAATACAGATTAATCGTTGACTATTTATTCAGTCATTATATACATAATAATAATTAAAGGAGTAGTTGTATGATTTTTTTGTAAATTATATTGTCCCTTGCAAAAATAAATAATTATAAATGACACAGAAATTAAAAACTACAAAGTTGATTTTTGTAAAAAATCTTTTGTATTTATTCATACTAAATTTTTATCAGTTCTTTAGTTTATGAGTTCAATGCACAAGACTTTATATTGTAAATACACTTGAGTTATTTTCAAGGTATGCCATCACTGTGTCTGTGTATAAAGTTAACATGACATGGCAAATACATACCACTGATAGCTCGCTATCCTGACCTCAATTATAATCAAATTAGCTACCCGTGTGTAAGGTTTCTGCAGACGAAATTAGCAAAAGTTTTTTTAAAAAATAATTTATAAAGCAAGAGTACAACAAAATTTAATTTCATATCTATCATGTCTCTCTTCTAAAATGGTTTTATGTATTACATCATGCACGTCTTGTAAAACCAGAATAGTGGTGCGATATGTATAAATTATCGGGTTTTCTACATGCTGATATCGTAAAAATATCAGCCCCGAGGCACAATGTGAACCTTTTTGACGAGCGGCTGATATTTTCCGACATATATACGAAGAAAACCTGCATTGTCACGATTCAGATAATTTCACCTCTCACATCATTTTGCACATTGTGACGTCGCTGGTAGTGATAATGCTTGGAACACAAAAATCATGCATGAAACACTAAATCCTGTATTTTGACATATATACCGGCCGCTCTAACTTTTGACAATCACTTTTCCATTGTGACGTCAGATGTTTTGTTTTATGACGTCAAAACTTTACGGGAACATCATTCTGTTCCTTTATAATAGAAACTTTATAAAAAGTAAGAAGAAAAAAACAACAGTTAAAGAATACAGATAAATGTACTTACGTTGGATCTAAGTGCAGTGGCTTCAATCTTCAATGGCTTGGTGAATGGCGTTTACTTTGAATATGACGTCACCACTTAAATAGCGTCACAACTAAAAGCCCTAACAACGGAACCAAAATCGGAAACGTTACGGTATTTCCGTATCTTTTTTTAACATGAATAAATTCGTACAGACTTCGTCCCCTTTCACAGGTAATGCCTGCCTCATATCAAATATTGTTCATTAGTTCTACCGATACAAACAAGACAAATTAAATCTAGTACATAATAAAAGAAGAAATTTTGCTATTGTAAATTTTAGGGATGTCATCAATTACGTTGCTACAACGTTTTAATTACGTGATTTATTTGATCGATGTACAGTACATATTGCAATTATTTTTTATTATTTTTTTTGTTATGAATCTACGATGTTTTATTGATGACAAAAACATGGTTCCTCTTTTATAATAGCGTAAAAATCAACTTAATACTTTATCGACCAAAAATATGACGACGTTGCTATAACGTCACAGATACGTGACAGATGCGTCGCAATATGACATTGCAACAACGTAATATAAACGTTATTAAAAACAATAATAACGTTGTCCTGACGTCGGTTCTACGTCGTATCTGACGTGACGTAAAATTACATTCTCACAACGTTGCAACAACGTCGTACTAACGTAACGTCAGCCATGACCTTCCAGCGACCAATACATAACGTCGCAAGGACGTCATGTGTTTCCTGGGAACTTTTCGTATTTGAGTGTCCCTTAAAAGGTGAATGACGAAATTATTTCTTGGTAATATTTTTGCATATACTTTGGTTTTAACTTGTTCTTATCTCAAACACTAGCAGAGAGTTTTGTCGAATTTGATAAAATATAGATTATTAATATCTATAATTTAAAACAATGCTGTCAGTTTTCCAATTTAATGTACACGATCCGCAATGTACATTGATGAATATTCATAGTTTCGAAGAGTGACTCTTACGAATAATTCAATTTACCGTTTACGTAGCAAGATCAGTTGTTACCATTAACATAAGTAGATGTATTCATATGAGCAACTATTTATAATGGAAATTGTAACTTTTCCTTTTATAATTGCCAACATTTATATTCATATATACTACTACATAACAAAGAAGAAGAAAGAAAAAAACCTTTATTACTTATTGTTCAGGACTTTGACTTAATTGCAGAAGACTTCATTTATAATTTGGCGAACCAAAAAGAATATGTACATGCATTCAGAACGCAAACTTTACAGGAGTTTTTCAGAAAATGCATGTATTTCAACTTATAACAAAATATAAGTGAGTAAAGTTCAAGTATTCTGATAATCGTTGATAACTTGACGCATAGGAAAAAATATCTAAAACCATTATCTCCTCCAATTTTTTTTAGAAGTGCATGAAATTGATATGTGCATATTAAGATTAATTGGGCGATACCTCTTTTTAACAAATATACTTCCTGGTAGGTGTACATAACATACTGTTAATTTTAAAAATAACATATACTGATTTAAACTCATATGCTTTGTAACATAAAAATAGATAAATACTAATAATGTCCTAAAAATAATTGTTCCCGAAGGCAATCTTTGTGATCTGTATGTGTGTACAACTTAAAATATTTCCATTGTGATCTATAGGCAGATTGAAATTATTCACCGTCTTTAATCTGATACAATTCAAATGTGTTCAAAGTTTATTATCTACAAATAAATTTGTTTTGACATTTATACTTCGTTTTTATTGCTTAATAAACTATCATTAGCTATTACAATAAAATGAAACACGTATGCACTCAACATATAAACTTAAAGGGACCGTGCAATGCCATCTAATATCATTTGTTAATTTCGTCGCTGAAGCTATAATCCTACAAAGTTTTTTTTTCAAACTTAATGCAACCAAATTTTTGTGAATTAAGAATGATCTTTACATAGTGATAGATAAGTGAACATTACAATACGTGATTTTTAAAAGAGAGGTAACACGGAACACAAATAACATTACGAAAAACAATGCTGTCCATATTAAACATGCGCTAGACTTCACTTTATATAAAACACCAGCGACCTATTTCATAAAAAAAATCATACGAAAAATAACATACTCTAAATTCGTTCTGAACATTTCAGACTGTCTTACAATGAATTTTTACAGGATATTGTTTTGTAAAACATCTGTAATAAGAGACCAGTCAGTACGTGTTGTTTATTACAATATGGCCCAATATTCCATGATAGTATATTCATATGACTGAATAACAGATATAATTTATTGTCAATTCTAACTTTACTTTCCGTGTTGCTAAAACAAAATAGAAAAATAAAAATAGAGGGACAAGAAGGAAGATATGTGCAATTTAAACCATAATTTTCGAAATGACAAGCAAGTCTTATAACAAAGCGGTAAGAAGGTACACATAAAAGGAAAATTCAGATAGAAATAGGATTCCTGATAATTGTCATCCGTATTATCATATATTTGATAAAAAAAAATTAGTACGGATTTTCTACAACCATCTACGATCTTAAAACTGCCAAATTACCATTCAAATCTTGTTATTTTATTTAGATTTAAATGATTAATTCCCAAATGCATTTACTTAGTCAATTTAGAGTAGAATGATTGATGACAATGCACCATGTTATTTACATATCAATTGTTTATTAAATCACACTTTATTTGTCACTTTAACAAATAGTCAGGCGTACATGGTTTTTTCCTAACATTGGTATGATAGTCAATACAAATAGAGCATTGGAAAGTGTGCTATTGTTTACAAGAATAAAGTACTCCAGAAAAATCTGTGATTATCTTTTCGAGCTTTTGTGTAGTATGTGAAGAAATTAAAAATTATGTTATGCAAAATCTTGGTCAATTATATATCTTTATTTATACTGCAACTAGTTGTGTTTATTTCTTAAATATTGTCATACAATTATATTTCGTGCAATGTCAATTTTATCATGGAACACTTTTTCAACAGTCTGGGGTTCATTAAGGGATGAAAATAAGTTTGAAATCTATGTTCCAATTTAAATTGCCTGATTTGTGTTTGCTTTACGCCGCCTCAGTGCCAAAAGTCCTGATCGGAGCGATCAATCATAGCAATTTGTTACTATGTTGATTAATACAAATGATATAATTTATCAACTACCACTACACAATGAATATCAAATATGAATAAATATAATGTTTTCCATATGTGTTAGTGCATTTTACTTGATTAATCGTTTCTGCTTAATACAAACTACTATAACTGCAAATAGGTAAGCCTTAGATAATTGCGGCTGTAACACTTATGCAATATTCATATTTTAATGAACTTATTTGTTTTGTCTACTCAGGTATAAAAACATTGCTAACTGTATCAATATGTTTCTTCCTCGAGAACGCGTAGCGGCATTCATAAATTCTGGCGCTCCGTGAGTCCGATGTTACCTTCAGTTCACTCAAGGTTTTGATGATATGTAAATTAGATGCTTATTTCAGCAATGTCTCAGACAAGTTAAAAAATCTATTGAATATTTGTTGATTTAAGCCAGCCATTATGGTGGTTTAATCCTTAATTACGACATATCAACTGTCGATCTGACGGCTAATGAACAACATTTTCAATAAACAATTGCAAATGTTTTCGTGAAGAGCTATGAATATTAAGCATATTTTATTCCGGTTGAGAAGTAATTGCCTCAGTTCAAACACCAATAGCCTCAATAAAACTTGTTTCAACACTTATCATTTAGAACAGATAACTTGAGGTAACAGCTGAATAAAGGGCGACATCAGGGATTTTAATGAACTAAAATATTCCATGGGGAACATCAAAAGAACAACCGAAAAAAATAGAACAAATCTTTACTCAGTAGAAAGAATTAAATAAATTGACACACTTTATACAGTTCAAAATTGATAACATTTGTCATATTCCTGACTTAGTACATGAAAAAAAAACCGATAGGCAATTTGTACTTTAAATGAAATTAAGGAAAATCATGTTTTTATTTGATATAACTTTATGTGTTGTTATGGCTATTTCACGTTGTTCAGAAGAATCAACTATTTAATTAAATATCAATACAGTACGACAGACAGTAGCAAAAACAAACAATTAATTTCGATAAAGACTATTTGAATTTAAAATTGATAAACTTATTTTTTATTTCATTTTTATTCTGGTATTGTTTTCTATAAAAATGCACATATAATTTTATACATTTCATGTACAGTTTTATATGTCCTGTACATAGAAAATAATAATAAAAAAATCCCTTAGAAAACCAACCAATAGATCCTGCATATAAAACTTGAGCAACTCAACATAAAAATTTTCGACTTCCTGCATTGCTAAATCGCTTTTTTACATCATGTTACTGGTGGAGATTTATTTCCCCGAGGGTATCACCAGCCCAGTAGTCAGCACTTTTGTACTGGCATGAATTATCATTGATATGGTTATATTTATAAATTTCCTGTTTACAAAATTTTGCATTTTTGAAATACTAAGGCCGTTCTACCTCAGGCATAGATAACCTTAGCTGTATTTGGCAAAACTTTTAGAAATGCTCTTCAACTTCGTACTTAATTTGGCATTTTTTTTTTGGATTCAAGCGTCACTGATGAGTCTTTTGTACTGGCATGAACATACGGATTTTTTGTGTTATTAAAATTTGCTGTTACAAAATATTAGAAATTATTATAAATTAAGGAATGTATCTCCCTCATGCAAAGCTCTGATTCCTTTCACGGATTTGGCTATACTTTTTGGACCTTTTGGATTATAGTTCTTCATCTTTTATATAAGCTTTGGATTTCAAATATTTTTGCCACGAGCATCACTGAAGAGACATGTATTGTCGAAATGCGCATCTGGTGCAAGAAAATTGGTACCGTTAATTTTATTGTAGACGAATCGCGCGTCTGGCGTATATAGAAACTTTAGTCCTGGTATCTATGATGAGTTTATTAAAGTCATATGAAACGAGTGAGTGGTGAAAAATAATGTTTATCCAATTCTTGAACCAATGCATGTATATATCATAAACTTAGTCCTCTGTGCACGTTTTTATCATTATTTTAGCAAATACATGTATATCATATAATCGTCAATTTTTTTTCTCTCTGTTTGTTATGATTTAACAAATATGGCTGCTCATTAAATGCCGTGTTTGGAGCCGAGTTTTACCGATTGTCACCTTATAGTAAACAAAACACAAAAAGCATAGGTATTGAGCACGTGTTTAACATGTATAATCCGATATTTGTTTATTTCAATGACAGATCCATGCGTATTGCGATCACCGGATTTTTACGAGGAGGGTTACGCTCGTGTCACTATGCATACGGAAAATATGTCGGCGAATTGCTTCCTGAAAGCAAGCAATTAAAAATAAGTAAACTTCTTCTAAATGTGGACAAATTAAAGAATTTTCCTCAGAAAAAAGTATATGTACATAAGTTCTATAATGAAAACTATCCATTTAGTTATAAAAAAACATATGCATATTTTTTTTTAATTTGAGGTTTCTTATGACTTTAAATAAAATTGGATATCATTACCTGCATTTATAATGCTTTTCAATACCATATGACCAAAACGCTGAAAGACTCCCTTATAATTAAGTGAACACTATAATGTTGCATAAGCAAAAATATTCTAATGTAAATAAAATATACGTGCAAAAATTTGGACTAACGCCTTCATAGATATATCTTAAAAATACACCCGAGGAGAAAGATTTGGTTTATATCTAATGCAATGCATAACTGTAAGGGATGATGGGTTTTATATGTTGTGAATATAATTAGATGTGGTATGATTACCAATGAGACAACTCTCTCTCCAATTCATAATTTGTAAAAGAAAATTTGTAAACATACATGTTTATAAATTATGTTAATCGTAGTATAATGATGATACGTTATCATGTCATCACGTTAATAATATCAAGTTTATATATATTTGTTAATAAAAGAAGATGTGAGGTGTACAGTAAAAGTGGCAATATAAAGATAACACTGTGTTTAAAATGAAAATCCCCGATTTATTTTTAAACTTTCGGACAAACCGAAAGGAACAATTTTTGACGGCGTGTTATAAATTTCATGTCCAAAGGTAAGAATGATTTATGTAATTTATTAACAGTAATGCCTTATATCATATCACAAAAATATAAATGAGAAAAAGAAAGACAGAAACAAAGAAACAAACAAACAAATAATCATCAATGAACGAACAAACGAACAAAAAGATGAATAGTTAAATTACAAATCTGAACTTTATCCCTATATTATCTGATTATGTTTAATATCATGCATATGTGAGGACCATTTCAGTCGATGGGGATGTGCATTTTCAAATATTAAAAATTTGTATAAATACTGACGTAATATGTAGAAACGTTACACAATATACTATAAAAAACAATGAGAATGGAAATGGGGAATGTGTCAAATGACAACAAACCCGACCATAGAGCAGACAACAACCGAAGGCCACCAATGGGTCTTCAATGTAGCGAGAAATACCCGCACCAAGAGGCGTCCTTCACCTGGCCCCTAATCAAATTTGCGTACTAGTTCAGTGAAAATGGACGTTATACACTTGTTCTTAATTCATCTACATCTCTCTGTATAACTAGATAACATAAAAGGTTACAATATACCCCAAAAGCTAATTTAAATCGGATCTACCACTTTTCCGCCTATCCCTCTCTCCAATACATGATTTTTTTGTATTCACAATAATAATTATGATGATGATAATGATGATAATATTTTAAAATATAATTATGACAATAATCATATGTACATAGTGAGTGCAAGTAAATGATATTCTTCTTGAACCCGGAAGGTGAAATGATATGAACCTGTAAAAATATTGATTGTAATCAAATGCAAACACACGAAATTAAATAAAATAAGCTTGGCAAACACTGAAATAGAAAAAAAAACAAGTTCGTATTTCAATTAAATAAAAAAGTGCACTTGAACCTTTCTAAATCTAATAGAATACACCGTTTGCACCGTTATGTTAATCATTCATAAAGTCTAGTAATTTGAAAGCTTTAATTAACAAAACAAAAAGACGTTTAATACGATTAAAGGACAACGTGTTATTTTGAAAACATCCTCTACTTTCGATATTTAATTAGTAGTTAAATCAGCATTTGTCATTATATCGTTAACGGAAATAAAAAAAAGAGACATGCGACAAAAGTTTATAAACATACATGTACATTTGGATCGTTAGTGTATTATTAATATTAAACACATCGAAATCTAAACATAAGAAAACATAATAGACCATTTAATTCATTATGATTATGAAATAATATTGCAAAAACTGACTTCAGTAAACACATCTTGATAAAAATCAAAATGACAAATGGGACACAGGTTTACCCATTTAAATGTTTGATATCATTTACATTTTCGTTACAGTATGACATTGCTGTTTCCATTTAAACATTTTCATCATAAAAATATAAAACATTCACTTGAGCATTTAAATAGAGGGTTTAATATCTAGGTGATTTCCCTAACGTCTCCATTTCTGAACCGCGTTTATTCAATTGTTCATGGACAATAAAATAGATTAATGTTTGCGAAGAAAAGCGTCTTCTAATTTTTTAGCTCACCTGGCCCGAAGGGCCAAGTGAGCTTTTCTCATCACTTGGCGTCCGTCGTCCGTCGTCCGTCGTCCGTCGTCGTCCGTCGTCGTTAACTTTTACAAAAATCTTCTCCTCTGAAACTACTGGCCCAAATCAAACCAAACTTGGCCACAATCATCATTGGGGTATCTAGTTTAAAAAATGTGTGGCGTGACCCGGTCAACC
Organism: Mytilus galloprovincialis; assembly: GCF_965363235.1. NCBI lineage: Eukaryota > Metazoa > Mollusca > Bivalvia > Mytilida > Mytilidae > Mytilus > Mytilus galloprovincialis. The sequence goes on along the minus strand of NC_134843.1, from coordinate 34,069,012 downwards.
AACCAAGATGGCCGCCACGGCTAAAAATAGAACATAGGGGTAAAATGCAGTTTTTGGCTTATAACTAAAAAACCAAAGCATTTAGAGCAAATCTGACATGGGGTAAATATGTTTATCAGGTCAAGATCTATCTGCCCTGAAATTTTCAGATGAATCGGTCAATCGGTTGTTGGGTTGCTGCCCCTGAATTGGTAATTTTGAGGAAATTTTGCTGTTTTTGGTTATTATCTTGAATATTATTATAGATAGAGATAAACTGTAAACAGCAATAATGTTCAGCAAAGTAAGATCTACAAATAAGTCAACATGACCAAAATGGTCAGTTGACCCGTTTAGGAGTTATTGCCCTTTATAGTCAATTTTTAACCATTTTTCGTTAATTAAAGTAATCTTTTACAAAAATCTTCTCCTCTGAAACTACTGGGCCAAATTAATCCAAACTTGGCCACAATCATCTTTGGGGTAGCTAGTTTAAAAAATGTGTGGCGTGACCTGGTCAACCAACCAAGATGGCCGCCACGGCTAAAAATAGAACAAAGGGGTAAAATGCAGTTTTTGGCTTATAACTCAAAAACCAAAGCATTTTGAGGAAATCTGACATGGGATAAAAATGTTTATCAGGTCAAGATCTATCTGCCCTGAAATTTTCAGATGAATCGGTCAATCGGTTGTTGGGTTGCTGCCCCTGAATTGGTAATTTTGAGGAAATTTTGGTGTTTTTGGTTATTATCTTGAATATTATTATAGATAGAGATAAACTGTAAACAGCAATAATGTTCAGCAAAGTAAGATCTACAAATAAGTCAACATGACCAAAATGGTCAGTTGACCCATTTAGGAGTTATTGCCCTTTATAGTCAATTTTTAACCATTTTTCGTAAATTAAAGTAATCTTTTACAAAAATCTTCTCCTCTGAAACTACTGGGCCAAATTAATCCAAACTTGGCCACAATCATCTTTGGGGTATCTAGTTTAAAAAATGTGTGGCGTGACCTGGTCAACCAACCAAGATGGCCGCCACCGCTAAAAATAGAACATAGGGGTAAAATGCAGTTTTTGGCTTATAACTCAAAAACCAAAGCATTTTGAGGAAATCTGACGGGATAAAAATGTTTATCAGGTCAAGATCTATCTGCCCTGAAATTTTCAGATGAATCGGTCAATCGGTTGTTGGGTTGCTGCCCCTGAATTGGTAATTTTGAGGAAATTTTGCTGTTTTTGGTTATTATCTTGAATATTATTATAGATAGAGATAAATTGTAAACAGCAATAATGTTCAGCAAAGTAAGATCTACAAATAAGTCAACATGACCAAAATGGTCAGTTGACCCCTTTAGGAGTTATTGCCCTTTATAGTCAATCTTTAACCATTTTTCATAAATCTAAGTAATCTTTTACAAAATCTCCACTGAAACTACTAGGCCACAATCATCTTTGGGGTATCTAGTTTGAAAAATGTGTCCGATGACCTGGCCATTCAACCAAGATGGCCGCCACGGCTAAAAATAGAACATAGGGGTAAAATGCAGTTTTTGGCTTATAACTATGAAACCAAAGCATCTAGAGCAAATCTGACAAGAAGTTAAATTGTTAATCAAGTCAATATCTATCTGCCCTGAATTTTTCAGATGAATTGGACAACTGGTTGTTGGGTTGCTGCCCTCCAATTGGTAATTTTTAAAGAAATTTTGCCGTTTTTGGTTATCTTGAATACTATTATAGATAGCGATAAACTGTAAACAGCAATAATGTTCAGCAAAGTAAGATCTACAAATAAGTCAACATGACCTAAATGGTCAATTGACCCCTTAAGGAGTTATTGTCCTTTATAGTCAATTTTTAACAATTTTCATTAATTTGGTAAATTTATGTAAATTTTTACCAAATATAGTTCTCTGTTACTAATGGGCAAAGTTCATTATAGATATAATTGTAAGAAGCAAAATCGTTCAGTAAAGTAAGAACTTCAAACACATCACCATCACCAAAATAGAATTTTGTCATGAATCCATTTGTGTCCTTTGTTTAATATGCACATAGACCAAGGTGAGCGACACAGGCTCTTTAGAGCCTCTAGTTTTACATCTGATCATGACATCTGCATGATTATAATGAAACACAAATAGAAGTCAGAATTCTTGATTCCATACCTGTCAAAATTGTATATGTATTGAGGTTCATTTTTGCTATTTACAGTTTCTAACTATGTTAATTATTTTAATAAATGTGAATACATCACCTTGTAATAACCCAATTGCATTTTGTTATACTCTAATAAAGGCAAAAGTAGTATAAAAGTCATAAATCGATTGAGAGAAAAGACATCCGGGGGCCGGTTTAACGAAGCTATCCTAAGACCTGTCATAAGATATGCCTTAGGACATGTCTTATAATCCTCTTATGACTATCCTAGGACATATCTCAGACCTCGTCTCGAAGCTGTCTTAGGATGATCTAAGCTAAGATATCCTAAACCCGCAAACCCTTAATTTTTTAAATATCAACATGGATTTATTGAAAAGTGCATGCAAATATAGTATGTGTTCCCCATACATTACTAAACGTATCAATATGACATACTAAGATAATTTGGAAAATTAATATAAAACATTAGTAATTTATATAAATATTCTATCAATAATACATATTTGTAAAAATTTAAATACAAATTTGAGGGGAAAAACAATAGAGTAATGAACTTTTTTTAGTGTGTATAAGTGAGTTGTATTCAATTTGTCACTGTATCGGTTATAATAAGGTTAACGATAAAAACATGCATTCTTGATATAAATATATCGAGTATTTTGGTAAATCATTGTTAATAATTCGCTAACCTATAAAGATTCAGTTAGGAGCAGGAAAGGGAGATTAAATATTTAAATGATAAGTAGATATTTTACTAAATTGATATAGAAAATAAGTGTATCTTATATAAATACACTTATGACTATCCTAAGACAATTATAAGACACCTCTCATGTAGTTCTAACTTTATGACCGTCTTTATGAGATGTCCTAAGTAAGGACCACTTTGGGAAACTCACGAAAGACTATGATATGTTTTAAGACCATCCTAAGACATGTCTTAGTCCTAAGATAGTTTCGTGAAACTGACCCCGGGTTACAAACCGAAACAGTCATACAATTTTAATTATAAAATTGCATCTACAAAAGGCATTTAACGTAAAAATAAGTCGAAAATGTGTTAAAAGGATTTTTCTTGGGCAATCCCTTTTATAAGGTTTCACCTACTGGTTTCCGGTATGCTGTCATTTTTAGAAGATCTTGTAATGCTGATCATATTTACTGCTATCTGTTACTACTTCTCGATAACATTTATAGAGATAGTTGTTTCCATTTCTATGTAGCAACATTCCAGCAGCGCCTGCATACGGAGTATATATCTCCCAATTGATACGATATTCCAGGGCTTGTGTTTCCTATCATGATTTCCTTGATAGAGGATTGCTGCTCAAAAGGAAGCTTTTAAACCAAGAGTTCCAAATGATGAAATTGAAATTATCCCTTCGTACAGTTTTACGGACCCAATCACGAGTTGGTTGACCGTTATAGAATAACCGTTTCACAGATGATATCGGATATGTTCCTTATGTCGTAACTACAATACCCTTCCCTTTTGACGACCGTGACCTACCAAAATTATACTATTTATCGGATTTGTAATAATATAAGCAACAAGACGGGTGCCTCATGTGGAGCAGTATTTGCTAACCCATTCGGAGCACTGAGATCCCCCCAGTTTTTAGTGGGGTTCGTGTTGCTTAGTCTTAAGTTTTCTATGTTGTGTCTTCTATACTGTTATTTGTCTGTTTGTGTTTTTTAATTTTTAGCCATGGCGTTGTTAGTTTATTTTCAATCTATGAGTTTGACTGTCCCTCTGGTATCTTTCGTTCCTTTTTTACCATGAATTGTTTTATTTGTTTTTTATATACATTTGTATCCAGCTATGTATTCTGATAAAAAGCAATTGATGTCAATCTGGCCCCAAGTCGATCCGCGCCAAGTCGTTCTGTCCCAAGTCGATCCGTCACAAGTCATTCTGTCCTAAAGCGATCCGTCCAAAGTTAATCCGGTCTCCTATTTAATTTCGATCCGGCCCCATATCAAAATATTTATGAGGTATAAAAATGAAAATATGATATGAATTGTTATTTATAAAAGTTTATGAGCTTTAAAATAATATAATGATAAAAAGATGAACGGTAAAAAAAGTTGGCCTTTGACGAATATTTGTATATCATCGATATTTTTACAAATTTCATTTATCCTGATTTAAATATGTCACCAAATCCTACAAAGTTTACATAAATTATTCATTATATTATGATGGGGCATGATCGACTTAAACTCGGATCGACTTCGAGAAAGATCGCTTTTGGGCCAGAAAAACCTGATCGACGATTCGGTGGTGTTTATGGTAATATAATATATTTATCAATCTGTATGTCCATCTGTTAATACTTTGTTGTATTATTTGTAAATGTTTTCTCAACTTATTTCCAAAATTATTTGCATTGCTTTATTACAGCAAGAAATTGAAATCAAAAGTAAATTTCAAAATATCACTATTCTAAGTACCCTTTTTACTAGTATATCAACACATAATGATTTATAGGTTATGATATTCTTTTCTTTATTGAATGCCAATGACAGAAAACGAACTTTGTTTTACATTGGGGTACAAGTTACCTTGAGAAATCTGTTGTGAAAATCTATTAGTGCAATGATTTCATTGAATCTCACACATAGATAAAATCAGATTTTCTAACTTAAACCTAGATGGCAATAACATATACAATATCAAATATAAACGTGGTAAACGTGGATACAAATGTATATAAAGGGACAGTCAAACTCATAGATTGAAAATAAACTAACAACGCCATGGCTAAAAATAAAAAACACAAACAGACAAATAACAGTATAGAAGACACAACATAGAAAACTTAAAACTAAGCAACACGAACCCCATTAAAAACTTGGGGTGATCTCAGTGCTCCGAATGGGTAAGCAGATACTGCTCCACATGATGCACCCGTCTTGTTGCTTATATTATTACAAATCCGATAAATAGTATAATTTTGGTAGGTCACGTTCGTCAAAAGGGAAGGGTATTGTAGTTACGACATAAGGAACATATCCGATATCATCTGTGAAACGGTTATTCCATAACGGTCAACCAACTCGTGATTGGGTCCGTAAAATTGTACGAAGGGATAATTTCAACTTCATCATTTGGAACTCTTGGTTTATTAGCTTCCTTTTGAGCAGCAATCCTCTATCAAGGAAATCATGATAGGAAACACAAGCCCTGGAATATCGTATCAATTGGGAGATATATACTCCGTATGCAGGCGCTGCTGGAATGTTGCTACATAGAAATGGAAACAACTATCTCTATAAATGTTATCGAGAAGTAGTAACAGATAGCAGTAAATATGATCAGCATTACAAGATCTTCTAAAAATGACAGCATACCGGACACCAGTAGGTGAATCCTTATAAAAGGGATTGCCCAAGAAAAATCCTTTTAACACATTTTCGACTTATTTTTACGTTAAATGCCTTTTGTAGATGCAATTTTATAATTAAAATTGTAGGACTGTTTCGGTTTGTAACCCGGGGTCAGTTTCACGAAACTGTCTTAAAAAAACATATCAAATGAGAAACTATACCCTGTGCTAGGATTTTAACAAAAAATACACTATAGATCAAATTTGCTACTACAAATTTTCTATCAATGTCGTAATTTGAACAAAATGTGGGAAATGATTTGTGAAACAAAATAGTTTTGGTACTATTTCAACACAAATGAAGATGCAGGCATACCGTACAAACTGTATAATCCGACACTGTAAGGGACAAGGAAATTGAGTCTGATTATACAGGGTGTCGGAATACTAAGGTTTCAGTTTTGAACATTACGAATATTTCCTGCAGAATTCGCGGCATATAGCTGGTTATTTTAATGTTATTTTGGGGTTTATTTAGGAACTTTATCGTAGCCCTCAATCAAATTTAACTTTCTAAACTTTCTTCCGTTCCATTCCGTTTTGATAAAGGCAAAGCCGTCATTTTCCTGGATTCACTTTTCATATTAAGTTGTCGTAGCCATGGTGTATATTTGAATGATTTGACAAAGAAACTGAAAATAAATCGCATTAAGAATTTTATTTATCATAAACTAATCTGTTACCCTTAACGATCATCAACTCGCCTCCCGACCTATAAATTTAAATGTACAAATCATGTCAATTTGGGTAACGGTTTAGTGGTCATTATTTATTTTAATGTATTGATTAGCAGATCAAAGGGTCAGATTAGACAGGATTAATAATTTTAATTAATAGCATCGGGATTTAAAACAGTGTCATATAACGGACGTGACAGGTGTCGGATTACACAAGTTTTTTTTTAACATAGATTGCTATAGACATTTTTCGGAACCGGAATATTTTGTCTGATGTCCCAAATTGTCGGAATACTCAAGTAAGTGCACTATACTTTGTTTTCCAAATACTTGGTTTCAAATATTTAGTTAAATTGGGATATTGAATAGATTTGCTTTGCAGAATATAGATAAAGAATATCCACAAAAGTTTAAGATTTGATTTAATGTTTGATTTGACACGAAAGTTATGATATTTTAATTTTCATACTTTAGATATTGACTTCAATGAGAAAACCAAAATAAACCAACGATTTGTAACCTTAAAACCTTATGGCGGAATACTTGGCATTGCCCTGTGATGACGGCACTGTTGTTAAATGTTCAAACAACGAGTCGTGTCTTCATGCGGTAACTGTCAGAAAAGAGTTGGAAACGTTTGGTTTAACAACGAACAATTATGAAATTAACCCACGACAACCGGGGTACTCTGTAGCCTTACTGAGTATTGTAAAAGATTCAAAGTTTGTTTTGGTGTTTTACTGTACTCATCTGAAATCATCTCTGGAGAGAATACTCAAGAAAGATCTTATATCATTCCGGAGTAAAGTTATAATTGTAGCAAAGTCAACAGATCGTCTCAGAAAATTGACGGATTTTACGCGTTTTACAGTGTTTGAAAGCAACAAAATAATACAACATATTCAACAAATAGTAGATATGACAGATCAAGATAGGTACCCATCTATAGACCAGCTGATAGACTATCCCTTACTTCCTCAAAGAAAAAAAAAGCCGTATACTGAACAGACAAATGTCAAACAACTAGACACATCACCTACTCAAGATAAATTCGAGTTTACAACCAATATTGTACCTAGTGGCTTTATACATGCAGATACATTTGATACTAGCGATACAGGAAACAGAGGAACACATGTGCTACGCTCATCATGTATACCTAAAGGTTTTGATTTATATATTCATATAGTTTTAGAAATGAATAACACCATATTGCGGTAAACGTCAATGAGACACAGACCTAACAATACACTTCCTAATTAAATAAATACTAGAACACACCCGCGAAATCGCAGGCATTCAGAACGTAGTTTAAAGTATGTAAAGTGTTGTTGGAAGAATTTTGTAAAATATTGAATGACTGGAGAATTTCAGCAAAAGTATCATAAGTCATAGGTTATTGGGGACAGGAAAATGTTGTGGTTTTTTTTATCCCTCCTCCTTTATTTCCAAAGTTCCCAATTTTTAGTTTTCTATCAATTTCAATATGAACATACCTTTTGCATGTTATGAACATTTAAGTAAGGAGCCTGTAATTCAGTGGTAGTCGTTTGTTTATGTGTTATATATTTGTTTTTCGTTCATTTTTTGTACATAAATAAGGCCGCTAGTTTTCTCGTTTGAATTGTTTTACATCGTCATTTCGGGGCCTTTTAAAGCTGTGTATGCGGTATGGGCTTTGCTCGTTGTTGAAAGCCGTACGTTGACCTATAGTTGTTAATTTCTGTGTCTTGTGGAGAGTTGTCTCAACATGGCAATCATACCACATCTTCTTTTTTTTGTAATCAATGAATTTTGTAAAAGATTTAATGACTGGAGAATTTCAGAAAAGGTATCAAAAGTTCACATGAATAATTTTAGCGCTTATCTGTATATTATGAACATTCATTACTCTATAAATAAAGTGTAATTACTTTCAATTCTAAGTTTACTAATCGATCCATGGTGCTCATTGATATAGTATACAGACCCTCTATTTAATAAACTCTGTGACCGCCGTGGATAGTAAACTTGAAAATGATAGCAGATAGAATTAAAATACACTTTATTCGTAGTAGATATATGTATGTTCAAAGTAAACAGAAAAACGCAAACCGGAAGTCTAATCTGACTTAAAATTTCGTCCAATGACGGGACAATATCCGGATGCCTTTTTTCTCGATTTTCTCCCAAAATAACTCAATCTAAATAATCATATGAATGGATGACAAATGCGACTATGCACTGTACCTATAGGACACAGAGGCGTCTTGATAAATTTATTGTGGAAAGAAGAGAAGCGACACACAAAATGAGGTCTTCTCGTTTAATAGTATAGATAAGAACGTGTGGTATTAGTGCCAATGAGACAACTTTTATACAAGTCACAATTTGTAAAAGTAAACCGTTATAGGTCACAATACGTTCTTTATAACGGAGCATTGGCTAAGCCGAACAGCAAGCTATAATGACTAAAATAAAACTATTCAAACTGGAAAATCAACGATTTAATCTTTATAAAAAAAAAAGAGAAGCGAGAAACACTAAAACACATCTAAACATACAAAGTTCTCAACCTCTCTAAATGGAAATTTAGTGTTTAAATAAAAAGTTTTGTCAATTTTGATTTAGCAAGACATTATTGTGTAGTCAATGGTATAAACTGTATCTTTTTCTTTATTTTTGTCTCCAATCTCTGACCCCTGAAACAAGTATTCGTAGTGATTCAGTGATCCACTCTTTTAAAGGACCATTAACTTTGCGTATTTAATTCGAAACCGTCTTTCTAATTATTGATATCGCATTTAGAAATATTTTATTTTTAGCCTTGGTTTTGGCTATGACTTCGGATCATACCATGCCGAAAGTGTCTAATGTTAATCTTGAAATTGTATTCAAATTTTAATTAAGTTAGTGTATAATTTGCTTGGACATAAAAATCGCCCGAAAACATGACATGACTGTAAGATGACCAGGACCTTTAAAATGACACGATTTCCTTCATCAATTTGTAAACTATGTCACCCTACAAAAAAGAAACAAGAAAAAATAAACACACACAACATAAAAAATAATAAATTGGTTCTTTGTGGTTTAGTTTCAGTGGTGTCATCAGTAAACGAAATAAAACGACGCTTTAATGGTGGAACAGAAGAAGGAAGAGAAGACCTTTCGAAACAAATTATGTCCAGCACTATCAAAGATTTAATAAAAAATGGTGATTTTCTTGGGATGATACATCTTTTAGATGTTGATGATCGTAGGATTCAGACAAGTGTTTTCAGTGCAATTGATACATATCAGTTACAAACAAGTTTGTGCAGTAGATGTATTAGAGGTACCGAAATGTTGAAGGGAGCGAAACATTTATTTGAGTTATGTAGAAAATGGTCTGCAAATCAATTTGCTATGGTTAGTTTATTACCGTTAACCTTAGATACGACTGCTGTTTTGTATCTGTCGTCTTGTGTTAGTGGTTTAGCACAGTCAAACTTGGGCCCAGCTATACAGATATTTACCGAAAATTCATTACCTCTCGTGAATAAAATTATTTCAGACAATTCTCTCTCAGCAAGTTCAAGTCAGTGTCAGTATTTGCTACTTTCTCTCCGAAAAATGCTGGATAACCTGAAATGTGTTGGCATGAATCCAAGCCCACTACAAATGGGAAACTTCAGAGATGCTTTAATGAACGAGAGCAACCGTGATGCACTGAAAATCAAATTTGCTAAATCAATGACATACTTGGAACAGTACTCATTACTTATGGTTGTCATTAATCAGGTAATATTTGTATTGTAACTATATTTGAACATACTATTATTATAGCAATTATCAACTATTTGAGTTACATAAACTTTTAAACTAAGACATTTGACAGGGGGAACGAAGCCATTTTAAAAGGGGGCGTTCTAAACCCAGGATAAAAAGGGTGTTTCCAAATTTATGTCCCCATTCAAATGCATTGATCTTTAAATCTTTAAAAAGGAGTGTTTAAACCCTAAGAACCCACTTGACCCGCAACTGTTTAACTGGTTATATTTTATTAAATAAACCAAGATTAAAAATTGTCGAGTTATCTTTTAAACCAAGCAAATGTGACATACTCTAAAGGAAGAAATTTAAAAGACAGAAAATATCATACGTTTATCTTGAGGGTGGACTATTAATCAATTGTACGGGTTAAAATAGCAGAAGCTTTTTTGTTTGAAGATAATTGTTGAAAACTGTTTCTCTTGATATGAACATAACACGAACAAGTTAAATTTGTCTTTTTTTTTTTATCACAAATAACTTTCAACATTGAGATTTATGTTGTTTGCAAAAGATTTTACCTCCAAATATCATGTCTTGTTCGGATCAAAATCAACATTACAGATTTAAATCGATTTACTAGTGATATATATAGTGTTCATAGATTTAAAAGTTAATTAGAATACAAACATACTTTGTTTTAGATTATGTTGAAGTCTGAGTTGCAGATTGTTGCTTTCTTGTCTGATTTGGCATTAATTTTGGTTGACAAAGTTTCAAAGAAATCGAAATGTATGCAGACTATTTATCCACAGTTGCTGTTGATGACTAAAGGTGTTGTACAACGATTATGTAAAGGTAAACAAAATAGTCCTTATACTATAGGTATTAGTAAGACAGATATATACAACCTACACATAATAATTTAGAGCACTTAAAAATATTTAAGAGATACATTATAATAAACACATCATATATAATCCAGTACACATAGTTTCCCAAAAAAACACAACATATTTTACTTATCTAAAATTTATAAATCACATATTGAATGAGAGATTTTAGATTTAAAAAAATCAAAACATTCCAAACTGATGTTGTTTTTGTATTTTTAGAAGTCTTGAAATATTTTTTGAATCTTCAGACACGACTGATATTTATCTATAGTTTGTCTTAAATTTAATGCAAATTGTATCCTTTGTGTGTTTACAACAAAATCCAAGTACATGTACCACATGTACCATTGCACCAATCTTTCAAACTTACGATTGAAGAATGGAAAAATACTGCTAGGAGTTTTACTTGTTATGTAAAATGAAAATAAGGAAATGTGATATGATTGCTAATTAGTCAACAATTTTAAGGGTTCGACTAGATGAATAACAAAATAAGTTTTTTAGGGTGTATGAGGCCTGATTTTGATTATTACCATATTGATAAAAACATGTATAATTTTAATGAAACAATCTAATTTATACTTTTATTTGAACAATATAAGAATCCAAAACATGCAAGTATTATATAGTTGTAATTTAAATAGTCTTCTACCATTTTGTTTTTTAATTCATTCATGGACGCAGTTCCCTAATCAAGGTAAATATAATTTGTAAATCCGTTTGTTATAAGCATGCATGCTTTTCTTATTTTCATAAAGGAGAACTTAATGTCGCATGCCTATTGTTAATATTTGTATGATCTATTTATTAAAGTTACAGATATTATTTGTTGGTTTGGATATATTGATATTCGTTTAATAAACAGTTTGTGGCCTTTGGATGGTAAGACGAAATCACGAGTGAAATAACTAAATTATAGAACTTGATAACAACTTAATAATGCACAGCCATGTTTATTTATTTTTATCCTATTTTATCTTATCACTTATCGTAGATATAACGAAAACAGGTATCAAATCATATAATATGTGCATGAATAAAAAGGAAATGGGAACTTTTGGTGTGCTTTATATTTTTTGGCAGAACAAAACTGGAAACCATCTTCGCTAGCCAAGGGTTACGATCCACTCCCGCTCTCTTCGCCCTTGGCGGATTGAGCCAACATTTGTGAAAACAATGTTGGGCCATCTGTCGGAATATTAAAGTCACGCCCATTTAGAATACATTATTTTTGACCAATGGTAGCACTTGAACTCTTCAATTTGGAGGTAAAATCATGGTAGTGTTTAGATTCTACACACTTGGTACAGCCGGAAACGAAAATTTACGTCAACATTCATGCATTTGTGCATGAAACATACACAGGAACTTCTATTAGCTGATTAAAAACATTCAAGTTGTCACTAAATATAGTCGTATGTATAGGGATGTAAAGACTTGTTGCACAATAAACACGTGGCAATTGTTTACAAACACTTTCTAAATTTTCACGTGATCATATTAAAGGCGCTTTTTGATTGGATGCAGCGAGTTTCGACTGCAACCAATAAAAACCCTTACCCTGTGTCTCCGAAATTTTATCTCAATCCGCCAAGGGTGAAGAGAGCGGGAGTGGATCGTAACCCTTGGCTAGCGAAGATGACTGGAAACAAGCAATGCTTTATTTAGGTATTGTTCGTGCTTTGCATAACCTTTTCATTTAAAAGATAAAATGCATATGTTTTTATCTTAACCCAAAATTATAGTGCGTCCTCTTGAAAAGATCATGATACTGAAGCAACATTTTTTTTTTTAACTTTTTGTATTTTGTCTTTTGAATAAAATGACACAAAAAATCCCTAAGTTGCAGATGGATAATTTTATCTAGATAACTACATTTCTGTTTGCCACTACTGCATTCAAATCAGTTATAAGGTAAGCGTTGGTTGGTCCATGACGCTATTTGCACTGATTCACCTGGGGTCAACTGGCGTAATTCACTCAATAAAAAAGAATTTGGAATTGTTGTATAGGCGTTGCCTTTATCTAGATAACAAAATAAAGTCTACATTTCTGTTTGCCACTACTGCATTCAAAGCACAGCAGCACTTTAAGAATAGGTGATGTTGAGTATCAGTTATCACTGTAGAGTTCCCGTTTAATTTATAAAATACTATATAGATTTAAAGTTTTAAAATGTTTGAACAAACCAGTTTTTGGCATATATGCATTGGAAGAAGATATGAAAAGATGCAACAAATCAAGACAAAATATTGTTTTCTCTCACCCCCGATACGTTTTGATGCATTTTATAAATCATTTTTTTCTAATATACAGGTTCACATTTGCCAAGAACAACGGCCGAATATCAGATGAAGTTGTGTAGGATTTCAAATTTATTCATCGATAACACAAAGATCAGTCAAATGGACAGACTTCATATTCTTAATCTTACTGAACCACTACTCTTCAAAGAATCAAAAGACATTGTGCAGAACATTGTATACTTATATTCAACGAATAAGCACATGTCAAAAGATATAAGAGAAAAGGTCAGCAAACATATTGTCCACCAGTTATCGGTGATAAACTTCAAAATAGACGGAGTTATCCATCAGTCAGTCAATGTGGGATTAGAACCGTCATGGGTAAAGTTTGCAGGAACAGTATCTGAAGAAAGAAATGTTGTTCTGCATGCTTTGATTCCTACACTTCATTGTATAAGTGAAGGCAGCATGAAAGACTACAAATATAAAGCAAACAAAGGTGAAACCAGAAAACATTTGAATACTCTTGATATTCTTAGACATCTACAAGATGAAAAGATTCATCATAATTTGATTCAACTGATTGCGTTTCAGTGTAGACCTCTACCAATATTCTATATAACAGATCAGTCAATAGATTATGACTTAAACGCACATCTTTTAGATGCAAGAAAAGTATTCAGATGGATTTCTTACAGAGAATTAACAACGATGGTGTCAGATGCTGTAAATGCTGTAGGATATCTCCACAACAAGGCAGTAATTCATCGGAATGTGACAACATTTGCCTTTAGCTTAAGGAAAAATAATGTTGTTTTGCATGATTTCAGCGTGTCAAAGGTTTTGGGAAATAATACTGGATTTATATCAGGTTATTTTTATATTATTTTTCATTTATTGATTTTCCCTTACAACTGTAGGCAAGTTCATTCAGTTATTGTTTTGTCATTTTATTTTAAAAAATGTAGAAAAAAAAAGAATTGAAATTTTTTTAAGGGATAATAGTATCTGTTATTTTATCTTAATTCTCCCAAAGTCTGAACATTCACAGACACAGACACCTTATCGTTCTTAATTCTCCCACCAATGGATTATTCTGGGATAGTGTGGCGTGACATGTATTCACATCTGGTACTTCGATACAAAGACATATTTAGTATAGTTTATGAAATTGCAGAGAAAAAAAGTGAATACATATACCAAAATATATAAAATTTGTTCTTCACAAGAAACAGTATTTGATCTGTCATAATGATTAATAATGCCATGCAATTTGGTCTGAATGCGGTTAGAACCCGGGGTCTATTGTTAAAATAAAAAATTCAAACCTATCACAATGTTGTCGAACATAAAAGTATGACTACATAAACAAGAACTTTTCTTTGTGTATGCAGATTTAGAAAACACTGACATACCTGTTCTATGGTCAGCTCCCGAAAGTATTTTAGAGGACCATTATGATACTAAAACTGACACGTGGATGATAGGACAGTTTATTTATGAAGTATTCACCCATGGTTGCCATCCTTACACTGAAGTGTACGGCACTCCAACTGAACAGCTGTTAGAATATGTGAGTAGCTCTAAGAACAATATTTCTCCAAGTTTCATTATATTTTCACTTTTCCCAATCGGTGTGATTGATATATTTCCCCCAAATAGAGAAAATTCGTTTTCGGCAAATAATTGGTCGAAATTCAATTATGACGTCAATTTTTTTAAATTCTTCTGCATTTCATTTTGTGACAACATTAAAATAGGTGTCAATGTCTTATAACTTCATATAAAGAACATATCTTTCTGCACGTCGATTAACAGTTTTTATAAACCTCATTCTTACATATAATGATTGAAATTGATAAAAATGTTGAATCAAGTAAATAAGAGGAAACTCGAGAATCAAATCGAAGCAGAATTTCATTAATTAAAGATTCAAAGTTTAATAAAAACTCATCTTTAAGTTAAGGTCTTTCTCTTTCTCCTCAAGGAAGTCTTATGTAGTAAAAAATATTGATCGTAAATTAAATGTTCTTCAACTTTGTATTTAAATTTTCCTTCTAACTAATTTTATTAAAGCATCACTGTTGTGTCTTGTGTACCAAATTCAAGGCATATTATCTTTGATGGTTTATTACTGTATTTATTCCAGATTGTTTTTCAAGATTTAAAGCCGCAGAAATGGCCATGCATCCCAAAAGATATACATGATATCATAATAGGATGTTGTATGACGACCCCAGAGGACCGTATAGATATACATAGAATCGGAAAATTACTTAACAGTATACTAATTTCCCTTAATGGAGGTAACATACAACATAGTTAAAGTAATTGTTAACAATTATATTATTTGACATTCAGTAGCTTCAAAACAAACAGATATAAAGAAAATCGTCATCTAAATCTTTTTATACATAGATGTGTATACGTCTAAAAATAAAGCGAGAGATGCAGGAACGTTTCTGGAGATGTTGATTTTATTCGTCCATCCACTCTAATGTGGCACAACTTTTCAACTTCGTGACACTTAATTTGTTTTTGTTATTGTTTGATTAGAGCGCCACTGAAAAGTCTTCAGTAGACGCTTGTCGATCGTAAATCTGGTATCTTTGAAGAGTTCTTACCAAATAATAATTTATTTTGTTGTTGTGTTTCGATTTGGTGAGGTGAGCTAGTTAACACCAACTTTCAAAATTCGTTTTTATGCTTGGCTGTTACATCACTGTCCCATGTAAGTCAGACTATTGAGCTGTCGACAACATGTAATATCCGGCCCCTCAAGGCTTATTGTACTCTATGGATTGTTGTCGTTATTGCAGGCCAATTAAGTGACCTACAGGTACCTATATCTATGTCATTTGGTGTCTTACGAATAGTTGGATTATTGGTAATCCTACATCTTTTTATTTTATTTCATTTTAAATTAAAATGATGATGTTATATTTATGTTTATGTTTGAATGAAAGTTGTGGCTATGTTATCCTATTTTTTTAGGACGACGTAATCTGGTCTCGCATATATTTGAAGAAGACAAAAAATACCCCGAATTAGATCTTCAGCATGATGTACCTGAAAGGGTATGATTCCTGGTTGATTGCACTTACCTTATCTTTCAAATGTCAATTAATTCAAGATTATTTCAAATAGTTTTAAATTAGTATCTGATTATCAATGAATGCATGATTTGTTTTAGGAAACGTGGTTTTATATCACCATCATATTATATCGAGTATCATTTCTTTTTCAGATTTCAAAAAATAAACGATTTATCTATTTTCTCTAAAAAAATATTTGGTCTCAGTTTATTTGTGAAATAAAAATAGTTCTGAAAATATTGACACATTGAACATATATACTTTCAATTTTATTTCAAAAGTTTTATCAAAGATAGGAATATGTTTTACCCAATATATGCTCTGTTTGTTTATAGCCAAATAGGTCTGAAATTATATTCTATATAAACTTAAAGAGGAAACATTTTGCTCATAAAAGTCTTATAATTTTTCAATTTTGTTTTTAGGGACTGCCTTCCTTATTTAAACAACTTAAACAGAATAACACACAGGACAGACGTATGTATCTTGTTCCTTATATTTTGTATTGATGCAATAATGTACATAACGCAATGTGCGGTAAATAACAACGGTACCTTATATATTACTTCATTAATATAAGAAATTGGGGTTTGAATGTCAATAAGACAACTCTTCATCCAAATCACAATATGTAAAAAGTAATCCATTATAGGTAAAAGTACGACCTTCACCACGGAGCCTTTATTCACCCCAAACAACAAGCTATAAAAGGCACAAAAATTACTGGTGTAAAGCAATTTAAACAATAAAACTAACTGTTTAATATAAAGAAAACACAAAACAAGCAAACATTGAATAACAAAAATGCATTACATTAATTAAAAGTTTTAAACACATTCCAAGTGTATTGAATATTGAAGATCATGTAATGCACGACTTAGAAAAATCAGTACTTTTTAATTTCTCTTTTAAAGGATTACATTTATGTGGATACATTGTACATGATAATAAGAACGTCGATAGCTTTTGCTCTTGATTTTTTCGTTGAATTTCAGATGTAATAAGAAAATCATATTACAACTTAAGAAAATCTCAAAGACGCATGATCAACACTTTACAAATTACACAAGCCGATATAAAGTCACCAGACCAACCTATCACGCAGGCAAAGGTAAAATAATACAATACGTAGAAATATGTATGCACACATGGCTTTCTTCTGATAAGAAAATCGTGTCTTTCTGTCTTTTAATTAACAAAGTATAACAGGTAATACTCATTACATTATTTTTGTCGAACTGCAACAACGTAAAGGAGTAAGTTCGGTAAGGGCCTTATTTGGCCCCGCTGAGAAAATTGAATGGTACAAGATAAAATATGTTTTTAGTTGTCTTAAAGACATGTGAGAAAGTAAAATAGAACTATTTGTGTCAAAGTTTCATTCTGAAGTGTTGTGTTGTACATGCAAAATGGATCAAAATAAGAGATTTTGACGAAATTTGACAAAATTGGTCAGATTTCAAACAAATTGGTCGAATAACAGGCGTTGACAAACTAAATATTCAACAAAATTGCATTAGTTTGTCAAGAACGATACAGATATATTTTTCTCCAATCCTTGTCAGTTGGCGTCTACACCTTCTCTTGAAATGCAGTTTACTGTATCCAATAAAATTGTTTTATTTAAAGAAAAAGTATTTGTAGTTAATAAACGTATACCTTTGCATTCTAATTATTTTAATGAAAAAAACACATTTACACTTTTTTTGGTTTATACTATTTTTTTTAGAAAATAAAAATAAAAGGAAATTAAAAAATCACCATTTTGTGAGAGAAGATGGGTGCTTTAAATTAATATTTATATCAACATTTTTTTTCCTTTATCAGTACAATTTTATTGCTGTTTGTGAACCAGTGACTGTCGATTTTATCCAGTCTTTACCTCATCTCGACAAACAAACGTGTACAGAGGTACTTCAAATGTTAGATTCTCCAAGTAGAGAGGAAAGAAGAAATATACCTGGGAATTATCAATACCTACTGGTGAGTATCTTACCACCAACTGAAACGAAACAATGTCTTGAATGATTTGAGAAATCGAGAAAATAGGAATTGTTCAATTAAACTTTTTGTGTCAGACATAAAAAAAACCCGCACTATTCAAATAAAAGCGACAGATTACAGCTAAATATTATTAAAATCCGAAAAAAATGTATGGCATAAAAACATGTGCTATTTTGTAATTGGAAATATGATGGAAAATCGCACTGTCTAAAGCACCGTAGCTTTGTTGTGAATTTTAACAATATATATCGTTTTTATTGTTGAATTAATACTTTATTTTTGACTAAAGGAAATAATGTTACTATCATTATATGTCAAAGATTTTATGATGGTTTCTGATGTACAAAGTCTACGAGTTCAGTAATCAATTGGCAATATTTTATTTATAGAAATACAAACTTCATAAAAGTACAAATCTGTTAGAACTAGCGTTCAAACGTTTGTATGGTGATCCTAAAGAAAATGAACTTGCATACCTGAAGATAGTACACAATCTATTCAAGTTCATTGGTGAGATGCATAAGCGTAATTGGATACTCAGAGATGTGTGTGCTGACAATATCTTCGTATTGGATACAAATCAGGAGGTAATTTGGTTTAAAAGCACTAAAATGTAACAGTTGTTTTCTTTATTAAGGTAATGACCGTTTTTGTTCACGCACCACCAACAACTAACTATAGTTTGAACAACATTGCTGTTTCACAAGCTGTCCATCTTTTAGGGAAATACATAATGTTCCTATTTATTTTGTTTTCTTTACGTAGTAGTTGCTATATATGATCTCTATGTTTCATAGAGACATAATGAATGTTACCAGTATAAATACACATCGTAGCGGCAAAACTTTAATTCTGAGGAAAACCCAAAGTGAAAGGAAAGAAATGGAGAAATGGAAAATTGCATTGTATGTATTTATAAAAGTGAAACATTAAAGCAAAGTACTGAAATTGAACCAGGGCTCTACATTTTTCATCTTAAAAGAATGTGATTCGACCTTTTTCAGAAAAAGCAACAAACATGCAACTAATGGGAAGTTCCTACGAGAATATATATATTCGTATGCAACTGTCATACGGGCTAGCTATCAGGCCAGGTGTAATCCTCCACTTCCTACATAAGTAAATGCCTGTGCCAAGCCAGAAACATTGCAGTTGTCGTCATCCATTCGTTTGATATGTTTTCGCTTTTCATATTGCCATTTAATCAGGGACTTTCCGTTTTGAATTTTGTGATTTTACATTTTTCTTATATCAATTTAATTACAATTACAGATAACTATGCCACGACTTGGTCGAATGTTGTGGTTTGATTCAAATGGCGTCTTGGATGATTGTATCATTGATGAAGTCAAAGAGGACAGGAGACGCTGGTGAGAACGTTATATCGTGTATATTTAACTTATATTTGCTCTGAAACCTAAACGCCCAGTTGCAGTCTTATTTCTTGCAGTAATAATTGATGGCAAATCATTAACAATTTACAAACAAGAATATATACCAATTGTTGAAATACACATAAAATATATACAAAGACTAATTGTTGAAATACACATAAAAATATATACATAGATCAATTCAAAAATAGTTGTTTTTATCATAGCTTGGTGCGACTTGTTTGATATGAACGTCACTGATCAGTCTTATATTATGTAGACGAAACGTGCGTCTGGCATACTTAATTATAATCATGGTACCTTTGATAACTATTTGATTAGTTGATTCAATATCTTAAAATATTTCCTGTGTTCTTGTTAGCAATGATGACTTTTTTACAATTTCTAAGTAATGAAATTAACATTCTTATGGAGAAGACCTTCTTAATTATACATGAAACATGTTATTTCTTAACTTTTGACAAAATGAAAACAAGTCTATATATATATATACATGTATTTGTTTTGATCGGAAAACAATGAGTGTTACCATTAACTAAGATTTCATAAAATATTACATAAGATTCTTTTTAAAATAGGTTACCGATTGAGGTTCTTCAAAATGGTCAATACTCAAAGGAAGGTGATATTTATATGCTGGCAATGGTAATATATGAACTTTACATGGCGCTTGATGTTCATCAACACGACAACATGGCTAGCAAGTTAGCATGTGCACCGTTTGCAAAAGTTTCCATTTCTGAGGTAGATATTTATAGACTGTAAATCGGTGCACTTTTATTCACAAAAAATATTGTAAAATACGTGTACATAATGAAACGGAGGTAAGCTATGAATGCCAATACTTGTGAGAGCCCATCTCACAGACAAAGGTAATCGAATTTAACTATACTTAAAAGGAGTCATTTTCTCATTAATAGTTATCTCTCAACGTGTTTAGGTTTTTATATACCATTGGCTTGCACATATTTGGGTTCAAAATCAGACACATGATATATAAGTATGTATGGCATGTACAAAATCCGTACTCAAAGGTCTTACAACATATGTTGGACATATATCATTAAGTAATTGATTGATGTAAAGTAGGTTTACACTTTATTGAAGACTTTAATGGCTTTAATCATTACCATTTTGTTTTATTTCTACAGTAAATTGTATGCACAAAAGACGACGTTTTGGTGTTAGTTTGCAGATGTCAACTGATATATCACCAATTCGGAAACATTTAGACAAAAAACGGTGACGCACACACACAAGAAATTATATTTCCAAACAGAGTGTAACTTTGCGCTGCGACATAGAAAGCATTCATTCGTCCCATATGACGATATAGACTACAATACACTCGGCTTACCATCTCTTTTCTGACATCTGTTTTTTGTAGTTACTGAAGACCCTATACAGTGGAGAAGTCCCGATGAAGCCAGACGTTTGTCCTGATTGGTTGTACGACATTATGAAGCTCTGTTGGAATAGAGACAGAACACGTAGACCAACTACTAATTATATTCTAAAAGAAATAAGTAGAAACATGGAGATTATGAGAAACATGGAGTAAGTCATGGTCGTTAATACAATTTGAAGTATCATTGTTTGACAAATACATTTGTACATTAATAAAAACCAATCATGAATGGATACAAAAAAAAGAAAATGATCATTAAAATTCTTGTTTTGAGCTGTTCATAAATTATTGCTCTAGTGTCATTGAAAGCAATGGTAAAGTTAATTGTTTCTTCTGCCATCTGAAATGTGGTTTTTTAAATTTTGCCACAGAAAAAGAGTTTCGAAACATGATACCGTACCGTGAGAACGGTTTCACAATTAACCCTATGTATCCAAGCATTTATTCCTGTACTATTGTTCTCCTTGTTAACTCTTTTTTCTCAGTATTACTTTATAATTGTAAAAGAAATCAACAAGGCAGTTTTACAAATGTTCGAAAAGCTTCAATCGATTTGTACCGAAGCGACCCGATAACATCTAATGGCAGACCCCTTTCAAAATTTAACATTTTTAAATTGTCTCTCGACAAGTGGATACATGTAAATGTAGTTTATACAGTTATGAGTTAAAATGGAAGTCCCGAATATTGTCATCCTTACTCATTCCATGACTATCTAATCAAACATTATTGATGTAATAAAAATCTAAAACATGAACTTAATCAAAATATTACAAAATTTTATGATCTAAATTATGAAACCATTTCCAAGTGTTCATGGCAATATTCTATGTCTGATATTCATAAAATAGTGTAGAAATGTAGCTTTAACATTGTTTCTGTACCACTCTTGTCACAACGTGATAAAAGCTTTTAGATAAACATTTCATATGAATATATTTTAGACATAAAAAATACTTACTAGTATATTACATTAACATTTCATGTTCACAATTTCAGGTCGTCAAAACAAGAGGTGAATAACGACTCCGACCAAGAAATGTACGATGAGCTAGAGGATTCTGAACCAGAAGGGGATTATGAACCTTTAAATGACACTAACAGTATCGATAGTGAAAACTATGACAGCCTTGGCGATGGAAGGGTAGAAAATTGTAGTGCTCTTATGAGAACAATGAGTTCTTGTCCATTAATTACAATTCCAAAACGTGGACAAAATAACCCTTTTGGTGTATGTAGACCACTTACCTGTAGTCTCGAATCTAGTACAAATTCTCTTACTCATCAATCAACAAAAGACAATTTACAGTTTTCATGTGTTAATAGCGACACAGAATCAGAATGGAGTACGGTCAAACATAATAATTTGCAAAATCATCATCAAGTATCAGAATCTTCTAGAAGTTCATCCTCCATCAATGGTTTTAGATGTGTAAATAGTATTTCATCAGAAAATCAAAATGACTACATGAACGATTATCAATTTACGGATGCAAAAACTACAGATAAATCGATCATAGATGTTATTTATCATCCTTACGACACCTCGAAAAATGAAACTTCGGCAAGTTATATAAATGGTGATAATGTTGTTTTCAAAGAAAATACCAAACCCATCAATGAAGACTTGAACCAAGTATTCAAGGAAGATCGATTAAACGGTAGCAATTCGTCGGAAGCAAGTAGTAGTTACTTCCGTTCTGATTTTCCTAACCAGGCATCAATCAAAACACAACCAAAGAACTCGCAAAAAACGGAAGCTTGTAAATTTATCAATTTCATTTCGAAACAATCTCCAACACCATGTGAAATAAGGCCAATAGACATTCAAGGAATGGAACAGAGTTCGTCTCCAAATAATCTAATGACACCAGCAAAATGTAATGCTGAAAATACGTATCATGAAACGAAATCCGAAAGGGGCAAAACAGCAGATGACGATAAATTCCGCGATATTTCAAGAGAAAGTAGCACATACTTTTATGTGCATACACCACCCGCCAATGCTGTAGATGAAGGCATCGAAAGTGAGTCATATAAAGATTTTGAATCTGCTACAAATAGCGAATTATTTTCACCACCGGAAGACAACGATTATTTGACTGTTGTGTATGCACATATTTAGACTGTATACAGACGCAAACTACACTGTTTGTAAATATGCTATGTGTATTCAAAAAACATTATTCAGGGACAAAATGATATATGGAAAATAGTCAACCAGACATCGGTTTACTTTATGTATATTGAACAATACCAGTAAAGGCCGAGAACAATTTGAATGCTTTTTCCATATGTACTTTAGTTTAAAAAAAATTAGAGATATTTAAAAGATATCTTTGTAACATATGCATGATATGTTATTTAACAAATATATAATTTTTTGGTTGAATTTTATTAAAATTCCCATAATAGAATCAATTGTATAATACTGAAGATAGAATACAATAAAATTGAGAATGGAAATGGGGAATATGCCAAAGAGACAACAACCCGACCATAGAAAAAAACAACAGCAGAAGGTCACCAACAGGTCTTCAATGTAGCGAGAAATTCCCGAAATATGTTTAGTATCGAATATAGTCCATTTGAAGAATATAAACACAGGGTAATACATTATTGTAGATTGTAGTTAATATTTGCTCGATTATTATATAAAAATGGTGTTCCTAATGCATGTTATCATACTTCACCTTATTATCGAATAGATTCATGTAAACACGTGCAGGTATCGATCAATTCAACTAATCGGAATACAATTATTATAATTCGTGGTTTAACTATTTATTAATGAGACTCATCAAAATTGAATCACTTTCTTGACAAATTAAAATAAAGTAATAAGTTGAAAAGCATGGGGGACCAAAATTCTTATGTTGTGTTTCCCTTCGACGATGAGAAAAACATAAATACGATACAATATGTATGCTTTGATAGTATATCAATGTCTACTGCTCAGCAAACTTGAATAGTCTTCTAATTTTCTTCCACAATGTTACAGGCTTTCTGATTCAAAACAGTATCGAAATGTATGCAGTCACATTCTCAAACGATGTGTTTTTCAATTAAAGAGGGACAGTCAAACTCATCGAAAAATAAACTGACAACGTCATGGCTAAAAAATAAAAAGACAAACAGACAAATAGTACACAAGTCACAACATAGAAATCTGAAGAGTATTCAGCACAAACCCCTTTAAAAACTGGGGGTGATCTCAGGTGCTCCGGTAGGGAGATCCTGTTCCAACCTGTCGTGTTACAAACCCAATAAATATTCTAATTTGGTAGTGTCACTCGTGGTTAAAAGGGAAACGGATTGTAGTTACGACATGAGCAACATATCCGATAACATCTGTGAAATTTTTATTCCATAACGGTCAACTAACTCGTGATGGCGTCCGAAAAAATGTACAAGAAATTATTTTACCTTCACCATTTGGAACTCTTGGTTTTATAGTTTCCTTGTAAGCAGCAACCATCTGTCAAGGAAATCATGATAGAAAATACAAGCACGGGAATATCGTATCAATTGGGAGATAAATACTCTATATGCAGGTGCTGCTGGAATGTTGCTTCATAGAAATGAAAAGTTCACAATTTGGAGGCTGAAAGGATGTCTTTTTATCGTAAAGTTGTGTTTTCAACCGACCCTCATTGTCAATTTCTAGATGTAAGTCAAGATATGAGACAGACCTAACTGCATCTGCTAGTTCGATCAGATAGATTCGTTCAACATAGTCACCAAATTTTGAATTATTTAGTAAGAGAACATCGTCTATTTAGCGGAAAGTAAAATTAAAGGATATTGCTAACTTCTTATCTTCCTTCCTAAGAAGTTCCTGTATAAGCCAGCCTCATAATAATAAAGTAACAAGTTGACAAGAAGAGGGCACAATTGGTTCTATGATTTGCGTATCTACATAAATGTGATTAGGATTTGTCCTTTAGATCTTTTCACTGTGTATACACTTTGATACACCACATTGATGAAAGTACTTACGTTACATGTGTAAATACTATTATATATATTTCACTATGAAAATACAAAATACATAGATATATGAAGATGTGATATGCGTGTCAATGAGAAAACTCTCTACCAAAAGTAAAAATGTGTAAAAAGTACACCATGATAGGTCAAAGTACGGTCTTTAATACGGAGCTTTCATACACAACAAACAGCAAGTTAAAAGTGCTGCAAAAAGTGTAAAATAATTCAAACAGGAAAATCACGAATAAAAATCGAGAAACGAGAAATACTTGTGAACCACATCAACAAACAACGACAACTGAACAATAGGTTTCTAAGACTTAAGGTTATTTCGATACTTGACGGCTTACAATTCATATTTATTTCATTAAGAAAAGACATTGGAATGAACAAAATATGTAATTAAAAAAATTGAAAATGTTTTCGTTAAGAATTCTGAGGATTAAACATTACTTATTCAAGTTGTGAGTTTACCGCCTTAGTTTATAAAATCAATGTCCTCTAGGTGCGCCAATTGGTAACATCACGGATTTTTTATGAACCATACTAATACACGTCTTACATCAAAAGAACTACCGAAAATAATTGAATCTTTCAAAATAAGATCAAATTGAATATTCGATCGAAAGAATACGTCATTTCTGCAATCATGTCTTTCACTAGAAAAGATCGACAATTTCACACGCCATTATGACGTCATTTAACAAATACAAGGCGCGGTTGAATCCCTGCTCTATTTAAAGTTTCCAGCACTTTCATACATGTATGCATTATCGTCTTTATGTAGGGCAGTATAGAAATAATTTATGTTCCGTAAGTATTTAATCGTGATTCACGTACGACTGCGGGAGGGTGACCATCTTATTAGAATTTAATTTTCCTAATATTTTCTACAGTATACAATCAAATTTTTTCACCGTTTGCTCAAGATGTGTTGGAAATGACGATGCATACAGTTTGGTCACGTGGTGATGGAAGTCACATGATAGATTCGTCTGAAAACGTTATCCCGGAACTGGACGATTACAAATGATAATGATGCACGAAAATATCTAAAATGTGCAATTATGTGACTTAAAAAAAATGAAGCAAACCCCTTTAACTATTTTTAAAATCAGTTAAACATAAATTTCGATTGCAAAAACAAATAGGTGCACAGAATATTCGTAAGACATTAATTCGATAAAGAAATAAAAAAAAAAAAACTATATTTTTTCTTACAAAAGTGCAAACATTGAATTTTATTTTTTTCAGTTCTTCTGGCTTTATTTATAAAACGAGTGTCTTGATTTGTTTTTTAATCCATCAATATATCCTGCATATTAAAATGCTATCGATTCTACCTACACATTTGCCACATCCAGCGTTGTCTTCAATAACTAATATATATGTACCCAATGAAAAGTGTATCTAATGTAATGCATAAGTGTAAGTGATACTATTTGTACCATAAGCATTTTCTCGAAAATTCAGATTATTGTAGTCATGGTGATCCGTTATCATATCAATACGTTTTTGTCTTAGGTAGTAGCTACTATCAAACATTTATTTAAATACATAAATGAATTACAAGTTTACAAGTATTTGTTAATAAAAGAAGATTTGAAGCGTTCAGTTATATATAAATATACTAAATAAATAAATGATTTGTAAAATACGTTGAAGGTTTAAAAAGTCATGAGAATTCTAAATGCAATTAGGTTATATCCGGGCACTCTGGTTCTAAACCTTGGTTCTATCTGTTTTTTTGGTTCTGAACCTTGGTTCTATCCGGTTTCTTTGGTTCGAAACCATGGTAACTGGTTCAACACTCGGGTTGTTTGGTTTTTGCAACCCAACTTCTTGGTTCCATCTGGGTTCTATTCTAGATCATTCGAATGTTCCCGTTGAACTTGTAGAAGATTTCCACAAGTATCAGAATAAAAAGTTAAAGTAGGTCAAAGACGCTAAAATTGTTTTATAACATTAAACATTTCAGCATCGACGGTAAAGGAAGCTGTAAGGTATTTATCTTCTTATTTTAATTATTTTGATTAGGAAACTAGATAAAAATAAAGCATCGTATAGATTTTAAAAATGAAACGAAATATAAAGTATATCGAACATCCTTTTATTCAATTCCGTTGTTCTGTTTTCATTTATTTTCCTTTTCTCATCCCTTATTTCCGTTAACAATTCTAGACGTTTTAAAACAATCTAATTAGGACATGTCGTTCAATTGGCCAATGATATGTGTAACTAGCCACTTCACCAGTGACGACATGTATATATATTTGATTGCACATTTGTTTTCAAGTTCTACTGAATTTTAATTAATTGGCTTTGTAATAATGTCAGATTTGATAGAAATACATGTTAAGTATTTGTAACAAATCCTTTTGTTCAAAACAGAATGTTAAAAGACATATAAAAAGAAAGTGATGGTCAATTTAAGTTAGTAAGCTTTAATTAGTTGAAAAATAAGCTATAAAATTTTACAAAAAAATATATGTACAAATTTGATACTCCTTGTGAAGGGCATGCATATAATGATCTATAATCATTCTGCCCAAAATAAAGAAATTAAAATTAAGATTGAATGTTTTTATAATAAAATTGTGTGTGTGTGTGTGTGTGTGTGTGTGTTAATGACAGTGCTAGTGGGATGCTAGTCAGAACTTCTGTATTGGCACCCTAGTGGAGGTGCATAAAGTGTTACCCTAAAGTCTGTCCGTCCCGACCACCCAAAAATTGGTTCCGTTTTCCTGACTTTAGTTTGCCTCAACCAAATACTACAAAACTTTGTACGAATTATAATTTTTACAGAGTTTTGTACAAGTTATCAGTGTTTTCAGAACACCTTTACACAAATGGATGACGCAAGCACACAGTCTTTTGCTTCATATTTCCTTTTCTACTTTATACAGTCTAATACTGAGCATTGATACAAAAAAACATTATAAGAACACAAACAATTTTTAAAGGAGATGATTTTGGCATAAGGAAAAAAAAATAGAATTAAAACCTTTCAGGTGTTCTTGTTTCCAGAATAGCACTAAAGTGTTAGGTTGAAGTATACAAATTTGTATTTTAGACGTTAAACTGTTACATTTTAGAAAATAAATTTGTATCACCTGGTGCAAAAAGGTATGTGTCACAAAACGTATATCTTGTACAAATTTGTAAAACTCACATCTTGTACACAACATGTTTATCTTTGATAAATGTATCGCAACACCTTGTGAAAATAAGTAGTAGAAGTTTGTTTTTTAAAAATTAGGAATATATGACTTTTAAAAAAAATAACTAAGCATTGCTTGTCTATGATTTCATGTATTAACGACTTTAAATTTCAAATTCGAGCATTTTCCCGTAGAATGCTTATATTTTAACGTAATTGTCATCATTCACACCGTCTAACCTCGGCTTATTCGAAATTCAAAAATAGAAAACGAACCCAATAGAGGCGTGGTATTAGAAACAAATGTATTTACAAAGTGTTACCTATAGGGTTGAAGAATTAAACAAAAGAAAATAAAGTAAGTCTAATTAACACATAGCATGTTAAATAAAAATTTCCGAAAATTCAAAATATACTATGATAAACTCAAACGTCAAATATTTACTGATGGACAAATTCTTATCGAATCAAAGTTTCCATTTTATGAATTGATATATTGCTGTATAAAATTTAAGCAGTGACTTTTAAAACTTTACAAAAACGGAATAGATTAAAAGTAATCAAATGATAACCCTGAAACAAAAAAAAACTATGCTTTTTGAAAGTGAAATAATTTAAATTCCTTGTGAATTTAAAACATGCAGTTTTTTTTAAATCTAACTACAGTTTGATTTTAAGATTCTCTTTTATTTGTGTGTATATCTGATTATTCGTGATTAAATGTTGCATATCATTTTCATAAATGTATTTACTGTTAAAACATGGGTGACATAATATAACATTACTAATAATATTATAAAATATATTTGATTTGATTTATATTAAAGTCATATGAAACGAGTGACTGGTGAAAAATAATGATTATCCAATTCTTTAACGAATGGATTGAATATCATATTTACATACGTATGATTATCAAGTTTACAAATATATGTTAATAAAAGAAGATGTAGAGCGTTCATTAAAAATCTAAAAAAAGAAACAACACATGCATCCAAATTGAAAATCCTTAATCTATTTTTAAAATTCGGATAAACCAAAGATAAGGAATATGACAGTTATTGTTCAATCGTTTAATATGTTTGCGCTTTTGATATTGCCATTTGGTAGGGTCTCTCCTTTTTGAATTTTCCTCGCAGTTTAGAATTTTTGGGATTTTACTTTTTGACGATAAGTTCCTTGATACGAAGGTAAGTTTGCTTAATATTTGATTAACAACAGTAATGATATATATTAAGTTCACAAAAATACGAAGCAAAGTGAGAATAAAATCTTAAATTTTTTTTTTTTAAAATACGAACGATAACCAGTTGTCTCATTATTCTTTATACCAATTATATCGTTTATACGTTTCTACAGGGCGTTTATACGGTGTATATGTTAGAACGATTACCTGTGACGGGGTTGCAAATCGGAAAAATAATAAATGTTTATCAAGAAACGTAACCGGAAGATGTCAGTTAATAAAAGTTTTTCCTTATTTTAAAAATGTGTAACCATAACTAAGAAAAATGCAAAATGTACACCGTCAAGCTCAAAAAGTAATTATAATGCAACTCATATTTCAATGTATACGAGACTTCGCATGTCGACCTTTAGTGCACTAAAAGAACAGACGAATTGTTGAGATAACTATTTATAACTTCCGAAAATTCCAAAGCTACCAATAACAAGATAAGAAATTTACAACGAGTAAAAATAATTTAATTATCTTTGAATAAAATTGAGAAAGGAAATGGTGAATATGTCAAAGCGACAACCACCCGACCATAGAGCAAACAACAGCCGAAGGCAACCAATGGGTCTTCAATGTAGCGAGAATTCCCGCACCCGTAGGTGTCCCTCAGCTGGCCCCTAAAATATGCATAATAGTACAGTGATAATGGACGTCATACTAAACTCCGAATTATACACAAGAAACTAAAATTTAAAATCATACAAGACTAACAAAGGCCAGAGGCTCCTGACTTGGAACAGGCGCAAAATTGCGGCGGGGTTAAACATGTTTATGAGATCTCAACCCTCCCCCTATACCTCTAGCCAATGTAGAAAAGTAAAAGAATAACAATACGCACATTAAAATTCAGTTCAAGAGAAGTCCGAGTCTGATGTCAAAAGATGTAACAAAAGAAAATAAATAAAATCACAATAATACATAAATAACAACAGACTACTAGCAGTTGACTGACATGCCAGCTCCAGACCTCAATTAAACTGATTGAAAGATTATGTCTTCATCATATGAATATCAGGTACAATCCCTCCCGTTAGGGGTTTAGTATCATACTATCATAAAATATATGAGAAGAACATAACCCGTGTCATGCCAACAACTGTTTTTTTTTTTTTTTTTTTTTTTTTTTTTAGAAGTAAATGTGTTTAGTTCCGATGCAAAGACCCTATCAGTGAATCAATGTTAAAGCCAAAATATGCAATCTTTAATGACCTGACAACAGTATCGTAACTATATCCCCTTTTAATAAGTCTATTTAAAGGTTTTGTTAGTTTCTGAGGAGAATACTGACATTTTTGTGCTTTATAAAGAATATTTCCATAAAATTTTGGATGTGAAATACCTGAACGTATAAGATGTCTGCATGTTGAGTTATATTTACGAATTATTTCCTTATACCGGTGATAAAATTTAGTAAATGTTTTGACCAGTTTGTGATATCGAAAACCCTGGTGTAATAATTTTTCAGTAATACATAAATTTCTCTCGCTAAAATCTAATACATTGTTCTTCATGTCCCCTTGGTTTGTGACTGGTATAGGTTAAAAATATCGTTGATGAAATTCGAAAATATACAAACGACAGTGGGGTCTATATAGATTTTGATTTGCAGGGTAAAGTTAACCGGCTGAAATATAAAAAAAACTTTATCGGAAATACTGACGACTTAATTTGCCATTTTGGATAACTGTTCAATTTGCCTTCTTTCGTTTTTGAAATACATATTCATCGGAATGGTTAAAATAATTCCGATGAAATTCAAAATTATGCATGCGACAAGGGTGTATATGATCATTTAAACTTTGTATTGAAATTTAAACATTATATTTCTATCATCTTGCATATATAACATAATTACTCCAGCATAAACATATGATTTAAACGTGACATTTTTTTATTCAGATTTTATATCGTAGGAATTTCCCTAACGTCTCAGCCAATTTATTATAGAAAATAAAATTATATAACGATCATGTGTACTAACGCATTAACCGAAAGTGTTACACAATGTTACATGCGTGTTGAAAGAGTTGGTATTGCTTGTTTCGGAAACAAGAATGGTCAACGTAGATACGTGTATCTTGTCTTAGGGAGGGCTTCTTATGAGGCTGATTACATACAGGAAATTTTTTAGGAAGAAACAAAAGAATTTAGCAATAGACTTTAACGTTAATTTCCGCTATATAGATGATGTTCTCTCACTAAATAATTCAAAATTTGGTGACTACAAGACATGTATGTTGAACGCATCTATCATATCGAAATAGAAATAAAGGATACTACAAATACAGTTAAGTCTGCCTTACATCTCGTAATTGACAATGAGGGTCGGTTGAAACAAAACTTTACTACAAAAGAAACGGGTTATGTTCTTCTCATATATTTCATGATGGTATAATACTTAACCCCGAACAGGAGGAATTGTGCCTGATATTCATATGATGAATACATAATTTGTCAATCAGTATAATTGAGATCTGGAGATGGCATGTCAGTAACTGCTAGTAGTCTGTTGTTATTTATGTATTATTGTCATTTTGTTTATTTTCTTTTGTTTCATATTCTGACAACGGACTCGGACTTCTCTTAAACTGAGTTTTACTGTGCGTATTGTTATGCGTTTGTTTTTTCAACATTGGCTAGAGGTATAGGGGGACATCATGAAAAAAACATGTTTAACCCCGCCGCAATGTTGCGCCTGTCCCAAGTCAGGAGCCTCTGGCCTTTGTTAGTCTTGAATGATTTTTAATTCTAGTTTCTTGTGTATAGTTCGCAGTTTAGTATGACGTCCATTATCACTGAACTAGTATACATATTTGTGTAGGTACCAGCTGAAGGACGACTCCGGGTGCGGGAGTTTCTAGCTACATGTACATTGAAGACACATTGGTGGCCTTTGGCTGTTGTGTGCTCTATGGTCGGGTTGTTGTCGCTTTGACACATTCCCAATTTCCATTCTCAATTTTATCATTTCAGCCTTCAAATTGTGAACTTTTCATTTGAACGTAGCAACATTCCAACAGAGCCTGCATATGGAGTATATATCTCCCATTGATACAATATTCCCGTGCAAGTATTTTCTATAATGATGTCTTTGATAAATGATTGCTGCTCACTAGGAAGCTATTAAACCAAGAGTTCCAAATGATGGAGTTGATATCATCCCTTCGTAAATTTTAGGGAGCCATCACGCGTTGGTTGACAGTTATGGAATATCTGTTTCACTGATGATATCGGATATGTTCTTTATGTCGTGAATACAATCCTCTTCCCTTTTCACGAATCTGACCTACTAAATTAGACTATTTCCCGAGTTAGAAATACCATGAGCAACACGACGGGTGCCACATGTGGAGCAGGATCTGCTTACCCTTCCAGAGCCCCTGAGATCACTCCCAGTTTTAAGTGGGGTTCGTGTTGCTTAGTCTTTAGTTTTGTATGTTGTGTAGTGTGTATTATTATGTGTCTGTTTGTCTTTTTATTTTTTAGCCATGGCGTTGTCAGTTCATACTCGATCTTTGAGTTTGAATGTCCCTCTGGTATGTTTCGACCCCCTTTTATATAAGATCGTAGCAACAAGACTAGCGACAACGATAATGAAAATAATATAAATTAAGGATTTTCTCAAAGCTTGATTCACTCATCTGTCAAATTTCTGTATCTTGTATTGCTGATCAGTTTTGCTATTTACGGTTTCTACATTTATATACATATATATTTGTTACATCTTGTGATCAATTTTATTTGGCAATCTCCAATGACAGTCAGCAGGGTTAAAGGACATCAGTTGCGTTTTGTTTAAATTAACTTTTTCACTTTTTTTGGACTTTTCGAAAACGTTGTTTGTGCTGTATTTAGACCCTTCTACAACGAAAATTGTTTTACATGCACACGTATAAAAATTGCGGTTTTTATCCAACGCAATCATAGGTTTGAACGTAGTTTTCAATTTAGACTTGTTTATATATATATATCTTTGTACTCGGATAAATCTATCGCAACACCTTGTGAAAATGGATAGTAAAAGTTTTGTTTTTATGCCCCATAGTAGAGAGCATTATGTTTTCTGGTATTTGCGTCCGTTCGTTCGTTTAATCGTTCACCCGTCCGTTCGTTCGTTTGTCCGTCCTTTCGTCCGTTCGTTCGTTCGTCTGTCCCGCTTCAGGCTAAAGTTTTTTTGTCAATGTAGTTTTTGATGAAGTTGATGTCTAATCAACTTGAAACTTAGTACACATGTTCCAAATGATATGATCTTTCTTATTTAAGTGCAAAATTACTTAAATGTAAAAAAAAAATATTTTTAAAATTTACAACAAATACAACACATCAAACATACATACAGTAATATTAGTAATACATTTGAATACATATTTATTTATGACAATGAACAAAGCTGAAAATTCATTTTTTATATGAATAAGAGAACAAAAATACGAAAGAATAGTTAATTAGTGTTAAATGTTTTATGTACCACTGTGTGGCACATCATAATTGTAAAGTATTTTATAAAAAAAGAAGGGGTTAAAAATAAAAAAAGATTTTCAGTACATAATTAATTGTGCTATTAGATACAATAATAATTATGTTAGTTTTGACAATAAGTATCTGTAAAAAATATTAATTTTATTCACAACCACAAAAAAAGTTCATAATAGACTCATATCCCTGCAAGATTATAAAGCTTGTACTTCAATTGATCAATTATCAAGGTTTTTTTCATCACTTGTTTTGTTCATGTTTACCTTGAGGCCGTTTCAATATATCTATTTTTTCGAATAAAAATGTAGTTGAGTATGCGCAAAGTAATATGAGAATGGTGGTTTTAAATACAAATTCCTAATTTATTGAAACATATATTGTAATTTCATTTTCTTAAGTGCTACATTTACCTTTACAGAATGAAGAAATAAAATATCCACAGAGATCCAAATTGTATTTTCACGTTATTTCAACATGACTGCTAATTGTTTTTCAAATTTGTTTTATTAGATATTGACTTCAAGGAGATTTCAAGTATCAAGACAACCAAAGCTCTTGTATTCGTAATGGCACAAAACTTTGCCTTGCCATATTACGACGGCACTATCGTCAAATGTTCCAACAACGAATCTTGTCTTCATGCAGTACCAGTAAGAAAAAAGCTTGAAACTGTTGGTTTTACAACAACGGATTATGAAATAAACCAATGCCAACCCGTGTTATCTTTAGCCTTACTTAGTACGGTTAAAGATTCGAAGTTTGTTTTAGTGTTTTACTGTAATCATGTGAAATCATCTCTGGAGAAAATACTCAAGCCAGATCTTAAATCATTCCGTAGTAAAGTTATCATTGTAGCAAAGTCAACAGATCGTCTCAGAAAATTGACAGATTTTACGCGTTTTACGGTGTTTGAAAGCAACAAAATTATACAACATATTCAACAAATAGTAGATAAGACAGATCAAGATAGATACCCATCTATAGACCAGCTACATGCAGACCCTCCATCAATTCCGCAAAGAACGAAAAAGCCGTATACTGAACAGACAAATGTTAAAAAACTAGACACATCACCTACTCTAGATAAATTAGAGTTTTCAACGAATATTGTTCCCAGTGGCTTTATACATGCAGATACATTTGATACTAGCGATACAGAAAACAGAGGAACACATGTGCTACGCTCATCTTGTATACCTAAAGGTTTAAAAAAATTATTTTTATTTTCATCTATTTCTAAAAATTAATGAAAATAAAATTTGGTAAATATTCACAACATTTGTATACCGCTGTTCAAATGTAATCAATTGATAGAGAAAAAACAAATCCGGGTTATGAACTAAAACTGAGGGGAACAAATCCGGGTTACGAACTTAAACCGAGGGGAACACATCAACTATAAGAGGCAACAGTTGATGAAACAAAAACCCGACAGTACAATGAAAGTAAAAACAAAAAACACACACAAGCTTTATTCTCGGAAACTCAACTAAATTCGTTGAACATGATTATTAACATTGTTTATCAAACTCGATGACGTTTTTAATAATCTGTTTGGTATCTTTTTGGAAAAGATTCCACCCAATACCCAGAATTTTAACTCCACATGTATATTAGTTTGAAAGCAAATGGGATGATATCCTAGTTGCATTGCTTAATATTTATAAAATTATTTAATTGAACTAATTTTAAGTCGTTGACAAAAACTTCAAACAAGAATACATTACCTTTTGTTCTATTTTAACCATTAAACGTGGTTCGTTTTAGCTTAGTCGAAATGTGTACTTAATCAAGTTCAATTTAACGATTAAAAATAAATACAACTGTGTTTTTTCACTTGTTTATGTCCGTAATCATATCCTTTAACAGTGATAGAATGCGTATTTCTCATATCAAGATAGTGTTAATAATATCAGTAATTACATCAATGAGGATTATTAAATATGTAAATGGTTATAATAATAAGGATACAAATAACAATATAAATAAATAACAACAAAAACACACACTAACAGTTTATATGTAACTCAAAATTTAATTATTTCCTCATTTTTTAGTTTCATACATTTCATCACAAAACGATATAAAACAACGCTTCAATGGTGCAACAGAAGAAGACAGAGAAGACCTCTCCAAACAAATTATGTCCAGTACTATCAAAGAACTTATCAGAAACGGGGATTTTCTTGGGATGATTAATCTTTTAGATATCGATGATCGCAGGATTCAGACGAGTGTTTTCAGCGCAATTGATACATATCAGCTACAAACAAATCTATGTACTCGATGTATCAGGGGTACTGAAATGTTGAAAGGAGTGAAACATTTATTTGAGTTATGTAGAAAATGCTCCGCAAATCAATTTGCTATGGTTAGTCTTTTACCGTTAACTTTAGATACGACTGCTGTGTTGTATCTGGAATCTTGTGTTAGTGGTGTATCACAGTCAAACTTAGCTCCAGATATACAGATATTTACCGAAAATTCATTATCTGTGGTGAATAAGATTATTTCAGACAATACTCTTTCAAGTCAGTGTCAATATTTGCTACTTTCTCTCCGAAAACTGCTGCATTACCTGAAAAAAATCGGCATGAATCCAAGCCCACTACAAATGGGAAACTTCAGAGATGCTTTAATGAACGAGAGCAGCCGTGATGAACTGAAAAAGAAATTCGCTAAATCAATGACATACTTGGAACAGTACTCCTTACTCATGGTAGTTATTAATCAGGTAAGTTTTTAATTGTCACTTTTCAAGTTGACATATAATGTAACATTCATAAAATAAGGCTGTGTTCACATTGACCTAAACTCGGTGTTGTGTTAGTGTAACTCACACATAAACAAAACTCAATTACGTTCCCATTGATAACACTAAATGTTTACATGTTGTTTAAATCCTGTTTTGTCTGCATGCATTCGATAGTCAATGTAGTCCTTGTGTAGGTCGAGTGTACACAAAACTAGGCATTTAGAACATTAATTTTACGATGTACATTTAAGACAGAAACGATTTTTGAATAGAATTGCTATTCATAACAATTGTTTATAAAGTTCTTTACAGAAATATTTGTCTAAACTTGATATATTTATTGGTTATAAAAGACACTTGGCGTAGCTTACTCACCCCTTATTCAAGACTTAAAGCAATATTATGGCCGAACATATAATTCAATTGAAAAGGTCTTCCCGAATCGACTGGACGTACACAGAAATATTTTCCACTGGTCTTTACTGAAACAACGATTCACTCATAAATGTATTACTAATAAAGTGGGAGGGAAATTGTATTGTTTGTCTAGTATCTCAGATCCGTTAAAATACACTCAGAAATCAAAAAAGTATTACCCCATCCTTTTGCCAAATACTCCTTGGAGAAGAAATACCATTTGAAACAAACAGAAAAGATAGAAATGTAGTGATCCTTTACATCTCAATCCTTTTTCTTTGTCTGTAAGCACGCTGCTGCAGCCTACGCTTACTAATGCGTAATCGAGACATCTTTAGTATCTTTAAACTACTGCAAATCATCAAAATAACTTTCATAAAGGAGCAACCACATAACTGAAAAAAAGGAGGGGTGGGGGAGGGGGTATTTTTCTTTTCGCGCGAACGTTTTTATAAAGTTTTTTTTTAATGCTAGCAATCAAATTTCTTTACAATATTTAACACTATAATGTATAGGGAAACTCTGGATTCAGAATATTTGTTTTATCATCTGTATGACCAGAATACTGTGGTTTTTTTTTTATGAAACTGGGGATCAGCATAAGTACAAGTAATTAAACAAGGTGTTTTGATGTGAACAAATTTAATGTGAAACCAGTGTATATTACATTAAAACTTATTGTAAATATGTTTACTGTACATGGCGTTTGGTGTGAACACGGCCTAAC
Source organism: Mytilus galloprovincialis (assembly GCF_965363235.1). Taxonomy (NCBI): domain Eukaryota; kingdom Metazoa; phylum Mollusca; class Bivalvia; order Mytilida; family Mytilidae; genus Mytilus; species Mytilus galloprovincialis. The sequence goes on along the minus strand of NC_134843.1, from coordinate 34,031,263 downwards.
AAAGATACATTGATTTAGCAAATGCATAGGTTATAGAATATAAGTGCCAGTTGTCAGTTAATCCAATTGCCTAATAAAGGCAAAAGTAGTAGTCAGTAGTATACCGCTGTTCAAAATTCATAAATCGATAGAGAAAAAAACAAATCCGGGTTACAAACTAAAACTGTGGGAAACGTATTTTATATAAGAGAACTACGACACAACAAAGAAATAACACCAAAATGTAACACACACAGAAACGAACTATAATGTAACAATGGCCATTTTCCTGACTTGGTACAGGGCATTTCATGAAAAAATGGTAGATTGAACCTTGTTTTGTGGTATGGCAAACCTCCCGCTTTAATGGCAGTGTTAATTATAACATTAAAATGACAACATTACACGACAGGTTTACAATAAATAAACAGATAAATGGGAGAAAATATAGGGCAGAGAAACAAACGAATAATAGCCATCAAAAGGTAACAGGTTAACAAATATTTTTATACACCAAGCAAGGGATATTAGTTGTTAGTCCAATGACCAAACAGCTAATATCCCTTCGTGAACGAAAAAAACGTTAGAAATAAAAAATATCCATTTAATTTATTGCGAATCCTACATTGAAACGTAAACTGTTAACATACATTTGATCTTAACAGGTCTAAAAAATTTTACGTCATTTTTTTAAAGTCTGAACAATTTATTATTAAGCCATGTGTGATCTGTCTTTCAAGACTTTCCCTGAGCAATAAATTCAATACTATTCAGACATTTACATTGTGGTAATTTAAGTACTGCACTTTAGGTTTTCAAACAGTTTAGTATATAGGTAAAATTAAATGAAATGTTTGAACATCGGCTAAACATATTTTAATTGACTGGAAGCTCGTAAATTGTCTGAGTAATACTTTTACATAAGAATACACATATATTTTCTATTTTGAAGATTATGTTGAAGTCAGAGATACAAATTGTTGCCTTCTTGTCAGATTTGTCAGTCATTTTGCGTGACAAGATTTCAAAGAAATCCATACAGACCATATTTCCTCAGCTGTTGTTGATAACGAAAGGCGTTGTACAGCGCTTATGCAAAGGTATAATTTTCATATCATACGTATACGTAAAACATGTTTAACATACTTAGAATACCCAGAGACACTCATTAAGGCAAAAGAGATACATTACGATAAAACATACTATTTAGAGTCAAGTACGTCTAATTTTTAATTATACGCCATTATTTACTAATCAAAACTTTACATAACTTATTAAATAAAAAAAAATATACTCACAGCAAACGAATGTTTATAGTATTTTGAAATGATATTTTTGTATGCAGCTTCAGACACCTCTGTAATAAGGGAAAATAATTCCCAATATGATGATATAATGATGATAGATTGCTAAACATGTTAAAATTAAGATCAATATTTCATTAAATTGTAATTAAAAACAAAAATCCAGTATCATTGCCACAGTTTTTTAAAATATTTCCAAAGTACGATTGGTGAACGGAGAAATATTAGTAGTAGGTTTATAAGCAATATCAAAATAAGGAGATGTGGTATAATGGCCGAATATACAAACATTCACTTAATTTTGAAGAATCAGCATGATCATATGAAAAGAGTCGCGATGCTGAATCAAGGAAACATCGAAAACTGTAAAGGAATATTATTTTGCAAATTGAAGCATTCGGCATGATGAATAGCTAAAGTTGCTGGTCATAATATCTAAAGGGTATAGTGATGCTTGATTCCGATTCTTATAATATTGATTTAGATATTTTGGATTTAGATATTTTGGATTTAGATTGAATATTCTGATAATATACTTTTATTTTGATAAAATTATAATAAAAAACATGCTAGTGTCATATTGATTCTATCTAGATAGTTAATTACCTTTTTTTAATAATTCATGCACGCAGTTCCCAAATAGAGGTAAATATATATCACTTATTTTCTAATTCTGTATGTGCTGAGCATGCATGCTTTGTAATTTTTATAGTTGACGATTTAATGTCGCATGCCTATTTTTTGTTTGGACTTACGTAAGATTTGTTCATTAATCTGTTTATAAATATTTGGTGGTGTGGATATATATTGATATTCGTTGGATTAATATTTAAAGATAATTTGGCTGGTATGACGAAACAAGGAGTGAAAATATTTAACGATCTATAAATTTATAATATATTTACGAAGGCCTATTCGGGTCACTAAAAAATATATATTTATCTCGTAATAACGAGATAAATATCTCGTAATTACGAGAAAACTATCGCGTATTTACGAGACAATTATCTCGTTAGTACGAGATAATTATCGCGTAATAACGAGAAAACTATTTCGTAGTTACGAGAAAAGAAGTTTTTTATCTCGTTAATAACGGGATAAAATTTCATTTGGCCATGAAGATTAAGAGGAGATGTTTGTGAAAGATTCCAAAAATTTACAAGAAATAGTGAAAATTTACCTAATCGCAGAAATGAATTTAAAGGGCAATAACTACTTAAGGGCTTAATTGACAATTTGGTCATTTCACTTATCTATAGATCTTACTTAGCTGAATATTTTTGCGCTACAGTTTATATCTATCTATTATAATATTCAAGGAAATAACAAAAAAAAAATGAATAAAAATCATTAAAATTACCAATTCATGGGCATCATCTTTACAACGGGAAGTCTGATTCGTCTGACATATTTGTAATATTTGCTCTAAAGGCTTTAATTGCAGAGATATTACCCATAAACTACATTTACTCCCCCCCCCCCATTTCTATTTATAGCCATGGTGGCCATATTGGTTGGTGAGCAGGGTCTTTGGATACATTTTAAAACTAGAAATCCTAAGGCCTAAGGCTGATTAAGGCCAATTTGGTTCAATTTGGCCCAGTGGTTTAAGAGAAGAAGATTTTTGTAAAAGTTAACGGACGACGATGGACGGCGGACGCCAAGTGATGGGAAAAGATAACTTGACCCTTTGGGTCAGGTGAGCTAATAAAAACGGGCATTTCATCAGGTGACCCGGAAGGGTAATCATGATCTGTATATCTATATATATGTGTAATTTTATCTCGTAATAACGAGAAAGTATTCTCGTAATTACGCAATAGTTATTTCGTTATTACGCGTTGATTATATCGTAATTACGAGATAAAAAAATCTTAACTCGTAATTACGCTATAGTTTTCCCGTACTTACGCGATAATTATGTCGTAATTACTAGATAAAAAAATAATTATTTCGAAATTACGCGATATCTATCTCGTAGTTCCGCGATTGTTTTCTCGTAATTACGAGATAAATAAAAAACAAAAAACAAATGTGTGACCCTAATAGACTTTGGTATATATTACTGCACAGCCAGTTAATTTTTTCTATCTTAATTGATCACTATTCCCAGATACAATTTAAAAGGTACCGAATCAGGAACAATGAGCATGAAAAAAATAGAATTTTTGGTGTGCCCCATATTTTTTTCTGTATAAATTCCAAATATTCAAAGCGTTATTTAATAAGAGTTACTCTTTTGCATGTGTTTTTCCTTTTAAAAGCAAAATGGTCTTAAATTAGATCAATCTTGTGACTTCTCTTACAGTTCATGACACAGTAACATCATTATGACATTCCAGGGTTTTGTTTTAACGAAAAAATTAAAAAAGTTATTCATAGTTACATACATAAAAATGCATATGAATAATATGAATAAAAATATATACTACGTTTCCTAAATATGTTTGTTTTGCCACTACTGCTTTCATAATACAACTGCATTTTTCAAATTTGTGATGTGGAATTTTGTTTAATGGAAGAAATGTCGCTAGAGGTCATGTGAAATTTTATATCTTATTACAGAAAATACAGATTTAAAGTTTATATTAGAATAAAAGATTTTTGCACATATGTCATGGAAATACAGTTTGAAAATACAATTAATCAAGACAATATATTGTAATTCTTCACACACGATACGTTTAGATGCATGTAATAAATCAGTATTTTCCTGATATACAGGTTCACATTTGCCAAGAACAACAACCGAATATCAGATGAAGTTATGTAAAATTATAAACCTATTCACTGATACTACTAAGGTCAGTCAAATGGACAGACTTCATATTCTTAATCTCACTGAACCACTTCTCTTCAAAGAATCTAAAGACATCGTTCAAAACATGGTATATTTGTTTTCAAAGAACAATCACAGGTCAAAAGACATAAGAGAAAAGGCCAGCAAACATATTGTCCACCTGTTATCTGCAATTAACTTTAAAATAGACGGAGTTATCTATCAGTCAGCCAATGTGGGATTAGAACCGTCATGGGTAAAGTTTGGAGGGACAGTATCTGAAGACAAAAATGTTGTTTTATATGCTTTGATTCCTACACTTCATTGTATAAGTGAAGGAAGCATGACTGACTATAAACATAAGGCAAACAAGGGTGAAACCAGAAAGCATTTGAATACCCTTGATATCCTAAGACATCTGCAAGATGAAAAGGTTCATCATAATCTGATCCAACTGATTGCGTTTCAATGTAGACCACTACCAATATTCTATATAACAGATCAGTCAATAGATTATGACTTAAACGCACATCTTTTAGATGCAAGAAGAGTCTTCAGATGGATTTCTTGCAGGGAATTAACAACGATGGTGTCAGATGCTGTTGATGCTGTTGGGTTTCTCCACAGCAAGGCAGTCATCCATCGAAACGTGACGACTTTTGCCTTTAGCTTGAGGAAAAACAATGTTGTTTTGCACGATTTCAGTGTGTCAAAGGTTTTAGGAAACAACACTGGATTCATATCAGGTTATTTTTATATTGTTATTTTTGTATTATACAGTTTTAATTATTTTCCTGTTTTTGCGTACAGTTTTCGGCTTTAAAGATTTTTTTAATTCTAAGTGAAAGACTTTGTCAGTAAAACGCTTGGGTCGAATTCGAAAAAGACCAAACGTATATTGTGCAGGATGTTTTTGAATAAATTTTTATTTATATGCTTTATCTTTTAGCGCGATTATTTACAAATGCATTTTGTATGCAGCTTTGAATACTTACTCCTCCCAATAATGAAATACTTCTGAAAAGTGCAACGTAAACATATCAATTTCGGATACCTGGATACTAAGAAATATCTAATATAGAGTATGAAATTGCAAAGAATAGGTAAATGCATGTTTATTTATATTGTTAACGTTGTTTAAACGAAATGCAGTATTGTTTCTGAACTCATGAAATAATTCTTCAAAAAAGGTGCAGATCTATGTGATTTGGATATTATTGGCATCGGAGGTCTTTTCGTAAAATAAAATCTGTAACTTTGACAATAACATACCATAATTTCTTTACTCTTTAACTTGTATTCCAACATTATTTTTAACCTTATAAACCACCGCAAATGTATTCTATATTAAAGAAATACTCTGCAAACATGACTTTTTTCTTTTCCTATGCAGATTTGGAAAACACTCAGATACCTGTTTTATGGTCAGCACCCGAGAGTATTTTAGAGGATCACTATGATACTAAAACAGACACGTGGATGATAGGACAGTTTATTTATGAAGTATTCACCCACGGTTGCCATCCTTACACAGAAGTGTACGGGACTCCAACTGAACAGCTGTTAGAATATGTGAGTATGTAAGCAAAATAGATGACACAGTTGAATTGTATACATACGGGAATGACCATTGAATTTTCAGAGGAAGTATCATTACTCTAAATGTACTTTAATTTTAGAAGTGATTCTGCAATTTGTTAAGGGATTACCGTTTTCAATTTTCTTTCAGTCGAATATTTTTGTAATTTATTTTTTTAGTATGTTAAGTGGTTGTTTGCCTTTGAAAATTCGATCTTTACTGTTGAGTCTTATGTAGACCAAACGAGCTTCTGGCGAATAAAATGCAAAGCCAGGTACCTTTGATGAGTTTTAACTATTTTTTAGATTGTATTTCAAGATTTAAAGCCACAGAAATGGCCATGCATCCCTAAAGACGTACATGATATCATAATAGGATGTTGCATGACAAATCCAGAGGACCGTATAGATATATGTAGGATAGGAAAATTACTTAACAGTATACTAATTTCTCTTAACGGAGGTAACATTCATCAGCATTTTGGTAAATTATTTCTTAGCAATGTCATAAAAATTCCATTTGATCGCTACAAAACTATTGCATTACAGGTGATATTGCTTGGACAATACGGCATAACTCAGATCACTTTTTGTATAAATTACAAGTGTTACCCACTATCTTTGTTGGTTTAATTGTAACAGTTAAATAACACGAATAATAAAAAAAACAAAACTTAAAAAGGTGAGTTTTAATACCAATCGGTAGATGAGAGTACTGGTATGACTATTAATTTTCACTTCTGTTTTTGTACTTGGAACAACAAAATTAATTATTTTGTAAAAAATGTTTCCGGTCTGTATTTATACTGTATACATTACTACCAAATTATTGTCCTTTACCTGTGTACATTATTCTACTTGGCGACATTTATTTCAAGGTAAGGTTGTTTTTCTGAAATTGGTAAACATCTTACCCCTTATTTTGTAGTTACATTGTGTCATGTATCAAATGTATTCGTTCAGTGTATGTTAACTTGTGTTCATATGTCTTTTGGTTGGAATGAGCAACTTCAATTGAAATGTTCTAGTGCGTCTTTTTATATTGTGATGTTTAAGTATTAATTTAGATAAGGGTGAAGGTTGGTACGTTTTTAAATGTTTAAACCTGCTGCATTTGTTTACACCTGTCCTAAATCAGGAACCTGATTTTAAATAGTTGTCGTAAGTTGATGTGTTACTCGTTTTTTATATAGATTAGACTGTTGTTTTTCCCGTTTGAATGGTTTTACACTAGTCATTGTTGGGCTCTTTATATTTTGCTGTTCGGTGTGAGCCACGGCTCAGTATTGAAGACCGTACTTTGACCTATAAATTGTGAATTGGATGGAGAGTTGTCTCATAGACACTCATACCACATCTTCTTATATCTTTATAGTAAGTTTTAATGCTTGGCTGCTACATCACTGTCCCGTTTTTTGATCCTCAGTGCTCTTCAACTTTATTCTTGTTTTACTTTCTAATTATTTTCATCTGAGCGTCACTGGTTAGTCTTATGTAGACGAAACGCATGTCCTGCGAATCAAATTATAAGCCTGGTACCTTTGATAACCATTTTGAGGGATAACACATGTTATGTTTGCGTTTTTTATAACTTTCTACACTGTATAGACTTTGATCATTGTTTAAGGCCGTAACAGGGTCTATAGTTGTGTTAAGCCACTTCATTCTGTCGCTAACGAATAATTGGTACTAATACATTTTACTAATAAGTTTTCTATCTTGTATATCAGCCATTAACTTTGTTTGTTTGTATGTTTGAATTAATGCTTTGTTAACGTATTACTTTAGGAAGACGTAATTTGGTCTCGCATATATTTGAGGAAGACAAAAAATACCCCGAATTAGATCTTCATCATGATGTACCTGAAAGGGTATGTTTCCTGGATGATTTTTCTTAAGTTATTTTTTAATGCCAATTTATTTATATATTTCAACTGCTTGAATATCTGGTAATCAATGAAGTGCCTGGTATTTTTTTTTTAATGCGGTTAGATGTCATACTCATGTTATATCAAGTATTATTTCTTTCTCTTGTTTCAAAATACCAGATATGTCCATTTTTATTTTTTTTGAATGGATTTTTGTGTATTTTTTGCAGCATAAAGATAATTCGGATGATATTGACGCAAAGAACATATAAATTGTTATTGTTGTTTTTATTAAAGACAATAATATGCTTTACCCAAGATAGACTTTGTATGCCCAATGAAAAAAAATACCGAATTTTTTACAATATAATTCAAAAACGTATGCATACTTGCATGCAAAAATGATATTATTTTCAATTTTTTAGGGACTGCCTTCCTTGTTTGAACAGCTTAAACATAATAACACACAGGACAGAGGTATGAATGTTTTCCTTAGTTTAAACATATTTATTTAAAGTGGATTGGGAAACAAGTTTTGCAACTTATATTAATCCCTTTCCACTTTGTGGGTGCGAGTGCTGCCTTGTAGCGGCACTAGCCTGCTCTTTTTTTAAAATCTACAAGTATGTCTTTAACTCGCAAAAGATATGGCCCTCTCTAAACACGGGTCAGCCATTAATCGTCCCCTTCAGACGGACTATCATCGTTTCCGCAAGACCATTCTCGCAAATGGTGTCAAGGGAGAGCCGAAAATTCAGTCCCTGAAATTTTCATCCCGGAACGGGAATCGAACCAGAAACTTTTGGGTTAGTAGTCCAATGACATAACCACTACACAACGGCTCTCATACATGTTTTTCTTCATTCGTTTGTGTCCGTGGAATACAATAATCTATCTAACATTGGTCGGTAAATGACTAAGTTTCCCTTATATTTCAAATAATTTGAGGTTAAATACATTTCTAGCTGTATATGAGATTTAATAATAATAATAATTTAATTAATTGTCATTAAATATTTACAAAGTTTGTTGCAATACAAGTTTCAACAAACAATAAACAACAAAATAAAAACAAAATACTACGAAATTTAATCAAATGTTGACACAAAAACAGGTGATATATTTATGATATTACAATATTCAATATCCATGTTACAAAAAGACCGCTGTCCTCAGTTCAATGGCCTCTTAATAATGAAGCCTATAATTCGAACATGTCTAAAAGAAGTGGGGTTGAAAATAATTAATGATCATCAGCGAAATGAATAAAATGTTTGTCATCTAATTGTATATCATTATATAAATTTTGTCTGACATTTTCGTTTACCTTGCAATTGAGAATAAAATGAAATTTGCTTCAAGTGAAGGTTTTAAGTTTTTATACAGAAAAAGTTTGCTACTTTACATTTTTTTATCTATTTTACTTTTATATAAATCTTTATAATAGTCATTCTTACATATGAAATATTCTTACAATTGGCCGCTTTGTCTTAGAGGCTATTGTCTGATAGGACATTTTTTGCATATGTATACCAAGAATATAAACCTTGTTAATCAAGGGATTTTGAAAGTTCAAAGGGTTCTTTCAATAATGCGAATGACATTTTCAATATTCAGTGTAACAAGGTATAAAATAGATTGAGTTGTATTAAAATGTTCAAAAACTGGAAGTCTACCTAGTTCCTTTATCACTCATATATTTGATGTATCACGACTAAGAAATAGTAAGTGTTTTAAAAATGTCTGTTTGATAATAATTATAATAATTTTATTACTTGTTAATTAAAACTCTGGTATTGAACTGGTTTTGGTTAATTTCTTCATTGATTTTCAGATGTAATTAGAAAGTCATATTTTAACATAAGAAAATCACAAAGGCGCATATTGAATGTACTACAAATTACGAAAGCCGACATAAAGACACCAGACCAACCTATCATTCAAGCAAAGGTTAGTGTGAATCTAATCTAGTATAATATACATCGACAAAAAAGGTATACACAAATGTGCTTCTTTAGAAAAAAAATGTATCTTCCTGTCCGCTAACTAACAAGGTTCATAAAAAGTAATGTAAAAACAAACTATTTTTAACTGCAACAATGTGGATTCAGATAAAGTTCAAAACTGCTTCAGTTTATCACGAACGAATACATTTTTCTTTATTTTTGTTAATTGGCTTCTATACTATCTCTTGAAATGTACTATTCTGTATGATGAAAAGTTGTTTTCATTTAAAAAAAGGTAATCGATTTTTATGAAATATATATCTTTACGGTTTAGTAATAACTATTACTTTAATAGGGAAAAAATCTCTAGATTTCATAGGTTAATTTAAATTTTTTCAAAAATTGAAAAAAGGATTAAAACATCCCCCGTTTAGAATGCTTAAAATTACATATGATACTTGAACTATAATATACTAAATATCTTATCAAGTTTTCCTCCTTTATCAGCACAATTTTATTGCGGTTAATGAACCAGTGACTGTTGATTTTGTTCAGTCTTTACCTCATCTCGATAAACAGACATGCACAGAAATACTTCAATTGTTGGATACCCCAAGTAGAGAGGAAAGAAGAAATATGCCTGGAAATTATCAATTAATACTGGTAAGAAATATACCATCTGAGGCAACCCAAATGTCGAGAATGAATAAACAAATTGAGAATATATAAATTAATAGCATAAAAAAATAAAAGATTGTTGGGTAATGGAACGGATTTATTTAAAGTACAGGGATAGAGTTTAGCTTTATATTATTACATTCAAACAAAAATCGCATAGAACAAATTGTGGCATAAACAAGTATAATTTCTTACCGAAAGAATTCTTGAGTATAGCCTGATGGGGAGATTGTTTCCACCATAGCGCGCATTATACGTAAAAGATTTCATGTGTTTTATTAAGTCAAAGATTTGAATAATTAGTTCAAATTGTTTCATTTATAGAAATACAAACTTCATAAAAGTACAAATCTGTTAGAACTAGCGTTCAAACATTTTTGTGGTGATCCAGACGAAAAAGGATATGAATATCTGAAGATAGTACAAAAAATAGTCAAATTCATTGATGAAATGCATAAGCGTAACTGGATACTCAGAGATCTGTGTGCTGATAATATCTTCGTATTGGATGCAAATCAGGAGGTAATTTCTTTTTTCATTTTAGGAACGACTGTAATATATTTTTTTCTGTCTATGAAGAAATAACATAAAAAAAATGTGGTGCACACTGAATAATTAACCCGCGAAGCGTGTTATTTTAAAGTTTAAAATAGACAAAAAAGGTATAACAGTCATTACTTATAATTTAATTCTAAATTCCAATTTCAGCCGGAGTAAATTGAAAAAAAAACCGTTGATGACGTCACGGTCATATTACAAAATTAGGTCTATGAACTGATAGGCAAAACACTGTCAGCAAATCAGAGAATGCGTTACATAATACATTGAATTATTAGAAGATAACAGTAGTGTTCATCATAAAGGTTGAGAGCATTATTTTTCAAGCACCATCCAAAATCTACTTATATCAGTCGACTGATCTTCAAATCTTATAAATTAATATAGAATATAAATATTACACTAGAACAGAAACTTGTGAAAATGGCATAAATTCTTCAAGGAGCTAAACTTGGAGCGATGACTGCTGTGAATAAATCACTAGCCACCTTCTATTGTGAATATCAGAATGATAATTTTAAAAAAGACGGACACATTACCTTGAAGTTTCAATAAGCCGGTTCAATTCAAAGTAATGTTCGATGTAAAGTTGGTTATGTTAGGCTTCATTCAGCGAAAGAAACTGTTTGTTGATAAGAAATATGCTTTATGAAAGATTGCATATACATTAGATTACGTTGAACGTTATCGTTTTGCTCTCTATGTTGATCTATAAATTTCTAACATCTGAACGATATTTTACGAAATGATGTAACATCGAAAACCAATTAAATTGTGAATAAAATTCATGGGTAGAATTAAATATTAACTTCTTACATTCTTTGGTAGCAATAAGTCCTGTTTGAAAAAACAGATCAAAGGCTTTCAATTTACGTTACGACGGCACGAGATCCATCATCTTAACAATCAAAATTGAAATGAGTAGAAAATAAAAAAAAATTATTAAGATATGACTAGAAGATACAGACTCTGAGGTGTCTGATTTTTTATTTTGATTTTTTTTAATCTCATTTGGATAAAAAGATATGTTTGATCAATATCTTTATACTATACCCAGGAACTTCATTATTATCTTTAGAGAATGCGATTCGACTTTTTTCTAAACTACATGTAGCAATAAATGAAATAACACAGTTCCTATTATAATATCTTAAATGTCAATTTAATTATTATTACAGATAACTATGCCACGACTTGGTCGAATGTTGTGGTTTGATTCAAATGGCGTATTGGACGATTGTATCATAGATGAAGTAAAAGAGGACAGGCGACGCTGGTGAGAACGTTATACCTTGCATATATGTAGTTCTTATGTCTATGGCTGGTTAAATATCTTTGTCGAGCTCTTAATCTAAGATAAATATAGCGTCACAAACGCCGGACAAACCATTAATCTATGGCAGTTTCCTCCTCTCAATCAATGGCAGAACTTGAAATAATAATAATTTATCCGGGGAAAGATTTAACTATAGTGTTTAGAACGCTAATGATGACAGATTTGTAATATAGAAGAAAAAGAATGGCCCATAATCCATAAATTCAAATGTATTTCAGAAATTCAAGTTCAGGTGACGACTAATTTATCAGATATGTACTGTGACTAGTCTTCTATTCAAAGACAAAATGTCATTGATATGAAAACTTGAAATTCGTCATAGATAAGATTTTTTTTTATAGATTGCATAACGTTGGATTTTTAAACTTCTGCCATAGATTTTGGGTGGCTTGACGTCTCATTTATCATAGATAACGAATATGCCATTACCAGAAACCACCATAGATTTGAGTCATGCAAATTTAAATTTCATTTGCTCTGATAACAAAGTATTTACATCTAAAAACTTCCAGTGTCAGTTTTTACATTCTTGTAGCATACAAGGGGGGCAATCTAAAGGACGCCTCTGGGTGCGGGAATTTCTCGCTGCATTGAAGACCTGTTGGTGACCTTCTTGCTGTTGCTTGTTCTATGGTCGGGTTGTTGTCTCTTTGACACTTTCCCCATTTCCATTCTCAATTTTATGTGATGGCTAATCATAAACAACTTACGAACAACAATAAATACCAAGAGTTGAAATACACATCAAACCTGTATACACAGATCCAAAGAAAGATAGAGATCTTCATTGTAACTTGATGTTACATGCTAAGATGAGTTCTCAAAAGAAATATAACAAAAATTAACGAATTAGATTACATAATTGATTTGTGTTGTTAAACAACTTTGCTGTGATCCTGTCAGTTATATGGACTTGATTTAAAAATTTCAAAGTAATGACATGTTGGTTTGTAATCTGGATTTGTTTTCGCTTAATCGATTTATGAGTTTTAAACAGAGGTATATTAATTGGTGTTTTTATCTATATGCATTCAGATAGAGAAAACAATCACATAATTATAAATGAAATATGTAATCTCTTAATGCTAAGTGTTCCACAAGTTAATTAAAGATAGTCAATAAATTATGTTGTATACTAGTTGAGCAGCATGTACCCTTATGCACATAAAAGGTGAACCAAGGTTCTTGATAAAGGTAAGCACACCATTTCACACACGTGTCGTCTTTACAAACTCTGATGAAAATCATAATAATGTGTAATAGAAATTGATTAATAAATCTACTATTAATTAAACATCATTATAGAAGAATAAGAAAATGTGATAGGATTGCCTTTACACAGAAATTAACAACGATATGTCACCATACCACTTTCAACAATGATCAAAATCCATACACGGAAGGATTGTGCCTGATGTTCATATGATGAAATCATAATCTTTCAGTCAGTTTAATTGAAGTCTGGAGCTGGCATGTCAGTTAACTGCTAGTAGTCTGTTGTTATTTATGTATTATTGTCATTTTGTTTATTTTCTTTGGTTACATCTTCTGACATCAGACTCGGACTTCTCTTGAACTGAATTTCAATGTGCGTATTGTTATGCGTTTACTTTTCTACATTGGCTAGAGGTATAGGGGAGGGTTGAGATCTCACAAACATGTTTAACCCCGCCGCATTTTTGCGCCTGTCCCAAGTCAGGAGCCTCTGGCCTTTGTTAGTCTTGTATTATTTTAATTTTAGTTTCTTGTGTACAATTTGGAAATTAGTATGGCGTTCATTATCACTGAACTAGTATATATTTGTTTAGGGGCCAGTTGAAGGACGCCTCCGGGTGCGGGAATTTCTCGCTACATTGAAGACCTGTTGGTGACCTTCTGCTGTTGTTTTTTTTCTATGGTCGGGTTGTTGTCTCTTTGGCACATTCCCCATTTCCATTCTCAATTTTATCATAGTCGGCTATAAAAGCTAAAAGTCCATAAAAATCATATGTATTCTTTGGTTGAAAATGGTTTAATTCGTCAGATCGATACAAAGCAGAAAAACGTCTTTCATAGATCGGATGTGGCAGGGTATTTATATATCCCTAACAACTAAAGAAAGACACAAAGTACAGTTCTGAGAGTACTTAAAGTTACTGACCGCTGGTTCAAATTAAATAACAACTAATACAAAATATCTTAGTTTGAATATACATTTATTTGTTTCAATTGAAATTCAGTGATTGTAAACATTAAACTATTGCAAAACTTGAACCTTTGATTTATTTGAATATAACTCATAATTTAAACATAATAGGTTACCAATTGAGGTTCTTCAAAATGGTCAATACTCAAAGGAAGGTGATATCTATATGTTTGCAATGGTAATTTATGAACTTTACATGGCGCTTGATGTTCATCAACATGACAACATGGCAAGCGAGTTAGAATGTGCACCGTTTGCCACCGTTTCAATTTCAGAGGTAAAAGTTATATAATGTTGGATATAAAATCAATTACTTTTATTGACTGATATTAATATAAAATATATAATAAGATAGTGGTGTGTTTTGACTACAAATACTCTCCGACTAGTGTAAAACAGTTGTATATAAAAAAAAAAAAAACATATGGTACAAACCATAATACTCGATTTGAATGAATTCAAAAATCGTTTCATCCAAACAAAGGAAGACACCGTCAGATGAATAACAAACTTGTAAGGTTCCAACTCCTCAATGCAAATTTAACTTAAAAGAATTTGACGATACTTTTATCCTTTCGTTTCTATGCATTCATACATGATTGGGGTTCTCGTATTTGGATGTAATTATTTTCTCAATGACATAAAATCAATACAAAAAAGAGCGTCAGACACATGAAATAAGATAGATTTGTACCCACAAAGATAGTTTTGAAAGATCTTACAACAATTACGGAGGTGTATAGCATATCTTATTAATACGTTAAATAAAGTATTGATGTGCAAATGTTAATATTGACAAATAACAAATGTCAAATGTTAATATTTTGAACATTTTCATTTTACAATGCTTAAATGTGTAAAGTATGTCCACAAAATGTCGTACCAAATATGGTAGCAGTATACTGATGTCAGATAAAATTACACAGAGTCGGCAATAAACTGACAAACATGGGAGATACACCAACAGACGAAACCACACCGAGCTCCTTACGGAGTACCCCTAATTGCAGCGACAAAGTAGGTAACTCTTGTCTCGCATTTGACGATATACTCAATGACAAACAAGATAATACGGAAATTGTTTTGTTATAACTAATCTCATCTTCCGTCTGTCTTTTGTAGTTACTTAAGACCCTTTACAGTGGAGAAGTACCAATGCAACCAGATTATTGTCCTGATTGGTTGTATGATATTATGAAGCTTTGTTGGAACAGAGACAGAACACGCAGACCAACTACTAATTATATTATCAAAGAAATTAAGAGAAACATGGAGTAAGTTATAGACGTAATTACAATTCACAATAAAATCAATCTCTTGAGTAACGCTTTTCAAACAATTTATCAATCACGATTGAATGCTAAATAACAATAACTATAAACCTTATTATCTGATTTTGAACTTATCAGCATACTTGGTTATTAGGTCTTTCATTTTACATATTTTGCGTGCAAAAACGTTTTGTTCAGTTCTTTTTTCATTATTCAACTGATATTTTTTTTTATTGTTTCGACACACACTGAGTGATTTTTGGAACATAATACCATGTAATGGGTTTATTCATTTTCGACCACAGTAGGCTTGTGATATCTAATGGATAGCTTTTTTTTACCTTTTTACATTTGATATAAGTTATATATCGATGCTACTCATAAACCGTAATTCATAGAGACATTAATATTGCTGTACATGGATCCTTGATCCTTGATCCTTATCTAGAATATACAGATACTTGATGTTTATAATTTCAGAACATCAACAAATCAGGTCTCTAGCGACTCTGACCAAGAAAAGTACGAGGTGCCAGAGGGTTCAGAACCAGAAGGGGGTTATGAACATCTAAAGAAAACAAACAGCATCGATAGTGAAAACTATGACAGCCTTGATAGTGAAAGCTTTGACAGCCTTGACGACATCAGTTTAGACAAATTTAATCCATCTGTAGAAACAACATGCCATTGGCCAATAATTTCGATTCCAAAATATGGGAATACTAATCCGTTTAAAGTAAATAGACAACAAACTTGTAGTTTCGAATCTAGAACAAGTTCTTTTACTAAAGACAATGTACAGTTTTCATGTGTTAATAGCGACACAGAATCTGAGTTGAGTACGTTCAAACATCATAATGTGCAATCTAAACACAGATCAGCATCAAGAAGATCTTTCCCAAGCAATGGTTTTAAATTCGCAGATATCATAACATCAGAAAGAGAATATGAATATCGGAACGATTATCAATATCAATATACGGATGCAAAATCCAAAGAAACAAGTCAAACGTTCAAAGGTATTTCATTCCATTCAAACAGCATCTCAAAAGCAGAAGCTTCGGCAAGTTCTATTAATGGTGCGGCTGTTGTTTTTAAAGAAAAGGATAAAAACATCAATGAAGGCATCAACCAAAATTGTAAGGAAGATCAATTTAACGGTAACAATGCATCTAACGCAAGTAGTTTTTACTGTCATATGGATTTGAATAGCCAGTCATCGACAGAAACATCTCCAAAGAACACACGAAAACCAGAAACTTGTAAAACTTCCAAACAATCTACAACACCATGTGATATAAAATCAATAGACTTTCAAGGTAGGGAGACGAGTTCGGCTTCTTCTTGCAGCAGCAATCGTTTTGAGACACCAGCAAAGATCAATGGTGAAAATACTCCTTATAAATCAAAAACAGAAAGTGGCAAAACAACAAACGTGTATACAGCAGATGACGATAAATTCAGCGATAGGTCGAGAGAAAGCAGCACGTATTTTCATATGGACAATACTGCGGACGAGGATACCGAAAGTGAATCATACAAAGATTCTGAATCTCTTTCAAATGCAAATTTATGTTCGGAAGATAACTATTTGGCTGTTGTGTATGCCGATGTTTAGACTTTTAACAGACGCAAACAGTCATGTATGTAGATGCAATATGTGTATTTCAAATGACATTAATCATGAACGTAATGAGATGTCAAAAAACAAGAGTAAACCAGACCTCATTATAATTACTCGATATACTTGTGTACATAATCAACTAAAATGATATTTATGAAATAAAGCTACTTTAGTAACATATGCAGTTATCATAAATTCAACACATATTGGTTTCTATTTCATTAATTTCCATTAGTAGCCATTCATTCTACTTTAATTTAGCTATATTTCAAATATAATATAATGTTATAGTACATTTGAAAAGTGTGAACAAAGGGAAATACATTATTCAAGATTCTGCTTGACATGATCATTTTAACACATGGATGTTTTTCCTAATACGTTAAATTGAACATAGCTGAAGTAAACAGTTTTAAAACATACATGTATCAATTAAAACAATCTGGATGAATCTCTGTATAATATATATATATATATGGTTAACTGCCTATTAATAAGAATATTCGACAAATACCAACAAATATTCAGAATGTTTTTCAATTTCATAAATGGCAAGAAAAAGACAGGATAAGATTTGATGAGGTGACTTTTCCAAATTAAACTCGAAAATCAAAAACACTTAATTTCCAAAAAAGCAACCTTCATATGTTTATCAGACATCCATTTTTTGTATTCTGGATTTTTTTTTGCATAGTTACATTAGGATTGAAACTATTGATACTTCTTAAATCAGATACAAAACTGAATAGACTGCCAAAATTGTTTGTTTTGAGAGTTTGTCATCTGACCTTGACATTAAAAAGGTACATGAATAAGTGGTGGTTGATTAACAAAAACATAGATATGAATCTATTTTTTGTTTGTAAATCTCTTAGCCGACAAAAAGGGTATGATAGAGAGAAAAAAAACCCAAATACAAATATAAACTATACCTTACCGTAATGAAGAAAATGCAAATTTAGCACAAACAACTAAACCAGCTGATCATCATGATATAAAATCGTGCGATTTTCTGTAAAACTCTCATATATATATATATTACTGAAAAATTATTACACCAGGGTTTTCGATATCACAAACTAGTCAAAACATTTACTAAATTTTATCATCGGTATAAGGACATCATTCGTAAATATAGCTCAACATGCAGACTTCTTATACGTTCAGGTATTTCACATCCGATATTTTATGGAAATCTTCTTTATAAAGCACAAAAATGTCATTATTCACCTCAGAAGCTAACAAAACCTTTAAATAGACTTATTAAGAAGGGATATAGTTGCGATACTGTTCTCAGGTCATGAAAGATTGCATATTTTGGCGTTGATATTCATTCACTTATAGGGTCTTTGCATCGGAACTAAACACATTTATTAAAAACCAGTTGTTGGCATGACACGGGTTATGTTCTTCTCATATATGTTATGATGGTATGATACTAAACCCCTCATGGGAAGGATTGTGCCGGATATTCATATGATGAAGACATAATCTTTCAATCAGTTTAAGTCTGGAGCTGGCATGTCAGTTAACTGCTAGTAGTCTGATGTTTTTTATGTATTATTGTCATTTTGTTTATTTTTTTTTGTTACATCTTCTGACATCAGACTCGGACTTCTCTTGAACTGAATTTTAATGTGCGTACTGTTATGCGTTTACTTTTCTGCATTGGCTAGAGGTATAGGGGGAGGGTTGAGATCTCATAAACATGTTTAACCCAGCCGCATTTTTGCGCCTGTCCCAAGTCAGGAGCCTCTGGCCTTTGTTAGTCTTGTATTATTTTTAATTTCAGTTTCTTGTGTACAATTTGGAGTTTAGTATGGCGTTCATTATCACTGAACTAGTATATATATTTGTGTAGGGGCCAGCTGAAGGACGCCTCCGGGTGCGAGAATTTATCGCTGCATTGAAGACCTGTTGGTGACCTCCTGCTGTTGTCTTCTCTATGGTCGGGTTGTTGTCTCTTTGACTCATTCCCCATTTCCATTCTCAATTTTATAGATTTATTGTAAAAATAACCCATTCTGAATGTGATTTATATGCAAAATATAAATATTCATCGTATACACAAGCCAAAGCTTTCAACTTCCATACCAAAACAATAGACAAAGTATGATAGCTAAAATTTTCTTATGGTTGGGGTCTGTTTTTCTACTTCTTCTCTTCATTTCCTACATAGAGATAAATAACAGTAGTTTATAGTGTTCAAATCTCACAGATCGACCGAGAAGACAAAGACAGATGTCATATCAAGGGAAAAAAGACGGATAGGAAAAAGTATTTATACAAAGAACCAAAGACGGGTACACGGTTCTGCGATCTTATAAAGTTAAGTAAACTGGACCTTGGTGGCCAAGTCGTAAAAGTATTTACATCATCAATCATTCAACATGGATATTGTGAATATGATCTCCACTTCTGCAAGTTTGTTCGGTTCTAGTTGACTATGATTACCAGTTATTCCGAAGTTCGATGGTTTACTTTCTGGTTTTTTTCACTATCAAAAACCACCATGATATATATATATATATATATATATATATATATATATATATATACAACTCGTCTAAACATCAACCCAACAATGTTAGATCTGTAAATTTGCTTTCGCAAATTTTTGGTTCTTCCCTCGCCGGGATTCGAACCCATGCTACTGTGATATCGTGACACCAAATCGCCTGCACTGCAGCCGTCCCGCTAGACCACACGACCACCTGGGCTATATATGAGTGTGCTTAAACTGCTGTTTTAAAACTAACCATACATTTATTTGTCATTTCGTATTACTAGTAGATTGGTCATCTATTCTAATTCAAGTGGCACTGTTTAGTAGTGTGTAGTCATTATGTTAGACAGACTTACCGAATCATTAGTCGGACTGATAAACAATTGCACTGCAGTAGCAGGAACCACGCGACATCAATTTGTTAATGTTGACACAGAAATGTTTCTCGTCTGTATCTTGTTTTAATATACTAGTCAACAAAAGAAACGATACACAACCAACCTTTTTTTCGAATTCTAGATGAAGTTTGCATTTTTACGACCAATATTGAAGATGGTAATACCGAATGACCACGGAACTATAAGTGTAATACCTACATTGCTTTTCCCCTATTAGTCTTTGTTAAGTTTGAACTTTTCAAAAAAATGTGTAGAAATTATCTTTGTTTCAAATAAAGAAATACTTTTCATGAGTAAAGTTTTATCCTGTCCAGTACTATAGAAAAAAATTCACATAACATTTCATTGCATATAAGAAAATAACCATCACTGGAAATGAATCAATCAAATTTCTCCCTTTATTTCATCTGTGTACAAGGTTTAGTTACCATGTAACCTCAAGATTACAAATTATTCTATAGAAATCCCCTCCAAAAAAATTCCCTACAACTGTCAAATTCAAGGGAATTTTTTTTCGACCTATTTTCGTATGCAACCGAATGTGACGTACCATGATTTGGTGGTTTTACACCTAAATATCCTTTTACAAAAAACCCATTTTTTTTTGTTTCCATGACGTCATTGGGCGAAATTAGCAAAAACGACAATTTTAAAAAACAGAAGTTCCAACTAATAATGACAACCTCTCATTTACAGGTAAAGACAATGTTTGCCATCAATTTTTCTTTAAAAATCATACACTTTATTCGTTTATTTGTAATGCGAAATTCGGTCCCATTAGAAATCGGTAAAATATATACATTATCCTTTCATTTACTATATACAGTATACGTAAAGTGAAATTCAAATACACGGTTTCAACCCTAAAACTAATCCGAAAGGTTCCAAATTTAAAGTGTGGTGTTTTCATATATAAAGAATTGATTTAAGACGTAGACACATTTTTTTTATCTTTTTTTTTAGATCCCCCCCCCCCCCCTCCCAAAAAAAACCCAATATTTCAACCCTTAATTTACAACATGGACATAACTTGATTTACCATATTGCATATTTTTGAACAAATTTGAATTTTTGTTATTACTTTGAAAACTGTGTGTCGATTTGAATCCAATTTTCCGCAAAAAATATTTGAATCCTGTGATCATTTACGCAGAATTTAGTTTCTTTCCGGCAGGTTTTGATTTTCATAATCATATGCAAATATATGGCCTTTCAAAAGTTTCCAAAATAGTGCACCTGATTTTGTTTTAGATTAAATGCTTTTTGATCATTTTGATTCAAAAGTTGTGTGTTGACTAGTATAGTATATTAGTATTGCAAATGTTGAAATTTAAATAACAACACGCAGCTATGCGAATGTTGAAAGCGATATACTAAAAACGATACACCTGCATGCGAAATAACACTGACTTATCGTAAAGAGTTAATCTTTGTGTTTCCCTCAGACTGAAGTAATCACATAAACTAAATATTTAACTATGCAATCGTGTATTGTAATAATGTCTATAGAGTATGACCGATAAAGTGGGACAAAAGTTTAATCCCGCTGCAAATGTTTGCTCCTGTCCTAAGTCAGGAATCTGATGTACAGTTGTTGTCGTCTGTTTATGTAGTTCATACTTTTTTCTCGTTTTTATATAGATTAGACTGTTGGTTTTCCCGTTTGAATAGTTTTAAACTAGTAATTTTTGGGCCCTTAATAGCTTGCTGTTCGGTGTGAGCCAAGGCTCCGTGTCGAAGGCAGTACCATGACCTATAATCATGGTTTACCTTTATAGATTGTTACTTGGATGGAGAGTTGTCTTATTGGCACTCATACCACATCTTCCTATATCTATTTATTGACGCCGCTGAAAAAATTGCCCCAAAATCCGGCAACATGACGCTTCTGATAGAGACAAAATCAAACAAATCATTTAAAGATTGTTTGAAAGAAACAATACGTCTTTAACTAAGACCATTCTCAATGAACATAAAAAAAGAATATGTTGATTACGGATTTTCTTTTTATGGATTATGAAAACATATGTCATACATATTGAACTGCTTGAAGATACAAATTTGATTCGCTTCTCTCTATACTCTCGTTTAACACATGTTCATTTCCTGTCGTTGTGACTGACGAAAATTTGTCATTCAATTCGTCAATATATGTTTGAAATCTCTTGTCAGTGTATGGATGTGGTGGTTTGAATTGTCTATTTTCTACGTCTTCTTTTCTCCTCCATATTGTCGATTGGTGTTGTGGTAAGTTTGGTGCACTACTAGTTTTAGATGTTGGATTGTGATTTATTAAAGAACCGACCTGTCTTTGTAAACGTACAGATCCTTGAAAAGGTAACACAGGGGAAAGAACTGGTTGGCTTTTAACATGATGACTGCCTAACGATTGTCTTTCTGGTTCCACAAAAGTAGGTTGAGATCGAGTTGCTGTATTACTATGGAGATTGTGCATTAATTGATTCTGTGAAGTATGACTAAAGGATCCCTTGAAATCTCTTGTTAGATTTTCCAAACTGGGAAATCTTTGAGGCAATGAAAATTCTGTTTTTCCAAAAGTCGACGAGTCGCTTTGGCGACGATAACTCGACGATCTTCTTCCACTGCGTGTATAAACGGTTGGACCTCTTGATAGGGTAAATCCTGATGACTCGTCATGCCTGTTAGCAGTAGCTGATTGATCAGATACAGCAGGTTGAAATGAGTGTTCATTTGTTGGTTGGTCTGTCTTTTTGGAACGAAGAGGTATTTCAGGTCTTGGAGTGTCATAATCAGCTATTTCAGTATCTAGTTGTTTATCGAAAAGAGTATGGTCTATATCTAAGAGAGGATCCCTACAAAATAAAATAAACTACTTTGATCAATACATCTTTTAGAATCGATAGAAATTGTAGTTAAGCTAGAAACTTGATTGTGTGAGGGGGTTTCATTGGGGGTTCTTATCCCGGATCCCACTTACTGTTTAGTCATATTCCTGTATGCCGCTTACGCTATAAACGTACGCAGTTCTCTTTTTTTTTATTTCCCGTGTCCCGCTAGAATTAATTTCCCGTTTTCACGTCACAATAATTTGACTTTCACGTCTTGTGCTTACAAAAAATCGGTAATCCCGTCTCACGCTGAGACCCCAATGAGATCCACTTTGAGATATCAACTTATCTTTTCTAACAGCAACATGTATAACTAACTTTTGAACAGATATATCATGTTAAGGAGGGGTAATTGCGAAAAATACCAGTCGAGAGAATGTTCAATTTCGCGAGCCGTAAGGCGATGGAAATTCATTCTCAAGACTGGTATTTTTCGTAAATACCCCTCAACAACAAGCTATATCTGTTTAATTACACCGAATGTTAACGTGCAAAACGCATTGATAATCGTGTCATTACAAGCGTCCAGTCGAATAGAGTATTTTTGGTTAATACCATAGAAGAGAGGGTAAAAAATGCATATCCTTTTCGCATATAACCCGGCGCTGTTGAAAAATGAACGATATTCATTTGATAAAAGTAAATTGGAGAAAAATATACTGGCCACCAGCCAATCAAAACCCAGAAGTCTTGCATAAGGTGTAATTATATTTACTGTAAACAGTCTGAAATATCGTATTATATTTCACGAATCCTTGTAAGCGCAGTTTACTTGGCATTTAAGTAATAATGCGTTAGTAGGTAATAAGTTAAAAGTTGAAAATGAATATTCTAACTAAAACATTGAGCCAAATTTAATAATATAGTTAAGTTTTCATATGGGCTAAGTTCGGATGGAACTAGAGTTCTGACTCGAGTTCCATATGAACGGTAAATAATTTTGAAGAGTAAGGTCTCTAGATAACCGGAAGAACAACGCCCCTACTCTGAATATGTTTACATTCAAATTTGATTGGATTGACGTCATAACATCCGGGATATCGAGTCGATCTCTAGGAACCCTGCCACAACCAACAGTTCCTCGAGTGTTAACGGCGGGAAAGCTATATCCAATCATAACAGGTGTTATATATGACCATATTAATTCCATCTACTCTAGATATCCATCCGAACTTGGCCATATATTTTCCTTGTTTACCATGTATTTATTCACGGCGTCTTTTTATCAGAGTTTTATATTATCAGAAACAAAATTGTAATCAAGTTATGAATATACGAAGATTTGGAGTACACCAACCTCATACCACAAAATATTTTGAATAATCCTTTACTTACCCCATTTGGCGTGAAATAATATTTTTAAGCCACAGGGCAGATGGTCTCTGTGTCCTATCCCGATCCCAACACTTAAGTAATATTCCATATAACCAATCAGGGCATAATTTCGGTCTTGGTGGTACTGCTCCATTATATAAAACATCTAGAAGCTGGAATAATAATTGGCAAATTGAAAATATAGAAACACATACTGTTCTTACTTAAAATATGAATAAAAATAATGTTTTAACTAAGAAAAAATATTTTTGTTTTCTGTTATGATTCTTACTTTGATATTTATTCTATTACGAAGTATATCATCTAAACAGTAAAATCACAAAATACTGAACTCAGAGGAAAGTTCAAAAAGGAAAGTCTATAATCAAATGGTACAATCAAAAGATCAAACACATCAAACGAATCGATAACAACTGTCACATTCCTGACTTGGAACAGGCATTTTCTTATGTAGAAAATGGTGGATTGAACCTGATTTTAAAGCTAGCTTAACCTCTCGCTTGTATGACGGTTGCCTCCAAAACCATTATATTGACAACGATACGTAAACAAAACAAACAGACACAATAGGTAAAAATGTCAAAAATAGGGAAACAGCAGTCAACATTATGTTATCCTCTGAAGTTATAAATAATAAATTATTTTTGAAATCTGTTTAGTTCCAAATAAAAATAATAATCTTTCAAGTCAAAATGTAGATGTAATGTATTAAAAAAACGCCATAGATGACTTGACTATGCTTCTTAATTTCAATTTTTTACGACATACAAAAACATGTATCTCTTATTTTTCTGGAAATTATCAAGCCCACAGCGTTTTTTTGTGTTGAAAACATTTCGTATTTTATTCGCTTTTAAAATTTCCTGCATATTGAAGTATCAAAGTATTGTTTTAAATATATTGCTGCTGTATTGACGGTATCAAAGTATTGTTTTATATATTATCATTATTTATAGTAAATATTCTGTCAACAATTATTTTGACAGGTACCACTTTGAAAACACCAACACCAATATTTTAGATTTAAGAAAACATATAGTCGAAATCACGAGATAGAGGACAGTTAATAGGATAACAACCTTCTATACATTTTAAGATATATCATCGTTAATATTTTCTCAGATCGGACTCAATACGAGCTTTGGTCTTTTTCGTTTTTTTTTTTGGCGTGGCATTGTCGGTTTATTTCTAACTTTTAAGTTTTAATGTCCCTTTGGTATATACCGCATCCTTTTTTTATGGAATGGATATACGGAGAAAGATAGTATAGTAACTGACAGAATACATAATCAGTCCAGTTTGTGAGGGGAATTGACCTGTCTATGATTTATATATTTCAGTAATTCAATTATTTATCAGTAACTGTTTTTTGCGCTTCTCCAAGACTGATTTCTTGATTGTACCTCAGTCCTAGCTTTGGAGTATATTATTCAATATAACTGTAATCATCATTGATACCAGGCTTCATGAATGTATCTGTAATATTTTTACTGACAGAAATATAAATCTACATAAATGAATTTTTAGTAAAACTAACCACATCACTTTCAACGTAAGCAAATGGAGCACAGTTGAGTTGATCAGCCATTGGGTCCTGGCTATGTATATTTAATGCAGTGTAGAACTCATATACAGTCATTGCAAAACGATAGACATCACTTTCGTATGAATATTGTCCATGCTGAAGAACTTCAATTGGATTCCTATTCATGATAAAGTTCATCACGTGATAGTTTGCATAATACAACAGATAAATTATTCTACATAGTTTAGCTTATTAATGGCAGCAACATTGAGATATAAGTATGTTACAAACGTGAGGATTTCATCTTTTCAATTGTCAAATTGTATTGTTTTTAGTATTATAACATAACAATAACCCCATCGTATGAAGGGAGTTAACATACATGTATATCACTTGTTACGTTACGAACGTGTCTTGTTCTAATGACACTAGGGCCATGTTTCTGCGGTCCTAGTTCTTTAGACACCAGAATAGTCTTCTGATCTGTCATTTTACCAAATGTTTCCTATTATCAAACTGTGAAATTTGGCCAGGTGATTATTTACATGGTGGATGATGCGTGTATAGCAGGAGGCGCTGTTGGCTAACCAGGTATCCCTCAACTTGGATTCTTTTTGAGAGCATTATTTGTGTAATTTTAATCGATTTGTAATATTTGAACTCGATAAAATACTATTCTAAATATCATGATAGTTGATAACATAAAAACATATATTTTTGAGGAATTATCTCATTCATTAACACTGTCAACTTTCAAACCTTTTTTTTAAATTTATGCTTTTAAATGTATTTTTGTTATCTTTATAAACCTGTTATTAAATAATTTATTATCTCTAAAAAAATAATACTAATTAGGTAAGAACGATATATTTTCGAATACAGAACGGAAAAACAACCATATTCACCCATATTTGTGTCGTTCTGAAATGTTTTACTTGAAGTGAATTATAATAATTTTTGTTCATGAATGTACGTAGTTATTTAAAAATTATAAAGCAAGTGCATAACTCACCATCTTCTCCTGTCTTGATACATAGATCCAAGTAAACAATCCTCAATTCCATCAGATTCTTCAAAGTATAACACTCTTCCAATTCTTGGCAAAAACACCTTTGAAGATTAGAAAAAAACTCTCATACTCATTTTTTATAATAAAACTTTTTGAGAAGATCAAGAATGCATTATCTAGGCGTTTTTTATTTTGCTCCTTTTTTGTCATAAAACTGTTCTAGTATTGAAGTTTTAATGCACCCTTGAAAAATGATTTTAAAGTTTACGCGTTCCATATCCAGTCAAATCATGAAAAACGCTGATTGACATTCTAAAGTGTATTTCTTTTCTTTATAACATCAATATATGCACTAGAAAAATCGAAGAGGTAACAAGTGTAATGATGCTTTGGTTTTTACTTAAATGTCTCTTAAAATTATTAAATTTTGACATTAGAATATTTAAACAATAGTGTTAAGTGTAAAACAAGAGGGGTTTTATTCAATCTATGAAAAAGCACGCTAATACCTACATCGTAAAATACGTAAAATACCAAAATTTAATTACCTGTTTTGTGTCGTCAGAAACATATAAATGTTCAGCACAAAGATCTCCTAAAATGAAATGTCGGCGATGCATTTCGGAAATAAAATGCGCAATTTTGACAACTATGTGAATGAAATCGTCTTTGGTTGATGCTGGATTTCCATGGAGATGTTTAAAAGGATGTGTAAACGCAAATTCTAATAGGTTATTTCCTCTGATTGTCCTGTATTTCTGCAAGATTTATGAGGAAATGTTATTCTTCAAACGACATGCTGATAAATCCTCAGTAAAAATCGTACTGTTTTTTACATGCTGCTAGTAATACATATACTTTTCTCAAAACTTATCTACTTGTAATATTAAACATATGTCATTTCATTTTCGCTTTTACCTTTGAAATATAAATATATCTTATAATACTTATAGAATTGTTGACCAACGATTAAAATTTTTTTATGTTTATTTTTGTTTTTTTATTCAAGTTTTGATACATACTTAAAAGATTGACTATTTTTCGTTATGATTAGTTATTCATAATATAAGACCAACACCGTACAATATAATTGAAAAACCTACCAAATAAAATGGAAAATTTTGTTCCTGCATTCTTTGGCCTGTTTGTGATAAATGCCTTTCCGGGGAATCATATAAACACATTACTTCTTTATAAGTTTCCTCGTCAATATTAGGTAAAATCCGAAGAAATTTCAATGTTACTGGTTCTCGTATGTCTAGAAATCCAAACTAGAAAGAGTTAAATATCGTCAGTTATTTACATAGAATTATAATTGTTTTTTATTTCGGAATATTGCAAATTTGATGATTTGTCACGGCAAATTGATTTGTTTTCAGTCGTTTTTTTCAATATGTATATATATATTCATTTAAAGTTTAGATTACAAAGAAATGTCTATAAATCTAATTTTATTTATATTTTCTCCTTTCATCATTATGTTCGGTTCTTAAATATGAAAGATAAAGCTGCCACTGTCCAATTTCACCCCCTTTTTGATTTGTATCTTTTTTCTTTGCTTTATCAAGATTATTTATTGAATAGAAAAACATCTAGAAAGATTATGTACAACATAGGGAAATATAGTTCGCTCTCTTCTATTTTCACATACAAAAGGTCGATTAACAAAAATATTAACTTGACTAAGTTCTTTCATTTTTTCTTAGTAAACAATGAAAATAGGGTAACCAAATTTCTAAAATATGTTGGTGCATGTATCTATAAGGAACAATTAAGTAAATACATAATTATCATTATCAGTTTTAACTTTTGGCTGTCAAAAGTAAATGAGGATAATTAAAAAGAAGGTTTCATACTTTGAAAATTTGAACTAAATAATACTCTGAAAAAGGTGCTAGTATAATGACTGAAACATATTTTTGAAAAAATGAAGGAACATTCTCATTTTGATAATCAGATTTTTATACAAATAAGAAAATCTAGTATGATTGCTAATGAGATAACTCTCCATTCAGGTCACAATGGTCAAGGTACAAATGTAAGTAGCTATAGGCTTTTATCAATGAGTAGAACTCGTACCACGTGGTAAGCTATAAAAGGCAAAAAAAAAATGGCTTATGTTCAAGTGGTTTACTCCCTCAGTGTTTGAAATGAATATCCGTTTGAACCAATAACTTGAATAACTGTTTTAAAACGATCACTTAAGGTACAATTCAATATTAAAACTGTTAGCACTGTCACTTACTGTCATTTATTGTAAGAATTGTTAGAAAAAATATCAGACATAACATGTACAAAAGTTACCCTTTTGAGGATTCTAGGTTTATCTTGTGCTGTTAAATCAAGGGGACTGATAGCTAGGCTGTTACTATGCAATCTCTGACTAAGTCGGGTATTCACATACGTATGTCCTGATATTTTCGTTGCATCTAATATAAAGAAATGAACTATAAAACTAGTAAATACATATAAGGACAAACCTAAAAGTTGTCACAAAAAAAGCAATAAGAGCGAGAAACAATCGAGAGAGATGACACCTGGATGCGTTTTTCTCAAATCTCCCATTTGTTTACAGTTTGCAGACGAAATCCACCTTCTCTCAACCCATATATTCCACATCCCCAAATGTTATAACCTGGGTTCCATGTTAATCAGTCTTTAGTTTTAGATATTGTTTGATGTAAACTGTTGTTTGTCTGTTTGTTTTATTTTCTTTTTTTCATGGCGTTGTCAGTTTATTTTCTACTTAGGAGTTTGAATGACACTTTGATCGGACGCCATCACGAGTTGGTTGACCGTTATGGAATAACCGTTTCACAAATGATATCGGATATGTTCCTTACGTCGTAACTACAATCCCCTTCCCGTTCGTGAATGTGACCTACCGAATTAGACTATTTACCGGAATTGTAATCACATAAGCAACACGACGGGTGCCACATGTGGAGCAGGATCTGCTTATCCTTCCGGAGCACATGAGATCACCCCTAGTTTTGGTGGGGTTCGTGTTGTTTATTCTTTAGTTTTCTATGCTGTGTCATGTTTACTATTGTTTTTCTGTTTGTCTTTTTTATTTTTTAAGCCATGGCGTTGTCAGTTTGCTTATTGGCTTATTATAAAAAATCGACACTAGACATAAAAAGAATTAATATAACAACAATAGATACAAAGGACTAATGAAAGAGTATTCGCATTAAATGAAAGCTGATTCAAAGCCAATTACAACAAAAAAATAAATCATGTTTTCATAGTCATTTTTGTTTCTGATGTAAAATTACCATTAATAAAAACAAACTGGTTGTTTAAACATTTCACAAACCGAAGATACTATTTGTTTTTCTTTATGACGTATACAAACTATAAATGAGGTTAGTTTTTTATAAAATGAAATCCTCTGTTTAGTATTACAGCGTAAGAGCACAATAGTTTATTATGGCGTTAAACACCGATTTCCATACTTACTACTTGATCCACCGTGAATACATTTCAGCTGATAAATCAGTTTTGGTACTTCCTAGGGAAAAAGATCACAGTTAAATAAGGGTATTTGGTGCATCATTAATTAACTGTAGAAACCTTAACGTACGTACTAATATATATCTGAATTTTTCGACATTCTAAGGATGTTCTTTCCCATGAGTACATTATCATAGCTGTATTGGGCATAAACCTTTCGAATTTTTTTTAGACGAGACATATCTTATAAAAGAATTTTCTTCTATACATCGATCATTAAATTTAGAAAACACTTTGTAAATGATAAAAAAAATCATAGTCGAAATTGGTCAATCTGAAGGGTTGAACGCTAAACTATATCAAAACCTGAAGCCGTGACGTTGTTCTTGACAGAGCAAAATCAAGCAAAAACAACTTTTATAAAAGATACCAGAGGAACCATCAAACTAATAGATCGAAAATAAACTGACAACACCATGGCTAAAAAAGAAAAAGACAAACAGACAAATAAAGTTCACAAAAAGACACAACATAGAAAACTGAAGACTAAGCAACAGGAACCCCACCAAAAAATGGAGGTGATCGCAGGTTCTCCGGAAGGGTAAGCAGATCCTGCTCCACATGTGGCACCCGTGGTGTTGCCCATGTTTTTACAAATCAAGTAAATGGTCTAATTCGGTAGATCACATTTGTGAAAATATAGTATAGTACAGTACGTACGAATACGATGATCAGTTATAACGGTCGCCAACTTTTTTTTAAAAGAGACGTTGCCATGTAGATTTTTTTTTAAACTAGAACAATATCGAATATCGGCACTGCAACGTAATTCAAAATTTCAAAATTTCTGTTGTAATCCTTCAACAGAGAATTTTTACCTGTTGCTTTTTCTTCTGTTGTTTTGCAGCTTTTAAGTTGGTTTACGGTGATCGCTACTCGATCTTTGATACTCTAAGGTTCGAAGTTTTTTCAGTTAAGCGCACCACGGACCAAAAATGCGTAAATTATGCAGAATGTTTATCTATATAGTTATCAAAGGTACCAGGATTATATTTTAGTACATCAGACGCGCGTTTCGTCTACATAAGACTCATCCGTGACGCTCATATCAACATATTTATAAAGACAAACAAATACAAAGTTGAAGAGCATTGAGGATCCAAAATTATATATCTTGTAATTTTTATTGATTTATGCCTTCTTTTTGTATAGATATTAGAATTCAAAATGTTTTTCACAATTAATTATTTTACTATTAAAAACTTACAATTTCAGGATTTCCTTGATTCATATCCAGTTGTGGCAATTCTTGACTTTGTTTTGTGTCGAGTGGAACACTAATTTTTGAACCTGAAGAATTACATTTAGACTTAATAATCAGAGTCGACTACCGTTAGTAGTCCCTTTTTGTGTTCAATTAAAATTAATGCTAATATCCTCACCAGAAGCACGGAAAATCCATAGAAGAAACTCTCAAAAATGAATAGCTAGATAGCTTAAGGAGACTACAAACATACAAGATCAACTTTATAGGAGTGAAATAAATTTATCATCTTTTTTGTTCAAGAATTAAAATATGCAATAGAAAACATAGAAATACACTAAATGTGTATTATACAGACACCTTTAGAATGAGTAATTATGTTTTAATAATTTGTTCTCAACCTTGCATAGTTATTGTAACCTTTGGCGTATAGCGACGTGTTAGGCTCCTTAGATTTCGACCATGAGTGTACCCCATGAAGATTATTCCAGATACACGTGTTTTGGACCATGTGGTTATTATACGTTTGTTGCAAAAAAACTCGTGAACAAAGGCCAGTTCGGAAGAATTATTTCCTGCTACAACTACAAACCAACATCTTAAAGCGTTAGGGAATATAAATGAAAATAACACTTAATGGAATTCCTCCATCTCGATCAGCATGAACGCTTTTAAGTCTTTGGATGTTCGAATACCTACATATATGAATATAAGGAGCTGTAGACATAAAACGGATAGCAAAACTCATTGAAGATAAACTTCGCCTGGTAGAATATTATTTAGAATATCAGTCGAATCCCATCGCAACCGATAAAAGATAGTGCCATGTATTAAAAACTGATTTAAGCAGGTATATTGGATATCGGATATGGAAGCTTCACATGATTGCAACCAGGCACCGATACTTGAAAAACCCAACATATGATGTTCTTATAAGTAGCTTGCATATAATCATACCTTGATCCTTGAATTTTTCGTCGTTCAACATCAATCCAATTTTTGTTTTTATCGCTGAAACTTCCGATCTATCGCTTGGTTGTGTTTGTGTTAACCCTAGTATTGCGTTGTGTACTTCGTTCGGGATACATGGCCACTTGTACAACTTCAGATGACTGAACAATATCTTTACATAAAAGAGGATACATATTACTTGTACCATTATTATCTTGAAATACAACAGTATACCCAGAGCAACGTATGATAGTTTTGTTTAGTGATCAACTTCAAAACTAGATGTTTATGTCCGTTTCAACTTTGTTCTGTCACTTTCTACATACATTTATCAATATTATCCTGTAACCATCTATGGTTTAAACCCCAACCATCCCAACACAATGTCTGATAGTTTCCCTGTGCAATATGTTGAAAAATGTAATGCCGAGATATTTTTGTATCGAATGTTAGTGCATTTGATGGTATTTTAATGTACTTCCCTTGTTCGGCGCTTTACACTGCATGTCTTACCAATGTTTTATACCTCTTGATATAAGTTTCACTAATAAAACAGATATCACTACTCTGCAATTACTTTAAAAAGCGGATTTTGTATTTTGCTGAATGTATGAACAGAATCTTCTCATACAATCTTACTTTCTAACCAATGCTCTAAAACTTATAATGTGCCTAACCTTTTTCAGTGAATTTACAGCAAAACTAGTTTTTTTTTAAATATATATTTGTATTCTATTACATAAATTTGAATATCATGTTATGCTTACGTATTCCAGAATTTGATCGGTTGGAGTATTATAAACCTCTGTGTATGGATGACAACCACGAGTGAATACTTCATACACGACATTACCAAGCATCCATGCGTCTGTCCGTTTGTCAAACCTATCTTCTAAGATACTTTCTGGAGAAGACCAAAGGACTGGAATTCCTACAACTTCTATAACATAAATTTATACATTTCTATTCTTTTTAATTCCATGATAAGTCAGGTTGTTTTTAATTCATAATTAATTGTATCTTGGTGATGACAATGGTAGAGATAATGGATTGCGGAAGTTTTTTTTTAATACAACTTGTTTTGGTATTGCTCAGTATTTAGTTTTCCTTATTGTGTTTTGCAGACGGTTGTCTTTTGATCATTTTTGGTTTATTGCCATGTCATTTCATATTGTTAGTTTGTCTTCAATTAACGAGTTTGAATATCTCTTTGGTATCAACCATCTGTATTTTGTCATAGTTCATTACTTTTTCGTGTAAAATTTTCTACGAATCTGTTTAAAGACCGCTACATATTCGTGTGAATTTTCCAAATAAGGAGCCATACCAATAGATGTATCGTATTTTGACGATATTTCATATTGGAGAATAACATAATGATGTTAGTTATTAATTAGTTTTTACTTTTTATTTTACAATTTATCAATGGAAATGTTTTAGTAACAATATATGGGAGTGGTTATTTTCTACAAAAACCGTATTCTGATTCTCAGTTTGAAGAAAAATATTTAGATCAAAGATAAAGGGAATAGTTTTTTTTATAATCAACAAAATAATAAATAATGTGACGCTTGCGCTGTAAAGAAAGAATATAAAGAAATATTTATTTTAAAAGATTGTTTTTCAACTAAGAGGTACTTTTTGTTATGTATGTCGTTTATATCTGTACCGTGACGTCTAAAAAATCCCCTTTTATTCCTACATATATAAGTTGATTTAACTACATGGATCATGTTTCTATAATGTCTTTATCAAATTTTTATGCTTGAAAATAGTTTCTCTCTTTTAATTTATTTTTATGACTTTTACTGTCAATTGTCCGATTGAACTCACAAGATAAATATTATAAACATTACATGTATTGGTTGTTCAATTGTCTCAAATGTAACAACAGATTATTGATCGAAAGTTAAATGCCCGTTTTTAGTTTAATCTTGAAGTTTATTTCATTACCTCAGAACAACATCACGATTACGATCTTAACGTTCTATATCATTTTGTTTGGTGAAAAAATGTCAAAGTTGAGTTTTCATTGTTTTGAACTTCGCTTTCTGGAAGTTTTTTAATGATTAAGATAAAGAAAGAAATGAATATTTTAAAATAGTATTTGAAAATGAAGGTATTTTAAATGATTCTAGAATTAAAATGTTATCAGTACTCATTACTTCATTTAAAAAACTTTTGGGTGATTTTTGTGTTTTTGTGGGTTGTTTGTTTTTGTAATGGCTGGCCAGCGATCAAAATGTTTGAATGTTTCTTTAATGACGTTAAAAAAATTAAAAAAAATATCCAAGGTATTTACCTGAAATACTGCTGGTTTGACTAGTGGCAAGACTGAAGTCGTGTAAGAACACCGTCCTTCCTTCATGCCGTATGCTAAATGCTGAGCAGGTTAAATTTCTATGAATGATTTTGTGTTCATGTAAAAATATCACAGCTTCTATAATGTCCACAACTAGTTCTAATAGTCGATGCGTCTGTAACTGATTTTCAACATGTCTACTGTTCAATAAATAAGTTAAAAGATCGGGGTCTTTTGACTTTTCAGTCACATAAAACAACGGAATTGGCCGACACTGGAAGGCAAACAATTGCATTATGCACCGATGGGTTACACCTTCATGCAACGAATGGAGAACTTGTAGAGCACTGGTGTGACGATCAGTATCATACTTCTTTGATTTCCGTATATACTCATCCACGTCGCCCTTCGAGAGTGCGTTTAGAGTCGGTAAAAGCATGTGCATAGTCACTATGGTAGAGTCTGCCAATGTTCCTTCATAATCCACCCACTCAGGTTTAAAATCCTCACCTAGTTCAACACTACTAATTCTTATTTTAAAATTGATTGGATGTAATTTTAAGCTGATTGTTTTGACAAACCTTTGTCTAATTTCATCTGATTTTACATCATGTTTACGTAATAAATATATGATGTTGACAATAATTTGTTGGCTGCTACTTAACAACAAAGGTTCTATCATGATCAGTAACCTTTTACGTAGAGAAAGTCCAATTCTGTCATTGTCTAGGAAAAGATTCAAAATTTTTGCGAGTTTCCAACTCAATTGAGATGGTGTTCTTTGGAAGTCGACATCTGGAATAAATTAGATATCCATTGGACGTTTCTCTGTACTGATACATCCCGTCATTGTGTTATTGGGCTTTGGTAATTTTTTGTATTTTTGTTTTTCATTTTTCATTTTTGCTAATGTTCTTTGTCCATATGCCTTTTTGAGTTTCTTTGTTATATATGACGTGGCTTTTTACTTATACATTCTGTCATTGTGTTATTGTGCTCTGGTAAATTCTTTTATTCTTGTCTTTCATATGTACCTATGTGCTTTATCTATATGCCCTTTTGTGTTTCTATAATACATATGTTTTTGTTTTTGTAGTGATTAAGATTATAACACAACGTTGACTGATGTACCCATTTTTTTTTATATTTTTACCTATTATGTCTGTTTGTTTTGTTCACACATCGTTGTCAATATATTGGAGTTTTATGCGACTGTTATACAAGTGAAAGGTTTAGCTAGCTATTAAACCAGGTTTAACCCACCATTTTCTACATAAGAAAATGCCTTCACCCAGTCAGGATTATGACAGTTCTTATTCGACCGTTTGATGTATTTGAGCTTTTGATTTTGCCATTTGATTAGGGACTTTCTGATTAGAATTTTTTTCGGCGTTCGGTATTTTTGTCATTTTAGATTTAAGAGATTTCCGTAGCATGCAAAACAATTAAAGCTCCCCCTCTATGTATAGCTTCAAAACCGCTAATATCTCCACACAGTTTA
This sequence comes from Mytilus galloprovincialis, assembly GCF_965363235.1. Taxonomy (NCBI): domain Eukaryota; kingdom Metazoa; phylum Mollusca; class Bivalvia; order Mytilida; family Mytilidae; genus Mytilus; species Mytilus galloprovincialis. Next base: position 33,995,040 of record NC_134843.1, on the reverse strand, counting down.
TGTTTTTCGTCTATTCTTAAACACATATTGTGTATTTACCTGGTTATTTTCAAAACGAAGGTCTGACCGGTGGTATCGTAAATGTGTTTGAGTAGGAGATGAAGAAAAGTTTGTTGGGTACCAGGAATATTTCTGAATTTTCGGGATTTTTTTTTTATCAAGTTTTAAAGTGGACGACAAAAGATATGCAATGAACTCATATATGATCTTACCTATATCCTTTCCTAGTCTTAATAGTACTGTTTTAGTTACAAGATGAAGGACTGAAAATAAGACATCATTCATCTTTTGTTTTCGTCTTGCTTTTCTCAATGATTGACGAATTAGCTGATCGAAAAATTCTATGATTTCCATATCCATTGTTTTCATCACCTAAAATATTCAAAAATTGTGTATAAGCAAATAAAAATGTGCGAGTCTTTAAAAGGAGAGTTTTTATCTTTTTTTATTTGTTAAATACATTTAAGAAAGATTTTTGTCAAGCAAATTATTTGAGTTCATTCTATAATGTATTCTTTGTGTTGTCGTCTGATATTTGTTTAAATAGCACCCATATATAGTTTTGCATTTGTTTCTACTGATGTAGTCAATCAAAGACTTTAACTCGAACCGATTCAAGAGAACAGTCTTGACATAGTGTAAGTTTACATTATTACAAAGAAAGTGTCATTACTTTGCTTCGGGTTTTGACAAGCGTTTGGAGTGATTTTGTTTCTAGAATAGCCACATTCCATCTTTTCGAGCACAATAGGCAAGATAAAGGAGAGAAGATATTTAAATTATGCAGTTATCTAACAGCGGTACGGTACGAAGTTACTTTTTTTTCAATTAAATGACAATAGTATAAAACAAAATGCCAAGCATAATTTGCTGGATTAACCTTTTGTAGCTATCAACTGCTTGAGTTTTAAAAAAAGATTTATCAATTCTAAATTTTGATTTCATCTAAATCGTAAAATAGGATTTCAAACTTCATATTGTGATAGATTTTGTATTTGTGCTAGTGTTATAATATGAATAAACAGTTCATCGAACGCACAATTTAAAAAACAAATTACTTTATCAGAGCAAACCGAAAACGTGACTTGTTTTCTCTTAACGATGAAGAAAGCTCTTTATGTCATGTACAACGTCATTTTTACTTTTAAAAACACTTAAATAACTAGTAACAAATGAAAAATCTATCATAAAATTGATTGTTTATCAGGTTTACTGGTTCGACGTAATATCAGCATTTTTGTGCTGATGCGGTGAAAAGCAACCACCAATCTATCAATCAATCAATCAATCTAGAATCCATTCAATCAATCAACACTAATTAGAAATATTTTCACGTGTGAATATTGACAGATACAAGTGAAGTAATAATTATCAACTAACCAGATTTGCAACGAAAGCGAGGCACGTATACTGTTCGAGGAAGCACATAGTGTTTTGAAAGTCTCGTAATATACGACTTCTATTTTCTTGGATCATCAACGCATCTTTTAAATTTCCAATTTTCAATGACGTTGATATTCCAACTCTTTGTTTGAAATCAACAAGGAGTACTAGAAGCGAATGTATCAAGCCTGATAATGCATCCTTATTCCCTGCTATGTGATTTGCTACTAAGCTTCGCAAAGATTGGTCTGATTCTGCGCAGAATGATTCTATTTCACCTTTTACTTTCTCATGAAGCATAGTAATAGTCAATGTTGACAAATAAAGCATAGAAATAGTCTCCAGGACAACGGGTAACAGGTTTATCATGATATGAGAGTCTCCAAAATTAGCTTTCACTATTCCTATCAACCACTTTGCTGCTGTGAACAGATCGTTCGCTCGTAAGCATCGGTTCATTATATTGTCTTCTAGTTGTAAATGGTTCAAGGTTACTATGATATTTTCCTGGATGTTATAATCTGCAATCCCAAGTAGTGTTATCAACCCAAGATAATCCGAACTCATACGTAGCGACTTTAATGTAACATTCTGTATCTGTTTAATCAGCTCTTTCTTTTCTTCTTCCCCGACAATGTAAAACCGTCTTTTCAGATTGTCTAGTGAATCGGTACGTACTAAAACTAATAAAGAACAAACCATTTTATTTAAGAATATTTTGGCAAAACAAAACAAGTATCTCAGCTATTGAAAATAGTTTGCTTGTATGTCTTGTTACGACAAACAAAAATACTTCATTAATAAAGTTTTTTGTCTTAATGTAAAAATAGTTATCTGTATCTTTCAATCAGTTCTTAAGTAGCAGAATACTAGAGTGTAACTCGTTTTTTATATGTATCGTGTTGCTTAATATTTTGTTTTCGCGGTTTGTTTTGTGAACCAATGTTTTGATAATAAATGGTATTGTGCTGATAAGTAGAACTCTCATTGAATATTAAAATATATTAAAGAAAACGCTTGGATTATTATTATTATTCATCTACATATTTGTGCCTTTCCTTCTATGAACGGTTAATTATTTTCTCATCGGTATCCTTAAACTTATCATGGGTGTTTTTAATAACAAAACATATTGGTAAAGTGACGTTTGCGTACTTATTTTGAAGTGTGAATCATAGTTATATGTTTCTTTACTTGATTATCCATTTAGAAAAAAGTCTTTGGATAAACATTGGGTTCTTTAATATAATATTGTATACACCCCTGGGTCGATGTCACTGTTGGTGGACGTTTCGTCCCCGAGGGTATCACCAGCCCAGTAGTCAGCACTTCGGTGTTGACACGAATATCAAATACGTGGTCATTTTTATAAATTTCTTGTTTACAAAACTTTAAAATTTTCGAAAAACTAAGGATTTTCTTATCCCAGGAATAGATTACCTTACCAGTATTTGGCACAACTTTTGGGAATTTTGGATCCTCAATGCTCTTCAACTTCGTACTTGTTTGGCTTTATAAATATTTTGACATGAGCGACACTGATGAGTCTTATGTAGACGAAACGCGCGTCTGGCGTACTAAATTATAATCCTGGTACCTTTGATAATTGTATACAATCACAGTAACAACAAAAAATGCATTTTATATTCAAATAAAGGAATAAGAAAGAACTCATACATGAACGATTTCGCTTTGAATTAGTTATTTGGAGATATTATTAGTTTCTAGTTTCGGATTACATCAAAAGTTTATTGAATACGGATACAAACACTTCCGTATATTTTTGCGTAATAAAAGACGACCTTTAATCACATAGAAAAGTGTTTTAAACACTTAAATTTCGATATGCAAGATTTATTTTTCATCTTCCTAAAAGAAAAAAAAATGTATAGAAACTGAATTTTAGCATATAAAATAAACGTCACTGTATCTGTTTTCATATAAAATGGAGTTCAAAATATTAACAATTTATACTATGGTTAATAGGTTAATATACATAATTAAGTGAAAACCTATTTTTGCCACATATCGGGATAACTTGATAAGTTTCTTATTTGTTGGAAATTATTTTCAAAATATTTAAACGCGCAAGGAAAAAAATTGAAATTTAGATTACCCGTTCTTTTATTTTTTCAGTTCACAAAAAACTCTGTATTTGTTGTATTTTCAAAAATATTCAAAAAAAAACAACTCCCCAAAATTTAAAGTATTTGCACAGAGGTATCTATTCCTTTGCAAAACCGAGCTACTTTAGCAAATGTTTAGTGCATGAGTAATTCAATAATTTTACTGTTTTCAAAAGTTGTATGTATGTATGTCTTTAGAAATAGAGCAATATGAATAAAAAAATATGAGAGATGTGCATCAATGAGATTGCAACCAAACAACACACACACACACACAAACAAACGAGCTTATCCAAGAAACTAATGAATATAATATTTTTAGTTTATATTCTAAATTGTTTAATTTTTTTAAATTTTTAAATCATATGATATAAAGGGACAAAGAAAACAATGACATTAAAAACAAGCAATAAATCTACTATTGGAGCTTCGATAGATGTTCAGAAGATGGAGGCTCAATTCATTTAACATTGGCAATCAACTTAAAGAAACTATCAGGAACAAATATATGAAGCGAATGAAAGTATAACTCCTGATCACGATATAAATACATATTTACAGATCGTGCCTTTTTGGAGTGTAAAATTGGATGCTTCATCTAATTCCCCTCAACGCGGTTTACATATATAGTAATTCTTACCAGATGGGAAACAAGCTTTGGCCAAAAGGAAAGTCCCTCTATTATTTTCTCCTGGTTCTAATGTCGACGAATGAACGAACCCACAATGTGAATGTTTGAAATGTCTTAGTTTCTTATAAGTTCCACCAATACTGTTGACGTCATCATAATCAGATGAGTGTTGTTTGTAGATTAATTCTTCGTTTCTTTCTCTATTATCAGAAAGAGTTGTTTTTACGTAAGACGCGATAGGTTCAGCATCGGTTATCTTAAACATTTTGAAATTGTGGAATATTTGTTTGGTTTGAAGTCCATGAAGATCACCAGATATGATCACCTTATTACTTACATCCTGTAAGTATCTCTTGATTTTTCGGATGTTTTGTTGTAGATGTTTACAGATAACCAGAATGATGAAATCTGACTGTTCGACTACTCTCGGCACTTCTAAATTTATAACGTCTGCTTCTACAACGAAGTCTGTTGTCGACAAATCATGTTGCTCGAGAGCCAAATGGAGGTTAGACGCCCATGTACATCTGTCTAGCAGAAAACATCGCATCACACATACTTGGTGAGAATCCTTATTAACATAGCTTGAGCTTTCCATTGTACTATCTAGGCATGGTGTAGGTCTAACTTCGTCAGACTGTTCATCTTAAAAGAAAGATTTCACACTGAAAATTCCACAATAAAAAATAACCATATCCAAAACAATTATGTTAACAAATAAAAAATACAACTTACAATAATATCAATCCCAAGGTACACTATATATAAGGTCAAAAATATATAATTACACATTGCATGTAAAGCGTGAAGAATAGTTGAATAGTTTAGTATTGAATTGTTAAATGCTACGATTTGTTGTTAAGTTGTCAGATATAACCAGGAAGTCGTAGTCCGTGATTTTAATTAAAGTATATAAAGAAATTAAAAAGATCTATACTAAGTCTTACACAATGATTCACAATGGACTTGGTTAGGAGATTTTAAATGTTGTCGTAATATTTTCAATGCATTGAATGCCACTGTCGTTTTGAAACATAATGGAGAAAAATTCTAATAATTTTCTATATAATTATGCAATAGTACATCTGAGTTTTTTACCTACTTTTACAATATTCGTATATATTTCCCACAAGTGATGATGCGAAGACTTTTCTAGGAAGTCGTTGAAAATTTGATACATGGTTGACCTAAGTGAGATGGGAAGTAGTACGGGTTCGGAACAGTGATGATCAAAAACGAGTAGGATATATTTCGAGTAACTTTTCTTGCAACATAGAATTGAGGTGGCCACCAAAAGATCAGAGTTTGCTTACAAGACCTTCAAGATTATTTTTTTTTGCAAGCAGAATGTTAAATGGAGAATTACCAATATAGCTCTGCATTACGGGAAACCAGTTTCAGTACTGTTTATAACGAAGGGTCGTCCTGAACATGCATGAACTATTTGAACTTTGACGTTACGCAATCAACAATCAATCAGTTTAACGAAGGGAAACTGGACTCTTGTAATTAATAACTCGCGAATTTCAGCTCGAGAGTTTTAAACAATTAATCCATCACATATTTAGTAGTGCTGATTCTTTATACCAATGTTTACGACAGAGTATATGCATACCAGTGACGTATACGTAATGGCGTAATAAAATGTGTTTGTTAGTTTATTGTGTCACTTTCATCATGCTTTGCTTTTTCATGGCGGTCACTTATTATTGATCAGAAGAAACCACCGACCTTTAAAAAATGAAATTTGAAAATCCTTAAAAAATTAAGACAAGCATCCCAAACTGTAGAAATCCCCATTGGTAAAGTTGCAACATAAGGTTAGAAGTATAGTCTTGAATTAATATAGTTTTTTTACAATTACTCATATTTTGTCGAGTTTCCTCTTTTGTCAGTACAAACCTATAATCATGTCGGAACCTAAAGAGCATTCTCCAGGAACATAAAGCAAGCAATCCTTCATAGCTTTGTCATCATTTACACTAACTACGTCAGGTTCTTTGAACTCTTTTGTATTTTGAGGTAAACAGACATCAACACTTGTTCGTTCTTTGCTTTCTTTAGTTTCGTTGTTTCCATTGTTTTCTGTTGAATTGTTTTTCCTCTCACGTCTGCGTGACGCTCCTTCATAATTGAAATTGGCATGGACATAACTTGCAAGACTGTCGACTTCAACAACCGGAACATGTTTGAAATCTTCGGTATTTTCATTCGATGTCTCTTTGAAATTTCCAGCAATAACTGTTTTACTACTTTTCAAGCACTGAAGAATCGTTTCCAATTTTGGTTTCAAATGGTCACAGTACATCAAAACCACGTGATCGGAACGTTTTGAAATTAGCAAAAGGTCTTTGAAACTAACCTTGTCGATAATGTGTTCTGATGGTACCAGATTAAAATTTTCAAAGATTGAGAAAACATTTGAAATAGGAATACAAGAATCTCTCTCCTGACATCTCAAAAACAATATACTGCCCTGGTCTAACTGCGACATTGTCAGTTTGAATAAAAGACTGGATATAAAAGTAGAACATAGTTTTATATGTGAACAGAATCATAATGTAATTATATGGTACTTTTAAAATGAAATATATATACAAATTATTTACAGCGATTTTACCAGTTGAGTCATGTGCATGCAATGCAAAAATAATGTATTTAATACATGTACCTCATAGATATTTCAAGTATGTTTAATCTGTTTTTGCAAAATCCTATAATTATAACATTCAATTCGGTAACCATATAGTCAGGCTTTTAGAAATCTTAATGTGTTCAACATTTAAAGTTCAGTAGGTTTTTTTTTTAAATAAAAGAGATATATTGAATTCAATGTAGATAATAGATAATAATTACAAATAACAGGTAATTACAAGTGTTCAGATGTCCTTTAAACAGTCATATGAAACGAGTTTCTTGTAATAATAATGTTGAGGAAATTATTAAAACCAATACAAAATTTAGTCCTGGTATTTATGATGAGTTTATTTATATAATTCAAATATATATTTAACTTAGTCATCAGTTCTGTTTTTTTTTATTATTTTTTACAAATCTATAACGTATATTGACAAAAAAAATTAAACGGTAATTGTTGATTGAAAATTTGACTGCAATTAGTTTTCGAGTATTGGTGCCGAGGTATACCAATCGTGACGTGTATAAACAATGAACACATGTGTATCGAATTGGAAAGTATAGTCGGCTTTACAGTTCTACCTTATACGATTACTATAAGGCCTGAAAGAACACGATGATTAAGGATTTTTCATCAATCTGCTTAGAATGGAGACAAACGACTTTGACCATCCATGAGGGTATCACACGGTCGGACAGGACACATGATTTGTTATATCCCGTGTATAATATGGATTCAAGGTGGCATTTACAGCGCCAAATTCCAAATCGGGGAATGATAAAGTCGTTACTCATATGCCTAGGCCTGTATCAATGGTCAAAACCGGGGAATAAAAACGGCAAAAAGAAATATTCTTTACAGTCCGCTCAGTATTGATTACTCTGGAACCTTTGAGATTTTGATGATACAAATATGTATAGATTTTCAGTATAGAAATTTAAAATACATCTATACATTGTACCTAAAATAAATGGTTGACCGTAGTCGATTCTGGTCGTCCTGTTTAAGCCGCTCAGGTTTTGTCTCTTTCAGACTATTTATGTATTTGTCTTTTAAAGGGGCACTAGATGTCAAATTCATGGTCACCGATTTGACTCAAATTCTCATATTTTGTTTATAATGTAAAACATTTTCCCAAACTATCAAAATTCTAAAGTAAGCAATTTAAAGAGCATAGGGTCGATAATATGCAGTTTTGTTTCGTGTATATTTTAGTGTAGACGCCATCTAATTAAATTTCGAGTTGACCTCAGTTGACCACATAAGCGATGTTAACATAAATATAGATATAAATAGATTAAGCCAACTCGCGCAGTTGGATTTTTATAGGTCTGTTAAATTTTATTTTATGGATTAAAAATATATGTTTCTCATCGTTTTTACCTGTATACGAAAGATTTTTGGTGGATCGAATCAGCCATCAAATGATTTAACTTGGTTTCACTTTCAATGTTGACATTCTTTTCCTTTAAATAACCAGTACACGTACAATGCATGAGTTGTCCACCTCTAGTTAAGGGGTTAAATTGAAGTCCTCATGAATACGTATTTAATGAGGTCGAATTATTCACTTGCAAGTGAATACGTTATTATCAATGTTATCTACAACAGCCTAATTTGACAAAATTTAACCATTTTTGGATGTTTAAAGCGAATTATTATTTCACTATTTCACTTTCATTATTGATTGAGCAAAAACAAATCATACTTTAGATTTTTTATATATATATATCTCGTAGCTAGTGCCCCTTTAAAGTGTTACGGTTTCTATCGTTCATGATGAAGATATAATAAACAACTTTTCATGTGCGCTGAAATCGTGATAATGTTATAATTGTTCTTTTTAATTTTTATTCAATCATTCTTTTGACAAAAACTTCATAAAAAATACATGAAATTAATTTGCAAGGAGCGAAAGCAAAATTTTCTTTTTAAACATTTGACAGTAAATCCTTATAGTTAAGCAATATACTTAACATTTCATAAGACTACCACTTACCTGCAGGTATAAGACAATATGAATCGTCAAACATCTAATGCCCCCTTGGTAGTACTAATTACACAAATATCAATGAAGTGTTGAAACATTGCGATGCAAACATGCGATATGTTTATTTATTTATCATTGATAAATTGATATTTTTATCAAATGTAAATTCAACTTTGTGACAGTTATAGTTTATAAATAACACAGTGATTGTTTGACTTAGCGTTAAATAGTTTATTTTGATTGAAATTAAGATACTTTAATAATTAATAATCAAACAAAAGGATTGTATGACTGTTTAAAATAAAGGTTAGATTAAAGTTTGTATACACAAATATCGATCATGTACACCAGTGGGTTAACACTGCTGGTGGACTATTATAGTAATCCAGACTTAGGCCATGCGCAAAAAAAAAGAAAGCGGCGGGGTAAACATGTTTTGTGAGATCTCTGTCCCCCCCCCCCTTTCCCCTTGTACCTCTAGCTAATGTGGAATAAGCAAACACACGACAATACGCACAGTAAAACCCAGTTTTAAAGAAGTCCGAAACCGATGTTTGAAATAGGAAACAGGAGAAACTACTCAGTAAGCAAAATGACAATGATCAACAAAAATAAAAACGGATTACTTGCAGTTACTGACATGCAAGCGCTTAGCCTCGGACTGCAACTAATTTGATCGAAAGATTGTCTTCATCGTATGAAAATTAAGTATACTCCCTTTAAGGGCTAACTCATACCATCATGAAATATACGAGAAGACTGTGGCAATACTCGCATCATGCCAACGACTGCATGGTTTTTGACAATTCAGAGCATCGTCCATATAACTCCTGGAAAAAGTTCAGGATGAATTGTGTATTTGGTATAAAAAAAAAATCCAAGTTTTGCTTTTTCAGTTTGGCGTTTAGAATTAAGACAATGCTCTTCATAGACTTTAGATCCAAGATACCCTGTAGCTGAACAGGTCACGTAAATATGCATGTTCGTCGTATCTGCAGATACAGATACACGGTCAGCTGTCAGACGATATATGGACATAATTATACAGAAAGATGACCGACACTTTTTTATTTCAAGCAAGCCTTTATTTATTCTTATTCGTCTTTGTAGTGGTATGTATGTGCAATAATATCGGTCAATTTTTGTTTATTAATATTGACACCCGGAGGTCACTACACTGTTAAACAATAATATGTCTTAATATATGTTTATCACTAGTAAGTATATGCAATGTCTTATGATGTCTAGTATCTATTCAATTAAATTCAAAAGGTAGCACATGTGTTGACCAGGCCATGTGTCAATAAAATTCAAGTTGATAATGTTAAAGCATAGATGTATGGTTATTACATCTATGGTTAAAGGCATTACGGTGACCTATAGCTGTTAATTTCTGTGTCATTTGATCTCTTGTGGAGAGTTGTCTCATTGGCGTTCATACCACATCTTTTTTTTTTTTATATCATACAAAGTAAAAACACAAAAATACTGAACTCCGAGGAAAATTCAAAAAAGGAAAGTCCAAAATCAAAAGGCAAAATCAAAAGTCCAAACACATCAAACGAATGAATAACAACTGTCATATTCCTGACTTAGTACAGGCACTTTCTAATGTAGAAAATGGTGGATTGAACCTGGTTTTAAAGCTAGCTAAACCTCTCACTTGTATGACAGTCGCATCAAATGCCATTATATTGACAACGATGTGTGAACAAAACACACAAAAACAATAGAGCCCTAATGAAACCTATTCAAACGGCAGTTGAATAAAAAAAAACATGTTTTGTAAGGTCATATATTTTTTTAAACAATACAATTACATATAAGTAGGATTAAGCTAATATTATAAAACGTGATTGATGCTTTCATAAAAGTCGATTTATATCCCATAATGTATAAAGTATCTAGCTAAAAAATTATACTGGTAAATTCACGTTTCTATATCCGGTAACAACTTGTGAAACCTCCTGTCCTAAAATATCCTGAAGTTTTATTTCAATTGTACTTTCCTTGAAACGTGGATTTTCAACTTTCCTACAACTTGGATCTACAGCTGAATCGATCGCAGACCCATTTATGGAGATGCAATAAGAAAATTGAGGTGTGCTCGATTCGCTTACGTTCCATTCGATTGCTGATTCTGTAACTTTCACTACTTCAAAACTTATTGGAGGTATTTTTGGCTGGCATAAGTTGGTATCCATAGTAATTTGACCTCTAGTGTCATCACATTTTGGTGCTGTATTTCCTCCCGTTTGCATCATTAGCTCTTCGCAGTCTTCTGATTGAATTCTGAAATTGTTATTCCACTTTTTACACGCGTCTTCTTGGTTTACCAAATATTGACAATTTTTCAAACATTCCCAGCTTCCATCTTTGCTTCTTTTAAAGGTACCCTTGTACTTTGCTCCACGTGGATTTTCACCATTTCCATGCCAATCTTCAACGAAACAAGCTACAGGACTTAAAAAATATATGTCGGGTACTGGAAAAGCCATAGTTATCATTCGTATCCATTTTGATTTTGGTGTATCATATACCCAGAGACCAAAGTGCGTGTTTCCATTCTGGTCCCATCTTCGAACAACCAAACTGTACCATTGATCTGGTTCCCATCTGTGTTCAAAGTTCATGTACTTTAACCCTTCTCCTTCCCCGCCAAATCGTTCTGTAAACGAATTTCCGTCCGACTTGAAAACTGATTCTATCGACCTTTGTGTTCCCACGGGAGGATCCCATAAAGAACAGATGAAGCAGTTGCCGTCCTCGTGACACTGTATTCCACAGTATCCCCCTCCAACTCCACCCATATTCCAATTAAGACAACAATAATAAGTATATTTAGCGCAAAGATCTTTAGGTACGCATACATTTTGTACTAAGATATCCCCTTCGCCAGAATGGCTAAAATACGTAATCACCGATGGCGCTCTGTTTCCTGCCATCTGAAAAAGAGAGAAAAATATTGAATATAATACAGCGAAAAAGGCCTTTAATTATTCCTAATGATTGAAAATACGGAAGAGTTTCGTACTTCTCTTCTGGACTTGCACATGTGGATCAAATTCTGAAATGCGTTTCACGCGCAGCAACATTGGTACGTCTTGTTTTGTTTTGTTTGTTATTCTATTTTACTTTATTTGGTTTTTGTTTTGTTCTTCTTTCAATACATTTATTTTTTTTATTTTCTCAAACATCTTTTTTCCTGTTTACGATTAATTTAGGTTCGTTCTCCATTATAAATTGTACGTGTCATGTCAGTTTTTAGCCATATAGAATCAAATTGCAAATGACTGGAATGGTGACCCTTTTTCTAGTGAGGCAAAGGAAAATAATGCCTCAGCAAGGACCAAGATCACAATACTTCTCTGGAAGGAATGGTTTACGGGCAAAATCATCATATCAAATATGTTTACATAATTTACATATTCAATAAGGTTATTTCTATATTCTCGCAACGTTCAGTGGCAAATAATTGATTCATACTCCGGATAACAACAAATCAATTATCATGAAATCCAATAGGTATATGTCTTATACCAAAAAAATGACTGCAGATAGAGATGAGGGACGAAAATTTGTACTGCAACTGAAATGAGATGACATGTTGGATATGGGTCGAAATGTTGCAACATTTATGAAGGCATCCAGCACACAAGTAAGCCCGCATCATGGCAAGCATGCGGCGACCAAAGGCAAGAATTCACTGACGGACAGCGGAATTCAAAGTTACCAATATACTAGTATATGTCTATACTGGCAGCTGAATTGTTTATATACCGGATACAAATTTGTTAACTAGCTATTTTATTATTAAAGAATTATTTTTTTTGCGGTTGTCTATGTAAATATTTCAAATCATGATGGCGTTTAATAAATAAAGCAATAACTTTATCATCAAGGTCCTTCATAGGAAACAATAATTCAATATCATAAAAATCATTATAAGAAAAACAAGATGTGCCATATCGTATCAACTAGGAGCTATATCTACTCCAAATTGCTAAGCCTATAACGAAAGAAAATGTTAATGTGAAAAGCAACCCTAATTATTTGTGTGGTCCTTTACTTTAGACTCAAAGGAATTAATAGAAGATGCGTTATTAGCATCGTGGTCCGTGTAACACATCAATTCAAAATTTTAAAAAGTTTTCAATTTTTAGTTTGGTCGATTTTTATCAAACCTTAATGACTTAATGATATCAAAATTCCTATTTCTTTTTCTTTTTCTTTTTAATTTTTAAATTTCACCAAATAATTAAAATTCTAAAATTTAATAGATAAGATATTTATCCAAACTTTAAAAATACTAAACATAACGTACAGTTTCGATCATTTCGCTTTTTAAAAGTTTGATTTTTTGTTGTTGATTTTAAAAATGTAGGAAAGGGGAAAGGACTAAAAAGTGAATACCTGTTCACAGGCACTTGTCTCAGATTTGTTTTCCCCTTTATACCTTTATATAACACACAGGCACTTGTCTCAGATTTTTTTCCCCTCCATAGATTTGCCTCCATACCTTAATGTTATATTAAGGTATAAAGGGGGGAAAAAATTCTGAGACAAGTGCCTGCAGTGTACCTGTTACAAGTGCGAAATGTAATTAAGACCGGAACGAAACGAATTGAAATTTACTAAAATACTGAAATCAAAACGAAATTAATATTTTTTGAAAACTAGATATAATATGATACAGGAGGCAAACTTGTTTTATTTGCTGGATGAAACTGAGAAATATGCAGTTTCTTAAGTTAAGTCGAACTGAAATTAATAAGGAAGACCAGATTTTGAAACACTTCAATGACTCGATTTCTGACTTATACTTCAAATACTTTTAAAACTTTGAATTGATAAGTGATACACGGACACAGAGGCATGTTTACTAACACAATGCAGTATGACGGTATGTCTCTTAAAATACAGTGTACATCACTGATTAGCCAATGTGAAACAAACAAACACACAGCAAAACTTTTTATATTGAGATGTATTTTATTAAGACTCTTTCAAGTTCAAAATTCAGAGGATTTCAACATGGTCTCGTATTTAATCCTGAAGTGAAATAAACACAGCGTACGATGTTCAGACTTTGGCTAGAACCAACGGCATCATAAGATGTTTAATTAACCCTGAATATGCTCAGTCTTAGTCGTAAGTTTTTTTGTGAAACCGACGCCTGTTAGTCTGCAAGCATATTGTAATACTTTTTTTCTTTTGGCCCTGTGTAAATTAAACATGTTAAACAGGCTATGGTTTGAACTTTCAAAATGATATCGACTGACCAATCATTAGCAATATACAAGGGTATAAAGATTTATTACGAAATCATATCCGCACGGAAACTAACTTATTATTTCCGGCAACTGTTCCGGAGATTATAATTATGTAATGAAAAGTTTGCGAACAGAACGAACAGTTTAAAAAAAAGAAAATAATCCATGGACATGCATAGATTTTAAAAGAGTATATGAAATGAAACTTCTAAATCAGAAAATGACGTAATTGCGGTGGTAAGAGCATAATCATAATAGTCAAAATAAGTTTTCAACGTGCCAAAATCTGACCGAGCTGGCGTGCAGACGACCAGGAAAGACTTTGAAAGAGTTCCATCCACAGAATATAATATAAACTGATCTGTTAGGGTGTTGATCCATATGGAACTCTCATCAAATTATATAATTGTACTTACGTTTTGATATCTCTCTTAACTTTCGATTGTGTGACTAGACAGGTGTTTTCCCTTATTAAGTTATTGAGTGACTGGCCATGCAATATGTTTAATGATTTAACTAAAAACCACCACAACCACAAAAGTAGATGAAACAGAAAATTACTTATAAAATAACAGTTTGATTTTAAGTTAAATGTTAGGTAGTTTAAATCTTATCATTTCTTCACAGTACATGTATGTGCATCAACATCATCAAGTGATCAAAGCTTCCATGCAATTTAAAAAAATGCCTCAGTATCATATATTGTTTCTTGGAAGAAATCTGTTCGTTTAGCAATTGACAATTACTGGAAAAATGCATTAATACAAAAGAGCTGTACTTATAAATCTCTGAAATATCTTGGGACCTCGAACATTTCACCAGGAAAATGCCATACATTATTATCCATTGGAAATACAAGTGACCCAACGAGAGAAGCTGTCCGAATATCTGTGAAACTAAAGGTTATTACTGATACGTACATTTTACAATCTCATAGATCAAGATATAATCTAAATGAGACTCCTACTTGTAAATTATGTGATACAGATATCGAAGATCGTTCTCATTTTTTGCTTACATGTAAAATACTCCAATGCATTAGAGAAAGATATCTTAACCAAATCGATGAAATTATCTCTGATTTCTTGAACTTTAGAATGAGGGACATACCAACTGATGACCAACTACAAATTATCTTGGACTGCACCGTGTTACTTTCTCGGTATACAAATGATAATACAGTACTTCAAAGGATAGAAGATTTATCAAGGCAGTTGATTTATGCTCTTCACGTTGCTAGATATAGAACGTTGGACATTAAGAAGAGATAATTGTGCGTCTTTAACAGGAAATAAGTATATTGTTAGTGTGCCGGGAACATTTAGTGCTAATTTTACCGTGATCGATATTGTGTATATATATATGTTGTATATATATAGTGTATATAAATGTGGTGATGGATATTATTGACATTATTGTGATGACGGATTACTGTTGTCTGTAGATAGTGAAGAAGGAAAACTATACTCAATTGAGGTTGTCCCAACGTGGACGGAAAAAGAATACCAGAAGAAGAAGAAGAAGTTGATATTTAAAATTTAAATTTAAGAATTGAAATGTGGAATGTGTCAAAGAGACAACAACCTGACCATGAAGCAGAAAACAGCCAAAGGCCACCAAAGGGTCTTCAAGACTTCAACACAGCCAAAAATCTCAAACCCAGAGGTGGGCTTCAGCTTGTTTGTGGATCTATGGTCCGCAAACAGTCAAAAAATAACATAAGGACCTAAGAGCTACGGATTCCACAGCTAGGCTTCAGCCGGCCCTTAAATAATAATGTATACTAGTTCAGAGAAAATGGACATCATGCATACTAAACTTCAAAACATAAATAAACTGAAATTAAAAAAAAGATACAAGACTGACAATTTAAGGCCAGAGACTAAGGATAGGTGCAAAAATGCACAAGACCATTTCAGAATAGGTAACAAAAAAAAAATTAAGGCAAATATACATAAATTAACTTAAAGATGTACATGTATTACTACATTTTTATACTAGCAGTAACTGACATATTACCAACTATGCTAATTGTGTTATCTGTGTTATGCTTTCAGTGTTTTCCATTCATCATTTAAGCCGGGTGTGCCGTCCACCTTCTTTTGAAAGCCGACCACCTTTCGATTTTAGGAGGTGGTCGGCTTTTTTTCAAAATCCAGATTTTTTTCGGTTCCGTACCGTTAAAATTTGAATACTAATCCCGCCTTGTTTTCATTGACAAAGATGGCATCCAATCGTCAAATTTCAATGTTTTCATTAATCAATCGGGGAAAAGAAAGGAAGATGACGATGATGATAAAGAAAATACTAGACCAAATAAGTTAAATAAAATTGATAGTAATGTAGAAGTGAAGGAAATTGAACAAAAATCAACCAAACAACAGAAAAGACACGCAAGTGAAGACAAATATGAGCAAGACTTCAAAATGACTTATAGTCACAGAGGAAGGATACTACTGTTCTGTGTGCCAAAAATATGGCACAAAAGCAAAAAACAGAACAGAAACCTGGATCGAAAGGCCTTAAATCCATGCTGATGCATAAAATTGTAAATGAAAGAAGAGATAAAAGAGAAATTTTTGAAAAATAAAATCAAAGAATATTTGACAATTAATATGACTACTTCTATTTATGTTTGTTCAACTCCATAAAATGTGAATATTATACTAATCTTTACTTCTGTGACCCCCACGTGCACCCACAGTAAATTAAAAAAGGTTGGACATTTAAAAAAAAAACACCCGGTTGCAAGTTATTTTTTTAAAACACCCACCTTACCTTAGTGAAAAAAGGAAAACACTGGCTTTAAGTGCCAGATAGATTACATGTACATTGTTGTACATGTTGTACCATTTGCAATTTTATAAAAATAAGGAAATGGGGTATGATTCCCAATGAGACGGTTATATATATATCCATATCCACCAAAGTTCAAATCAAGTAATTGTAACCAATCATCATGATCATGGCAATAATTTATACATTCCTAGCAACAAAAAAGACAACAACATGCCAGAGAGTACTGGGAGTTACTGACAGCTAGTTTAAAGCAAAACAGAAAAAATCATGTAACTAAGACAAAAATATTCATCAGCACACATCCAACTTCCAATAGATATACCGGTAGTGTAAAGATGTAATTAACAGTCTGACATCTGTTATTTTTATTACCATTTATGATTATGCTTTCTGTGTTAATTACAGTATCAGTGTGGTCAGTTAGGTCATCTGTTACGGTTTTACCAATTATGTTAAATGTTTTCACTAGTTGGGTTATCTGTGTTGCAAGTGATGTCTGTGCTAAAATATATTATTTCTGATATCAGTTGCCAATTAGGATATCAAGGTTATGTGTTTTGCCAGTCATTGCCAGTGCTATGATTTACATAATACATTGCATTAGTAATGTATATAACATGTATAAATTTAAAGCTAGAACGAAATGTACATGCATTTACATGATTTATGTGTACCCATAAATGTTAAAACCATACTATTAAACAAGATGGTAAATTATTATTTATTATCAGTCATACAGGTATCATAATCAGTACAAAATCTTTGAATACTCACAATGCTATAAATAGTTTCTTATTTTATCTCATGCATAATAAACAACATGTCAGAACATAGTCCAAATAATTATGACGTCTTGAAAGTCTATTATAATTTTTTTCTTTGACGCCTTAAGTAAGGTGTCAAAGAAAAAAATTATAATAGCCTTTCAAGACGTCATAATTATTTGAACTAGTCAGAACAATGATTTATTGATCATGTCCTCTGGTAGCATAACACAGGTACATACATACATTTGTTAACTTATATATTTCAGTTTTCTCTTTTTTTGTTATAATCAAATGTTTGTAAATTTTAGCACATGAAAAGAAAAGAAAAAAAATTGAAAATGTTTTGATAGTTTTAATCATTGTTAATTAAAATGTTAATTAGAGCCTCCTAAAATTTTCCAGAAATTCAAAAGTCTTCTTAAATGCTTAAAACAACAATTCTCTTGAGACAGAAGTAAAAATCACCCTATCCAAATTAAATGTTCTCTCCATTTTCCACTGTTTTATATATTCAGTGAATCAATTTTTGTTCTCTGTTTCAGTTAAAAAGGGCAGTTAAAGATTGGTTAATTAAGTTCATTATATATATCCAATGGAACCTGGTGAGATTTCATTTCCACAGTGACAATGTGGGGCTTAGGGTATGAGCATGCAATGTACTTGTGCTCTTAAAATTGATCGTTCCATTACGCATGTACAGAATGTAGTTTGTATACGCTGTCAAAATTTTGACGGGTCTATTATGGTATACAAATGTCCGGCTTCTGTCTATTTGTCAGGTGTAAACATGTCGCACCTTAACTTGAGAACGACTTATCCAAATTTCATGAGACTTAACATAGTTGTTTCTTATAATGATGATCAAACGTTCGGTATGCTGTTTATTACATAAAGTGATACATATATATGGTAGATTTATGATTATTGCTTAAAACTTTACACACTTCCTAGTTATATTAATCTAAAGATCTGTATACTTTTTTGTGATGATTCAAATTTTATTTATGAGTTATTGATTTTTTGTTAAAAAAAAGGGGGGTATTCAACATGTCCTGCCATATCTCAGAAACTATTTATGATTATTGCATAAAACTTCACACACAAGACGACAGGCCTATCATACGTTCGTGGCGCAGCTGTTTATTACATAAAGTGATACATGTACATATATATGGTAGATTGTTATCACTAAACGCATGATACACACCTAATTTTCCAAATACACACAGTCATGACAGTGACAGTGAAGAATTAATTTCGGCTTATTTCCTGATCAAGTTAAAATATCCCTGTACTTATATTTGTTTCTAAAAGAAGATAAGAATCAGAGTTTAAATTGAAAAAAAAGGCTTTTATTCATGTGATTGTTTTCAAAGAAAATCTTAGATTATTAAATATATTAAGTTGTGATGTTTCACTATTATTTCAGATAAGGGTGAAGGTTAGTACCTATTAAAACATTAAAATCTGCAACCAGCTGCATTTGTTTGCACTTGTCCTGAGTCAGCAATCTGATGCTCGGTAGTTGTCGTTTGTTGATGTTGTTCATAATTGATCCTCATTTCTCGTTTTTATGCCCCACCTACGATAGTAGAGGGGCATTATGTTTTCTGGTCTGTGCCTCCTTCCGTCTGTGCGTCTGTTCGTCCGTCCGTCCCATTTCAGGTTAAAGTTTTTGGTCAAGGTAATTTTTGAAGAAGCTAAAGTCCAATCAACTTGAAACTTAGTACACATGTTCCTTATGATATGATCTTTCTTAATTTAAAACAAAATTAATCTTTTGACCCCATTTTCATGGTCCACTGAACATAGAAATTAAAAGTGTGAGTTTCAGGTTTAAAGTTTTTGGTCAAGGTAGTTTTCAATGAAGTTAAAGTCCAATCAACTTGAAACCTAGTACACATGTTCCCATTTGGTTGATCTTTTTACTTTTAAGGTCAAATTAGATTTTTTACCCAATGTCACAGTCCATTGAACATGGAAAATAATAATGCGAGTGGGGCATCCGTGTACTTTGGACACATTCGTGTTATATATATTAGATTGCTGGTTTTCTCGTTTGAATGGTTTTGCACTAGTCATTTTGGGGCCCTTTATAGGTTGCTCTTATGTGTGAGCCAAGGCTCCTATGTTGAAGACTGCACTTTGACCTATAATGGTTTGATACTTTTACAAGTTGTGACTTAGATGGAGAGTTTTCTCATTGGCACTCATACCATGTTCTTATATCTATGATTTGAATGTTAAAGATTCATGTTGCTGTACAATTAGTATTGCATGATTCAGAGTTCAAAATATGTCACAAAATGTGCAATAGGATGTACATGTATGTCCAATTTCTCAAAACTTTGTTGATTTGCATGTGTACTGTACAATATATATATATAATATATATGATATATCCCATTTCCATTCTCAACTTCATATATCATGTATTTGTAAAGCACTATTTTTATTCAACTGTTTAAGCCAGATTGAGGAAAATTTGGTTTCGGTGCTCGGACTTCAAATTCATTTTGAAACAACTCATATAAAAATTGACTTTCTGCAGAAAAATTGAATAATTTTAATCATTGCCTGTATGGTTATTGTGGAAAATGTACAGGATTCATAACAAAAGATTTCTTATTTTGGTAATCTGCCATGAAAAACCTGTCTCGTTTAATTTTTACTACCTAAACACATGTATTTTATATTTTCAAAAGTGACAATCAACTTGGTGATCATTGTACAGGAGAACAAGAAGGAAGAAGAAGATACTTTATAATACTATCAGACTTGCTGCAGTAATATGAGTGGGCAATCATTAACCATTATCCACTTTAATGATGTGTACAACATTGAACCACAGAAAGATGAGCCAAAAGGAGGGGCAGCAAGGATGGCATCCTATATTAAGTCTTGTCAAGAATTAAACCCTGTAGTACTGTTTAGTGGAGATATACTCAATCCATCACTTAGTAAGTAATGGTTTTACATTAAGGTAGACATGGTAAAAAGGATTAGTAAGTAATGGTTTTACAATAAGGTAGACATTGTAAAAAGGATTAGTAAGTAATGGTTTTACAATAAGGTAGACATGGTCAAAAGGATTAGTAAGTAATGGTTTTACAATAAGGTAGACATGGTCAAAAGGATTAGTAAGTAATGGTTTTACAATATAAAGGTAGACATGGTCAAAAGGATTAGTAAGTAATGGTTTTACAATAAGGTAGACATGGTAAAAAGGATTAGTAAGTAATGGTTTTACAATAAGGTAGACATGGTAAAAAGGATTAGTAAGTAATAGTTTTACAATAAGGTAGACATGGTAAAAAGGATTAGTAAGTAATGGTTTTACAATAAGGTAGACATGGTAAAAAGGATTAGTAAGTAATGGTTTTACAATAAGGTAGACATGGTAAAAAGGATTAGTAAGTAATGGTTTTACAATAAGGTAGACATGGTAAAATTTATATGTGATTAAGAGGAGAATTTGGGTACTGGTATACATCTATAAGACAGAAACTCACAAACTAAAAAAATCAGAAAGGAAATCTAAGGGTAAAAATGCCTTGGTCTTCAGCAAATGCCCATGAGAGCATAGAAAGAGGATATTTATTTATTTATTCTTTTTTGTTGTTGTCATTTTTCTTATTATTCTTTATATTAAGTATCTGTCATAAAGATAAAATTCTTTAAAGGATGAACAACGTGTCTTTTTACAATGTTCTAGATTTCTTTTTTTTAAAAGAACAAATTTAAAACATGTCATATTCAGTAGACAGCACAGTACTTATGAAGTGACAATTAGCACATGATTACATCTCACAAAATCATCTACAAGAAGGGTGAATAATTATGCAACAGCTTCATTGTTACTAAAACAAACTATTCACTGGCCTTAGTGAATGCATTTTGCCTGTTGTTTGATGTAAATAACATTTTTGATAATATTATAACATTCAAACTTATTAGAATACTAATTCTGTGTCCACACTTTGCCTTAATTTGCTTACAATAAATTGACAACATTTCATTTATTGTACGTGTTCATGACATATATACATGTTTGTTTACAGTGAGTATTTTTATGAAAGGGGACCAGATGATACCTATTGTTAACAGTTTAAATGTCCAGTGTGCTGTATTTGGAAATCATGACTTTGGTAAGAAACAACACCATTATCAAATACAATGTATCGTGGAAAAAATAGTTTACATTTGATTACATATGAAGTTAACATTTATCAAATATGCTGTTAAATATAAATAAAGTACTTTTAAAATTTGGTATGTGGGAAGTGCTTTTCTGGAATTTTCATGAGGAAGGCACAAAACCCCAAAATTTGAAATCAAAGGATGTATAAGTACTAGTGTTGTCAAATCGTACACTTTTGAGTAACCGGTTACTCGAACAATCGTTCGACCGATTAACCGGTTAACCGGTAGTTTGAATTGGTGCTTGAAAGCCCTTATCAATAGTTCCCTACACATAGATAAAAGATGTGGTATGAGTGTCAATTTGAAAACCTTTCATCCATGTCATAAATTTACGCTTTTAGAATTGAAGTTTGTCCTTTGGCATTTTAAGGCTTGTCTGTGTGGGTTCCTGGCGAAGTTTGACTTTTAATAATCAACTACACCGTATCAACAATAGCGTGTGTACATGTACCAGCTTCAGATTGAAAAATAAAAAAAAAAGCTTCTTGATCTCGTAGAATTGAATATGTCTGAAACTGATTATTCTTTCCTTTTCACTTGTTGTCACCGAGAATGATGTGGAGTGTTTCAATTTGAATGATTAATTATAAAAAAAAAGAAGAAGATGTGGTATGATTGCCAATGAGACAATTCTTCACAAGAGATTAAAATGACACAGAAATTAACAACTATTATAGGTCACTGTACGGCCTGTTTCTTTACTTTGTTTGCATGTTACTCGTACTACCACGTATACATTGTGTACATTCACATTGATTTTCATTTTACAATTTTTGAGTTAGCATTTCGTTTTTAAGTAAGACTTAGCCCTTCACGACGGAGTTTGCACATTTAGATGTAGGTTTACACAATTTTAGATCAGAAACGAAATAATGAAGTAAGTCGTAAAATTTAATCGCATTACTGATTTAGCAAATGTTTAGAGTTACTGTTAAAAAAACATGTAAACTAATTAGAATGAAATTCATAACAGTGTAGCTATGGCCATTCATTGACTGGGGAAAATTAGGTGAACGTTCGTCTGTAATGCCAACTGCTCACGACGTACTTATCATAGAAATTTAAACTGTAAGGTCACCAAAGGTTCTAAACGCCTAAATAAAATAATTAAAAATACTAATCAGGAATAACCTTTGTAATTTGAAAATAAATAAAAATGGCCTTCGTTCCTCGTTGGTTTTCCCGTTTGAATGGTTTTACACTAGTAGTTTTGGGGCCCTCTATAACTTGCTGTTCGGTGTGAGCCAAGGCTCCGTGTTGCAGGTCGTACCTTGACCTATAATGGTTTACTTTTATGAATTATTACTTGGGAGGAGAGTTGTCTCATTGGCACTCATACCACATCTTCCTATATCTATCTATATCTATACATTTTTTTTTCAACAAAAGAATACATCTCAAGAATATAAGTTTTGTAAGAAACGTGAGAAATTGTGTTTGACTTGAAGATAAGGCAAAGTGACAAATATCTGAAAGAATGTATCGTTTTATGGTATTAAACAAAGAAATCAAATGATTTTTTTTAATTATCCAGAACTCTTCACAAACAAAACCCACATGTATACGCATTGAATAAATAGTAGGCCATTCTTAAATGATCACACCGTAGAAGTAGTTGTGCTCTTAATCAATGAGATATTTTGTGAATTAACCCCATCAACTTAATAGTTTTTTTTTACAATGGATAAACCTATTTTTTTTATTATTATTAAATAATATCATCTCTGAACATTATTATTCTTATAAATGACACGGTTGTATGTGATGATTATAATAAATATTTAAAACAAATTCCTTTCAAGCTTTGTAAAAAGAAAGTTTCATTTTATGTATCGGAATGTGTAACAAGTGAATATTTCAATCCCCACTGGAAGGCCTCTGACAGACTGGGTGAGCATAAAATCATAGCCGTTGACAAACAAGTTACAACCTACAAACGTTTTACTGTCGACCACACTGTTATGCAATTAATTCTATGTGTCTTTAAGATCATGCCCCGAGCTGAGAGACAAGTTCTAATTAATTTTATGTTATTAGGATTAACAATATATAATAGCAATCAATTTACTGGACAATTGATTTTTTAAATTAATTACCACGACGACAATTTTTAAATAAAACCTAACTATTTTATGATTTCAATACAAATTTATATCAAATCTATCAAAATTGAAAAAAGTCCGGTTAACAGGTTAGCGTTTTTGGTATTCGGTATTCGGTCGTTCGAACGGTTAACCGGTTAACCGTTGACAACACTAATAAGTACTTGAAACAGTGAAAAGCTATTTATGACAAAAATGGACTTAAAGAGAATAGCCTAATCCATCTAGAGTCAACATTCCATTAAGGAGTTGGAATATTAGTTTTTTTAATAATCTCTAAATTTATCAACAGATACCGGTAATTTATTGATTGGTGTTTAACACCACCTTCAGTCATGTCAGTATTATTGTGCTTTTTCATGGCAATCAGTTTTTATATTGTTGGATGAAGCCAGAGAGAATCATGTCCATAGGAAAACAAGATAATTTAAGAAAAGTATTCACTTATAACTTAGCTAATGATACCCTTGAATTGAGACAAGCAGTTCGCCAACAATGTTTTCAACCCAGTGCTGAAAAATGAAAATAGCACTTTATTCATTTGGTAACATATAATATAGCATAAGTTTGCAGTCGCTAATATAAGTGATAAATGTAAAAAATGAAACCACAAAATATCTAGAAGGTTAATGTTTAGAAAAATTTGAGCTATTTTATAAAAGTTTTATTGTACAAGTTTGCAGTGCAATAATTTACTGTGCAAACAATTTTAAATCAGATAATATTCAAAATCTTCAACAAAATTTAATTGCTTACATTATATTATATAGATATAAAAAGATGTGGTATGAGTGCTCATGAGACAACTCTCAATCCAAATGTATATTCATGGCGGATACATTGTACATCTGATATTTTTTTTAACAGATTTTGGAGTAGACCATCTACAGGAATTTATGTCCAAGACAAAGGGTTGTGCCTGGTTATTAAGTAATGTGATAGACAATTTATCAGAGAAGCCATTAGCGAATGGAAAAAGACAGCATATTATAAAAGCACATGGAATAAAGGTGAAACACATTGATTTTTTATTGAAAAATTTATTGCATGTTTTGTAAAATTATTTTGTATGACATTTGAAAATGTTCAGGCCTTGTATAGTCAAATATCTAGTGAAATCATTCATGTTAGAGTAAATTGCTAGAAAATGTGTGACTGCTAGTTGTAAACAACCTTCTCAACTAGTACCTATTGAATATAAAACCAGACGTGAATTCTGTGAGGAATAATAAAATGTGTTTGACATTTGGACATATTTTATTTTTATGCCCCTGCCCTATTTGAGGGGGCAATAGTTTTTATCCTTGTCTATCTAAACATCTGCCTGTACGTCACAAAGTTAGTTTCTGTTTTTAGGCAGTTAAGCTGCCTGATGCGAGCACCCTGGATTTGGGTTCCCCCCTGGGAATTTTTGAAAAAGTGCCATTGCTCTGATCTGGCAGGTCTGGTAGATTCTTTATAACTAATTAGACATTTTTTTCACACTTTTTGTAATGAAAAACAATTAATATAAGGAAGATTACCTTAAATGATCGTCGATTTTCCCAAAACAATTGATGTTCCCCATTTGAAAAAGTGCTATTTAAAAAGTTAAGCATAGCTTTTTATCGTCTGTGCTTTTGATGAAGATGTAAGTGAACTATTGTAAGAATAATTTTATCGCCGAAAATGTTTGTAATAAAGGCATTGAAATTTGCCAAATGGCGCATGGATATTATTTAGCGGCTATTTTTAATCAGTGACGCCGTTGAATTTGGTGGATTCCATCCTAATAAAGGTAAATATTTAAAAGCATTGACATACTTCCTCTCTCAGTCTCTGTATAAGTCTTGAATTTGTAAGAATACTTGATTATTTCATTTCTGCATTGTATGAAGATATGTATTTTATTTAATTTAATGCAAGCTGATGTTATTATTATTTGTCATCGTGTCTCTCCGTACTTGCTATGTATCGTGGAAACCCCCCAACATTATACTCGATCAGGGCGTTTGCAATTTCAATCGGGGCCTCATTTGAATACCTATTTATAGATTTTGTCGAAGTCAAGGTCATTTCAAGAGGTTTCCTTTATCGGGTTTTTAGTTTAGGCTTTGTTGTTACAGACTGATAAATGTGCCTTGATATAGCCAAAGGCGCTTCAAACAATATTAAGATTACTACTTTATCAATAATTTTCAAAAGGACAGCATTATTTCATTTGAAACGTCGCATATAATTGTAAAATATTAAGTACGAATTTGTGACGCGTTCCAAGCCGTAATTGATTTGGATTTACAAGCACTTTTCATTTTCCGGCAATGAAAACACATCTTTTTTGCGATGTTTCTTTTTGTGATTTTTCATATTTAAACACTCGTGAAGTTTTCAAGAATCATAACTTTGCGTTTCCTTCAGCAACTTGATACTGATAAACCACTTTTCTATGAAATTACTGTTAAAAAAAACTCGCATGGTACGAAAAGAAGCCCTGTAGGAGGTAATTTTACGAAGTTACGTTTTCAACAAGTTACAAACAGTTTTTTTCTTAATTCTTACATCAATTATTTATAAAACAGATAAATTATTTTATTATAACATTGGCAATGGATGACAGCGAATTCGTGATCAAGATATTTCACTAACAATTTCGAATAAAAAATTTTAAATTCTGGGAAGGCGTCCCAGAAAAAAAATAAAATAGCTTTGCCAGACAGGAAGGAGTCCCAGAAAAAAAAAAAATAGCCTTGTCAGACATCATAATTATTTGGACTATGTCGTAGGAAGGTGTGCAAGAAAAAAATTAAAATAGCCTTGCCAGACGTCATAATTATTTGGACTAGCAATAAATAATAAAAAGCAGCACCAAAAATTTAACTCTAAACAATAGCATATACATGTATCTTGCAAAAGACCAAAACATATATATATGAAGCACTAAATTTTTTTTAAAAATTTGCTAGGATAGAACAACTGAAGGCCACCAAATGGTCTTCAAATTGCAGCGAGAAACTCTCATACATGGAGGCTTGCTTCAATTGACCCCTGAACAAAAGTTACTAGTTCATTGATTATGGACTTCATAGTCATACTAAACTTAAGTTAGAATTATACACAAGAATCTATAATTGAAAATCATACAAGACTAACAAAGGCCAGACGATCCTGACTTGGGACCCTAGAGAATTTAAGCATTACAAATGTAATTATAAGGGCCTCAATGAACATGGACAAAACTAATACATAAAGATTTAGACATGAAGCCTTTTTGCTACATTGTATATGTCAAAATTTTAAAGCAATAAATTTATACTTATTTGTATTTGTTATTATTTCAGCTTGAAACCAATCTTTGGCAATGGCTAATACAAGAAGAGGCAAGGCATACATGTATATGTACAATACATGATTATCTGTAGCAATTGGATTGTCTATTCACCCCTATAGTTCCACAACAACAATGAACCTCTAGACTACTACATGTATGATGTTATGAAGATATTTACATATACCTACATGTACATCTACATATATGATCAATTTTGAAGATTGTTTATGCCAGGTCTAATCATGTCGACTAGTACAACAAGTTTTGATTCAGCTTTCTGACAGGAATTGTTTATAAACTTGCCAGCAGTTACAACAAATGAATATTATTAATTGAGTTAAAAATTAAGCTCATTCGGACAGTGAAGTGATTTTGACGCGTATTGAAGTAGACGTTAAACATGTTAAACGTTTCAAATTGATATCAAATTATGTGTAAATGCAGCATTGATTTATTTAAGAAATTAAGAATATAGAAATATATAAAAAAATATTAAAAAAAGATGGACAAAATATTTGTATTTAATTTGTTGGAATTTTTGTCAAAAAGAGAGGCATTATATGTAGGTGTGTTGTTTTTGGCAAAAAACAATGTATTACAAAAATGTAGTTTGTGATTTTGTGATTAGGTATAGTTTATGGGAGGTCAATGATATTGGGTAAGCAGTTGTGTTAGCATAGGTATATCTCATTACCAGAATATTTAGCCCCACCCCCTTTGTCATGGTGTATTGACTCTGAAACTTAGTTTACATGTATTAGTTTTTGATTAGGTCAGGTCAGTTATTGGGGAACCACTAATGAACGGTCAATGATATTTGGTGTGCAGTTGTACATGTACATGTATAAACTTGTATCATTGCTAGGCCATTATAACAACATCAGCATTTATTGTAATATAACTTACAAGAAAATTACACCACTTGAGATAGTTTCAGCTATGATTTGATGATTGTGCATACAATGTAGGTGCACCAGCTGATGCAACTAAAACTGCTAATATGGCATATTTATACTCTAGAATATAGTTGAATTAAACCATACACCACTGCTGGACCCCATTACTGTTATTATTATTCTGATAAGAATATTCCTCCATGCAGCTTGTAACTATTAGCATGATTAGCAAAACCTACATGTATACTGCATAGTAAGCTTTAAAAGACTAGGAAATTACAAATGTAAAACAATAAAACTAAAGCAGCCTGATTTATGTACAAAACAATTATGAAAAATGGATATGATATACAGTAACAATTACCAAATTACTGGGCCCTCAATATGGACAGGCACAAACTCTCCCCTTACATGGGATAGTGTACAGTATGTGCATAATCGCAGATATTGAATATTAAAAAAATAATTGGAAATAACCTTTGAAAGTGGCAGGATTGGATAGTGAAAACTTTAGGGTACAAATATTATTCAATACTTGAGAAATAGCAGAGATAAATATTTTCACCAATTTTTCCACAATATTCGTCTTAACTTCTGCCAAGTTTGCCTCTGCTTTTTTACTTAACTGCCTACAGCGCCTTTGGTGCTTTGATTTAACTTTATATTGCCTCAACCAAATGTTCATGATGTTATGAAACTTATACACAATGCTTATTATTACGAAACACAGATCAAGATTGAAAATTTTTAGTGGAGTCACTTTCACCATTCTAGAGTTATGCCCCTTTACAAAAGAAAATGTGCTGAAATTTTCGTTTCCATTCTCTAACTTCAGTTGGACTCAACTAAATGTTATGAAACTTAATCACAATGCTTATAACAACAAAACTCATTCAAGCACAACTTCGGGTAGCGTCACTTTTACATTTCTTGAGTTATGTCCCTTTATAACCTTAAATGCAATCAGGGCATCATCTGTGTCCAATGGGCACATTCCCCATTTATTTACATCCTATATTAAGACTTTTCAAAACATAAACCAGCAATTAGTTGTCAAATAAAACAATCAGAATGAACAATTATAACTTCTAAGAACTATTTGATTTTGTTTTTAGATTGGGTTGATAGGTTTAGTGGAACATGAATGGATTGATACATTAGCAACTTTAGATCCAGAAGATGTCACATTTGAAGATTACATAGAAAGAGGGAATGAACTAACTAGATCATTAAAAGAACAGGTCATTTGATTTGCTTAGTATTTGTTAGAGTGCCAAGGATATATATAGCACATATTACTGTTTTATGTAAATAAAAATTATTTATCAGAAGGAGAAACATATGTGGTATACATTTGATTTGCTTAGTATTTGTTCCAATGATAAAGCAGCTATTACTGTATTATGTAAAAAAAAATATCATTTGTCAGAAGGACTTTCAAATGCAGAATTTATGACATTGTTTGGAAAAAATGGTTATTAATTGCAACATAACACTAGCCCCATCCTAAAATCATTACCCTAACTTATCATAACAGACTTCTTACCTAGTCCTAACCGTAGATGGTACTCTAACCCTAAATTCAAAGGGAAAGATGATTCAATGACAGAAGTTGTATGGAATAAATTTTGTGATAGCATTCATGAACTAATATAATGATACACAATTTATATTATGTTGTAAGGGTAGATGTAATAATAGCTCTTACACACATGAGAACACCCAATGACAGAAGTTGTTGTGTATAAATATCGGATCCCATACATGACCTAATGATACACAATTTATATTTTGTTGTAGGGAGTAGATGTCATTATAGCTTTAACACACATGAGAACACCTAATGACAGAAGATTAGCAGAGAATGTAGACGACATAGATTTGATTCTAGGAGGACATGATCATGATTATAGTCTAGAAGTGGTATATATATTTAAGATTTGTATTATAAAACTAGATCAAAAATGGAAATAAATATTAAAGTTAGCATGAAACAAGAAATTGGCACACAACCCACTTCTTAAAATTAAATGTCCCCTCATACCTTCACTCATTGATTTTAATAGAATTTATACTCTAATTGATGTGAATTAATTATTTTAACCAGATATGCATACATATATATATTATTAAATTTTGTAATGAACTATTTTTGTGTATTTTTGATTTTCAGTTCATTGATGTACAAATTAATGAAAGTAGTATTAAACAGTAATTTAACATAATACTAATGGTTTTGCCTGGATATATATTTAAAACACTCTTGTCTCTTTATTTATAGGTAAATGGTAAGAATATCGTCAAAAGTGGAACAGATTTTCGTAATCTCAGTAAAATAACATTAACTTTTACCTCTAGTGGTTTGAAAGTAGATGTAGAAAGAGTAGATTTGGATTCCAATATACCAGAAGATCCACAGATACAGAAGATTGTTGCACATTTGAATGGTTGGTATACACTTTCCTATCTTCCGTAACATGCTTGTCAAGCCTGTGATAAAAGTCGTGGAAGCAAGACATAGGCGATCCTATATTGTCATTAGCAATGTTATCATTTAGGTTAAGTCTGTTCAGTGATCTCCCCAGGCCGTTTTAGCACAGCGCTTTTCAGCGCTATTGCAATTCCCCGCTGTCCTATTGCACTGACCGCAGCGCTATCCAACGCAACCGCGTTGCTATATTTTTTTCCGTATTTTTCAATTTTTTTCAAATTTCCCGCTTATTTTTCACTTCGGATCACGTGATCGACTGGTTTACGATTTTTGAATGAATTATTTCTGTTGTATTAAAGTAACTTCACGGGACCAATCTAATAAATTTTACAAAAATGGCGTTTTTGGAAGATCAAAATAAACAAACATTTCAACATTGACATCGATTTTTTTAATTTAAAGAAAATATAGAGGCATATATGAATGAAATGTGATGAAATGAATTGACCGCATTTCCCATCGTCACTCACAAACTTGTTTTACGAACTTTGAACAAACGATGATTATAAAAACGATCAAACTGTTACACAGGGGTTTGTTACAAATTATTTGCCGGGTTTACTATCCATACGAACCCCGAAAATGATCAAGTCTTTTAAATATTAATTATCCCCTATTCGAACTTATAATTTAGTCAGAAATTTTTCCATTTGATAACAATTTGAGAGGATATGATTAGCAAAACAAACCCCAAGCTGATACGACTTCAGAAATTTTACTTTCTTGATGTCTGGATGAGGCCATTTAAATATTATAAAACGTTTAGGTCATAAAAATGAGAAATCTTTATGCTAAAAAATGTCAATTCCTGTCAAACGTCGTAAGGTAAACAGTACACTGCTACAGTTTGTTACAAAACCAAACAGAAGCTGACAATGACTTTATTGTTGGTCCTACATGTTCTGCAACATTACCTGATGGTGCTAAGAAATCTTGGCACAGGCAGTCTGGTGTAGATCCATCATAGAAAAAGACTCTTCCTTCAGTTTTATACATAGATAGTATGAGGATTTAATATATGAATTTACAATGGAGAAAAAAAGACTTCAGACTTCTATATCCAGACAATAACATTAACAAACAAAGCATCATTAAGGGATACACTGTAACTTCCATGAGCATGACAAGGACATCATAACAAGAGGAAACATCAACAGCATGATATAATAAAAACACATAACAAATCAATTACAAACAAACTGCGCGCCGCGATAAAGTTACTGAGAATTGTCGAAAATTACGTGCTTACCACAGCGCTATCCAAAAATCCTGGGGAGAACACTGCTGTTGAAAAAGTTCAACATTTTTCAATGACTTTGTCAAAGACAATAGCTTTAAGCCTCGGTCACACCTTACCGGATAGCTCGAATAGACGCCTAACGGATAACTTTTTTTCAATCCGTTCATGTCCGTTAGACGTCCGTTCTTATCCGTTAGATGTCCATTCATATCCGTTGCATGTCCGTTAAGTGCACGTTTTATCCGTCAACGTCCATTCTGTCCGGTGGAAAATTTTTAGCATGTTCAAAACTTTGAACGGATGTCCAATGGATAAAATGTCCGTTGAACGTCAGTTAGGCGTCCATTTTGTACGGTACTCGTCCGTTTCGTTTCCGTTTTGTATCCCTTACGTGTCCGTTATACATCCGTTGGAGGTCTGGAAGATAAATTCACCAACGGACTTCTACCGTAAGTTTAACGGATAAAACGGATGTTGAACGGATCTGAAACGGAGAAATGCCAATTGAAAATTTCGCGTCAGAAATGCCAATTATTGGTATGTCAGTTTTCTTAAGGTTCATGAATTCTTATTATTCATAATCGATCTTAGAGTATAGGCACGTCTTCACAATCAAGCAGTTCTTATTCAGGCCATAACACTGTCCTTTGGGGGAATTTTGAAGAACAAACCAAAACCAGTTACACAGAAACATTTTGAATATTTATGCGATTTACATGTATTATTATTGTCTCCTTTGATTTTCCGTATATCATGTTCATCCATTTTATCCGGTACGCTTCCGTTAGGTGTCCGTTTTATGCGGTATTCGTTTGTTGAATGTACGTTCGACATCCGTTCTGTCCGGTACCTGTCCGTTTCTCGTACGTTGCATATCTGGTGTGTGTCCGTTATGCATCCGTTACACGTCCGTTTTATTCGGTCAGTACATCAACGGGCTCCCAACGGATAACAATTTTGTCAACGGACAACTTTTATTTTCATCCATTAGGCGTCCGTTCGTGCTATCCAGGAGGTGTGACCGAGGCTTTACAAAATACAAAAGACTGAATCCATAGCAAAGCTTTGATCATTTTTTTCTTCATAGCCGGGTATTAGTATTTTTCTGATAAACTTACTTCACTTTTTTGCGATTTTCATTCTTAGATAAAGTCTGGGTTAAAGTGTTTTCAGCCATCTTTAACTTTGATAAACCTTCATTTTGCAGAATACTTTACAATATTTTTTTTGAGTATTGCACATGTTTTTGATTTGATTTTTGTAGCAATAATTGTTATATTAAAAGTTTTTAAAAATTTTGTTTTTTTTGTTTTCAGAAGAGATAAGTGAGAAAATGGATGAACATTTAGGTTTTACACATGTAGACATGGATGGAAGATTTAAAATCATCAGAAAAATGGAGACAAATTTAGGTAGGAACACTGTATGAGTGACCATTGATTTTACTTTGAATATTTTTAAATACATTTACAGATGCAACACATTTTTGTACAATGTAGAAAGTTTCAAGTTGTCCTGAATTTCATCAACCATTTTGTAGGACTTGAATCTTATGAATTCCATTCAATTAGAAAAGACTGTTAAATGCAAAA
Source organism: Mytilus galloprovincialis (assembly GCF_965363235.1). Classification (NCBI taxonomy): domain Eukaryota; kingdom Metazoa; phylum Mollusca; class Bivalvia; order Mytilida; family Mytilidae; genus Mytilus; species Mytilus galloprovincialis. Next base: position 33,961,602 of record NC_134843.1, on the reverse strand, counting down.
TAAAAAACTAATGAAGACATATTTCATTGCATACATTAATCCTTTGAGGCTACTTTCCTTTTTAAATTGGAACTCATATTCTTTTTTTTACATATAAAACACCTCTTAAATATGTGTTGAAAATTTATGAAATCACATTAGATTAAAAACACATTATCATTATTAAAACTGTTAAGTTATAAAATTTGTGAGATTTTTATTAATGCAGGTGAGTATCGCAATACTAAGGACTAGCATTCTGTTAACTGAAACATAAACCTCTATGCAGAAATCTATGCAGATTTTTCAAAATATTAATGAATATACTTGCATTTTTGTCCATTCTTGAATAATAACAACAATAAATGCACATAATCATATCTGAATTAACAGTACTTTATTCGTGAAAAAAGTACATTATTAAAATAGAAAGTAGTAAATGATAAGGCCAAAAAAAAAAATAGGTGTGTTTCCTGTTGCATGCCCCAAAAAATTAGGGTCGGTAGGTAGGTATTTTTTTTTATTTTTTTTTTTTTTACTGGCCTGCTTCGGTTGTTTTTTGTGTATTTTTATAATCAGTTTGTTATTCTTTCAGGTTATTTTCATCAGTTCATTGTATAAAGTATACAAGATATGAATAGTCCATGTTCAAAAGTTGCAGAAGACTTGGCCAGGACTTCCAGCTTATAAAATTTTCAAACTTTTCAGAACTGATATGCCATCTGTACGGGTCAGGCTATAGTCTTACACAGAAAGCCCATCAAAGTCTGTCTCAGCAAAGACCTGTTTTATAATCAGTTTCTTTCAGACAATTTAGTTCACAGAACTGATGCCAGCTTTTCTACAAATACCAAATATTAATAACATGATAGAGGGATGGGTGAAAATCTTTGAAATTTTGATTATATACTAGCTGTTTAAAAGAAAATCAATTACAAATTGAGTTTTGGGGCTATGGTTGAGCAAATATCAGATATTAGAATTAAATTTAATCCTAAATTGAACGTTTGGCTTCCCTCTTGTATTAGAAAAGACTGTCAGAAGTAAATGCCAAAACATTGTAAACTTGTTATACTGTCAATTTTATTCCTATAAAATTCTGAACAAATTATAAACATCGAAACAACCGAAACAAACACTTTGACTGATGGCCATAGCAGAAGCCATGCCGTTGTTTGACTTCAATCTGTATCACACAAATGCTTACTGTATTAAAATTTTTTATTTGAAATCAAACGTTTAAAAGATGCCATTCAAAGGCTATACTAAACAAAAACCGTTTCCGGAAAAAAACGAAAAAAATCCGGATTTTTTTTTTTTTTTTTTTTCCTGGAAAAAAAAGTTAGGGTCGGCGCCAAAAAATTAGGGTCGGTCGGGCGACCGGAAACACACCTATTTTTTTTTTTGGCCTAATATAATAGTAGATTTAATTACAAATTTAAATGTTTTACCTACATTTTTTCCAGGGAATTTTGTAACAGATATAATGTTAGAAATATCAAAAGCAGACTGTGCCTTATTGAACTCAGGGACGTTTAGATCTGACAGAATCCATCCAAAAGGACAATTTAAGCTGAGAGATTTATTGACCATTTTACCTCTTGTAGACAATTTAATTGTTATTGAATGTACAGGTATGGTAAACATAATTTATGACTAAAATCTTTTAATTTGATTGGAATTTAATTCTTAGAATTATAGGAAATAATGATCTGCAATAGGATCAGAAATTATAGAATTATGCATTGTTTCAAAGAAATTGTAGAAATTTGAATTTGATGTGGTGTGGTTGCCAACGAGACACTCTTCACAAGAGATCAGATGACAAAGAAATTAACAGCAATAGATTCACTGTACAGCTTTCAACTATGAGCAAAACCCATACCACACAGTCAGGTATAAAAGGCAGAGAAATAACAAATGTAAAACAATTCAATTGAGAACATGTAAACAATATAAATTTTGATAAAACAAATTTTCTTAACAAATCATTGACACTTTTTACTGTTGAATTATATTTTCTTTTAAATGTCTTAATTATTTTTTTCATTGGTTTGTTGTCTCATTAATCTGTATACCAAATGTCCTTTTATTAATTAACTATTATTGACAATCGTCAGGAAACATACATGTAGTGCTGAAAATGATTAAAATGCATAAGTCATATTTCTTCAAATCAAATATACTTAAAATAGGGTCATTTTGGGGCCCTTTTTTAGCATGTTGTTTGGTTTGAACCAAGACTCAGTGTTCAAGTCTGTAATTGTTTAAATTTTACACATAGTGACTTAGGTAGAGAGTTGTCTCATTGAAACTCATACAAAATCTTCTTATATCTAATTATAGGTGCTGAGGTGGTGGAAGCTTTAGAAAATGGTGTATCAAAATATCCAGCCTTGGAAGGTAGATTTCCTCAAGTGGCAGGAATAAATTATGGTTTTGATCCAACAAAGCCTCCAGGGGAGAGAGTTGATCCAGAGCTGGTACAAATCCAAGATCAATATATCCACATGAATAAGGTAAGAAAAGTCATTAAAATATTTTTGTTTTTCTTTGGTGGTTTACAATTTGTATTATGCCCGAGCCCTAGTGGAGGGGGCATTACGTTTTACCCTTGTCCGTCTGTACATCTGTGCATACGTCTGAAAGTCCAAAAATTGGTTTTTTTTGTTCTCAACCAAATGTTATGAAACTTATACACAATGCTTATATAACCACAAAACACTAACCAAGTTTTAATTTGGGAAGCGTCACATTACTGTTCTTGAGTTATGTCCATATATAATGTTGTATGTAAGCAGGGGCATGATCCGTGGCCCATGTACACATTTCCCATTTATATTTATTTAAGTAAGAAGAACAATTATTTTACTTTCACTGTCAGTTTCAAATCCTTTTGATCAAATTTTTATTAAAAATATGATAAGCCATCAAATGGCTGTAATCTTTAACAGAGCAATTTTTTTGAAAATGTTAATGAAAACCAAATACCTTGTTACATACATGTAGACTGAAACAGGAATTTTGTTGAGTTAAGTTGAATAGTAATACATTATTCATCAGAATTTCATTTTATGAACTATATTTAAAGAGGTAAAAGACTTTAAACATAAAATGTAAAAGAAGTAGGTCCAGTAAGGGCCGATTTTGGCCCAAATTTTAAGTTCATCTGATAAAAGATTATGGACACTTTTTAAACACTTTATTGTCTACTTCAGTCGATTCAATTGGTTCATGTGAAAGATTTGAACTGATTATGCCATTTCAGACACTCAAATTCAACCTTAAATATGAAAAATCTATCAAATGTGCCACAATATGTCACTTTTTAAATTATTTTTTGTCAAAATGAAAGTGGCCACATCCGTGTTCACTCTCAACCTTTATATATGTTATGTATTATCATCAAATACAACTTAGATTTGAATATTAAGAATGAACACAAAATTTTAATGCGGCCACTTCCATTCAAGACAAAAACAGTCTAATATTTAACTCCAATGCTAAAATTGTGAAGATTTCAGTAATTTAGCATGAGTTAATAATGTTAGTACTCGATATGTGTGCATTATATTGTCAAAAATAACCCATTTTTATGTAGTAGAAGTATTCTTTTTTCCAATAAGTAGCTTAAAGTTTACATTTTAACAATTTTGTAAAACTGCTATATTTTTGGGCCAAAACAGTGTCTTACTGGACCTACTCCATTTTTTTATGCTCAAAATGTCATATTATGTTTATTTTTAAAATATTCATCTGATGGATATTTTTACATCTAAAAAATTGAGGTGACTTCATGAAGGAACAGATACCTTGATACTGTTTATTTTTAATTGATACCTTTGGAGATAAATTTTCAATTTAAAAATTGTGTAATTGTTCTAAGAATAAAGTTTCAATCCCATTAAGAAAGCTGTCTTATGAAGGTTTGCGGTTCTATTCAGGTCCTCTTGGTTTTATTTATTTTACACAATTACAAAGGAATGTGAACCAACGTCTGGTGCATCTAGTACGGTAGAGTCCCTGAAATTGATACTAGGGTATGCAGGGTCTTTATGATAAAGCACATAATATGTAGAAAGTCTTATAACAATTATTTAATGTTTTCCTTTTTAAACCTTTATGTTTCAAGTGTACAAGTTGAATGTAATTCAGATGGTGTCTATTGCACTAAAATAGAGTTTCTATTTTTAGAAATACCTACTGTGTACAAAAGAATACATAGCAGATGGGAAGGATGGATATGAGGTGTTCAAAAACTGTCCTGTAGCTGTAAGTAATCAGAACAATATTTACTGAAGGTGGTACATAACACTACAGGGAGATAACTCTGTAAAAATCAGCTGAAAGTTTTAATCATGTTCTATTGTTAAGGAAACATTAAGCTTTAATTTCAATGATAAAAATTAGTGTTTGTTAAACTTCTATACATCCAATGTAATTTTTCAGATAAAGTGTGAGGTTCAAGTTTTTCGAAACTTTCATATTTTTGTCAAAAGGTTAAAGGTAATATGTGTCAAAATCTCATGAAAATTAAGCAAGCCAAATTTATTTTAGTCAAGGTGTTTGGTACCACCTTAATGGTTTCTTCTGTGGGAAATGTTAGGAAACCACATTATTTGTTCTGGGTTTTAGGAGAGAAAGCAGAAATTGGAAATAACTTTAGAAAGAAGAGGTGGTGGGATATAAAAAAGTGTTAAAAATACAATATTGTAGATTACATTAAAAAAAATACAATTTTAAATATATTTATACTGAGTGTGATGAATTCAAATAACAATACAATTTGGTTTTTTTTTATACCCCCGCTTTAAAAACCGCTTTAAAAAAGGGGGGGTATACTGTTTTACCTCTGTCTGTCAGTCCGTCCGTCAGTCAGTCCGTCCCATGAAACTTTCGTCACATTTTTCTCAGGAACTACACATCCACCCTTTCTGTAATTTGGTATCAACATTTATATATGTCAGCCATACCGTGTGATGCGTTTTCAGATTCATCACTTGACAACTTCCTGGTTACCGAAAAAACTTGTATGATTTTACACATGATATCCAAGTTGAAAATTTTCGTCACATTTTTCTCAGGAACTACAATACAAGGATTTCTGAAATTTGGTTTCAGGATTTGTATAAGTCAGCTATACCGTGTGTTGCGTTTTCAGATTCATCACTCGACAACTTCCTGTTTACCGAACACTTGTATGATTTTACACATGATAGCCAACTTGAAAATTTTCGTCACATTTTTCTCAGGAACTACAATACAAGGATTTCTGAAATTTGGTTTCAGGATTTATATAAGTCAGCTATACCGTGTGATGCGTTTTCAGATTCATCACTCGACAACTTCCTGTTTACCGAACACTTGCATATTTTTACACTATTAATATTATCCACTTGCGGCGGGGGTATCATCAGTGAGCAGTAGCTCGCAGTTTCACTTGTTTTTTTTTTTTTCCCTCCAGATTGACTCAGAAAAGCTAATGACATTGAGTACAGCCGTAAGAAACCACTTTGAGTCTGTACAAATTTTGCAAGGTGCTAAAAAATGTAAATCTGGACATAGACAGAGCTTGATCAGTCTTGTAAGGTAACTTACTTTCATGATTTTTAACTTCCACAAAGGTTATGCTTAAGTTTAACAAACTGCTAGACCATAAATTGGTTAAACCAGAGTTGATTTTAGCATATATATATAATAGAAAAACAAAGGATATGGTTTATCCATCCATGACACAAAACCTGTACAAAGTTTGGCATTACCATAGTTCTAGTGTTTTTGAACTCACTTTATAATGATGTTTATTGCTTATTGTAGAAGGAAAACTGATGACCTGTAGAGGTTAAGATGTCAAGATTAACAAAATTTTTGAATCAGATGCATTAGGTTAAATCAACACTACAAGGCAAATTAAGGTGGCCATTTTTCAATGAAATGATAGGAAAAATAGAGGTGTTGGCATATTTGTATCAGAATATAAAAAAAATGTCTGTCACACTTGGTCCGAAACTGTAATATAAAAGCTGAAAAGCTGAAACATGGCTTCAAAGAATAAGCAAATAAAAAATATAGGTCATCGATAAGGAAAACAAAATTTAGCCTTAAAACCCAAAATTTTGGTGGGAAAAAGGTAAAATTGGATGGAATGTCATTTTGAGCTTTCACAGATACACAGAATAACGATAATAATTTATTATTGACAAAAATACATTGATTTAACATTTTTGATCAATCAAAATATTAAAAAGAATAATAGTGAATTTACAACACAAACTTTTTGTGTGCATGGTAATTCATGTGTGAAATTAATTGCAGTCGAATAGTTCCTATCCCCCTTAAACACACTTAAAAAATTATCTTAATTGTTAATTAAGAAGAGTAAATCATTATTCAGATAAGAAAAAAAGTGTCTAGATTTACTGAAAATATTTTTGACTTAAAGAGAATTAATTTTTGAATTGTGAATGATTTTTTCCCCCCAGTATTCTGTATATTCTAAGATTTCAGAATATATATATCATAAACTTATGTAGCTTTTACTGAAATCACTTATAATTTATATGTACATCTTGTGTATTACAGAAGAGAAAGTTTGGTGAAACAAGCTAGTTTAGAATGGCATATACCACATCAGCTTGTAAGACAGATGAGTGTTCATGATGTAGAATGTGAGAAAAGTCACCTTTGTCCGAAAGTTGAAGGTCGTATCTTCTTGTATGATGATCAGGTATGGAATTGGATTATATTAATTACATTTAGAAAATTATTTTATTGCCTACCATTTTATTTTCCACACCATATCACATATATCTTTGTTCATTTTGATTCTTGATACCTTTAGTTTGAATTAGATATTATTTTCTTTAAGTTATCTTAGTAAAATTAAAATTTTCTTATTAGAAAATTATAGGAATATTAAGCTATATCTATATAATTATACCAATTCTAAACCTACCATCGTAATCTGTTTTTATTAGTTATGAAATGAAGCTTATGAACATTGAACAAGGTTTAAAATCAATGTTATGAAGTACAAAAATGTAGCTACTATTCTGATTCTGCAGCTGTTGAATAATTGCAAATCTAAATTTGCTGTAATGAACGGGGTGACTGATGCAATGAATGGGGTAGATGATGGTGGTAAGTTTTAGCATGGGAATGAGGTGTCTAGTTATAAATGTATGTGCTTATTATATCCTATCCAAGATAATATGTCAACCTTTTAATCCTATGTGTTGTGTCTTAATTTCAATGTGTTGTGCCATTTGTTCCTATGACTTGTGCCTTTGTTCCTGTATGTTGTGCCCTTTGTTCCTATGTGTTGTGCCTTTTATACCTTTATGTTGTGCCCTTTGTTCCTATGTGTTGTGCCTTTTATACCTTTATGTTGTGCCCTTTGTTCCTATGTGTTGTGCCTTTTATACCTTTATGTTGTGCCCTTTGTTCCTATGTGTTGTGCCTTTTATACCTTTATGTTGTGCCTTTTACTGCTAATATGTTGTGCCTTTTAGATCTCTGTTTTGTGCCTTTTATTCTTTCAGCGTGTTGTATCCCTTAATATAGGGATGTTGTAAACTTTTGAGGTACATTTCCATATAAATAAAAATCTTTATCTATTACTTGTCATTGTGCATTCTGGAACAAAACTTCAACCTTCAGATATAAAAGGTTTTTGCAGACATGTAAAAAAGAATGGTGAGGCAACGGTTTCTTAATTTGTTGGTTTACGGATTTTCTCCATGAATAAGTGGGGTCGGTCGGTCGGAAAAAAAAAGAAAAAAAATATCTTTCAATACAGAAAAATATGCAAAATAAATTTATATTTCACCTTTCTAACAAAATGTTTGATATGCTATTTTCTCATCATTTCTTAAATTTTAGTTCGATGAAACATTATTGCTCAGCTGTCATAAACATCGCATGACTGTCTAGAATAATTTCCCGTAAAAAAGGGGGTGTGTGCACTGACAAAGACGAAATCAAATAGTCATTTTATAAACAAGAAAAAACAGATTCGCGTAGCTCTATTCCAGAAAACATGGTGAATAATGATCTTCAAGCACGAAAACTGATAAAGAAAAAAAATGTAAAAACGTCGTACAAAAATAAATTTCAACACACGTGTCAAAAACGTAATAGACTCGTCCAATGAAAAAACGAGAATTTCGGGTTAATCTGTTGTCATGCATTCATTATTTTATCCAAATGGACGATATTTTTTTTTTTATCTATGAAACAATAAAATTCAAAATGATTTGTTAATATTCAGTTCTTTAACTTGATGTCTTCAACCTGTCCACATTTGGACAAGTCTATTTCTATGAGATGATGCATCTTACGGACTGATGACAAATAAGAGTAACAAACTTATTGTGTAATAGGTTTTAAACACAGGTTTCGTTCCGCAAAATTATTTGCGCAAACAACATTTCAAGGTCAGTTATAATTGATTTGTCTATTTTTAGAAACGTAAACTAGAAGTTTTATTTTTTTCACAACAGAAAGTGTTATCCATTTTGTTAATGATTAATGCATTTCATTTCATAAAAAAAAAATATTTTAATTATTTTCCAGGGATAATGCATTTGTTAGGGTCGGCGGGAATAAAAATGCATTAAAAGTCAATTTTATTTTTATTCTGGAAATCGGCAAAATCAGGTTGGCGGATCCGTAAACCAACAAATTAAAAAATCCTGACCTAATGACATTTTGCATAAGATTTCTAAAATTGACATGGTTATTAGTTCACCCTTAGCTTCATTTGATCCTTTTTTTTAATTCAAAGGATTCCATCATTCAAAACTTAAGCATAATTTGATTTGTCAGAAAAATCTTAAGTTTGAACTAATTTGGGGGAGATGGACTTCATCTTGTACCTTCACATATTTTAAAGCCATAAACCGAGGAACAGATAACAGAAAACCAGAGAAAACCTCTCTTTTTGTTTGAAAGTTGTGCTTTTGAGAGTGCCAGGATTAGAAACATGAAATTTTAACCTCAAGCAATCTACATAGTACAAAACTGATCTTGAATATGTAGACATGTTATGAACACATTTTCTTGAATATTTCAAGACTTCATTTTAAAATTGACTTGGAAATGAGAAGGTAGATTTTAATGTAAAATCAGTCTAATAGTCTTATGTTTTTTTCTTATTGTTTGCCCTTAACAGTTTCTTTTGTAATCGTTAGATGTCAAAAGTATAGTTTAAATTATGTTTTTATATAGGATGTATAAATATATATTTCATGATATTATCTACTAACAAAAAGAATATATATCTGTTTTGCACATGCACCCTCTAGATTTATGACACAAAATATATATGAAAACTAATTTGAATACTTTATTTCTTAAAAAGATTTATGAACATAGTGAAAGATGTGAAAGTGGTTGAAGGTGCATGTGTAAGTGATAAATTTGTCCTGGTAAAATATGTCTGGGTGGACAAATATTACTGGTATAAAAAGTCCATGGTTACAGAATTTACTAGTATATTTAGTCTGATGTTAGTAATCTGTCCCCAGACTTATTTTCCTAGGAAATCATGTCCTATAAAATCCTATAATAAATTCAATTACATATAAACAATAGAAATTTAAATTTTGTTTTAATATTGTGAGTTGCATGTTTATATTTTTGATAAAATTATTGTCCCCAGATTAATTTTCCTAGGAAATCATGTCCATGTCCTTAATATTCCTAGATAAAAACATCCTTGTCCTTAATTTTAAAAGATGCATATCTATACTATTAAACGAGAAGACCTCATTTTGGGTGTCGCTTCTCTTCTTTCCACAATAAATTAATCAACACGCCTCTGTGTCCTATAGGTACATTGCATAGTCGCATTTGTCATCCATTCATATGATTATTCAGATTGAGTTATTTTGGGAGAAAAACGAGAAAAAAGGCTTTCGGATAATGTCCCGTCATTGGACGAAATTTTAAGTCAGATTAGACTTCCGGTTTGCGTTTTTCTGTATACTTTGAACAAACATATACAAAGAATAAAGTGTATTTTCAGAATTCTATGTGCTATCATTTTCAAGTTTACTATCTACGGCGGTCACAGAGTTTATTAAATAGAGAGAGTCTGTATACCATATCAATGACCACCATGGATCGATTAGTAAACTTAGAATTTACTATCTACGGCGGTCACAGAGTTTCAAGATTAAATAGAGAGAGTCTGTATACTCACGTGTGTATACTTTACCAATGACCACCATGAATCGATTAGTAAACTTAGAATTGAAAGTAAATACACTATATTTATATAGTTACTGTAATGAATGTTCATAATATACAGATAAGCGCTAAAAATATTCATGTGAACTTTTGATACCTTTTCTAAAATTCTCCAGTCATTAAATCTTTTACAAAATTCATTGATTACAAAAGAAAAAGAAGATGTGGTATGATTGCCATGTTGAGACAACTCTAGATAAGCGCTAAAAATATTCATGTGAACTTTTGATACCTTTTCTAAAATTCTCCAGTCATTAAATCTTTTCATTGATTACAAAAAAAAAGAAGATGTGGTATGATTGCCATGTTGAGACAACTCTCCACAAGAGACCAATATGACACAGAAATTAACAACTATAGGTCACCGTACGACCTTCAACAACGAGCAAAGCCCATACCCCATACTCAGCTTTAAAAGGCCCCGAACTGACAATGTAAAACAATTCAAACCAGAAAACTAGCGGCCTCATTTATGCACAAAAAATGAACGAAAAACGAATATGTAACACATAAACAAACGACAACCACTGAATAACAGGCTCCTTACTTAAATGTTCATAACATACTAAATGTATGTTCATATTGAAATTGATAGAAAACCAAAAATTGGGAATTTTGGAAATAATGACCTATGACTTATGATACTTTTGCTGAAATTCTCCAGTCATTCAATATTTTACAAAATTCTTCCAAAAACACTTTACATACTTTAAACTACGCTCTGAATGACCGCGATTTCGCGGGTGTGTTCTAGTATATATTATGTTTTAATATTTTTAAAGATTTGTGTATCAATTTTTTTTTAATAAATTGTATGTCCCTAGACAAATTTTCCCAGGAAATCATGTCCATGTCATTAAAATTCCTAGGTAAAAATGTCCATGTCCTTTATTTAAAAGGGAAATCTAACTGTTATATTGGTGTGTATCAATATATTAGTTAAATATATGTCCCCAGATTAATTTTCGAAGGATATCATGTCCATGTCATAAACATATCAAGGTTATAACGTATACGTACATGTCCTTTATTTTAATAGGAAAAAATAATGAAACTTTCCAATCTTAACTAAGATTATTTTAATTTTTTTTTTTTTTCATTTTGAATGATTTTTTTAATATAAGAAAAACTAATAGAAAAACAAGTCTTGAGACAAATTTTCCCAGGAAAATAAGTGCAAGACATATTTTACTAGCTATGGACTTCTTTTCCTAGGAATATTTGTCCTAGGACTTCTTTTCCTAGTAAAATCATGGAAATGGACTTGATTAACTAGGAAAAAATGTCTGGTTTACTGTTACACATGCAAAGAAACAAACTGAAATGTTAAGAAATTTTAATACGATACAGAGGATTGTTTCCTGCATGAAATTCCCACAAAAATGTTCTGCATCATCAGCTTGTATTGCATCTGTATCATGTGACCACACCAATTATTCAAAATGGTCTTCATGAGAATTTCTTAAATTTGAAATCTGTTTCATGGATAATTTTGAAAACATTTATTACAGACTGTGAACCACATGGACATGAATATAATTTAGATATATATAAAATAAAATGAAATCACTCAAAAATGTATTTCATACAAAAATTGAACAATAATTATAACACCTGTGTAGCAAATTATTTGTAAAGTGGAAATTTATTGTTAGTTATTGTTTTAGGGAAAAGATTTCTACTGTGTATCAGTTATAAAAATTATGTATTTCAGAAAATGGTGGTAATTTAAAGAATACATTTCAGAAAAGGGAGACAATTATAATTTTACATTTCAGAAAAAAGAGATAATTATAATAAATTCTAATATGACATGCTTCTTTTGCATGGAAAATAAACCCATGCTCTAAATCAAATAATTTTTGTTTGCACATGTGTATATTGACTATTGCAGAATAATGAATTTTATCAAATTGGCATGTAATATATTTCATTATCTTAAAACATTTCTAAACTCTTTAAAGATGCACACATTGTTAATAATTCATTTATTATGACTGTAATGTGTTGCATTTGGAAATTGACATTACCTACATATGACAGTCGTTCATGCTGGCTGTTCAAAACTCCTCCCCTCTGTGCCAGTTGTTTACTTCTTTACAAACAAAAAAGGGAGGTTCATGGAAGAGCCTACACAATGGCTCTACATGCCCTTATACACATTGGACATAAAAAAATACCTTAATTGTCCTTATCGGAATCGAAATAATTGATGCAAGCTATACTTTATTGTAGTTTTAACATGGGTAGGCATTATATTTGTGTTATTTTAGCCCTCACTATTGCTCGAGGCAAAAATAGTCAAAATATAATGCCTACCAATGCTAAAACTACAATAAAGTATAGCTTGCATCAATTATTTCTTAAACGTTTCAGGAAAGGGAGATAATTACAATTGTACATTTCAGAAAAGGGAGATAATTATGATTGTTCATTCCATAAAAAGGGAGATAATTATAATTATACATAACAGAAAAGGGAGATAATTATGATTGTACATTGCAGAAAAGGGAGAAAATTATAATTGTACATTTCAGAAAAAGGGAGATAACTATGAGTTTTTATTTCAGAAAAGAGAGATAATGAAGATGACGAAAGTTGAAATTCCAATGAGTTTTAGTGATGAAATAATCCCAGAGGAAGAGGAAGAAGATGCCAAACAGAAAGATGATGGTGGGGAAGGAAGTAGACTTAAAGTCAAGCAAAAGCTAGAATATGTTGACATACACACACTCTGATCATGTCTGTGTATTTAAAAATATCAAATCTGTGCTTAATCCAAAGGCATTAACAATATTTTCAACTGATGATAGGGTTTGCCATTTGTGAAAAAGACTTTGAAAAAAATGCATAATATTGATAAATACATTCCAGTTTGATTTTTCATAAGTTCTAATTGTACTCAGTAAATTGAAGTTTTATTCATCAATTTTTAAATAATAATGTATACTCAAAAAAAAAAAAAACATGCATTTCCTTTTCCGTTTTTTAATATTTCATATTCTAAAAATCAAAAAAATAATCTCCCTTTTTCAAGATTTATCAAGTCTGTAAGTCTTGCATAGTAAAAAGAATATTTTTTTTTAAATTACTAAACTTAAATGTATAAAAACAAATATACATCATAATTAGGATCAATAATTGCATACATCATTATGCATTGCATTTTTTATCATGTTTATCAATGATAGTGATGGTGGTAAAAATATATATTTATTTGTGACATCGAATGGTCTTCCTGTGTTTGATTTTCTTTATATGTTTCTTAACCCTGCAGCATTGTGCCATATGCTATATTTGACTCTTTACTTATTTTCTGTTTAAGTGTTGTTTGCAATGTTTCGAAAAGTTGTTAAGTATTGTTTAAAATGTTTCGAAAAGTTGTTAAGTATAAGATAAAATGACACCACATTTCTTGTCCTACAAAAGTTTCAGTAGTGCTTTGTTTTACTTGTTATTAACATTTTAACTGATTTTAATAATGGGCTAGTATTTTTATAAGACTGCCAACAAATGATGGGTGATGGTCCCTATCGTTTAGGAATTATGGGCCAAAAAAAGACTCAAAACATGTCTTTTTCTAATCTCAGGACAATATCATTTGTATCAGTATTTTGATTGCTCTGAAATTGTATCACAAGGTTCAATACCAAGTAGAAGGTTTTGATTCATTTTGGGGGGTAATTGTCCAAGCCATTTAGGAATTAGGAACTTAAAGGTCTAAAACAAGCATTTTTTTCTAGTTTCTAGATCATAACTTGTGTGTAAGTGTATTGAAGTCTCTTAATCGTACCACATTTTACGAAAAGACAATTTTCTTAAGTGTTTTTTTTTTGAAAAAGGAGATAGGGGATTTTTTGAGGGGATAATAAAAAAAATTGGGAGGGGGGAATTTTCTTTCCTCAATATTAAAGAAATGAAAAAGTTTCCAGGAAAAATTGGGGGTCACAATTTATTTTGCTAATTTTTTGTATATAGGCTGAAAACAGATTTAATAAGTATTGTGCAACAGCACAGTGTATTGGCCAAAAGCAAGAAATCTTAAATTGAATATAAATCCAAATCATAAAAATAATTTCAAGTTCTTTGACTTCATTTATATTGTGTCAAAAACCTTTAATGTGTCAAATATTAAATAACAATCCAAATTCAGGCTGGTATCAAGCTTGAATATTGTGTCCATTTTCGCCCAAACTATTCAGGGTTGAACCTCTTCGGTTGTATTCAGCTGTGCATTGCGAAACAGTTTCTTGAATTTTTAAAAAAAGCTACCGGTAATGACTGGTAAAAGATGATTTTAGTATTGCACTGTAACTCTTTCTTTTAACTGTTATTTAAAGTTTAAAGTTTTGAGAAGAAAAATTACAGTTATCAGCTGTTTGGAAATTATTCAAATTTCTTCTTCCAATAACAGATCAACCAACTTGTTGAACTTTAAGGGAAGTTCAGAATCTGGTATATTTTTAGAAGTACAATTAATTTATATGAGACACTAGTGCAAACAAATAGTTTTTCACCAATTGGCTGATTAAGAGCTTTTTATTTATGGGATATGACCTTGCATATTACAGAAAATTTTCATTTATCAAATAACTCTGTAATTGTCCACTGATACTGCCTAAATATCAAGAGTCTTTGCCAATCAGAGTCACTGCCCTGTATTAAAAATATGTCACAATTTTCCATATCAGAGTCAAAAGATGTAATGCTTTCACTCATCATAATTATACAGTTTAACTTTTTCAAATTTCTAATTTTTTCAATTAAAAGATTTTTTGTTACAATACTTATTTGTAGGGTGAACATTTACATCCATTATAGATAAAAAGCAATAACAGAATGAGGAACTAACCTATTAAATTTGTGTATACTGCTTCACATTTTCAATTTTTTAAACATTTCCACAGATATATACAGAATTGTATTCATGAATATAGAAAGGTCAGATATAAAATATATACATGTATTCATATAAAATTAAACCTATCAAACTACTGACTATTAATGTAAAGAGACACTGTGTCACAGCTATTGCACTCTGATTTTCAAAAGTTTTCAAATATAGTACCTAGTGTGGATAGAATATGTTGAATCAGATAAGAAACCATTTGATATTAAAGTTACACAATATTTCAAAGTTTGTTAATAGGTGCTTGTTCTTCTGTGTTACAATCTCATAACCTTAAAATCTTTTCAGTTTGCAATACCAGTAAAAAAAGCAAACCTTTGTTATTCATTTGTTTATTTAGCTTGTAGAGAATTTTAGAATTTTACAAAAAAGTATTTAAGTCTGTTTAGTTTGTCAACCTCTGTTTATTTTAAGTTTTGTACTGTTTGTTTGCTGTCTCAATAATATATACCCTGCATTACCTTGTATTCATATGTGAAGGCAGTTATTTAATCAGTACACCGGTAATCTTTGTTTATATAAATTTGTATATTATTATTATTTATGTTTACATTTTTTAAGTCTGAATTTTACATACCATATCATATTTTTTATTACCAAAGATGAATTGGGTCAGTATGAACTACAAAGTATAAAAGGTGCAGACTGTTCAAAAAATTTTTTTTTTGATAAAAAAAATCACCATAAGTTTTCATGAAAGATTTGCAATATTTCTGTGAATTAGAAAAAAGTTTTACGAAAGAAATCGAACGAAAGTCCATGAAATTTGATTTATAGAATATCAATATAAGTTCATATATTTTTTGTGAGAGAGTTTGACAGAAATGATTCAATTATTAAAAATACATATAACCATTGATATTATTCAAGCATGTATAAACTGTTATAACCATGATGTTGCATTTGCATTGCATTTCCAGTTTGAATTTATATTTCACTTTTTATTACCGTTTTTAATTCTTGTTAACTTTTTATATTATTCACGATGTTGACTATTAAAAGTTGGAACCAGTTATTTATCTTTGCTTTATTTTATATGAAAACTAATACCAAGAGACAACCCGTTGAAACAAGTCGCCTATGGTGTAGTTCTTATTCAGCCAAAAATACTGAATTTAAAAAGATTTCAAATCAATATAGCAAAGTGATTCAAGCATATACTGGTTAGCTAGAAGTAAGATTAAAGTAGCAGATTCCACTAAGTATTATACATGGTTGAAGCACAGGGGTCAGATTGATATAGCAGATCCCTGCTAGTATGCTTAATGCTTAAAGCATAGACTTGATTGCTATTAGTCAGAATGACGAAGCCCATTCTCCTGAGTTTGCTTAATACTTAAAGCATAGACTTGTTTGCTAGGAGTCATATTTGTGTAGCAGTTTTATTAAAGTATGCTTCCTGCTTAAAGCATAGACTTGTTAGGTAGGACTCAAATTGGTGTAGCGTATTCCGCTATGTATGCTTCACACTTGAAGTATACACTGGTTTGCAAGGATTCATATTTATGTAGCAGGTAAGTATGCTACATGCTTGAAGTTGACTGGTTTACTAGGATTCATATAGCTGTGGCAGTTTTGGCTAATAGATATAAAACGATGTGGTATGAGTGCCAATGAGACAACTCTCCATCCAAGTCACAATTTATAAAAGTAAACCATTGAATGTCAAAGAAGGGTTTTCAACACGGAGTCTTGGCTCACACCAAACAGCAAGCTATAAAGGACCCACACATTACTAGTGTTAAACCATTCAAACGGGAAAACCAACGGTCTAATCTACTAAGTATATAAAAAACGAGAAACACTTTATGAACCACATCAGCAAACGACAACTGATGAACATCAGATTCCTGACTTAGCACACGTGGAACAATTGGTTTATAGTATGCTGTGTGCTTAAAACATAGTCTGGTTACCTAGGAGTCACTGTCAGGTTGATGAGACAGACCAACCTGAGTATGCAACTTGCTTAAAGCATAGGCTGGTTAGCTAGGAGTCACTGTCAGGTTGATGTGGCAGATACACCTGAGTATGTTACTTGCTTAAAGCATAGGCTGATTAGCTAGGAGTCACAGCCTATGTCAAGTTGTTGTGGCAGATCCACCTGAGTATGCTACTTGCTTAAAGCATAGGCTGGTTAGCTAGGAGTCACTGTCAGGTTGATATGGCATATCCAGCTGAGTATGCCACTTGCCTAAAGCATATACTGGTTAGCTAGGAGTCACTATCAGGTTGATGTGGTAGATTCACCTGAGCATGCCTTTTTCTTAAAGCATAGGCTGGCTAGCTAGCAGTCACTGTCAGGTTGATGAGACAGATCCACCCGAGTATTGCACTTGCTTAAAGCAAAGGCTGGTTAGCTAGGAGTCACTGTCAGGTTGATGAGGCAGATCCACCTGAGTTGGCCACTTGTTTAAAGCATAGACGGGTTTGCCAGGAGTCACTGTCAGGTTGATGTGGCAGTTTAGCCTGAGTATGCCTCTTGCTTGAAGCATAGACGGTTTGCCAGGAGTCACTGTCAGGTTCATGTGGCAGATCAACCTGAGTATGCTTTTTACGTAAAGTATATGCTGGTTTGTTAGGAGTCACTGTCAGGTTGACGTGGCAGATCAACCTGAGTATGCTATTTACGTAAAGTATATGCTGGTTTGTTAGGAGTCACTGTCAGGTTGACGTGGCAGATCCACCTGAGTATGCCAGTTGCTTGAAGCATAGACTGGTTTGTTAGGAGTCATTGCCAGGTTTATGTGGTAGATCCACCTGAGTATGCCAGTTGCTTGAAGCATAGACTGGTTTGCCAGGAGTCATTGCCAGGTTGATGTGGCAGTTTAGCCTGAGTATGCCTCTTGCTTGAAGCATAGACTGGTTTGTTAGGAGTCACTGTCAGGTTTATGTGGTAGATCCACCTGAGTATGCCAGTTGCTTGAAGCATAGACTGGTTTGCCAGGAGTCATTGCCAGGTTGATGTGGCAGTTTAGCCTGAGTATGCCTCTTGCTTGAAGCATAGACTGGTTTGTTAGGAGTCACTGTCAGGTTTATGTGGTAGATCCACCTGAGTATGCCACTTGCTTGAAGCATAGACTGGTTTGCCAGGAGTCATTGCCAGGTTTATGTGGTAGATCCACCTGAGTATGCTATTTACGTAAAGTATATGCTGGTTTGTTAGGAGTCACTGTCAGGTTGACGTGGCAGATCAACCTGAGTATGCCACTTGCTTGAAGCATAGACTGGTTTGCCAGGAGTCATTGCCAGGTTTATGTGGTAGATCCACCTGAGTATGCTATTTACGTAAAGTATATGCTGGTTTGTTAGGAGTCACTGTCAGGTTGACGTGGCAGATCCACCTGAGTATGCCAATTGCTTAAAGCATAGGCTGGTTAGTTAGGAACTGTCAATTTCCTTTCCATTCAATTCGTCAGCAAATATTCCTCACCATCAGCACAATGACATGCAAAAGAGGGACGAAAGACACCAGAGGGACAGTCAAACTCATAAATAGAAAATAAAATGACAACGCCATGGCTAACAATGAAAAAGACAAACAGACAAACAATAGTACCCATGACACAACATAGAAAACTAAAGAATAAGCAACACGAACCCCACCAAAACTAGGGGTGATCTCAGATGCTCCGGAAGGGTAAGCAGATCCTGCTCCACATGTGTAGACAAATACAAAATTTGATGAACCAATATATAATACATAATTGATAAAAGAGGGACGAAAGTGTATACACCACAGAAGAAGAATAATTTGTGTTGTATTGGATTCTAACAAGTCTGTACTACGCTTAGAGCATTGAACAGACATTTACCAATGTTACATGTATCTAAAAATCTTGTGAATACCAGAAGTCACTCGAAGCCAAATTTAAAATTTGATAACTATGACGAATTCAACTATTTCTGTTAGTAAAGTATATTGATTCTGAACCTGTTCTAGGTTAAAAAAAAAAAAAATAAGAACACAATTATTGGATTATTAAAGGAAGGAATTGTATATCTAAATTTAATATACAATTCCTTGATTAAAGTTGAAACCTGTATTTTGTAATATTATTAAATCAAAAATATATCAAAGGATCCCTTCTAATATCAAATAAGAGATGTGGTATGATTCCTAATGAGAGCTCATACAATATAGCATTCGTTAACGTTGTTCATTGTTTTACGTCCAAAGATTTTTGCGAAAATGTAAATGAACTGTTTCAATATTCGAAGCTTTATTGAACTAATTGCATTATAATTAACCTTTAAACTGTTGGTTTTTAAATGACTTTTGGTTGTGAAGCCATTACACGATTTATATTATTCATCTTAAAGATTAGTTGTTATTATTCCGGAATAATTTGTCGTTTTTTACATTATAACATGATTATACAGTGTATTATATTTTTCATATTGATGTACAATGTATTTTTTAATTCAGAATATGTACACACCAGGTAATGCTTTTTGTATTATTCTAAATAAAATTCCAGGTCACTTCTTTTCCATTTTTTAGCATATGCCCTAACTTTACGTGACTGATAATAATATTGAAACCTGAAGATAATCACTGCCTATTGAGATACACACCATTTGTGTTATTTACAAAATCATGGCAATGTGTCTAATATTTGCAGCTTGTGTATTGATTTTGACAGTTCTTTGGATGTATATTGGAAAAGACTGGTCATTTAGCTTTCTTGCAAATGCTATGTTTTTCCCAACACTGCTTCTTCCATTGTTTGTGGAAAACTACATCGATTTTATCATTACCATTACAGGAATAAATGAGGTAAAGAAATATATATTCTATAAATTATCAGGGTGCACATCAAAATTGGGAACGAAATCATGAAATGGATTTTCGGAAGTACTACACTGGCTAGAATAATTTAAAATATTGACATATTGATTGACCAGAATAAGGTAACTAAATCTGTTCTGTTGTATTTTTGTGAAACTAGGTCATATATAGAGAGAGATAAAGTTTGATTACATTCGATTAATACATATACATACGTGAGAAGCACTTTTTAAGCACTAAAGCCTGTGCATGGCCTCTAGATTTAATCTTCATTTAAGAAACCAATCATAATAGGTATCCGAATACTTTTTATATAATCATTTTGCATTATTCATATTTGTATAAATATAGACGCGTTACATTGCTTCCATATTGACGAGGCAATGGTGTCATGGAATGAAAGTTCCTTTATAGAATTAGTTCCAAATATTAATTCCAATGGAAAAACATTGCAGTATTTGTTCCTGACAAAAATTGGATATAAACTATTTGTCAGTCAAAAGGACCGTGTAGCTATTTTGAAATATCCGATTTGAACTATTTGGTACTAATTTTTTAAAACACTAAACATTTAATGAACCCATCATAGATACCAGGATTAAAATTTTATATTTACACCAGACGCACGTTTTGTTTACAAAAAGACTCATCAGTGACGCTCGAATCAAAAAAATGTTTTAAAGGCCAAATGGAGTACGAAGTTGAAGAGCATTGAGGACCAAAAATTCCTAAAAGTTTTGCCAAATACAGTACCAGATGTAATTTTCTAATTAAAACACTATATTTACATTGGCTGAAATAAAATTAATTTATTTGAACGAAAGAAAATTTCGACAAGCATCAGCTTCTAAAGCTTGTCTTATTGTTATTATATTTTCCTACATTGCACATATATTTGAATTAAAGAAAATATATATTTCTAAATATCTGCAAGGGCACACATGCATGAGTTGCATTAACAACCTGACATTCGTTTCGTTTGAACCTAAATTAAAAAAACCTGCAATGATTGAAAAAATACTTTTACTGAATTCCTTGTGGATAAAGACTTCGTATATCTATTTGACAAAGATTGAAACAAATACAAAAAAGATCTTCAAACAAATTAAATATTATCATTCCTTTATTTTTTTTTAGATACAAATTAAATATAATCATTCCTTTATATTTTTTTTAGATACAAAAGTCACTATTGTATTCCTTTGTTGCTATTATAGCTGTTTATGTATTGGTATATGGATGTGTTGCTTTGGGTATATTGCTGTCATGGGCAACTCAAGGTAAATCATTGAACAAAGAGGAACTATCTTGTTTGTATATTGCCTTGCATTAGTCATCATTTGTATATTCGTTTTTCAATATCATACATATTCAATCCAAAACGCATATTTGTGTTATTTTCTTTTGTTTTGGTCTATAATATTCTAAGTAGAAAAAAATATAATGAATTTCATGAAAAAAGTTATAAAAAAATACTGAGTAGATTAAAAGGGGGACTTCCTTGAAAACTGACAACTGAAAATAAAACGTTTTTTACCAACAAGACAAGTGGAAAACAGCTGTCATATTCCTGAGTAAGTTGATACAGGCATTTTTCAAAGTAAATAATGGATTAAACCTGGTTTTATAGCTACATTTAGCTAAACCTTTCTTTGTACATATTGAATTATAGTTGTTTATAGCTCCGTTATAATTTCACATAATTTTACCTTAGACTTGGAGCAAATGATGTTTTTTTTAAGTTGTTATTGACATTGAACAAACTTTCAGTAATAGTAAAACACGTGGCATTCTTAAAGATTAAAAACCAAATATTGTTATGTTTATCGTTAAAATGTAGATATATTTGCTTTGAAGTTTTTATTTTGTTGCAGTAGATACGCCTACTCAGGACGGCAATGCGATTCATGAACACAATTCTGATATAATAAAATGTTTTCTAAGAGCAGCCGGTGAGGAGATTGGATGGAGATGTTACCTGCTTCCCTGTCTACTTTCCATGTATTCACCAACTTTAGCATTATTGATTAGGTAGATGTATATAATTATGAATTTCAAAAAGTTAGCATACGTGATGAACATTAACAATAAATTAGTTTTACTAAATCATTGATTGTTAATTGTTCATGCATGTTTAAGTTAAAAAAAAAAAATAAAACAATGAAACATTTAAGTGAGTTGACCTCTATAATGATCTGAAATATCGACAGTTAACAGAACATGAGTATGTTATTATATATATTTTTATAACAATTTCATTTACTTTGTATCATTTGTTAACTTCTAATACTATATGTGTAATAGTTACATTTCAGTGGTATTATTTGGGGCCTATTTCATGTTCCAGTCATGATACTGTTGACCTACAAGTTAAAAGTACCAAGACCATACTTAACAATATTTGTACAATCTCTGTCCTGTGTTATGATGGCTTACCTGATTGGATGGGTAGCGGTTAAGTCTAAGTGAGTAAATATATAACAAAAGAGAAGTATTTAATACATACATATAAATTTTAAAAAACCGAATCGGTTTGAATAATATGCAATAGAAATGGACACTTTAAATTTGATTATTCTTATTCATAGCATAAAGTCTTTGGCAAATTGCTTTAATACAAACTATATGTTGGTGACCAATACTCCCAGTAGATAAAGGCAACAGTAGTATACTACTGTTCAATAGTCATACTTCGATTAAGCAAAAACGAAAAGGGGAACAAGCTAAAACCGAGTAAAACACATCAACTATGAGATAAAAAAAACAACGGTATAACAGAAACATACATATAAATTGACTGTAGATAACATCTGCCATATTCATGACATGTTACAGGACATTTATAGAAAAAGAATGGTGAATTGAACCTTGCTTATGGCTAGCCAAACATCATACTTATATGGCAATGTTGAAAATACTGCTAGAATAACAATAATACTTGACTGGAATACAAAACAAGCAAACGGAAGAACACTCAGCACAGAGAAATATTTACATAAATAATTAAATAGTACATTACAACATGTAAACTGCTGTATCAACAGCATCATACATTTAAACGCATTTTACAATATAAAACAGTATTATGTATTTTTATTACCACTCATTTGGTACCATGGCTCGGGAATGATTAGTATCCACAGCCTGTAGTATACAAGCGTGTTGTCTTTTTAGATTCATAGTTAAATAAAGCAAATGCATTTAAGCATATGTTGTTATAGCCCAAGAAAAAGTTGGCATCTGATGATGTTTGATCTACCCAAGTTATCTGGGATCTTTTGGCTTTTTATGCTTATCTTTGTACAAAATAATAATATGTTGCTTGCCAAAGTTTCAGTCTCATGCTTACTCAGAAACACGTGTGCACGGAAGGTAGTGTCAGAATGTTTAATAAATACATGAAGAATATTGAAAAACGTAATCTTTTATTTTATGATGGTCTCTTTTATTATCGTTTTCCGAATTTTCGCTATCTTTATGGCATTTATAAATTAAATTGTCATAACCAAACAAAACAGTTGTTGAAAATTGTCTTAAATTGCTAAATTGCAGGGAGCGTGACACAGTCCCTACAAAAGATATCAAATATAACGTCTTCATTTTAACCGGGCGTAGTTGCTTATTGATACATCCCGCACAGCCAAATGAACAGTCTACTTTAGCAAGGGTTGTATTGCCGGTCAGAATGAAACTAAAGTGATCATATGTCTATAAATAAAGGCAACAGTCGTAAACTGCTGTTCAAAAGTAAAAAAATCGATTAAGCGAAAAAAAAATCCGGGTTACAAACTAAATCCGAGGAAAACACAAAAAAAAAAACAACACAGAAACACTGAACTGCAACAAATATAAACACGTACATACAAAGAAACGCCAACATACATAAAAATGTATACCACAGTCACCCTTGTAGACTTACTGTTTGGATCATGATTATATAATGTTTTAGACACACTTGATTATATTTTCTTTTTTATCAGATTTTCCCTATGGGCTTGTTCTATCTTGCATTGTGTATGGAACAGAGTAAATCCTATGATATTGGGAAGTATTTATACACAAACACCAGGAGTGTATAATGGAGAACAGTGGAAAATCAACGGCGAAGGACTTGCTGGGTGCATTGTATTTTTGCCCGTAGCATTATTATGTGTTTATGACCTTAGTTTTACCATGTAATGATTTTGTATGACGATTTTAACATTAACTAAAATTATTGTGATTTTATAACATATCAATTTAATCATTATGATTGCACTTGTGTTGATGTTTTCTTATTAACGTATTAAGTTAAACCGTGGTGAAAGGTTAAAATACCACTGAAATTTTAGTCGGAATATTTGGCAAACATATGTTTTTGCATAATTAAGTTGTTACTGGTTTTATAAAGCCGATTACATGTACATTAATAATGTTCTGCTGCATTTATGTTTTAACAGAAGGTTGCTGTTCAGCAACAAGAACAGCATTTTAAATTTTAAAGAATATTACGAACAATGTTTCAAAGATTTTACTTCCGCTTACACGCATTAAATTCGGTATTATTACAAAGATTTGGTTTTCGTTTTGTTCAAAATGCATTAAGGACTATTTATTTTTGAAATTTTTATACAAATAATAAAGTATATTATAGTTTCTAAATCACTATTAAGACTATAAGAGATAAAAATGAAATGGACAATGACGAATAATAATCATATATATTCAAGAGTTTGTTTAATGCACATATCAACAAAAATGTGAGTGTAAATTGATTTGGTTGATAAAGATCAGATATATTAGCAAAATTACCAAGCTTAATTTTCTATTTATACATATAATATCAAGTGTATACTGTAGTATAAAGTAAAATCACAAAAATACTGAACTCAGAGGAAAATCAATTCGGAAAGTCCATAATCACATGGCAAAATCAAATAACAAAACGCATCAAAAACGAATGGACAAGAACTGTCATATTCCTGACTTGGTACAGGCATTTTCAAATGTAGAAAATGGTGGATTGAACCTGGTTTTATAGCTAGCTAAACCTCTCACCTGTATGACAGTCGCATCAAATTCCATTATATAGTCACCGATGCGTGAACAAAACAAACAGACATAATAGGTAAAAATGTCAAAAATAGGGGTACAGCAGTCAACATTGTGTTATCATCTTAATCACTATAAAAACAACAAATGTAACGAAGAAGGACAAAAAGGCATACATCAAATTATTATACAATGCCAAATAATTTATCGATGACAAGACATATTCACCCAAAAAAGGTGAATGACAATCTGTCATTTTATGTGATAATTAAACGACATGTTGGAATATGTCAATGAAACATTGCTCCAACGACCAAAGCAATCAAAATGGTACTACCATTAATAAACCTACAACATTTTTTTTAATCCTATCCTCGGACACTAGAAATGACCTTTCAAACTGGTGGTAACTTAAAAAATATTTACTCTCTCGCAAGTCTATTTGCCAATTCCGTGCTTGACCCTGTAGTTGGAGATTCGTTTTATTTATGCAGTCGGAAATAGTTTTAAAACATTAACCTAGGTGATACTAATTAAACTAGGTGACAGCGTAGACGATGTTGCTGATCTATTTTCCTGTGGTTATTGTCTTTGCTTGATCACACATCTGGTTAATATTTTGTCAAATATAGCAGGTTAGAGTTTAAATATAGGTATCAGAGATAAAAAAAAAAAAAAAAAAAAAAAAAAAAAAAAAAAAAAACACATATTGTTTTGTAGGGGTACGCCATTTTTGCCGAAATAAATGTACTCATTTTGATATAACCGAAATTCAGTGGTCTTTTTTGTATTCTTGTCTTTCATTTTTGCTAATCTGCTTTGTAAATATGCCTGTTTGTGCTTCTTTGTTACATATTTGTTTATTTTTATAGTGATTCAGATTATAACACAATGTTGCATTGACTACTGTACCCTTATTTTGGACATTTTTACCTTTTATGTTTGTTTTGTTTAATCATCGTGGTCAATATAATGGAATTTGATGCGACTGTCATACAAGTTATAGGTTAAGCTAGCTTTAAAACCAGGTTTAATTCACATTTTTCTGCATAAGAAAATACCTGTACAACGCCAGGAAAATGACAGTTTTTATCCATTCGTTTGATGTGTTTCAGCCTTTGAATTTGCCATTTGATTAGGGACTTTCCGTTGTACCCCCTGTACAAGTAAATCTTGGTTTTATACCAGTTCAGTAAAGTTACAATTGAAAGTTAATTAGCAACAATGCTATATATTATCTTTCATTTAATTTTTCAAGGAAAATTTCAGTGTTCCGATTAATTATCGCCGTGATTATTTTTAAAAATATAAAAGATTTAACTAATAATTGATTTATGAATATTTCTGGGTGAAAAATGTAATGCAACAAATAAAATGTGTCAAAATATACAGAGCAATTTATAGTACCTGTCAGATTTATATTATAGATTAAATCGAATCGGTAATTGTCAAATAACTATGAAATGACGTTCTAATACATCTAATTTATATAAATTTTTATATTTGCCATATAACTTTATCAAGCTTATAGTTTCCTTAATTATCCTTGAAATTGAAGCGGCAGGACTTTCAATATTTTCTCTCTGTAAAAGGTTGTACAATGCTTTGAGAAAAAATAAGAGCTGCTGAACAAATGCCTCCTATACTTTGAACATTTCGAAATTCTAAGCACTTTCTACATGAAATCATCAACTGCGGAAAATTAAAAACTTCCGCAATTTTGCCCCATGATTAGGTTAATGTGGAAAACTTTAACATTTTGTATGGATATATAATAAGATTTTGTTTATTAACAACAATGAATAAGCAGCAAACAAATATTTTGGTTTTATATATCAGCGTATCATGAGACATTAAACTTGAAGCTTTATTTATAGTCTGTTTAAGAAAACACGGACATGAGCTCTAATGAGCTTTCAAAATCTAAAAGCAAATTATACAATTACAGTACGTGAAAGTGTATATATTAAAACACGAACACATACAATCAAACAAAGAATTTCAAAGCAAGATATTATTATTATTATATGCTAAAAAAACTTTTGATGTAGTGATGAAGATAAATAATGAAAACAAGCAGTTAAGTACACATTTGCATATATATCCAATTATGATGGGTCTTTTGTGTATCGACGATACGCGTGTCTTGCAAACACAACAATAAGCCTCGTATCTTTGATGAGTTACTTCCCAAAAAACCTGGATCAATGCCACTGCTGTTTTTCTCTCCAAGTGGGTCACCAGCCGAGTAGGTAGCACTCGTGCTTTGGCATAAATTATCATTGATATGGTTATAATCATGAATCAACTTTTGAACTCTGAATTTTTCAGAATGATAGGGATTGCCTATCCCAAGAATAGATGAAGTTTCGAAAACGTTTACGAATATATGATCCTCAGTGCTCCTCAACTTTGTTGTTGGTGTTTTTGCTTCCAGAGTCACTGATGAGTCTTTTAAAGATGTAAAACATAATTATTAGCCTGTTTTCTCTTATGAATCTTTCTATTTTTCCCGATCACAAATTAATATAATGTTAGTTTTCTAGATTAATTCACACGGAATCATAATTATGCATCCACCGATACAGTCACTGAAGGAGAAACCAACTCTTAGGAAAATGACGCATTGAAGTTTAAAGTTTCACTTCTCTTTAACTATAGCTGAATTTTTAAAAAATCATATTTTTATTGTCAACTCAAATTACATTTTAAATGCCACTTCTATTGTTAATCACAACACACAAAAAACATGCATTCAAATGATAAGTTGTATAATCAATTTGATACGTGATCATTGATTAGGTATAAGCATTTAATCTTTTCAAAAAATCTGTGTTACATTTATTCAATATAGGGATGACACTTGTTTATATATGTGTTGTTAAGGAAGTGAAATATTCGTGATTTTGCTGATGATCATGGGCTCAATGAAATGGGTTTCAATTTTAGTTCTATTAACATCTTGTTTAATTGAGATTGGTCTCTTATGTGGTCTGTTTACAAATGAATGGATAAAGGAAAAAGAATATCATCTTGGTATAATGCGATATTGCTTCGATACCATAGCTGACACAAGCTGTCACAAAGTTACGGATATACTCTCGGATCTCAAAGGTAATCTCAACAAAAGAGTTTGGAAAGTAGATTTCTAGAATTTCTGAATTATGACAAAGTTAAAAGCCTTTTCTTATGTATTGGTACTATGTAGTATGAATTGCAAGAAGTAAACCTTCATAATTGCGCAGTACTAGGATTACACATTTTTTTGTTAATTATAGATACTATTTTCTGTCAAAACGGGAGTACAATTTGTTGTCAAAATGGGAGTAAAATTGGTTGTCAAAATGGGAGTAAAATATGTTGTCAAAATGGGAGTCAAAATATCTTACAGAATTCGTAATATTAAAATTCTAATTGAAAAACAAAACAATATATATATAGGATGTTTTAGATAAATAACGTGCTATTCGTGTTTGATCCTTTTTACCGCTATGCAAGCTCAACTTTCTATACTGCAGTTTCACACAATGTTATAAAACACAGATCATTCGAAAAAAATTGCTGCAATTCGAATGATGCCTTATGATGACGATAGTTATGTTATATTTACTCTCGAGAAATATGACAAGATGTTTAAAGCTGTAAATTTTTCGATGACAGCATAATTTATCAACATGTTTTAGGTATTCCTATGGCCAACACTTGTGCTAATTGAATATCATACTAGTCCTGAACTGCTATATTTTTTAAAAACTCGGTGAAGATCTAATAGAAACTATCGTAATTCTATTATACTGTTTTTTTTTGTACTGTCCTTAACTAATTTTAGATATTCGTTGTTATTCTGTGGTAAACATGTGGAAATGTACTATTTATCGATATATTTCTGTCCTGAGTGTTATTACATTTGTTTGTACTGTATTCCTGTCACGTAAATAATGTTGTCATATAAGGTATATTTATTAACATTGCCATAGCTCGAGGTTTAGTTAGCCATACAACAAGGTTCAACCCACCATTTTTTCTTAAAATGCCATGTACCAAGTTAATAATATGGCAGTTGTTATCTAATAGTTCGTTTCTATGTATGTTGTATTGTCGTGTTTTTTGTTGCACTTTAATGTTTCTGTTGTTTCGTTGTTTTCCTTTTATAGTTGAAATATTTCCTCTCAATCAATTTATGACTTTTTTGAACAGCGGTATACTACTGTTATCTTTATTTAGTATCACTTATCGCAATCTTGTTGATATTCCTGCTTTAAATAACCAAATGTTTTTTTTAAATATACTGTCTGTTAAAAAGTGATATTTTTGCTATACCTTATATAAATCGCAAATTAATTTCGAAGGATATGTTGGTTATGGAGCTTGTAAATTAACATTGCACGCTCAAAAACATGTTTAACCTCGTCCCATTCTTTGTGTGCCTATCTAAAGCCAATAATCTTTGTCCATTTAATGTAGTTGGTGGCTGATGTTCGCTCATTATTGAAGTATATATATATATATATATATATATATATATATATATATATATATATATGTTTTCAGCGGTTGGGTTTTCCTTTGAATAAGTTGACCTTTGGGCTTTGCGTTGCTTTTTAAAAGAAACAAGGTTTAGACGTGTTTAACTATGGACTATAGTTTTGTGATTATAACTTGAAGATGGTGGTTTTCTTCTATTCTGCTGTCATATTCATTTGACTGCTCGTCTTCTCTCATCTCTAAACAACTGTCACTCTCTGTCTCTGTCTTTAGATGGTTCCGAACTTTTCCTGTTGATTCGACCCTTTATCATTACATCCTATGATTGGCGGGTCTGTAGAGGTGGCCAAACCTCTAATCATCAGCACTTGGCTTCCAGGTTAACACCTCTCAGCAATGCCATAACCAGCAAGATGAACGTTCTGCTGCTTCCCCTGGCTGTCTAACTTCTTTCACTTTCAATTTTTTCTTTTTCTGTACCAGTTCATTTTGGGGACCTCTTCGCGGTCCGCGTTTACACTATGTCGATTTCTTTGAAAAATAAGAGAGCATGATTTAGATTTTTATGTACATTAAAATAAATTGTCAAACAAATTAGGCAAACAGATTTTAAATACAAAATGTGTTACAAACTGAGATCGGAACACAGAATGTTCAGTTTTAAAAATAAAAATAAAATAAAATTTATGTCAGATTCTAAAGACACAATACCGAAAGTAAATCATTGTTTATATTTCTGTGAAAAGAAACCACTCAAACTAAGAAACAGAAATAAATGTAGGATAAACCGTAACAAAAAATCGCCGGTAGTAAAAGCTGAAAATTGTAAAAGCTGTTTAAAGGTACATCGTTAAAACTTAAATCTGTAAGAATCAGTGAAGCGTATTTTGTAAACAATCAGGAAATATAACTGTATATAAAAAGAAAAAGTCAGTTAAAACCTTTCTGTAAACATACATTTATAAGCAATAAAAATGCTACATATATGGTAAAAGGTTTCTGCCAAAAAATGAATAAAAAAACGACTAAAAAGGCAAGGTATAAAAGTGATATACAAATGTATAGCAACAGCTGTATATTACATATGGAAAATATTTTTAAAACTATGATTAGAAAATGGTACTTACCAGATAAACTGCTCAATCAAATTTTGTTGTTGTTGTTGGTCGTCGTTCTTCCTTTTCTCAACATCCAGGATCTTTGTACCTCTTCTCCACAAACTGCCGCTTGGTTCTTCTATCTGTCTCATCTGATGTAAGTTTGATATAGAAGGAAGTTTATCGTAGACTGAGTAAAGCATGAATGAAATTCTGAATGGTTACATCCTCAATAACTATGCCGTTATGATTTTTCTTTTTGTCAAGTTCCTCTTCATCCATGCTCCCATGATGGCTTAGCTCTACTGCTTTTGCTTTTCTTTGTCCTTTTCTACTTGTCTAATTTTTGACTGCACCATACTGCTATTCTCTTTTTGTGTTGTCTATGGCCAATGTTGGAAATATGTCATTCCGAATTCCTGTCTATCAGTAAACATTCATTCATTTATATATCTTGTACTTGTTTAACCCCATGTTGAATGCCATTCAAAGACCCATAATTGTTTACATGTGTGTCATTTTGGTCATTATAGATAATTGAAGACACAATACATCTCATAATTGTCATACACATAAAATATGTATGCAACAGCAGAAAACAATAATTACAGTTTTAAACTACATTTTGATTTTCATGCTCAAACATTGTGCTACGGCTATGTATTTTATTTTGTCCAAAAGGAGCTGTTCATGTGTTTGCAGTAAAAAAATAATACTTTATTACTTTTAACATTTAATAAACAGGCATGACTGTTGCCTCATTGACAATTATACCACATCTTCTTTTTTATATGAACATAATAATGAATAAAAGAAGGTGTGGGTAAACAGATTGATATTTCAATCATACTTCCCGCCAATAAAAATGCCCTTACAGACAAAAGACATTTGAAATTGACATGCCATCTTCAACACGTGTAAAGAAAATGAGAAAAGCTCTAAACGCTTCCAGACCAGCGTTATTATTGAAAGTAATAAAAGAAGGGATGCTATATGTATTATTCCTCACACAAAAATACACAATAATACCGCTTGTATTTTTTTTATCTTTAATTCTGCAACAATTATTTCCACAAATCATTGTAAGAAGGACAATACAAGCAAATTATCAACCACTGAATGTGTCAAAATATGTTTGCTAACTTGATGAAACAAAATGATGTATGAACTTATATTTGCACGACGGTATAGATAATCGGACATATAAAATAATAAATATAATTGTTACAATAGCCCTCTGAGCAATAGCCTTGTCTTTTTCTATCTGATTATAGTATTTTCATCTTGGTTTCTTTCAGATTGGCTAGATGCGGTGAAATTCCTTTCAATAGTATCATGTGCTTGGTTCGGTACAGTTTTGTTAATGGTTTTGCCGTCTTTATGTTATGAAAAATGTACAGGATCAAAAGCAGTTGTATGTACAAGTATTGTCATTTCTATTTGGTGTAAGTTGTTTGGTGTTCTTATTTTTATTTCTCCACCGATGTTTTATTATATGAAACAATCAACGCTTCTTCTTATCACAATACGTCACCATTTCAGAGAAGTAAATACATTAAATTTTGTTTCATAAGAATCCGTACGTTGGCTGAAACATTGAAAGACATTCCAAAATGTGATGAAAAAATGTAGCCTTCATGAAAGCACGAGAAATTTAATACAGTGGAATACTGTTTGAACCACGAGTTCAAATCTTTAGTTATTTACAGTTTTATGTAGGATTTGTATGCAGAAAATCAAATATCCACGAAAATGCAAGCTTCCTCAATCTACAAAAATTGATACCGACGAAAATAAATGAATTCGCAATATATTTCGTAATTTCACGCTTGTAGCATAAGAAGGTATTATCAGAATTATTTCCTTCTTTTTGTAATTTTAAAGTGTTTGACACCCTAATTGAATTACGAAACAGAAGCAGTCAATTATTGCATATACAAATGAAAAAAAACCATATGATTTGATTTTCGTGATTGCACAACGTATTTCTAGAAAAAAAACTCAGTTTTGTACGCTTGTCACCTAAAGTTAGAAAACAAAACCTAAAAACTTTTTTGAAAACATAAAAAAACAAAAGGGAATTAAAATGTGTCTCAGGTAAACCTTTAGCACAAATAAATTAATATTAATATATCTCAGTAACTGGAAATCTACAAACAGAATATATCATTCTAATTGTGATAGTATCAAAATTACAATCGAAAAAAAAGTATTTAAAAAAATGAATTGTTCTCTAAACTATAAATTAAACAAGGATATGTAGGTGTTATTAAAACAAAATGTATTACCTCTAAAATTTTAAGGATCACATATAAAAAAATGGGTTTGATTGCAAATGAGATAACTCTTCATAACAGACCAAATGACACAGAAATAAACATCGTACTGCCTTCAACGATAAGCAAAACCTATATCGCATAGTTAGAAACAAAATACCCCGAAATGACAGATTTAAACCAGTTTAAATGAGGAAACTAACGGCCTAATTAACGTACAAAAATAAATGTATCACAGCATCAAACGACCAACCTTGGCTTGGGACAGGCACAAACAAACAGAATATGGCGAGATTAAACATATTAGCGGGATCCCAACCATCCGCTAACCTGTGATAGATAAAATGCGTTGTGTATAGATCGTGTTTATTCTAACGTCTAGCCATTGCTATATAAGTAACGTCATAAATACATAAGTCAGGTAGCAACGTTAACATGTATGTATTCGCGCTAAATTCCCGACATTCTCGGGGCCGGCAAAAGTTAAAATATGAAATTGTTAATTACTTTAAATGTCAATCGAATAGATATTACTGCAAACTAAATAATGAATTGTCTTTCTAAAACAAATTCAAATAATTCACTTATTTAATTTTCACTTTTAACGAAGTCTATCACTTTTGGGTAGTCCATTTCTTGATGTTCTCTCGAGCTCGGACAGATGCCTCTCGTTTTGGTAGAACTCTTGTCAATCTCTCTGTTGAATTCGAAGTATCATCATTTTTCTCATCTAAATTGTTAATGTTTGTTCAGATTTCGAGCGGGTACAGTTTTACTCTAGGACGTGAAGTACGTCCTGCACTAGTTCGTATTATAACTGCTCGTGTAAAACCATCGTTTCCGGTGATCAATTCTTCAACAACGGCAATGTTCCATCGGTTTTTCGGTAATTTATCATCTTGGACTTGCACTACATCTCCAACTTGAATAGTTTGTAAATTGTTTCCTGTTTGGCGATGAAACTCCCTTAGCGTCGTTATATACTCGGATTTTCACCGGTTCCAAAAATTCTCCATTAAACTCGACTGTTTATTCAAATGTTTATGCAATTCTTGTTTTCCACTATTCACGGCAATGTACTCAATATTCGGTTGTGGATACGGCGTTAAAGTTATTCTTCTTCTGTACAGTAAGTGTGACGGAGTTAACGGCTCCTCGTCTTCAATATCCGGTGATACGTAGGTCAATGGTCTATCATTAATAATGGCTTCTATTTCTGTCAGAATTGTTTGAAGTGTATCCATGGTAACGTAAGATCTGCCTAATGTTTTCCTCAAACAAGTTTTTGTAATTCTTATAAAGCGTTCCCACAATCCACCATACCAGGGCGCTCTTTTCGGTATAAATCTCCAATTTGTTCCGTATGGTGATAACGTATCGTTTAACGATGGTGATTCGGTTAATTTCTTCAATGTTTCCGAGGCGGCTAAATATGTCGAGGCGTTATCCGAAATCATGGTGTGTGGTCTAGCTTTACGACTCGCAAATCTTCTAAAGGCTTGTAAAAGTGATTTTTCTGTTAAGTCCGGTACAACTTCCAGGTGTACGGCTCTCATTGAAGCACAAGTAAATAAACATATAAAAACCTTGTTTTCAGTATCATGCGTATCTCGAACGTACAGCCTCCTGTAAAGTCGACGCCGGTAATTGTAAAAGGCGGCGCTTCCAGTAATCGAAATTTTGGGAGTGGCGGCGGATCAGGTGCTGTATATGGTTTACTGATGATTTTTTCGACAAATTACGCAATTTCGCAAAATTCCTCTTACGTATTGGCGAATTCTGGGTATCCAGTAAGTTTGTCGTATCTGAGTCACTGTTGATAAAACTCCTGAATGTTTCATGTACTTTTGTATATCAAGAGCAACTAATTTCGTAAAAGGATGACTTCTAGGTAACAAATAAGGACATTTCGTATTTTCACAAACAGGTGCGTTATGAATTCTGCGTGTCACAGTTTACAAGAATACACTATGGTTTAACGAATTTTTTGAATTTTTTAAATAACTTTGTAACTTGCCCTTTGTGTTCTTTACGTACCGCTTTTAACTTTGATTTCATTGTTTCCGACAGTCACGGCACCATTAATGTTGTGTAAAGTAGATAAAATGCGTTGTGTATAGATCGTGTTTATTCTAACGTCTAGCCATTGCTATATAAGTAACGTCATAAATACATAAGTCAGGTAGCAACGTTAACATGTATATATTCGCGCTAAATTCCCGACAGACAGTGGTGTAACAATACAACATGAGAACCAACTATAAAAATCAATTGTAAAAGGATTACCAAAGCACACGGATGATGATAGAAATGTAGAAATACATCTAATAAAACACAGAGTGGACGTAGAAGGGTACTTGTTCATCCAAACAACAAAACGACACAAATTACAAAAAGCAAAGCAAAAACGTCATGCATCTAATGTTGAATAGTCAATCAGTACACATCGAACAGTCAGAGAACAAGAATGTGTCCATAGTACACGTATGCCCCATTGGCATTATCATTTTCTCTGCTCACTTGACCGTGAAATTGCGGTATAAACTCTAATTTGGCATTACAATTAAAAAGATCATAGGGATCATGTCTACTATGTTTCAAGTTGACTTGATTTTAACTTCATGAAAATTCCTTGACCAAAACATTTAAAGCTGAAGTGGGACAAACGGATGAACGGATGAACGAACGAACAGACCAGAACACAAAATGCCCCTCTACTACTACTTTTAAAGTTTAAAAAACACGTCACAACAGACACGGGCATAGCGAACGAGTTGTGAAATATATAAGCCGTTAGATGGTTCCAAATGAAACATCACCATTCAAAAAAGGAAAATAAACAATAGGGAACGAAAAATCGATTTTCAGAAAGTAAAGGTCTTCACCAATAAATCTATGTTCTGACAGTTTGACATGTAGAAAGTAAATAAAACATTGGATTGTTTTGGTTACATTGTATGCAATGACAAAAAGAATATTCCTACCAGTGATTAACATTAAAAGTAATTGGACTGGCATGTTTCATTGAATATGATTGTTGTTGTTCTGTGGTTTCCATGTTGTGTCGACAATTATATTACTTGTTAGTGTGTTTTTCTGTTAATGGTGACTGTGTTTGTGCTGTTTTTCTGTCAAGTAGTATTTAGTGATACTTTTTACATTATCATAAAGCAGGAGGTTTGGCATGACATAAACGCAGGTTCAACCCATCATTCCTTTTTCGTTAAGTGTCCTGTATCATGTCAGGATATTGCAGTTGTTATCAAATATATCGTTTCTGTGTGTGTTGATGTTTGTTGTTGTTGCACTTTGGAGTTCCAGTTGTTCCTTTGGTTCACTCTTATAATTGATGTGTTTCACTCAGTTTTGGTTCGTAACTGGTATACTACTGTTAGCTATATAAGTTAACCGGAAAAACAGAGAGAATTTTTGATTTATTTACTTCCGGTGATGGTTATTTTAATATATGCAACGAAACGCCATATGATGTGTTTTTATAGGACTGGAAAAAAAGTTTACTCATGCTAAGTATTTATTTGTTTGAAACCAAGATAAATTCAGTTTAATGTTCGGAAATGTGGCAATTTGACAGACTATTAGGGGGAAATCAATTGTTGTATTACTCGTAAAAGTTCAAAAAATCAATCAGATAACGAAGTGTTTTGATTAGCAAATTTAACTAATTGACACTGGAAATGTATATATGAACAGTTTGGTAGGTACGAACATATAGCCATGTCACCAGTACTCTATGATCCTGGAGAAGACATTTTCGCGAGAGTAAGCTTGGTACCTGTCCATCTGAAAACGTAAAACATATTGACGTCCCTTCTGCGTTTTCGTGAAAGTTTTACTGGTATTCAATTATTAACCTCGTGCAAAACATGTTTATGACGTATTTCATTTACTCTTATTTTCATTCGACCGTAAAGGATAGATTTATTCATAAATATTTTGTATGTTTCAGGCGGTTTACAAAGTGCAGTAGTGATAATATTCATAACACAAATTGTTGGAAGTCTTTCTACAAGTGCCTGTGGTTTTGGTTGGTCGTTATATGTTGTAATAGCTGTACTTGGTCTATCATTGATAATATTAATTACACAAATGATTAGTGGCTGTTGTTGTGAGTATGAATATGAATGTTTATATTTATATGTCAGGGGCATATTTGTTAACCTTTGTCAACAAAGCGAGTTATTTAGTGTGCACCACATTTTTTATTTTATTTCTTCATAGACAGAAAAAAATATTACAGTCATTCCTTAAATAATCTTAATAACTGTAAGACAAAGAATTATATCAACAAAGAAAAACATAAAGGCATAAAGACAAAACAGTAAAGCAAACACGAAAAACAAAAATCTACCAAACACAATAAATCAATAACGGAGTATATAACATGTATAAGTACGGAGACACGTCAAATAGATATTACCAAAAATGACTAAACAATAAAAGTATTATTTGACAAAGACAACTAAAAATACACTATAACAAGTAATTTGAATAATACAACGTCAATTAAAAGAATATAAAATTCAAGACCATCGTGTATTATTTGTATAGTTAAAACGGAAGATTTACAAACAAGGTCTTGGTATTGACCGATGAACGTTTTTTTTTCTTCTATTAAGACACTGGTGATGTTTTAAATATAAATATGAGAAGATGTGGCATGAATGTCAATGACAAAATCTCCATTCAAGTCACAATTTGTAAAAGTAAACCGTTATAGGTCAAAGTACTGTCTTCAAAAAGTAAACATGGATTACACCGACAGCTAGCTATAATGGTTCCAAAAATGACTAGTGTACGACCATTCAAACAGAAAAGCCATCGGTCTAGTTTATATGAAAAAACAAAAAAACACTTATTAACCACATACACAAACGACAACCACCAAACATCAGATTCCTTTTGACAGGTGCATACAAATTTAGCGGGTTTCCAACCTATACCCTTACCTGAAAAAAGTGTAACCTCACAAATTAGAAAGACGCACTATAAACTATCAATTGAAATAGTTTAACTCAATCTGTACCCATATAAACACAAACAAGTGAACATACCCTGAACGAATAAATTTGATCTATAACACTATGAAATACGAAATCAATAAAATAAAGGTAGATATGTTGAACAATATCAGTAAGAAAACCATCACATTGAACCAAATGCCGCCAAATAAAATAATGCACACAGGTAAATGAAAATAGATTTGTTGTTAGACATATTACTCAATTTATTTCACTTGACTGGGCGGAGTTTAACCGGTTCGCTCATAATAAACCAGTCCATCTATAGATAGGTGTTTTAGAATAAACTCATCAATGAAGTGTCCAGTTATTCTTTTGTAAATTCCATTGATGACACTGATAGGTGATTATAAATCAGTGATAATTATAACGGCAAACATCTTTAAATGAACTGTCCTTATGCAAATTAAAACGCAAGATCCGCCCGATCAGTTGAAATAACATTGGTAATACAGTACT
This sequence comes from Mytilus galloprovincialis, assembly GCF_965363235.1. Taxonomy (NCBI): domain Eukaryota; kingdom Metazoa; phylum Mollusca; class Bivalvia; order Mytilida; family Mytilidae; genus Mytilus; species Mytilus galloprovincialis. The sequence continues at coordinate 33,923,284 of NC_134843.1, read as the reverse complement.
GAAATACGGGAATATTTTTATAAGATAAAAAAAGTTGTTCATAGTACGAGAAGAAAAGATAAGATTTAAAGTCATACCAAATACTAATCAAAGCTGTTCTTTATAAGAAATAGACAAATTAGAACTAAAGCTTAATAGGTAAACATTAAATAACAAAAAGGTGTTACAAATTGTATCAACAGTTTAAATTAACAAAACGCTACGCCAAAACAATGAACATTAAAACAAATCATGCATCAGAAACTACAATCAACTAAAACACATTCCAGGGATTAAACATTTTTACGTCATGGACTGTCAAAAAAGACATGACTTGTGCAATGCAATGCAAGAAATAGAAGTATCGACAGGTAGTAGGATAATTAGAGGTTGACCTTTTTGTAGATAAGTGTACTGTAATACATAAAGTAATCTCTATATAAATAAACGTTGATTTGTATTTAAACATCCCCCCCCCCCAGAAAAATCTGAGCTGAGCAGCTGAAAGCTCTTGCAAGCTCGTGATTGCCGAAAGAGTTCGAATAACATTAACGGTACCAGATACTGTATATTCCACATTCATGTTAGGTTGGTATATTGCTACAAAAAGAGGAGGGAATTGATAATTTAAAATCAAAGTCGTCTCGTTTGTCAAATTCGAGGTATAAGTATTAAAATTAGGCAGTGAAAGCCGTGTCTGTTGTTTCTTTAATTCTGGTTCTGGGGGATCTAGATGGAACCCATTAAAAAAAGTTTGAATTGTTGACAGAAAGAACATCATCAATATATCTGAAATTAAATCATCTGGCTTCTTTGATCTCGTTGTGTTAAATAAGTGTCTGACGAAACTCCCGACTTATTTGAAAATAAGAAGAGATCGGCAAGAAGAAATAGAACGAAATATCCCTGTGATTTTATCGTTGAGAAAGTTTTTCATTTATATCTAAGTATGATTTTTTAATAAAAAATAGATTGATTTACTGAAAAAAATCTTAATGTATAAACTTAAAATAAAAACGTAAGGAATATAATTTGTGATTTATATGAACACAGCAGCAACACAAAATCAAAATTGTTGACAGTTGTCAGAATTAAAAGATTAGATATTCAATCTTATTCAGATTGATAACACAAGTTTCTTAAAACAACTACAAACATGATTATTTTCATCTGCTATGATATTGTTCTTGAAGATATAAAAAAAACGTAATGACAAGTGACATGACTTCATCACATAGACAAGTTGTTTTATAAAATAGAAGTTAATGCAACATTTGAAACGCAAACACCGTTTCAGCCATTCATTTCTGCTATACATAGTACATAAAGTAGTTTGGATTTTGTAAGTGGTTTTTGAACGTCATACAAGTTCTTCTCATCGGATTTTGTCTAATGCTTAGTCCGTTGCTGTGTGTGTTACATTTTAATGTTGTGTCGTTGTTCTCCTCTAATATTTAATGCGGTTCTCTCAGTTTTAGTTTGTTACCCTGATTCTGTTTTTTGTCCATAGATTTATGAGTTTTGAACAGCGGTATAGTATTACTACTGTTGCCTTTCTTTTATAACGTGACAAAATATATATTGAAGATGATTATATCATCTTGCAATTGTGTACTTATACCTGTATGGTGCATCTTCGCTAGCCAAGGGTTACGATCCACTCTCGCTCTCTTCACCGTTGGCGGATTGAGCCAACATTTGTGAAAGCAATGTTGCGCCATCTGTCGGAAGATTTAAGTCACGCCAATTCCGAATACATTATTCCTGACCAATGATAGCACTTGAACTCTTCAATTTGGAGGTAAAAACACGGTAGTGTCTATAGATTCTACACACTTGTTAAAGCCGGAAACGAAAATATACGTCAACATTGATGCATTTGTGCATGAAACATAAACTGGAACTTTTATTAGTTGATCAAAAACATTCAAGTTGTCACTAAATATAGTCGTATGTTTAGGGATGTAAGGATTTGTTGCACAATAAACACGTGGCAATTGTTTACAAACACTTTCTACATTTACACGTGATCATGTTAAAGGCTCTTTTTGATTGGATGCAGCGAGTTTCGACTGCAACCAATAAAAATCCTTACCCTGTGTCTCCGAAATTTTATCTCAATCCGCTAAGGGTGAAGAGAGCGGGAGTGGATCGTAACCCTTGGCTAGCGAAGATGGTATGGTGTTGCCTATTGTTTTCATTTACAGTTTCTGATCAGTTCTTTACATTCAATATTTTAGATAAACCAACATTCATGAAATGTGAAAATTAATGTTCCTTCAAGATGGAAAACGTAAGCAAGACTAGCTGGGCTAGGTAGGAAACCCGTTAATGTGGATACGATGATTTGTTCTAGAAAACAACAAACTATTTTTTTATCCATGTAGTAGTTTTAAAATTGTATTGTCATTTGACGAGTAAGAAGCAGGACATTTTCTACAGGTTCAAATTTTCTAGATGGTTGAAAATAGACATTTTATTTATCAACAATTGTAATTTACACACATGTTTATGTCTACCCGATACAGATTAAATCTTCATTTCTTCTCATTATGTTCAAGGTCAAGATGGTTGTTGTGCAACGGTTGGTGTAGCAAGTGGAGGTAAGACATTGGCGTATTTAAAGTGGCTTTTCTTTTTTTACATAAATGCATTTGCGAGAAAATTTTCTCCGGTATTTTTTTTTTTTACCATTCACATTAATATACATACACATTGTAATGTAGAAATAGGATGCATGCAACAAAAATAGATCGTATAATGTTAACGGTCACACAATGGTGACAATAAACAGAACTTGATACACAGAGGTCAGGATATCTGTTGCAAAATATTGCTCCGATACGGGTTTTTTTTCTGAAATTTACTGTTTATTGAAATGTATGTTAGTTTTCTTTCCCGTACAAATATAGTCTTAGTCCATTTGGTATCACTTTAAGAAAATCTAGTTTTTTCAATGGTCTTCAACTTATTTGATAAATTATAAGCTTGGAATAATTGATGAGTGTTTAGCACCACTGTTGAATCTTTATGTATTGTAGTTTGACAGATATCTTTTTACAAAACAATAAATTCCTTCTTTAGAAAGAAAATATCGAATTTTCAGTTCTATTTGGAAAGACTGTTCAAAAACTTAACACACTTTTTTCCATTGTTAGCTTTGCAATTTAGGCAACCTCCGGACGATACATCGGTAAAGGTAGGCGAGAATGTTTTGATTACTGTATTAGTAGACAATGCAAACAAGGTCAGTTGGTTTAAAGGAGCAGTACGAATCATTAGTTATTCTACATCTCATTCGGAAGAATTCGATAAAAACAAAGGAGTAGCTACTTTAGCAATTACAAATGCTAGGTTCCAAGATGATGGTGAATACACGTGTACAGCAGAAAAGTATGGAATATCCAAAACAGAACAACGCAAATTTCGATTGCACGTTTTACCAGGTATTCTTCAAAATAAAACAAAGTGGTTGTTTTTAATAACATTATAGGGAAGTACAAGCAAACACAGGGACGCATTAAAAAAAAGGTTTATAAATACAGCAGTTTTATGCTTAATTCCTGCTTCTATTCTTAACTTTTAGGAAAACATAACGGTTTCTGGGCTAAAACACGACTCAATTGAATAGATGTTATATTAACAGTATCATAATATTTATCTAGTAGTCAACAATAGAAAAGTGTCATCGCCATATGTTAAGCTCTAAGTCTATATAGGTTGTGTAGGCATTCAATGTAAATAATCACAGACCCTCTATTGAAAACAAACTCCCAAATTATAAATATATAAAAAAAAAACGAAATGTAGCAATAGACGACATTGTGCGGTTAAATAACCCTGCAGACGGAATAAATAATTGTTATCTCTAAATGTCGGTTAGAAAATAGAATTCTACATTTAGAAATGCATTTCAGAAAGGCTGTAAGACTAAAAATAAAAAAATATAGAAATTTAACGATTTTGTTGTTCGACTTATTATATTTACAGTTAAACCAGAATTCAAACAAGAATTAGTAGACACGAGTGTTAACATCGACGACCAATTACAGCTAGAAGCTAAAGTTCTGCAAGCAGAATCGATTACATGGCAGCACGATGGCATAGACATTTCTCATTTAAAAGGAAAAAGAAAGATATTGTTCAGGCATGGAAAAGCTACATTGAAAATTTGCAATGCTACTTTAAATGATGCAGGAGAATACATTTGCAAGGCGATATCAAAGGGGGCAACACAAAATGAAGTTGAAACAACGAGTATCTGTCATGTAACTGTTCATGACGGTAATGTAACAAATAAGTACAAGAATAGTAACATTAATTTTCATTCCTTGCCAACGCTTAACGAACATTAATAACATTTTTCTCCTATCTCAGCTCCAAGGTTACTTATATTTTTCATAGCGTTTTACTAGACCAGGACTCTATTTCCTTCTTTATACAATCTCGTATAGACACCAATAACCAATAGTGCATTTACTTGATATATCAACGATATAGAGATGAGGCTAAAAAACGGGAAAATGCCTCGCTCTGCCGAGCTTTTTCCCCGTTTCGGGCCGGATCCTTATATCGTTGATATGTCAAGTCAATGCACTATCGTTGTCTTTATACTGCAATCTAAAAAAACATTTTCAATTATTGTTTAATGTGTTAATGTTATTTATTCGATTTAAATATTGGGGAAAATCCCCCTGTAAAAAGGCCTCATGTCATGTAGGCGGAGAAATATACAACACAATGAAATGTACATTACCTGTTGAAACCCACAATCGAAAGTGAACGAATTTGTTTGAGTATTGACTAAAATATCAACAATAAGTATAAAACATAATGATTCATAGGTTGCAAACAAACAATATTAACAAGTGAAATATGTTTTTCCAAGAATTATATAAGAAACAAGTTTAATCGTTCCATGCATCGTTTTATACATTGGAAACAAGAACAGGCTGCAGAGGTCGTCTGAATAATTAAATATTATTTCGGCAATTTCTATTTAAATATTCATGAGGAAATAATTATATCGGGTCAGTGACTGTATATGACAAAGAAATATAGTCAACGCATTTTAACTGGTCAAATAGAACGAGTGAAGTATAAAATGTGATATTTCCTCTGAGTGTTTGTTTTCCACGAACAACATAACTAGTGTCACTAGAGGGTTACGAACTACCTACTATTTTGGCACATCTCTGAATTTTGATGTGTTCTTGCTGCTAAATTCGTAGCTTTCTGCATAGTGTTTTTATTTCATAGATTTTGTTATGTTTGTATCAGTGGTAAAGGTTCTCAATTTTAAACTGCAGTAAATTCTGTTAATCGTTAATATTGCTTCAGCGTCACTTACATTGCTTACAAGTTATTTTTTAATGAATATAGATATGACTTAAATGTGTATGTCTATAAAATGTATTTGCTATTTTGAAAAGTCATGCATTTCTCAAACTTTTTTTCAAAAGTTTTACACATAATCTTTTTTATGTGTAATTGTTTTACTGATTGACATTTTTTAATATGGGAAACATGCCTTATTTATTACGTTTATTTGTTTTGAACCAACATTCAGTAAATGTATGTTTCTGTAGATCGGCAGTTTGTAAATGTTGTCTTCATTTTAGAAATTTTCTTATTCTCGCTTAGCTGATTTGTCCAGCACTTTCAAACTGATATTTTAACTCTCTATTGTATAATTTAAGAGGATTCAATGCTCACACGCATATTTAAGCCAGTTAAATGTGTATATGTTCATTCAAATCAGGAACCTGTGCTTAAACAGCGATATACTTAATCATAAAATGGATTTCAGTGATCTGGTTGTATATGATGAGAGTGAATGTTACGATATCTTTCAAAAGTCACTCAACATGGGGAATTCATTTTATTGCAGCTCTTTGTCCATCATTTGAGGATGTACCAGGAGATCAAAAGATTCGTGTTGGAAGTACGTTTGAAATCGAGGTAAAAGTGAAAGGTTACCCGAGACCTGAATACGTCACATGGTACAAAGGAGAAGATATTATCTTAAAAAGTAGAAGAATAAATATGCAATATTTAAATGGTGTTGCCAAACTGAAGGTGTATGACTCTTGTGCCGATGACTCTGGCCTTTATGAATGTGTTACTGAAAATGAACATGGGAACACCACTTGTCGTATATCGGTCAAAATCGAGTCTGTAAGTTTTACGATTAGGTTTTATGAGTTCGTCATATCGAACTTATTCAGACTTTTCACCTTTTTAAGATTGAGAAATTTGTGAGTAAAACCAACGAGGAAGTTTGTATAAAATGAAATTCAAGGATTCATATTGTTCTTTGTTTGAGTTTTTTTTATTTTCAAAAGAAAATATAACTACTTGTATTAATTGATACATTCTTCTTTTTTTTTCTAAGCACAAACCTATCAACAACAAAAAACAACATGTGTACACGTTTGTAATGGGAACATAATTAAAGACTTCAATCAAAAGATATAGATAATAAACATATCAATAGAATATTGTAACTACCAGCAATTACACAAAAAGAAGGGAAAAATATAACTTTACTGTGGTTAAAGAGTTGTCGCCGTCAATTGGCGATTATATGGATGTAATTGCAGGTTTACAAACTGATATATGTGACAATCGAATCACAATTGGCGATTGAAACTCGTCAATTACAGTATAGTCACTACAACTCCATTGCATTACAAAAGAATATGATACATTAGAAAAAGATAAGAGAGGCGATTGATACCAAACGAGCATTTAAACTTATAAGTCGAAAATAAACGTAAAACGCAACAGCTAAAACAAAAATAGGACAAACAACATAGGAAATTTAAGAATATTCAACATGAACTTTACCAACACCTAGGGGTGCTCTGGAAGGGAAGGTAGATCTGGCTCTAGATGTAGCATCCGACAAACTTGACAAAAGTCTATACATTTGAAATAAATTAGAATTTCACGAAACTCCATGAATTTGATTGGTTCATAGACATAATGGACTAACATCACGTCATACAAATGAAACCATACAACCTTATTGTTTGATTGTTATGTTACCCCAATTGTTTAATTAAGATCAAATTACATAAAACAATGTTACAGTGTTTTTACATTTTCTGGTCCAAGCAATTCAATATGGCGACCCAATCCGTAGTTACGACATGTCAATCGTTGATTTTACTGTAACTTTTAGCAGTAAACTATTAGAGATGATCCGGGATTCTATAAGAAGGGTCGGATTATAAAATTAGAATTGCTTTTGTTGGTTTTATTGATCTTCAAACTTTCAAGAACAAAATTGTTTTTTTTTCTTCTTTATATTTTATAGAGACAAGAAAACGTCGCAGTATGTCCCGTTTGTATGGATAAGCAACCAAATAAGCATCTCCCATGTGGTCATGCAATTTGTGTCGAGTGTATGGAAAGGGTAGGAGGAGTTTGTCCTATTGATCGAGCACCATTTAATATAAGAGAAGCTAGCAATCTTTACCTAAACTGATATTGACTACCTTACATACTATAATGTTTTTATTGTTTGTGAATTCTGACTATTGTTGTTCTGTTTTCACTTGATAAAACGAAAATTAAATGTAAATTACTATCAATACAGACAACAGAGTGAGTGATGCATATTCAGATATGTTAGGAAAATAGGAAAATGGAAAACCATTGTGTAATAAAATTTGGAACATTCAAGTACACGTAAAAAGTGGGTTATACATTTTCTTTTTGTCTCTTGTTAATTGTGTTGGTAAAAAATAACAGCAAAGAGTTTAAGTAAACTTCCTTTTTTATAAAATTATTTAGTGCAGATATTTAGAGCTTCAATTTTGGATCAATTAAAAAATCGGTAATGACATCTTCAGCTTTTTTCTCGAAAAGTTGTCTAATAATAGGTTCAATGTAATGTATAAAGATTTATTATTTATCAATATAATTTTGTACACAAAATAAAGAAGATACAAATCTTTCTTAATAACACTGAATCAACTCATGAATGGCCTTATATTTACTATCTTCATTTATTCTACTTACGTATTTAATATGAAAGCGTATCGAATAGTACGTGCCTCATCAATATCAACAGTAACTAATTTGAACACTTGATGATGTTTAAAGAATATTTTTTTGAAATACTGTTAACAAATCAATGTTTATTTACAAAGAAAGATGATTAATTAAAAATAAGCAATGAAATTTTACAGAAGGAATTATTATATACATGCACCCTTAAAATTTCATATCCGCTCGAGTACCACAGCGAGAAAATGTATGAACAAGAACAATTTGTTTTTAACAATTTAAGTGACACCAGTCCAGTCAGCTATCAACATAATACGTTGAATACTTCAATTACGATACACAACAGCTATGACAAGTTTAGCAAATATTTGAATACATTTTAAACGTTTAGTCGTTCCCTTTACCACCAATCTTGATGGAAGAGTTAAATAAAAGATAACATTCTTGATACAAAACACTTTGAGATGAAATTTGACACAGAATACTAAAGCATACTTCAAGATGGATGAACTACAAAGAAATAATTGGTATATTGATCAAAGTCTCTAATTCCTATCAAACTTCAAAGACAAGTAATTGGCTGAGTAAAATGTCCGGAAAATTCTAGTTTCTAAATTTCTCCTGCGGTTATGTTTCAAGGTTCGAAAATTTAAATGACCAATGGTTTATGAATTTGTCTCAAGGTTAGATAAAGATTATTGCGTTAATCTTTATATCACTTGATATTACATATCAACATGTGTATAGGTGTAACACGATTAGTGTCGCATTTGAAACATGATCTGCTAACCCTTTCGGCGCATCTGAGATCACCAACCGGCTTTTGGTGAGGTTCGTGTTGCAAAATTTCTCAGGAGATTCAAAAGACGAAATAGTTTTGGTCAAAGCATTCTCAAATGTTTTTACAACTGTTGACTACGTTTTTGTAACAATATATTTGAATTAAAAAAGGGGAATAAAAATAAAAATAACAATAAGCATGAGGGAATAGTGTAAATGTGTGGTCAATTCACAAAAAAAAAATAAGTTTAATATAATTAATAATGTTCGTGCTGTATAGTTTAATTGTTCTTGTCATGCAGACATATAAGTGGTTAAACCTTACTGATATTACGATTAAGTGTAATCGTTCTTACCTTGCCTGTGATACAATTTGTTAATGAGACGAAGTGTGAGATAATCGAATCAGAGATAGTTTATAGTTGAACGCTTAACAGTTTTACAACGTAGTTTATTGTCGAACGCTTAACAGTTGACCACGAACTAAAAATATAGACCATATTAGCAATATTGATTGTTACGTGAATAGATTGAATAAACGTGTAACAGACATTTTAGTTATAAAAAACTTTTACAAATTGTGACTTGAATGGAGTGCACTCATACCCCATTTTCTTATATTTATTGTTGCATAAATTTAATAAACGTTTGACAATTATAGTTGAATAAGTTATTTTATGTGATACATTTACATCTTATTTACAACGAAAGTTTGTACATACACAGAAATCAAACCATACATTTTTGATAAAGTTCTGCACACTGCATAAACATGCAAACCAATAGATAAAACTATGTTTACAGTATGGGGCATCGATTTTGAATATGGAATATACATATAAACCATTTTATTTGAAAAAAAAAACCATTTTGATATAAATTCAAAAAAGTTTTGTCTGTTTATTACGTCAAAGAGTTTGAAATTGTTATGTCACTGGTCAGATTCGACATTTATAGATCTTCATTATACTGTGGTATCATTTATTTTCGTGGGTGCCAAATTTCGTCGATTGCAGAAAACTTGCCTTTTCGTTTATATTTGATTTCGTGGTTTTGCAAAAGTCTGCATACCACATGAAAGATAATTTGTAATTCGTTGTAAATTTAAATTCGTTGTTCACCTGTACCCACGAAATCCACAAAAAAATGATATCCAACGAATAATAATCAATCCACATTATAAAGACCATATTTCATATTTCATTATTCATAGTATGTTTGTCCTTCTCCGCTGATAATCCAATGGTTCAAATTAGCTTGTAATTGTAAAACAAGTTTGTATATAATCGCTGATGTTATCATATTTGTATATCTCTATTTTATAAGCTGTGTTACATTTGAAATAAAAGACTATTATTTACATTCAAATAGACATTTAAATATGCATGTTTTGGGAGACAATCTTTTTGTTGAGGGGTGCTATCAAGATTTATTTTGATCACAGTTAGTTACATAAAAGTTTATAAAAATTTGGTATACTATAGATAACATTAATCAATTTCAATGAAAATATTTTGTTAGATTATTTTTTTAATAACATGTCTTATTCTGTAAAAATGGAACTACTGGATGCTTATAATATTAGTTGTGAAAAGTTTAATAAAAGGAAAACTAAAATAGCATAACGAAATAGGAAAGTGAGAACATTTTATGATGTAAATCATACTTTATTTAAATAATTCTATGGTTTTTTTTCGAAGAACTACTGACCTCAATGATCAAGAAATCTAGGCAAAAGTTCACTTTTGACAGCTTATAAATGTGATAAAAAGTAAAATCACATATTTACCGAACTCCAAGGTAAATTCAAAAAGAAAAATCTTTAAAAAGGGCAAATTCAAAAGTTCAAACACATCATGCAACGTTCGGACGCAATTTGAATTTTTTTTTGAAAAACAGGTACTTTTTGTTTTGTAAGATAACATTGAATGATAATCATAGATAAATAGAAATAAAAGTAGGAATATTCTATTTTCAATTTACGGTTTTTGCCTGATTTTAACATTAGTCTCATTGGTGCTTTAAACTTTTTGAGTTTCATCCAGCGATATAGAAGAAAAACAAAAATTGCAAATATTCAAAAGAAATGCGAGCGAGCGGAAAGCGAAGTGATACCGTACATGTATTTTATACGAAATATGATTTCATTAACTGAATTCAATATTTAACAATTGCATATCCTCTCTTTTCTCTACTAAAACTGATAAATTAGTCTTGAAAACTTTCAATGTTGTTAAACTGATTTTTAGATACAATTTTCCATCGAAATTCAATCAATATTAGTTCAGAATATTTAAACATTTTGATACGCCCCCTCTATATTTCAGTCTGATTTAGGTATTGGTGTACGCATAAATATCAGTATAGACGACTTTTTGAAAATGACTTATGATAAGTTAAATGATCAGATAATTTTTTCCTAATTGTATATTTATTCTTTTCAAAAGAAATATGTGACGTATATTTAATATGAGGTCACACCTGGTTATAAACGTTCCTGATGAAGTTCTTAAATAAAGTTAGCTATATAAAGCGCCAATGTGGACTTTTTACAGTTGACTGGCAAATAATTACTACTCATGGAATTAATGAAAAAACATGCAATTTTAATCATAGTTGGATATTTGTTTATTGAGGCTGGCCTGTTATGTGGTCTGTTTACAAACAAATGGATAAAGACAAACGAATATCATTGTGGCCTAAGGAGATATTGTAACAATACTATAGATGGTACTATCTGTCACAACGTTGTGGATATACTTCCAAATCTTGAATGTAAGTTATAATAATAATGATAATGGGGCTATGAAAAAAATTAGTTAGAAAATATTGATTGTATTTTTGAATTATTGATTCGATGAAGTAACATGCATTCTTATGTTCTTACATGTATATAAGTATAGTTTTTGGCAGGCTTAACCGAACATAAATTATTTTTTCAATAAAATGCAGCACATGTATACATTAGTAGTTAACTCTCCTGCTGAGATTCACACTTTCTAATACTTTATCCAGATAATATAACGAAATCGACACATCCCGAAGAGTAAGTATATCCTGCTTCACATGTTGCACCCCGTCGTGTTGCTCATGTTATTAAAAAGCCGGTAAACAGTCTAATTCAGTAGGTCAGATTCGTAAAAAGGGAACGGAATTGTAGTTACGACATATTAAAGGAACATATCCGAAATCATCTGTGTAGCGAATATTCCATAACGGTAAACCAACTCGTGATGGCGTCCGTCAATTTTACGAAGTGAAGATTTCAAATTCGCTATTTGGAACTCTTGGTTTAAAAGTGAAAATGTCACAATTCGGAAAAAGAATGATCTCTTTTATAGGAAAGTTTTGTCTCCAACCGACCCGTATAGTCAATTGCTAGATATAAATCCTAATCAAATAGCAAAATCAAAAGCTCAAACACATCAAACAAATGGATAGCAACTGTCATATTCCTTACTTGGTACAGGCATTTCCTTATAGAGAAAATGGTGGATTGAACCTGGTTTTATCGCGCTTAACCCCTCATTTGTATGACAGTGGCATCAAAATCTGATATATTTACAACGATGCCTGAATAAAACAGACATGATAGGTAAAATAGTCACAATATGGGTAAACTGAGTCACAATCTCAAAACAAACAAATATTTAACAAAGAAGCACACAAAGCATCTATCAATTTAACCGAACACATTCATTGCTTCGCATGTTTTATGGCAGAAAATGTAAACGTCACAAAGAAAGAAATTTTGTCGTTCAAAGTATTTTCAAAAATAATTTAATTTCACATGGGACATTGTGGTATACAGGGTTAAAAAAAAAACAAAAGCTATGTTAAAACTTATTTCAGAAACAGATATAATTTTTTTTTTATGAATTTAGTTTTGACGTCTTCGACCTTGCATTGAACAAAAGAACAAAGGTTTTTTTCCTTTGGTTAAATGTTTTGTATCATAATTACAATCTACGAATTAATGGACAATTACATATTATCTAATTTAATGATTCAAAGACGTGATTTCAAATAGTTATGATGAAACCGGACTACAATTATATATGTTGAAACTAACAAATATAATTTAAGAACTTCAAGAAAGTACACATTTGATTTATTTTAAAGACAATATTTAAACTTGTCATTGACAAAATTAATCATGTAATACTCTATATAAACTCATCGTAGATACCAGGATTAAAATTTTATATGAAATTAAACAACCATACATCTGAAATCGAAAAAGGTGAAAATGTTAACAACTTTTTTGATTTACAATGCAGCGCAATTAGTATTCCCATAAAATGAAATTAACAACATAAATAAGCTAAGTGTCAAAGAGACAAAAACCCGACTAAAACGCAGCAAACAGCCCAAGACCAACAATGAGTCTTCAAAAAAATAAAATCACAAAAATACTGAATTCCATGTAAAATTCAAACAGAAAAGTCCTTTATCAAATGGCAAAATCAAATGCTCAAACATCACACGAATGGATAACTGTCAAATTCTTGACCTGGTACAGGCATTTTCCTTTGTAGAAAATGGTGTATTAAACCTACTTTTATAACCAGCGAAACCTCTCACTTGTATGACAGTCGCATCAAATTCCATTATATTGAAAATAATGTGTGAACAAAACAAGATATAATAGGTAAAAATGTCAAAAATAGGGATACAGTAGTCAATATTGTGTTATAATCTTAATCACTATAAAAACAAACAAATATGAAACAAAGAAGCACAAAAAAGCATTTAGGCGCAGCGAGAAAATTTAGAGGCGGGCTTAATCTTGCACTTAAATAAATGTAATTATAGTTCATTAAAAAAGGAAGTCACACTCCAAAACACATAAATGAATTAGATATTTTTTTTTAAACCATACGAGACTGCCCCTGTTTTATACATTAAAAACAATTATGCGGGTTTAAGCATGTTTTCTGATATCTCAACCCTTCCCCTATTCGTCTGGCCAACTCAGAAGAAACAAACACAGAGACACAATTCTGCATTAAAAACGTTTAAAGACATTTACTATGTATTGATAATCTTGCGTCGCGTCATCGGTAGCTGAACTCATCTTAATCTTTTCAAAAATCTGTATTTGTTTTTTAAGGATGCAATATAAAACAAAAAAGAAGAGTTATTCACCCGCTACCATTTACATTCAAATATTTCATTAAAAGGCTGAGAACCTGCCAAAAAGTACATGGCTTGGATTTCATTAAAAAAAATATAAGACGAGGACTTAACTACATTTTCATTTGTACTAAAAGGAAAACGTACATTCATAACTAATAAATATTTGCTCTTACTTGAAAATATATTGCTCAAAATATTTCAAAGTTCTTTAAATAGAACGTTCAATGTTTAAAAGTAAGTAAAGCAGGTAAATTTTTTTTTCTTTGCATACCTTTTTTAAAGGAACCTGGGGTAACATATCTTAACATACAACATTTTATAAACATATACATAAAAAAAGTGAATAGAAACCTAGATGGAAAAATACATTCTCCAACAATATGAATGCGTCTATACTGTATGTGAAGCTAAAAACGCCAGCATGCGTAGAGCGCTGTAACTGATAGAGAAAAAATCCGTACACAAAGAGCAAATAAACAGCACTTAAATTGCTGTTCGGTCCTTTGTGTATTGGGAAAAAAACACCAAAAGAAACATTCGGACAAGCACGGGGTTTACTAAAATATATAATATATGGTAGATAAACTGGTAGGAGATAATATATTAACATTGTATTTAATTTACTAATTACAACAACGGTAAAAAAAGTCGACAGGTAACTTCAACATCGGTGTAACCTTAATTGTCTTTTGCAGATATGTTTGATGTAGTGTATTATCTTTCAATTGCATCATGTAGTTGGATCGGTTTAGTTTTTATCGTAATGTTTTCTACCTTACGTTGTAATGGATGCAAAGGAAAAAAGACCCGTAGATGTACCAGTTTGGTCATGTTTTCTTGGTGTAAGTCATTTCTTATTACTTTGCTATCAGTAATAAATAGACTAAGTTTTTTCCCTCCAATCTCAAATGTACCAAGTAACAAGACGTTACTAAGTTGAAAAACTTGTGTGTAATCCATTTGTCATTGTTGAACAATAAAATATGTTTAAACTAAACTAACACTATTGGATATTTGTACATGTAGTCAACTATTAATATAAATAGTATGAAAAGTGAAAATCAGACAATTCTATATCAATAGCAAGGTGCGTTTTCATTACCTCAAAAAGTATGCCTTTTGCACATACATGTATCTGTATCTGGATATATTCACTATATGAATAAGTATAAGATGGTTCTTATACATCCCCGACTTTCAAATATTCGGCTTAAAGCGTTCTAGATGTGGGTAAATTAAGATAGCGAGTCAGACGAGTGAAACTTATAAATTGTTGTTTTTATTTTTATAAACTAGCAGGATGACTCATAAGACCACGATTATAAAACGGTGGTTGTTAAATGAACACGAAACTAAATTTCTGCAGGATAGAAGAATTCTTTTTAATGTCAGAGATCATTTATGCAAAAAATGGTAGAACAGGACAATTTTCATGAACACCTGTACTATCTACAAATGCTGCTGATGAGTTATTTTCGTACTACAGTACTCCTCTTATGCAAGACAGACGTTCATCTCTTATGAAAAACACTCAAAATGACATTGAACGACCCTTGCGGTACGAGAAAGAGAGGAATTTGAAACGACAATCGATAAAACTAGATTTTTTTTTCTACGGATATTAATTGATCTTAAGGTGGTACCAAATACCATGACTAAAATTAATATGGCTCATTTAATTTTCCTAAAAATTAATTTGACATATTAACATTGACTAAGACCCTTTGACAAAAATATACACACACTTTATCGGAAAAATTTCATTGGCTATATAGCAGTTTGACAGCCACTTATTTTGATCATTGGGAAGCTTTTAATTATATAACCTTAACATAAGGCGTGATTAAAACGTTCAGCTGATATTTACATAGTTATCTCCATGTAGAGTTATGTACCACCTTAAAACCTGTTTAAGAATTGTTTTCGATTTATTTTTTGTACTTTTGGACTATAATGACGAAATGATTTTTCGTAAAATTATTGTATGTTTTAGGTTTGATACAAGGTGCTGTTCTAACTATATTCGTAACAGCAATTATAGATAAAATGTCTGCAAGTTTAAGTGATGCTGGATGGTCATTATATTTGGAAGGTGCCACACTTATTTTATCATATGTTCTACTAACTATACAAGTCTGCTGTGAGTATTAATAGTGTTTAGACTTTTGGTGAAATTTTTCATAATACATGACGCTGTGAAATGAACGATTTTGAAAACCACATAAAAATCTTTCAGTCTGAAACCAAACATTACTTGAACAAAATATACATGTAATGGTAGTACATTAAAAAGATATCAAAAATAGGGAAGATTAACAAAAAAATTACACGATAAAATGTGGTGAAAGAATGTGTTTTAAATTAGGACGTTCACTTTTGAATGCAAATGTTTAGTGCAGATTTCAGTGACTTTAATAAACAATATGTATAATATTAATTTTTCAATAATTGTTGTTCATATTATTGTGCTAGTATTAAGATATTGTTTATATTATTTAAGAAAAGAAGTAAGTACGATATGGCTACTCTCAGGCACGAGGGGGGGGGGTTAACTTCCTATTATTGGGTATACGGGGATGTGCCAAAAATATGGGTCATAATGTTGCGAGATTTTATATAAAAATGACCCTCCTTTTTAATGACATCCTATATTAAAATGCATTTACGTTTGATAACTGTATATTGATTTGGGGTATGATCTACATATCATATATAAATATGCTATTGAGAATCTTACATTATTAATGGTCAATTATTATATTAAATTAAATCAATTCATTTGAAAGTTCACCTTTCAAATAAGTCCCCAAATGAACCCCGGAAATTTGTCTCCTGATGCAGTTAATCCAACAATCCATGCGTATATATAACGATAAAATATATGTGCACCAAACAATGTCAATTCATATATAAAAACTTAAGGGTAGCTGGTATATTTATGAATTATATTTATAATTATGAGTGATGATGAGTTAGTCCTTATATAAGCATGGATCATATTTTAAATATTGTATATAAGTATAGGTCATTCTTTCCGAGATATTTATATAACTATAGGTACTGAATTTCAGTGAATGTTATATTAAAATGGGCACGTTGTTTGAGGCAAAAATGGCACACCCCTACCAAAAAAATATCGAAGTTACCACCCCCCCCCCCCACGTGCTCTCATGTCACTTGATTTCGAAAACTAAAATGTATAATAAATCAATAAATCAATTTTTCAGCAGATGTTAACAAGAAATTCATTTAGTCTCTCAGATTGTCATACCAGTAATTAGATTTAAAAATTATGTTTAAATATTTGCTTTAGGGCAACACATTTCGTGCTGTACTGAAAAAAAACTAGTTGGGTGTTTATAGTCACGATACATATGACGTGTTGCATAAACTAGATAAAATTCTGGAGTTAATCTTTTTTTTTTAAATCCGAAAGTATTTCATAATCTTTCATATTTTTTCCGTTATTTTTTTAAAAGCATTACATGATTGTGATCTGAAAGGGTAATGCCCGCGTCACACTGTCCCGATTTTTACACCGATGGCAACACGATAATGGACATTTTCAAAATCGGGGCTGATCGTATCCAGATCGGGCTATTCGTAGTGCCATCTTTAACCATCTTTAACCATCGGCCACTTTTTCTAGCCTTCGGGGACAACTTCGGGAAGGGTTCTAAATTTTTTAACATGTTAAAAAATTCCCGAAGGTGCGCCCGATGTTGAGGGTTCGTATTGAGTTCGTATCACCATCCTCAATATCGTAATGTCACCGGGAATGCATCTTTGAACATCGTATTGCATTCGTGTTTCAATCGTTTCCATCGGGCAGTTTTGACATTACGATGTCTATACGAATGAATCACGAAGATACCCGAAGGTCTTACGATGGCAACACGACTTCGTGAAGACCTCGTAATCCCGTCGTGTTGTCATCGAATAAAAGTACGAAGGCGACAAGATGGAACTACGACAGCAATAAATCCAGCTAAATGTAAGTTAATTTTCGCGCTAAAATACATTTAAAGTGCCATGCGCGATATGCACTGGTCAGTCCAATACGACAGTTAAGAAAGACGTTCACAAAACATGGAGCTCATATCATATGATTCTATGAGAACAAGAAAGGCGACAGCGTTGTTTCTATTAATTCAAATGGAACAAGAAGAGCAGCTATTACAGGCTCAGGATTTACTTTTACAAGTAAAATATTATTTTTTGTCAATTTTTTATATCAAGTAACATGATTAAAGGTGACAAAGAATTTCGAGTTTTTAATTTATATTAGACAATGTCGGAACATATTCAATTTCTTCTATTCACAACAACAACACGAAAAGACAAAAACGTTAGTTATGATAAGAGCGATATGTTCAGGCCTTTTCCATCTGGATTGTTTCATATCTTTACATGCTGGGGTTCCTTTAAATAAACGCGCCTCGTACACCAACACTGCAGGTACACGTATATAGGGAAACCAACTTTTTATTCATTATTCTGATTTTTTATGTATCGTCTGAGTTGTTGTCACACGAATGTTTACTCCATAACCATTTTGTTTTCTATATGTCATATTTTGCCGCCTTTGTTGCGTTCTCCACATCCTTCCTTTTGTCTATATTATTGTGATATTCTCCTGGAAAGAGATCTTTTTGAATAAAAGGGATCAACGAACCCATTACCTTACCTTTAAGATAGATCAGTAAACATGGGCATAATTATGGGTGATTATTCAGACTAGTGCACACATTTTACAGTTCAAACAAGGCAATGCTGAGCGTGGCATCCCCTCGTATGTAACATATTGGGGACAAATATGGACACTATATTTGTATATGACACATGCAGAAAATGGTAAATTGAATATGCATATTTGATACATAAACTATTTTTTTAGAAACCAACCAAAACATTTAGTAACTGGAAATACCTTTAATATTGTCTTTAGAACCAGCAGGTAAAAAAATGAGCAACCAATTTCCTGTGTATTATGCTATTTCAAGGAGAAAAAACAAGTCCATCTGCATGACCTTGACCTTTGGCCTTGAACGTAAAAAATGTCAGATCATTACAAGGAGGAACAATATACCAAATGTGGTTAAAATCTTTTGAAGCATATTGGTTTTAGAGTGTCCACAAGGGTGATATTGCCTTGTATTACAACTGCCACTGTGACCTTGACCGTTGAACTTTAAAGTCAATAGCGCTTAAGATATTCTTAACGAGTAACACCATACCAAGTTTTGAGCATTTTGGTTCTAGAGTGTCCATAACAATTTTATCTACACGCAACTTACATGTAGTAGGCGAGGGGATAATAAACTAAGTTTTATAAGAATTAGACAAAAAGATCGATTACCCGCCATGCATGGCAGACTTGTACAGAAACGATATGTTGTCAAAATTCTGTTCGTATTTTTTAGACATCGTATGGCCATCGCGCCATCATCGTAATCCATCATGTAGCCTTCGTAATCCATAGTGTAGCCTTCGTGATCAATCGTGTAGGCTACGGCTGAGATATGAAGCTTAAATACCCGTCTTCGGTTAACCTTAGTATGTCCATCTTTTGCTATCGTATACAATTTCAGCACCATCGTATAGACTTCGTTATTCATCGTACTTGCTTCGGTCACTTTTTGGTATTTTAACGAGATCGGGACCAACTTCGTACGAACTTACAATTTTAGCATTCGGGTGTCCATCGTATATAAAAATCGGAACAGAGTGACGCGGGCATAAACAAAATGCCTATTATCATTCCTCATCATAGTGGGTTGGGTTTTTTTACCAACGCAGTATAATAAAACAACTCAAAACGGTTTTGCATCATATGGATGGAATTCAAATTTAAACCTTGTATTACTTCAAACGTTTTCAATTGTTTTCTTTATTCATGAAAACTCCAATTGGAAATGCAGAATCTTGATTAAAAAATTATCTAGTACTAGTACATAAACACAAAACAATTATTATAAACCATTTCTTTAATCTGGTAATATAACGTTATATATTTTTTTCTGTTTTTAAATCCAGGTAAAGATAAATCTGGTCGAGACAGCGCAACTGTTGATGTAATAGACGAAAGTAAGAAATGTTAATAGTTTTTCATTATTTGCATATACAAGTATTTATTTTGGATGGCAATTATCACTTTGTAGTGGTAGACAGGGATTACCACCATAATTATATTCACGGCTGTAGATTATTTAAGTGTAAGCTTTGTAGTTTATAAATTTCTTTCTTGATCTTTTTTCCGTTTGATGTCTTGAATAAACCTGTTTGTCTTTAACCCTTGCTTCATACCGTATTTTAAGTTGATTGTTCCTTTCCTGTTTTTGAATGTCGGGTCCTCATTACTCTGTATAACAGATTGCAATATTTAGGAAACTAGTAGCATGGTACATAACATTGGTTGTTCCTTTCTTGATTTCTATTGACAAATATGTTAAATAGATATAAGGAGATGTAGTATGAGTGCCAATGAGATAACTCTCCATCCAAGTCACAATTTGTAAAAGTAAATCATTATAGGTTAAATTACGTTCTTCAATACAGAGTTATTAGATATAGGAAGATGTGGTATCAGTGCCAATAAGACAAATCCCAATCCAAGTCACATTTATAACAGTAAACCATTATAGGTCAAAGTACAGTCTTTAACACGGAGCATAGGCTCACATCGAACAGCAAGCTATAATGAGCCCCAACAATTACTAGTGTAAAACCAATCAAACGGGAAAACAAACGGTCTAATCTATATAAAAAAAACGAGAAACACTTATGAACCATACAAACAAACTACAACCACTGAAGTAATCTATGAGGTATGTCGACCAAAGCAATATATTTTAACTACCTCTGGAAAATAAGCCTTGCAACAGACCACATGAAGACCAATCAGAAAGATTTTCCAATGGTTCTTTCAGATGCAGAGGCAGCAGATATGCAAATAAAGCATTGTAATTTCAACATGTAGATCAGCACATGGCAAATCTCACAAACATTTTAAGGATTTTCTTTTATGAGAATAAAAGAAGACATTGTACAAACGTTAATGAGACAACAACAAGAACAAGACAATACACAAATATAGAGCGCAACATACATGGAGTCTTTAACAATACAAATGTGTATATAGAATATGCCGAGCTCTATATATATCACCCAAAGTATATGAAAGTGATTAACAAATCAAACTAAAATTAATAATCTGATGTCTACACCGAATTTTCAAATTAACGAAACACATATACAAATATGACATTTAACTTCTGACAATGTATATGTCAGTCACATAAATTTGAGACGGAATTTAACTTGTATTTTAACCTTTACCTTTACCAAAAAGTAATAGTCTTTAATGTTGTTGTAAACAAAAAATCATAAATGTTGATTTGATAACAAAACATCCTAAAATTTTGGTGTAAATAGCAAATCATAAAATGTTTTAGTCTCTGATGACAATCTCTTTAATTCAAAAACAGTTACTTACATATAGATTATCAAAAAATCATTTCAAATTTTGTTTCTTTTACAGCTCTTTCATACTCAATTGAAAATGTATTAAGAGAGGAGCAAGTAATTGAAGGTAAACAATTTAAGGTTGAAGTTGAAGTAAATGGTTATCTAAGACCACGTAAAGTTTACTAGTATAATAGAGACATTATTATTAAAAAAGAAGCAACAAGAGTGCATAGATAGTATTCAAGTAGTATGCAAAAGACGAATCCTTCAAAATCCAAATTGTTTGATAAGATGTTTTCTGTTTTCTTTCCGCTCTTTGGTCGGGTTGTTTTCTCTTTGACGCATTCCCCATTTCCATTCTCAATTTTATTTATTGTTTATTTTTGTCAATCATTTACAATATTGGTGCAGATCAATGAATAATTCATATTACCATATAATGTCTGTCTAGGACAGATGATTGGCATATATTTAATAAATGATTTCATATGATGAAATGGGAGTCTCTCTCAGTATGAATTCTAAGAGGCATTCTTTAGAACTTATATATCAGTAGTAGTCAGATGCTAAAATGACCACTCAGTACAGATACTTGTTTAAAATTATATATCACTGGAATCAGAATGTGGTCGTACGTGTTTATAACATGTATAAGGAAAAATGTGTATGTTTTAACATAATAAAACATTTCTACATTGTACATAAAGATTATAAAAAGAAATCGCTCATAACATAAAAATCAGGTTATGTGTATACCCATGAAGGCATATGATACAGACACGTTTCAGATAATTAAAACTAAGGATTTTATGGATTGTATCGGATCCTTTGGAAACATTTCGCTTCATGGTTCATTCGCCTTCTCCAGAAAAAAGCCAACAGTAGGTACAAATATTTCAATCAGGATGTTTTAATTGTTAAGACTATAACAGGTTTTTTTCTATTCATTTGATGTGTTTAGGCATTTGATTGCCATTTGTAAAATAATTTTCCGTTTTGAATTTTCCTTGGAGTTTAGTTATTTTGTTATACTACTTTTTAATGCTATAGAACTTATTCTTACTATTAAATACAAACAAATGTTACTTTTTTTTCAATTGATATCCCAATTGATACGGTCCATTAATTTTTGTTTAACATCCTTCAATATCTTAATAAGATGTAAAACAATTTCATTTGTAGGAGGCCATGCACCTATAAATCACATTATGAATGATCCAAATGCGATATATGTCGACCAAGGCAAAGGTAACTACCTCTGGAAAATAAGCCTTGCAACAGACCACATGAAGATCAATCAAAGAGTTTTTCCAATAGTTCTTTCAGATGCAAATGCAGCAGATATGCAAATAAAACATTGTAATGTCAACATGTAGATCAGCACTTGGCAAATCTCCAAAACGTCTTTGAGGATTTTCTTTTTTGAGAATAAAAGAAGACATCGGATAAACGTTAATGAGACAATAAAAACAAGACAATACACACATATAGAGCGCAACATACATGGAGGAGTCTTTAACAATAAATATGTGTATATAGAATATGACAAGCTCTATATCGCCCAAAATATATGAAAGTGATGGACAAATTAAACAAAATGAATTTATGATCTGCCATCTACACCGAATTTTCTAATTTATGAAACACATACAAGTATGATATACGACAACTTCTGACAATGAATATATGTCAGTCACATGAATTTGATACGGAATTCAACTTGTATTTTAACCTTAAACTTTACCAAAAATCGTCCTAAATTTTTTTGGTAAATATAAAATCATAAATGTTGATTTAATAAAAAATAATCATTAACTGTTGGTGTAAATAACAGATCAGAAATGTTTGAGTCTCTGATGACAATTTGTTTATGTCAAAAATAGTTACATAGATTATAAAAAAACATTTCAACCTTTGTTTTTTTTTACAGCTCTTTCATACTCTATTGAAAATGTATTAAAAGAGGAGAACGTAATTGAAGGTAAACAATTTAAGCCTGAAGTTGAAGTTAATGATTATCATAGACCGCGTACTATCTGCTGGTATAATAGAGACATCATTATTTAAAAAAAGAAACAACAAGAGTACATAGATAGTATTTAAATAGTATGTAATAGACGAATTCTTCAAAATCCAATTATTTTTATAAAATGTTTTCTGTTTTCTGCTCTGTGGTCGGGTTGTTGTTTCTTTGACGTATTTCCCATTTTTATTCTCAACTTTATTTAATGGTTATTTTTGTCAATCATTTGCAATATTGATGCAGATCAATAAATGATTCATATTACCATATAATGTCTGTCTAGGACAGATGATTGGCATATATTTTATAAATGATTTCATATGATGAAATGGGAGTTTCTCTCACTATGAATTCTAAGAGGCATTCTTTAGAACTTATATGTTAGTAGTAGTCAGATGCTAAAATGACCACTCAGTACAGATACTTGTTTAAAATTATATATCACTGGAATCAGAATGTGGTCGTACGTGTTTATAACATGTATAAGAAAAAATGTGTATGTTTTAACATAATAAAAAATTTCTACGGTGTACATAAAGATTATAAAAAGAAATCGCTCAAAACATAAAAATCAGGTTATGTGTATACCCATGAAGGCATATGATACAGACACGTTTCAGATAATTAAAACTAAGGATTTTACGGATTGTATCGGATCCATTGGAAAAATTTCGTTTCATTGTTCATTTGCCTTCTCCAAAAAAAAAACCAACAGTAAGTACAAACATTTCAATCAGGATGTTTTAATTGTTAAGACTATAACAGGTTTTTTTTCTATTCATTTGATGTGCTTAGGCATTTGATTGCCATTTGTAAAATAATTTTCCGTTTTGAATTTTCCTTGGAGTTTAGTTATTTTGTTATACTACTTTTTTATGCTATAGAACTTATTCTTACTATTAAATACAAACAAATGTTACTCTTTTTTTATTGATATCTCAATTGATACGGTCCATTAATTTTTTTTTAACATCCTTCAATATCTTAATAAGATGTCAAACAATTTCATTTGTAGGAGGCCATGCACCTATAAATCACATTATGAATGATCCAAATGCGATATATGTCGACCAAGGCAAAGGTAACTACCTCTGGAAAAAAAGCCTTGCAACAGACCACATGAAGACCAATCAAACAGTTTTTAGATTTTCAGATGCAAATGCAGCAGATATGCAAATAAAACATTGTAATGTCAGCATGTAGATCAGCACATGGAAAATCTCCAAAACATCTTTAATGATTTTCTTTTATGAGAATAAGAAGACATTGAATAAACGTTAAGGAGACAACAACAAAAAAACAAGACAAAGCACACATATAGAGCGCAACATACATGGAGGAGTCTTTAACAATAAATATGTGTATATCGAATATGCCAAGCTCTATATCGCCCAAAGTATATGAAAGTGATTAACAAATTAAACAAAATGAATTTATAATCTGCCATCTACACCGAATTTTCTAATTAACAAAACACATACAAATGTGATATACGACAACTTCTGACAATGTATATATGTCAGTCACATGAATTTGAGACGGAATTCAACTTGTATTTTAACCTTTAACTTTACTAAAAATCGTCCTAAATTTTTTTGGTAAATATAAAATCATAAATGTTGATTTAATAAAAATCATCTTCAAATGTTGGTGTAAATAACACATCAGAAATGTTTAAGTTTCTGATGACAATTTGTTTATGTCAAAAACAGCTAGATATAGATTATCAAAAAATCATTTCAATCTCCTTTTTTTTCTTTTACAGCTCTGTCATACTCTATTGAAAATGTATTAAAAGAGGAGAATGTAATTGAAGGTAAACCATTTAAGCTTGAAGTTGAAGTGAATGATTATCATAGATCGCGTGATGTCTACTGGTATAATGGAGACTTTATTATTAAAAAAGAAGCAACAAGAGTACATAGATAGTACTTAAGGAGTATGCAATAAACGAATTCTTCAAAATCCAATTACTTTTATAAAATGTTTTCTGTTTTCTGCTCTTTGGTCGGGTTGTTGTCTTTTTGACGTATTCCCCATTTTCATTCTCAACTTTATTTAATGTTTATTTTTGTCAGTCTTTTGCAATATTGGTGCAGATCAATGAATGATTCATATTACCATATAATGTCTGTCTAGGACAGATGATTGGCGTATATTTTATAATACATTTTTTATGATGAAAGGTGAATCTATCTCAATATGAATTCTAAGAGACATTCTTTAGAACTTATATATCAGTAGTAGTCAGATGCTTAAATGACCACTCAGTAGAGATACTTGTTTAAGATTATATATCACTGGCGTGTTTATGACATGTATAAGGAAAAATGTGTATATTTTAACATCATAAAAAATTTCTACATTGTACATAAAGATTATGAAAAGAAATAGCCCTAACATAAAAATCAGGTCATGTGTATACCCATGAAGGCATATGATACATGCACGTTGCAGATAATCAAAACTAAGGATTTTATAGATTGTATCGAATCCTTTTGAAAAATTTCACTTCATGGTACATTCCCCTTCTCAAGAAAAAAAAAGGTACAAACATTTGTTTTTCATAACCAGGTTGCCGTTCTGTTGCCCATTAACTGATTAAGACAAATAGATTTGTTATCATTTTCAAAGTCTGTAAGTCATTCGGGATGTTTTAATTGTTAAGACTGTAACTTACAGTTGTTTTCTATTCATTTGAAGTTTTTAGGCATTTGATTGTGTCATTTGTAAAAGAATTTACGTTTTGAATTTTCCTTGGAGTTCAGTTATTTTGTTATACTACTTTTAATGATGAAGAACTTATTCTTACTATCAAATTCAAACAAATATTACTTTTTATCAATGATGAAAATAACAAAGGATTTCCCTCCTTGACTATTTTTATACTGAGAAAATCCCTCGGTATTTTACATGAAACTGTTTAAAGTATCGTTATAATTGATATCTCAATTGATACGGTCCTTTGAAAACAAATAACATCTTTCAATATCTTAATAAGATGTCAAATAATTTCATTTGTAGGAGGCCATGCACCTATGAATCACATTGTGAATGATCCAAATGCGATATATCAGTAAATTTTAGTCGGTAAGTATGTGTCAGTATATTTGTATTTATAGTGTTTGTATTCAAATTGAATTGAATGACTTGGTTCTATGTGGAGAAAATAGCACAGTTTATTCCTATAAAGTTTACCATGAAGAAGATGATGTAGATAATGTTTCTAATGTTTAGTTGTAAAATTTCGTGACTTTTACCGGAATTGATATATGTTGCCCCGTAAGGAGCCTTACTTGTGATACCTTTTCAATCACGTAAAGGAATTTCAAATAAGTATTGTTTAAATCAATGACACCACGTAAGTAATATACAGATAACATTACTGAAGCTAAGTACTTTTTACACGAAGAAAATGAAAGTTTGGAATGAATATTCCTACGAAATAAGAAAACAAAATCATTCGAAATTATCATTTTGTAAAACTTAATGATATATTTAATCATTTTTTAAACTGTTGATAGCTTGAATATGCTTATATTTTACAGAAACATGATAACACAGCTGCGCGTAGCCACCAAATACGGGTGCAAGTGAACGTGGTCACGGCTTTTGTGAATTGTATGATGAGGAGATCCGTGGAATATATCCCAACTATCGGGATCCGTATAAAGAACCGTCCTTTCGTCTTCTGGCCTGACTATTTTGTAGTTATTTTTATATTCAGTTAATTAAAGTTAAACGATTATATGATTTTCAAAATAAAAGTGCAATCTGCACTTAGTGTTATAGCTTTCTTATAGTTTTGTTGAACATCTTCAAACAGACTGTTTATCTTTAAAATCATTAGTACCTTTTATTTCATGTTGTAATGTTGTGTGCAATTGATATGCAGATAATATAAATTTCAAGTCTTAGAAAATGTGTTTATACCAACAAATCTGCTTACAAAATAAATTAATATATCATTAGAGGTCCATATTTTTTCCCTATTTTATCCAGTATTTGGGTATTCTGTTTAATATGTTTATTTATGTTTATTCATTCATTATTTTTATAACATGTATCATGTTTTAAACTGAGTGGTGTTGCGTTTATTTGTAATTTATTCCTGTCACATAATGTTGTCATTTTTACGGTTGTGAAAACATTGCCATATAAGTGGGAGGATTGGCTAGCCATAGCCATAGAACCAGGTTCAATCCACCATTGTGTCTTAAAATGTCCTGTACCAAGTCAAAAATATGGCAGATGTTAGCAAACAGTCCTGGCCATGTATGATTATTTTTGCAGCACTTCAGATTTTCTGTTTTCCGTTTTGTTTCCCGCCTAAAGTTGATGGGTTTCCATTGCTTTCGATTCGTGACCCGACTTGTTTTTGGCTTAATCGATGTATGACTATTGAACAGCGGTTTACATTTATGTACCACTGTTGCCTGTATTTCTTACTCTGGCCATCAAATGAGAGCTATTGCTCACTGATGATCACCCCGATAAAAGTATACAATGAACAAGAAGTTGATGAGCGATGGAGATGAATACGCATCACACGGTAAAGCATGCTTATCTTTATTTTATAAACTCTATATGAGAGAGTTGAAATCTTAGTTTCCTTGTGATTTCTTTGTTCTGCGGTTTTTTTTTTTATTTCACCTTCCCATAAAAGGGACAGCAAATATCTATTTGTTTTTCATATATATCTGGGATGTCATCTTTTTCGACTTCGTATACAATCAAAGACTAAACAAAGGATTTGATCAATTATACTATTCGTGTTAATTGTGAGATCTCTTAATTATTAAACCTCTATTCAACTTTTAACGCACTTTCAACACTATTGTGCTACTTCCTTTTGGTCAGTTTTTATTGTTGGAGGAAGTCGGAGTTCCCGGAGAGAATCAACGACCTTTGGTAGGAAAGGCTGACATTTCTAGTGAATTAAGATTGGAGTCGAGTGCACCTGCTCCGTGCGGGAAACAAACTCACAACTTCAGTGTTGACATCCTAGTGGTACAGCAACTAGGTTAATAAGAACATTTGGCTACTGAAGACCATGTTATTTTAGAATAAAGTATTGAAACGAGGTTTGTTAAGAGTCCTTTGAAAGAACAGGTAGCAGAACAAAGGAAGCAAATGGACAATTATCAAAATGTATTAGTAAACAGTTAACTTGCAAAAAACTGACAAGAAAGCTGAAGACCTCAATTATAGTGATGGAAGGATTATGACTTCATCTTATGAAAACAAACTTCAAACCCTTCCCTTACGGGTTAAGTTTAATGTAATCGGAAATTATACAAGAAGAACCTTACCGATGTCATTCATGCATGCCAACAACTGATTTTCGAATATATGTGTTTACTTCCGATGCGAATACCATATCAGTGAATGCATATTAATTCGAGAATGTTCCATCTTTAATAAATTGAATACAGTATTGTAACTACATCCTTTGTGAATAGGCCTGTTTAAAATTTTGGTTAGCTTTTGAGGCGTTGACAAAACTGGGATGTTAATCTCAGCACTGGGAATGTTGTCTAGAGTTTGAATGAAAAGACAAGTACTAAAGATGAAACACTCATCATAGAACATGTAAAGTGAGGCACCTTTTTAAGTACATTATATAGCATATGCAGTGATCATAATTTACTGTTTAGTTCTTAGAACATCCCTCTTAATTAAGTAAAAACCATGGTATTATCAGATAATACAAGAGGAATATCGTGACACAGATTCTGGCGCGAAAGTGGTACGAAAGATACCAGAGGGACATTCAAATTCATAAGTCGAAAATAAATTGACAACGACATGACTAAACAAAAAAAGACAAAGACAAACAGACAAAATATAGGATACACAACACAACAGAGAAAACTAAAAACTAAGCAACACTAATTCCATAAAAACTGGTGGTGATCTCATGTGCCTAAGAAGTGTCAGCAGATCCTGCTCCACATGCGGTATCCGTCGCGTTGCTCATCTTAGTACAAACCCAGTAACAAGTCAAATTCGGCTGGTTAAATTCGTGAAAAAAGGGGGGAATTGTAGTTACGACATTAGGAAAATATCCGCTATTATCTGTGAAACGTATATTCCATAACGGTCAACCACCTCGTGATTGCGTCTGTAATATTTACAAAGGGATGATTTCAGTTTCACCATTAAGAACTTATATCCTTTTTTCATAAAGATGTATTATGACTGATAATAGTACCAAAATGTGGACAAAAATTGTAAAGAAATTATTACAGAATATGTCCCATAAAGAGAAGTAACTATATCAATAAACAGTAAAGTCTATGTCATCTATGTCTGACCTAAATTAGGGAGACAAGGAAATGCCTATATAACATGCGCTGGTAAAACATATTTTGTTAATACTTTTTTGGTATTAAAACATGTATGTTTTCGACTAAATTAATCATCATAACAATAAGCGTCGATTGGATGCTAAATGTTTTAGATTGGTACAAATAACTGTCCTGATTACTGGAAATTATTTGTTTTATCTGGAAAATAAATTTTTCAAAATTAGATGTAAAGAAATCGTCTACTTGAGCTTTGAGTACAGGAAGGAGAGGGGCTAAAAAAATTGTTTTCTTACTTAGTTAACATTTGCTGATTGACCCTACTTTTTTGTATGATTACTGCTTTTAATCCTTTTCTGTTCCTTTGTGTATCACAGTTTGAGATTCAATAATTTTAAAATCTCTATCACTTCAGTGTCATGTACCAAGTGGTAATGAACGAAAGCGGTAATTTAGAATAACGTCATCTTTCCTGGGTATTTTAAAATTGCGCAAAATTTATTTGTTGGCGCAATTAAGTTTACGACTTTGTTCAGTTGGTGCAAATTGCAATATGGCCACAATAAATTATAAAATGAAAACAATGTTATAGCGCTCTTTATTCCCCAATTAACTGTTAAGCACGTATTGAAGTCGAATTATTCCCTATAAACTGTTTTCCTCTTTTTAAGGACAGTTCTTTGACGTTCTATACAATTTTCGATCTAAATTTGTCTGCACATAAGTTTTAATACTAAAACAAAAACAGACAACAATTGTCATTCCAGACCTTTGACGTGCTTTGCAAGAATTTCACTTCAAAAATATTTGACGACCTGGAAAAACGAAAGGACATGCGATGTCATTGTCAACGGTATATAATAAAGAGCTGCGTTTTATGTGGGTGGATTGAAAATTATGCGCATGATGTCACTTAACTTATTCTTTCGAAGAGCTGTAAAGCGCAACAATTACATTTAAATGATAAGTAATATGATCAACGTTTTACTGTATATTAGTGATTTTCAGAAAATCGTGACAAATATTTAATATAAGAAAAGACTTGGTAATAAGAATTGCCCTACGAATTTCATTTAAAATACAACAAGCAATATTTAGCGTCAGTTTGGACTTATTATATTTGGTCCATAATTTTCGATTAATGGATTTCAGGAAAAAATTGTCAATTTAAGTCATTACTGGATATTTGTTTATTGAGGTTTTTCTGTTATGTGGTTTGTTTACAAACGAATGGATAAGGACAAACGAATATAATCTCGGCTTAAGGCTATATTGTAACGATACTAAACATGATACCAGCTGTCAAAACGTTCATGACGTTGTGGATAATATACTCCCAAATCATAAATGTAAGTAATAGTGATTTTAATAGGCCTGTGAAAAAGAAATGTTGTTGAATTGATTATAGTGCCTAACAAGATTTTGTGAGGGAATTCGATGTTTGCTATACCACTGTTTATTTCAACGCACTTTATGACAATACTTCTGTACCAATCGAAATGAGTTTTTTTGCAGTGTTTTGAGAAATGATTTTACTTTGTAGAAACGTATTGTTTTGGAAACATTTTATGTTTTAAAAGGATAAATTTTCTGTATAAAGTCAATAATTATGTGGACTTTTGAAGCCCAAACTTTGTATGGCCTTAAATACATAAATGAAAGATAAAAAAAAAAAACAATACAGAACGACATGTTAATGAAATTATAGCAAAACTTTTGGTTGAAAAATTTTTATTCGTTATCGCAAAAATATAAGTTTTGAATATTTAAGAAATAATTCTTTCATGCCATGCTCTATGCTCATTTTAACATGGGTAGGCATTATATTTGTTAATATCTTAATACCGAGCGTTAGCGAGGTATTAAATGTTGACAAATATAATGCCTACCCATGTTAAAATGAGCATAGAGCATGGCATGATAGAATTATTTCGATTCTAATAGGAATATTTTGAACTTTTGTTCCTCGAAGCGGACCTATAGTAGACGCTCGAAATGTCGCCATTTTGATTTGATGAACAAAAATGTCATAGAAAAATCAACAGTTTATCAATAAAAAAAATAGAAACATTTAAACTTACTTTTAGAATGTTTTTATTTAATTTCCTAGAGAGCAACACCAACAAAAATGTCCATTTTGATCTCTAGCGATGTTCAAAATTCATCTGACGTTGCAATTTCAATTGTGACGTCAATCACGTGCAGCCCATGTTCTATTCAAATTAGAACATGACTTTGTACCCAAAGCTAAAGAAGAACGTTATATTAGAATTATACTTTTCATACATGACTATTGATTAAATCAGACCGTGCATGAATGTGACAGTAACTAAAATGACCTTCAAACTGGACACTGGATGAGTCCATGCTATGTTTTATCAATGAAAGTATAGGTATGAAAGGTAAGAAATGCCTATTCTCTTATTTTCACAAAATTTTCAAACTACACAGTAAATATATTATTTTTTAATAGTCAATTGCGGAGAAAAACAGAAAACGTTTACAAATAAGACGTTTTATTCCAATCAAAAAGTCATTTTTCGGAGAGAAATGCCGAAATACACTTTACACACGGCTACGCCAGGTAAAATTATTATTCATGTTACAAAAAAACAACATTTTTCAGTCTCATTGGAACATGCTAATTACAATTAATCCCAAACTAAGGAAGTAATTAAATAAAGTCAAAATATGTCCGATCTACCTATTTTTGAAGCAAAAAAGTCAATACGATCGTTTTAAGGTCAATTTCGTCTACCTCACAAAATCTTGTTAGGCACTATAATCATATGTTTTTCGACTTTGCATATGCATGTGAAAGACATATACTTTTATGTTTTGTAACTTTTTGAAAAATACAACTTGACAAAAACAGATTCGGTTCTTGAAAAAAACGACTTGCAAAAAACGTCTTTGATAAATTGATAAATGCTACTATATCAACTGTTCCGTATTAGATGCGCATTTCGACAATAAGCGTCTCTTTATTGGTGCCCAAGGCCAATATATATATACAAACAATATATTAAAGACATGAAAAAGCTGGTAAACAAAATAGGACAAACGACGGATAAGGAATCAGAGCTTTGCGTGAAAGGAATATATTCTTTTATCTAAAATGAAATCCAAAATTTTGTAATAGTAAATTTTAAAAAGATAATATCCGAATTTGCATGCCAGTATCTAAGTGCACATTTTGATAATAAATAACAAACTAAATTGACAAAGAAATATAAAAAAAAAGTGAGCATGATATAATGTACGAATATGTCAAATGAGTAACCAATTATAACAGCAGTACAGCTTCAGCTAATAAACACCAATTAGTCATTCGATACGTTAATCTTTACTATTTTGCAGTTGATCTTAGTTTGTCCGTAGCTGCTGATAGAGATTCCTTCTTGTATATGATTGATACAGTGTTTTATCTGTCAATTGGGGCATGTAGCTGGGCCGGTTTGATTATTATCGTTATGCTGCTTTCTTTATTTTGTAACGGATGTAAAGGACCAAAGACCTGTAAATGTGCCAGCTTTGTCATGTTTGCTTGGTGTAAGTAGTTTCTTATCACTTTTACTATATAATAGTTTTATTTTCTCCATATTTCACATACCAAACAAGTACGCTGTTTTTATTTTTGTATGTATTTACATGTAGCCAACTATTAGCTATTGAAAAAGTTATAGAAAAAGGGTAATGAGGATTATGTTATACCAATTGCAAAATATGTTTGTGGTTATCACAAAAAAGTATTTATCTCTTGCACATGTATATGGTAACATGCATTATAAATAATTATAGATTAACAGACAGACTATATCGAGGCTAAGAACATGAAACTGATAATGTCAAAAGAACATTACATGAAATTTTATTGGTTTAAAAAGGTAGGTAAGACTTTTTTTGTCACAAATCATTTATGGAAAGAATGATAGGATAGAAAAATTAACATTCACGGTACTATCAACAATAAATTCTGACAGGTTCTTCCTGTGGTAGCAGCGGGATACATGATACAAACATCCATTTCAAACGGGTGGACGTCGCTTTTGATACACTCCACACAACTATGGACGACCGGAATACGCAAAATGAATATCCCGAATCCCTAAATCCGAGAAATTAAATCTTCACATTCCTACAGTATCCATTTATATTTAAATGCTGGTTTTTTTTTTACAATTTCTTGTACTCAGTTTTTACTTGTGGACTGAATGATACATTAGTCGTTAATTAATTTTGTTGCAGGCATGATACAAGGTGCGGCTATGACTGTATTTGTTACAGGATTCATGTCATTACTTCCTGCAAGTTTAAGTGATGTTGGATGGTCATTGTATTTGGAATGTACCACACTGTGTATATCATGGTTTTTACTTATAGCGTATGTCATAACCTTGTGCTGCTGTGAGTATATATATATATATATATATATATATATATATATATATATATATATATATATATATATATATATATATATATATCCTTTACTATAAATAATTTAACTGATCTGTAAAAATAACATCTTCATGCCTTATATATCATGTTCTGTAGAACGACGCTAGATAAAAAAAACTGACGTGGAAAGGTAATACTTCATTTTAATGAAGCCTAGGTGGTCGTGTGGTCTAGCGCGCCGGTTACAGTGTAGGCGATTTGGTGTCACGATATCTTAGTAGCATGGGTTCGAATCCCAGCGAGGGAAGAACAAAAAATTTGCGAAAGCAAATTTACAGATCTAACATTGTTGGGTTGATGTTTAGACGAGTTGTATATACAGAATGTACACAGCCACGTATCGCCATCACTGCTTGTGATCCGATGGATAAATCTGGTGTAGAGTTATCACTGGTTCAGACGTACTTAAAAAAAATAATTATTTCAGTGACTGTATCTTACATTAATTTGTAGAATCCTTTACTATAAATAATTAGCTGATCTGTAAAAATAACATCTTCATGCCTTATATATCAGTATAATTTCTCACGTTTCGTAGTATAGGGAGAAATTATTGTATATGCGGTACTAGCGTAGTAGTTTTATAAGTTTACGTCACTAGGTATAAGACACGTGACTAATTTTATAGTGGGTAATTTTTTCCCTGATATTATCACTTTCTAGCCCGCCGCAGACAGGGCAACATTCAATAATGTACACCGGAATTTCTAGTACAATTAAAGACGCCATTTCGTTGGAAGTGAAAAATGCCGTTTCTAACCTTCAGCAAGATATATTGAATAGAATTTCTACTATAATGGATTCCAGATTATCATCTTTCCAATCCAACATAAGACAATCTCAACAGGACATTTCACAGTCTCAAATGTTCAAAATCGAGCAGACCGTTACTGATAATTACTCATTCAAGAGAAAAGGCAATGAGAACCAGTTCAAACATGAATCCAGGGTACTTTCCAAGCTGAAAGAAGCAGACATGAACTTGGAAGGGCCAGATTTGAGCGTCGATTCCGTACAAACAGCTAAAGCCAAGATAGTAGAAGGTATTGAATTAGTGAAAGAAAGACGAAACTTATCAAAATGGCAGATTTCTCAGAACTGGGGTGGAAGGTTGTGAGTGAATATGTGACAAATAATATCGCCGACGATTCGGAAGATGAGAAGAAAATAATCAGGGCACAAAACAGAGCAGAAAGAAAACAGAAAGCAGAGAAATCCAAGAAAATTGTCACAAGAAAAACACCATACACAAGAGAGAAGGAAGAGAATACCAACTCTTCTTGGAAACCCGGCAGGTGCTTCAACTGTAGAGTGAGAGGCCATTGGACGGACAAGTGTACGGATAAGAAGAAGATAAGTACTTTTAAAACTTTATTTAATTTGCCAATCTTGACTAATAGTATTTGTTCAAATTTAAATGATACTGAACAGAATTCAATAGAAACTGATGGTCACATGACAGTTTATTGCAATAATAAGGTCAGTTTTAAATCGCCATTAAATGTCACGGTTGATCAGCCTTCATGTATTTTCTCACCTGTTGGTCAGTTAAAATCTAAATTACCTGAATGGAAATCAATTACAAGCAATACACATATTTTGGATGTTATCGAAAACGGATACAAGATACCTTTCAAGACAAAACCAAAATCAGAATTGTTGAAGAATAACAGATCTTCAGTTGATAATCCAAAATTTGTTAAAGATGAAATAAGAAAATTAATCGAGAAATAAATGTATTTCAGAAGTAAAAGAAAGGCCTTTTGTTGTACACCCTCTTACAGTTGCTTACAATAAGAACAAACCTAGGCGGCTGGTTTTAGATTGTCGGCATTTGAACCCACATCTTTTTAAATTTAGATTTAAGTACGAAGATACAGAAAACGCACGAGACCTTTTTAAAAAGGGTGATTTTCTATTTAGCTATGATTTGAAATCGGTATATCACCATACTGAGATCACAGAAATACACAGATCTTTTCTTGGTTTTGCATTTGTTTTTGACGGTATTATGCGTTATTTTGTGTTTAATGTATTGCCATTTGGTATTGCAACAACTGGGTATATATTTACCAAAGTGCTAAGAGAAGTTGCTAAACACATGAGAGCAGAAGGTAAACGTGTCATCAGGTTTTTAGATGACGGTCTCGGAGGAGACAATGATTTTGAAAATTGTATGAATAGTAGTTTTGAAGTTAAAAATACACTCGAAAGATTGGGATATTAAATAGCTCATGAAAAATGTCATTCAATTTGGTGACCTAGTCAGAGTATGGATTGGTTAGGTTACACATGGGATACCAAAATAGGTAGAGTTTTTATCAAGGAAGAAAGAATTGAGAAAGCCTAAAATAGAATCGCAAATTATGCAGAGAAACTACAAATGGTAGATTGTTATTCAGTGCTAGATTTTTAGCCAGTATTTTGGGTCAAATAATTTCGATGATGATTGTTATTGGTGACAAGGTGAGATTGCACACCAGATACTTGTATGATTGTATCATGGGACGAGCAAGTTGGGATGCTCCTGTAAAGATGAACCCAGATGCTCTCACAAAAATTTTATTCTGGGATAGCTCGCTCACAAAATTAAATGAGCAGGGTATTGACATTTGCAGAGTTGATCATGAATTTGTGTCAGATTTTGACAATTTTTGTGACGCCTCAGATGTAGGCTTCGGTGGTTATTTATCCGCTCAGTGTATCGTTGTTACTTCTTGTGTTGACAACAGTGAAATGTCAGGTAATTGGACAAGTGATGAACAATTGGAAAGTTCAACGTGGCGCGAATTATAATGCGCAAGACGAGTATGTATGTACTTATAAAAGTAAATTTAGCTTAGATAACAAGTCGGTTAGCACTAATTCGGACAATAAAAACGTTCCACATATACTAAAGGTCGGCAGTAAGAAAAACATACTACAAAATATAGCAGTAGATATTCACAATATTTGTTCAGAAAAGAACATTACTTTAAATTCTAAATGGCTACCAAGGGCAGACAATCAATGCGCAGACAAATTGAGCAGAAACACTGATAACGATGATTGGGGTATTCATGGCGAATTGTTTAATTATTTCAATGGTACATGGGGATCATATAGCATTGACAGGTTCGCTACTCATTATAATACACAATGCACACGTTTCAACTCAAAACATTGGTGCCCTGGTTCAGAAGGCATAGGCGCATTCTCTCAAAATTGGGGTAACGACACAAACTGGTTAGTTCCACCACCATCTCTTGTTCCTATGGTTTTACAAAAAAATCAGCATGACAAGGCTGCATGTACCTTAGTTATTCCTGAATGGAAATCGGCCCCTTTTTGGCCGCTGATTTACACATCAAAAGGTATAGCACATTATATACAAGACATATAATATTTGTCTGGAAAAAGGGTGATAGTAAAAGGAGCAGGCAAAAACGGGGTATTCGCAAAATTGCCAATGAAATTTAGAATGCTAGCTTTGAGAATAGATTTTATACAGTTGTTATTTGCAGGACTGGTGTAAACCTTAGACGAGACGATACGTTGAAGCTGCTTTAGTAGAGAGTGGCGTTCCAGAGAACTGTAACATTTACAACTTAGCTAGAAAGATGACTACATTCCTTGTTGATTCGAAAAGTGAGAATACCTGTAAAAAGTACCATTCAAGTTTTAATAGATGGAAGAAATTCGAAATCGAAAACAGTTTAAATTAATTGCCTGTTCACACAGCACTTTACATTACAAAATTGATATATGAACAATGTTTTCCAAGTGTTGTAAATTCAGCTGTATATTCAATAAAATGGGCCCATGATATTAACGGTTTCAATGATCCGACAGAAAATTCATTTGTAAAATACCTTTTAGAATCCGCCAAAAGACGTAATGGAAGGCCTGTAAACAAAAAAGGATCCAGTTAACAATGACATGTTGATTGATTTATGCTCTATGTACACAGATAGTTCAGATTTACTTATAGTTAGGGATCTTACTATGATTTTGTTGTCTTATTCAGGTTTTCTTAGGTTCGGTGAGATTAGTAAATTAAGATGCAAAGATGTTAGTATTTTCGAAGATCATTTAAAACATTTTATTTCTCAGAGCAAAACGGACCAATACAGACAAGGGAATGAAATTATTATTTCTAAAGGTATTACTATCGCTTGTCCAGTTAACATGTATTTACGATATTTGCTTTTAGCTGGTTTAGACACACAATCTGAACAATTCATATTTAAACCTATTTTTAGATCCAAAGGCGTAGCAAAACTTATATATAAGAATAAACCTATTAGCTACACTGCAACTAAAGAAAAAATTGTAAAGATACTTAAGCTGATAGCCCCAAGTTTAAATATTGGTCTTTATTCTTTACGATCGGGGGGTGCAACTGCAGCTGCTAAGTCTAATGTAAATGAAAGATGCATAAAGCGACATGGGAGGTGGAATACAGATTTTGTCAAAGATGGTTATATCGAAGATACTTTAGAAAAGAGAATTTCAGTCTCAAAAAAAATGGGTCTTTGATATATGTTTTTACTACACTCCAACCCTTTCTTTGGTATTTCTATGCTTGCTGGGCTATCGGCAACACTATATATATTGTATTCATTCATGCCTTATAATAGGTATGAGCGTATAGGGTATACGTATTATTTCTCACGTTTTGTAGTATAAGGGAGAAATTATTGTATATACGGTACTAGCGTAGTAGTTTAATAAGTTTACGTCAATAGGTATAAGACACGTGACTAATTTTATAGCGGGAAATTTTTTCCCTGTGTTATCACTCTCTAGCCCGCCGCAGACAGGGCAACATCCAAGTTCCATTAAAATTATGAATATATTTTGATACATGCATTTATATATATTTTTCAAAACAATATATTCGTCCGAGTATGTCTCGTGAGATGACTTGTCGCATGGGGTCGGACCCAGGTTTCCAGTTTATCCCATTAATGGGTTCTGTTTGGTTGTTTCTGGCTGGCGAGGTCGTTGATGATCGAGTTATTTGTGTATTTAGTTACATAGATAAAGGAAGATGTGGTGTGAGTGCCAATAAGACAACTCTCCATCCAAATAACAATTTAAAAAAATAAACCATTATAGTTCAATGTACGGCCTTCAACACGGAGCCTTGGCTCACACCGAACAACAAGCTATAAAGGGCCCCAAAATTACTAGTGTAAAACCATTCAAACGGGAAAACCAACGGTCTAATGTTTACATTCATGTCGGCTATATTTTAGCTCTCGTTGGTACAAGGTTTACTTTTTCTACCTAAGTTGTACCTAACAGTATATTTCAAGGTTTTGTTATTAGGAGTAATTGTGGTTATTGTTTTTTTCATATGTTATATATATATATATATATATATATATATATATATATATATATATATATATATATATATATTGTATTCATTCATGCCTTATAATAGATATGAGCGTATAGGGTATACTGTTCTGTAGTACGACGCTAGATTAAAAACTGACGTGGACAAGTAACACTTGGCCACCGATTTGGGGTCACGATATCTTAGTACCATGGGTTCGAATCCCGGCAAGGGAAGAACAAAACATTTGCGAAAGCAAATTTACATATCTAACATTGTTTGGTTGATGTTTAGACGAGATGTATATATATGTGATGTTTTCATTTGTTGGTATTAATTTTGTTATAGTAAAAAGATACTGTTTATTTTTTTCAAAAAGAATAAAGTATGATAAGACCACTTTTGATAGTGTAAAATCTTTCCAATCAAAACAATAACATAACACAGTGTCTTACAATGTCACTCCATCAAACTGGAATTCGCCTATTCAGAATCTAAAGGATTATGGGTAATCTTATTGTTCTTATACCAAAATTAAAATAACGTTACGTCATTGGTTGAATTTCAAATGATAAGAACGTTTTTAACCAATCACAACGTTTTGGTGTACACTTTTGAAAATATTACCCAAAATGCTTTAGATTCTGAAACCGTTACGGCGAATTGAAATATCTTAGCAAAAAAGAAAACATTAAAATTACATACAAATAACATTAACAACAGATGTATGTTATGTAACCGTGTGCATATTAAATTATATTTTTCTGTATTTAAATTCAGGTGAAGATGGTTATTGCCGAGACAGTGCAACAGTTGGTGTACTGAACGATAGTAAGAATGTCTTATAATTTGCTTAACATCCACAAAAAATGTATACGTGAATAAAAGTAGATGTTTGATTAAAGTCAATTAGAGAAAAATTTCAAGTCTTTATTGTATCCAAAGTCTATGAAAGGGGTCAATCCATTCAGCAAAATAAATTGATCAACCATCAACATGAGACGATTCACCTACTAGCAACAGACATGGTGACATGATGAATTATTGACGATGAACATGAAATTTAACATGCATTTGTTTAGGGATCAGGTTTTACCTATTTTAAAACCTTTATCAAAAGGTATATGGGGCAAACGAGAAAAATTGTTTGCTTTATCGATTAAAAATTTTGGTCCTTTATTAAAATTCATAACAATGTTAAGGTGTCATGTTTAATCCCACGTGAGGTATAGTTGTTTAAGCCGGGGGCTTTTTGTTTTTATTATTTTTGTTTTTATTGATGTCATTGACTTGAATCATTTCTTGAGTATTTTTCCTTTAAAGTGGTACCTTTCCGTAGTCAAATTGTCAATAAAATACGAACCGAAACATATTGGGAGTTTTTTAAATTTGCATTTAATTTGTTGTCGTTTTTGAAATATTTCGTGGTCTGTTATTACATTCATGCCCTTGAAAATGACCTGATGCTTTGTTTTAATTAAAGAAATACATATTATTTTCTACATTTGCTAGTTCCCAGATTTAAACAACCACCAGTTGATCAGTCCGTGAGTGTCGGAAACGACGTCACAATTCATACAATAGTAGATAATGCCAACAATGTTATTTGGAATAAAGGAAGCGATCGAGTTATCAAGTTTTCGACATGCCATAGAGAGGAGTTTAATGAAGCCATTGGGCATGCCACTTTAATAATCACCAAAGCTAGGTTTCAGGATGATGGCGTATACGTGTGTATTGCTGAAAGGTACGGGAAGCCCACAAAACAAGTTCGCCATGAAATTCACTTGAATAAGATTGTGTAACAATACCGATAAATAGATGGAAAACAAAACACTAAAAAGTGTTGAATATCATTGCACAAAGATGGAAAAACTGAACAGATGATATAAATTATACAATAATTGCAAATATTTCGGCTCAACAAATGGCCTTCTTCGGTGACAAAAGTTTTAACAATAATGAGATACAATGTATAAGGTGTAAACATAGATCACTAATAATACAGGTAAGTTTTGGTCGATTGATTTTAATCCAAAATCCTGAATATAATAATATAAACACTAGACTGTAAATTTAATTATTTATTTCTATTGATTCCATCTGGATGGAGGACACCCAGTGTTTTTATCCAAAACCTCTCCCGATTTTCTCTTTGCCTATTTTGCCATGTACAATCCTGTTCGATCACAAGGATCTTCATGTGATCAAAATCTTTCAGATTGTGATCTGGTATACTGAAATGTTGGCTGACAGGAATATACGGTTTTTTTGTGAGGTCACTCTTGTGGCCATTGAGGCGTTTGTGAAATGGCTGCATAGATTCACCAACATATTGGAGACCACATCTAGGACACTCAAGAACGTAAATCACGTTTGAGCTTTTGCAGTTGACATTGCAGAAGATCTTGTATGTCTTTTCTGTGGTCTTACTGTGAAATGTTGATGAATGCTGCAATTGGTTGCAACATTTGCAGCGCTTATCCCAACAAGGCTGACAATTACCTACAGTATGGTTAGGTTTGGAAAGGTCAGCACGGACAAGTATATTTCTCAGGCTGTTAGGTTGTTTGAAGGCAATCATGGGAGGCTCAGGAAAGATTTTGGATAACTTCGAATGTTTCTCGATTGCTGTCCAATGATCACGAATGGTCTTGAAACTATTTCTCAGGCATGGATGGTAGGTGAGCACACATGGGATTCTTTTACTTTTCTGTTTATCTTTGTAAGTTAGCAGACTGCTTCTGGGGATGGATTCCGCTTTTCGAAAACTATTTTTAATGTTTTTGTGTTTATATCCCCTTCTTTTCAAATGTCCTTTAAGCTGCCCCAGACGTTGTTTTGCAGTGTCTTCAGAGGAGCAGATTCGCCTTATTTTGAGAGCTTGGCTGTATGGAATGCTCTTCGTGCAGTGTGGAGGATGGCAACTTTCAGGCGACAAGTATTGATGAGTATCTGTAGGTTTAGAGTATATATCTGTGTTTATTATACCTACAGAGAGGGTGCTAGATGTATCAAGGAAGTTTATGGCGGAATTAGATGTTTCATGGGTGAATTTGATGGTAGGGTGTTGATTGTTAGCATTTGTTATAAAAGTTTGTAATTTTTGGTCTCCCTTGTCCCATTTCATGTCAACGTCATCAATAAATCGATACCAGGAAAGCGGTTTTTCGATAGAGCACTCCAGCAGTTGCTTTTCAAATTTACCCATGAATATATTGGCATAAAATGGAGCCATTTTTGTACCCATAGCAGTGCCATTTGTCTGTAAATAGTGTTCTCCTTGGAATGTGAAGTTGTTCTTTTTCAAGACCATAGTAAGCATTTCAACTAAGCAATCAGTAAAACTAACTAAGAGTCCCCTGTCTCAGCTCTAAAGAATGTTTTATAAAGGAACCTGTTTTTTCACTTGGTTTATATTAGAAGGATTTAGTAGGACTACTAGTTTTTGAGTATCAGATAGATTTGGAAACATAGGATTATCTATTGCCATGTCATTAAAAAGTTTTATACGTAAAACATTATTAATTTGACAGTAGAGGAGATAGTGATTTTCATCTTTTAAGGTTTTACAAGTTGGACATGTTCTATTGTCTCGAGGTGTTTTTAGATATCTGCCCTTCTTAATGAGCAAATTATGGTCACTAATTCTATTTTTTTTTAAATAAACGTCTAGTTTCAAAATTTGGATATTTTAGATAAAATTCTTGGTCTTGTTTTACTTTAATATTTTTGTAAAGAAAAAGTTTGTTTTTTCGTTCAAGCTGTTTATTTCATTTTCCAGTAGTTCTGAATAAAAGTTGCTTGTAATATTCTTAATCCAAGTCTTTAGTTTGTTAACGTGTTCCATATTTTGACAGGACATTATTTTTTTGTATATCAATATTCATTTCTTGTGTTGAATCTTTGATAAAAGTGGACCAAGTATAAATTCCTTGTGAATCAAGGTGCTTACTTCATGTATAACTTTCTTTTAGTAATGGGTTTATGTTTTCAGTATTTAATCTAGCCCAAAAAAGAATTGCTTGTGTTTTTATATATTTTTCTATTGGTTGTCTACCAAGTTCAGCTTTAACACCTAAATTAGCAGATGTTTTTTTAGTACCTAGAATATATTTACAGAAATTAACATGAACCTTTTCGAAGGGAGTCTTATCCAAATATTGGAAATTATCTATATCTTTGTTTTGGGATTTAAATCTGCCTTTAGCTCTATAGTAACATTGATATGTATCCATGTATGATATTTCAGCATTATATGCTAAAATTGGTTTTATAAGAGAATCAAAAAGATAACAGGATACATTAACAGGGAAATTTCCCAAAAAGGCTGTATGTGTTTTTAATGAAAACAGAGCTTTCCTAGCTTTTTTTGGCTAAATCTGTTAAATTTGCATTTAGATTTCCATTATTTTTTATCAGAGTGCCCAGAAATTTATACTCAGTAACGTTATCATTTTTTTCATTGTTGAACCTTACAATGTATGGTTCTAGTTTTGTAGTTCTTTGTTCAATGATCATTGTTTTTGGTTTTTTTTAGTATTTAGACATAACTGCCATTTTTCACAGTAATTTGATATTTAAGCTATTTTGAAGACCTTCTTTACTTTCGGATAAAATTATAAGGTCATCGGCAAATAAAAGACTTCCTATATCAGAATTTAATATTCTCAACTATGTCATTAATAAATAAATTGAAGACTGTCCCCTTGTTTTACTTCTCGGTCAATGGGAAAGAATCTAGAATGTTTATTATTTTATTTTAAAGATGCTTCAGTATGAATAAACTGTTGTTTTGTTATTCCAAACATATGTTTCCCTACACCCATTTTAGCTAATTTATAAAGCATTCCAATTGTCCAAAAGGAATCTTTTCTTTTATTTTTATGAATATATTTATTAATCAAAGTTTTAAGGATGAAAACACTGTCTGCAGTTCTATGATGAACTCTAAATCCAAACTGGGCATTAGTTTTTTTCCCATAGTTTTAATCATTCTTTGATTTAAGATACTGATAATAATTTGGATATACAGTTGATTAAAGAAATTTGTCACCAGATTTATTTACTAAAGTTATGTATGCAGAATTCCATGAAGTTGGATAGTATCCTGTTTTTTTAACAGTATCTTAAATCAAAGAATGATTTAACATAAGATTAAATAATTTAGCATATGCTTTGGTAGTT
The DNA here is from genome assembly GCF_965363235.1 of Mytilus galloprovincialis. NCBI lineage: Eukaryota > Metazoa > Mollusca > Bivalvia > Mytilida > Mytilidae > Mytilus > Mytilus galloprovincialis. The sequence continues at coordinate 33,878,598 of NC_134843.1, read as the reverse complement.
ACTGGACTACTAAATTTAATTACCTCGTTCAACACACTATCTGGACCGCTTGCTTTTCCATTTTTTAAGTTTTTTTATAATACATTTAATTTCAGAGCAAGTAATAGGCCTGTCTGTCTCCGGGTTAAAAGAAATAGTCTCTTCAATATTGTTCATCTTTTGCTCAATTTTGGTTTGAAAATCATTATTTATTTTAGAAAACTTTCCTTGATTTTGGAAATGTTTAATTGTGCTTTCACTGTCCTTTAACATTTCTTTTAAATCATCATCTCCATCTATATTTTTGTTTTCTAGTGATTTTAGTATTTTCTAGTATTCCTGAGGATTTTTATTCATCGAATATGAAAGTTTATCAAAGATTTTCTTTTTATATTCTATTTTTTTTTTTTTTTTCGTTAACTTTCTAAAAGATTTGAGTGAATGAAAATATGTATGTTTCAGTGAACAGTTAAAGGGATTTTGTCTTAATTCTTTTCCGACTGCATTTATTGACTTTTTATATTCATATACTTTATTATCTGACCATTCTTGTTTCTTTTCTGTTTTTGTTTCTTTTAAAGTTTGATATACCTCTTACATGTCTTAGTGTACAAGATTTTTCTGTTAAGTTACATAAAATTAAATCAAGCTCACTAGCTGCCTGATCTATCCCATTTTGATTTTCACTATATTTCTTCGATTCAAAGTTTATTATTTCATTTATAAAATTTTCAGCAGATAGGATTTGAATTAATATATTTTTGGAGTAATCGTTCCACTTATAAGATTTCATTGTTTTCCATTTATCTTCTGGAAACAGATATTGTTTTTCACTTGTATCACATTTAAGAAATATTTCAATTTGTGCATGATCTGAAAGGTAGTTGATTTCATTAGTTTTAAAGTATATTACTGAGGTCAGGAGACTCTTACTTACAATAGCATAATCTACTGTACTCAAGCCATTGGGCGTGAAACATGTAAAATATCCCAAAGAATCACCAATGTATCTGCCGTTAAGTATACGTAGTCTTGATGACAAGCATAATTCTAAAAGATTGTTACCCTGTGCATTTAGTATTTTATAAAAGTTCATAATTTTAGGCTGTTTTCCAAAATATTATGCTTTTTGTTCATTGTGTCAAAAATCAATCAAATTATTAGTTATGTGTTATTTTTTTTTTTTTTTTTTTATTAGCTTATAAATAAAAAGCCGATATTTCATTCTTGTTTGAAATACAGGGAAATAAAAACATGATTATGTCTCAAACTACATAATATCATAAAAGAATTTGTCAGAATGTACTGCGTTGAATTTTAATCTTTTTAAATTACAGTGAAACTGGAATTTCTTCAGAAATTAGTAGATACTTTCGTCGATAGTGGGGAATCATTTAATCTAGAAGTTGAGGTCCGACCGTCTGAATCAGTCACATCAGTTACCTGGCAACACAATGGGGAAGATATTACTTCATCAAATGTAAACAGGAAGTTGTTATGTAGGAATGGAAAACTAAGTTTGAAAGTTTCAAATGCTACTACTAAAGACTCTGGGAAGTACTCTTGTATCGTAAAATCAAAGGGAACTTCAAGCAATGAAGAGGAATCTATATCTCACTGTCATGTCACAGTTCACAGCGTTTATATTATACCTATTTTGTTACAGAAGCAAAAGTATCCCTGCAACCTAACATAATCTAATAACAAGTCTTAATATTGTAGCCTTTAACAAAAAATTGTCAGAATTTGAATTAATCTTATCTTTGCACTCACTAAATGATCGAGAAAAGGGAGAAGAATTTCTTTTGAATATAAGAATATAGATTTCACGGACAATGAACATTATTGCAAGATTTTTCCATTCTGAGATTGTATCCTATATATGTTACATGATTAGGTAGAACATCGGTATATATTTTCTCAGGTAGAATTTTCAGACACTTTGTTATTATGAAGATTTTACTATACTTGTTTTGTAATTATAAGAAGAAGTGTGGGTCACCGTTCTACTTTTCAAGCTACGAGTCGTTCAAAATTGCTTAAATTTGACGATTTGGACAAAGAACTAAACCGATTGTGTTCTGCGATTGTTACATACAATCCGAGATGGCAGCATACCATGAAGCTATCTTGGTCAATAAAACAACGACATAAGTTAGAAAACGACAATGCAGCACACACAGATTCTTCAACAATAGTACGATGTCTTTACAATATACTGAAGCTCTGAATCGTCGAGAGTCCCTACAGATTATGAATAAATAAACAGCAACTATATATATCAAAGATCTTCAATCAGTAATAAATTCTCCAATTAACAAAATATTTGTTAAGACAACAGGCAACCACTGACATGGCATAGTTGTGGTACAAACTAACTTTAAATCATTGTTGCTAACATAGGAAATAAGTAGCGACTTTAATAAAGAGTTACATTTCTACCATTCCTGACTCAGTATGTATTCGACTGGCATAATTGTGTTTCTATGACTACTGATTAGGTAAAAACGTATCCTGAATGCTGTGCATAAACTGACTGATGTATGCATGATATTAATTCTTGAAAGATTTAACAACGAATAGGGAAGATTAAAATGTTGTGGTATCTGTAAATGTTCTGATTATTTCAAAGACAATTCTTTAAACTATTTTTTTTTCTCTGTTTACTGCTCTCTCATCCGCGATTGAAAACGTATTAGGAGATGAACAGATTATTGAAGGTAAAATATTTGAACTTAAAGTTAAAGTAAATGATTATCCAAGGCCGTGTAAGGTTTACTGGTAAAAAATTATGGGGCGTTATTTTTCAGGAACACAGAAGAGTAAATAAGCAGTATTCAAATCGTAGTCAATAGAAGAATCATGCAAAATCCACTTTTGTGTTAAAATTCACGAAAGGCTTCAAATGTCTATAGTTGTGAATCCGTTGCAGTATGGTTGTAGATGAAAGGAATGAAAACTACCTGAACAGTACAGTTAATTGGCATACATTTTATAACAAAGTCTACAGGATGGTATTGGCAATTGTTATCAAATAGTCCGTTTATATGTATATTGGTGTTTGTTTTTTGTTGCAGTTCAGTTTTTCTGTTGTTTGCTTCTCGTAGTTGATGTGTTTCCCTCGGCTTTAGTTTGTAGAATTGTTTACGGTTACTTGATTTGACTATTGAACACCGGTATACAACTGTTGCCTTTATTTATTCATATACCTGTATAAAACTAGATAGCATTTGAATCAAAATCTTCTCAAGTTAGTTCAATTCATAATTAAGTAATAAAATGTAATTTTAACATAATGAAAAAGTTCTCCCTAAAGAACATGAAATGAAATTGCTCACAGCATTAACTAGATCATGTCATGTGAAACAACATGACGAAATGATACAGACATATTTTTGATAATCAAAACTGTATAGATTTTCATTGATTTAACCTGGTTCATTGAATAGGTCTCGCTAAAGGATACATTTACAGAAAGAACTTTAGAAGTTTCAAAAAGAGGGGCCAAAATACCAGAGGGATATTCAAATTCATAGATCGAAAACGAATCTTTTGTGTTTTTCAAAAAAAAGAAATTAACAGTTTTGTGTCCCCTTTACCGAATGAATCAAACTTTTTTAATCATATTTTGTTTCATTAAGTCTCCCAAAACAAAGTTTGGAGACTTATTGTTACGTTTTTGCTCAGTTCTTATTATTTTTATTATTCTTCTTTTTCTTTTTCTTTTTCTTCCGCCAATTTAAAAATGAACTTGTCCGCAGCGTTTCTCCAAAACCGCTTTTCAGATTTCCTTAGGAGTGCATAGAATATTAGACTAATATATATAGGTGAGCCATCAATCTTTCGTTTGTGCAATGGGGTCTATTAAGGGGTATTTTGGGGGGGTGGGGTAGAAAGAGGGGAGGGGTTTACTATAGAACCCTATGGGATTTTTTTTTCTAAAATTTCCAAATGAATATAACTTGAAAACTGTAAGTGATAGACACACGCAGTCTTCAGAAATAATCATAGGACAATAAAACAAATCACATGAAATATAGGGTGAGTCCCTGGGGGGTCACCCCCACCCCGTTCAATTTGAGAATGTACTAGTATCTTGTAAACTGTCCAGATCCCCACCCCTAAACCATATATATTCTTGTATGGGACGATAAAACAAATCAAATGAAATTGAAGGGAAGTCCCTGTGGGTCACCCCACCCCATTCAATTTGAGAAAGTGCCATTATCTTCTAAACTGTCCAGATCCCCACCCCTAAACCAAACATATTCTTGTATGGGACAGTAATCCCCAACCCGTTCAATTTGAGAATGCTTGTAAACGGTCCAGATCCCCACCCATAAACCATATATATTCTTCAAGGGAACAATAAAACAAATCAAATGAAATTAAAAAGAAGTCCCTGGGGGTCACCCCAACCCCATTCAATTTGAGAAAGTGCTATTATCTTGTAAATGGTCCAGATCCCCACCCCTAAACCATTTATATTCTTGTATGGGACAATAAAACAAATCAAATGCAATTAAAGGGAAGTCCTTTGGGGTCACCCCCACCCCGTTCAATTTGAGAATGTGCTAGTATCTTGTAAACGGTCCAGATCCCCACCCCTTAACCATATATAATATTGTAGGGGACAATAAAACAAATGAAATGAAATAAAACGGAAGTACCTAGGGGGTAACCCCACCCCTCTTGTTTGAAAATTTGAAAACGGTCAAGATCCCCACCCCTAAACCATATATATTCTTGTATGGGACAAAAAATCAAATCAAATGAATATGGTACCATAGAAATGGCGAGTTATGTGAGCTTTGTTTGGGAGACTTCGTAACAGCATCCTGTTACAATTACTTCTTGTTTAGCATGTTTGTAACAAAATTGATACTTTTTCATCATTTATGTTAATCAGAAGGATTTCACTGTATTGCTTTCTTTATTCTTTTAAAACTGTTGAAAACATCCTTTAGAATTATATATCACCTGGTAAGGGTTTATTTGAAAAGTTATTTATGAATATCAACATCCTTCTGTATCCTAAATAACATATTAAAACATTTGTAGGCTGTGCACCCATGAATCACATAATCCATGTACTGCCTGATTAAAATGCCGTACATCTGTAACAGTTGAGTCGGCAAGTATCAAAAGGTGTCAGTATATCGGTTTGTATTTATAGTGTTTATATGCAATATGGATAATTTAAATGTTTCGCTGTTGAGACAATTATCACAAGTGACATTTGAAAATACGATATACATGTACTTTGAATTCAATTTTAGAATGTACATATAAAAAAGAAGATGTGGTATGATTTCCAATTTGACAACTGTCCACAAGAGACCAAAATGACACGGACATCAACAACTATAGGTCAACGTACGGCCTTCAACAATGAGCAAAGCCCATAACGCATAGTCAGCTATAAAAGGAATGACAATGAATAACAATTCAAACGAGAAGACTAACGGCCTTATTTATGTAAAAATATGAACGAAAAACAAATATGTAACACATAAACAAACGACAACCACTGAATTCCAGACTCTGACTTGGGACAGACACATACATAAATAATGTGGCGGGGTTAAACATGTTAGCGGGATCCCAACCCTCCCCTAACCTGGGACAGTGGTATAACAGTACAACATAAGAACGAACTATAAAAATCAATTAAGAAAGGCTTAACTCATCAGATGGACAAAAATATAAGTGGAAGTGGTCGGGTATTTGTACATCCCGACAACAAAAAGACACTATAGGAACAGATCTGAGAGATTTCAATAAATACGTTACTTTAGTGTTAATTGCTTATTTAACTTTATCAACAGTTTTGTGGATATACGATATGTTTTGGCGTGCTTCAAGTGATCTAGATATCATAATAAGCGTTTGAATAAACCAATTGTGTCGTATTCGTGATTGTGACGTAATAATTTTGACTAAGTGTGGATTCGCTTGTGATGTGACACATTCACGGACGCACGTGGTCTCATCCTCTTTTCTCAGAAGTTTTGTTTGTATACCTTGATTACAACAGGTATGATTCTTCCGGAGCAAGAGAGTTCTAGTTATAGTTATTTCTTAAATGATTAATGTTACATTCGTTTGTCTATTACAATTTTCTTTTGAAAGTACTACAAAATTTGTAAAAAAAAGAGAGTCATTGTATTGTCCTCATGTATACATAGTAGCATTATGTCTTATAAAAAATATAGCGTTTATTCTGAAGTTGAATTTAAAGTGAAGTGTTTAGTCTTAGATGCATGATTTTTTATTAGGTGTTAGTGACTTTGAGCTAGCTGTCAGATAACTGCGAGTCTCGAGATTGAAATATCGAGTCAAGTGGTATAATGCTGCCGAAAAATGGGAATGTTGATAATTGAGAAAGTTGAAATCATTAGGTTGTTATAGATTTAAAGCCATACCTAAATGTCAATATCAAGGGAAAATCTCGAGACAACAATGGTGGCAAAGTAATTTTGTAGCTATTTTAATCAGTGAAATGACTTTAAGTTAATAAATGATACGATTTCGTAGTAAAGGAGATGCTATGTGCAATCAGTGTTAGAGCTACCTTTTAGTTGTTTATCGTCTTAATTAATTGTTATACAAATGTATTGTTCTTTTATTTGTCTTTGTAAATTGCTACTTTTGCTGTTAAGTCTATTTTTGTTAAGATCCACTAGACGTGGCTCGGTACTTATACATCCCGTCATTGTATTATTGTGCTATGTTAAATGTTTGTATTGTTGTCTTTCGGTTTTGCTTATGTGCTTTGTCTATATGTCTTTTGTTTTTCTTTGGTGACATATTTGTTTTATAGTGATTAAGATTATAACACAATGTTGACTGTTGTGTCTCTATTTGGACATTTTTACCTATTACATCTGTTTGTTTTGTTCACACATTGTTGTCGATATAGCGTTTTTGTTATTAAAGTTTCTCTTTATCATTTATAGTTTTCAAAGCAATAAGGAAATCTAAAAAAAATAGGTTGTTAGATTCTGCTAACAGGCTATAGCTAGTATATATGTCCATGGAAAGGGCTCCGTCGATATTCATTTGGGGGACCAAATATGCTCCTATATTTCCAGAACTTTTTTTTTTATACGAAGCAGAATTAAATCCGAGTCACTTTAATAAGAGGGGGACAAAAGATACCAGAGGGACATTCAAACTCGGTAGATAGAAAATAAACTGACAATGCCATGGCTAAAAATACAAACAGACAAACAATAGCACACAAAACACAAAATAGAAAATTAAAGACTAAGCAAGACGAACTCCACCAAACTCTGGGGGTAATCTCAGGTGCTCTGGAAGGGTACGCAGATCCTGATCCACATGTGGCACCCTTAATGTTGATCATGTTGGTACAAACCCGGTTACACATTAATTCGGTAGGTCACATTCGTGAAAAAGGAATGGGATGCTCTATGTTGATTAGAGGCGAATTTAGAGGGGGCCAAGAAAAAAATTGGTTGATTATATAGGGAATCATTGAAGCATGACCGAAGCGGGTCCCCTCTTAGGCAGTCAGTGGGCCGCCACTTCTAGATCCGCCACTGTTGATAAGATTGAACAAATGCTAGCTTTATTAATTAACTTCAGTTTCCGATACATAGATACCATACATACAGTTTAAATTAGTCTGCTTCATATCTTGATTTTTATCGAAAAACTGACAGTGGTTGTCAGTTTAAGATTGAATATAACGATGACCACGGATAAGTTCCACTTGTCGTACCCACACTCTCCTTCGACTTAATTTTACTGAATGTGACTTATCACCAGAATTTGACTTACCACAAACAACTTGACAGTTGCTACGAAAGGATCAGCTTAACCTTTTCATTCATTGCTGATTGCTTAACGTCCAGTAGAAACTATTTCAAACATATATTATATGTATATGTTTACAATTTTGACTGATCGTAAAGGGGTCAAAATGTATGCCTTGTAACAGGTCAGCTATGGAAGTCGCAAAGAGTTGCTTCTATGTTATATTTATCATCCAGAGGGTGTGACATGTCATCAAATGTGCTACCGGACGTGACTGCGTATTTATTCATCCCACACAGCCTTAAAGATAATGTCCCTCTGCAGCATTGATTTACTACTATATGATAGTGAAAAATCTATTTGACCATATTTATTTAACCAACTTTACGCGTGTCTGTTTCCAGTGTAATATTCTTTAACATTTTATCAACATGACAGTATATATATGACAAATAAATTATTTGCATTCAATTTAATAGGCATATGCAATATTAGGTCAATGTCAGAAAAATATCAACTTTTTTGTATGAGGCTGAGAAACTGGGGAAGGGCGAGGTTCTACCAGGCGGCGCCGAGTACAAAAAAGTTGATATTTTTCTGTCATTTACCTAGTATTGATTTTATACTGCAACTTAGATAAATAAATTTATTGCTATTTAAATTGTAGTCCGAGATTACTCTGACGTCCAACGGCTGTTTTGCCAGACAAGATTGTAACATAAGTTTCAAGCTTATTTCCATCCCTTAATGAACCCCTAACTGTGGAAAAAGTGTTCCATGATGAAATTGACATTGCACAAAATATAGATGTGTTACTATATTTAGGCAATATAAACACAACTAGTTGCAGTATAAATATCAAATATGTTTTCTTTTCAAAATTTGGGTTGTCTCTCTTACCATTGCCAGGATGCGTTCATACTCTTTTCTATAAGCATAATTAAAAATAAATTTCCTGAGATTTAAAGAAATTTGTAACATTTATAGATATAGGAAGATGTGGTATGAGAGCCAATGAGACAACTCTCCATCCAAGTCACAATTTATAAAAGTGAACCATATATAAGTCAAGGTACGGTATTCAACACGAAGCCTGCTAAGCTCACACCAAATAGCAAGCTATAGAGAGCCCCCAAAATTACTAGTGTAAAACCATTCAAACGGGAAAACCAACGGTCTAATCTATATATATATATACAAACGAGAAACGAGAAACACTTATGAACCACATCAACAAACAACAACTTCTGAACATCAGATAGAATGAAATTCAAAACAGTGTGGCTGTGGCCATTGATTGACACATTAAATTCATCCATTGACTGGGACAATTTACATGAACGTTTGTCTGTAACGACCACTGTTCACGACGTACCTACGATAGACATTTAAACTGTGGGGTCACCAAAGGTTTCTTAACGCCTTTAATTATGAAATAATTCAAGAAATTAATCAGGAATAACCTTTATGTTTTGATTTATATAATTGATATAAATCAAAACATCGTGTTATTTCTGATCAGTTTTTCGAATTACTTTATTAAGGTGTTGAGAACCTTTGGTGACCCCATAGTTTAAGTGTCTTTAAAAAGTACATAGTGAGCTGAGGTCGTTACATACAAACGTTCACCTAAATTGTCCCAGTCAATGGATGAATTTAATGTGTCAATCAATGGCCACAGCCACACTGTTTTGAATTTCATTCTATGTCCTTTTTGCATAAAACGTCGAAGAATAGATCAACCTTGTTTTACAACAAAATTTGAGTAGGAAAAATTATGGTAGGTCTCCGTTTTGGTAGGTTGGCTTTAATTGCTTACATCCACTTTATTTAAACTTTGGTAGATAGTTGTCTCATTAGCAGTCATACCACATCTTTTTTTTTTTATATAAGTACAAACGTATAGATAGATAGATAGATATATTTTATTTCCAATATATATATATAGTGGACCCATCATAGGCATAATCAGTACATTGATTTTTTTTATCACACAATTGCCATAAGTATATATCTATAATACTAAAATTACGAGGTCCAATTTGTCAGCCGTCATCACGTAAAAACGACGAATCAAAGAATTCAACTTTATATACAACTAATATAGTACAAAGGTGTAGATATAAAATTACACCACTCCAGGCCCTTTTGTTTTCCACGTAATTAATATTGCCAATAATTCGGAAGTTCCGGGTCGAGTCCGATACCGATACCAATAGTAACTATAATCACCTGTTACCTATTACCTTATCTGTACGTTCCGCATCTGACAGGCGCACCACCAAACGGTGTATTCAGGATTAATATGCTATATACACGGGTCATAATCACAGGGTTGACACTACTAAATTGTCAAATTGTTACCTATTGTAGTATTTTAATCCGTAAGACTTTCTAAGATAACAATACGAATACTAAAAATCTGGACTAAAAATAAGTTTCAATTTGTTATCGGGCATGACGTAAAACAGCGAATCAAAGAATTCAACTTTATTTATAACTAATATAGGACAATGCTGTTGATTAAAAAATACTCCATTCCAGGACCTTTTGTTTTCCAAATAATTAATACTACCAATAATTGATAAGTTCCAGTTCGACGGGTTCAAACAGAAAGATTTGAAAGCAGAGAAAATTGTGTATCTTATAATCGGCATGACTTTATCAGATGACAGTACTAATACTAAGATAAGGCTTGCGCATAGTTATATACTTTAATTCAGTCACGGACCCGCGTTATCACGGGTGTGTTCTAGTGTATAATAATTATTAGGGATGTCAACTCGGTGGAGATTTACTAATCGATTACTCGTTGGACTTACCGAGCGATACTCGAGTACTCGCTCGGTAAACCATGTACAAAATGGAAACACAAAATTATACCAATGTTATGTATTGTTGGCCGTTGTCTTATGATCGTAAAACCCCCCATATTATTACCTAGGACTAGATAATAGTCCAAGGAGTTTTATACCATAATTAATAGCTCATCTACTACATGTACTAATTATGTAAACTGGTTACAATCTAATCAAGTAATTAATTAATATCTATAGAAAAATTATTACTCAAACAACTATAATATGGGAACCATAAAAAAAAAATTCGAAAGGGTTCCACGGAACCCAGTGTCTCGCCTACTTGTGCTGTTAATCGCAGACTCAACAAAAATGAGGAAAAACATCAATAAAAATTTCCCTCTCGATACTGTCTTTTGATTGAAAGAAGCTTCCTAGTTTGGTAAAAAAATCCAGGATAGTTTATGAATCTAAGTAATAAATGTTTTATAAACTTTAACTCCAGACTGTATGTAATGTTAACTGGAAGAAAAACTAAGTCCATTTATAAGTAAATACGGAAAAAGTGAATTTTTTTTTTACAAAATTTACTTCTGTATAATATCTTATGATCAGAAACAAGCTTTTGTCTAAGTTTGATAGAAATCCAGGATAGTTTAAGAACATTATAAAAATTTTAAAAACTTAAACCACAGAGTGAATGTTTTGTTTCTGGCAAAAAAACTAAGTCCATTTATAAGTAAAATACGGAAAAGTGGAAATTTATTTTCACAAAATTTTTTTTTTTTTTTTTTGCTTATGATCATAAACAAGCTTCTGTCCAAGTTTGGTACATAGTTTATGAAAGTTATTAAAATTTTAAAAACTTTAACCACAGAGTGAACGTAATGTTTCCTCACAGAAAAACTAAGTCCATTTATAAGTAAAATACGGAAAAGTGGAAATTTATTTTTACAAAATTTACTTCTGGATACTTTCTTATGATCATAAACAAGTTTCTGTCCAAGTTTGGTAGAAATTCAGTATAGTTTAAGAAAGTTATTTAAATTTCAAAAACTTTAACCACAGAGTGAATATTTGTGGACGCCGCCGTCGACGACGACGACGACGGAATGTAGGATCGCTTAGTCTCGCTTTTTCGACTAAAGTCGAAGGCTCGACAAAAACCATTTAGTGATCAGCAAAGAGGTGATGATTAAAACTTACTGATGTAATAAATCATTTCCTTAGGGTCGATATAGGGTGAAACGAATTGGTTCTGAATCAAAAATATTATCTTTCAACTTTTCTGGAACGTGCTGCTGGAAATTTATGCGTTGACAGTACAGAGGTTTGGTAGTGACTTACATTATCTAAATTTTAAATGACAGTTATACTTGAAAACGCAAACATTACAATCGTATTTTAATTTTTGCAAGTTTTTTTTATTTTTTTTTTTTTTATTTTTGTTAATTTTTATACAATTTACCGGGAGGCGCTCTCAAAAAAAATATTGTTTGTTTAAACCTCATTCTCGCATGAAACCGATTAGTCGAGTATCATTTTGGTAATCGATACTTGGTACTACCGAGCGTTACTCGAGTACTCGAGTACTCGTTGACATCCCTAATAATTATACATCGGGTTTCCTTTACACGTGTATGCTTACACTTCAATAATATCAACAGGAAAGATAAATGTAAATGCAGTATGGGGTTCATTCATTAGGTGGCACTTTTGTATTTCCTGGCCCATAAGGGATAATGATAGCCTTTTTAGAATTTTCACCACTTTCTAACACTGCAAAAAATTCTAAATTCACAGTTAACTGAAGTGCTTTCATTTTACTATTCAGAAATGAATTTGAATGTGTATCATGACAGTTTACTTTTTTGCTATTTATAAAAACCTAAGGCCACTAGTGCTTTTATGCAGTGAATACACAATTTAAAAAAATTATCAAAAACTCATTTTCATCTGTTTGTAAAATTATTTCATATATTTCTACACCTGATTCATCCCTCAGTTTGGGAAAGTGTGTTAAGTTGATACTGTATGTTTTGTCCAATCACACTGTTCAGATACATTGACTTAGGTAAGCTACCTAAATTATAGAATACAAATACTACCCTGCCATCATTATATATACAGTTCATTGTGATTGATACATTAATTTCACGAGTTGTCGCTCTTGTATTGTTTCATATACGCATTTTTTGTGAATTGATTTGCTTGAAGAAAGACGGACACTTCTTCTATGTCTATTTTATCAAAGGCTAAAAGTCGAACACACAAACCCATTTGTAGCGATTACAACAAAACATTGATAAATCACCATAGTCTTCGTATAAAGTACTGTTACACTACATTTTATCATGACAAAGTCAATCCCTTGTTTATATATTGAGCCAAGGATATTAACGTTTCGCTCACATTGCTGCCTTGTATTATAGTTTATACTTACACATACAAATACATGATTCATGCATAGTACCTGTTTACAGATCGAACTTCTGAAGGACTTGCCATGGCATTAATGGCAACTGGCAAGCCAACATCATTCTATGTAGGGTTGCAAAAGTCTTTTCTTCCAAAAAAAAACCAAACAGGTATGAAACTGATATTTTTTGATTGGGGTAACTAGGTTTACTTTTAAAGTATTATTTAAGTTTTGTCAGCTAACATGTAGTTTCAATCATTTCCAATGAATATGTTCACAAAGTTACTTTCAGCTATTTGCTACATGTAATAACAAATATTCACGAGACTCCATTTTGACACTTCACGGTTCACATCGGCCATTTTAGGTTTAGAAAGGATTTAAACAAATGGTTATCAGATTTTGTTTACAAGTAACATCGTGATTGATAATTACTGATAGCATCCATTGTTTTACAGGTCGTGTTAATGTTTTAAATACCAAGGATTAACCTCGGATTAACTCGTCTTACAAACTGTTGATGGGCAGACGATACTCTGATGTCTGTAGCCTCGTTGTGGTTCACCGCTGCTATTATTCTTATATTTAACATTGTTTAAAGCGTTGTTCCGTTTAAGAATAAAAACAAATTTATCTGATCATTAAACAAAAAGTTTTTAAACAAAACATTGTGAATTGAATACATTAAATTAAAAGGAAGTCGACTGGTGTGTAGTTCACATTTATACCTTTGTAATGCATGTATACTGAGCGACAATGGAAACGCAAGAATTATACTCTTCCAAGTCCATCACTTTTTTAATTGACAAAATTGTAATACGTTAGCATTTGACTACACGGTACTGTAAAAACTAACTATGGCATCGACTGTTTTATGAAAGGAGTAGGTCCAGTAAGACCCCTTTTTGGCCCCAAAATATAGCAGTTTTACAAAATTGTTCAAATGTTATCTTTTAGTTATTTATTGGATAGTAGAATGATTCTGCTACATAAATATGGGATGTTTTTGACAATACAATGCACATATATCGGGTACTAGCACCGTTAAGTCATGCTAAATTACTGAAATCTTCACAATTCTAGCATTTTTGTTAAATTTTAGACGGTTTCCGTGTAAAACGAAAGTGGCCGCATTCGTGTTCATCCAAAATATCGAAATGTAAGTTGTATTTGATGATAACACATAACATATATAAAGGTTGAGGATGAACACGGATGCGGCCACTTTCATTTTTGACAAAAACCATCTGAAAAGTGACATTTTTTGGCATATTTGGTAGATTTTTCATATTTGAGCTTGAATCGGAGCGTTTTTAATGACTAAATTAGTAAAAATCTCTCGCATAAATTAATTGAATCAAATCAAATAGACACTTAAGTGTTTAAAAAATGGTCAAAATCTTTCGTCAGATGAAACTGAAATTTGAGTCTAAAATCGGTCCTTACCGGACCTACTCCTTTGGAAATTTTCAATAAGTGCCATATATATGAGTCAAAAGATAACATCACCTTTTTTCATCTTAATGGGAGCATACCACACTGAATACCAAAGCAAATGTATCATCTTTTGTTTATCTTTGTATAGAAATAAGATGAGGTATGCCTGCCAATGAGAAAACACCCAAGACAACATATAACATGGATGTGAACAACAATAGAACAGTACTATACGGCCTTCAATAATTAGCAACACCAATACCGAGTAGGCTGTAATAGTCTAGACAAAACAAAATGGGAATCCTAAAGAGAGACAACTGTTGACAGAGATATATATCACATGTATGTAATTTTGATATAATTGTGATGTGCCAATGATAATATCCATGTTAAACAAATACATGCAAAATGTAATTGGCCTTTCACTAGTGGTTCCCCTTTAACTGACCAAATTACAAACTAGAGTACATTAGTGACGCAGATGTAAACAGCAGACCAAAGTCTCGCCTCTACGAGACTTTACAGCGGTGAGACAGAAACATTGGCTTTATTCAGGTTAAAACCAAATAAGACAAGTAGCTAACAACAACCATAACTGAATTACAGGCTCATGTCTACTGACAGGTACATTAGCAGACTGTAGGGGTTAAAACTGAAAGGGAGAACTCTACCCTCTCTAACCAGGGACAGCGTGGTTACACCATAACAAAATGAGGCTCATTAATGTGATATTTGTGCATGTTAAAATATAATGCTGCATATGAAAATTGCGGGACATGGTATGTTAACTGTATAAAAATGCATAGAAATCGAAAATATTTGAGGCTTGGTACTGCCAAAGATACTTTGGTCTGTTTTTTAAATAGGAAACTACATACAAGTGTTGAGTTTTTATTTATACTCAGTATAAAAAAGAATGTAAGGACAACTTTTGACTAATATACTAAAGTCAAATACTGTCGTTCAACATTCTGTGATATATTATATAAAAATCAATTGTATGAACCGAACATACTCTTCTCAAAATAAATAAATATCAATATTTTCAGCCGGAAAAAATAATCATGTCCACTACACAGCGAATTATATTCTTGTGACCACCAATGGAATTTTCCGCTGAACTTATGTTTGTGTAGTGTTTTGATTTTGGGTTTGTTTTTTTTGGCTTGTTTTTCGTTTTTGCTTGGTTTTTTTTCTCCTTCAACATCTGTATTTTAATGTCAGTTCAGCGTGTCACATTTAATTTGTGAATATTGATTTCACAACACAGAACAGCAAATCAATAAATAGTGAAAAGGATGCAAGAGTAATAGATGGTCTATTGCATCTATATTTAACAATTCGAAGGTCGGTTAGTTGTATCACAGGGTCTAATGTGTTTTTGATTTAACATACAGTAAAGCTTAAAAGTAAAGCAGAGCAAGTCAGTTAGATGTCCCTTCATGCCAATAAAAATGGCTCACAGGTGCATTTTCCCTTCCTTAAAAAATACTTAAGGTTCGACTTTTAGCCCATGGGTTACCCCTTCTTAAATCATGTGCTTGAGGAAGTCAGGGAAGAATGAAAAGAGTTAAAATTGATTTCAGAATAATAAAGACATGACCTTCACATTCTCGTATAACATGATTGGTATGTGTTTTTCCTTAGGATATACATCAGTTGATCTTGTCATTCTCAAATCGTAAACTTTTCGCTCATTAGCATTGAGAAGTTGGTCTATAAATCATAACTTAAATCCTCGTCAGGTAAAATGAGCAATTTGGAACAGTAAATACAATTCCTCGTATCTATAGTCACTTCAAATGAGCAAGCGTTATCAAAATTGAAGATGCCAACTGTACTTGGCAAAGGGTGCAAGTGGCATTAACTACTATTGTCAATGGTAGTTACAAATATAAACATTTCTTGTTGACCTGTATCGACCATATCTAATTTTTGAACGTCCACAATCATAAGTATGTCACTCTGCAACACCATTAGGACTTTTTACCGGATATTAATTGTTTGCTTCACGTCCAGTGGCAAATAATTTATGCATTTTCTGGGCGGTACATGGCACTGATAAATATTTATAGCCTACCATGTCATGCTTTTTATATAGTCGGACGAAAATCATAGCCAGTATTTTAGAAGAAAAAAAAGATTTAAACGAAAATTATTAAACTCTCAAGATCAGTGTAAATCAGAAAGGGGAACCGGGGTTGCATCCCCCTTTTTTGACGATCAATGCATATGAACAAGGACATATACTTGGACCCCTCCTCTTTTTTAAATGGCTGGACCCACCCCTAAAGATTGATGCTTAGTCAATTTGTATGCAAAATGGATACATTCATGAAATAAATCGATGACTTGAATTATTTGTATGAATAGAAACGAACAAATCGGTTCGGGTTAAATTTTATACTGCAAATTATGTAGCGCAGCGTTTGCGTTTGCAGAGGCAGATTTAGGGGGAACTGGTTTATCATATAGGGAATCACTGAAGCATGATAAGAAAAGGCCCGCTCTTAGGCAGTTGGTTGCCCCCTTTGGTGAAAATTCCTGCGTCTGCCACAGGTTTGAAGTCCTTCACTTAACACAGTAAAGATGAGGGGATTATATTAAGGTTATTTTTTAATGACATAATTTATTCAATAATAAATTTGAAAACAAAATATTAACAAAATAATTTAGAACACAAAAAGGTATTTAAACTTACCTTCTGGTAACAAATTAATAAATTTTGATATGTTAAAACTTAAAATATGATATGTTTATATTAAAAAGGTGACATTAAAATATGAAAATGATGTGTTTAAATAAATAAAATCATGCATCTAGTAAAAATAAACTGACTAGTATAAACACCAGCAACATGCTCCCTACCTCCAAGAATCGGATGAAGGATGGTATATTGCACACGAGGGAATACAAGCAAGATGGTATAATGCTACTGATTGGAGACAAAGATAGGAGCAAGATTGGCACAAGTAAACCCAAAAGATGAGTATTGAAGAAGAGTGAAATATGGCACATACGGGTTACCGTACCATCTTGCCTATCAAGCAGCATATAGTGTAATATTATCTGCCTCACACACAACGTTGAACCCATGTTACCTCGGATGCTATTAGTTATAAATATACCCAATCACAGTACTTGTAACATAACCGTTTCAGGGTTTAACCTTCACCTTTGGCAATTATTTTTCACAATATGATATCTGGAGTAGAACAGGTTCCATCACAAGAATTACCTTATTCTGAATCACTCATTTATAACAAATCCTTGATATATAAAAATATCAAAATTTTATTAAATTAATATTTAAATAGTATCACAGATGGATCAGAAAAGCTTTGTAACATATATGTGCTTCTGCTGCAGTTAACTCCCCTATCACCAGTCAAAATTGTGTTATTTTCAAACTTTATAATCTTTGGCGTTAAAACAAAATGCTTATAAATTAATAAAACAAATAAATTAAATAAATATTTCCATATCTACAATAAATAGTTAAATATCCCGTTCCCTAAAAAAAAGCTACTGGCCGAATCATTAAGGCGTGCTACAGCTGAATGCCATATGTTGACTTCTTGTCCAATCAAACAGTGTTATATAATTGAGTATCAAAAATGTGATTCTTGTGATGGCCCACTATTCCAATGCTCAAAAAGAACCAAGCACAAGCCGCCACCATAATGCCAAAAACCGCACCACCACCAATATGCAAAATTATGTTTTTATTGCAATGAATGATTCATTAGCATACAATAGTATATACAATGCAAATAACATTTGCGTAGAGCAATGTACAAAGTAATTACAATCAAGTGAGGTACATCATGTATATTACATACAAAATAAAAACACAATCTTATATAACATTAATTTCAAAGAATTATGGTTAGTCAGAATGAAACCAAAATACCCTTCTAGGGTTGAAAATGTGTTATTCGATAAAAGTTATATTGCACTTTTAACAATAATTTAGCAAATTACAAACAATATCAGTTGAAGACTAACAAAATGATAATTAAAATCGAAATCAACTTTTCATAAATGTCATGGGCAACTCTCTTTACGGACATATTAAATATATCATTTTTCTCTCCGAGAATATTTCTAATTTGAAGATTGTTCAACCAACAGTAATAATAAAACTTAGAATAGAAAAGCATACACTGTATTCCCCATTAACAATTTATATGTAAAATGTAATTTGACTAGACTCGGTACATACATGGGCTAAAATGAACACATACAGTCTGGTTCAAATGAAGAGATTGCATATCAAAACAGTTTTAAAATGAAGTGTAAATTCCAAAGATGATGCTACGGGATGTCTACTAACTAATGAAATAAATAGATCTGATTAATTTCTTTGCATAATTTACAAATTAGCCGCATGTAAATGTTTGATTATCAAATATAGATTTTTGCAACACCAATTAATTAACAGATGACACTAAAGTAGGCAACCCTGGCGTACGCGTCATGGAATGTTGAATGATATGTTTGAAGAACTTGAGCTTCATAAACCTCTCAGATCTCAATTGAAAGACATTAAATATCGCAATAAGGCACTTAATATGCATGCATAATAAAATCTCAACAAAATATCAACAATAAAACAAATAAAATATACACAAAAAAACAAATACATCTGGCCATTTTATGACTCCAAAAAGCACTACCATATTGTCACAACCTATTCACTAAGACTACTCGTCAATGATATCAAATGTTCAAATTCAAAATTTACGAAAATCGAGAATATTTTTGAATTAACAAATTATGTTCTGTCGAAATAATGTTCAACATAAGCAATGCATATAAGCAAGCTTACTGTAAATATACTATTAACTGTACTTGATGCCTAATAGCTGTATTGCTTTTTGATTGAAGAATATATACTTGAAAAGAATACTTTTACGTATCTAAAATTGTTTTTCTGCACTAAATATATTTAAACAATAATAAACAAATGGCCAGAAGCAGTTTATACATAAACAACAGATCTAAAGAAGAGAGACAGGCAAGATAACGACTCATAAAAGTAGTATGTGCTGCATATAGAGAATGAATTTCCAATTTCTATAAATAGAACACTATTGAACTTCTACTATCAAAAATTAATAAAAGAAACTATTATACTTGTACATACATGTACTTTTCTTGACTAATTTTAGAAAGAAAATGTTACTTAGCACTAAAATGAGTAACTATTTCAACAGAAATAAAATAAATATGCAACACATACAATGAATCATATATAACATTTCATACATAAACAAAAAATAACTTTAAATGTCGTGAAAGTCTATACTATGGAATGTAGAATGTTTATAAATAACATGAGGGTTTACACCATGATTAGGTCGATGATAAACTGTCCTATAGTTTGCTTGTTAAGTGTATTTATTGCACGTTCAGCCTCCGATCTATTCATGAAGGTTATAAGAACATCACCACTCGATCTACCATCTGGTGTGTATTGAATCTGTATACCTTCGGGTGTTACCTGTAAAGCAGAAAACAAGACGTTTATAACAGAACTTACAAATCGAAATTACATGTAGTGTTTCAAACAGGCATGAAAGTTAAAACTGGATAGTATTACATAAATTATTTCTTATTTCTTAATTCTATTTCAAGTCTCATTTCTTTCTTCTATTTTCTCATTTCTTTTTTCTTTTTTCTCATTTCTATATATTATTGTTTTTGTTTTTTTTATGCATTACTTTAATGAATTGAATGATGTCTTATATATTTTAAAATTCATAAGGTATGATATCATCTAAATACTAATAATTCTGAAGTGATATGTGTTCGACTAATTGTTATTTCATGAATTCATGTGATGGTAAATACAGAACTTATGTATTAAAGTAAGATAGAAACACTAACAAACAACTAAGACCGCTTTGCTCAACAGATATCATAGTGGTTTAAAAAAAAACAATGTTTGTGAAGTTCATGGGAATGTGAGAAAAGATTACTCTATAGAATACAAAAGTAACATACTGCTAACTGACGTTCTAATCCCTTTGACTGGACAGGTGTTTAAAATTTAAACAATTCAGTGTCCAAAATCATATTTTTGTTCACTTTTGTATGCATTATTGAAGTATGTGATTGAAATATATATCTTTCCAAAATATAGACCATCTACCCATTCAAGTACATTTTGGAAAGGAATCCAGTTTTATTGGTTTGTGGTACTCGATTCAAAACCACTTGCAACTGCTTTTGACAGCTGCTAGATCGTAATAAAAGAAACACAATCATAATTCTTAAAGGCAAAAGAATTTGTGCTGGTAGGTAAATAAATGCTCTTATTTGCTCCATTTTGGTTTTCCAATTAACAGATTTGAAAAATTTAGAGGCAACCTATTAGCAGATGGCATGCTTATCAGCATTTGACCAAAGTGACCATTTCAGGGTATTAAGAATAAAATGAATTTCGGAGATGGACTTTTTTTGATTTAAAAATTATGGAAAGACTTCATACTTCAATAGTCATGCTAAATTAATTTAAGCAGTTGTAGGAGTATTTTGATATAATTTCCCCCTTTTATAGCAGTTTTAGTGTAATAAAAGATGCAATAATAATCACTTTCTCTTTCAGAATGATATTTCAGAGAGGGTTTTTTGTAGAATATAGAAAGTTTATTGAATTCTATCAGATATAATATATAAAACAAGTGTCTAGCTAGATATTTTTAATGAATATAGATCAAGTAAAATACTGGAAAGAATGTCCAGTACTTCCGGATCAGTATGTTAATTTTGTGTCCAAGATATAGGTGAAGAAATGACAACAATAGAAAAGAAATTTGAATTCTGATTGAACTTTTCAGCATAAAATAAATTGGCATTACTTTTGTTTTATTTGTCTCCATAAGATTAAATTAAATGCAATAAAACAAGATGAATGTGGTGTCATTTCTTCAAGATAACTGCTAAGCAAAACGGCAATGATTATCAATTCTGGTTAGTTGCAGGTAATAAAATTAATACTAAAACCAAACTATAGACTAAAAAGCAAAGTGTATATAAATATAAGTGCACTAAGTATAGTCAAAACCACACAGTATACTTTACACTTTTAATGAGGTACTCCAAAGGTTTCTGTAAAATACTTGTCTTCAAATTATAAAAATTGTTCGAATTTGTTTTACGCTTGATTGAATATTTAGGACAGTTTTGTCCAAAAGTATGCTTGAATGAATATTCAAGACAGTTTCATCCAAAAGTATGCTTGATTGAATATTCAAGACAATTTCATCCAAAAGTAAACACATAATTTTAAACAGCAAATAAATTTCAGAAAGCAGACGTACCTCTGGAAAACCTTGGAAGAAGTTCAAGATGTCTTGAACGGTAGCATTAAAAGGCAGTCCCCGCATGACTATAACTGCGGGTCCTGTATTAGTAAGATAAGTCTGTGGTGAAATTGGAGGGCTTGGGTACCAGTATATAATCTGTGGATAGAATGCTGGTCGTTGTTGATGAAACGCCTGGGCAGGCATGGCTCCTGGGAAAGCTGCAGGCAGTGGCTGTGGAAACTGAGCAAATGGCATCATTGTTGAAACTGGCTGTGGTATTAACGTGGGTGCCCCTGAAATAAAAACGTACAAGTGAAATCAATGCTAAATTTAACAATTTAAACCGGAAGTGAGCCACCTAGTTTGCATCAACTAATTAAACTTAAATATATAGAGCTTTGACGTGGGCACATCTTAACATATAAACAGATTGTAGAATGTCCATAACAAAAACAAATATTTTTATTTTTTAAACAAGAAATAAAGAAAGAGTTATCTTACCTGGTGATATCATTGGACGATGTTGTGCTAAAAGCTGTTGAAGATGAGCTGCAGGTTGAGGTAAAGTTGGTATACCATTTGTCAGAACGAGATTCATATCTTCTCCAGAACATTGAATAACTTCTATAACACGCTTTTTGTTTGCATGTACCATTGCTCGCTTACTTCTGTTAATGGTTGTCAAAGCGGCAGACTCTTCGGAATCCATCTGAATGAAAGCTTCACCCGAAGGTTCACCCTACAAACAAACCAATATATGTAAATAGCTGTCGGAATCAGTAACGTCTATTGGGGCACCTTTGCATGGACTATATAATACATACAGAAAACGTGCATCATAAGATAAGGAGAAAAGAAAAAGAAAATTATTGTTATCCCAATACTGAATTGTTTTATACATTCTACATTTATTTTACATAGTCATAAAGTATAATTTGACATGAGTAATAAAGGTTGATATAAATATACAAATTATGCATGTGAACCAGGACAAATAAAGAATGAAAAGAGAAAAAAAAGACCAACCTGTGCTGTATAAACCATGTGCACTCCCTGGTATACAATGAACTGTGAAAACTCCCCAAGAAACGTCAATAAATCCGTTACTTGGGATGTATTTGGGAGATTACGTAATCTGATGCAATCCTTCTTCGTTCCGCTTGTTATAATATTTTGAGGAATGTATGGAAGCGAATTTGGTGGTGGAATCTGGGCTATTAAAGGAGGTAATTGTGTTTCCAGAACTGGCTCCGGGTTTCGTGGGTCCATGCTCCTATTCAACACCTATAAAATTGAGATTACAATATACAATCTTCTGTTTACGACAACCATTAAAAAGTCTCAAAAAGTACTAAACATTTTCATAGAAGTTGAATGTTTTTAATGTTAGTGTTTCATGCACTGCACCAATGACTATATAATTCTAACTGGTTAATATTTCACACAATACATTAGTATCAATCATTAACAGAAAGTCTGCTGCTGATATCTTTCCTATCATAATCATTTATGCACAATTTTACTTAAGGTAAATTCCTTTTAAATGGTGACTCTTAATACCTGTTGAACTTCAGCTGCGGTGCTCTTGAACAACTCAATATATCGAGTTCCCATGATTTCCCTGTGTTTCTTTAAAGCTGTGTTCGATTCATCCTCCGTATCAAACAAGACAAAGGCATCACCAGTGGACCTTCCGTCGGGGTAGTGGACAAACAGTATACCCTCCTCTCCGTCTAGAACATTGGATGCGTGTGGCTCTCTGGCAAAGAACTCTAGCTGGAAGCGCAAAGACACAAAATAGCTAATAGCTTTGTACATAATAAGTTTGAAGACAATGTTTTTAAATCACACCAACATGCAGCAGAGTAAAAGCGACTTTCTTTACCAAGTGACCTAACCGGACATCTCAATGCACACGTGATTTAATTTTCACCGGAAATAGAAGTTTTAAAAAGCAAACATGATCTACAGAAATGTTAAAGTAGGGTTTGTTCTGAACATTACTTTTGATTGTCAAGAGTTATCAACTACAGAACATTTGGGGGTTATTTTAACATGTTTAAAGGGAGATACACCAAACTGTAAAAGCATGCTTGATTATAATTGATTAGAAGTGCCATAAAATGCATTAGATTGGGTGAAAATCGTGTCACACTATAAACTAGTGTATATTCTCCAGGAATGGTATTACGATTACTAAATAATTTTAAAATGACAATAATGGAGCAATATGTTATTAAGGTTGCTTAGAAAAGGGAAAGATGTTTTAATACTAAAATTCCTACTGCTTTATCACAGAATCTTTACAAAGTAAAAAATTGTATGCCATTGAGATGTCCGTGATTTTTAGATTATGTAAAAGGATTTATTTAACATACATAATCCGTTACCTGGGCACCCAAAATATTATAATGGTTATAACCAACTCCACACCTAGGTGGAAGTTTCCATAGTTACAATAGCCTGCAACCTACTGCCCCGCACCGTTTTAAATCTTGCAATACAATTGGTTTACCACTGTCACCCATTTTTCCCAATATGGCGACCCCAAACACGTTTAACCGTTGACTATTCCTGTTACCTTCCTCCACACGTTTTGTTTATTGTTTATCAACTTACCTTTCATAGCATTTTAAGCTAACGGACCAAAAGCTGAAAAACGCATTAAGTTATTTTGTAAAACAAATTTCAATCTTTGCATTACATTGCAAAACCCACACCAAAATGTAAGTTCTCTGTTTGATTTTATGTGATTTTCTTTGGTTCTAAAAACACAAGTCATTGTCAAAGTGCATCCATAATGTGCCTGACCTGTCATCCATGACTATCCTGATATAAGGACCAAATGGTATTTTAAATATATGTATTCCAATATCATCTTAGATTTAAAAATAATTTATGACCAGCGAATTATTGTACTGGACATTTCATTGAGGTCTAACAAGCCTTTAAATGGACAATGGCCAATATCTTCCTATGGTCTTGCTTATATTAAAGATAAACCACAAGATATTTATTTTCAAATTTTTGAAAGACTGACCAACTGAAATAATTAAGATTCATGCAAAAAGCTCCAACACCAAACAGTTACTTACCACCTGGGAGGCAGTTGCTGTGAATGGTAATCCACGCATGCGTACGATTATCTGGCCTCCACGAGACAGGAATGCTTGGGCTTCTGTGTTGCTGCCTATAAGAAAAGGATACATATTCTTAATAATCTGGCTGTAGAGAATAACCATGGAAAAGAGAGGCATAAGAAGCTTAGGAACAAATATGTTATTTCTGTTTTTTAGTAAACAGTAACATTAAAACATTCTACTTTCGTTTTATAACATGCACTGTTAAATGTGTTTTTGGTAATTCAATTCATACATGATTGCATATTAAAAAAAAACTTTCAACAAATCAACAGACTGGAAGAAACTAAAAACGAAATGCTTAAAGTAAAACGATTGGAATAAACGTTTGGAGCAAAATATCTATAAAATTATATAAATATGGAGTACGTATTATGTGAAGAAAAGCAGATGACATACCTCCAGCTACGTTGACGAAGTCCTTTCCGGTAGCTTTGTATACTTCGATATATCTCTGTCCTATGTGATGTTTATGTCTCTTAAGTGCAAGATCACGGTTCATTTCATCGTCAAATCTTATCAGTGCTTCGCCATTTCTCCGTCCCTGGGGACTCAGACATAATGCAACTCCTCCTCTGTAAACGATGAATCAAAGATTTAGAAATGTTTACTCTGCCATTTGATTACGTACATGCATTTCTACATATTATTCATACATGTACATGTATTGTATTTTTTATATACAGATCAAGTAGAACAAATTTGATAGTAGGATTACATCTCGAAAACAGAACTGGGCCGTGAAATTTATGCGAAATTTATTCATATGCATCGCACAGTATAATAAAATTTAATATTGTATCACATGCATGTCATGTTATGCTCATTTAATTTATTAATGCAATGATCTAAAGTAAAAACAAATTTCAACACACAGTTAAATTAGCTACAATCTTAAAATTGAGCACAAAACTTAGAGAACCATTTATACCTGTGACTGGAGAATATAAAATATTACCTATTTGCGTCAGTCTCCATGCTGGTCATTTTGGTAAATGAAATATGTACAACCGTTGTTTGTGGGGGTATGAAAGAAACAAAGATAATCTTATGAAGTGTCTCAATACCAGGATGTCTACTCAATACGAATTATGTGATTAACCTCAGACGGACATTTACGTCGATTAATAGTAATTACACTTAAAAGCTGAAACGGATGTTATTGCTGGATAAACTTAACTAGGGGAATACTACAAATTTCTATACTTACTTGGCAATATTTAGGCCTTTGAAAAATCTGGCAATATCTTGGTCTGATGATTGCCATGGCAACCCACGTGCACGGACTACTGATTCGTCATCTACTAGGTCACTTTTGCTACTGTAAACGAAAAATGAACAATTTGTGAAAACGAGGTTTTGACAACAAAGTAAAGCTGTTTGAAATGCAGTTATGGTTGGGATTTTCTGGTAAATACTTGAAAAGATGTCGAAAATGTGAATGTGTAATGAATTAGGTCTTTATATAGAAAATAGAGGTTCTGCCTCATAAACAGGATATGTTACACAAAAAGAATATATATAAAAGAAAAAAAAACGTTACTTTTAAAAACATAAAGAATATTTTCTAATAATCAGGAAATACGTTATTAGTTTTAAATAATGGTTGTTGTGTAAATCGGTTTTACGAATCGGAACGTTTGTGTAACAGATTTCTAATTAAAAACATGAAATGAACATTTTACCGTGTAGTTTGACATTTCGTGTTTAATTAATTCAAATGAAATGTTCGATCTTTTGAAGATAATAAAATGGGGTGACTTAAAACTTTCAATATGTCACCAACGTTTATTGACCGCCCTAAACAAAAATGAATCGGAAGTTTGAATTATTTGACGATCTGTTACCCCGAGTCCGTTAGTAAATAAACCTACAGACTTAATATCTTGTATTTACAAGAAGCTTTCTATTCAGACCACAATTGTCCGGAAGCTTAAAGCCGTTTCTGTTGAACCTAACATCGTAGGTATCCGGAGATTTGCTTTTCATATTTACATATATGTAAAAGCTCGGAGCAACATATTTTTCTTTTATCTGTCATTAATGTATTCCATCAAAAATATTTTACGGTAGATATATTTGCATTTTATCCTTTAGTCAAATACACAGATGGCAAATATGTTAAGAATGGCATAAATATTATTTTTCATTTGTGAATTTATAATTAATTCTAATTTTATCAACACATTATTTTACTCTCGAGTTTTATGAGTTTAAAATAGTGTTAAATTCGAACATCTTTTCATTCAACTCTCATCCTACGCAACATATTATAATTATTATTATATGCAAATTGTCCACAAAATTTAAACCATCAAATGACACAGTATTAAAAACAGAATAGGGCGAACTGAAACTTATTTAGAAAACAATGGGCTATACAAGATCATACAATTATAACATTTTCGAGTACAAAGTGGAAGTGTGCACGCCTTTCATACACTATACTGATATCATTTTCTATAGTTTCTAAGTGTGTTTATTTTTCAAGCATGATTGACCGAATTTGCAACACCCTTAAAAAAATGTCCACATACCAGATCCCTGGTTCTAATCTCTCATTGACAACTTCTGGACTATTGAACACATGGCCTGTAAGAAAAATTGCAATTAAGAAAAGACAAATATTTGTAGGACATGAAACTTGTAATTTAATAGATTTACACATCACAAATTTTAAATAATTATTATCACATTAATCTTGTAGGTAAGAAGATAAAGTCTTATAATCCCTGAGAAAAGCATTTGTTTTGTGTCAACATCAAAATAATTATGTACAAAGAAATAAATCAACAAAAACACCTCACGTCAACACTTCATTGTGTAAACGAGATGCGACAAGGATAAACAATAAAGTGTTGATTTGGTGATAAAATAAAGGTATATATCTGGTCTTCACGACCCAAAGAACAGAAATAATTCGATGACCAATGTAAGACTGAAATATATATCCATAAAGATTACTTAGTAATTTATAACTTCAACCTTTTTGAACAAATTTCAGCACTTTAAGATATATATCTGAACAAGACGTGGTATAGAAGTCTTTATAAAAGAAGTTGTTACTAAACAAATAATTTTCTATCAATCCATCTTCACAAACAAAACAAAAATGCTGACAAAAAAGAACATGAATGAGCTTGAATGGTAACTAGTGTTAATATGTGCATAGACTGCAATGTACTAAGCTTAATTCTTAAACAAAGTAATATCGTACGGTCTAGCTGATAAAAAAAGAAGATGTGGTATGATTGCCAATGAGGCAACTCTCAACCAGACACTAAAATGACACAGAAATTAATAACTATAGGTCATCGTACGCCCTTCAACAATAAGCAAAGCCCATATAGCATAGTCAGCTATAAACGGCAATCATAATTGTTCATCTCTTAATATAATTATCAAATTGCTCTTCTGTAATCGTACAAGTTTAATGGTTATATATAAGCACTTCCTTCTTAAAACGATGTGCAATGTTACCTAATCAAAATGTAAATATATTATGATAAATACAGTTTCCATTAATATAACTACATCATAATCAATTTTAAAACAGCTTGTTATAGAAATGGTTTTATAACTTACCGTCGTTTATAAGTCGATGCATAATATTAGCCATTTCTTGGCACTGTCGGACACCATATTCTACAGAATGATCTTCTTGTAAGCCTAAATCTGGGAACATGGTTAAGGAAATGTGTATATTGCAGTATAAGACGAACGAAATTATAATGTTTACTTGGTTGTTGGGCGTTCCATTAAAGTATGAAACATTTTCACATCTCAATTAAATATGAAGCGTGAAATCGAAAGTATGAATTGAAAAGAATTTTTAATATGGTAGATGCTTTCATGTGTAAAAAGTTAGGGAAAAAACTACGAGTACGATCACTCACTAGAAAAGTCAGTAAGTTAAATGACTAGACATAGTTGCACATTTTTATAGGGGGAGGTAGAGGCGGATTTAGAGGTGCAGTCGGTGGGTCCCCACTTGTGAAAATTTCTGGATCAGCAACTAAACTCTGAAGGACAAGGTGACTGTGTTCTTATACTGGGAACCAGTACACGGATGTATCCAACAGCCATGGGACTAGAACATACATGTAGGAAGCTAATGTATTGACTTCAACAGCCTTGGAATTGTCATTTGATTGATATCTCAATATCACTTTAAGGGGATCGGAATGTGACCGAAAACAAGTAAACGAATATATAAACAAACCTAATTAAGTAAAAGGAGTTCGATCTATCATAGGTATTACATACCAAACTTTTAATCAACATAACCTTTATATAAATTTTCTCAAACATTTGAAACAGTTGAGTTATGACAGTTCAAACAATTGATAAACGTGTGACTAGCTTCTGATAAGGAATTTTAAGGGGTTTAAGGCATTAAGAAGATTACAATTGGACAAAACGAAAATTTATCCACTAAACAATACAAAATATACATAAATATTTATTTAAAGAATTAAGAAATTTCAGTTTTTATAAACGATGTAGTTGATCAGCTGTGGGGCCTGTAAAAATAAAGTAAAATATTACCGAAGCGTGAAATTTAATCAAAATGTATTTATATGCCGACTGTATGCTTTGTGTATCAATTTTATAGAATTTTAATTCAATTATGGTTCATTTACTGCCCCTCCCTTGTCGGTTGGGTAATCTGTAGAGAAAATCAGTAGGAGCAAATGATGAACAAATAAATTACTGATAAATTAAAAAAAATATAGGTGAAGGTTTACTTTTCTGTGGTAAACGGAGGACGAAAAACTAATTATGTCCTCGTTTATCTTGTGTTCATTGATCTGATCCATACAAGAGAAGTTTGCTCATTATTTATTTTGACAACTCGAAGTTATTTGTCAGTATTCATACTCTTTTATTTTAGCAATAAAAAGACATTCTTTTCTCTTCAAAAGAATTTAAAGAAGACCTGTTATCTAATTGATCGTGTAACACAACCTTTTGTTTAGAGACTAAATATAAACTTTTGTTTAAAGACTATCAGAACAATAGCATGGTATAGTGTTTTCTTTTCTTTTGACTCAAAAAATCACAATTGAAAGACGAAAAATGATCACAAATGAAGGAGAAAGTTTGAAAATAAACGATCTTTGCCACCAAGTCAAAATTCCTTTCATAAGTTTTAGTCTAATCAAAGTTTTTGTATGTAATATCTTTAAAAATCAACCTAAGTCACGCTAATTTCACTAAAGGTGGTCAATAACAATACAAATTAGGAACGCAATAGATTTGATGAAATTGAAGATAAAAGTTGAACAATACATCTGGGTATAGTATTGTTCTTTTTAAAAAAGGCAAAGGTTATTCACTTTCAATAAACAAGGTCCAAATCTTTTGTTTTTGAATCTCCAGAAAGCAATATCTTAACCGTTTTTCATTTTAAAATAAATTTGTTTTAACATGTATAAACTGAGCAACTATAAATACAACTTAAAACAAAGGGACCTGACGTCGGACAAGTTACTCATCTTAAAAATATTCTTTTTAAAATGTATATTAAAAGGCCATAGGGGACATTACAATATTAAATTTACTTTTCCTCTTTTACAAAGCATGAAGAACCACATAAATACATGATGATCTAGTGAAAAGTAGGACAGGTTATGAATATTATGGAATAGCTTTAGGCTTTAGATCTATGACAGTCGAGTCTATCTGACAACAGCCCTAGGGTCTTAATATTTCATTTACATCATAAATCACCATACCAAGTCATGTATATGTCTTTATTGCTAGACTTAACTTGTTTTTGTCTTTATACTACAAACTATAAACCTGCTTATACAGTTCATTTCCAAAATCGTAGAAATTTTATTCCAGTGTCTAAGCTGACAATTTGAGATTGATTGATGGTTCCTTAGAGTCCTACACAATTTGAGGCTTTCAAATGTTTATATTCTACCCGTACAACCTATTTTAAGTCATTTGAATGCACATTCAAAATATTTAGTTGGTTATCCGGGATATTGTTTTTTTAAACTCAGATATATACATGTATATCGAGGTCTTAAAAGCTTTCTTATGTTATTTATGGTAAAGTTCTTTTATATCAATGAATACACTATGAGCTAGCCTTTTAATATGACCACTTTACGTTTATCGTTATCTTTGGTTTACCCAATATTTAGATAATTTACAAAAATAGTCTATCGTCGGGTACATTAATGATACAATTACAAACAATTTAATCAAACAGCTACCCGGAATAGACTGGGTGAAAGCTTTTGTGATGGTAGATAAAATTCTATACATCGCCTGGTAGTAGAAACACGTCCACAGACATTGATGGTTTGTTTATAAATCAAGTTTTTAATAACCCCCGTTAGAATATGGTATAATTTTATAATTATATTAGATCTAGGGGCATGATATTCAACCCGTACCCCCTTGTGGAGAAAAAATGTCAAATAATGATAAATTTGACCTTTAAAGACCTTCACCCTTTTCTCTAATTAACAATCCTGATTTGGTGTGGAGGGACGTGTTTACAACTTATAAACATCTATCAAGATATTTAAGAAAGTTCGTCATTTTGTCAATTATTTAATTTTAAACTTTCCCCAATGTTGATATTGCATACGAAAACTAAAGTTATTCCAGAAAGATTTAACCGGCCATATCAAAAAGGGAGGGGGTGCAAAACCTTATTGTGGTCCAGTTTTTTGGCAGACCTTTTGTACTTTCAATTATTTTCTTCTAATATGTTACTTCCCCAACAACTTATTGTCAGTATACACATCTGGTTCCCCCTTTTCGAAAGTCCAAGATCCATCTGTCTGTGTCAGCAATATTTCTTCGACGAGAAGGGGGAGGACATTATAATATATATAAAATATTAACGTGTTACATAAAATAACCACAAGATAATTGATAAATGTATATGTAGTATTACATCTACTTTAGTAGGATTAATGGATGTCCTCCAGTGCAAAACAGGAATGAGTATTTAGTCATCATATTAGTCAATTTAAAACACTTAAATACATAAATTAAGTTTGTATGAAAATATTTAAAGAAAATTATAGAATTTCTTTCTTCTGGAGACGTTTCTGGTATTTAAAAGGGGCTAATATGTTCACTCGCCTAAGCAAACAGCACTTCAAATAAATTTACGCACATATGTAATGTTTATATATGATTACAAAAACTTCAAGTTGTGAATTTCAAAGTTTTGAAAAAGGCATGATTGAAAGCATCTGGTCGTGATCATGTAGTTCATTTAAATCAATAGGTTGACATTCGTGACATGCAGTTGATGTTTAAAACATAGACATGTAACAAAAAAACTAGAATGCAATGTAGAACTGATAGTTAACACGTATGCATGCTTCTCTTTTAGAAAACACAATAACATGACATTTTCGTGCTCAACAAATTCAATATCAATGCATGTTAAATTACCACTGACCGTTTAGCAACCCAAAGCCAACCTGTTTGCAATATAATCAGACCACTTTTCAAACTAAGCAAATTAGCTAATTACATACCCCTCTTCTTCCAAATCTCTCTATACATATACATACACATTACCCATACAAATGTGAGGTAAAAAGGATACAATCTAACATCGATTTAATGTTCTGTATATTATCTGTTTTGTAATATTTCTTGAATTCATTCCGTAAATCATAGAATTTTGAAAAGTAACTTGGTAAACTGTAGTTCTTTGTACATGTTTCTGGGTGTAAACATTGTCTTAAATGGGATTGTCCATCTGTTAATAAACAAAATGATTTCCCGCCATTTTCGGGATGAACACCTTTGGCTGACAAGAATCGCTCGAACTGAAAAATAAGAAAGATGATTTTTAAAAATAAAATTCAAGTTTTTCGTTCTAAATACAACACAATAAGGGTGTTTTGTGATGGAGATGAGGTTCGGACATTCGGAGAGGTCTTCCTCAAAAGATTATCAAGCAAAAATAAAGAAAAAAGTAAAAATTTGGAAAATCAATTCTAAGTCCTGTCGGTGGTCCTGTTGTTTACATTTTTACATGTGTGTGTGTGTGTGACAATTTACTCTCAAAAGTTAAATAAACTCCTCAGAATGTGAAAGATTTTGTAGCGAAAATAGACGATATAAAACAGGCCGTATAAAACTATTACATTTGTCAAGATAATTACAAGGTGTCGGTTAGTTGACTTGTATCACTTTGTTTCGGTATACAATGATTAAATAACTTTGTACTACATATTTAAAAGACCTGTCGATCGGTTATCCATTGAAAGCTAGTCGGTTCTCTGTCAAATCTTACATTTTCTCATAGTATAAACACGAAAATGTGATTGTAAATTGTCTTGATTTTGATAAGTGTAGATTTCAAGGTTCAGAAAACAGAAGGGAAAAATTTAAAATGTAAATATTTGAAGGCAGAGTGTTTTCGACAATTATTGGGCCTAGTGGTGCGCAAAAATCATTATTACCAGATAATATCTCGATATATATACCTCAAAATTAAATTTAGTTCAATAAACTCAGACTTGAAATGAATATTAAAAACTGCAATCGTCTTGTACATTTAAAACGAACATATTTCACAATCTTGAACGCAGTTTTAAGATAATATGTTAAGAGTACGACCCGATGGACTAATTCACATAGGGTCATGGCTTGTGTAATAGCGAATTTGGCAGGTGTAAGGATAAATAATCTCGTCTTGGGAAAACGACTGGTGTATTTTCAAACGATAACATTCAAACGGTGTCTTTTTCAAGATAATTTGAAGAATTGGTGATTATTTTAATCCGAGCAATTTGCAAGTTGGCCAAACCTTAAATAGCATACTTAAAAAAATAAACAAATACGTGAAGTCATCATGTAGTTCAATTGAGTTTTATATCATTCAGGTAAGAGAAAAAATTGTCATAACTCAAGACTACTAATACAATATTGTTATAAGACCTCTCTAACAACTCGAGTTTATACGTCAAATTCTCGGTTTTACTGATATTTTTGTTCATAAGTTGTCGTAATTAATAAAAGTTTTCCATCTGTTGCTTTGTATAGCCGTATACAAAAGTAATAAATTTATCCAAAATCAATATCAAGCGGTGCAACAGATTGTTGGTGGCATTGGATTTCTATTTCACAATCCATTTCAAATTGATAATATCTTTCTCTATATATATGTAAAACTCAATAAAGGGGACAGAAAAATCATAATCCACATCAATATTATAATATCAATAAGTAAATAATTGTTCTCTACAAATTTAGCTCGTGCGGCTAGCTTGTAAATAAGATTAAGTAGTATGTAAATAATAAATAATATTTTTTTTCTCACCTCGTCCAAGACGACTTCAAGAGGTTGTGCATTTTTAATTACTTCTTCATTGAGACCCGTTTCCAATTTACAATCTTCTGTTAGAACAGTTTCTGATAATTCATTTGGTTGAGGTTTTACATAATGTTGTTGGACAGCAATAACCTGTAAAATCAGTTCAATTACAAACCATTTTTTACACAAAATATTTTGACTTTATAAACAAAATTGCAAACAACCCACAACTCTTTTTATCAAATTGTGCAAATAACTTTTTTTCACTTTTTAATGTATTCCAATATTTTCACCTATATTTGATTTGTACACGTCATACAATATGCAGTTGCGCCACCTTTTATAAAATAAAACGTATAATTGTCCATTTCAATCATTTTGGGTCAATTTCATTAATACAAAAATCCGGAAATGGTCTAATTTGAATCGGTAGCAGATTTTGAAGGATCACAATAAAATTAAATCTCTTGATGTTTACTTGATCAATAGATAGCCCACGTGGAGTTTTCTTTTCATTCAATACAGACAAAATCACACCTAAGAAAAAGACTTAATTTAAAAGTTTAATAAATTTACAAAGACATGATATGTTTGAAATTAAAAAAAAAGATTTTATAAATCATGTCAATTATATACACATAATTGTGTGGTGTTTATCACTCAACGATAACCGGATGGGTATAAGAAGAATACCTGAGAAGTGCGGGAAATAGTTTTACCTGAACTAAAAACTTACCTTGCAATTACTGACATCATATAGAAGGTAAACAAACAAGACTATCTGTTCTTCATCATTTCCTAATTCTTCACCGTTTTTTCCAGCGGTGGCACAGAAAAAAATAAGAAGATGTGAAGTGGCCATGTTCCCACTTAAAAATAGTCACTTCACAAACAGTTCACCTGTGTATATTAATCGCCGTGTGTTTTCTTTCTTGAGTCAACCATGTGCGACGTATACGGTCTTTTTATCCGAAGGCAATGTTATTGGTGGTTATGTTCGCAACGTGTTGTCGAATATAAAAATACCGCCTTCCTTGCGCACGCAACTTTTATAAATCTTTTCCAAAGTTTTTACCAAGCTGTTACTACATTCAAAATCAACGAAACAATACGAACAGCGTAAAATCGATACGATCTGTTCCTTCTTTGTTAAATTGAGTAGACGGTGACGATTTAAACCTTAACAAATCAACTAATCAACGGTCCCTCTTATCTTTCCAAAATACACAAATTGTGGAAATAGTTAAATCTAGTTCAGATAATGACCACCAACTGCTTGCTTACAATACCAACAAGTGTTTGTGCTGTGGACTCGTTTATCCCCTAAATATATCCACAACTATTGGTCATCAATTATATTTTTATCTATTGTCCAATAATCCGTATTTCTTAATGAATGTCTTCTACGTGCCCCTGGGACAGGTCATTCTTATCTCTGGCCTCTTATTGCACTATTATGTGTAGATATACTCTCTCTTACTTGCGCTTTAGGCTAATTGACCCCCTGTTTTACATGGAAGAGTTGACACACACAGCATATCGCAAAAATCAAATTGCTCAAATTATATCATTAAATGTTATTATCATAGATTAACATTTGAAATTTAAGGCTGATCATATTTTTGTCATATTATTATGGTGTTCTAATCTGTTGTGTATTCTGTCTGAAGGGCAAACGAGAGTTCATTTATTCGACTTCAAATTTATTGCTGCAACTGCACGAAAAATACAAAACAGTTTGAAAAATAAGTGGTTAATTTATTAAAATTATTAAATTGATGATTGGTAATATTTGAAAACGAGAGACTGAGAAAAGTTTGCTTGTCAATTAAACGGTACATGATGTAAAGTTTTCTGGTGTTTTCAAATTCTTGTAATGTTTTATAACGGAAAATTGGACCCTTATAATCAAAACGATAATCTTGGTAAAAGTGATTGATTAAATTCATATATTTAATAAGTTCTATGATAAATACACTGGTGTAACTTCTGACATTTGAACCTTTTTGCAACATATGTAATAATGTGATTTTAACGTACGTTTTCAGTAACTCCATATGGTAAATTTGCAGAATAGTAATAAATCATGAAGATATACCAGGAATTGTTTAATATGTATAATATTCAATCATTAAATGTGATTAACTTCTAAAATAATCCTACTATATCCCTGTTTTAACTCCTTTGTATTTGCCCGGTACCTATATTTTGGGAGTGTTCGTGCAAGGCCATACTTTTTACTTGAGACCTGAAAGTTACATAGAACATACAATGAAAATCAGAAACAACGGTATCATACACAATGATAACAATGATACAAAAACAATGCCTTTTCCTTTTTGCTAATACATAAAAGCAAATCCGCATATTATAGAAATCGTATCGTCTAATCTTACTCTCTAAAATCAGGGGTTGTTTTACAAAGTATATTTCATATACAACAAAGTGTAATAACTAGTGTAAGAAGCATCTTCGCAAAAAGAAGCGATTGTGCTTATATGGCCCAAAGTAAATTTCTGGAAACTTTAATAAAGGAAAGTATAATGAAACAATTTAATTTGTTTAGCCTTTTTAACTGGTTTTTTTTTCGAGCGTCACTGATGAGTCTTTTGGAGATAAAATGCGTGTCTGGCGTACAAATGTTTAAACCTTGTATTTGTAAGGAGATTACTTCCGATTGTAAAAGTTCTCCTCCACAAAATATTCGATAACTCTGTATGGATATAGATCTGCTGTAAGTGTGATTCGCATCCTTTTATAAATTTACACTCTAATAAAACGCTATGCAATATGCTTAATATCAAACAAGAGAGCCGTGGTATAGTGATTACCGCATCGGACTAATAACACAAAGGTTCCTCATTCGGTCCGCGTTCCGTGGCGAAAGTTTCAGGGACTGAATTTTCGGCTCTTCCTTGCCACCATTTGGTCTTGAGAAACGATGGTGGTTCGTCAGAAGAGCACGACAAATGGCTGACCCCGTGTAAAGAGAGAGCCATATCTCTTGCACGTAAAAGACTTTGATTTCGAAAAGGAGAAGGCTAATGCCGCTACAAAGCAGCACTAGCACCCGCAAAGTGGAAAGGGATTAATATAAGTTGCAATAACTTGTTTCCCAATCCACTATAAATAAATATGTTTAAACTAATATGCTAAATTGGAAGAGAGAGTGCCTTAACAAACAACGACCAACACAGGTATATTAAGATGACTTATGCTATATATATGTATATATATATACAAATATATTCATATTTATTTTACTACTGGTCCAAGACCCCAATTGTCCTACTTATGCAAAACAGTAAAACAAACAAATGATGCATAACTGTAAAGACAATAACAAAATATTATGATAGTTTATAACGTTAAAAGAATTAGGCTAATCACTTTGTCGTATCGTAAATAATTTATAACTATAGATGTTTGATCTTGAATTAAGATTTATTTCATTTCTTTATTTACGTCAAAATGGTAACAAAAGATTTACTGATATCCACTCTTTCGTGTTCATGTGACTTTCACATGAACCCATGTCAGTACCTTGTCAATAATTGCATTGAATTATATCTTAAATGTATTTGGTATATTTATTCACAGTTTTCTAATGAACCTGGCTGATATGATATTTTGTAAAGACAATTGTTTATTATCAAATATAAAAAAGAAGATGTGGTATGATTGCCAATGAGACAACTATCCACAAAAGACCAAAATGACACAGACATTAACAACTATAGGTCACCGTATCCTCAACGTCATTAGGACCGAGTTAGGACAAACGAATCTCAAAATGAGACTAGATTTTGTGTATACATACATTTTATATTTGAGAAAAGATATCTATAGTTATTCTGTATATCCTTGATAATTATGTTTCGGTGTTCCGCATGTTCTTGCCTTTTGAGAATAAATTTCTCTTTTTGTTTTGTTTTCAATTTAATTTAGTTTTTTTCCATTTGGGATTTTGACGTTGATTGCAGATCTTGGGTCTGTATTTAATGTATTCACAACTTACATAAAGCGAACCAATTGTCGATTGCCATATAATATAGACAATTATTTATCTCTGAAGGCCAATTGACGATTTCCATATAATATAGACAATTATTTATCTCTGAAGACTATATACATTAACGTCCAGAAATTATATTGGTGTATTTTGTTCTTATTGTTTTTTCTGACATTTTATATATATATTCCTTGATCTTGCAAATACAATATATGATCCGATGGCACATATAATACACGGTTAAGAAAATATATAGCGGTGGCGTTGGATTGGAATAAAAAGTGTGTAGTGTGGGGAAATCCTTCTGTAAGTGACAAGCAGAACAAAAGCCTTGTCTTTTTATCAACAATATTATTTCTTTAACATTTTTTGTTCAAAAAGTGTGTGTGTGTGTGTGTGATGGAATAAATTGCAGCCTCGGCTCCTACGCCCCAGTTTGAAATATCTTTGCAAAAATTATATTGGGTGCTTTAGCGACTTCTTATTTGCTGACTACCATATATGAATAACCCTTCGAGTGAACATTTTGTACGTATATTATTGTTTTAATGTTAAGAGTTAGTTCATTCAAAAGTATATTTCTCGGGCAATTTGTCAAATGACATGGCTTGACTTTTCTTCGTTTGATAAATTTACAACTTGGTCTTGTGACATAATTTTATATTGATAACGATCTTATTTTGACCTCGAAATGTCGTTTCTTTGTTGCCTTTCTGTTGATGATAATGACTGGCTTTTCAATTATTGTATACTTGTTTTTGTGGTCTCGTTGTAGCGTTCTCGGCTCAACAACTGGATGTTGTTGGTTCGAGTTCCAGCATGGTTTAAGCGAGGACTTTAGAATTAATACTTTTTTTATTTCCAACTACTGGTAATCACACGTTACATAACGTCGCTGGGCTTCCAAAATGTTGTAAATTACAAATTTTTCAAGAAAAAAAATATCTCACAAACAGGCTTTGAAAATTTTGACAAAATGCATGCTTCCAAAATGTTGTATGTGAACTTGAACATTTTTGTAAATAGCAGTGAAATAAAAACTTTGACATTTCTTGATTATATAAGAACTTTAATTATTTGCACAGAAATAAGGAAATGTTTGATTATTTTATTCCCAAAGCCATTCTACAACGATTTTCAAGTTTTCATACAACATTTTGGAAGTAAACTTTACAAATAACTGACATTGGCAATTTTATAATATGTCTTATTTCAAACGTTTTGATTGGTCTAACTGTATGCTATTTTGTAATACCAAAGATTTCCTCCCGCCCATACCATTGGTGTCAAAAAGTCTTTTTAGCCAATAAAGTCATATACGACATTTTGGAAGCCCAGCGACGATAAAGTAACAAGACGGTTTGTATGGCGTACTGCCGGAATGATATCGGGGCGACAGGTCATCTCTTATGGGGTTTGGACACCACTTACACTAATTTGTACTCAAGTTAAACCTCATTTTTTTAAATATGAAAGTTTATGTACAATAACGTTGATTTTAAGACAGTTGAAGAAAAATATATAGCCTTCTAAGTGGGTTCATATGAACATATAGATTGTTATTATCACGTTTTATAAGCCATTTTCTGTTTGACAGTCCGTAGTTTCATTTCTGTCCCGCCCAAAGGTCCAGAAAATATTGTAGTGTTTTTCAACGAAGATTTGACCTTCGATCGTTTCAACTCAATTTAACGGGAAAACGAAAATGAATATGACTGTTTTACCTCCTGATAGATACATGTCTATGGTGTCAGGATATGTATCACTCTAATGAATTGAAATCTCCGTTGGACCATATTTTTTTTTAGACTTTCGTGACATTTTCACCCCCTTTTTTGCAATATTTTGTATCAAATAATTGCAGATTGTTGCCATGGTTACACTAAAAAAGAGATTACATTTCACCATTATGAATATTGGAAATCAAATCTATGGAAGATGTTCTTTTTTATAAATATACACATGCATAACACAAATATTAAGCCTTATTTGTTAGGAGGAAGGAAAAGATGGTGGTGTCAATTTTAAGTTTTTTTTCCTAAATGTGTATTTCTATGTTTGTTAGATCCCAGCCATGGCAGTCCGGATCCATCATTTCCGCCTTTCAACAATAGCTAAAAGTTAAAGCAATTTGGATTAGAAATAATTTGCAAGGTGGTACGCTTACGACAGACTTTTACATTGACTGTCGGTCTAGTGGAAAAGCACTTATACGCAGATGAAAATTGAGGATGGTACCATTCAAAATATAAATTTAATATTTGAAACAGACACTTGCTAATGCATGGATTCTAAAAACTCATTCGTTAACCAAAATTTAAAGTATGCGCCTCGGCGTATATATATATACCGGCAGCGGAGAAAAAAATTTAAAGTTGAGTGAAAGATCACGAGTAACGCGTAGATTTACAGTTTCATACTGACCTGTAAAAAGATAGTATAGCTAGAGTAAGTACGATGTGGTATGATGGCAACTATCCATCAAAGTTCAATGACGTATATATAACCAATAATAAGTTACCGTACAGCCTTCAACAATGAGAAAACCCCATTAAGGAATACGGTAGTTACTGAAAGCTATTTTATTAAATAAACTATGTTTTCTGGAATAAAATATCAATCAGTACACATCCAACGGATTTAGTGTAAAGGCGTCAAAAACTATCTGATAAAAAAAAAACGACCCTGCCGGTGCAATGCCAACATATAAGTAAACAGTAGTTAATTTAAAACAGATAAATACTAGTAAATAAACAGTCAAAAAGATCCAGAAAGCTAATTTTAACATTTGTCACCTTTTTTCATATGACCTATAGTCTTCGAACAAACTTTTACAAGGAGCCTATTGCACGTATAGCTACCATATGTATGTTATTGTCAACTGGAATCGTCCATACTAATACTAGAAAGCTGCATGTGTGTATGGTGTTGGTTTTATTTTAAATGAACCTCTATTTTTTTCAGAGGTGATATTATGTATCCTTAAAATGACAGGCAGGTTGGGTCTCCTTTACTATACATATTGTTTTCTCATTTCTTTTTGCATTTTAATTTTACTTATTTTTTCTTAAATTTTCCTTTATATTTATTAAGCTTAGTATATCCCTTATCTTATATGTTCTTGCTCTTATCCATACATGTACGATTCAAAAATAACAGTTATTTATACATATGATGTCCCTCTATTTTTTAATTTAACAGACTGAAGAAAGAAAGACAGAAATTTTAAAAATTAACATGTAAATTTCCCAATCGCATGTGCTCAAAATACCCTATTGATTTATATTAATTCTTAAATTTTGTGTAGCATGCCCCCTATTGTAGTTTATATAAAACATTTGTGTATCGATATTATTTAATATTATGTTGATTTTTTATATGTTTCTATGAACTGAAAGCTTCAACGTATAAATTACTTTAAGCCTTCAAACGGTATTGCTTTTGGGGGAAAACCGTATTATTTATAGTAACAGCTTGGTATCTGGCGATGGATTTAGACGATGCGGTGCAAATAAAAGTTAGGAGACGAGCATCATGTGATGTGAGCTTTCAAGTTTAATGTATGGACTTATAGATCAATATTGTAACAGATGCATAGGAGACTAAATGTTCATGTACATACAATGTGTTGCATCGCTATTGATTCGCTTTATACTATGATATTACTGATTGTAATTTTTGTCTTTGTCCGAATATTGCCTTTTTTTAAATTTTGAAAAATATTTTGTTGAGCTGTCACCAAATTATAGTTACTTTCTGTCGTTGTGTTTATTACTTTTTAAACGATGTTTAGTTCTTAACTGTAATTTTTTCTTTGTTAGAACTTTTTTTTAAATTTGAAAAATATTTTGCTGAGCTTGTCACCAAATTATAGTTACGTTCTGTCTTTGTGTTTATTACTTTTTAAACGATGTTTAGCTATTAACGAAGAAAATATTCAAAATTAAGAGCAAGTTCGAACAAAATTTGAAATGGTCATTTGAAAATAGATCAAAGATGACACACTATAAAGAAAAAAAACTGCTTTGTGTGTTGATTTCTTTGTTTAACTGTTATCTTTAAAAACATGAAAAGTTCTAAATATTTAAATTGCTATGAGTAAAAGTAATAGAATTTTTAAAGAAATGTCTGTATTGTAATGTACTTTGAATAAACAGGGGTTTTTAAATTAATTAACACTGTTTGTCAATAAATACATATTTCAGGCTTCATAGTTTGTCATGAAAAGCGGTTGAACGTATAAAATGCACTTTTCTATTTAAAAGAAGTTGAAATTTCTTAATTCTTTTTAAATTCATAAAAGCTAAGGCATCAAGAGAAACAACCCTGTGTTTAATCATTATCATTCTTATTCTAGAAATTTAGAGTATGCTCCCTTTTCCTTATTTTTATTTTTCCTTTAACTGTTTAAGGATGAAACTTAAGACATATACATCGTTATGTATCATAAATTAGTTTTTCTTTTTGATAATTATTTATTTTTTGCTCCCTTTTCATGAGCTTGATAAATTTGTATTTTAACGTCGGCTTCTTTGGAGAAACCTATATTCACAAGCTAATTCTTTAATATCCTGTTTTTATCTTTTTATTGACGTCAACAAAAATTTGTGTTGATGAAGCTTATAATATCAAAAATGTATTTTTTTTTCTCATACTTTTCGTCTCAGGCACACCTCTAGCAAGTAACAAAAAAGAATACTGTGAGTATGCTAAATATATCTAGCTGAACTGCAGGAGGCACCAAGGGACGGTGCTATATGGCATGGTGGGTGCTTATTAAAATGTGTATTGGGACATTAATGATATGGTAAGATATTGTAAGAAGTTGCACATAACTGGTATGTCATCCTCGTGCCTGATGCAGAGGAGTCAGTACTATTTAAAGTGACACTACAAGAGGCACCAAGGGACAATGCTAATTGACATGCCAAAGTGCACATATTACGAAAAAGATAAAATATTAC
Organism: Mytilus galloprovincialis; assembly: GCF_965363235.1. Taxonomy (NCBI): domain Eukaryota; kingdom Metazoa; phylum Mollusca; class Bivalvia; order Mytilida; family Mytilidae; genus Mytilus; species Mytilus galloprovincialis. The sequence goes on along the minus strand of NC_134843.1, from coordinate 33,835,447 downwards.
CAGTTTAATCAAAAATATCACAAACAGAAAGGTAATAGAACTTATACGATGTGTCCTGTACCCCACCATGCCAACCTCGTGCCTAGTGCAGAAGCCTGATTTAAATATTTATCTTTCAAGTTATATTTTGTCTTCATCAACTAACTCACAGACAGATATCAAGATATCAAGATTCTCTACATTAAGAAGCCATATCAGTTTTTGGCTAGGAATCAAATGCGTAAAGTTTGGGTATAGTGAGTTAATAGCGTAATTTAAACAATTTCTCTTATCTTGAGATGATGTACACGAGAATAAAATATGTTTTTCATCATCAACTTCATTTGAGGTGCACCTGAGACATATTCTGTCTTGTCGGAGAGTACCCTGATAGCGACCTTGTTCAATTCTTAGTCTGTGAGAAGAAATACGCAATCGAGTGAAATTTCTCCTCTGCTCAGGTGATTGTAATAAAGTAAGATATCGTTCAAGACCAAAATGTGTCTTAAAAGTGCTATAGCTACAAAGCTACCCATCAGCACAATTGTGCATTTGGTTTCTCCACTGTATAGTGCTGATACAAAAACTTTTTAATTAAAATTTTGAATCTAAAGTTGCTTGCAAAGGCTAGACTGCCAACCCCATTAATTTTTTTTTGCAAATAGTTTAAAGATCCATACCAAGAGGGAATTTTTGATTCAAATGCTTTGACTCTAAATATGCATCTTTGAGTGTCTGGGAAAGGATTAACCCAAATTTTCAAGCCGGTGCCAGTATCTGATCATAGATTTGGTGATATAAAAAAAATTCTGAAAGAGTGGCAAGGTTTGTTGCTCTTTTCCCCACACCTAGTAATAATTTACAAATTTCATATGTAATCTTTCTGAAGGAAGACTTCAAGTTTAGGATAGGCTTGATCAACTGTAGAAGTCTGAGAATTTAATTTGTTTTTGAAGGGATTAAAAAAGCCCCAAATTTCCGAACTATACAAAAGAATGGGATGAATTGTATGATCAAATACGTGGAGGCTGTTTTTGATATTTGGATTTAGTGACAAGAAGTCCTTTCGTAGCTTGTAGTATGCTTTCAATGCCTTATTGTACAATTCCTTCTAACCAAAGGAAAAAGATCCTGATGCAATAAATGTTATACCTAAATATTTACTATGTTGAACACAATCTATCAACATGTCATTAAAATAAAAATTATGTTTTATATGCCTGCCTGCTTTTTTGAATACCATCACTTTAGTTTTTTTTAGATTTATTTTCATACACTAATCTTTACAATAATTATTTAATTGATCAAGTTTTCACTGAAGCCCTTTTTCCGAGGAAGAAAAAATGACAATATCGTCAGCATATAATAAACAATGAACTGGCTTTTGAGTTAACCAAGAATGGATCGGGTGACTTTTCTAGATAATCAGGGAGATCATTTATGAAAATTTTAAACAAATTTGGACTCAAATTATCTCCCTGTTTCACTCCCACCTTAGTTGGGAAAAGGTCTGTAACTCTATTCTTTAATCGAATACACGATTTACTCTGGGCATACACTCTTAATTATATTATAAAAATGTGTACCCAGCCCAATGTTTAATAGCTTGAGTTTTATACCTGGGTGAATGACAGTGTCAAAGGCCTTGGAAATCAACAAAACAGGCAAACACTCTACCTTTTTTAGTATGACAGTACTTATCAATAATGGTCTTAAGTATGATTATATGGTCAGATGGTCGTGCTTTTCTTGTGAAACCAATTTGGCTATCTTAAATGATCTGATATTTATCTAAAAATTTGCAAAGACGGTGTCAAGAATTTTATTAAAAAGCTTCCCCAAAGCATCAGTAATAGTTATTCCTCTATAATTATTGGGATCAGATGCATCATTCCCTTTATGAATTGGGAATATGTAACCAGTAGTCATGGTAGTCCAGGGTTCTAGGTATTTTCCATAAGAGAGGCAATTATTAAAAAATTTTAGTAAACAAGGTAACAGAGAGGTTTGATCATATTTTAGCATACTGTTAGAGATGTTATCCAACCCTGCTGCTTTATTGGTTTTTAAAGATGACAAAGCATTAGATATTTCGGTTTCAGAGATCCTACTATCAAGTTCATTAAAGCACTTTCTTTTTTCAAGAATGTTTAGCTTTTCCTCTAAAAATTGCAGTCGTTCTTTAAACTCATCTTTTGGTTCAGTCAAATTTTTAAAATGATTCAACCAATGAAATGGTGCAACTAATGCACTCTTATTATCCTTTTCCTTACCCTGCAGTTCATAAATCAATTGCCAGTATTGCTTAGGGTTTTCCTCATGCAGTGTTTCTATTTGCTTCAACAAAGACTGCTTGTATACTCCCTGTATTTGTGTTTCCATGCCTTAGTATATAAGCGCTGTAGTTTATAATAGTGACCTTTAACAGCAGGATCTCTGGGAAATCGAGAGTAAATTTTCCCATAACTAAATAGTTTTTTTTTTCGCAAATATGCAAGATTACAGTCAAACCACTTTTGGTGTTTAACCCCCTTACCCGTTTGGGCTTTACACCTTTTAAGAGAAATATTGGCAGCAGTTATGATAATGTCTGTTAATTTTAGAGATGCGCTAGTATAAGTTTCATAACGAGTTAGAATTAACTCTATTATACAAATTGGCGAGTTTATTATTATTATTGATGTCAGTATCTCTCAAGCGATTTCTAATTATCATTGGTTGCTAAAATAATTTCTATTATGGTATAACATATCTTTGTCCTGGTGAACAATTATCGATTTCACAAGCTTCACTCCAAAAATAAGTCCGCTTTCAGACCCTTTAGAGATTTTTTTTTGTATTTTAGAAGGGAATCATATTTGACAAAAAAAAAAAAGTTGAGACATGTGAGTGGCTTTTGCATAATTTATTATTAAGATGTCTTAATTAAATCTCCGTTTCCATGGTTTCGAAGGGGAATAAACAGTCCGTTTGGATGTTTGAAAGTCGCCATTGGTCCAATTGAAATGTTGCAATTTCGTCCCACAAATATATATATATATATATATAATTGCAAGATACGCCATCCAAATCAACACATTATTAATATCACCTCTTCATATCACACTTAAAAAAAGTTTGTTCAATGTGCGACGAGAAATATCTTTTCTTGCGGGAAATATATAACAGACAACAACCGTGAGAGAACTCCAATTTCACATAGTAGATCTCCTATATATGTACCATGTACGATATTTTTTTATAATGATTTATAATATCAGCTGCCAGTTACAATAAAGAGCGGTCGAGCGAGCACAGAGAACGAGCAGTAAATGTTTCATTTTTTTTTTATCATAAAATAAACTATAGCCTTTTCTTTGTTTTATTTGTAAGCTATAAGTTTGACCCGTCTACTCCTATATCGGTTTTCATCTTGATTTGGGTTGATAAATTGACTGCTTGTTGGTTGTTTCTACGTCAAGTGGCAAGTATTTCATGCATATTCAGGACGAGAATTTGTATTTAACTAAATACAAATGGTAGATTATGTAAACGAGGTGGCCCAGATTAAGGTCGCAGTTATTTAGACTGATACGGTCGATGGTATATTGGATAGGAACAGAATGCTAGCCTTGTAAAAGGTCATCCTTCGAAATCCTCAAAGAGTTGTCCCAAGGGTTCTTAACGTGCAAATAACTTGGTACTCTCTTTACAAAAAGCATCAAATTTACCGACCCAATTCTTACCGGACTTTACTGCAATTTTGTACACCGCACACAGTCTAACGGACGCCCTACTTTGACGAGTGATTTCCAGTCGGTCAGAGGTGACCATACTTCTATTCACTAGTCACCCTAGTGAATAGAATAATTTAAAAAAAAACAAAAAAATGGAAGCAATTAATTGATTTAATTACTATTTCTTTTAATCCAAGAAAAACCGTGAAAATAATGTTAAAAGGGAACTCCACCATAAACTACAAAGACTATTGAGTCAAATAATCTTTAAAAGACACGAAATAAGAAAATGCCTTTACCAAGTCAGGAATATGACAGTTGTTATCCATTCATTTCATGTGTTTGAGCATTTGATTTTGCCATTTGATTAGGGACTTTCGGTTTTGAATTTTTACTCGGAGTTCAGTATTTTTGTGATTTTACTTTTTTTCATTTACATTTAGAAAAGTGCCAATATATATGTTGATGGTTGCAGTTTTCTGTTTTTGACAAATTGTATGTCAAGATTAATTTGATAGTCTTTTAATTATTTTTTTTAGATAATTTAAAAGAAAGCAAAAAAATGGAAGCAATTAATTGATTTAATTACTATTTCTTTTAATCCTAGAAAAACCGTGAATATAATGTTAAAAGGGAACTCCGATTGACATAACTGTACGTGATTTCTATCTGTACAAAGAAACGCTATATAACATTTTGATTTCTTTATTCTCACTTACGGGATTTTGTAATGACTGTGTTAAACGTGATGAAATATATATTCTAATATGACGTGCTTCTTTCGCTTTATGAATAAACCCATGCTCTAAATCCAATAATTTTTTTCTGCGCATGCGTACATATTGACTACTGCAAAATAATGAATTTAATCAAATTGGCATGCATTTCATATATTTCATAAACTTAAAACACTTCCAAACTCTTAAATGATGCACATGCTGTTACTAGTTCATTTGTTATGACTGTAATGTGTTGCATTCCGAAATTGACATAATTGACCTAGATACGACAACTGTTCATGCTGGCTGTTCATAAACTCCTCCCTCTGGAAAATCACAGTGCCAGCTGTTTGCTTCTTTACAAACAAAAAAGGGAGGTTCATTGAAGAGCCAATGCAATCTCTTTACTCTTATACACATCGGACATAAAATTACCTTAATTGTCCTAATCAGAATCGAAATAATTGATGCAAGCTATACTTTATTGGTTGTTTTAACATGGGTAGGCATTATATTCGTGTTATTTTAGCCCTCACTATCGCTCGGGCAAAAATAATCACGAATATAATGCCTACCCATGTTAAAACAACCAATAAAGTATAACATGGGTAGGCATTATATTCGTGTTATTTTAGCCCTCACTATCGCTCGGGCAAAAATAATCACGAATATAATGCCTACCCATGTTAAAACAACCAATAAAGTATAGCTTGCATCAAATTATTTCTTAAATAAAACATGCTAGATGTAAAATAATTTTTCGTTATTGCAAATCATTAGAAAAAAGCTCAATTGAAACCCATTAAACAGGAAGTTCATGCGATGTGCATAGACATATTTCCATGTTTTCAACTATTACAAGATTCTTTATTATAATACAGGTGCTTACATGAAAACGTTTGACTTTGAAAAAATAGAATTTATTATATGGAAATAAGAAGATGTGGTATGAGTGCCAATGAGACAACAAGTCAAAATTTGTAAAAAGTAAACCATTATAGGTCATAGCCCGGCCTTCAACACGGAGCCTCGGCTTAATCGAACAGCAAGCTGTAAACGTCAACAAAATGACTAGCGTAAAGCAATTAAAATAGGAAAACTATAAATCTATGAAAAAAATACACAGAAACGAGAAATACTGATGCACCACATCAACAAACGACAATCACTGAAAAACAGATTCCCGAGCAAAATAAAACTTATATGACGTGTCATTTGCAATTATGATAAGCAGACATTTGAAGAACTTTATTTGCATATTTATGTTGAAATTTGATACTATCTGCATAACATACCTACATATCAATTTTGGATGGTGATTAAAGCTAGCATGTTAATAGCTTAATTATGAAAATTAAGTGTGAAATACACAATAAGCTAATGATTGTCATTTACTTAAAAAATGAAAGCAATATTTTTAAAATATTTAGTTGAGTCACCGAATGAATACACTTTCTTTGTACTCTTGACTTAATGAGGATAAATGCCATATGACTGACAAAAAGTTCACAAATTAAATATTTACTTTTGTATTTTTTTTTAAATATTATAAAGACTCGTTTCAATATATAAATAGCTGAATGACTAATTCAGTCAATTTTATATTTCAATGAGGATCAATTCAGAAAAAAGAGATCAATCATTTAAAGTGGCATATTTACATATTGCCTACGAATAAGACAAAATGATAGATTATTATTTTCAAAATTGAAAAGGGAAATGGGGAATGTGTCAAAGAGACAATATCCCGACCAAGGAGCAGAAAACAGCCCAAGGTCAGAAATGATCTTTCAATAATTTGTTTGTTTCAAATATCTTCAAAAGCGGAATTTGAAATGATATTTCTCTAGAAGCAGTTAGTTCGCGGTTGTATCTCTTTACGCGAGAGATTGGAGAAAAGACAGTCACAAACCAGATTGGCAAACATTCAGAAACAACCAGTACTGTATAATAAAACTTTTACTGGATATTCGGCCAATAGAAAACGTTTGTTGTCAAGCTCGACACACAATCCCGCCCACTTTGAGTCGGGAAACCCGTTTGTGTCTCTGGAGATAATACACTTACTGTGGTCTCCAAAACCAGTAAATATGTGTATACTATAGACCCTATCGAGACTTTTTTTTGAGTCAAACAACTAGAATGAAATTCAAAACAGTGTAGCTGTGGCCATTGATTGACACATTAAAATCATCCAGTGACTGGGACAATTTAGGTGAACGTTTGTATGTAACGACCAATGCTCACTATGTACTTTTTAAAGACACTTAAACTATGGGGTCACCAAAAGTTCTCAACACCTGAATAAAGTAATTCGAAAAATTAATCAGAAATAACACGATATTTTGATTTATATCAATTATATAAATCAAAACACAAAGGTTATTCCTGATTAATTTTTCGAATTATTTTATAATTAAAGGCGTTAAGAAACCTTTGGTGACCCCACAGTTTTTAAATGTCTATCGTAGGTACGTCGTGAACAGTGGTCGTTACAGACAAACGTTCACGTAAATTGTCCCAGTCAATGGATGATTTTAATGTGTCAATCAATGGCCACAGCTACACTGTTTTGAATTTCATTCTATAAGTCATACACCTTTCACTGGAAACTACCAAAACTATTAAGTCAAACCACCTCTACCAAACATTATTGAAACCAAACGTATTTGGTAAATAAAAATCCACCATAAACTACAAAGACTATCGAGTCAAATAATCTTTAAAAGACACAAATTGAGACCGTTAAGTCAAATAACCTTCGCCAGACGCTATCGAACCCATTGAGTCGCATTACCATCATCAGATACTAGCAATACTATTGAGTCCAATAAACTATACTAGACACTACAGAAACTACCTTCATTGAGACTATTGAGTCAAATAACCTCCACCAAACCACTATCGAGACTATTGAGTCGCATTGCCTTCACAAGATACTATTGACCTTTGAGTCAAATGAACTACACCACACTCTCGAAACTATTGAGTCTAATAAACTACACCACACTCTTTTGAAATATTGAGTCAAATAACTTTCACCAGAGACGCTATCAAAACTGAATCAAAACTTCTAGTATGCGGTCAAATTACCTACAGGAGACATAATCGAGACTATTGACTATAGCGCCAAATAACCTTTGCCAGACGCTATTGAAACTATTGCGTCAAATAGCCTCCTTAATTGCCAGACACTAGCAAAACTGTTGAGTTGCATTGCCTTCACCAGATACTATCAATAATTTTGAGTCAAATAAAATACACCACACCCTCTCGAAATTATCGACTCAAATAAACTTCGCCAAACGCTTTCACATCCATACAGGAGACGTTATCAAGACTATTGAGACAAACAACCATCCCCAAACACTAGCGAAACTATAGCACAAAATAACTTTTTCCAGACGCTATTGAAACTATGGTGTCAAATAATCTTCGCCATTCACTATCGAAAGTATTGAGTTGCATTGCCTTCACCATATACTATCGAGACTTTTGAGTAAAAAAACTACACTTGTGAAACTATCTTCACCAGATATTAGTGGGACTATTGTGTCAAATAATCTTCGCCAGGCACTAGCGAAACTATTGAGTCGCATTGCCTGCGTCAGATAATAGCGAGACTATCGTGAAACATACACAATTCAAACGAGAAAAAGATGAACGGCATAGTGTATATACAAAAAAAAATTCTGTTTGTTTTCTTCACATGCACATCGTTGTCAATATAAGGGAATTTGATGTCACCCAAGTGAGAGGTTAAGCTAGCTGTAACACCAGGTTTAATCCATTTTCAAAATAAGAAAATACCTTTACCAAGTAAGGAATATGACAGTTGTTATCCATTCATTTCATGTGTTTGAGCATTTAATTTTGCCATTTGATTAGGGACTTTCGGTTTTGAATTTTTACTCGGAGTTCAGTATTTTTGTGATTTTACTTTTTTTCATTTACATTTAGAAAAGTGCCAATATACATGTATATGTGTGTGTCTTTTTTTACTGAAAATGTTTCCAGATTTTTATAAGATTTCGTCGCTTGGATATTTACTGCATAGGAATTCTTGTATAAGTTGTTTTCAAATTGAGAAAACAAACTGAACATTTTGAACAAATTAAACAAAAGTAACCAAACCATTTCAAAATTGCAAATTGTAAAACAAATATATTAGGATGTATAAAACACAGCAAACTAGTCAACGTAACTATATTGATCTTAAAAGATATGTTCCTATATTAAGTATGTTTAGATCAAGGAGACTTGTTATACATCAAAATGAGACTCATTGTTCTTCGAAATGGGACCAATTGTTCTTCAAACTTCAAAACAGAAATATATACTGTAAAAAGAGAGACAACTCGATTTGCCTTAGAATATATACAAATTATATATCCTTATATCTGCGATTAATTTCTTAATATGTAGAATTTAAAGGCTTTTGTCGAGTTTAAAGAAATACAAGATATTCATGTAATTAATAGAGCTTGTAAAATATTACATGAAGAAACTATCAAAGTTCAAAGTATATTAAGAAAAGAAAAGTTGTCTTATGACCTCGATTGTGACCAGCTGCAATCTGTATTATTAAGAGAACTTTGCGACAAAAAACATAATTTCATGTATGTCAGTCACCCAGCACTGGACGGCGTGCACAAAGTTGACGGCAACTGTAAAATGCGCTTTTTAAATAGTTTTATACAACCGTGATTAAAATACTTTTGAATAAGAATAAGAATAAGAATTTTTTTATGATAAAATGATGAATGCATGACATTAAAATCCACATTACTAGTAAGGTGAATTAAAATTTAATCTATAAAGCATGAAACGGACATATAGAAAACGGCAAAAATACGGTGTAACTTGTTACATTTAATAAGCATAAATTAGAGTTTTTGACTAAAAACTTATACAAATTCAACATATATTCCTGCATTTTCGTATCATAGAATTGTTCGGATTCGGACTCGGACATCACACGAAATTCATCGCAAAAAAAAAAATCAAAAACGATCATGGTAGATAAGTTTGGAATGATCTTTGTTATGTGTAAGAAGTAGTAATTTGGAAGGACTCATAATCGAAATGGAAGAATCGGCAAGAACAAATATGCAATTGCAATCTTTTTATTTCAAAATAACTTGGTATTCCAAATGTGCATAACCAGAGGTTTAAAATAATCTGCAAAATATGAATGATTCGATAGTCCAGTCTGAACACATGAATTTTTTTAATGTCCAGCTATTGCGTTACAATCTAAAGAAATTACGTTTTAACGCTATTTTCTGAAAAGGGTCCACGACATAGTCGCTAATCATTTCCATTTCACTGCTCTTAGCATATATTTATTTATATTTTCAGCATGTGCATTTGCTGCACTTTTTTGTTCGAAAGAAAAAAGAAATATGTTGAACGTAAATATTTAAAGTTATGTGATAAACTAAGTGTCCAGTGTTTTTGTTACGCGCTTGTCTTCTGCATGGGGGAAAACGTAATACAGTATTGCGAACACGAGCTTATTTTTGAAGTGCAAAGCTGCACGACAATTATACCGCCGTTGCTCAGTTTATTTAACATGTAACGCATGAATAATAAACATACACGTCTAGATCTATACATTAAGAAAAGACAGGAGAAAATAATTTCACATTAATTCACTACATTGAAAGTGTGAAACTATAAATAGACACACTCTTCTATCTTGGAATGGTCTCTATGACTACGGGTATAAAAAATAGTCCTGTTTTCAGTCTGAGTGGTTCCAAGTCTTGCTATAGGTCCGCCCTTTTGGGTGTGTGGGGATGTATTTACAAGTGGACACGTCTGACCAGGATGAGAAATCAAAATCCAATGCCTTGTGTAGGGAAAATTTCGCGCTCTATTCCCGCTAAAGAACCCTACAACAAGACTTGGGGTTTGTAGATTCATGTTCTGTTGCAAGAAAAAAAATACTCAATGTATTACCATCAGTCCCAACTTTCTATTGACCGGACAAATTTCTTGTGCCTTTTCTATTTGCAGAGCATACCTATTTTTGGTTAATTTGCTATCGTCATGAATAGGCATTTATTTAATTATTTACCACTGGATTTTAAGAAAACAACAATTAATGTGACAAAATAGGAATAAAACAGGGATTTCGCTTTTGTTCTATTGGTTGATTGTGATTAATTATTTTCCATTTCCTGTAGAGTCTTAAAACTTCAATATTTTTTTTAATTAATATTTAAGTAGGAAGTATATGTTCTTTCTCCATTCATGATCTAAATCTTAAATCAATTTTTTTCTATTACTTTTTTTATGATTTAGGTTTAAAAAGTGTTATTTATTGATATTACAAAAAATGTAGATTAATATAATATCGAACACTTTTAATTGCTTTCAATGTAAAATAAAATCTTGGATTTAATCATTTAATCTGAAGTTTAAAAATCACAAATGAATTAATAGTAAATTTGATTTTTTTTTTTTTTATAAATAAGACAGTTTCACTTTATATTTCTTTCATATCACACGATGAACATTTTGTTACACTAGAGACATAGAGAGTCTTTTATTACCCCTCAGATAATTTTTAAATATATTTAAGGAATGACTATAAATAATATTTTTTCTATCTATGAAGAAATAACATAAAAAATGTGGTGCACACTGAATAACTCGCGTAGCGGGTTATTTAACAGTGTACACCACATTTTTTATGTTATTTCGAATAGACTGACAAAATATTAATATTTCTTATAATTTAATTCTAAATTTCATTTTAAAACGGCGTAAATCATGAAAAAATGTTGATGACGTCATGGTCACATGACAAAATTGTGTCTATGATATGACAAAGAAAACGACGTCAGCCAATCAGAAGACGCGTTACATCCAAAATTAAATTATAGAGGTATATTAACGTTCTTTTCTTCGTGCGTGTTGAGTTAACGTAAGTCTGAGTTACTGTTGTGTTAAGCTTTTTATTGTTGCTACTGCTTTAATACTTAGAATGAAATTCAAAACAGTGTGGATGTGGCCATTGATTGACACATTAAATTCATCCATTGACTGGGACAATTTAGTGAACGTTTGTATGTAACAACTACTGCTCACTATGTACTTTTTAAAGACACCTAAACTATGGGGTCACCAAAGGTTCTCAACACCTTAATAAAGTAATTCGAAAAACTAATCAGAAATAACACGATGTTTTGATTTATATCAATTATATAAATCAAAACATAAAGGTTATTCCTGATTAATTTTTTGAATTATTTTATAATTAAAGGCGTTAAGAAACCTTTGGTGACCCCACAGTTTAAATGTCTATCGTAGGTACGTCGTGAACAGTGGTCGTTACAGACAAACGTTCACGTAAATTGTCCCAGTCAATGGATGAATTTAATGTGTCAATCAATGGCCACAGCCACACTGTTTTGAATTTCATTCTATTTGACTTCAAAATTGTAACTATCATGATTTTCTTATAGAATCATTGGGTCAAAAATGACCAAGGATACATGACCATACATGCCACTTGTCAAAAGTCACAATGTTTTAACGCCACCCCTTTTTTTCTCGTATACGCCATCACCAAGTGCGACTTATTACCATAGTGTTTCTTGCTATGGTCATCCTGATGTGCCTCTATAGTGGACAAGAAATTGTTGACCCTGCAGATGTTTTCCAGTTACCCCCAGGGTTATTTTTATAGCTCACGTTGCTCAATATTTAGTTTTTCAATATATATATTGTGTTATTCATCTGCGCACTTTTTTGGGGTTCTTTTAACAATATGTATGGTTATGATTCCGACCTTGACATTTTTTCCCTTTTTGTTTAACTTTTCTTGGAATATTTATAACTTTCTTTTAAATGCAGTAGCAGATGAGGCCGAAATCTATTTATGATCTAACCTTTGCTAAGAACACCTCATAAACTTGGTTTTATTAAACACAGACACAGATCACTTAGTGCCATATATAAACGTCAACAACACTATATGAATGTATGAAATGTTCGATTAGAACAATACTGATCCATTTATTTTATGTTTATATTGTTCCACCAAAACACTAAAACACAATTAAAGTAAAATATTTTAAATGCGATTTAATTGAAAATAAAGATTTACATGATTGTCCTTGCAAAATAAAATCCGGAATTAAAAGTAACATAATGGAAAAACGTGTCCGAATAAAGATAAATATATTTATGAATAGGAATAATAAATCACATGTTCTCTTTATTAACATAGGAAATAACTGAGAGTAACACAAGATATGGACAATTTATGTAGTTGTTGAAGTTGTACTAAACCCCACTTGCACCGACCTTGGCTATATCATGACGGTCATATACTATTAGTGGAGGTAGCTGGAGTGCCAGGAGAGAGTTGTCAACCTACATGTATTTTTGTCAATTCAATTCGAAGTCGATCATATCTCGAGCAAGGTTCGAACTTATATCCTCTAAGTTGGTATAGCAGTGATAACTTCAGAAGATGTGGTACGATTGCCAATGATACAATTCAACTCCTCACAAAAGACCAAATGAGACATTAATTTAATTTATAAGACCAAACAAAAAAGTATGTGTGTTTACTGTCACATGCCTAAAAAAACAGGGTAGGTAGGTAGGGATTTTTTTTTACATTGAGTCTATGGAGCAACATTGTGACTTTAACAGTGCTTAATCAAAAATGGCCAAAAAAACTTTAGGGTAGGTAGGGGTACAGTAAACACACATACTTTTTTATGGTCTAACTCAATATAAGACAATACCACATAGTCAGCGTCAAATAAATCGGTCACTAGTGCACCAAATGATAGTCAAATGATGGATAAAAAAGGGAGAGGAGTGTGGTATTAAAAGCTCATTTGACCCTACGACAAACGCATGTGCCTGTCCCAAGTAAGGAAAGTGATCGGTGGTCATAATTATGATGTTTATATTTCTTTATTGAAAAGCACGTTACGTCCATATGGGCCAAGGGTTTAAAACATTATACATGATACATATAAACAATGAAAATAAACAATGCAGACAGAGGATCTTCATATTAATATGTTTTGATATAATTCTCAATGCTTTTGTTTTTGCTATTTTGATAATTTTGGCTTCTGTTAAACCATGGGTACATATTTTGTATTCTTAACTTTTCTTCTTTTATCAGTGTTCTGCTGTATTGTGTCTTACAAGTGGATCTAATCGTGACATTAGCATATGCAATGCAAACCATAAAAAAACTCCTATTACATGAAAGGTAAGACAATTGCCCATGACTATATTTTTTACAACAAGTACAAGTAAAGATTTAAGCATCTAGGATGTCTGAATTATTACATGATTGTTGAGAGAATGTTGGTTGTTGAACGTCCAGTAATCAATATCTCAAAAATATTCTTAAAATAGTTAATAAATAAATCATATTTGTATCCGTTATGCACTAGTCATTTTAATGTTGCTGACAAAGTGTTTTCAAGAAAAGTGACAAGCTGATAAATACAGACTTTTTTATTACAAAAATGGATTATATTCGACAATTTACAATATTTTTCAAAAGACAAATGTATGACATCCTTTGGATCGCAATTAATTGTTTTCTGACCCTCCATTAGAAATCAAATTTAAAATTACAAATTTTAAAGCTAAATGTTTTGGAGTTTAGTGTGACGTCCATTTCCATTGAATTAGTACACGTTTGTAAGGGCCAGCGGAAGTCCGTATCCAGGTGCGGGATTTTTTTTTAGCTGTGTTGAAGTCCCATTGGTCTGATTTCTGCCCTTTTGTCGGGTTGATGTCTCTTTGGCACATTCGCTATTTCCATTCTCAATTTAAATACAAAATGTATATAGTAGCATTATCTGCTACTAGTTTCATTTACGGATCAAAATATACAATATGGGCGATCATCTATATTGACTAAAAATGCCATAGGTAAGCGAATTAAATTTCATTCTACAAATTTGGTGTGACATTTAAATTTAGCTTAAACAAATTATAAAAACAAAATCCTATAATGCATGAACTCAAATGTAACATGAGTTCGAAGAAATGAACTCCATGCGTCATGCTATTAATAGGAACAGAGCCGATGTTTCCGGTTGAAACAAACTGACGTTGCCGACTATACCACAGTAATGAACAATTAGTGAGGGGGAGGACAGGGGGGTACCCTTCTCCCTTCCCTCTTCTCCTTTCTCCCATTAGAATAAAACATCTCCTTTTGAGATAAATTAAAACATTTTCTCCTTTCTCCAACTTTTTCTCCTTTCTCCCAGCCTTCCTCTCCTTTCTCCTATCCCCTTTCTCCCTGTCTCCCTTACCCCTGTCCTCCCCCTCATTAGTATGCATAGCCTTGCGTGGTAATTTTGAAAATATGCTTTTGAGTTGAAAAGAGCATTAATACTATTTTAAAAACGGTTTACCTTATTTGTAACGTGACATGCTTAGTCAAATTCATTAGCAACTGTTCAATAAAACTATGCATAAAGTGAGCGGGTTCAGTAAAATATTAATATTCTTAGACTAGATTCGAAAATGTTCACAAGAACCCTGGCTCACGAAAATGTAACGTACATCATTCCTAGTAATTTGATAAGATAAGTGTTCAAATCAGGCTTCCTCGTACATAGTTTTGTCCAGAATTGTTTTACATAAAATGCATATAATCGGTAGATTTATTTGACGGTGAGGACGAATCATTCAAACTCATGCTATCATCACGGTCATATTGTGACATGTCACTGTAGGGTGCAATATCAATAACATTTGACGGGTGATCGTCGACATCGAACACGTTATCATGGTTCTGATTTCTGCTGTACGAAACCGAGGCTGCTGCACTAGATTTTGCGCGGGAATAATCAACGCCTTCCATCTGACTCATGCAAATTTCAAACTGCTTTTGTGCTTGTAATCTGGTTGGTATGATTTGTTTGCTTGACTTGGAATTTTCAGCATACTTTTTCTCCTGTTGGAAATTACAGCAACATCGACAAAGTATGCAAATAATTATTCCAATACCTAAAAATATTCCGAATCCAACTGACATCCCGACAATCATGTCCGAGTTGATACCAGATGAGCTCTAAAATAAGGAAATATGGAACACTGTTATTATCATTCATGCTTTAATATCAGTTCATTTAAGGGTAAAACATACTAGCCAGTTAACTTAATTTGCGATCATCAAATCACCAATTGATGCTACCGGTGCTTAAAATACAATACAGTTATCTCCTAATTGATTGAAAAAACGCGAATATTATGCGGTAAAGATTTAAAAACCAATCAAGGTCCAAAACTGCGAACAAAACCCTACTCGAAAATAGTGCGATATACGGTATTTAGAACTTACCGTGTATACTGCTGGTGTGGATGTAACAAGATCTGAAAATAAAAAAAACAATATAAACTATATATTTAATACTTGAAATCTCAATGAAAAACAGCGAATTAAAATATGAAATGTCCAGAGAAGAGCAATATGAGGGGCCTTATGGGTTATTTTCGTTCTTCGTGATCGGCGCATTTTCGCTATCGTGATCCGTTTTTCTACAGATTTTTTTTTAATATATTTTCGTGATCCGTGATCATGGACATTTATTTTCTTTGAATCGTGATTGACAAAAAAATCAACAACTCGTGAATCGTGATGAGACCCCCCCCCCCAAAAAAAAATCAGGCCCCTCCAATATTGTAATACAGCAAATCTATAACTTAACCTAACGTTATAAATAGTTAAATTTAATTATTCAATTATAAGAAAACAAATTTAAGTTAGCACAAGTGTAGTAAACTTCAGACGTGTAATGTAAATTATATAATTTTACATTTTATTAAAGGCCTTTCGCTATTTGTCTCACTCTGTGATCAATTTACGCTAGTCCACAAGGTGTGAAATAGGCTTTCTCCTTCTCAGAACTCTCCCGCCTTTGCTAATAGTGATATAAATCTTGATTGATTTTTTTTTATTTGTATGTAAGAAAAATATGATTTTTGTCTAAGGTGTTTCAATATATCGGATTTATCTTTATAAGTAACATAACCATTAACATATTTATTAAATATCAAATAATTAAAGTTTTATTCTTTCAAGTTTTGAATAATAATATAGAAAAAAGAAACGTAAACAATTGATAAATAAACAAACAAGCAAACACACATACATACATACATACATACAAACAAAATTGAACCGACTACCATGTATTAAAATTACATATAAGCAATGTAAAGGTAACAATTTATTTGTCTAGACTACGCATGCTCTTTTCATGATGATAAAAGCTGTATACTTAAGCCATATACAAAACATATTAAGTCTAATACTGATCGTAGTAAGAAAAATGTGCGCTTATATGGATCTTTAAACAATTTGCAATTTTTTCCATTGATGTTGTCAGAATCTTTGAACTGAGAATTGCCTTTTTCTACAAGTCCATTAAATGCCATGTACATATAAATATGACTGATTGGCGGAGATTTAATTTTGTGCGCATCACTTTAAAACTGGTGCGCACGACTTTCAAACACGTGAACACGACATTATGTAACTGTGCGCACGACGTACAAAAACTGGAGTGCACGATTTTAAAAATGGTACGCATGACTTTAAAAATGATGCGCACGACTTTAAAATTCGACTTTAAAATTCGTGCGCTAGTCTTTTTGACAAAATTTAGACAAAAGTCTTTAAGAACGTGCACATGAGTTTCAAAGTCGTACGCAAGAGTATTTGAAAGTAGTGCGCAACAGTTAAAAAGTCGTTCACAGCAGTTTAAAAGTCGTGTGCACCAATTTCAAAGTCATGTGCATCAGTTTTAAAGTCGTGCACACTAGTTTGAAAGTCCAGCGTACGATTTTTCAAACTAGTGCGCACCAGATGAACGAAAATCTTATATGAACATGGCACTTAAAGAAGCTCCATACATTTTCTTAAAAAAAATATCCAAATACTTTATGGTGTAGTATGCGATCAGGATTATACTTGGGATTGTACTGTTACTAAACTATTGGTTGGAATAAGGATTCAGGTTATGGATTTTATTTAATTATATATTTAGTAAAACTGTTGATACCTTGCACTACAGGATCTGGTATATATACTGTACACATAGAAACAAATATTTATAATATCTGTTAAAATCACATATTTTTAATACCAGTTCTATAATACGTTTATAAGCTTACTAAACATCTTATTAACTCTTGTAAAATTAAAGAACCTATATGGTTTTTGTTCATTGCTGAAGGCCGTACGGTGACCTATATGGTAATACCATGTAAGTATCCAGAAAAAATCAAAAACGAAACGCTCGATTTTCGGAATGTTTGGTTCTCAATGGGTTTTTTTTTATTTGAGCATCTCTTGTTAGTTTTTTGTAGGCAAAACGCGTAATATCTTTTGTACAAAATTGAAAGCCTGGTGTCTTTTGCGAGTCTTTTCTTATAGTCAATAGTACCGGTGAGCTCAGCAAGTAATGTAATATTGTCAGTGAGGCCGAGTTCAAAAATGTGAAGCACACTTCTTGATTTCATATAAGGAACATTCGAATCAAGAACGTTGGAAAACTTATAGACGATTACATGGAAAAATGGTTACACGTCATCAGTGGCGGATCCAAAATGGGGTTGCTGGTGTTGGACCCCCCTTTTTTTAGGACGATCAATGTATTTGAATGGGGACATGAGGTTGGAACCCCCTTTTTATCCTGAGTTGGGAACCCCCTTTTTAAAATGGCTTGATCCGCCCCTTCGTCCTTATTCTGACAGCCCATTATTCGGACAGCTAATTAGTACGACGGCTAATTGTTGGATTCACGGTGTTTCATCGGAAAATTGATTGAGAAAAAAAAAGAAAATTCAAAACGTTTACACAGCATTAAAACCTTAAAACCTTATGGAACTTATGGGCAGACAATAAAAAATATAAAAGAAAAATACAATCGGATTTTTTCTATAAACTCATCATATATACCACGATTATAATTATGTATGCCAGACGCGCGTTTCATCTAAGGATTCATCACTGCCGCTCGAATAAAAAACGTTAAATTAGCCAAATATATTGGTAAAATGACGACGAACGTTGATTTTTTCCGATAGGAATTGCAACAGAGCGGTCAATTTTGTATTGTTTATTTGAAGGGTTTTTAAAGCAGGAAAAATCTTGATCATTGTCAAAAAGTTGATGTATAGCGTGCATAAAGTTTTACAGAAGAAAACCCTGCTATGATCATGATTATGTTGCATTTTGGGACAATTGATGCAATAGACTTACGAGTTCTGTCCCCTGGCTTGATACCTTGTACGACAAGATTTGAGACACATTCATCAGTCTATTGATGCAAGAACCAGACTTTGGTATGCCCATTATACCTCACAATATTTGCATAAGAGTTTCAGGACTTTTGTCTGACTAAAGTTAGGCTTCTGCCAGTAATTATAATGTTTTATGATGTTTATATTACAGATATTGTACACATTACCGCTCTATGACATGGTATTATATCAATTATTGCATATCGATTAAAATATAATTCAATCCACTCCCATAATAACTTGATATACAACGAACTTCAAGAAATTGTCTTCAATCGATGGTATCTTTTGTAGTGTGACATTTTTTGTTCTTTTTAAATGTGACTTTTTTTTATAATCAATATGTTTTGAACTAAAATAGCGAAGTATTTGCGTCCAAATTAATCTATGAGACAGAAAATTGACAAACATTAAATTGAATTCTCTAATCTAACAGAGATGGGTCATTAGTTGTATAAGCCGTGTAACAATTATAACAATGATTACCTTGCTAAAAACATTGCAATATAGTTAGATATTAGATTTAAAACTGGAAATTTTAGGAAAAATGCCATAAATTCTAAATTTGTCGATTGACATGTTGGGGTTTAAAATATTATTGCTATGTCAACATTTATTGTTACTCTTAAATTTGATCCGATACTAGATGAAGATTTTGTGTTTATTGAAGTTCCATTTCCCGTTGAGAGCAAAATCTTGCCTTGATTTTATTGTCAGAATCAATAAGTGTTCCTGATACGGTTTGGTGTATCCAAGCACAGTACTACAGCAATGTGTCAACCGGAGGCCTGTTACGTCAATTATATTACATTACAATGGAATTTATTGGATAAAATTATGTTCTTTTTCCGGAGCAATAGGTGGTGTAATGTCATAAAAGAAAATGACAACTTAAGTTGGAAAGTGAAAATACTAACATTGTAGCAAACGGCATGACAAAAATGTGGTTTTATCGAAGAGTATAAGCAAAATGAATTATTGTCTTTGTAGTTCAGTTTAAAGAATTAATTTTAAGTTCAAGTATAGTTGTTTTATTCATATTCAGGCCTTATTACACCATAGCTCCTACTTGATTGTTATATACATGAAAACATTAGAATGGTAAGGTGTACTTGATCAATCAACAGGGATTTCGCTGATTGGTTGTTTTTTCGAATCTTACTACTTTGCCATTGTTTGCTATATCTAAACATATTATAAAAATCAACCAATTAAATGCTCACAATATTCATGCTGTTCGGTGGGAGCAAAGGCTCCGCGTTGAAGACCGTTCTTTGACCTATACTAAGTAATTGTTTATTTTTTTATTTTATTTTTTTTACAGCTGATGACCTTGAGAGGTCAATCTGGTGTCAAAGCCGGGAAAGGAATCAGACATTTTGCATGAGGGAGATATATATATTCCTAAATCTTAAATGATTTTCAAAATTTGGAAACATAACATTTCAATAATGCAAATTGAATATCCGTGTTTGCAAGCCAGTAGGCAGATAAAAGATGCATGCGTTGCATTGTCGACAAGCATTACGATTTTTATATTACCATGTAATTCCAAGCCCTACTCGATAATTTAACACATGACCATAATTAGACATAGTACGTACCTTCATAAG
The DNA here is from genome assembly GCF_965363235.1 of Mytilus galloprovincialis. Lineage (NCBI taxonomy): Eukaryota > Metazoa > Mollusca > Bivalvia > Mytilida > Mytilidae > Mytilus > Mytilus galloprovincialis. Next base: position 33,815,107 of record NC_134843.1, on the reverse strand, counting down.
AACAAGCAAAATGATGCCTGTATGAACAGTCACTTGTTCTAAAGGAGTAATCTGTATAAACATCTAACCTAACGCAATGCCTTGTATCAGTAAAGTATGGTTCGTTGTCATACCATTTTGTCCATGAAGCCTGAACTCCATTGCTCCATGTAAAGTTGTTTATGCTTTCGGTAAATTGTAAACCAATGTATACATCGGCAGGTGCGGTGTATCTACAATATGACATTTCAAAAAAATCTACGTGATGTTTATTTTATTATAATTGTTTTGTTTGTATAGTTTTGTTTTGATTTGTTTTGTTTTTGTTTACTTTTGTTTTCGTTTTTGATTGTTTTTGCCACTGTTTCTGGACATAACTCGTCATGTTAGAATATAGATAAATTGCCTTGTAATTCTTCGCTGGCTTACTGTTCGCTACCTTCAACACAGAGTGTAGTATAGTACAAGACAATTTCTAGCAGAGGTATTTAGTTTTCATTTATTTCATCTTACTTTCAAGCCATTTATTTACAATTCCGGTTTTTACATTTGCAGTCAGGTTTTTTTTTCTCTAGGCAAACATACTATACACTTTTTATATTAATATTTTACCTGTTTCCACCTGTTATAATATATTTAAGCTTTTCCCATTTTTCCTGTGAATCAACAACAGCTAACACTTTCCCGTTTTCTTTACATATTGTATCTGCCTCCTCCCAAGTGTACCCATTGGAGTTGTCCTTATGGTGGGTCACCTCCCAACTGATAACACAGTCTGGCATATTAAAAAAATATAATAATGTCAACACTATCAAAATAACACACAACAAAAAAACAAAAATTGTACTTTTTGACAGCCAAGGTTCCTAAAGATGATGTTCAACAAACCTATGGGGAGGCCGAGCTAAGTTTGCTGTTAATATAAAACTCAAGTTGAGCAAAATGTCATTTATTCAAAATTTATCATTAATTGAGAATGACATATTAACAATATCAATAGTAGCAAATAAATGACAATGACATTAAAAAGCAAAGGTGGGGTTAAGAAAATACCCCAACTAGTATATCATACATTACAGTAACAAATAGTAAAATACTACTATAAACACAATAAAAACAATCTCGTGAAGCATCACACATCCCGTATCTTAAGATGATAAAATAATAGCAGTAAAAAATAATGATTAAAACTGTCATTAAGATTGGGTGGAAGATGGGTAGGTTTTTGCAAAAGTTACAAAATAATTTCCATGTTTCAAATAAATGATGTTTCTTCTTTCAGAGAAATTAACTGAATGACTGCAAGTCAAAGTTCATGCAATAATCAGATCTTAATTGTCCCTCCCAAAAACTGGCTAATCCATTTCCTTATTTGACCATAGCACACATTGGCCTCAGGCGGGAGATAAAGTTTCTACACTCATGATGTACAATACTGCCCTAGACCCCAGATGGCTAATCCCCAGATAAAATTACTACACAGTAGATATTACTTAATCCTGAATGATTATCTGAACTTGCAGACAAAAATGTTTTTATTTTCAATAAATTTATTTATTATGACAGTGGTGGTTTATCGATCAGAGCCATTATTTGGACAAATAGTAAATAGTATTTCTATGCAATCTATTGCAGGATAATGTATAATCAAGTTTATACTTTGAATTTCGTTTACAAATTTATTTCTTTAATTAAAAATGCAGAAATTGAGTTCAAATTCATTATAAAACAAAATTATCTCTAAACTGGATTTGTCACAGTGACTTTGTGTCAATGGCCTGTTTGTCGCATTGACTTTGTGTCAATTGACAATTTTGTCTCTGTCACTTTGTTTTAATTTTTCTTGTCCTATGAAATTATGTACTACATTTGACATTTTAACCAGGTGAAATCTATTTAGCAATGGTGCATTCTGAACATTTAGATTTTAAACGACTTGACTTTTTGGAACCAAATAATACGGATTTTTAATGATTCGTAATTTAAATCAAGAAAAATAGCAAGAGCTCTGGAATTTCGTTCTTATATTCGGGAGTTTGTATAACCAAATACTACGGTTTTTTTTATATAATTTATTCTCCTTTAGAATGCATTGCACCTTTCAGTCTCTTGGTCTTCGTTTTCACATGTCGAGCTAATGTTTACAATTTCGAAACAAGTAATGCCGATTTCAACTCAATTTATTTTGTCATGAAATAGAAGCTACTTAATAACATTAGTTCCAAATTGAATAGATTGTTCTGTAATGTTGTTTTTTTTTTCAAATATTACAGTATTTGTTCCTTATGGGCTGAAGGGTAAAGAATGTATGTGTTTCCATAGGAATAGGTCATATGGCCTTGTTAAAAAAAAAAGTTTAGACGACCTTCTTTAAGGCGGTATTAATATATGTTGACAATTTGACAGCAGGGTCTCATGGACCAATGATTTTGTAATCAACAAGTTTCAACTTTTCGATCATGTAATTCAATTTGTGTTTGGTTGCCCTTTTAAAAAAAAGATTGATGTCTTGAGATCACCAATGGATGATTAGTATTCGCATAAAAGATGATCATGATTTACGTTATAAAATATCATGATTCAGGTTGTAGATGATCATGTTTTACGTTAATATATCCTCGATCAGGATTCACGTAATAATTGATCATGATTCACGCATGGGTGAATATGATTCACGTTATAAATGACCCGGGTTTTCGTATAATGATCATGATTCACGTAAAAGATGGTCAGAATTCACGTTATAGTTTATCACGATTCACGTTACAAATGATCAGGATTCACGTTATTTTAGTTGGTCATGATTCACGTTACAGATGATCAGTATTCACGTTTTAGTTGATTAGTCTGTTGTATTTGTCTAAACACTTGTTATACAACTGACATGTTTTGACATTTCAGAAATATTCACAAGTACATTTACAAATTAAATGCAATCTAAACGAATTATGCAAATGCAGGTGAACATATTCGATAGCATGCTCTTCAAAAGTTTATAGAGATGAACAGAGGATTTGAAAATTGATTTTTCGTGTTGTTTGTAATGTGAATTAGATAGCAATTCACTAAATTCTTATTTAAATTGGAATTCAAACAAAATTAATTCAAAAGGATGAATTATATGAGTGTTCTAAGCATCCTATTTTAGCATAGGTTTGATTAGTCCATCCTGTATTCAATCATTCGCGTTGATTTACATGTTTGCTGTAAGTAATCTACTAATTTCAATGGAAAAGTCCGTTCAAAGTCATGAATATGAAATTTCTTTTGGGACATATTCGATTTGATTGATGAGTTCAGTGTTTGCCGCTGTTAAAAAAAAATTATGTATTTCGTATTTAGTTTAGGGTAACTTTTAGGTGCTGAATGGAACAAAGGTTGCAAGTTATTTTCATCTTTTGATCTTTCACAATTTACTTGGAAATAAACTAAGTTAATCGTTGATTTTATTGTCGCAAAATGAGATTTCGGTTCAAAAACTTTTTTCTTTTCTTTTGACAATTAGATCTATCATTATGAAGTTTCCATTGAATTTTAATGTTGTTGTAATTTGTGTCCAATCCCTTTTGCTACTTTTGTACATACGATATGTTTAAACTAAACAAAGTTCCCATTAAAAAAAACATATCTTAGGTTTTATTTGATTATATAATATGGCAAATGTTGCTGTTTTTAGTGAATAAAATGAATAGTTATTAATTCTAATGTGGCGTTCTTTGTCTGGTTTAAGGCAACATAATTTATCTCCTCAAATCAGACCAGAAATTCTAAAAATAGTGTAAAGTCTGGCATACTCGACTACAAAGGTAACCGTAGAGCCTGTAATACTGTTTGGTCAGTTAGTGTATACCATGTGCATTACCGATTACATTTGTTAGCATAGAGCCTGGTGTATTCGATTGCACAGGCTAGTTTAATAGATATAGGAAGATGTGGTGTGAGTGCCAATGAGACAACTCTCCATCCAAATAACAATTTATAGAAGTAAACCATTATAGGTCAATGTACGGCCTTCAACACGGAACCTTAGCTCACACCGAACAACAAGCTATAAAGGGCCCCAAAATTACTAGTGTAAAACCATTCAAACGGGAAAAACAACGGTCTAATCTATATGAAAAAAAAACGAGAAACGAGAAACACGTATAAATTACATAAACAAACGACAACTGCTGTACATCAGATTCCTGACTTAGGACAGGTGCAAACATTTGCGTTTTAAAGGTACCAAACCTTCTCCCTTTTTCTGAAACAATAGCATAACATCACAACATAGAAAAACACACGATAAAATATAAATTAGCAGGCTTAACTCAATAAAAAAACGTAAATTAACACACTATGAACGAATGAATTTGATCTGCGATATCTGAATGCAAATGCACAGTTAATAAAATATTAGGGACAAACATTCAAGGTAACGCATTGATTACTTAGGTTAGCCTATAGAGACTGGCATTCTTTATTTCATCAGTTAGTGTAAACCATTTGCATTACTGATTACATATATGAGTAAGGCTTGCATAGACCCTGGCATATTCGATTGCACAGGCTAGTGTAATGCCTGGGTTACTTAGATTAGCCTAGAGACTGGCATACTTTATTTATAAAATCAGTATGTGCGTACCATGTGTATAACCGATTACATTAGTTATATAGCATAGAGCCTTGCATATTTAATTGTACCGGTTAGTGTAATGCCTGGATTACTATGGTTAGCCTAGAGACTGGCATACTTTATTACATCAGTTAGTGTACACAGCTACTTTTGCATAGGTACTATTTCTGTACTAAAAATATTACTTTTAATATTCAGTAATATTTTTTTACTTTAAAATTATTGTAATATTTAGGTACCTGTATTTTACAGTACTTAATTTGTACTTGAAATTTATGTACTATAGATTTTTGGTTAACACCGTTACATTCTCAGTATTTTGAAAGTTTTTCTATTTCAAATCTCTTAAAATTATGATTTTTCAAACATGGAATATTGTATTATTTCTGTACCAAAATATTTAGTACAAATTAAGTACTGTAAAATACAAGTACCTAAATGTTACAATAATTCTAAAGTAAAGAAATAGTACTAAATATGAAAAGTAAATTTCCAGTACTACATATTTTTAGTACAGAAATAGTACCTATGCAAAAGTAGCTGTGTAAACCATTTGCATTACTGATTACATTATAAAGGCTAGCATATATAGAGCCTGTCATATTCGATTTCACAGGCTAGTGTAATGCCTGGATTACTTAGGCTAACCCAGCTACTGGCATACTTTATTACATTAGTTATATAGCGTAGAGCCTTGCTTATTCAATTGTACCGGCTAGTGTAATGCCTGGATTACTTAGGTTTACCTAGAACCTATCATAGTTATTACATCAGTTAGTGATGACCATGTGCCGTACCAGTATAGTGCCTGGAAAACATTGGTATAAATCCAGGCTCACTCAATTGAGAGGTTAAAATAAGAGAAGAGCCATGCATATATACGATTGCACCAGTTAGCGATAACCTGGAATACTCGATTACATCGGTAAGTGTAGAGCCTTGAATACTCGATTACATTTGTTAGTGTAGAGTCTTGCATTATCGATAGAACAGATTAGTGTAGAGCCTTGTATGCTCAATTACATTGGTTAGTGTAACGTCTTGCATACCCGAGTACATCGGTTAGTGTAACGCCTTGCATACCCGATTACATCGGTTAGTATAACGCCTTGCATACTCGATTACTTCGGTTAGTGTACCGCCTTGCGTACCCGATTACATAGGTTAGTGTAACGCCTTGCATACCCGATTACATCGGTTAGTGTAACGCCTTGTATATCCGAATACATCGGTTAGTGTAACGCCTTGCATACCCGATTGCATCGGTTAAGTGTACCGCCTTGCATACTCGATTACATCGGCTAGTGTAACGCCATGCATACGCTATTACATCGGTCAGTATATCTAGCCTTCCATACTCGATTACATCGGTCAGTGTATCTAGCCTTGCAAACCCGATTACATCGGCTAGTGTAGACCCTTACATACTCGATTACACCGGTTAGTGTAAAGTCTCGCACAATCGATTACATCGGTTAGTGTAAAGTCTGGCCTTCTTGATAGCATCGGCTAGTGTAATGCCTTAAGTACTCGATTTCATTTGTTACCTTAAGGCTTAATGCACCGAACAATATGAATTTAAAGGTTAAATTTATACCTGTAAATAGATTAATAATGTTAAAAAAACACCTTTGATAACATGGTACCAAAATGGATTTTATCATGGTGCATATATTTCTGCATGATGAAAATATTTTTTTGTATGACATAACAAATTGATAACATTTTCTTTTTAAAGCGAAATAATGTTTATGAGTTCCTTGTTTTATGGTCTGTATTATATGAATGTTAAAGTTTATTTTTTTATAATATGATCAATATTTATGCAATTAATGAATTTATTTTCTCTTCATCTAAACATATATGTTAGTGCAGCGAAACAAGAAGATAATAAAACTTGCATTTGATTTGTAAGGTATGGGACATATTTCAACAGAAACGTCAATAATTACTATATATATATATATATATATATATATATATATATATATATATATATATATATATATATATATATATATATATATAGAAATCTAATTAAAATAATCACTCATCTTTTACAGAAAAAGATAGCTGACACCTTTGGTATTTACATGAGGTATACTAATAAAGTATGCAATTTAAGTTTACTCAGAAGATTCAATGAAATTATTTGATTAATTATTTAGAAGCAATCAAACACCTCGTTTCGAAATGTACCATTGGTTGTTCTGTAGTGCATTTTTCAAGTTAGAATGTCAAATACAATATTCTGTTTATATAACAGATGAAAAAGTCTGTCAATAGTTCTTGTATAGCTGAATTCAAAATTTCGTAATGGAATTAGTCGTAATAAAAAATTTACTCGAGTATGAAATCAAATATAAAATTTACGTAGTCATTTAATAGTGATGATACGTGTTTTTGAATTATAAACATCAAGATTCCACCGCAACATCAAGTGTGTTACGATATTTCTCAACTCGAGACTGTTTTTAAATTTTAAAATTCAAATCTCGAGACTTGCCGAACATTTTGAATTTAACTGTTGAGAGTGGAGAAATATTGTAACACATGAGAAATAGTGGTTGAATCTGTTTCTCTAAAAAATTACATCATTATTGAATTCCGACCAATCATTTGCCGAGAACAAACTTTTCTCTAGAGATGAGAAATATTTTTCTCACACCGATCAAGAAATATGAAAATACCATGAAAATTAGAGGGAAAAGTATACATACATAATAAGCATCACCGAAGAGAAAAGGGAAAATCAAAATGATGCTTAACGTTATATATATGATAACAAAATTATAATTGACGCTGAAGCGTCCAGTGGAAAATATTACATGTATATAAAGATGGTAACATGTTGCGATATGAACATGGACTCGACTTTGTATCCGATCGACAAGCTTGGTCGGGTAACTAACTTACTAGCTAACAAGGTAAACTGCAGGAAGCCGTCTACTTCGAATGCCACATGCTTAGCGGAGAAGCAGCAATGCTATTTTCAATTCTTTGGTTTGACAAATTCTTGGATCAAATAAACGACCGTAAGCAAGGCGTGCACGCTATCGTAGGACCACGAATGTAATGCATTAATGAAAGAAAACACTAATGAATGCTCAGGCGCAAAGTTGTTTAGAGTAATTATAATAAAAGATCTATTCTGAAACTTCAGTTCTGCTGTTGTTAATTACATTCTCTTCATACATAATTGACCTTTATCTCACAACATTTTCATATTTCTTTTAACTTTTACATGGGACATCAAATATGTACTTTGTTTACATCTTGATCTGTGATATTTGATCATTGTTAATATTTACAAGACGAAAAAAACAAGAGGCTTTTCACCATAAATACTATCGGAATGGGGATGTGCTGTTATAAAATCTAGTACCCTTACAAAACTTATTCACTGCATATAAAATTAGTGAGTGAATTCAAAAGCCGAATTAACAGAGTCGTACAAAAATCCGTAAAAATAACTTTGTTCCCTTACAACTTTGATAAAATGCACTAAAAATTATGTACATATCAAATATATAATGAATGCTGACAGAAATAGTTCTCTTGTTTAGTTATTTTAAAATAATCGTCACGTGATAAACTTAGTCAAAACTGAATATAATTACGCTTGATTAGGGTCGAAATTCTGCTTTTTAACAAGCTATTTACGGACCCCTCAAAAAAAGTTGTTACAATATTGTCATGTATTGACGTACAGAAAACTATGTACTTTCTTTAAACAAGGCATCAGATTTAATAGCATTCTCATTCCGAAGAGTTATGAGTGTATTCATAAATCCCGCAAATCCAAACGGATGCCAATCTTAACCACTTTAGCGGTGTCTTACTATGATTTTGCTACCGAACAGTGGAAATCCTGGAATGATTATGAAAAAATATGTCTGTACAAAAGATAGCATTTGGGGTCCAATAAGTATATCATGAATAAAACAAAGAAGCGAAATCACGAGTTTAATTTAAATGTAGATGTTTGTTCATTTGTTAACTATACAATGACAATCATCTTTAAATATCGTAATATGACATATCCTACACTCCGTTATTGTTTGGTCAATTACTAACAGGCGCGTAGCTCCCTATACGCCAACACGCAGTTGCGTGCACATCAATTCGGCATGCAAAAAAAAAAGGCAAAATAAAAATTTATAAATTAAAAATTTGAAGGATACACATATGAGTATATGCTGTCGCTTTTTCAAATGATGTAATGTCATTAAATAGCGGCATTTGGTTTTAAAATTAAAGTTTTATTGCAGATGACAAAGACGGACAGTAACTTGAATCTATTACAAGATTATAATTTGTTGTCCTCTTGTAGTTTCGGAGAACATTTTACAGAGTACGGTTTATCTGTTTGGAATGCGATGTACCAATCGGCCATTAGAAGTAAAAAAAAAGTCTTTTTCTCGGGATATATCAGTTTGTTTTGGGGGTATAATGTTTTTCTTGAATTTCTCGGGAAATCGTGGTACCGGAAAATGGTTTGTTTTTCGGATTTTGGCCATTGGACGGTTAATTGAAAATTCAGAAAAATCACTGCTTTGCGCATATCTGCTTCCTGGTGTTGTAGGAAATACAACAAACGAACAAATCGCAGCATTGTTTGAAACATACGAAGCTGACTTGTCATGTAATTTTGACAAATTCAATCGGGAGGTCGCTCGATGGCGAACACGCTGGATTACATCTCGCGGGTGCTACCGCAGAGAGATCTGTTGAAAACATATGTACGATTAACAACGAACAACGACGGTTTAGCATCGCTAGCATTGCTGCATATTCATCGGGAATTTTGTGTGAATATTGACAAAGTAATAAAGAAGATCGTTTCTGCTAAGACCCGAAGGGCAGATTTTTGACAATTTTTAGTAAATTCCATAACACAAAAATGTGTTGTTTATGTATTCAATTAACCATGCTTTATTCTATTTAGATGTTCTATTAGAAGATTTTTGAATAGTTTTTGCATTCATGAATTATGAATAAGTCCTATGTACATGTAACTTCTCAATTAACCGTCCTATGGCCAAAACCCGAAAAACAAACCATTTTCTGCATAAAAGAGTCCCAAAATTTTTCGCCTCGCTTCGCTCGGCGGTATATGCTTGCACAACGTTTCGTTCTAGCTACGCCCCTGACTAAAGGCAATTTTCCATTTATTTATTTTTCAAAACCTTAGAACCATTTTTTTATTGTCTCAACTAAAAGCAGCAGAAAGTTTTTGTCCTTTAAAATTTTCGTTACTTAAAAACATGTTTGTGACCAACTAACACATAGTAAAATAATTTCTTCAAAACAACATAAAGCCTCAACCTGGTGAGTATAATGGGAGGCATATATGCGCGGAAACGGTAGGAGCTAAATTACAGCAAGAAAGACAACACAATAATATTCAAATTAATCAAAAGTAAAATCACAAAAATACTGAACTCAGAGGAAAATCAATTCGGAAAGTCCATAATCACATGGCAAAATCAAAAAACAAAACGCAACAAAAACGAATGGACAAGAACTGTCATATTCCTGACTTGGTACAGGCATTTTCAAATGTAGAAAATGGTGGATTGAACCTGGTTTTATAGCTATCTAAACCTCTCACTTGTATGACAGTCGTATCACATTTCATTATATTGTCACCGATGCTTGAACAAAACAAACAGACACAATAGTTAAAAATGTCAAAAATAGGGGTACAGCAGTCAACATTGTGTTATCATATTAATCACTATAAAAACAACAAATGTAACGAAGAAGCACACATCAAATTAACATCCTCATTTTGATTATATACGATTTTATTTGTTTATGTAAAATGCACCCATCAAGGAAGGAGGGTTTTAAGTACTAGTGTAAAATTGCGCGTTTGAAATTCGCACAGGTAGACATGAAATAATTTTGAAAAAGGTCAACTGTGCCTTATTGAGTTTATTGAGTTGGAACCTACATTTTGTAATAATTTCTTAAATGATCAACGGGAATCATAGAAACAAATACTAAACTGGCGATACCTTCGTTATTTAATTTTAAAACAACTGAAAAATATAAACAAGAATGCGTTAACGCTAGATAGAGTCACTGGTAATTTAAAAGGGGAATATTCATGTTGTTACTTTTTCACGTCTTCTCTCGCGTTGGTGTTCTTGTGTTTCTGCGATATTCAAGTTAATGAGTTTATTTATTTAGTTCATACGTATTTTACTAAAATAGAAAAAAAGAAAATTTTACAAATATGGAGAAAAAACTATGTAATTGCCGATTTTATTCTGAGGAATTCGCAATTGTACAGAAGACAGACCTGCGTTTTTTTTTCTGGAATAATCGAGGATATCATTCGTAGAGTTATTTCCCCTTATTTTTCTTTTATCTCTACTTTTGTTAAAATTCTATTATATTAGATTGTGAAGACACGTTAAAAGTCAGGCTTCACTGTTCACAATTTTTAAAAAAACAGCTATTAATAAAATGCTTAATTTTATAGTATATCCAAGGATTTGTATAGTATATACTATACAAATCCTTGGTATATCTTTATAATATTAAGTTACGATCAAATATATCTATATGATATTTTCAGTTTAAGTAAATAAATTAAATACTCAGTTGGAGAATACATACCTCCTTTTTTCAAAAGTATTCCAGAGAATAGAAATAATATTAAATTGAACATGTTTTCTTTATTTCTCATTTTTCCATTGATAAATCCATCCTATCACCAAAACCGTATATAATCCTTATCTCTCGAACTCATAACCCGTTGGCATAAGGAAACTGGACCAGATTTCAATATTTGTTGTCACATACGGCGCATGAGTTCTAAAGCCTTAAGTGGCATCGATTTTAATATCTGCAGCTTTTAACAGTTGAATTTAAAATCAACACAATGTCATACATTTTACTGTTGGCACCCGGCCGTACTACCGGTATAACAATTAGAAACATTAAATCATACATTGATCTGTCGCCATCTGATATAACAAATAAAATTTTAATTGTTCGTCTGAACCAAAATAATTTTTATCAATATATTTTAGTTTTCAGCATAAAAGACAGTTTCATATGGAACAAATATCATTAAAAGGTTATTCGTTATTAATGACTATTAGTTTGACATATGTGTACAGAACTTAATACTTTTTAATTTGATCCTGTATCAAACAGAAAGGCATTGTTCCCGATTTTTGTGTTGCAAATTCGATATCGTTGCTGGGTGTCAACTCGTTGAATTCTTCATATTTCCGACCAAATGAAAGGAAAATAAATGGGGAGTGGGGTTGAGGATATAAGTAGTATGACGGTATCAAAATTTGACAGATTTCTTCATACTGTTCCAAAATTAATATCAAAAACATTAAAAGTTTCCCACATATAAATGTACAAAATTGACATAAATATATATTCTGATGATAAGTCAAAGAAAAGTATCTTTACGTGACAAGAAGGACAACTAAACGATAAATGATTTTTGAATGACGTATGATAACTCTAGTAAAATGCTTTCAGAAAAGATAAAATTAAAAAAAAAAAAAATTGGATAACTGTAATTGTTTGCTTAGTGATGATAAAAGAAAACTGTATCTAGGTAAATTTGATTATTTGATAATGTCCAATCGAATTCAAATATAAAGTACTAGAACATACCCGCGAAATATGCATTGGTTCATAATTTGAAGATAAATAGTTTTTGTGTAAGGCGATATTAAGATCTTAAATTTTTTTTTGAAGCGTGTCACAGCCGAAATACCACCGCTCAATATGACATCAAGACAGAAACTATTGGCGTTTGTGATCTAATCATAAAATATGACTTTTTGTTAGTGTTATACCCAGTGCCTGGATGCATTGCACTGCTCAAAATAATATGTGTTGATATTAACCTTTTATTGCTGTCATATGGCACGGTGCATATGGAGTGAAAATTTACTGGGAAATTAAAGAAATAAAATGTCCTGATTTGGTAAAAAAAAATCTGTCTAGCACTTCTACATGTTCTAGCAGTTTTACCAATCCCCAAAATATTTTGGGTGAAAATTTTATGCATTAATATGAATGGGTCCGCAATTGATTTCATGTGTTTCCGTGCTCAGAACCACCCCTATAAGTGGGCTGAATATAAAGGAGGAAGGGTCACCTTCCTTTTGCACTTCTGTACATTTTTTTTAACCGAAAACCGAAGTAACCCCCCAACATTTTAGAGTATACTTTTTGCTGAACAGACCATTATGTATTATGCAGACAAAGCGGAAATGATGACGGCAGGTAAATTTTTGCTAATTTACCCAAAATTGTTTCGTAACATGCTCCGCTTCGCAGAACCATATCCCCCCTACATTAAATCCTGGATCCGACCGAATTTCTGGTGTTTCCGTGCTCAGAACCACCCCCATATATGTCATGAGTGGGCTGAAAATTTTATGCATTAATATATAAATCGGGTGGGTCGCATTTATGAATGGGGATGGGTAATATTCCAGCCGCATTTTGAAAATTGAAGTAATCCCCAATCCTTATCACATGTTGAATTGGTGCTTTCCCGGAAGGAACTCTTCACGTATAAAAATAAATTTATCTAGAGCGTCAATGGAATGTGTATACATCACTATAGTGTTTCAGTATAGGTCAATATTTTCCGATTGACCCCCAAATACACCCTCCCCAAGGTCCTGAAATGAACACATAATAAACTACGCTGGTCATTATCCCTTTGTGATATAAAACAATATTTGTGGATTTTATGTGAAAGAAGAAAACGCGAAACCCAATTTCAACTCTATTCATTTAGTAGTATAGATTTATATTAAGTTTAACTCCGCTTACTTATGATGTTTGCAGTTGTCTATCTTAATTACAATGCTTCAGCAAATAATGCAAGCCAACCAAACTCTTATTATACATGCATTGAGAAATTAGCTGTAAAGCAAACTAGACACAACGTAATTACCTCTTTTTCCGATTTCCACAAATTGGACACTCTCGTTTTAATATTCTCAAAGTTCTCTAGTTTAAACATGACAAATCAGACAATCGTCAAAAGTAAGTTTTCTCCATTAATAATTTAATATTTTTGTTGTCACAAAAATATACAGATAAGAGTACTGTACAGTATATATATCTTTATTCTCATCACCAAATACATAGGTACAGAGAAGACAGTCATGAGGGTTAACATAACAGCCTCATTAAATAGTAATGGGTACTTATCATCAACTTGTTTCACTCACAGAATAAATTTTCGAAAGCTCATGATGGAATTTAAACAGGAATAATAATTTGTAAATATTCAACAAGTGTATATATTATAATAATTACATTAATTTGTTGTTGTATTTGTAAACTAGAGGCTCTAAAGAGCCTGTGACGCTCACCTTGGTATATGTGAATATTAAACAAAAGAAGCAGATAGATTCATGACAAAATTGTGTTTTGGTTATGGTGATGAACATTATTGCTGTTTACAGGTTATCTCTATCTATAATAGTATTCAAGATAATAACCAAAAACAGCAAAATTTCCTTAAACTTACCAATTTAGGGCAGCAACCCAACAACGGGTTGTCCGATATATCTGAAAATTTAAGGGCAAATAGATGTTGACCTGATGAACAATTTTACTCATGTTAGATTTGCTCTAAATGCTTTGGTTTTTGAGTTATAAGCCAAAAACTGCATTTTACCCCTATGTTCTATTTTTAGCCGTGGCGGCCATCTTGGTTGGTTGACCGGGTCACCGGACACAATTTTTAAACTAGATACCCCAATGATGATTGTGGCCAAGTTTGGATTAATTTGGCCCAGTAGTTTCAGAGGAGAAGATTTTTGTAAAAGATTACTAAGATTTACGAAAAATGGTTAAAAATTGACCATATGGCAATGGTACACCATGAACCTCATCTTAATGTGACAACGGCACTATGAACCCCATCTTAATGTGACAATGACACACTATAAGCATCATCTTAATGTGACTATCACACACTATGAACCTCCTCTTAATGTGCTTATCACACATTATGAACCTCATCTTAATGTGACTATCACACATTATGAAGCTCATCTTAATGTGACTGTGGCACACTATGAACCTCATATTAATGTGACTATGACACTATGAAACTCATATTAAGGTCATAATGACACACAATAAACTTCACCTGAATGTGACCATGACCAAAAAGAACCTCATCTTAATGTGACAATGACACACTCTGAACCTCATCTTAATTGGACTATGACCATATGAACCTCATCCTAATTCGACTATGACCATATGAACCTCATCTTAATGTGACAATGACACATGCACAATGAACCCCATCTTAATGTGACAGTGACATACAATGAAACACATCTTAATGTGACAATGGCACACTCTGAACCTCATCTTAATTGGACTATGATCATATAACCTCGTCTTAATGTGACAATGACACACAATGAACCTCGTCTTAATGTGACAATGACACATTATGAACTTCATCTTAATTTGATTATTGCACACTATGGTATACGCATCTTAATATGACTATGGACATTATTAACCTCATCTTAATGTGACAATAGTACACTATTAACCTCAGGCATATTAATGTGATTATGGCACACTTTGATGCACTCATTTTAATGTGACTATGGACACTATTTCTCTCATCTTAATGTGATTATGACACAATATGAACATTATTGTAATGTTTATTATGACACTATGAACCAAAACGTTTGTGATTATTGAACAATATGAACCTCATTTTGATGTAACTATGACACTATGAAACTAATTTTATTGTGACTATGACACTATGAAACTCACCTGAATGTGACCACGACCCGTTATGAACCTCATCTTAATGTGACTATGACACACTATGAACCTCATCTTAATGTGATAATGACACAGCCTGAACCTCATCTGAATATGACCATGGCCGTATGAACCTCATCTTGATGTCATTATGACACTATGAAACAAATTTAAATGTGACTATGACACTATGAAACTCACCTGAATGTGACCATGACCCGTTATGAACCTCATCTTAATGTGACTATGACACACTATGAACCTCATCTTAATGTGATAATTACACAGCCTGAAACTCATTTGAATATGACTATGACCTTATGAAACTCATCTTAATGTGACTATGACACACTGTGAACCTCATCTAAATGTGATAATGACACAAACTCAACCTCATCTGAATATGACCATGACCTTATGAACCTCATGTAAATGTGACTATGACACACTATGAACCTCATCTTAATATGATAATGACACAGCCTGAACCTCATCTGAATATGACCATGACCATATCAATATAAAAAAGTCGAATATATATTTACATATGCACGTATACACAAAGTTCAAATGTAAATCAGTCCTACACTTTGTTAAAAATTGTGGTTTCTTTTCTGGTTTTTAAAGAAAAAATAGATTTTATTAATTCATAATGATGTTAAATTCTTAAACACGAAGTTATAGAAAAATGCTAATAAAAAGATCCGACAATTTTGCTCAAGCTTTTAAAAATTATAAACCTACGTATTATTTTTTGTATAATCTGATTTTACGTTTATTTAGAGAATATTTTCAAAACAAAGTATTATTGACAAAAACTGCTATAGTGTCTCAGTACAAAAGATAGCATTACTGTGTCTAATTATGATTTCATAAGCAAATTTACGTTATATTAAACAAATGTCCTTTATTGATTTGTTATAGTATCTTATCCATCAAATTCATGCCAAGTATTGTTAGAACAATTGCTTTATAGAGAAATCAATGGTATGAACATTCGACACAAAAGGGGTTAATTCAAAGAGCGAATGGAACAACAATACGGTATGTTGGTATTTTATTTACCTATCGAAAAATGGAATCAAAACCAGAGGTAGTCAGTATCAACCAATCAGAGTATACACCCACGCAATTGATTTCCTATTCATAATTGTTTCAGTTTTGGAAAGCGTTTTTTTAAGAATTTATCAGAAAGCTCTGACATTTTTGATGACATTTATACAAGTACTTTTATGGAAGATAATCTATGCAAAAACTAACTTTTAAAGTTTTATATAGTGAATAACTGATGACCATGTTACTATAAAAGCCCCGCCCACAAGCAGAATGCTTTAATGAATCATGCATATGCACAGATCAACGCGTGCAACCATATGAGCACAGCCAAAGACAATATTCACGAATTTGAACATGGGTTTATACATTATATGGTCTTATAATTTAATAAAGCAAACATCAGTCGTTATAAACAATTCGATATGACGGCAATTTACATCAACTAAATTTTACTATTTACAAAACTTTGAATTTTTCGAAATACTATCAGTTTTCGTCGCAATGAAAAGATTCAAAGTCTTTAGCTGTATTTATTGATATAGACACATATGGTACAGACGTCAAAGTTTAATATCAGATTTTAATAGCAACATAATTAATATTACAATACGTATAAAATATTAGCAAGTAAACATTCTGGAAATTGATTTATACGTTTATGCTACATAAAAACGAAATAAAATTACATCATCATAATACTTTATTCATTTCTAATGTTAAGCCTGTTCTATATGAATACTTCCGGTTAATGGCGGCGCACATGAAAAAATCTGAGTAGCCAAAAAACACAAGCACTTGTCTCAGAAAAAAAATTTCCTATATACCTTAATATAACACAAGGTACTTAACTAAATTTTTTGGAAAATGACACCCAGTCCCGAATTCCCGTTATTTTTCGATTTCTCGGTTGTCAAACCTACTTAAACTTAATATGCCGTAAATCTAAATTGATTTATCTACACAATAATATATGACACGACTATCAGTGTTGTCGGGTTCATTAGAAGCAAGTCTCAGAAGTCGGTTATAAGGAAGACAGATTAAAATTGACACTCCGTAAATTATATGGACACCATCACGAATTGGTGGATCCATACGATGTGTGTTTAACCAAACTAGCTAAGGACATTTTTACCACATGGTAGATTGTGGTTTGTCATTATGTCGTCTAATCTTTTAATTACCAAACGTGACTTATTCCCGATTGTGACTGTTTTGCTGAGTGTGAATTCGCATTACTATAAGACGTGTTACGGTACTTGTCTATCCCAAATTTATGTATTTAGTTTAAATGTTTAACGTTATATTTGTAATTCTCATCGGATTTTGTCAAATGTGTTGACGTCTTTTCTATTATATTTATGTGTTATGGAAACAAAAATTAATCACCGCCGTCATTTATTAGATTTAATTTTGGTCAACATAATCTGTACGATAATTTACGTTTGAAGTTTGATTCATTACAAACTGCACATATATATATTATAGTTAATTGCTATTAATAAGTATTGCAATATGCATTGTGTTTAAATGCAATATCTTTAATCAATCCTAATTCTATCTTACTTTTGAGATATAGTTTTTCATATGTGACGTAATTTTTCTGCTGTTTCAGAAATTTTATATATTCAAATGTGACGTAATTTGTAATGCCTTTTCACCATCGTATGTGACGTAATTTTTAATGCCTTTTCACCATCGTATGTGACGTCATTTTCATAATTTACTTCGTTGAGGCCTGGACTGAGTCGGGTGTGTCTATTCTGTGTTGGTCATTCATTATGTATTCGTGTTTGTTTTATGTTATGAGTTAATACTTCAGTTTCATTATGTATATCTGTTATATTCATTTGATAAAATTTACTGTTTGCAATAGCATTAATTGTTCTAAATAATAAGGATGTTCTTATCCCAAGCATAAACACTTAGCCGTATTTGACACAACCTTTTTCAACTTTTGATCTTCAGTGCTGTACAACTTTGTACTTTTTTTTTTAAATTTTAAACCTGATGCTTTTTGTTATTCATTAATCATGTGTTTCTTTGTCTAATACGTTTTCCTATTTATTTGTATTGTAGTCCTGTAATATTATGTTGTCATTTCTATATTTAACATTGCCATTAAAGTGCGAGGTTTGGCATGCCACAAAACCAGGTTCAACCCACCATTTTTCCTTTAAAAATGTCCTGTACCAAGTCAGGAATATGGCCATTGTTATATTATAGTTCGTTTCTGTGTGTGTTACAATTTAACGTTGCGTCGTTTGTTTTCTCTTATTTTTGAGTGTATATTGACATTGCGATAAGACGTGTCACGGTACTTGTCTATCCCAAATTCATGTATTTGGTTTTGATGTTATATTTGTTATTCTCGTGGGATTTTGTCTGATGCTTGGTCCGTTTCTGTGTGTGTTAGTTACATTGTAGTGTTGTGTCGTTGTTCTCTTATATTTATGCGTTTCCCTCAGTTTTAGTTTGTTACCCCGATTTTGTTTTTTGTCCATGGATTTATGAGTTTGAACAGCGGTATACTACTGTTGCCTTTATCCACCACAATACCAAACTCATCACAATAACTATCTACTATTCAACCAAAAGATGCCTTGTACAAGGGAACTCTTGTCAAAAATGGGTGGAAAAAGAATTCTTTGATTTGAAAGAATGCATAAACAACTGTATAAAGGAGGATAACTCCAAGATAAATATTGACAACGTCATTCGACAACTTCAAAACTCAAACATTCCTATAGAAGATGAATATAATGAAAATGAGGAAACAACCCCTAAACAAATAGATGGGAGCTCTGATGAATCTCTCCGACCTCAAAATGACAAAAACAATAATGAAAACATAAAACAAAACAATAACTTGACCAATACCATGAATACAGAAAGTGAAAATCAACATGTTTTATATGCCTTCCATTCACTGGAAAACAAATTGATAGACTGTCATTTACAATACAGTGGAAAAATAGACCATCTGGCAACGCTGATCATAATAATGGAAGAAAAATTAATATTACAGACTAAGGAGCAGGAAGAACTTAGAAACAAAAATATGGAACTAAGTAAAATAAAAAAAAGGCTTGCAAATATTGAAGAACATGTAAACAAAAATTCTATTGATATGGCCAGAGCAACTAGCACCATAGAGAAAAGTGTTTCTGATATTAGAAATCCTGCATATGATAAGAAACAATCTGAAAAATTAAATAAAATTCAAGATACTCTTACAAAAGTGGAAAAACTTTGTGCAACTGTAATAACAAATACATGTACAGTTGAAGATCAACAAAAAGAAAAAAAAAACAAACATATGACAAACCTAGTACAAATCAAAGTCATGAACAAATTACAACTGGAAGTAAACCGAGACGAGATAATTTTCAAGTAACAGAAACCCGTGACCAAGATCAGAGTAAGAATAATCCAGAAGAGAGCCACCCAATTAACTTATGGATTGTAGGCTCATCAGTGGTGAAAGATCTGCGAAAAAATCGAATATACAGATACAAGAAAACCAATATTACTACTCTGCACGATAAAACCATTCGAGGTGCAAGTGAGTTTCTATTATAGAGGACGTGGCTAAAAATATGGAAAGACTTATATTAGATACACAGAGACTTGTCCCAGGGAGCAACATCATAATAAATGCTATATTGCCTCGATTTTATAGAAACGCACATTCAAGCAAAACTTATGAATCAAAAAGATCCAAATGTAACAACATTCTTTCAGATCTATGTAATGAATATAGTCTTAAATTTGTCAAACATGAAAATTTCGTACAATTTCACTTCACAGACGGCATCCATTTAAATCAAAATGATGGTATACTATATGTAAGAAATTTAAAACATGTAGTAAACCCACTACTAGTAGTAATAAATGATCAACAGAACTTTGAAAATCATCAATTTCCTAGACAACGTAATCAACAGTTTCGTAGAGAAAATGGTAATCACTTCTACAAACGTCCAAATCGATATGATGAAGAAAACCATCAAAGTGCTACTTATATGTATGACAATAACAATAATTTTTATGAAAGAGAAACAAATCACCAAAATGCTTCACATGACAAACACAACAATTATTACCAAAGCTATGACGACAATTTAAGCAATAATGGCATAAACAAGCGACTACTCAAACTAGCACTTGAAGGTTTGAAATAGAAATTCTTAATGTTGCTATGAATTTACATTTGAAATTGTATACAAATTTTGTTTACTAATAATTAATAACTACAAGTTATATTCATTTTATTAATACTGATATTATAATTTTTAATTGACCTAGATAAGGTCTTGATATTTACTTAACAACACACATGTGCTGAAAAATGTTCACACATGTAACATCTGACATGTTCATAAATTGTATTACATTCCAATTTCTGAAACAAATAGAGTTATCTTTCTTTGTATAGCTAAAACATGAATACTATAATGTGAATATATTCGTTTTCTGGTTTTTTTTGTGTTTTTTTTATATATTGTTGTTGTTGTATTTTTCCTTCTATAGCTGTATAGTATGTTAACATGATACAATTACTAGATTTCAAAATATCATAATATTTATTTAAACATGTTTTAACTTGAAATGAAAAAGAAAAGAATTTTGAAACAAAATACATTTAATACTCAATATATTGATATGCATCAGTTGTCTTCTTTTTCACTGCTCATTGAAAAAATATTGTAATAAATGAAAATGAATGTCGTTAACAACAACCAAATTAGCATATCTGCATGAAATATACATGGCTTAGGCGATAAAACAAATGATGAGTTCTTTTTGAAACAAATTAAAAGTGACATTAATATTTTACTAGAAACTTGGAAAGGCGAATCCAAAGAATATATATTATACCATTCCTGGCTTTAACACTATAAGCAAAATACGTAAAAAGAATAAAAGTGGAAAAAGATATAGTGGGAGCATTATAATATTTTACAAAAAAAGCATACATCAAGGTTTAACCTATGTTAAAAATGGATCTTTATCAAATAATAGACTATGGTTAAAACTCGATAAAAAATTCTTTGGATTGTCTGATGACATATATATATATATGTGCTGTATATATTCCTCCTGTTAGTTCCACTCATTATGATGATGATTTTTTCCAACTAGAAAAAGAAATAAACATTTTTTCTATAAAAGGGAAAATTGTACTTTTAGGAGACTTTAATTCTAGAACTGGAGATAGATTAGACTATATTAAAGATGACAGCCTAGACATAAATGATTTTGCTCAAACTAATATATTACCAGATGAATATAAAATAGATAACTGTTTTAATAGATATAGCTGTGACAAAGTTGTCAACGGACAAGGTATAAATTTACTAGATTTATCTACATCGTCAAGCCTACGTATATTAAATGGTAGATATATTGGTGATATAATGGGAAATTTTAATTGTATGACAAGCAATGGTTCAAGTGTTGTAGATTATGCTATTGTAAGTGAGAGTCTCCTTTCCTCAGTTGAATATTTTAGAAGACATGAGTTTAATTATCTATCAGATCATGTAAAAATTGAGATTTTCTTGAAATGTATGCAAAGAGAATATAATTTTGATATCTTTGAAAATTCAAATTGGTCTAGCTATAAATCGTTTAAGTGGGACTCGCAAAAATCAAAATTAAAATTGCTTGACCATTTATTAGATGAAACTGTTTTGAACAATATTTTAAACTTTGAAATGCAAAACTTCAGTAATGATCAAAGAGGTGTTGATGATGAAACAAATAAACTAACAACTATATTATGTAATTTAGCTGTAAATTCATGTGCAATTAAAAGAAAAAAAACTTTAAGAAAAGTAAACCAAAAACTAAACAACCGTGGTCGGATAACGCAATAACAGATTTAAAACATCAAATAAATGCCATCGGCAGAAATATCAAAGCAAATCAATTTGATAAAACATATAAAACTAGATATTTTAACCTTCTAAAAACTTTTAAAAAGACGATTAAACAAAAAAAAGCTAAATACAAAACCGATATTTTTAAAAAACTTGAAAACTGTTATAAAAATAATTCAGAGGAATATTGGAAATGAAAAAGACCACAAAACATGAAGATAACTCTGAAGAAATATTTAAAAACTTAGAAGAGCTAGAAAAACATTTTCAAAACCAAGGAAACTGCTCTTCTGTCAACAAAGAATTTCAAAAAAACATAGAAACAGAATTTAAAAACATTGAAGATAAAATGTTATTATAAACACCACTGACAAACCTTTTACACTATCAGAGGTTAAAATTGTTATAAATAAACTAAAAACAGGTAAATCTTCAGGACCTGATAAAATCTTAAATGAAATTATTAAATTCAGTAGCCCTGTTACACTTAAATCTTTTACAAAACTTTTCAATGCTATACTAAAATCTGGATGCTATCCTAAACTATGGGAAAACTCATATATTATTCCAATTCATAAATCAGGAGACAAATATGATTTAAATAACTATAGAGGAATTGCCTTAATGAGCTGTTTGTCAAAAGTATTTAGTGCTTTGTTAAATAATAGACTAAATAAACTTATGGAATCCAAATATAACCACTCACAGTTTGGATTTCGAGAGAATCATAGAACTTCTGATAGCTTATTTATTCTTAAATCTATTATAAATAAATACCTTCATAAAAATAAAAATAAAATATATATTTGCTTCATAGACTTTAAAAAAGCCTTTGACTCTCTTTGGCGGCTAGGACTAATGTATAAATTGTGTAAACTAGGAGTTGGTAAACACATCTTTAACATCATTAAATCACAATTCAATCATACTCTTGGTTCTTTCAAACATAAGAATTCAGAGTCTAGGCATTTTATTATAGATAAAGGTGTAAGACAAGGAGATTCTTTAAGCTCCACTTTATTTAATATTTTTATTAATGACTTAAGTCAGATATTTGAAAAGCAAAACTGTTCCCTTGTAAAACTTATCAATTCTGACATAGGAAGTCTCCTATTTGCAGATGATTTAATCATATTATCAGAGAGCGAAAACGGTCTGCAAAATAGCTTAAATAATCTCTCTGAGTATTGTGATAAATGGCAATTAACACATGGCAAGAGTAAAATCTCTTTGTTCTTACTGTGCTATAATCTAGATAATGCACAGCAAAGGTTTTTTGTGCTTGAGTGGAGTAATTGTCACCGCTTCAAAAGGTATGTGCATTTCTTAATCGTAATTTTCTTATTCAACTGATCAAAATATTTAAAATCGAAGAATGCTATGATGTGGTGAATACTTAAACGAAGACATACATGTATTTCTTATTGCTCTACGTGGAGTTGAACTCCTATAAAATCAGTTGCCCCACGAGAAATTCCTTAAAAAAGTTACATTTAAATTTTGAAATGGCTCTATTAACAGACCTACAAGTTCAAATTTACTTTTTTTTTCGGCCAATGCGTATGAATGTCGTTTTTGGCGGCATGTATGCTGATCGGTGTCGATAGACATCTTTATAAATTTAAAAACCTCATATTTTCATAATGTCATGTGTGAGGGGAAGTGAACTCATATCTTTGTATACAAGCTATACATATGAGTCGTTGAAAGTTGCCTTAAAATGGTTAGATTGTTCATGAAAAAAAACACATTTGTGTGCATAAAGAAAAGATATAAGATAGAATTTTGAAATAACAATAAATCACCCAGTTTTCTTTATATGAATAAACAGTCTAACCACTTAATTGCAAATATGTCTCCAAATTCGTGGATTTGGGCAAATAATCGGTCTAGTTTACTACCACAATTTGATATATTGTAATTTTCATTGCTATTATTAAATGTTAAAGCAGTACTACAAATCTTATCTTGAATTCTATCTTAAGTCTATCTTATTTTGGGATTTTTTTTAGAAATTCAAACGCGACGTCACGTTGTGCGTTGATCGCTTTGGCTAACTCGACTGAATTTGTATGTGCTGGTTTAGGTTGTTTTATGTATCCGTGTTTATCCTGAAATTAGTCACCACTTCGAGTTTAGCATGTTTATCTATTATATAGTCATTTTATATAAAAAAAAAAAATACTGGTTGCAAAAGTATGAATTATTATAAATGATAAGGATGTTCTTATCCCAGGCAGCTAACCCTGTCCGTATTAGGCACAACATTTTTGGAACTTTTGGTCATTAATGTACTTGTTTTGGCATTCGAACTTTTTTCATAGTCTCGTGTGGACGAAACGCACGTCTGGCGTATATTTTTTTTTAAAAACCTGGTACCTTTTGTTAGCTATGTTTTCTCTGTCCTATATGTTCTCTCATTTATTTGCATTGTAGTCCTCTCATGTAATGTTGTCATTTAAATGTTATATTTAACATTTCCATAAAAGCGGAAGGTTTGGCATGCCACATTTATGCAACTTTCAAAGACTTATAGCTTGGATATGAAGATATGATTTCACGTCCCCTCACGCATTCACGATGTCCTCAATCAGAACCGATCCCCTCACGCATTACATAATGAAATTTTTCGGTTTTTAGATTCACTGAGATGTTTATGAACACCGGACAGCGTACACGCCGCCCAAAACGACATTCATACCAATTGACTGAATAAAAAGTAAATTACAACTTGTAGGTCTGTAAATAGAACCATTTCAAAATTTATATGTCACTTTTTTAGGCAATTTCTCGTGGGGCAACTGATTTTGTAGGAGTTCAACTCCATGTACAGCAGTAAATGATACATGTATCTCTTCGTTTAAAGTATTCACCACAGCATAGCATTCTCCGATTTTCAATATTTTGATCAGTTGAATAAGAAAATTACGATTTAGAAATGCACATACCTTTTGAAGCGGTGACAATTACTCCACTCAAGCACAACCGGAAAATCCTCTCACGTTTTTCATTGCAGAACCAAATGTTCTGCGTGTGTAGATTACCAGCCGTGACTATTATCAAACTCTTATTGATGATAAAATAAATAACTTAAACGAAAATAATAAAATATATCTATATAAATTTCTTAAATATAATATAATTAACCAAATGAAATACTACCTTTCACACCCAAGTAAAGAAACAAGAAAAATGGAAAATGGACGATATACCAAAATACCACGAAATGAAAGAACATGTAAAATATGTAATTATTATCTTAGACGATGAATTTCATTTTTTCTTTAACTGTAAAATAAATGAAAATAAAAGAGAAATCTTTCTAAAATATTATAAACAAAAATATGTGAATTTTAATATACTTAATTTTACTGATAAACTCGTGATTATACTAAATCCATCAACACCAAATGATGTAAAAGCAGTTGTTTCTTTTATTAAAGAGTCATTAGAACTGAGGAAAGGAGAACAATAACTGTTTTTATCATATCTCTTATAATATTGTCGAGTTTTCATTATGTTTGATCATGTTTGTTTTTTCAATGTATTTGCCATAACCAAAATTGGTTTAACTTTTTGTCTGTTTTGCAAATAAAGAATTATTATATACAGTTTATTACTTTTAATTTACGCAAATATGAAGCCAGTATATTTTTCACTCTTGATTATTTTGGCAGGTAAGTTGAATTGAAATGTTTCAGCTGATTCAATTGTATTCTATATGTCAGTAAATGTGTATACAATATTAGGAAGATGGTTTGTTAATTTAGTATTTCAGCCAGTTGAATGCATGACCAGTCATAGACCAGCCACTTGCCAGACTTCAGATGATTTAGAAATATGTAGTAAGCTATGTGATGGGTATTGGCTGTGAATTCGGAGATTGCGACGTATCATGTAGATGTCCAGAAATTAATGTAATGTTTACAAACACTTTTTTCTACACGAAGTTTTTGACGCAATTTTACAAAAAAAATGAAACGAAAGGCATATGATTTTCATTGGATTAACTGAAAGATATATGTATACAGCTTCAGAAACGGTATAACTTCAAGCGATTGAAATTCTACTTTTAGCCAAATTATGGGGAAATATGTGACATCTTCTCCCCCCTTTTTGCAATATTTTATACAAATAAATGTAGATTGTTGCCATGGATACACCCAAAAGACACTATATTTTACAGGATATAAAATCTATGGAAGATTCTGATTACATACATATGCACATATATGACACAAACAGTAAGCTTAATATTGCAAGAAAACAATGAAAAGGGGATGCATGATGGTAAAATTCATGAGGGCAAATTTTCATATGTTTTCCTAACTGTTTATTGCTACCTAATGTATGGTTCCAATTCTATTTTTTTGTTCGATCGAAAAAAAATATTTCGTACGAAATTAACATGCCACCAGACGTGTGTGTGTGTGTGAGTATAAATTATTTCCTATATAATTTACCGCGATAGAGATAAATCAGATTTCCACAATAAGAAAAATCCCTTTCATTCTACAAGCCAGTGAACACATAAAAATGACGAGAGAGACAGAGCGAGGACATGTGTAGTTTTGCCTATTTTCTTATTCTTCTTGTTGGATTATTACATTTTTAAAAGTATAATATATCTTATAGGTATGCTTATGAAGACGGACCTTTTACGAGATGGTTTGACCTCTACATTTCTATTGGTGCTTTGCGGTTACTTAAGTCTCAGTCAATTATGTACACCCAAACCTCATTTTTTATTCATAATTTCTGTACAGGTTCGTATGTACTGACAAGCAACATATAAAAAGAAGATGTGGTATGATTGCCAATGAGACAACTCTCCACAAGAGACCAAAATGACAAAGTAATTAACAACTATAGTTCATCGTACGTCCTTCAACAATGAGCAAAGCCAATACCACATAGTCAGCTATATAAAGACCCGAAATGACAATGTTAATTAATTCAAACAAGAAACTAAGGACCTTATTTATGTAACACATAAACAAACGACAACCACTGAATTACAGGTTCCTGACTTGGGACAGGCACATATATACATAATGTGGTGGGGTTAAACATGTAAGCGGGATCCCAACCCTCCCCTAACCTGGGACAGTGGTATAACAGTACAACATAAGAACGAACTATAAAAATCAGTTGAAAAAGGCCTAATTCATCAGATGGACAAAAATACAAGTGGACGTGACCGGGTACTTGTATATCCCAACAAGAAAAAAGACACTAGGTACAGATCTGAGAGTACTCGCAGTTAGCTGACAGCTATTTCAAAGCCACTAATAACTAATACAAAAATCATGCTGCTAAGACTAAATATCAATCCGTACACATCCAACATCCAATGGATTTAGTATAAAGACGTCATAAACAGTCAGAGATAAACATGACCTTACATACAATGCCAAGATACAGGTATCGACTGATTGTAGATCCATGAATGTTTATATGTATGTAACATACTAGTAATATTTAGTTTGCTTTTAATTTACTGATAACAAAGTCAATATTTATACCAATAAAAACAATATTCAATGACCTTATTACAGTGTTGAATTGGTAACCTTTTAGAATAAGTTTATTTAAAGGGGAAATAAGTTTACCAGGATCATTTTTAAATTTCCGGGCACAGGTAACAACATGCATATCCACTGATATTTTGAATTTGAATTTGAACCTCATACTTCTACGGGGGTGAAGGGTAACGATCTTGGCTCCCATGCAAGAAGTATGTCTAGCTAGATATATAATAAGATGTGGCATGAGTGCTAATGAGACAACTCTTTATCCAAGTTATATTTTTTGTAAAAAGTAAACCATTCTAGGTCAAAGTATGGCCTTCAACACGGAGCCTTGGCTCACACCGAATAGCAAGCTAAAAAGGACCACAAAGGTGACTAGTGTAAAACCATTCAAACAGGAACACCAATTGTCTAATCTATATAAAAGAACAAGAAACGAAAATCACTTATGAACCACATGACAAACGAAAACCACTGAAAAATTTACAGGTTCCTGTAAACAAGCAGGCAAAATTATATGTATTTATAGTAGATATTTCCATGTAGAAACTTGACAAATGTCTAAAGAATTACTTCGTTTATGGTCAAACATTACATGGAAATAAATCGTGTATATAATTTCACACTTTGTAATTGTACTAGTAAACTAACAATGTGTAAACGTTCTCATTTCAACACAAACATTTTTATGGAAACACACAATTAAGGGAGTACCTAACACTACAGGGAGATAACTCTGTATAATCAGCTAAACGTTTTAATCAGGTTGTATTGTTAAGGAAATACTAAGTTTCTCAATGATCAAAATTAGTGTTTGTCAAACTGCTATATATCCAACCAACTTTTTCCGAAAAAGTGATTGGTTCAAATTTTTTGAAATTTTTATATTTTTTTCAAAGGGTCAAAGTAAATATTTTGTCAAAATGTTATGAAAATTAAACGAGCCAAATTAATTTTAGTCAAGGTGTTGGGTACCACCTTGCGATATCGTTCTGGTCTGCAAATTTTAAATAAATTTATCTGAAAAGATGAGAAGATGTGGTATAATTGCAAGAAAGACAGCTCTCCACCAAAAAACTAAGATCATAGATCTGAGCATCCGCAGGTCACAAAACGACCTTCAAAAATGTGAAAAATCTATACCATATAGAAACTGGAAAACAAAATGCAACATAGTACAAAAGAAATATTTAAGAAAACAATGCTTATAATGATTAACTAAAATCAATGATGACAGACGGCAACCAACGACAGCAAAAGGAACACAGGTCAATTATACATTAATGTTTTATTATTTTACACTTTAAATTCGATATAAAAGGTACAGATACAAATATGGTTCTAGAATAAAGTAGCGGGTTTTAATTGTTTTTCACGTATTCAAAATACGATTTTAACACAAGTGTATAAAACTTTGTCATATTAAGTAACTAAATACAAGTCATAGTCTGTATAAAAAAAAATGTAAAATCACAAAAATACTTATTATAACTTCGGGGGAAATTCAAAACGGAAAGTCCCTAATTAAATGGCAAAATCAAAAGCTCAATCACATCAAACGAATGGATAATAACTGTCATATTCCTGACTTGATACGGGCATTTTTTTTATGTAGAAAATGGTGGATTGAACCTGGTTTTATAGCTAGCTAAACCTCACACTTGTATGACATTCGCATCAAATTCCATTATATTGCAATTACAAATCTGTGATACGAAAGCTTCATAGAAATACAAGAATAATTATTGTCCGCTATTAAAGGTTGTTTACTTTATTGTCAAATGGTCTCTTGTTGCTAATTGTCTTATTGGCAAATCATACAACATCTCTTGTTTTCAGATGAGTCCCCACTTTCAAAAGTTGCATTGATGAAGATGAAAGTGTTATTTCTAATTGATAACAAAATATGTTTCACAAAACCTAATGTTTACAGAATTTATACCCAGACAAAATAACAAAACATGCCCTGAGAGCATTCGATAACGTTTCCGTGCTCCTCGTCATCCTTGTACAAACCACATTTTTGTTCCTGCTTGCTATAGACAAAAAAGGTACAATTCTCTCTTGTCATACATTCTCGGCTGCACTCCAAAACATGGTTTGTCGATATATTCATGATATCAGCAATGTGATTTATTTCACCAGTTGGTGCCTTTATACATGTACTTAGTCGCATTGCAGAATCCATATCCATCGCTAAAAAGTAAATGTAGGTATGATATTGTTTTATCTTAATTGCAGTGTCCAGAGAAAAGCCGGATATATATATATATAAATATAAATTATATCTAATTTCTCCGACTTTAGCTAGCGGCGTCCGCTGTGTACTGGAAGTTTTAAAAACGCAACCCGTCCTTAAGGAAAGTATACCAATAGCTATGTAGTACTTAGATATTGGTATGAATATACGGTTTTTGTGTTATTAAAATTTTGTGTTACAAAGTTTTTGAAATAATATAAAATTAAGGAATTTATCTCCCTCATACAAAGCTCTAATTCCTTGCCCGGCTTTGGCATACTTTTTTGTCCTTTTTGGTTTATAGCTCTTCCTTCCTTTAATAAGCTTTGGATTCTGAAATATTTAAGCCTCGAGCATCACTGAAGAGACATTGATTGTCGAACTGTGCATCTGGTGCAGTATATTTTGGTACCGTTTATGTTATTTATACTATTATTCTGTATAAGTTTCTTAAAAGAAAAAAGACCTCCCATCTTTATCAAAGTGGAATGTTTTCGAGACCAAGTGTCTGAAAACACCCACTTCTCTCATGTATTTCTGTTCCCAGTCAAAATTCTATGCCGTCTTAACAAAACCGTTTTTATTTCATGTTTATTTCTTGTCATTCATTTCATATCCATCGTCTCGGTATATTTTTTTGCGGCGGGTGTAAATCACAATCAACAATCACTAAGAGATAACAAGCTGTATGATATGGAAAGCCAACGGGGTCAAAATTCTTAATTCGTAACTTGTCAATTCGTAATTTGTAACTGTGTAATTTCTAAATTCTTAATGCGTATTTAATTGTCAGTTTGTAACTTGTATATTTGTAATTTCAAAATTGTTAATTCGTAAATTGTCAATTTGTAACTTGTTACTGTGTGATTTCAAAATTCGGTAAATTGTCAATTTGTATATTGATGTTTTGTAACTTGTCGATTCGTGAAATGTCGATGTGTGAAATGTCAAAGTGTTAAATGTTGTCGTTGTATTATGCTAACGATCATTATGACGACAGATGGCGCTCAGTTTCTTCTTCTGTAAGTAGGAGTACCTCCATATTGAAGACATTCCTAACTAATTTAAATCAATTATAAGCAGCACATACATATTATAGAAAACAAATAGACATAAAATACATTTATATATATTGTTAAAATGCCATATTTTGATGATTGGCTCATACGAGGGTGTTAATTTACTCTAGGGAAAACGGTACTATTTATTCTGCCATAGGCGACAATACTAACATTTTCTAAACTTACCAGTTTTTATAATAAAAACCTGGATAAAACAGTTATATGTGGTGTTATTACTTTATTACTCTATTTCAAAAATTGAAGCCAAATAGTATCATGACCAATTTCCAACGGAGCTTGTTTATGTTATCCATGCCCACCGTCATTTTACACCAAATTTATGAAATTTTGGAAGCCTTTTCGAATAATTCTCTAGAAAATATTTTAATAGGTTTTAAAATTTAATATATTGTAAATTTACACACTGCAGTTATTCATAGATAAATTTTTAAAAAATATTGTACCCTTACATCCAATCACAGCCCTCCTAAGTTGACTTCCTTCACCTGTCTTGGGTACAAAAAAGGCCAACTTAATGCTGGGAAAATGTAATAGTACCGTTTTCCCTCTATCACAAGGCTGAGCAGGTGACATTTTTTTTAATGTCACCCTCTCGTCCAGACCAATCACAAATCGATAATTTAAAGGACAATTTTAATGAATTGAATTTACATCAAGTTATTAAAGACAATTTTTAAGTTCTACGTTTTGGCTCAGATTTTATCATTTGACTGTCAAAATAGAAAAAAATAAAACATCTTGTTTCACTTCTGTTGATTTTTCTAATATCCGTAATGTCATAGAAAATACTCTTAAATACAATTAATCTGTAAAAGACAATAATGATAGGACATTCAGTATAATAAATTGAATATCACATAGCTGAGAGGGTGATAGAGCAGATTGGCACCCCTCGAAAAAGCATTGTCAACCTTGGCTTAGCCGCGGTTGACATTTTCTTCTTGGTTACCAATCTGCTCTATCACCCTCTCGGCTATGTGATATTTATATATTGTTTGTTTTATATGGCATGACTACCAGGTACTCAGTTTTATATAGAGGTGACCTCGAATAAACATGTATATTTCCTTTACTCGTCACCAAACATGGGAGGTGTGTCACTTCTTGTATTAAGGTATCATAGATGTGTCGCCGGAATGGGCTTCCTAATCAACCTCGCAAATATATTACTGTCACATGGCAGGAAATTTCTAATTAATATTTGACCGTGTCAAAATTATGCTAAATACATGAAATATAACACGGAGGCTTTTTGAGCTGGAAAATTCATACTAATATCAGTGTTCTGGGTCGCAAATGTTTGACTAAATGTATGATATTCCTTAATAATATTATAATCTCAATCTTGAAATTTCCGAAAAGAATGAAATTGTCTTATGTTTTATTTAATACAAGAAGCAAATGGGCAAACAATCTTTGTTTATTTGGCTCATGAGTAATGAAGATAAAAAATGTTTTATATCATATTTGTACTTTGCATAACAAATTGAACGAAGTATTATTTTAAATAAGTCACTTAGTTAATGTATACTAGATATCAAAACTGTATTGAATATGAAATATTTTGTAATAAAATCTTAAGGAACCAGAAAACTAAACGAGGACCTAAAATGAACTTTCATATTTCCAACAAAGCCAAGAAGGCCAACTCAACATTAGGATTCCTGATTAGAAATATTTGAGATATTGCCCATCCCAATGCAAGAAAACGCATATAATTCACTGGTCAGGTTAATAATGGGTTATGGTCAATAGTATTGGACCTTACACATCTACGAACATCAACAAGCTTGAAAGAATACAGCGACAACCTGCAAAACTTATAACCGGGGACTACAAATCCAGAGAAGATTGTTGCGTCTCACCAAACTGGAAATACACGACATACAGACAAGACGCTTAAGACAGAAGCTAATATTTCTGTACAAAGTGGTTGAGGGGGTGGTTTCTGCTATATAACCAGACAGTTTATAAAAAAAGTTCGTCCAAAAAGAACTATTGCTGCCAAGGAAGTTAACAATTATCAGTCAAGAAATGTTGTGAAAAAAACAGGTCAACAACTACACAAAGTGTTTTGAGATCTCAACGAGCAAAATACCACAATATTCTACCTCATTTTTCATAAAATTAGTACTAGTAATCGAGTGGAACCACCTTGGAAATTATTTTTAATTTCATATGAAATGCTCATTTAAATTGTTTTAGCTTTATTGATAACATGTAACATCAACACGGTTAATTAACGATCCAATCGACGAAATATTAGATTTGGTCCGGTTGCCGGGCTATAAGAAAGGGTGGCAGCGGTTGTGGTTCTTACCGAGAGTACTGGGCATTAAGCAGAAGGTGAGAGGGATAGGGGAACATTTGCGTCTTTTTGGTTGTAAATTTTTTAGAACAAAAAATCAGGTAGCGGCATTTCTTAAGCTACGTGACAAGAATTATAGTGGGTCATCAATGTAGCGAGAAACTTCCGCACCCGGAGGCGTCCTTCAGCTGGCCCTTAAACAAATATGTAGTCTAACCAGTGATAATGGACGTCATACTTAACTCCGAATTATACACAAGAAACTAAAATTAAAAATCATAAAAGAATAAGAGGCTCCTGACTTGGGACAGGCGCAAAATTGCGGCGGGGTTAAACATGTTTTTTGAGATCTCAATCCTCCCCGTATGCCTCTAACGAATGTAGAAAAACAAACGCACAACAATACGCACAGTAAAACTCAGTTTAAGAGAAGTCCGAGTCCGATGTCAGAATATGAAACAAAAGAAAATAAATGAAATGACAATAATACATAAATAACAACAGACTACTAGCAGTTACTGACATGCCAGCTCCAGACCTCAATTAAACTGATTGAAAGATTATGTCTTCATCATATGAATATTAATATATATTTATATCGGTCAGCTCTATCCCCTCCTGTCAGAATAAAATGGTCCGATAGTTGCAATTAAGGAGTAATAGATATCGTGTATTACTAGTACCTGCATGGGTTTTCAAGTAATGATGTAGCCATTTACAGACGACTATATGGTATTTGGTATTTTCATTGTTGAAGTTGACTATACTTGCTTACATCGACTTATTTGAACTTTGGTGGATAATTGTCTCATTGGCAATCATACGGTTTATTAACACATCTCCTTTTGTATTTACCTGAATAATTTAGTCGTTTTATTCCACCGTTACATTAAACTCGCAATATTAGAAGAGATCTATAACGTGGAGGGACTGAACTATGCGGGATGTATTTTTATATGGTTTCCGCTTGGACGAAACGCAGCCTGTCGTCTTCAGTAAACAAAACAAAATAAAACTGGGATCCTGTAAAAATTCATTTTTTTAGGTTTTGATTTCTTTTAGCGGCAATTGCTAAACATAATTGATTTAAATTACTAGGTATATACTCCATATGAAGGTGCTTCTTCTTATAGATGACTTACACTCGAAGAAGAAACCGAGCGCCATCTGTCGTCATAATGATCGTTAGCATAATACAACGACAACATTTAACAATTTACGCATTACGAATTATGAAATCACACAACTACAAGTTACGAATTGACAAGTTACGAATTAAGAATTATGACCCCGTTGGCTTTCCATAATTATTTGGTTTTTTTTTTTTTTTTTGCATAAAATAGTTGCTACTGTGCGTTTACCAGTTACTTTTCTAATAATCAGATTTTTGCAGGTTTTTTTCTGTAAATTAAAAAAAATATAATCGCATTATATACGCAGAGTGTCTATGTTCATATTATGGAAAGCCAACGGGGTCAAAATTCTTAATTCGTAACTTGTCAATTCCTAACTTGTAACTGTGTAATTTCTAAATTCTTAATTCGTAAATGGTCAGTTTGTAACTTGAATATTTGTAATTTCAAAATTTTTAATTCGTAAATTGTCAATTTGTAACTTGTTACTGTGTGATTTCAAAATTCTTTATCGGTTAATTGTCAATTCGTATATTGATGTTTTGTAATTTGTCGATTCGTGAAATGTCGATGTGTGAAATGTCAAAGTGTTAAATGTTGTCGTTGTATTATGCTAACGATCATTATGACGACAGATGGCGCTCGGTTTCTTCTTCGTGTACATAAGCCATCTGTAAGTAGGAGCACCTTTATAAGGAGTATGTACCTAGTAATTTAAATCAATTATGTTCAGCAAATGCCTCAAAAAAAGAATGCATGTTTACAGAATCCCAGTTTTATTTTGTTTACTGAAGACGACAGATGGCGTTTCGTTAAAACGTAAACTATATAAAAAAATATATCCCGAATAGTTCAGTCCCTCCACGCAATAGATGTCTCATAATGTCGAGGTTAATGAAATAGTTGTTTGTCAGCGGAATAAAACGACATAATTATTCAAGTAAATACAATAAGGTGATGTGGTATTAAACCGTGTGGTTGCCAATGAGACAACTATCCACCAAATTTCAAATAAAGTCGATGTAATTAAGCAAGTATAGGCAACTTACGGCCTTCAACAATGAGAATACCTAATACCATATATAGTCGTCTATCAAAGGCTACATCATTACTTGAAAACCCAGGTACTAGTAATTACCAATTTCTGTTAATCCTTAAATGCTGCTATCGGACCATTTTATTCTGACAGGATGGGATAGGGCTGACAGATATAAATATATATTAATATACATGCAAACTGAACTATAAATCTTGTCACGAAGCTTAAGAATTGCCGCTACCTGATTTTTCGTTCTATAAAAGTTTACAACCAAAAAGACCAAAATGTTCCCCTATCCCTCTCAACTGCTGCTCAACGCCCAATAATCTCGATAAGATCCCCAACCGGTGCCACCCCTCCTTATAGCCCGGCAACCCGACCAAATCTAATATTTCGTCGATTGTATCGTTTATTTGTGTTGTGGTCCTGTGGTGTTGTGTTGTCGTTTCGGTGTTGTATTTAACATCGCCATTAAAGTGCGAGGTTTGGCATGCCTTAAAACCAGGTTCAACCCACCACTTTTATTCCCCTTTAAAAGTGTCCTGTACCAAGTCAGGAAGATGGTCATTGTTATAATATTGTTCGTTTCTCTTTGTGTTGCATTTTAACGTTGAGTCGTTTGTGTTTTCTCTTATTTTTGAGATATTGAGATAAGACGTGGCACGGTACTTGTCTATCCCAAATTCATGTATTTGGTTTTCATGTTACATTTGTTATTCTCGTGGTGTTTTGTCTGATGATTGGTCTGTTTCTGTGTGTGTTGCGTTTCGGTGTTGTGTCGTTGTTCTCCTCTTATATTTAATGCGTTTTGCTCGGTTTTGGTTTGTTACCCCGATTTTGTTTTTTGTCCATGGATTTATGAGTTTTGAACAGCGGTATACTACTGTTGCCTTTATTTATTAACCGAGTTGATTCACGATGTTAATCAATAAAGCAAATTCTTTGAAATTTGCATTTCATATGATTTAAAATAATTTGCAATGAGTTGGTAACAATATAAATATTTCCCGCCTATATATATGTCAAGAAATGACGTTATTGCCAAACCATGCATGTTGTATTCTGCCTGGCTCTTCTACCCAGCGGTGAGCTAGGGTCCCAGGCTACCCTTTTACTCTGCAAAATGACCCAAGACATACTACCCCCCGGGCTAAACCCAAAATCATGTGCAAAGATTATCATGGTGAAATACTATAGGGTAAGCATATGCATATTGAAGATAATTTCTTCTAGCATGCAAATGGTGAGATGGTGAAATCTTCTCTGACAAGTGAAAGAGGTAGGATGTCACTTTGGCTAAAAGTGGTTGTAGGTTACGTGTTTAGTAAAAAAAAAACAACAGTTTCATAGTTTTACAACATTGGTAATTGACAAAATATTCAGAGGGGACACCTCCTTGTATATTTCGATCTATTACCATGATCATCTTTATCTAGGAATACGTTGTGGATTCAAATACTGGCTTTAATACAATGGTAGAGAGAGCGCCGTCGATGTATTGACGGTGCACGAGAGCAGTTTCTGAACATGAACGGCTGCCAATGCTCGGTATGAGCTTTACAGTGTCTTCAAGGTGGTTCAACTCGATTATTAGTACTGTTTTAAAGAAAAGTGAGGTAGACTATTGTGGTATTTTGCTGTTTTTTTTCACAACATTTCATGACTGATAATTGTTAAATCCCTTGGCAGCAATTGTTCTTTTTGGACGAACTTTTTTTGTATTGTCTGGTTCTATAGCAGAAACTACCCACAGTCAACCACCTTGTACAGAAATATTAGCTTTTGGCTTGAGCGTGTTGTCTGTATGTCTTGTAGGTTCAGTTTTGTGAGCGATTTTGAGACGCAACCATCTTCTCCGGATTTGTAGTCTACTGTTATAAATTTTGCAGGTTGTCGCTGTATTCTTTCAAGCTTGTTGATGTTCATAGATGTGTAGGGGTCCCATACTATTGACCATAACCCATTATTGACCTGAACAGTGAAATATATGTGATTTCCTTGCATTACGATGGACAATATCTCAAATTTCTTATCTGGAATCCTAGTGTTGAGTTGGCCTTCTTGGCTACGTTGCATGAAATTATTAAGCGTCTTGTTTTCAATTTTTTACATAACTGGGTCGATACCTCTGCTGATGGACTATCAGTCCCCGAGGGTATCATCAGCTCAGTAGTCAGTACTTGATTTAACAAACTTTTCTAAAATTGTCCGTTTATAAATTTTGAAATTATTAAGAAACTAAGGTTTCAACTCCCTCGGGCAAAGCTGACTTTAGATGAACTTGGCTATTTATTTAAGGTATTTTTGTTATATATCTCTTCAATGGTTTCGGTACTTATACATCCTCGGATTTCAAATGTTTGGCTTTGAGTGTTCCTGATGAAGGTAAATCCAGAAAAGCGCTTTGGACGCATGAAATTATTAAACGTGTTGTTTTCAATTGTTTTCAAATATGTACATGATGTAAGGCTATTTTAGATCCCCATTTAGTTTTGCTGGTTCCTTAAGATTTTATTACAATAGTTATCAAAGGTACCAGGATTATAATTTAGTACGCCAGACGCGCGTTTCGTCTACATAAGACTCATCAGTGACGCTCATATCAAAATATTTGTAAAGCCAAACAAGTACAAAGTTGAAGGGCAGTGACGATCCAAAATTCCAAAAAGTTGTGCCAAATACGGCTAAGGTAATCTATGTCTGGGATAAGAAAATCCTTAGTTTTTCGTAAAATTCAAACTTTTGTAAACAGGCAATTTATAAAAATGACCACATTATTGATATTCATGTCAACACCTGAATGTTGACTACTGGGCTGGTAATACCCTCGGGGACGAAACGTCCACCAGCAGAGGCATCGACCCAGTGGTGTAAATAGTTATCACAGTATTGCATATGCAATACAGTTTTGGTATAAATTGAATATTCAATACAGTTTTGGTATAAAGTATACATTAACTAAATGACTCTTTTGAAATAATTTTTCATTCAATTTGTTATGCAAAGTACAAATATTATATAAACTTGATTTTTTTTATATCTTCATTACTCAAGAGGCAAATTTTAAATAAAGATTGTTCGTACATTAAATAAATCATTTAGATAATTACATTCTTTTCTGAAATTCTATTACTTCAGCTTATAATATTAAGACATAATGGGTGTCCACCTATTTCTCCAATCATACATTCAGTCAAATATTTACACCAGAGAACACTGATATTAGTATGAATTTTCCAGCTCCGTCTCATAGTTCATGTATTTCGTTTAATTTTGACCCGATCATTAAGAAGAAATATCCTACCAAGTGACAGTAATATATTTGCAAAGTTGACAAGGAAGTCCATTCCAGCGACACAGGCTGTATATACCTTAATACCCTCCCAGGTTTGGTGACGAGCACAGTAAATATAATATATGTTTATTCGAGGTAACCTCTATATAAAAGAAACAATATATTTTATGTCTATTTGTTTTCTATAATATGTATGTGCTGTATATAATTGATTTAAATTAGTTAGGTATACATTCCATATGGAGGTGCACCTACTTACAGAAGAAGAAACAGAGTGCCATCTATCGTCATAATTATCGTTAGCATAATACAACGACAACATTAATTTTAACACTTTGACATTTCACACATCGACAAGTGATCACAAGTTACAAGTTACAAAACATCAATATCCAAACTGACAATTTACCCATAAAGAATTTTCGAATCACACAGTTACAAGTTATGAATTGACAATTTACGAATTAACAATTTTGAAATTACAAATTGAAATATACAAGTTACAAACTGACAATTTACGCATTACGAATTATGAAATTACACAACCACGGTGGGTATGGTTGTCCTGCGAGAGAACGTACTGTGCTGGTGATTTGGTCCTGACGGGTGCTGGTGATCAATGAAAAAATGTAAACAAAGACGAAAATAATGATTTTTGACGTTTTCACTCATAAAAAATGGAAGAAAACGGTTGAGATTTTTCAATTTTGTTTCTTATGGGTTCATATGTAAACCAGAGGCGGATCCAGGGGGTGGTCATCCGGTGCCGGTGACCACCCCCTGGGTTTGCAAAAATGGTGCACCATGTACCAAAAAATGGTGCACCTTGAACATTTTGAAAAATAAATTCGTCGATCAAATCAATTTGTCTATCGGAATCACCAGTCATAAAGTTGTCATTACTTACCTTAAGGCTAAATACATGTACCTTGACAGGTATGTTTATACAATGAACATGTAATTAACAATCGCTAATTACTTGGTCGATTTCTTTGATGTTAAGGTGTAAAAATGAAGAGACAGTCCTCAATCTTAGATGTTTTAGCAGGTAATTTATACTTTTTTTTACATTACGTTTATCTAAATTTTTAAAGTTTGTATAATAACTTTTCTCGACCAATAATATTTTTTTACTGTGATGCCAAAATTCAAAAATAATTTTAAAGTTTTAAAGTCACATAAATATTCTATATTGAATGAATACCCCCGTTCCATCATCTGTTTGTCTAAAAGTTTCGTTCATTCCAATTTTTTAGTAACTTATACCCTCTTTCCTTCAGGAAACGCCACAAATCAGCCCCCTCTGAAGTACCAACGACTTGTAATGGGCCTAGCATTGATACGAATAAAAGTGATCAGATTAAAGAAACAACCCCCGACTTACATATAAGTACAAACGACATTGGTTTTGTAAAACAATCAACACGTAAATTAACAAACGAAGAGAAATTTCATTTGATAAGAAATCATTTCCAACCTGGAATAAACTATAACTTTCCTATAGAAAAATATGCAGGAAAGAACAGACTGTTTCAGCTGAGTTGGCTAAATCGCTATGATAGGCTAGTGTACTCACCTTCACAAGAAGGAGCTTACTGCATATACTGTGCTCTGTTTGGGGTTGATAGTTTGGGAACATTATCATGCAAACCAGTAACAGATATGGCACATGCAAGTACAAGACTTAACGATCATTTCGGCCGTGATGAGAAATCATGTAAAAAAAGTCATACTGAAGCTAGAGCAAAAGCTCAACTTTTCTTGACAACATTGAGCAAAGGACTACTGATATTCAAACATTTATTGATAAAGCAATGAATGAACGTATAAAAGCAAACAGAACTGTTTTGAAATCTATATGCAAGTGTGTCTTGCTTTGTGGCAAACAGAATCTCCCTATAAGGGGCCATGAAAAAATTGAATTTTAATTTAAGATTTCAAAAGGTGACCACCCCCTAATAAATTCCTGGATCCGCCCCTGTAAACCATTAAAAAGTTGACCCTCTAAACTTTTTCAGTAAGCGTTACACAGAAATGCTCATTTTCAGAAAATCTCGAACTGAAAAAATAAAACAAAAATGCTCATAGAGTCCGCTTTCTATACCGCAATCCACGCGACAAAACTATTTTGTGAAAAAAACATTGCAATTTATTAAAATTTAGCATTTTCTCAATTTATTCATGTCCTGATACTGTGCTGGTGGGTCCTGTCATTGTGCTGGTGGGTCCTGATACGGTGCTGGTGATTTTGGATAAGAAGTTGGTCATATTTGAAACAAATGTTACAAAATCTATAAAATTGGGCAGATAATTGTTGTCAATAGGATCTATGACTCCTATTTTAGCTCTTGTGCATCCATTTGGCTGTTTAATATGTGTTTTGAAATGATCGTAACTTGTATTAAATAATTACATAAAAGGGCAACATCTTTCGTCCAATATCAGATAACAATATATAGTATCTAAAATAAGAATAGTTTTATTAAGATATTTTAAATGCCCCTTACATTGATGCTTCAACAATGATCAAAGCCAATGCCGCATAGACATGTTTGTTAGCGCTCCGCATACCCCTCCCCACTTCCACCCAACCAACCCTCCTCATTTCCTCCTTCATTGTTACAGTGGTGTATCAACACAACAATTTATTACATAAAATAATAACACAAAGACACACATTATTGAATAACGAATGCTTACAGGTACTGAAAGTTAGTTCAAAGCCGCATTTTCAACTAATAGATAAACCATGTTCTCATATACAA
This sequence comes from Mytilus galloprovincialis, assembly GCF_965363235.1. Classification (NCBI taxonomy): domain Eukaryota; kingdom Metazoa; phylum Mollusca; class Bivalvia; order Mytilida; family Mytilidae; genus Mytilus; species Mytilus galloprovincialis. The sequence continues at coordinate 33,773,368 of NC_134843.1, read as the reverse complement.
AAATTCCAATCGTGTAGATTAAAAAAGTCTCAAAACTTAAGTTCACATTTTAATGTTTGATGAAGCAGAACTTTAAAAGTGTGCAGTGAATCTTGTTCTCACAACAGTTATTGTCATAATTATGTTTACATAAGACTCATAAAGGAATTAAGAAGGTACCAAGAAATATTTTACAGTTCAATTTAATGATCATGAATGGAAGGAAATGGTACGGAAGTTTAAATAGGACAAAAAGAAATTGATAGTATTTTTTGGCGAAAGACTTAAACGCTTCCTTGCATTATATAGTACAGCTCTTCTATAAAAGCATGCAAAAAAAAACTTTGATTGACTTGCTTGCTATGTTCGTTGGATGTTTTCAAACAATAGGTAGGCGGAGTTTCAATACATACTGGGATTTGATTGGACAAATACAAACTGACAGGAATTGAAGTTAATGTTTATTTTCCAAACAAATTGTAGTATATAGTAAACAGACTACTTACCTGTCGTTTACAAACATCCAAACAATCATAGCAAGCAATTTAATCAATGGTTTGCTTTGCATATATTTATAGAAGAGCTGTAAATTCTAAAAAAAAAGAAATTTTGTTGTCGTAGATGGTTAAATCCTCAACAAAATCTCAATATCTTTGTTTGAACGAATAAAGGTTTTAAATCAAATTTTTGTGGAGTTTTTAGCTTCCACCCTGACGAGACATGTTAGCTGTTCGTATGCTGTTGCACCTGACGCACGGAAACTTTCACATTTCCATCTTCTTTTCTGAAATATTTTACCCAGCTCATACTTGACAGGACTGTTATCCTAGTAAAAGGTGTAACCAATGAATTGAACACAAGTTAAAAATTCCAAAATACTATATAATTAATTTTATGTGTCAATTTGTTCGAAAAAAGTCGAAAAGAAGAGAGTTTTTTTTAATGTCATGATTATCTGCCGCTTTCTAGATCTATGCTTAGCATTTATTTCAGATGACATGGACTCCTCACCCTGGTGACCCTGCTACTTTTCATAACTTTATCCGTATACATATATTAATAGATAAACAAAAGGCTGCAACTGGTATTTGATTCGTTGTAACGAGAATATTTGTGGTGAATGGAAACTGTGAGGGTCAAAATCTTAAATTGCTTATAAATGTTGCTGGACCCATTTTCGTTATCTGATCTGAATTTTCTGAAAGTGCAAGGTAGATAGACATTTTGATTTTTTTTACTCGGTAAGTTTTGCCCTAATTGCTTGAACATTTGCAATATTAAAGCCGATTTCAATGAGCGTGTAGACAAAGGGAATATCTTTGGTTATCTTGCTTGCTGAACAGAAAAGTCATTGTTAGGTTATGTAAACTACTATACTTTAAGAGTAGACTAGTCCGACAAATGACACATCTTTCTGTCTGTAGGACCAGGCTAATTCGAAAGGAGGGTATAGACCTTACCTAACAATGACTTCACGGTTTAGCTAACAAGCAAGCTAACCAAAGATATAACCTTTGCCTACATACTCAATGGAATCGGCTGTAACTAAAAACTCGAATACATTTTAACAGACAGTGGTCTGGTTTGTTGATGAATATTGTTTTTCCTAGATTCACTCTTGAAAAATCATTTGGTAACATTTGGTCATTGTAATACGGATGCCAAGACAATAAATGAACCTCATACGATCCCTCGACACAGTTGAGCTTATATATGATCTTATAGCGATTCGGGTTGAAAATCAGTTGAAATTAAGCCAGTTGTTTGTGTGTGTAGATTTGTATTGTTTTAAACTGTTATGACTTTTTAAAGTTAAATCTAGGTGTTTAATTTAAGAATTTCTTTTTTAAACTTATATACTTGTTTTATACTCAATTAGTAGTATGAAGTTACGAGATATTTTAATTTTTGAAATTGAAGGCACAATTAACAAAGCAAACGTTAGTTTCAAATACTTTTAAATAGATTTTTAAGGATAATGTACCCTTGTGTTGATCCCATGCTAAACATAACAAAAATCTCTGTACAAAGGTCTGTGAATTTTCTACAAAAATAGTGATTTTATTTTCACCAAATTCTCTTTTTCTACTAAATACAATAATGAACTATAAATAATAATGCTTTGCAAGAAGTTTCCCCTTGATACATGTATATGTACAAAATTATATCTCTATTATCCCTTGATACATGTATATGTACAAAATTATATCTCTATTATTCATTGTCTGTGCTGTTTTGATACTATTGCAGTTTGCACATTTTCGTAATTGACAGGCCACAGGAGGGGGTGATAAACCATACACGGATATATAAAATATTGATCTAAGTACTTAATTTGCATCTCTGGTCCCCACCCCCGGCTTGTTTTTTAGGAGGGTGTCTAAAAATGGTCGATTACAGACAGCCGAGTACGCATTTTACTTTCCAGGCGTGTTTACGTTGATTGTTAAAGTCCTGAAAACGGATAGATAGAAACAAAAATGTTTGATTTATCTGGCTTTAGATTCAGTTTTTTTAAATATAAATTAAGTCTACATTTTAATATAATAATACTAAGAATTCACAATACAAAAAAATGCAGAAAAAAAATGGAGATGTGAAATATCTTAATAAGGAGTCATTACTACAGAGATGGTGTGTTTGACACACAAAACTTAAAAGCTTAGTGATATTACCAATATTAAAATAAAAGTGTATTTTAGTTTGGTTGTTTTTCCATTTACTCATTTTCAATCATAATTAAGGCACATTTGATTTTTATTCATACAAATATTTAAATATAGAAAAGTAGGACACATTGTTCACTTCCTCCCCTGTAATTCTTTATCAAAAATATTTATTTATTTTGGAATTTTGAAATGAAAAAGCTAAGAAATCTTAGTTTTGTTAATGTTCTCTAGGTTATCTCGTCTTCATTCTCTGACATATTCTAGTCTGCCCTTTCATAAAATAGTGATTTTTTTAGTGTTCTATCGAACTTTCGAAAAAAAAATACCTGATAACCGTTCAGACAAAAAAAATATGTTGAAAAAATCTTACAGATACAGCAAGTGATTCTTAATAGCTGTAAGATACATTTTTCTTTTAAAATACAACTTTTAAATCTTACGGGAAACTATTCCAAGCTTAACACTTTCACTGTAACCTCGCTCTAACTTATCCCCCATCCCCCCAAAAAAACCCAAACAAACAAACCCGCAATACTATTGTCATTCTTATAGTCAGCACTCAATTTTTCACAAACAAATGTGTTTTAAGCTGCTAAAGACATATGATTCAAACGCTCAGAAAGTCCTTTCTTCTATATTTTTGCTCTCCATTTTTATACAAAACCTTTTACATTTTTATTTTATGGGTTATTGTTGAAGGTCGTACAATGACGTATGGTTGTTAACACATACTTTCTTTGGTTTCTTATGGAAATTTGTCCTTTGACAACAAACATACAACATCATCTACTTTATATAAGTATTGTATAAATTACAACGTATTTTGGCGATCTTGCAAAATGATCGTAATCCCGAAAATCGTAAACATATTTTCTTATCTTAAAAGGGGGCAAGAAGGGTTCCATTAACAGGCCAATAAATAAAATCACAGTTAATTTTAAAAAGAATAAAAAATAGGTTTTTTTTTTCTCTCATAATAACAGTAAACAGATTCATAACAATTACTACAGAGATGGTGTGTTTGACACACAAAACTTAAAAGCTTAGTGATATTACCAATATTAAAATAAAAGTGTATTTTAGTTTGGTTGTTTTTCCATTTACTCATTTTCAATCATAATTAAGGCACATTTGATTTTTATTCATACAAATATTTAAATATAGAAAAGTAGGACACATTGTTCACTTCCTCCCCTGTAATTCTTTATCAAAAATATTTATTTATTTTGGAATTTTGAAATGAAAAAGCTAAGAAATCTTAGTTTTGTTAATGTTCTCTAGGTTATCTCGTCTTCATTCTCTGACATATTCTAGTCTGCCCTTTCATAAAATAGTGATTTTTTTAGTGTTCTATCGAACTTTCGAAAAAAAAATACCTGATAACCGTTCAGACAAAAAAAATATGTTGAAAAAATCTTACAGATACAGCAAGTGATTCTTAATAGCTGTAAGATACATTTTTCTTTTAAAATACAACTTTTAAATCTTACGGGAAACTATTCCAAGCTTAACACTTTCACTGTAACAATTTTTCACAAACAAATGTGTTTTAAGCTGCTAAAGACATATGATTCAAACGCTCAGAAAGTCCTTTCTTCTATATTTTTGCTCTCCATTTTTATACAAAACCTTTTACATTTTTATTTTATGGGTTATTGTTGAAGGTCGTACAATGACGTATGGTTGTTAACACATACTTTCTTTGGTTTCTTATGGAAATTTGTCCTTTGACAACAAACATACAACATCATCTACTTTATATAAGTATTGTATAAATTACAACGTATTTTGGCGATCTTGCAAAATGATCGTAATCCCGAAAATCGTAAACATATTTTCTTATCTTAAAAGGGGGCAAGAAGGGTTCCATTAACAGGCCAATAAATAAAATCACAGTTAATTTTAAAAAGAATAAAAAATAGGTTTTTTTTTTCTCTCATAATAACAGTAAACAGATTCATAACAATGTCAATTTTAAGAAAGCAGACAACAGTTAATTACTAGTAGTCAATAACAGTACAGCATCAATGATCTTGAATATTTGCCACTTTTAACTAAAATATAAAGGCACAGAACCAGGACATAGGAGCACAGAACCAGGACCGTTTTTCTTATCACCAGCACATCGTCAGGACAATTCCGTTTAACGAACTTGCACGACTTTTGCAATTTTATATTGTTGAAATATACTTTGCATGGTACTTATGACGCATCAGAGAAAAATTAAGCAACAAAACAGTCGTTTTATTGCCGTTCTGATACAATGTAAACAAACCCACCAGCACAGAATCAGGACCCACAAGCACCCGTCAGGACCAAATCACCAGCACAGTACGTTCTCTCGCAGGACAACCATACCCACCGTGACAACTACAAGTTACGAATTGACAAGTTACGAATTAAGAATTTTGACCTCGTTGGCTTTCCATAAATAATTGAATTATAATGCTACTTCTGGTGCATGGTCAATAAACACCAAACATAGTGGTTTATATGACTACATGTATTATTAACTCAATTTATATTTCATGTTTTTCATGGTGTTGTCTATATTGCAATTGTTTATTATAAAAATCCCTGTACAGACTATGCCTATAAAAGGACCTCTATTGGCATTAAAATTTATCTTATCTTATCTTTTATTATATAATACGATTAAAACAGCCCTAATACTACCAAACGGCATGTGTCATACTGGTGACGTCGTCCTGGTCATATTAATCACGTGATCTATTATAGATATTGCTTTTCGGCCCGGTCCAATATTTCCAATACGGACTGGCAATGAATCCTGAATTACATGTAAACATATATTGTGCATGTAATTCAGGATTCATTGCTAGTCCGTATTGGAAATATTGGCCCTATATTCACATCATTGCAAGTCCGTATTGGAAATATTGGCCCTATATTCACATTTGATGTATGTAATACAGCATTCAGAACAAGTCTGTATTGAAAAAGTTTGATTATTTAATAAAAGTGTTATGAACTGGCTGTTTCTGTATTGAGACTGGTATGGATTTTCGGTCAGCTGTATTGGCCCTCGATACTACCGGTCTCGAGGCCATTACAGCAAACCTTGAATCTATACCAGTGCCAATACAGAAACAGCCAGTTAACAACACTATAATACTATAGTACTTTCTAGATCGATTCTGAGTAATTTGTAGTCCATTATCGAAGGCAGAAAATTTGAAATGTCACTGGGAAATGATGATTTTGTTAGAAAGGGACAGACATAATGATTAGTCTGTTATGATCCTCTTAAAGAGTTGTTGAAATCGTTTCACTGATGTGCAAAAAATGTGGGACTTTCCCTACACGTGGCGTCGGAATTAACATCAGGACAATACGTGGCTGCAAAACTATACACCCTACTTTCTTTTTTGATTTTATTTTGCTTGCTTTTCCAACTTTTTGTTTCATGCAAGCGCACCTGATGAAGATTACACTAGGACTTAGTGTTGTATGCATGGATATCATATACTGACGATACCAATTGTGAAAGTTTAGGAATGCCGTCGGAGATTTTCCCTCAGATGTCTAAAATACGATTTTAGGTAATTAAAGATTTAAAACAAGACGACAACTGAAACAGCGAACCAATCTTGTTTGTTTTGAGCATTAGACATAACATGTAACATGGCAAGTACTTATAGTCGAGTGTGGAATGTAATCCCTTACTGAAAAATCGGCCTTCTGGCGAACTGTTGCATGCGGCAGATCTGCCGCAAACACTGCGGTAAGGTTGCTGCAAATAGTTTGCGGCAACTTCACCGCGACTTTTTACCATGCAAATGAAGGTTGCGGCAGACTTGCCGCAAAGTTTGATAGCCTTATATAGTTTTTGGTGAACTTCTGGCGAATATTTGTGGTGAACCTCTGGCGAACTCTGATAGCCTTATATAGTTTGTGGCGAACTTCTGGCAATTTTTGCGGTAAACTTCCGGCAAACTTTCAAAGCCTTATACAGTTTGCGGTGAACCTCTGGCAAATCAAGTGATAATGATGCTATATAACTACATTTATATGTTAATTTTTTTTTCAAAACTGTACGTCTTATCCAAAATGATGCACATGTGGATCAGAATTAATTATTATGACCAATAACTGATATTTACCTGCTCACCTTCTGATCAAATTACATTTTTAAAGAAATGTGAAAGAGAGAAATAAAAGTTGTGACCACAATATGACAACAATGTAGGTACAAAAATGTACATGTATATTTATTAATTTACTCAGTGCATAATTCAGAATGAGCTGATTAATTTCTTAACAGATTCATATGTATGAAAAAATCAAGAACAGATCTGTCTTTATAAGGTCAATTTATATAAAGAAACTGGGATTAACATGATTGATCATGATTAAGGCATTACAACATTAAGCATAAAATCATATCTAAAATATAAATCTGACAAAGGTAATTAAACAATAAAGAATTACAAATTGTTTTGAAGACCTTTCCTGCAAAACATCATTATCCACGTGCACAAAGTTTAAGATTACAACTGTAATGATATTTCTCTAAGGGCAATAAGAATGTAACACAATTGTTATTTCAAAATTGGGTTCTTTGACATAATTTTTGTACCAATAATAGCAAATTAACATGCAAAAACTGTCTAAATTAACTTACAAAGAGATGATCAATGATGCATGGCCTGTTCCAGGAACTAATTGAATCATATATAATAACTCAGATATCTATCTTATATAACATCCATTAATTTTTAACATGAAAACACCAACATTAAAACTTCCCTCCTATTTCAAATTCAAAGAAGCAGGAAGTCTGATTTTAGTGCAGGGAGCATGCTCAGTATGCTATAAATAGAACTCCTTTAAAGTTTGTTTACAAATTTCCTTCAAATTTAAGAAAGTTAAGAGTTTGCCGCAACCTTGCGGCAAACTTTTAAATATGTTTGCCGAAAGGTCGCTGCTAGCGGCGAACACTGGTGAACAACTTTCAGGTCTTCTGGCGAACTAAAGAGATTGCCGCAAGGTTGCTTCAACCTTACCGCAAGGTTGCAGCAATGTTTCTCTTTTCATAAGGGATGTCAGCTTGCAAATATATTGTGACTGTGTCAGTTTATCTCATGGCAAACATGTGTTATATTTTCGAATTATTGATTTACAGCATATAATCTCCCACTTCTATACATGTCAAACACTAAAAGAGATATAAAATAACAATTTATAGCCCGTTGTATATCCCCAAAGGTGTATTTGTCATCATAAGCTTACTAGTAACGTGCAACTTAAATCTATATTTTTATATCTATATACAGATACTCGCTATATATGAAGAAAACCAGTAATTTCAGTCTTCCCACGCTGCAGCAATACAGTGGGCAAACTGGTGACAAAATATTACCTCCCCTGTAAACAGTGCGCTCTTCTGACTAGAGGTAATCGTTAAAAAAAAAACGGATGATGCTGTAATTGTTTAGCTTGTTTAAAATGAGCTAGCATAAACGAACTAAGACGTGTCAACATAATGTGAATATGATAACGAATCAGGTAATTTATTTCTTGTTAAGTTTATCACCTCATCGTATCATCATATGATAGGTAAAAGCGTGAATTTTCGATTTTCAGTGTCGTCAGGGATCAAACATGTAATCATGACATCCTTTCATTATTTTTTTTAAATACTATCCAATGGTCGGAACACCTTCATTTTCTCCCAATTTGTAAAGTTGATTATGTTGCATGATATATATTTTTATCGGGGAAAAAATTGATATGCAGCAAAGATTGGCAGTTTTTAATTTGTGTTGCTATGTGAAATAATGGGAGGTAAATTCAAGTATAAGAAGGCGCGCTTTTTCAAATAGTAAACAATTTAATTCAGATGCATAGTATTTTGTCAAATGATAAAGAATATCGTAGAAACTTACTAGAAATTCATCTAATTTATAAAATATATACAACATGACATACTGAAATCTGAAAAGGGGTAAAACCCCTTTACCTTGAACAAACTCAGTAAAAAAAAAGGGGGTGGTGAAAATGCTACGAAATTTAGATTATATTTATCTGGGGTCTACAACCAAAGGATGATGGGACATGCAACTAACTACTTTTTCAATTTGATTGTAAAGTAAAATGGCTGGGTTTTTTGGGGGGATTTTTTTTTAGCATCTCTGTTCAAACGTACGTTGGTCTAATATTTTCTAAATTCAGGTTCTCTTTGGATTGCCAAATAATATTATAATCACCTAATTGAATGTTCAAATTATTTTGCAGTGATGTTCTGTATGGAAGGAAGACTGTCATAAAATCTAACAGTTCCGGATGGCCCGTTAAACTAATTGCTTAACATCAATAACGATGTAAGATTCAAGTGTCTGATCCAGCACAAGTTTAGCCAGATTTTCCACACTATGTATATACAGTGTCTGGCATTGAAAGGATATCAAACGAATGTTTTATGGAATGATTCTCACGTATATATGACAATCATATGTATAGGAATGTGGAGCTAGACTCTTTCATTCAACAATTTAATTTCCAATATAAACTCCGAAAAGGCAAGAGCATAGAAATGTACATCAATCATTTATGAGAAACATTTTTTGTGAATAAAATCCTTCCAAAACTTAAATGTGTCATTAGTGTTGCATTATTTATCAGTAGAGATAATTAGATTCCAGTCCAACTGAAGGTTTTTGTTGGAAATGTTTTGTAAATCTTGACTGTTTTGCAAGACAAGCTTGACTGTGCAGGTTGCTTTCAGTATGAGACAATATTTTGTTTATTACTACTAAATCACTGACGCAAGACTAGTCAGTTAGTGCGAATCACCTTAGGTTTCAACCATTACATGCCAAACCGGGGGAGGGGGAAGGTTTTTTCATAATAATAATACATTGAGATTTAACATATACTTTCCTATATGTAGTGTTTCTTTAAAAGTATTGCCAACAAAATTCCTCAAATTTGGGATCATAATATTGTTTAAGAAAAACACCTTACCCCCTGTACTTCATAAAAGTGCAAAGTTTTCTTCAATACACGTGCATGGTTAATTCGGATCACGTATTTTCTATTCCGATATTATAAGAATTCGAAGGTTCATATCATTTACAATACCAATCAACATTTTTTTTGGAATTTTTTTTTACTACCAACGTTTAACCTCGAGGTTACATTGTAGTAAAAAAAAATCCAATAAAAACGTTGAATGTAAATGATATGAACCTTTAAAGTCTTATGTTATAGAACTCATGTTTTTCAAATATAATGTGTTGATCAATTATGTTATAAAGCCCCAGTCCCACTAGACCACGATCGCACCACGCTCACCGCGATCTAAAATAAATTTAGATCGTGGTGAGGTCGCGGTATGAACGGCATGAAAATGTTGATTTTCGTTGCTTTCACGATGCTACTACGTCCTAATTACGCTTCTACAACGATCCCGCTACGATTAAACCACGTTCTCACCGCGCTTATTCTGCGACCTCACTACGCTTATAAAGATGTTTCTACGCTCTTCACGCTCTCACTACGACCACACCACGAGTTATCATTGGCGGATTTAGAAATTTTCATAAGTGGGGGCCCACTGACTGACCTAAGAGGGGGGCCGCTCCAGTCACGCTTCAGTGCTTCCCTATATAAGCAACCAAATTTTTTCCCAAAAAGGGGGGCCTGGGCCCCCCCTCTAAATCCGCCTCTGGTTATCCGATTGCAACACGATCTTACTGCGATTATAGCACGTTCTTACCACGATTATACTACGTTCATACCGCGATCTTACTACGTTATCAGCAATACCGTCAATATCGTGTTTCATATCAATATAGTTCCATTCCTTCTATTTCTGATTAAAACGGAGATTTCTCGGAAACAATACAGTCATGCCACCAAAATCTACTAGAACACGTGGGCGTGGTGGTAGGGGTTGATGTAGAGGCAGAGGGAGCAAAGTATGAACGCCATACTAAACTCCAAGAAACTAAAATTAAAAATAGTACAAGACTCCTGACTTGGGACAGGCGCAACATTAGTGGGGTTAAACATGTTTGTGAGATCTCAACCCTCCCCATATACCTCTAGCCAATGAAGAAAAGTAAACGCATAACAATACGCACATTAAAATTCAGTTCAAGAGAAGTCCGAGTCTGATGTCAGAATATGTGACTAAAGAAAATATCAAACAAAATGACAATAATACATAAATAACAACAGACTACTAGCAGTTTACTGACATGCCAGCTCCAGACTCCAATTAAACTGATACTATACACATAAGTAGTATAATACTTGTCATCAAGAGATGTCGGAACGACCAATCAAACCTAAATTACAACCTATTGCTGGTCCATAAAGCTCAAATGACGATATTTTAGTGAACGATAGAAGAGATGACACAGATGTGTCAATATATATAGGAAGATGTGGTATGAGTGCCAATGAGACAACTCTCCATCAACGTAATAATCTATAAAAGTAAACCATTATAGGCCAAGATACGGCCTTCAATACGGAGCCTTGGCTCAAACCGAACAACACGCTATAAAGGGCCCAAAAAAATACTAATGTTAAACCATGTAAACGGGAAAAACCAACGGTCTAATCTATATAAAAACGAGAAGCATGGTTGAGCCGTTAGAGCAAATGGATAAATACATTCAGACAAACAAAATCTAGGGAGTTTTTTTTATATATTTTATGTGAAAATGACGATAGAAATGATGGTCGTAGTGTGAACGTAGTAAGGTCGTGAGAAGAGCGTGATAAGGACGGCAAGGGCGTGCTAGAATCGTACTATGGTCGTGAACAGCGTGGTAAAGTCGTAGTGGAAGCGTAGTTGGGTCGCGGTGAGAACATGATGGTCTTAGTAAGGTCGTCATAACGTCGCTGTGAGATCGTAGCGCAATCTCTCCGAATAGAATCACGCTTTCGCTACGCTCTCGCTACGATTGTACAGCGACCTTTGCGATCTTACTACGATCTTAGTGCGCTCTCACTACGCTTCTACCACGACCTGATTTCGCCACGACCGCACCACGATTGTTTTGAACATGTTCAAAGTTGTCCACGCTCTTCACGATCTTGAAGACCCCACCACGACCATGGTACGACCTTACTGCGACCTACACGATCGTACCACGATCATCAATATTTGCATTTTTTTCACAGATCGTAGTGCGATCGTGGCCTAGTGGGACTAGGGTATTATGATGATTTCAATAAACTTCACATGAGGTTATTTGTCACGTATATTGATTACATTATATCGAGTTGTCCCAACGATACACTTGTCGGTGTGCTCGATCATACGAATTTACCGACATTCATATAGACAAAATGACCCAACTTTGAAAAATTCTTGTGACGAAACTACATTTCGGAACACGTTAAAAATTGGATACTCATAAAGCTGCATTATTAAGGTTTGGTATATATTTTTTTCAAAAAAAAAGAAAAATATGCAGTCAAATCTGGCAGTTTTTTACACACCCCTATGTTGAACAATAGATTGTTCAATTAACAGCATGTTTGGCAATTAAAAATTCATATATTAACAAATTTAGCTTTAGCATATGCTTTATTTATAGTGGTTGTATAAAAGTTATATAATGGTTTTGTGTTTTAAGAGATATTCATCCCTATGCATATCGGTTTTTATGCGTAAATTGTCTCTCCTTTTTTTCTACCTTTTCTATCTCTTTCATAAGAAGAGTGATTTTTCTATTGTTCTAGTGTCACTGGAAATCCCACTGAATAAATTGTAAACAGAGGGAAGACGAATAATTTTGTTACATGAATGATTGAAATATACTAGACTAAGAACGTTTTCCAGGTTTATTATTTGATCAGTTTCATTATGTTGGGCATAACATGACCTTCAGCTGTAGCGAAGGAAAATCTTATCGACTTAAAATTCCTTTTTAACGAAAGATATATAACGGGCAAAAAGAGGAGAGTGTTTAAGATTTGACGAATTTATTGAATTAATTGTGATTATTGAAACTGCGTTGCTTCTAAACAAGAACGTGAAGATAAGCGGGACCCAAAAACAAATTATATATACTAATGTACCAGAAGATGACAAATATCCAAATATATCAATAGGTTTGTTTTTTGTTAATTGATATATGACAAGGTATATATTTTTGATAAACAAAATATATGAAAAGGGTGGGGTACTTGATGTCTCAGCTGCTCACCCCCCCCACCCCCAAATAAGGTCACCAAATTTCTATGGGTATTTTCTGGTAACAATGGTCCTACATGCTAGTATAAAAAAAAACAATTTGATCTAGATATCTAGTCTAAACTAATATATGTGTCATTCAATATACCTGTTGAATTGACCAGGCTCAAGCTAGCAGCCACTCGCTAGCTTCTTTTTAAATCATCGAATAGTTCTCCGACTGCTTTATTATATATTTAAAACTGATAATATATTGGTTATATATCAATAAAAACATTTTGAGTACGTTTGAATCTTATGCTACTTTTGGGTTCATAGACATATCCTAAAACTGGCTGTTAGCGTATTGGCTGCTAGCGAGTGGCTGCTCGCTTGAGCCTGGTACAATTATGTTGAAAATCTAGTGAAAAAATCTTAAAAGTAAGTAAAAGCTATATCATAATTGAAAATAGTGTCCATGATGTACCCTTATACAAATCTTTTTTTGAAAACTTTTCCTGAACTTTGAATTGTGAAATATATTGATTATAGAAACATGCACCAGGAACAACATATAGAATAGGGGAATGGAGCACTTATTTCGTAACTAAATCTTAAAATACACCGTAAATCATTGGTGTTACTGTCAATGGTGAGACTATTTTGATAAAATAACACCATTGACCAGTTTAGTAACACCACTGAATATATCATGACAATCAGCATTGTTTTGTGTTTCTTTCATGCTCAACAAGCGAAACATCATATTATTTACGAAAAACAATACTTATTTAACAATGTTTTAACAATATCATGTATTACATATACAAAGTTTTCACAAACTGATGTATGCTGGTAACACCAATGACACTATTTAGTAACACTATTGACATTTTTAGTTATGGATGTTATGTTATATAATTTGAGATATTTTAGCCTAAGAATTATTTTTTTTATCTTTTTCTTTTGCTCGGTGTTCTTGGCTCTGTGTTCAGAACTTAATAAAGGTAAAATTTGAAATGTGATGTCAATAGTGATACTTTTGTATCATTGGAGTTACTGAAGGGTCAATGGTGTTACTATATAAAAATGCGACATTTTTTTATTTTCATTCATAAATACAAATGTATAAGTGTTTTTAAGTCGTGTACGAATGATTAGGTATATAATTATCATTTAATCTTACACAATTCACATATAGAATGAAATTCAAAACAGTGTGGCTGTGGCCATTGATTGACACATTAAATTCATCCATTGACTGGGACAATTTAGGTGAACGTTTGTATGTAACGACCACTTCTCACTATGTACTTTTTAAAGACACTTAAACTATGGGGTCACCAAAGGTTCTCAACACCTTAATAAAGTAATTCGAAAAATTAATCAGAAATAACGCGATGTTTTGATTTATATCAATTCTATAAATCAAAACATAAAGGTTATTCCCGATTAATTTTTCGAATTATTTTACAATTAAAGGCATTAAGAAACCTTTGGTGACCCCACAGTTTAAATGTCTATCGTGGGTACGTCGTGAACAGTGGTCGTTACAGACAAACGTTCACGTAAATTGTCCCAGTCAATGGATGAATTTAATGTGTCAATCAATGGCCACAGCCACACTGTTTTGAATTTCATTCTATTCATTTTAAGTGCATATTTTAGTATTTACAACGGCCATGATTAGGACAGCCAACTTTTTTACGACAATGTATTCTGAAATTACTTTTGAATAGAATGCACAGCTATATGAATAATGTCAATAAGTCGCAATTTAAACCTAAACAACAAATTGGAACAGTTGTTTGATGTTAAACAATAATATTTAGTAGCTAAATGTATGCTTTAAATTGGTAACACCATTGACACGATTCTATCAAAGCATGACCTAAAATTGTTAAAATTGAAGGAACTCTTCATTTTTCCCATTGCATATTTCTGAATATCGTTGCTACCATACTATAGAATAGCGGAACACATTTAAATGTTTTAAACAATGACATTATTTTTCAAAATTTTACCTCGTCGAAATTTGCACTTTTTTGATAATGACCCATATACGTTTATAAGCTTACTAAACATCTTATTAACTCTTGTAAAATTAAAGAATCTATATGGTTTTTGTTCATTGCTGAAGGCCGTATGGTGACCTATATGGTAATACCATGTAAGTATCCAGAAAAAATCAAAAACGAAACGTTTGATTTTCGGAATGTTTGGTTCTCAATGGGGTTTTTTTTATTTGAGCATCACTTGTTAGTTTTTTGTAGGCAAAACGCGTAATATCTTTTGTACAAAATTGAAAACCTGGTATCTTTTGCGAGTCTTTTCTTATAGTCAATAGTACCGGTGAGCTCAGCAAGTAATGTAATATTGCCAGTGAGGCCGAGTTCAAAAATGTGAAGCACACTTCTTGATTTCATATAAGGAACATTCGAATCAAGAACGTTGGAAAACTTATAGACGATTACATGGAAAATTGGTTACACGTCATCAGTGGCGGATCCAAAGGGGGGTTACGGGCGTTAAACCTCCTTTTTTTTAGGACGATCAATGTATTTTAATGGGGACATGAGGTTGGAACCCCCCTTTTTATCCTGAGTTGGAAACCCCCTTTTTAAAATGGCTTGATCCGCCCCTGCGTTCTTATTCTGCATGACAGCCCATTAGTCGGACAGCTAATTAGTCCGACGGCTAATTGTTGGATTCACGGGGTTTCATCGGAAAGTTGATTGAGAGAAAAAAGAAAATTCAAAACGTTTACACAGCATTAAAACCTTAAAACCTTATGGAATTTATGGACAGACAATAAATAATATAAAAGAAAAATACATCGGACCAATAATTTTTTCTATAAACTCAACATATATACCACGATTATAATTCTGTACGTCAGACGCGCGTTTCATTTAAGGACTCATCACTGCCGCTCGAATAAAAAAGTTAAATTAGCCAAATATATTGGTAAAATGACGACGAACGTGGATTTTTTCCAATAGGAATTGCAACAGAGCGGTCAATTTTGTATTGTTTATTTGAAGGGTTTTTAAAGCAGGAAAAATCTTGATCATTGTCAAAAAGTTGATGTATAGCGTTCATAAAGTTTTACAGAAGAAAACCCTGTTTATGATCATGATTATGTTGCATTTTGGGACAATTGATGCGACAGACTAACGAGTTCTGTCCCCTGGCTTGATACCTTGTACGGCAAGATTTGAGACACATACATCTGTCTATTGATGCAAGAACCAGAATTTTTGGTAGATTCAAAGTGTTTTGACATATAGCGTCCTTCATGCATGATTAGGATCGTAATTGGATGAGACAGTCTTGACAAAGTTCTGTAAACACACTCCGCCGCCGGTACATATATATAGAGGAAAGATCTGACGAAAAAAAAAACAATTTTTTTATTTGCAGTTATTTCCCTTTATCTTTTTTCTACAGGGAGACGGATTAATATAAGGGAAACCTTGTGTCCGAATCCCTTTGTAATATTGTATCACTGTATTTATATGTGTATGTCATGTACATGAATTTTTGAAATAAAATATGTTTAAAGTAACCAGACTTTGGTATGCCCATTATACTTCACAATATTTGCATTAGAGTTTCAGGACTTTTGTCTGACTAAAGTTAAGCCTCTGACAGTAATTATTATGTTTTATAATGTTTATATTACAGTTATTGTACACGTTACCGCTCTATGACATGGTATTATATCAATTATTGCATATCGATGAAAATATAATTCAATCCACTCCCATAATAACTTGATATACAACGAACTTCAAGAAATCGTCTTCAATCGATGGTATCTTTTGTAGTGTGACATTTTTTGTTCTTTTTTAATGTGACTGGGGTTTTTTTTCTGACGTAGTCGGTATAGTTTCGGTTTGTGCCCTTTGAACTTACTTAAGGACGCTTAACTATGGCAACAGAATACGCATGCTCGAAAATCCTTTCTGTGATTGGACAAAATGCTGTTATGGTGGGTGATTTGGTTGTGTTTGAAAAAACGTCTCGTTAATTATATCGTGATGGAAAGCAAGTGAAAAACTATAAATATTTGAACTAGATCTTACAAAGATTTATATTTTTATTAAAATAATTGTTTCTCCAATAGCTCTTTGCATCCGTGACAGCTGTTTATTCGGGACAATTATATAATTTTTAATGTAAACTTTGTTGTACGAACGTACATGACTTTTAGAACGCACCTACGCATGTGAGAAGATTTCCGCGGGGTTTTGGTGAATGTAAACAGAGAAAACGTTATTTAAATGGTATCTTTGTGCTTCTGAAAGTTATCGAAATGATAGTTTTAAACATATACTCAAATTTAAATACGTTGGATATTTATTTTAAAGATAGTTCTTGTTTATAATCAATACGTTTTGAACTTAAATAGCGAAGTATTTGCGTCCAAATTAATCTATGAGATAGAAAATTGGCAAAGATTAAATTAAATTCTCTAATCTAACAAAGATGGGTCATTAGTTGTAAAAGCCGTGTACATTTGTAACATTACCTTGCTTGAAACATCGGAATATTTAGATTAGATTTAAAACTGGAAGTTTTATGAAAAATAACCAGGATATTCTAAATTTGTCGATTAATATCTTGAGGTATAACGTATAACTATTCTTTTTATTTAATACTATATCAACATGTATTGCTTCTCTTAAATTTGATTCAATACTAGATGAAAATTTTGTTTATTTAAGTTCCATTTCCTGTTGAAAGAAAAAATTGTGCACTGATTTTATTGTCAGAATAAATAAGTGTTCCTGATACGGTTTGGTGTATCCAAGCACAGTACTACAGCCATGTGTCAACTGGAGGCCTGTTACGTCAATGTTACATTACAATGGAACTTATTGGATAAATTTATGTTCTTTTTCCGGAGCAATAGGAGATGTAATGTCATAAAAGAAAATGACAACTTAAGTTGAATACTGAAACTACTAACATATTGTAGCAAACGGCACGACAAAAATGTGGTTTTATCGAAGGGTATAGGCAAAATCATTTTTTTTCTTTGTAATTCAGTTTAAAGACTTATTTCTTAACTTAAGTATAGTTGTTATCATTCATACTCAGGCCTCAATATACCAGAGCTCCTACTTGATTGTTATACATGTATATACATGAAAACATTAGAATGTTAAGGTGTACTTGGTTAATCAACAGGAGTATTCGCTGATTTTTTTTCTTTCAAATCTTACTACTTTGCCATTGTTTGAACATATTTTTATACCTAAACATATTAAAAAAAAGCGATAAAAATCGCTTTTACAATTTTAACAATTACATGCTCACAATGTTCATGCTGTTGAAGACCGTTCTTTGACCTATACTAAGTAATTGTTTACTTATTTTTTTTTTACAGCTGATGACCTTGAGAGGTCAATCTGGTGTTAAATCCGGGAAAGGAATCAGACATTTTGCATGAGAGAGATATTATTTCTAAATCTAAATGATTTTCAAAATTTTGTAACAGCAAATTTCAATAACGCAAATTGATTATCCGTGTTTGCAAATAAAATATGCATACGTTGCATTGTCGACAAGCATTACGATTTTTATATTACCATGTAATTTCAAGCCTTCCTCGATAATTAAAAATCGTGATCATAATTCGCAGTTTCAGAATCTATTGCACTCTGGGTATTATTTTTAAAAGTGTTGTGATTGATAAACAACATCCTATAAAACAATTGAAATTCAACCAATGACGTGACGTTATTTTCATGTTGGGGTACGACAAATGAAATTACCCATAGTCCTTTTGATAATTAAACGGCCTATTAAATAGAAATAGTACGTACCTTCATACGAACAAGCAAAATGATGCCTGTTGGAACAATCACTTGTTCTAAAGGAGTAATCTGTATATATATCTAACCTAACGCAATGTCTTGTATCAGTAAAATATGGTTCGTTGTCATACCATTTCGTCCATGAAGCCTGAACTCCATTGCTCCATGTAAAGTTGTTTATGCTTTCAGTAAACTGTAAACCAATGTATACATCGGCAGGTGCGGTGTATCTACAATATGATATTTCAAAAAAATCTACGTGATGCTTTTTTATTATTATTGTTTTGTTTGTATAGTTCTGGTTAATTGTTCGCTTCTAGTTTCAGCATGGTGGAGTATAGTACGTTTTAATGGCTCTCTCTCTCTCTCTCTCTCTCTCTCTCTCTCTCTCTCTCTCTCTCTCTCTCGGCAAACAAATTATACACTTTTATATATTAATATTTTACCTGTTTCCACCTGTTATAATATATTTAAGCTTTTCCCATTTTTCCTGTGAATCAACAACAGCTAACACTTTCCCGTTTTTTTTACATATTGTATCCGCCTCCTCCCAAGTGTAACCATTGGAGTTGTCCTTATGGTGGGTCACCTCCCAACGGATAAAACAGTCTGGCATATTAAAAACATAAAATTATGTCAATAATTTTTGGAACAATATTAAGCTAAATCAATATACTACTATCAAATAACAGTCACACGAAAAGAAGCAAAAATTGTACATATTAAACATTGGCAGTGATTGTTAATCGTTCAGAGCAATTATTTGGACCGTCAAATTAGAAAAAATTAGTATAAAGTATTTGTTTGCAATCAATTGCAGAATAATGTATATTCAAGTTTATACATTAAATTTCGTTTACAGAGCTGTGTATATGATTAAGAAAAATGCTGAAATTAGATTAAACAATTCTTTGATTCATTATAAAACGAAATCATCTCCAAACGAGATTTGTCACACTACTTTGTGGCAATTTCCTATTTGTTGCATTGACTTTTTGTCACAGTATCTTTGTGTCATGTGACTTTTTGTCACAATGACTTTGTGTCGCATTGACTTTTTGTCACAGTATCTTTGTGTCATGTGACTTTTTGTCACAATGACTTTGTGTCGCATTGACTTTTTGTCACAGTATCTTTGTGTCAAGTGACTTTTTGTCACAGTATCTTTGTGTCATGTGACTTTTTGTCACAGTATCTTTGTGTCATGTGACTTTTTGTCACAGTATCTTTTTGTCAAGTGACTTTTTATCACAGTGACTTTGTGTCAAGTGACTTTTTGTTATGGTATCTTTTTGTCAAGTGACTTTTTGTCACAGTATCTTTTTGTCAAGTAACTTTTGTCACAGTATCTTTGTGTCATGTGACTTTTTGTCACAGTGACTTTGTGTCAACTGACTTTTTGTCATAGTATCTTTTTGTCAAGTGACTTTTTGTCACAGTATCTTTTTGTCAAGTGACTTTTGTCACAGTATCTTTGTGTCATGTGACTTTTTGTCACAGTGACTTTGTGTCAAGTGACTTTTTGTCATAGTATCTTTTTGTCACAGTATCTTTGTGTCAAATGACTTTGTGTCAAGTGACGTTTTGTCACAGTATCTTTGTGTCATGTGACTTTTTGTCACAGTGACTTTGTGTTAAGTGACTTTTTGTCACAGTATCTTTGTGTTAATTTAATTTTTGTCACAGTATCTTTGTGTTAAGTAACTTTTTGTCACAGTATCTTTGTGTTAATTGACTTTTTGTCACAGTATCTTTGTGTTAATTGACTTTTTGTCACAGTATCTTTGTGTTAATTGACTTTTTGAGTATCTTTGTGTTAATTGACTTTTTGTCACAGTACCTTTGAGTTAAGTGACTTTTTGTCACAGTATCTTTGTGTCAAGTGACTTTTTGTCACAGTATCTTTGTGTCATGTGTCTTTTTGTCACAGTGACTTTTAGTCAAGTGACTTTTTGTCACAGTGACTTTTAGTCAAGTGACTTTTTGTCACAGTATCTTTGTTGCAAGTGACTTTTCATTACAGTGATTTTTTGTCATAGTATCTTTGTGTCAAGGGACTTTGTATCAAGTGACTTTTTGACACAGTATCTTTGTGTCAAGGGACTTTTTGTCATAGTATCTTTGTGTCAAGGGACTTTGTGACAAGTGACTTTTTGACACATTATCTTTGTTTCAAGTGATTTTGTGTCAAGTGACTTTTTACTTTTTGTCACAGTATCTTTGTGTCATGTGACTTTTTTTTCACAGTGTCTTATGTGAAGTGACTTTTTGTCACATTATGTTTGTGTGTCAAGAGACTTATTATTGTCACAGCGACATTGTGTCAAGTGACTTTTTGTTACAGTATCTTTGTGTCAAGTGACTTTTTTTTTGTCACAGCGATATATGTCATGTGACCTTTCGTGAAGTGACATTTTTGTCACAGTGACTTTGTTTTAATTTTATTTTGTCCTGTGACATTCTGTGCTTCATTTGATACTTGAACCAGGCGAGATCTATTTAGCAATTGTGCATTCTGAACATTTAGATTTTAAACAACTAGACTTTTTGGAACCAAATAATACGGATTTTAATGGTTCGTCATTTAAATCAAGAAAAATAGTAAGAGCTTTGGAATTTATTTCTTATATTTGGGAGTTTATATAACCAAATCCTACGGTTTTTTTTCCATATCATGTATTCTCCTTTAGCATGCATTGCACCGTCCAGTCTCTCGGTCTTCGTTCTCATGTTTACAATTTTGAAACAGGCAACGCCAATTTCTACTCAATTTATTTTGTCATGAAATGGAAGCTACTTAATAAACAATAGTTCCAAGTTGAATAGATTGTTCTGTAATGGGTTTTTTTCCCCCAAGTATTACAGTATTTGTTCCTTATGGGCTGAAGGGTAAAGCATATGTATTTCCATAGGAACAGATCATATAGCCTTGTTAAAACAAAGTTTATAGTTGATTAGTCTTCTATTTGTCTAAACATGTGTTTATACAACTGACATGTTTTGATATTTCAGAAAAATTCGCAAAGTACATTTACAAATCAAATGCAATCTAAACGAATTATGCAAATGCAGGTGAACATATTTTAAAACATGTTCTTCAAAAGAAATTTGTAAAGATGAAGAGAGGATTTAAAAATTGATTTTTCGTGTTGTTTGTAATGTGAATTAGATGTCAATTCACTAAATTCTCATTACAGTTGGAATTCTAACGAAATTAATTCAAAAGGATGAATTATATGAGTGCTCTAAGCATCCTATTTTAGCATAGGTTTGATTAGTCCATCCTGTATTCAATCATTCGCTTCGATTTACAGGTTTGCTGTAAGTAAGCTACTATTTGAATGGAAAAGTGTTCGTTCAAAGTCATGAATATGAAATTTCTTTTGGTATATATTCAATTTGATTGATCAGTTAAGTGTTTATCGCTGTTTTTAAAAAAAAACATGGATTTCGTATTTAGTTTTGAGTAATTTTCGGTGGTGAATGGAGCACAGGTTGCAAGTTATTTTTATCTTTCATATTTCACAATTTACTTGAAAATAAACTAAGTTAATCGTTGATTTGACTGTCGCAAAATGAGTTTTCGGTTCAAGAACCTTTTTACTTTTCTTTTGACAATGAGATCTATGATTATGAAGTTTCCATTGAATTTTAATGTTGTTGTAAGTTGTGTCAATCCCTTTTGCTACTTTTGTACATAAGATATGTTTAAACTAAACTAATTTCCCAGAAAGACATATCTGAGGTTTTATTTGATTATATAATATGGCAAATGTTGCTGTTTTTGGTGAATAAAATGAATAGTTACTAATTCTAATGTAGCGTTCTCCTAAAATCAGACCAGAAATTCTAAAAATAGTGTAAAGTCTGGCAATTTCATGAGGTATACTCATATGCAATTTAAGTTTACGCAGAAGATTCAATGAAATCATTTGATTGATTATTTAGCAATCGAACACGTCGTTTTGAAATGTACCATTGGTTGTTCTGTAGTGCATTTTTCAAGTTAGAATGTCAAATACAATATTCTGTTTATATAACAGATGAAAAGGTCTGTCATTAGTTCTTGTAGCTGAATTCAAAACTTTGTGATGGAATTAGTCGTAATAAAAGAATTTACTCGAGTATGAAATCAAATACAAAGTTTATAGTCATTTAATAGTGATGATATTTGTTTATGAATTAAACATAAAGCTTTTATCACTGCATCAAGTGTGTTGCGATATTTCTCAACTCAAGACAGTTTAACTTTAAAATTCAAAACTCGAGGCTTGCCGAACATTTTGAATTTAATTGTTGAGAGTGGAGAAATATTGTAACACGCAAGAAAGAGTGGTTGAATCAGTTTCTCTAAAAAATTACATCATTATTGAATTTCGACCAATCATTTGCCGAGAACAAACTTTTCTCTAGAGATGAGAAATATTTTTCTCACACCGATCAAGAAATATGAAAATACCATGAAAATTAGAGGGAAAAGTATACATACATAACAGAAGAGAAAAGGGAAAATCAAAATGATGCTTTTACAACTTTATATGATTGCAATTATAATTGACGCTGAAACGTCCAGTGGAAAATATTACATGTATATAAAGATGGGAGCATGTTGCGATATGAAAATGGACTCGACTTTGTATCCGATCGAAAAGCTTGGTCGGGTAGTTAACTTTCTTGCTAACAAGGTAAAACTCTGCAGGAAGCCGTCTACTTCGAATGTCACATGCTTAGCGGAGAAGCAGCAATGCTATTTTCAATTCTTTGGTTTGACAAATTCTTGGATCAAATACACGACCGTAAGCGAGGCGTGCACGGTACCGTAGGACCACAAATGTAATGCATTAATGCAAGATAACACTAATGAATGCTCAGGCGCAAAGTTATTTAGAGTAATTATAATAAAAGATCTATTCTGAAACTTCAGTTCTGCTGTTGTTTCTTACATTCTCTTCATACATAATTGACCTTTATCTCACAACATTTTCATATTTCTTTTAACTTTAATATGGGACATCAAATATGTACTCTGTTTACATCTTGATCTGTGATATTTGATCATTGTTATTAATATAAAATCATTCCTTCTTTAACATTTACAAGGCGAACAAAACAAGAGCCTTTTCACCATGAATACCATCGGAATGGGGATGTGCAGTTATAAAATCTAGTACCCTTACAAAACTTGTTCACTGCATATAAAATTAGTGAGTGACTTCAAACGCCGAGTTAACAGAGTCGTACAAAAATCCGTGAAAATAACTTTGTTCCCTTACAACTTTGATAAAATGCACTAAAAATTATGTACATATCAAATATATAATGAACGCTGACAGACATAGTTCTCTTGTTTAGTTACAAATGTATTTTAAAATAATCGTGACGTGATAAACTTAGTCAAAACTGAGTATAATTGTGCTTGATAAGGGTCGAAATTCTGCTTTTTAACAAGCTATTTACGGACCCCTCAAAAAAAGTTGTTACAATATTGTCTTTTATTGACGTACAGAAAACTATGTACTTTCTTTATACAAGGCATCGGATTTAATAGCATTCTCATTCCGAAGAATTATGAGTGTATTTATAAATCCCGCAAATCCAAACGGATGCCCATCTTAACCACTTTAGCGGCGTCTTACTATGGTTTTGCTACCGAACGGTGGAAATCCTGGAATGATTATGAAAAAATATGTCTGTACAAAAGATAGCATTTGGGGTCCAATAAGTATCATGAATAAAACAAAGAAGCGAATTCACGAGTTCAATTTAAATGTAGATGTTTGTTCATTTGTTTACTATACAATGACACTCATCTTTAAATATCGTAACACTTCGTTATTGTTTGGTCAATTTCTAAAGGCAATTTCCCATTTATTTATTTTTCAAAACCTTAAAACCGGTTTTTTTTTGTCTCAGCTAAAGCAACAGAAAGTTTTAACTTCAAAAGTCCTTTAAAAATTTCGTTGCTTAAAAACATGTTTGTGACCAAATAACACATACTAAAATAATTTCTTCAAAATAACATAAAGCCTCAACCTGGTGAGTATAATGGGAGGTATATATGCGCAGAAACGATAGGAGCTATATTACAGCAAGAAAGACAACACAATAATATTCAAATTAACCAAAGGTCAACTGTGCCTTATTGAGTTTATTGAGTTGGAACCTTCATTTTGTAATAATTTCTTAAATGATCAACGGGAATCATAGAAATAAATACTAAGCTGATGATACCTTCGTTATTTAATTTTAAAACAACTTAAAAATATAAACAAGTATGCGTTAACGCTAGATAGAGTCATCGGTAATTTAAAAGGGGAGTATTCATTTTGTTACTTGTTCACGTCTTCTCTCGCGTTGGTGGTCTTGTGTTTCTGTGATATTCAAGTTAATGAGTTTATTTATTTAGTTCATAAGTATTTTACTAAAATAGATAAAAGAAAATTTACAAATATGGAGAAAAAACTATGTAATTGCCGACTTTATTCTAAGGAATTCGCAATTGTACAGAAAACAGACCTACGTTTTTTTTCTGGAATAATCGAGGATACCATTCGTTGAGTTATTTTCCCCTTATTTTTCTTTTATCTCTACTTTTGTTAAAATTCTATTATATTAGATTGTGAAGACAAATTAAAAGTCAGCCTTCACTGTTCACAATTTTAAACAACAGCTATTAATAAAATGCTTAGTTTATCCAAGAATTTGAATAGTATATAATATACAAGATTAAAATCCTTGGTATATCTTTATAATATTAAGTTACGATCAAATATATCTATATGATATTTTCAGTTTAAATAAATTAAATACTCAGTTTGATAATACATACCTCCCTTTTTCCAAAGTATTCCAGAGAATAGAAATAATATTAAATTGAACATGTTTTCTTTATTTCTCATTTTTCCATTGAAAAATCCATCCTATCACCAAAACTGTGTATAATCCTTATCTCTCGAACTTATAACCCGTTGGTATAAGGAAACTGGACCAGATTTCAATATTTGTTGTCACATACGGCGTATGAGTTCTATAGCCTTAAGTGGCATCGATTTTAATATCTGCAGCTTTTAACAGTTGAATTTAAAATCAACATATTTAATCATAATCTTTCAGTCAGTTTAATTGAAGTCTGGAGCTGGCATGTCATTTAACTGCTAGTAGTCTGTTGTTATTTATGTAGTATTGTCATTTTGGTTATTTTCTTTGGTTTCATCTTCTGACATCAGACTCGGACTTCTCTTGAACTGACTTTTAATGTGCGTATTGTTATGCGTTTACTTTTCTTCATTGGCTAGAGGTATAGGGGGAGGGTTGAGATCTCACAACCATGTTTACCCCGCCGCATTTTTGCGCTTGTCCCAAGTCAGGAGCCTCTGGCCTTTGTTAGTCTTGTATTATTTTAATTTTAGTTTCTTGTGTACAATCTGGAAATTAGTATGGCGTTCATTATCACTGAACTAGTATATATTTGTTTAGGGGCCAGCTGAAGGACGCCTCTGGGTGCGGGAATTTCTCGCTACATTGAAGACCTGTTGGTGACCTTCTGCTGTTGTTTTTTTCTATGGTCGGTTTGTTGTCTCTTTGGCACATTCCCCATTTCATTTCTCAATTTTATATACATTTTCCTGTTGGCACCCGGCCGTACTACCGGTATAACAATTAGAAACATTAAATCATACATTGTTCTGTTGGCACCCGGCCGTACTACCGGTATAACAATTAGAAACATTAAATCATACATTGTTCTGTTGGCACCCGGCCTTACTACCGGTATAACAATTAGAAACATTAAATCATACATTGTTGTGTTGGCACCCGGTCGTACTACCGGTATAACAATTAGAAACATTAAATCATACATTGTTGTGTTGGCACCCGGCCGTACTACCGGTATAACAATTAGAAACATTAAATCATACATTGTTCTGTTGGCACCCGGCCGTACTACCGGTATAACAATTAGAAACATTAAATCATACATTGTTGTGTTGGCACCCGGCCGTACTACCGGTATAACAATTAGAAACATTAAATCATACATTGTTCTGTTGGCACCCGGCCGTACTACCGGTATAACAATTAGAAACATTAAATCGTACATTGTTCTGTTGGCACCCGGCCGTACTACCGGTATAACAATTAGGAACATTAAATCATACATTTATATGTCGCCATATGATATTACAAATAAGATTTTAATTGTTCGCCTGAACCAAAATAATTTTATCAATACATTTTAGTTCAGTATAAAAGCCAATTTAATAGGGAATAAATATCATTAAAAGGGTATTTTGTATAAATGACAATTAGTTTGAAATCTGTGTACAGAGCTAAATACTTTAACATTTGATCCTGTATCGAACAGAAACGCATTGTTCCTGATTTTTGAGTTGCAAATTTGATATCGTTGCTGGGTGTCAACTCGTTGAATTCTTCTTATTTCCGAGCAAACGAAAGGAAAATCAATGGGTAGGGGGGGTTGAGGATATAAGTAGTATGACGGTGTCAAATATTGAGATAATTTTTCATACTGTTCCAAAATCAATATCAAAAACATTAAAAGTTTTCCTAATATAAATTTTGCTAAATAAACAAGAATTAATTTTTTCACATTAAATATCAATTTTATAAAAGTATAAAATATTAATTTTTTAAAAGTATAAAATATTAATTTTTTAAAAGTATAAAATATTTATTTTAAAACAGTATAAAATATTAATTTTATTTTAAGAATTGAATGCTTCTTTTTGTAAATTTATTGGGGTGTAAAAGTATGGAACGCCATAGCTGTCTTCCGTTGTTCATATTTAGGATATGCTGTGATCATTTAATTATTTTCAGCGGTTTTTTCTCGATTATGATTGCCCTTTTCATTATGTTCAGTAGTATAACAATTATGTTGAGCAATAACATCATAATGATCAGTAGAATAATCATTATATTGTGCAGATCTGGTATTATATTCAGCACTTTAAACAATATATTTAGCAGTTTTGGCTTTATGTTCAGTAGGTAAATTATTCTATTGAGTAGATTTGTCTTTATATTCAGTACTTTTGAAAATATCAGTGGACCGTGAAATTGGGGTCAAAACATTAATTTGGAATTAAAATTAGAAAGATCATATCATAGGGAACAAGTGTACTAAGTTTCAAGTTGATTAGACTTCAACTTCTTAAAAAACTACCTTGACCAAAAACTTTAACCTGAAGCGAACGGACGGACGGACGAACGGAGGCACAGACCAAAAAACATAATGCCCCTCTACTATGGTAGGTGGGGCATAAAAATGCAAGGATGAACTTAAGGATGTTTCATTATTCCTTGTATGTGCCCATCGAAATTGATAAAGAAGCATGCCAGCATTTTTTATCCTTGCATGTTCCTATGTCCCTAGAAACACACTATCTATTCTTTCTGATTTGAAAATGTGCAATATAAATTGATCCTTTTTCTATTATAATCGTTCGTTCTAAGACACCAGGTCCCATGTACTGAATAGAGAAAATCCAAACTAGTCACCAAACTGCCTCAAATAATAGATAAAAGGGGAGGGAGAGGGTTTCAGAAACATTAAACCTGTTAAGAAAGTTTTGAATAAGCATTCAATGACATATTTGTCGCTGGACGTCAGATAAACAATGAATCAATACACAAAAAATGCGCCAATTTGGGTTACGCATGTTTCAACCAATCTCATTATTATAATTAAATCATACTATTGGTAGAGAAATTGACAATTTGTTATTTCTAATTGATAATTTGTTATATCAAATTGATAATCTGTGATATCAAATTGATAATTGGTTCTACCAAATTGATAATCTGTTATATCAAATTGATAATTTGTTATATCAAATTGATAATTTGTTATATCAAATTCATAATTTGTTATATCAAATTCATAATTTGTTATATCAAATTCATAATCTGTTATATAAAATTCATAATTCGTTATATCAAATTGGAAAAAGTTAATTAGCATGGCACGTAAAGGCTTCCGCAATTTTCTACGTTAGGCACTACATGTCAAGTTTTACAGAACGTAACGTCAAAACAAGTAAAAAAGCATGGTGTGACATTATGACTAGACAAAAGTAGTTGCTGACTGTGTCGTTAATACTTCCGACATGTGATCGAAAATGGGTTCAAAAAAATCCCTGAACAGTAGATTTTAATGTTATATAGTATTTTTTCTGCTATTATAATTTCAAATTTTCCCCCCTCCAAAACTGTATAATATAACTTATCATACTTGTAACAAAAATGTAAAAAACGGCGTTTTGTGACATTTTGACTAGACAAAAACAAAAAGATCGCGTTTATTTTTTTTTCCAATATTTTCTCTTAAAACTTCGACACAAAACCGCTGAAAATAATCAATGGATACAAACAGAAATGCATATAAAAAAAGATACAGAGTGAACGTGGTCGACTAATTATACATCCCCACAACAAAGACACTAAGTACAAATCTGAGATTATTCACAAAATTACTGACAGCTAGTTCAGAGCCAATAATAACTACATGTATTAAAAAAAAATATGCATCTAAGACTAAAATATGTTAATATTATTTTTTGTTCGTTTTATTTTTGAATATTTTATAATTTACACTGATTAGTAACCTGTAATATGTGCTACTCATCACTATCAAAACAATTCCCAATTGTCCCACATTTGAACTTCCCAATTGCCCCACAAACATGTTCCCGATTGTCCCACAGAATTTCATTACTTTTTACCTGTAATTTCAAAAAGTGGGACAATCGGGAAGACACCATTAAAATGTACAAAATTGTCATAAATATATATTCTGATGATAAGTCAAAGAAAAGTATCTTTACGCGACAAGAAGGACAACTAAACGATAAATGATTTTTGAATGACGTATGATAACTCTAGTAAAATGCTTGCAGACAAAGCGGAAATGATGACGGCAGGAAAATTTTTGCTAATTTACCCAAAATTATTTCGTAACATGCTCCGCTTCGCAGAACCATATCTCCCACATTAAATCCTGGATCCGACCGAATTTCTGGTGTTTCCGTGCTCAGAACCACCCCCATATATGTCATGAGTGGGCTGAAAATTTTATGTATTAATATATAAATGGGGTGGGTCGCATTTATGAATGGGGATGGGTAATATTCCAGCCGCATTTTGAAAATTGAAGTAATCCCCAATCCTTTTCACATGTTGAATTGGTGCTTTTCCCGGAAGGAAAAGCTCTTCACGTATAAAAATAAAGTAATATAGAGCGTCAAAGGAATATACATCACTTTAGTGTTTCAGTATAGGTCAATATTTTCCGATTAACCCCCAAATATCCCCCTCCCCAAGGTCCTGAAATGAACACATAATAAACTTCGCTGGTCATTACCCCTTTGTGATATAAAACAATACTAGAACACACTCGCGAAATCGCGGGCATATACAGCTTGTGAACTGTTTTAGGATGATTTTTTGTAAAAGATATTATGTATGGAGAATTTCATAAAAGGTATCAAAAGCCCTCTCCCTTTTTCCAAAGTCCGATATTTGTTTCCTTTCTGTTAAATTCAATTATTTTCGTGTTTCTGGCCTCAGACCACAATTATTCTTCTCCTTTGCTACAATGCCTCTTTTAAAAGTCAAATCAAATTAAAAATGTGCGCCGTTTCAAACATGAAATAAATGTAACTGCTTATCAATAGACCATTATTAGTCTAATGAAATTTGCTTCTAGGACAATCAATCAGTGCCTTTTCTTTTGGGAGCCTTATTAACATACCAATGGTAGGATATGAATCATGTATAAATGTCTAAGACCGACTTAGGTTAATTTGAGGGGTGGTCGGAGGGGTCCTGATCCCGAAATCCCAGGCTTAAAATCATGAAATCCCGAGATGCAGAATTTAAAGAAATTCATATCCCGAAATCCCGAAATCGAAAAATATATTCCCGGATTCCGTAAGGATCAATCCCCAAATCCCGAGCTTAAAAACACCCCATCCCGACGCCCCGAAAAAAGCCCTGCCTCCCTCTAATCTCTACCTTACTTTCATTTTTGCCAAATCACTATTTTCCCTTTCAACCATAAATTTTGATGTCCCATTTATGGGCATTATGTTTTCTAGTCTGTGCATCCGTTCGTTCGGTCGTCCGTCCGTCCGTCCCTCCGTCCGTCCGTCTGTTCCGCTTCAGGTTAAAGTTTTTAGTCAAGGTAGTTTTAGATGAAGTTGAGCATATTTTATTTATTATTATATATGCAAGTCGTATGACCCCTTAAATAGTAAACATTTCAGAGAAAACAGTAGACAGAATCAGGGACTTTCTTTACTAACATAGAAAGTCCCTGACAGAATACAGAGAGTCTCTATATATTAAAGTAGTATAATCGTAGTTTACATGTAGATAAACGCCGAAAATAGTTCTCCTCTCTAAGGAGGTATAATAAGTGTGGTTCTTGCGATCTAAACACCATGATATGAAACGCGAAAAATAATTGTCCTCTCTAAGGAGGTATAATAGTTGTGATTCTTGCGATCTAAACACCATGATATGGAGAACGCTCTGAATGGCTTATTTATTTTTCATTTTTGTTATCTATCATACGATTGGTTGTACTTGTGTCACATGTTTTACTTATTTTAATATATATGCAACTGGTATGACCCCTTAGATAGTAAACACTTCAAAGAAAACAGTAGACAGAATACAGAGAGTCTCTATATATATTGAAGTAGTATAATCGTAGTTTACATGTAGATAAACGCGAAAAATAATTGTCCTCTATAAGGATGTATAATAGTTGTGGTTCTTGCGATCTAACACCATGATATTGAGAACGCTCTGATTGGCTTATTTATTTTTCATTTTTGTTATCTATCATACGATTGGTTGTATTTGTGCATGTTTCAAACCGGAAGTCTTATCTATGACTAAAATTTAGTCTGATGACGGACTCATATCCGGACTAATTTTTTGTCGTTTTTCTCCCAAAATAACTCAATCTGAATAATCATAAGTATGGATGACAAATGCGACTATGCATGTTACCTATAGGACACAGAGGCATGATGATTGATTTATTGTGGAAGGAAGAGAAGCGACACATAAAATGAGGTCTTCTCGTTTAATAGTATAGATTTGTGGATTTTATGTGAAAGAAGAAAACGCGATACCCAATTTCAACTCTATTCATTTAGTAGTATAGATTTATATTAAGTTTAACTCCGCTTACCTATGATGTTTGCAGTTATCTATCTTAATTACAATGCTTGAGCATATAAAGCACGTCAACCAAAGTCTTATTATACATGCATTAAGTAAATTAACTTGACACAACGTCATTAACTCTTTTTCCGATTTCCACAAATTGGACACTCTCGTTTTAATATTCTCAAAGTTCTCTAGATTTAACATGACAAATCAGACAATATTCAAAAGTAAAGTTTTTTCCATTAATAATTTAATATTTTTTCTTGTCACAAAAATATACAAATAAGAATACATGTACTTTACAGTATAATATATATATCTTTATTCTCATCACCAAATACATAGGTACAGAGAAGACAGTCATGAGGGTTAACATAACAATGACAATGACAATGACACACAATGAATCTCATCCTAATTGGACTATGACCATATGAACCTCATCTTAATGTGACAATGACACACAATGAACCCCATCTTAATGTGACAATGACACACAATAAAACTCATCTTAATGTGACAATGACACACTCTGAACCTCATCTTAATTTGACTATGACCATATAACCTCGTCTTAATGTGACAATGACACATTATGAACTTCATCTTAATGTGATTACGGCACACTATGGTATACGCATCTTAGTGTGACTATGGACATTATTAACCTCATCTTAATGTGAAAATAGTACACTATTTACCTCATATTAATGTGATTATGGCTAACTATGATGCACGCATTTTAATGTGACTATGGACACTATTAATCTCATCCTAATGTGATTATGACACTTTGAGTTTCATCTTAATGTGACTATGACACACTATGAACATTATCGTAATGTGATTATGACACTATGAACCAATAGTTTTGTGATTATTGAATAATATGAACCTCATTTTGATGTTACTATGAAACTATGAAACTTATTTTAATGTGACTATGACACTATGAAACTCACCTGAATGTGACCATGACCCGTTATGAACCTCATCTTAATGTGACTATGACACACTATGAACCTCATCTTAATGTGATAATGACACAGCCTGAACCTCATCTGAATATGACCATAACCTTATGAACCTCATCTTGATGTGACTATGACACTATGAAACTCACCTGAATGTGACCATGACCCGTTATGAATCTCATCTTAATGTGACTATGACACACTATGAACCTCATCTTAATGTGATAATGACACAGCCTGGACCTCATCTGAATATGACCATGACCCGTTATGAATCTCATCTTAATGTGACTATGACACACTATGAACCTCATCTTAATGTGATAATGACACAGCCTGGACCTCATCTGAATATGACCATGACCTTATGAACCTCATCTTAATGTGACTATGACACACTATGAACCTAATCTAAATGTGATAATGACACAACGTGAACCTCATCTGAATATGTCCATGACCTTATGAACCTCATGTAAATGTGACTATGACACACTATGAACCTCATCTTAATGTGATAATGACACAGCCTGAACCTCATCTGAATATGACCATGACCATATCAATATAAAAAGTCGAATATATAGTTACATATGCACGTATACACAAAGTTCAAATGTAAATCAGTCGTACACTTTGTTAAAAATTGTGGTTTCTTTTCTGTTTTTTAATGAAAAATTAGATTTGATTAATTCATAATGATGTTAAATTCTTAAACACGAAGTTATAGAAAAATGCTAATAAAAAGATCCGACAATTTTGCTCAAGCTTGTTAAAAGTATAAACCTACGTATTATTTTTTGTATAATCTGATTTTACGTTTATTTAGAAAATATTTTCAAAACAAAATATTATTGACAAAAACTGCTATAGTGTCTCAGTACAAAAGATAGCATTACTGTTTCTGATTATGATTTCATAAGCAAATTTACGTTACATTAAACAAATGTTCTTTATTGATTAGTTATAGTATCTTATCCATCAAATTCATGCCAAATATTGTTAGAACAACTGCTTTATAGAGAAATCAATGGTTAATTGGGGTTAATTCAAGAGCGAATGGAACAACAATTTAAGAATTGAATGCTTCTTTTTGTAAATTTATTGGGTTGTAAAAGCGTTGACCGAAGTACATTTTGTATGAAGCGCGGAAGCGCTTCATTCTAAAAATGTACGCACGGTCAACGCTTTTACACCCCTATAAAGTTACAAAAAGAAGCATTCAATACTTATAATTACATTTTTTAGCTATGATCACGAAAACACGAATTTTATATATTTTATTATTTAATTCACCTGTGCACTTTATTGTTGGAGCACGTGTTAGCATGAATGAAAAGTTGTATTGAGCATTACAACTGCCTACGGAATAACACGTGGTGTGCAGTTAGCCAATCAGAATAAAATATTATAATGAAACATACATCTAATGTAATAAATTATTACGGTATGTTAGTATTTTATTTACCTATCGAAAAATGGAATCAAAACCAGAGGTAGTCAATATCAACCAATCAGAGTATACACCCACGCAATTGATTTCCTATTCGTAATTGTTTCAGTTTTGGAAGTTTGTTTTTAAAGAATTTATCAGAAAGCTCTGACATTTTTGATGACATTTATACAAGTACTTTTATGGAAGATAATCTATGCAAAAACTAACTTTAAAAGTTTTATATAGTGAATAACTGAAAGCCATTTGTATGATCTTGTGACTATAAAAGCCCCGCCCACATACAGAAACTAGAAAATACACAGATCAAAGCCTGCAACCATATGAGCACAGCCAAAGACAATGTTCACGAATTCGAATAGAAGAGTGAACTTCCTATCATAGATGTAATGGGTTTATATATCTACGGTCCTATAAATGATGAATAAAGCAAATATCAGTCGTTATTAAACAATTAGATATGACGACAATTTACATCAACTAAAGGAGTAGGTTCAGTAAGACCCCTTTTTGGCCCCAAAATATAGCAGTTTTACAAAATTGTTAAAATGTAAACTTTTAGTTATTCATTAGACAGTAGAATGCTTCTGCTACACAAATATGGGCTGTTTTTGACAATACAATGCAAATGTATCCGGTACTAGCACCATTAAGTCATGCTAAATTACTGAAATCTTCATAATTCTAGCATTTTAGTTAAATTTTAGACGGTTTTCGTGTAAGACGAAAGTGACCGCATTCGTGTTCATCCTTAATATTAAAACGTAAGTTGTATTTGATGATAATACATAACATATATAAAGGTTGAGGATGAACACGGATGCGGCCACTTTCATTTTTACCAAAAACCAACTGAAAAATGACATTTTTCGGCATATTTGGTAGATTTTTCATATTTGAGCTTGAATCGGATGGTTTTTAATGACTAAATCTGTTAAAATCTTCCACATAAACTAATTAATTCGAATAAAATAGACACTTAAGTGTTTAAAAAGTGGTCAAAGTCTTTCGTCAGATGAACCTGAAATTTGAGGCCAAAATCGGTCCTTACCGGACCTACTCCTACTATTTACAAAACTTTGAATTTTTCGAAATACAATCAGTTTTCGTCGCAATGAAAAGATTCAAAGTCTTTAGCTGTATTTATTGATATAGACACATATGGTACAGACGTCAAAGTTTAATATGATTTTAATAGCAACAGAATTAATATTACAATACGTATAAAATATTAGCAAGTAAACATTCTGGAAATTGATTTATACGTTTATGCTACATAAAAACGAAATAAAATTACATCATCATAATACTTTATTCATTTCTAATTTTAAGCCTGTGCTATATACAATTTATTACTTTTAATATACATGATATACGCAAATATGAAGCCAGTTTATTTTTCACTCTTGGGTATTTTGGCAGGTAATTGGAATTGAAATGTTTCAGCTGATTCAATTGTATTTTATATGTCAGTAAATGTGTATACAATATTAGGAAGATATGGTTTGTTAATTTAGTATTTCAGCCAGTTGAATGCATGACCAGTCATAGACCAGCCACTTGTGAGACTTCAGATGATTTAGAAAGATGTAGTAAGCTATGTGATGGTATTGGCTGTGAATTCGGAGATTGCGACGTATCATGTAGATGTAGATGTAGGGGCCAAGACAGTCTGTTCACAGGTATACTATGTGGGTATCCATTGCATCAGTGGAAAAAAGTAAAATCACAAAAATACTGAACTCTGATAATACATTTATTTCGAATATTAAACATGTGTTATATGAAGTTTTTATTTGGTTATTATTTTAATATACAATACGAAAAATTAACAGTACTTCTTTGCGTAACTACAACTATACATCCATTTTTCACTATATAATGCGCATATTCGGACAAAAGTTATAAATAAGGTATAAAAAATGATACGAAGGAATTAATGTTTGCGAATTGTTTTCTTAATTTATTCAAAAATTTCAAAGAGCAAGTATTAGTTCAAATTTGCACTATATTGCGTCATCCTTTAGAAATATTTGAGAGACTATTATGACTCTCTTTCCAGCACAAAAAGTAAAGAATATAAGAAAAGGTATTAACGTATTACATCAATCGTAGAAAAAAAACTGGTACACGTACATGTAAAACGAACTAGACCGTTGGTTTTCCTGTTTGAATGGTTTTACACATTCAAGTAATTTTTGGGGCCCTTTATACATGTAGCTTGCTGTTCGGTGTGAGACAAGGCTCCGTGTTTAAGGCCGTACTTTGACTCATAGTGGTTTACTTTTACAAATTGTGACTTGGATGAAGAGTTGTCTCATATGCACTCTTACCACGTCTTCTTATATCTTTTTACGGATTAAATTAATTGTTCGTGAATCGTTCAAACTTTTGAAACACCAAGCACTACAAATTCTAGTATCGAATTTCTGGGAACAATACCAGAAGCGACTGAAACTGTTTTAGAACGAGTATGATCCAAACAATGAAATTAACCAAACAAATAAAAGGACAAATGGAAAACTTGCCTCTGTATTTGGTAACCAAAACTATAAAACCATTGATGCACTTATTGTAACATATTTATTTTCAATGATTCATTACTATTTTTTTTTATAGTAATGGGTTAGTTCAAACGCTGTAAACGTCGGAATAAACACACTTGAGCAAAGTATACATGTATATAGGGTTTCGAATGGCGCTGTTAATTAGATTTTTCATTTTTTATTTTCAGACACAACCACCCACGTTTTTATTGTATAGTAGACGAAGTCGTACATCAAAAAAAGTGACAAATGTCCACGTCCATTGACAAAATGATTTTAAAATAAAACATGAAGACGAATTGCGTTATAAATTGCATGATACTGTTCGTTAAGACTTGTTGAGAAAACTTAATTTATGAACTAATCGATCAACAACTCTTTCTTTATACTTTGTAATTTATTTTTATCTGAAACCGATTAAACATATTAACAATCACTTATAAACAGTTGCATTTCAAATTCTGTCTCTGTTTTGTGAAGTCTTTTTACAATATACTAATAACGTGATGTGGATAGACAATGAACTATTGCATGATAAATAAATTTGTGACAGTTTTGTAGACTGTTGTTAGTCTTATATTTTAGTTGGTCAAAGTGGTTTTGATAAATCTTCGACTCATAGTTTTGTGCGTCCACTTTAGTATCGTCGTTCTGCCAAAAACGAGCAAAACCCTTTGCAATAAGGTTAGCTACAAAATATCGCGTGTAACTTAAGTTTTGAAATTTTAAAAAATAAAACGAACTTCCTTTTAAGACGATGACATGATAGGAAAAATTAAATACTCTTTCAGTACTGAAAACCATATGAAAATGACCTTCTGACTAAGGTAAGGACACTATAAGTGTGCAGCTTGTATGAAAATGTTTCTAAGCGTTCAGGCATATCTTTCACTGGGAAAAGTGATTAAACCGAAGATACATCAGACGTTTTCAAAGAACAAGCACCAAACTGATGAAACTGTATATTTCATGTTCACAAAACAGCCACAACGTTGAAGAGACTGATACTCTTTGTTCAGATAAAAAGCACCAAGAGAATGACACTGGTATCCTTTATCATCACAGAATAAGCACACAAATGAAACTTGTACATTCAAGGGTTGATATGCATAAAACTACTTAGTTTAAGTTAATATTTGTTCCGAACGGCGGACTTTTCTACATGTCATACGATACACTAGTACTACGATACGATACTTTATGCATATCACCCCACATCTTCACACTTTCACTATTTGAAATCTAGGATAAGAAAAAGTTAACACAATTTTGCTCACTATTTAAAGAGCATACTCGAACCGTATGAGCGGTAAAATTCCAATACCCGCTATGCTGGAAAAATCAACTTTGGTATTTTTGTTAGTTCTACATAGATTTCACATTTATCACTCATAATAGAAATATTATTCAGTTTAGTATTCATGTACTTATAATATATCAAATAAATTACAGATTCTTCTTCAATGTTTCAGAATTTTATTATCCTCACGTATGTACAAATGAAAAAAATCGTTTTATCTGAACATTTAATTTACATATTCATAATACAGTGAACTATTTGAACTAGTTAAAGCTTTTGGTACAGTTAAGATCAGTTTTAAGTTCCAACAAATTCAATGGAATCAATGGTTTCTGTGTAATGTACTTTAAAGAATCCGTCCTATTCTGTAGTGTATTTACTAGGAAACTACTGACTGCTCCTTGGACGAATTCGTGATACTCTGGAAGTTTTGTCGTATTCTTTGTTATCTTACAATGGTGAACGTCTCGGCATGCTGTAAAATAAAGAGTAGTCATATTGAGTTAGACTTGAAAAACATACATAACTTATGTCCAATTTGTCAAATAGAAACTCTTAGACGTATGTATGTGTATACAGTTGACACAGAGAAATGTCTCACCAGTGTACAGAACATGTAAAAATTTTGCAGTCAATTGTATAAATGAAATGTTTATCATGGCAGTTTTTAACTAGTTTACGGATTAAAACGTTGTCCTTCAGCTGGTACTTGCCGATTAATGAGCAGTTTTATAATGCTGCATACTAGTATTCATTGGGTCAGTTTAATTCGCACTAATGTATGTGAGTTACACGAAGGAACTTCTAAGCGGTCAAAGATATATCGATATATTGGTAAGTAGTATCCTTTTTTTTTGCAATGCATAATTTTATTGAAAGTTAAAGCTTTCATTATCATTACAATACCATTATACCTACCAGCCCAAGGCTCAGGGTCCAATATATCACAGTGACCAAAGTCCTAAAAATACAAAAACAATGAACATCCTATTTAAAGCCAAGAAGGTCATTTAAAAAAACAATATGCAGTCTGGTATGCTTTTTTTTTAAATTCTAGTTGATTTATATGTTTTGGAGTTTAGCATGACGATCATTTTCTCTGACAGTACATATTTTTATTTAGGGGCCAGCTAAGCACCACCTCCGGGTGCGGGATTTTCTCGCTGTGTTGAAGACCCATTGTTGGCCTTGGGAAAGGTTACGATGTATGCGATATTACATAACATAACTAAATTCGTAAAGGGCAAAACATCCGAGAAGTATAATCTTGATACTCAATTTAACGTAAACTTTATATCCCGACTTTCCTTGTCTTTTCTAATGTTTAAACATTTATGAAAATGTAAGTTATTTAATTTATTTCAGGAAAGCATTTCGTTGATTGATTGATTGTTGGTTGGATTTATATAAGTGGTAAACATGGTAACCTTTTCACTAATATTTAAACGAAAACAAACAATAAATCGGACTAATCTTTCCCATATAACATGATGTGCCATGGCTGTGTATTTATGGATCGCGCTGAGCTGAATGGACGTTTCTTGCGGTTGAAATTATACCTCAGACCGAGAAGTTCGAGGCAATTTATATCGCAGGGTACCCTCGGGTTAAAAAAAACAAAAAAAACTTAAAGCTGCATTTAATCTATCCGAATGACTAAGAAAGGAGACTTTACTGAACAAAAACAAATCTTCTTCAAACACGACATAATATCAAAAGATGGTTGTACACGACACTTTAAGATGTGATGATTTTAAGTCTAGATTTTGTTTTCTACGTAAGGCGTACACGTATCATCATTATCTAGATATACTTAAAAAAAACAACAACAAACAAACAACAGTACACAACACACACCATATAGAACACTAAAGACTGAGCAACACGAAAAAATGTCATCAACTAGTATCATCACCTTAGACGTTATACGTTCACGCAGTACGAATTGGTTTGGAATGCTTCGGTTTAAAATCATTTTGAGTTGTAGTGAAGAATTAAGACTTTTTGAAAACGGTTCAAGTGTGTTATAAATTAACAAGAGCTCGGTCCAACCGCTTTATGTCCCTATCTATTTGGATAAACCATTAGTGCATACGTCTTAATTTCTAGGTTTTATTCTTTAGTTATGAATCTTGAATGCATATGATTACCAAAATACAGCAAACCTATCTGATTATTAATAATACACGAATAATCATTCAGTTAACGTTTGAATTACTATAATTTAGATATAATCACCAGAAAAGTGGCCTTTTGTGGTTTGTAATACATTGACGATAACACATATCACATTTACTTACTCACGGTTGGTATGGTTGTCCTGCGAGAGAACGTTCTGTGCTGGTGATTCGGTCCTGACGGGTGCTGGTGATCAATGAAAAAATGTAAACAAAGACGAAAATGATGATTTTTGACGTTTTCACTCATAAAAAATGGAAGAAAACAGTTGAGATTTTTCAATTTTGTTTCTTATGGGTTCATATGTAAACAATTAAAAAGTTGACTCTCTAAACTGTTTCAGTAAGCGTAACACAAAAATTCTCATTTTCAGAAAATCTAGCACTGAAAAAATGAAACAAAAATGCTCATAGTGTCCGCTTGCTACACCGCAATCCACACGACAAAATTATTTTGTGAAAAAACATTGCAATTTATTAAAATTTAGCATTTTCTCAATTTATTCATGTCCTGATACTGTGCTGGTGGGTCCTGTCATTGTGCTGGTGGGTCCTGATACGGTGCTGGTGATTTCGGATAAGAAGTTGGTCATATTTGAAACAAATGTTACAAAATCAATAAAATTGGGCAAATAATTGTTGGCAATAGGATCTATGACTCCAATTTAGCTCTTGTGCATCCATTTGGCTGTTTAATGTGTGTTTTCAAATTATCGTAACTTGTATTACATAATTACATAAAAGGGCAACATCTGTCGTCCAATAACAATATATAGTATCTAAAATAAGAATAGTTTTATTAAGATATTAAATGCCCCTTACATTGATGCTTCAACAATGATCAAAGCCCATACCGCATATATAGACATGTTTGTTAGCGCTCCGCATACCCCTCCCCACTTCCACCCAACCAACCCTCTTCATTTCCTCCTTCAATGTTACAGTGGTGTACCAACACAACAATTTATCACATAAAATAATAACACAAAGACACACATTATTGACCAACGAATGCTCGCAGATACTGAAAGCTAGTTCAAAGCCGCATTTTCAACTAATAGATAAACCATGTTCTCATATACAAAAATCCTAATCGTGTCGATTAAAAAAGTCTTAAAACTCAAGTTCACATTTTAATGTTTGATGAAGCAGAACTTTAAAAGTGTGCAGTGAATCTTGTGCTCACAACAGTTATTGTCATTATTATATTTACATAAGACTTATTAAGGAATTAAGAAGGTACCAAGAAATATTTTACAGTTCAATTTAATGATCATGAATGGAAGGAAATGGTACGGAAGTTTACATAGGACAAAAAGAAATTGATAGTATTTTTTGGCGAAAGACTTAAACGCTTCTTTGCATTATATAGTACAGCTCTTCTATAAAGGATGCAAAAAAAAAAAAAACCAACTTTGATTGACTTGCTTGCTATGTTTGCTTGGATGTTTTCAAACAATAGGTAGGCGGAGTTTCAATACATACTGGGATTTGATTGGACAAATACAAACTGACAGGAATTGAAGTTAATGTTTATTGTCCAAACAAATTCTAGTATATA
Organism: Mytilus galloprovincialis; assembly: GCF_965363235.1. Lineage (NCBI taxonomy): Eukaryota > Metazoa > Mollusca > Bivalvia > Mytilida > Mytilidae > Mytilus > Mytilus galloprovincialis. The sequence goes on along the minus strand of NC_134843.1, from coordinate 33,731,525 downwards.
GTAAACAGACTACTTACCTGTCGTTTACAAACATCCAAACAATCATAACAAGCAATTTTATCAATGGTTTGCTTTGCATATATTAATAGAAGAGCTGTAAATTCTAAAAATAAAAATTCTTGTTGTCGTAGATGGTTAAATCCTCAACAAAATCTCAATAACTTTGTTGCAACGAATAAAGGTTTTAAATCAAATTTTCGTGAACTTTTTAGCTTCCACCCTGACGAGGCATGTTAGCTATTCGTATGCTGTTGCACCTGACGCACGGAAACTTTCACATTTTCATCTTCTTTTCTGAAATATTTTACCCAGCTCATACTTGACAGGATTGTTATCATAGTAAAAGGTGTAACCAATGAATTGAACACAAGTTAAAAATTCCACAATACTATATAATCCATTTTATGTGTCAATTTGTTCGAAAAAAGTCGAAAAGAAGAGAGTTTTTTTAATGTCATGATTATCTGTCGCTTTCTAGATCTATGCTTAGCATTTGTTTTAGATGACATGGACTCCTCACCCTGGTGATCCTGCTGCCTTTCATAACTTTATCCGTATACATATATTAATAGATAAACAAAAGGCTGCAACTGGTATTTTTGTATTTAAAATGATTCGTTGTAACGAGAATATTTGTGGTGAATGGAAACTGTGAGGGTAAAAATCTCAAATTGCTTATAAATGTTGCTGGACCCAGTTTCGTTATCTGATCTGAATTTTCTGAAATGTGCAAGATAGATAGACATTGGCCTTTTGATTTTTTTCACTCGGTAAGTTTTGTCCTAATTGCTTGAACTTTTGCAATATTAAAGCCGATTTCAATGAGTGTGTAGACAAAGGGAATATCTTTGGTGATCTTGCTTGCTGAACAGAAAAGTCATTGTTAGATTATGTAAACTACCCTACTTTAAGAGTAGACTAGTCCGATAAATGACACATCTTTCTGTCTGTAGGACCAGGCTACTTCGAAAGGAGGGTAGTATACCTTACCTAACAATGACTTCACGGTTTAGCTAACAGCGGCAAGCTAACCAAAAATATTACCTTTGCCTACATACTCAATGGAATCGGCTGTAACTAAAAACTCTAATACATTTTAACAGACAGTGGTCATGTTTGTTGATGAATATTGTTTTTCCTAGATTCACTCTTGAAAAATCAATTTGGTCAAGTAATTTCAGAAAAGATCTTTTTGTAATTGCGGACGCCAAGACAATACATGAACCTCACACGACCCCTCGACACAGGTGAGCTTAGATATAATCTTATAGCGATTCGGGTTGATAACCAGTGGAAACTAGGCCAGTTTTTTGTGTGTGTAGATTTGTATTGTATTAAACTGTTATGACCGTTTAAAGTTAAATGTAGATGTTTAATCTAAGAATTTATTTTTAAACTTATATACTTGTTTTATACTCAATTGGTAGTATGAAGCTACGAGATATTTTAATTTTTGAAATTGACATATTCTAGTCTGCCCTTTCATAAAATAGTGATTTTTTTTTAGTGTTCTATCGAACTTTCGAAAAAAATACCTGATAACCGTTAGACAAAAAAACTATGTTGCAAAAATCTTACAGATACAGCAAGTGATTCTTAATAGCTATAAGATACATTTTTCTTTTAAAATACAACTTTTAAATCTTACGGGAAACTATTCCAAGCTTAAAACTTTCACTGTAACCTCGCTCTAACTTATCCCCCCCCCCCCACAAAAATAAACCTAAACAAACAAACCCGCAATACTATTGTCATTCTTATAGTCAGCACTTAATTGTTCACAAACAAATGTGTTTTAAGCTGCTAAAGACATATGATTCAAACGCTCAGAAAGTCCTTTGTTCTATATTTTTGCTCTCCATATGTATGCAAAATCTTTTACTTTTTTATTTTATGGGTTGTTGTTGAAGGTCGTACGATGACGTATGGTTGTTAACACATACTTCCTTTGGTTAATAAACATACCACATCACCAGCACAGAACATTCTCTCGCAGGACAACCATACACACCGTGTTACTGTTACATTCATTACTATTTTAGGACAGCTCCAGAGGTTATAAAATGTATTGTAGTCGTAACCAAGAATAACATTAAATTACTGCTACATTCATTACTATTTTAGGGCAGCTCCAGATGTTATAAAATGTATTGTAGTCATAACCAGGAATACAATTTACTTACTGTTACATTCATTACTATTTTAGGACAGCTCCAGAGGTTATAAAATGTATTGTAGTCATAACCAGGAATACCATTTACTTACTGCTACATTCATTACTATTTTAGGACAGCTCCAGAGGTTATAAAATGTATTGTAGTCATAACCAGGAATACCGTTTACTTACTGCTACATTCATTACTATTTTAGGACAGCTCCAGAGGTTATAAAATGTATTGTAGTCATAACCAGGAATACCGTTTACTTACTGCTACATTCATTACTATTTTAGGGCAGCTCCAGAGGTTATAAAATGTATTGTAGTCATAACCAGGAATACCATTTACTTACTGCTACATTCATTACTATTTTAGGACAGCTCCAGAGGTTATAAAATGTATTGTAGTCATAACCAGGAATACCATTTACTTACTGCTACATTCATTACTATTTTAGGGCAGCTCCAGAGGTTATAAAATGTATTGTAGTCATAACCAGGAATACCGTTTACTTACTGCTACATTCATTACTATTTTAGGACAGCTCCAGAGGTTATAAAATGTATTGTAGTCATAACAAGGAATACCATTTACTTACTGTTACATTCATTACTATTTTAGGACAGCTCCAGAGGTTATAAAATGTATTGTAGTCATAACAAGGAATACCATTTACTTACTGTTACATTCATTACTATTTTAGGACAGCTCCAGAGGTTATAAAATGTATTGTAGTCGTAACCAGGAATACCATTTACTTACTGCTACATTCATTACTATTTTAGGACAGCTCCATAGGTTATAAAATGTATTGTAGTCGTAACCAGGAATACCGTTTACTTACTGCTACATTCATTACTATTTTAGGACAGCTCCATAGGTTATAAAATGTATTGTAGTCGTAACCAGGAATACCGTTTACTTACTGCTACATTCATTACTATTTTAGGGCAGCTCCAGAGGTTATAAAATGTATTGTAGTCGTAACCAGGAATAACATTTACTTACTGCTACATTCATTACTATTTTAGGACAGCTCCAGAGGTTATAAAATGTATTGTAGTCATAACCAGGAATACCATTTACTTACTGCTACATTCATTACTATTTTAGGACAGCTCCAGAGGTTATAAAACGTATTGTAGTCATAACCAGGAATAACATTTACTTACTGCTACATTCATTACTATTTTAGGACAGCTCCAGAGGTTATAAAATGTATTGTAGTCGTAACCAGGAATACCATTTACTTACTGTTACATTCATTACTATTTTAGGACAGCTCCAGAGGTTATAAAATGTATTGTAGTCATAACCAGGAATACCATTTACTTACTGCTACATTCATTACTATTTTAGGACAGCTCCAGAGGTTATAAAATGTATTGTAGTCATAACCAGGAATAACATTTACTTACTGCTACATTCATTACTATTTTAGGACAGCTCCAGAGGTTATAAAATGTATTGTAGTCGTAACCAGGAATACCATTTACTTACTGTTACATTCATTACTATTTTAGGACAGCTCCAGAGGTTATAAAATGTATTGTAGTCGTAACCAGGAATACCATTTACTTACTGCTACATTCATTACTATTTTAGGACAGCTCCAGAGGTTATAAAATGTATTGTAGTCGTAACCAGGAATAACATTTACTTACTGCTACATTCATTACTATTTTAGGACAGCTCCAGAGGTTATAAAATGTATTGTAGTCGTAAACAGGAATACCGTTTACTTACTGCTACATTCATTACTATTTTAGGACAGCTCCAAAGTCATAAAATGTATTGTAGTCGTAACCAGGAATAACATTTACTTACTGCTACATTCATTACTATTTTAGGACAGCTCCAGAGGTTATAAAATGTATTGTAGTCGTAACCAGGAATACCATTTACTTACTGTTACATTCATTACTATTTTAGGGCAGCTCCAGAGGTTATAAAATGTATTGTAGTCGTAACCAGGAATACCATTTACTTACTGCTACATTCATTACTATTTTAGGGCAGCTCCAGAGGTTATAAAATGTATTGTAGTCGTAACCAGGAATAACATTTACTTACTGCTACATTCATTACTATTTTAGGGCAGCTTCAAAGTTATAAAATGTATTGTAGTCGTAACTAGGAATACCATTTACTTACTGCTACATTCATTACTATTTTAGGGCAGCTCCAGAGGTTATAAAATGTATTGTAGTCGTAACCAGGAATAACATTTACTTACTGCTACATTCATTACTATTTTAGGGCAGCTCCAAAGTTATAAAATGTATTGTAGTCGTAACCAGGAATACCATTTACTTACTGTTACATTCATTACTATTTTAGGACAGCTCCAGAGGTTATAAAATGTATTGTAGTCGTAACCAGGAATACCGTTTACTTACTGCTACATTCATTACTATTTTAGGACAGCTCCAGAAGTTATAAAATGTATTGTAGTCGTAACCATGAATACCATTTACTTACTGCTACATTCATTACTATTTTAGGACAGCTCCATAGGTTATAAAATGTATTGTAGTCGTAACCATGAATACCGTTTACCTACTGCTACATTCATTACTATTTTAGGACAGCTCCATAGGTTATAAAATGTATTGTAGTCGTAACCAGGAATACCATTTACTTACTGTTACATTCATTACTATTTTAGGACAGCTCCAGAGGTTATAAAATGTATTGTAGTCGTAACCAGGAATACCGTTTACTTACTGCTACATTCATTACTATTTTAGGACAGCTTCAAAGGTTATAAAATGTATTGTAGTCGTAACCAGGAATACCATTTACTTACTGTTACATTCATTACTATTTTAGGACAGCTCCAGAGGTTATAAAATGTATTGTAGTCGTAACCAGGAATACCGTTTACTTACTGCTACATTCATTACTATTTTAGGGCAGCTCCAGAGGTTATAAAATGTATTGTAGTCATAACAAGGAATACCATTTACTTACTGTTACATTCATTACTATTTTAGGACAGCTCCAGAGGTTATAAAATGTATTGTAGTCGTAACCAGGAATACCGTTTACTTACTGCTACATTCATTACTATTTTAGGACAGCTCCAGAGGTTATAAAATGTATTGTAGTCATAACCAGGAATACCGTTTACTTACTGCTACATTCATTACTATTTTAGGGCAGCTCCAGAGGTTATAAAATGTATTGTAGTCATAACCAGGAATAACATTTACTTACTGCTACATTCATTACTATTTTAGGACAGCTCCAGAGGTTATAAAATGTATTGTAGTCGTAACCAGGAATACCGTTTACTTACTGCTACATTCATTACTATTTTAGGACAGCTCCAAAGTTATAAAATGTATTGTAGTCGTAACCAGGAATACCATTTACTTACTGCTACATTCATTACTATTTTAGGACAGCTCCAGAGGTTATAAAATGTATTGTAGTCGTAACCAGGAATAACATTTACTTACTGCTACATTCATTACTATTTTAGGGCAGCTCCAGAGGTTATAAAATGTATTGTAGTCGTAACCAGGAATACCGTTTACTTACTGCTACATTCATTACTATTTTAGGACAGCTCCAGAGGTTATAAAATGTATTGTAGTCGTAACCAGAAATACCATTTACTTACTGTTACATTCATTACTATTTTAGGGCAGCTCCAGAGGTTATAAAATGTATTGTAGTCATAACCAGGAATACCGTTTACTTACTGCTACATTCATTACTATTTTAGGACAGCTCCAGAGGTTATAAAATGTATTGTAGTCATAACCAGGAATACCGTTTACTTACTGCTACATTCATTACTATTTTAGGACAGCTCCAGAGGTTATAAAATGTATTGTAGTCATAACCAGGAATAACATTTACTTACTGCTACATTCATTACTATTTTAGGACAGCTCCAGACGTTATAAAATGTATTGTAGTCATAACCAGGAATACCGTTTACTTACTGCTACATTCATTACTATTTTAGGACAGCTCCAGAGGTTATAAAATGTATTGTAGTCGTAACCAGGAATACCATTTACTTACTGTTACATTCATTACTATTTTAGGGCAGCTCCAGAGGTTATAAAATGTATTGTAGTCATAACCAGGAATACCATTTACTTACTGTTACATTCATTACTATTTTAGGACAGCTCCAGAGGTTATAAAATGTATTGTAGTCATAACCAGGAATACCGTTTACTTACTGCTACATTCATTACTATTTTAGGACAGCTCCAGAAGTTATAAAATGTATTGTAGTCATAACCAGGAATAACATTTACTTACTGTTACATTCATTACTATTTTAGGACAGCTCCAGAGGTTATAAAATGTATTGTAGTCGTAACCAGGAATACCGTTTACTTACTGTTACATTCATTACTATTTTAAGGCAGCTCCAGAGGTTATAAAATGTATTGTAGTCATAACCAGGAATACCATTTACTTACTGTTACATTCATTACTATTTTAGGACAGCTCCAGAGGTTATAAAATGTATTGTAGTCATAACCAGGAATACCGTTTACTTACTGCTACATTCATTACTATTTTAGGACAGCTCCAGAGGTTATACAATGTATTGTAGTCATAACCAGGAATAACATTTACTTACTGCTACATTCATTACTATTTTAGGACAGCTCCAGAGGTTATAAAATGTATTGTAGTCGTAACCAGGAATACCATTTACTTACTGTTACATTCATTACTATTTTAGGACAGCTCCAGAGGTTATAAAATGTATTGTAGTCGTAACCAGGAATACCATTTACTTACTGTTACATTCATTACTATTTTAGGAAGGCTCCAGAGGTTATAAAATGTATTGTAGTCGTAACCAGGAATACCGTTTACTTACTGCTACATTCATTACTATTTTAGGACAGCTCCAGAGGTTATAAAATGTATTGTAGTCATAACCAGGAATAACATTTACTTACTGTTACATTCATTACTATTTTAGGGCAGCTCCAGAGGTTATAAAATGTATTGTAGTCGTAACCAGGAATAACATTTACTTACTGTTACATTCATTACTATTTTAGGGCAGCTCCAAAGTTATAAAATGTATTGTAGTCATAACCAGGAATACCGTTTACTTACTGCTACATTCATTACTATTTTAGGACAGCTCCAGAGGTTATAAAATGTATTGTAGTCATAACCAGGAATACCGTTTACTTACTGCTACATTCATTACTATTTTAGGACAGCTCCAGAGGTTATAAAATGTATTGTAGTCATAACCAGGAATACCGTTTACTTACTGCTACATTCATTACTATTTTAGGACAGCTCCAGAGGTTATAAAATGTATTGTAGTCATAACCAGGAATAACATTTACTTACTGCTACATTCATTACTATTTTAGGACAGCTCCAGAGGTTATAAAATGTATTGTAGTCATAACCAGGAATACCATTTACTTACTGCTACATTCATTACTATTTTAGGACAGCTCCAGAGGTTATAAAATGTATTGTAGTCATAACCAGGAATAACATTTACTTACTGCTACATTCATTACTATTTTAGGAAGGCTCCAGAGGTTATAAAATGTATTGTAGTCATAACCAGGAATACCGTTTACTTACTGCTACATTCATTACTATTTTAGGGCAGCTCCAGAGGTTATAAAATGTATTGTAGTCATAACCAGGAATACCGTTTACTTACTGCTACATTCATTACTATTTTAGGACAGCTCCAGAGGTTATAAAATGTATTGTAGTCATAACCAGGAATAACATTTACTTACTGCTACATTCATTACTATTTTAGGACAGCTCCAGAGGTTATAAAATGTATTGTAGTCATAACCAGGAATACCATTTACTTACTGTTACATTCATTACTATTTTAGGACAGCTCCAGAGGTTATAAAATGTATTGTAGTCATAACCAGGAATAACATTTACTTACTGCTACATTCATTACTATTTTAGGACAGCTCCAGAGGTTATAAAATGTATTGTAGTCGTAACCATGAATACCGTTTACCTACTGCTACATTCATTACTATTTTAGGGCAGCTCCAGAGGTTATAAAATGTATTGTAGTCGTAACCAGGAATACCGTTTACTTACTGCTACATTCATTACTATTTTAGGGCAGCTCCAAAGTTATAAAATGTATTGTAGTCGTAACCAGGAATACCATTTACTTACTGCTACATTCATTACTATTTTAGGACAGCTCCAGAGGTTATAAAATGTATTGTAGTCGTAACCAGGAATACCATTTACTTACTGCTACATTCATTACTATTTTAGGACAGCTTCAAAGGTTATAAAATGTATTGTAGTCGTAACCAAGAATACCATTTACTTACTGTTACATTCATTACTATTTTAGGGCAGCTCCAGAGGTTATAAAATGTATTGTAGTCGTAACCATGAATACCATTTACTTACTGCTACATTCATTACTATTTTAGGACAGCTCCAGAGGTTATAAAATGTATTGTAGTCGTAACCAAGAATAACGTTTACTTACTGCTACATTCATTACTATTTTAGGACAGCTCCAGAGGTTATAAAATGTATTGTAGTCGTAACCATGAATACCGTTTACCTACTGCTACATTCATTACTATTTTAGGGCAGCTCCAGAGGTTATAAAATGTATTGTAGTCGTAACCAGGAATACCGTTTACTTACTGCTACATTCATTACTATTTTAGGGCAGCTCCAAAGTTATAAAATGTATTGTAGTCGTAACCATGAATACCGTTTACCTACTGCTACATTCATTACTATTTTAGGGCAGCTCCAGAGGTTATAAAATGTATTGTAGTCGTAACCAGGAATACCGTTTACTTACTGCTACATTCATTACTATTTTAGGGCAGCTCCAAAGTTATAAAATGTATTGTAGTCGTAACCAGGAATACCATTTACTTACTGCTACATTCATTACTATTTTAGGACAGCTCCAGAGGTTATAAAATGTATTGTAGTCGTAACCAGGAATACAATTTACTTACTGCTACATTCATTGCTATTTTGGGACAGCTCCAGAGGTTATAAAATGTATTGTAGTCGTAACCAGGAATACAATTTACTTACTGCTACATTCATTACTATTTTAGGGCAGCTCCAGAGGTTATAAAATGTTTTGTAGTCATAACCAGGAATACCGTTTACTTACTGCTACATTCATAACTATTTTAGGACAGCTCCAGAGGTTATAAAATGTATTGTAGTCATAACCAGGAATACAATTTACTTACTGCTACATTCATTACTATTTTAGGACAGCTCCAGAGGTTATAAAATGTATTGTAGTCATAACCAGGAATACAATTTACTTACTGCTACATTCATTACTATTTTAGGACAGCTCCAGAGGTTATAAAATGTATTGTAGTCATAACCAGGAATAACATTTACTTACTGTTACATTCATTACTATTTTAGGACAGCTCCAGAGGTTATAAAATGTATTGTAGTCGTAACCAGGAATAACATTTACTTACTGCTACATTCATTACTATTTTAGGACAGCTCCAGAGGTTATAAAATGTATTGTAGTCGTAACCAGGAATAACATTTACTTACTGCTACATTCATTACTATTTTAGGACAGCTCCAGAGGTTATAAAATGTATTGTAGTCATAACCAGGAATAACATTTACTTACTGTTACATTCATTACTATTTTAGGACAGCTCCAGAGGTTATAAAATGTATTGTAGTCATAACCAGGAATACCGTTTACTTACTGCTACATTCATTACTATTTTAGGGCAGCTCCAGAGGTTATAAAATGTATTGTAGTCGTAACCAGGAATAACATTTACCTACTGCTACATTCATTACTATTTTAGGAAGGCTCCAGAGGTTATAAAATGTATTGTAGTCGTAACCAGGAATAACATTTACTTACTGCTACATTCATTACTATTTTAGGACAGCTCCAGAGGTTATAAAATGTATTGTAGTCATAACCAGGAATAACATTTACTTACTGTTACATTCATTACTATTTTAGGACAGCTCCAGAGGTTATAAAATGTATTGTAGTCATAACCAGGAATACCGTTTACTTACTGCTACATTCATTACTATTTTAGGGCAGCTCCAGAGGTTATAAAATGTACTGTAGTCGTAACCAGGAATAACATTTACTTACTGCTACATTCATTACTATTTTAGGAAGGCTCCAGAGGTTATAAAATGTATTGTAGTCGTAACCAGGAATACCATTTACTTACTGCTACATTCATTACTATTTTAGGACAGCTCCAGAGGTTATAAAATGTATTGTAGTCATAACCAGGAATAACATTTACTTACTGTTACATTCATTACTATTTTAGGACAGCTCCAGAGGTTATAAAATGTATTGTAGTCATAACCAGGAATACCGTTTACTTACTGCTACATTCATTACTATTTTAGGGCAGCTCCAGAGGTTATAATAAAATGTATTGTAGTCGTAACCAGGAATACCATTTACTTACTCCTACATTCATTACTATTTTAGGACAGCTCCAGAGGTTATAAAATGTATTGTAGTCATAACCAGGAATACCGTTTACTTACTGCTACATTCATTACTATTTTAGGACAGCTCCAGAGGTTATAAAATGTATTGTAGTCATAACCAGGAATACCATTTACTTACTGCTACATTCATTACTATTTTAGGGCAGCTCCAGAGGTTATTAAATGTATTGTAGTCATAACCAGGAATAACATTTACTTACTGCTACATTCATTACTATTTTAGGACAGCTCCAGAGGTTATAAAATGTATTGTAGTCATAACCAGGAATACCGTTTACTTACTGCTATATTCATTACTATTTTAGGACAGCTCCAGAGGTTATAAAATGTATTGTAGTCGTAACCAGGAATACCGTTTACTTACTGCTACATTCATTACTATTTTAGGACAGCTCCAGAGGTTATAAAATGTATTGTAGTCATAACCAGGAATAACATTTACTTACTGCTACATTCATTACTATTTTAGGACAGCTCCAGAGGTTATAAAATGTATTGTAGTCGTAACCATGAATACCGTTTACCTACTGCTACATTCATTACTATTTTAGGGCAGCTCCAGAGGTTATAAAATGTATTGTAGTCGTAACCAGGAATACCGTTTACTTACTGCTACATTCATTACTATTTTAGGGCAGCTCCAAAGTTATAAAATGTGTTGTAGTCGTAACCAGGAATACCATTTACTTACTGCTACATTCATTACTATTTTAGGGCAGCTCCAGAGGTTATAAAATGTATTGTAGTCGTAACCATGAATACCATTTACTTACTGCTACATTCATTACTATTTTAGGACAGCTCCAGAGGTTATAAAATGTATTGTAGTCGTAACCAGGAATACAATTTACTTACTGCTACATTCATTGCTATTTTGGGACAGCTCCAGAGGTTATAAAATGTATTGTAGTCGTAACCAGGAATACAATTTACTTACTGCTACATTCATTACTATTTTAGGGCAGCTCCAGAGGTTATAAAATGTTTTGTAGTCATAACCAGGAATACCGTTTACTTACTGCTACATTCATAACTATTTTAGGACAGCTCCAGAGGTTATAAAATGTATTGTAGTCATAACCAGGAATACAATTTACTTACTGCTACATTCATTACTATTTTAGGACAGCTCCAGAGGTTATAAAATGTATTGTAGTCATAACCAGGAATAACATTTACTTACTGCTACATTCATTACTATTTTAGGACAGCTCCAGAGGTTATAAAATGTATTGTAGTCGTAACCAGGAATAACATTTACTTACTGCTACATTCATTACTATTTTAGGACAGCTCCAGAGGTTATAAAATGTATTGTAGTCATAACCAGGAATAACATTTACTTACTGTTACATTCATTACTATTTTAGGACAGCTCCAGAGGTTATAAAATGTATTGTAGTCATAACCAGGAATACCGTTTACTTACTGCTACATTCATTACTATTTTAGGGCAGCTCCAGAGGTTATAAAATGTATTGTAGTCGTAACCAGGAATAACATTTACTTACTGCTACATTCATTACTATTTTAGGAAGGCTCCAGAGGTTATAAAATGTATTGTAGTCGTAACCAGGAATAACATTTACTTACTGCTACATTCATTACTATTTTAGGACAGCTCCAGAGGTTATAAAATGTATTGTAGTCATAACCAGGAATAACATTTACTTACTGTTACATTCATTACTATTTTAGGACAGCTCCAGAGGTTATAAAATGTATTGTAGTCATAACCAGGAATACCGTTTACTTACTGCTACATTCATTACTATTTTAGGGCAGCTCCAGAGGTTATAAAATGTATTGTAGTCGTAACCAGGAATAACATTTACTTACTGCTACATTCATTACTATTTTAGGGCAGCTCCAGAGGTTATAAAATGTATTGTAGTCGTAACCAGGAATACCGTTTACTTACTGCTACATTCATTACTATTTTAGGACAGCTCCAGAGGTTATAAAATGTATTGTAGTCGTAACCAGGAATACCATTTACTTACTGTTACATTCATTACTATTTTAGGAAGGCTCCAGAGGTTATAAAATGTATTGTAGTCGTAACCAGGAATAACATTTACTTACTGCTACATTCATTACTATTTTAGGACAGCTCCAGAGGTTATAAAATGTATTGTAGTCATAACCAGGAATAACATTTACTTACTGTTACATTCATTACTATTTTAGGACAGCTCCAGAGGTTATAAAATGTATTGTAGTCATAACCAGGAATACCGTTTACTTACTGCTACATTCATTACTATTTTAGGGCAGCTCCAGAGGTTATAAAATGTATTGTAGTCGTAACCAGGAATACCATTTACTTACTGCTACATTCATTACTATTTTAGGACAGCTCCAGAGGTTATAAAATGTATTGTAGTCATAACCAGGAATACCGTTTACTTACTGCTACATTCATTACTATTTTAGGACAGCTCCAGAGGTTATAAAATGTTTTGTAGTCATAACCAGGAATACCATTTACTTACTGCTACATTCATTACTATTTTAGGGCAGCTCCAGAGGTTATAAAATGTATTGTAGTCATAACCAGGAATAACATTTACTTACTGCTACATTCATTACTATTTTAGGACAGCTCCAGAGGTTATAAAATGTATTGTAGTCATAACCAGGAATACCGTTTACTTACTGCTATATTCATTACTATTTTAGGACAGCTCCAGAGGTTATAAAATGTATTGTAGTCGTAACCAGGAATACCGTTTACTTACTGCTACATTCATTACTATTTTAGGACAGCTCCAGAGGTTATAAAATGTATTGTAGTCATAACCAGGAATAACATTTACTTACTGCTACATTCATTACTATTTTAGGACAGCTCCAGAGGTTATAAAATGTATTGTAGTCGTAACCATGAATACCGTTTACCTACTGCTACATTCATTACTATTTTAGGGCAGCTCCAGAGGTTATAAAATGTATTGTAGTCGTAACCAGGAATACCGTTTACTTACTGCTACATTCATTACTATTTTAGGGCAGCTCCAAAGTTATAAAATGTATTGTAGTCGTAACCAGGAATACCATTTACTTACTGCTACATTCATTACTATTTTAGGGCAGCTCCAGAGGTTATAAAATGTATTGTAGTCGTAACCATGAATACCATTTACTTACTGCTACATTCATTACTATTTTAGGACAGCTCCAGAGGTTATAAAATGTATTGTAGTCGTAACCAGGAATACCATTTACTTACTGCTACATTCATTACTATTTTAGGACAGATCCAGAGGTTATAAAATGTATTGTAGTCGTAACCAGGAATACAATTTACTTACTGCTACATTCATTGCTATTTTGGGACAGCTCCAGAGGTTATAAAATGTATTGTAGTCGTAACCAGGAATACAATTTACTTACTGCTACATTCATTACTATTTTAGGGCAGCTCCAGAGGTTATAAAAATGTTTTGTAGTCATAACCAGGAATACCGTTTACTTACTGCTACATTCATAACTATTTTAGGAAGGCTCCAGAGGTTATAAAATGTATTGTAGTCATAACCAGGAATAACATTTACCTACTGTTACATTCATTACTATTTTAGGACAGCTCCAGAGGTTATAAAATGTATTGTAGTCATAACCAGGAATACCGTTTACTTACTGCTACATTCATTACTATTTTAGGGCAGCTCCAGAGGTTATAAAATGTATTGTAGTCGTAACCAGGAATACAATTTACTTACTGCTACATTCATTACTATTTTAGGGCAGCTCCAGAGGTTATAAAATGTTTTGTAGTCATAACCAGGAATACCGTTTACTTACTGCTACATTCATAACTATTTTAGGACAGCTCCAGAGGTTATAAAATGTATTGTAGTCATAACCAGGAATACAATTTACTTACTGCTACATTCATTACTATTTTAGGACAGCTCCAGAGGTTATAAAATGTATTGTAGTCATAACCAGGAATAACATTTACTTACTGCTACATTCATTACTATTTTAGGACAGCTCCAGAGGTTATAAAATGTATTGTAGTCGTAACCAGGAATAACATTTACTTACTGCTACATTCATTACTATTTTAGGACAGCTCCAGAGGTTATAAAATGTATTGTAGTCATAACCAGGAATAACATTTACTTACTGTTACATTCATTACTATTTTAGGACAGCTCCAGAGGTTATAAAATGTATTGTAGTCATAACCAGGAATACCGTTTACTTACTGCTACATTCATTACTATTTTAGGGCAGCTCCAGAGGTTATAAAATGTATTGTAGTCGTAACCAGGAATAACATTTACTTACTGCTACATTCATTACTATTTTAGGAAGGCTCCAGAGGTTATAAAATGTATTGTAGTCGTAACCAGGAATAACATTTACTTACTGCTACATTCATTACTATTTTAGGACAGCTCCAGAGGTTATAAAATGTATTGTAGTCATAACCAGGAATAACATTTACTTACTGTTACATTCATTACTATTTTAGGACAGCTCCAGAGGTTATAAAATGTATTGTAGTCATAACCAGGAATACCGTTTACTTACTGCTACATTCATTACTATTTTAGGGCAGCTCCAGAGGTTATAAAATGTATTGTAGTCGTAACCAGGAATAACATTTACTTACTGCTACATTCATTACTATTTTAGGGCAGCTCCAGAGGTTATAAAATGTATTGTAGTCGTAACCAGGAATACCGTTTACTTACTGCTACATTCATTACTATTTTAGGACAGCTCCAGAGGTTATAAAATGTATTGTAGTCGTAACCAGGAATACCATTTACTTACTGTTACATTCATTACTATTTTAGGAAGGCTCCAGAGGTTATAAAATGTATTGTAGTCGTAACCAGGAATAACATTTACTTACTGCTACATTCATTACTATTTTAGGACAGCTCCAGAGGTTATAAAATGTATTGTAGTCATAACCAGGAATAACATTTACTTACTGTTACATTCATTACTATTTTAGGACAGCTCCAGAGGTTATAAAATGTATTGTAGTCATAACCAGGAATACCGTTTACTTACTGCTACATTCATTACTATTTTAGGGCAGCTCCAGAGGTTATAAAATGTATTGTAGTCGTAACCAGGAATACCATTTACTTACTGCTACATTCATTACTATTTTAGGACAGCTCCAGAGGTTATAAAATGTATTGTAGTCATAACCAGGAATACCGTTTACTTACTGCTACATTCATTACTATTTTAGGACAGCTCCAGAGGTTATAAAATGTTTTGTAGTCATAACCAGGAATACCATTTACTTACTGCTACATTCATTACTATTTTAGGGCAGCTCCAGAGGTTATAAAATGTATTGTAGTCATAACCAGGAATAACATTTACTTACTGCTACATTCATTACTATTTTAGGACAGCTCCAGAGGTTATAAAATGTATTGTAGTCATAACCAGGAATACCGTTTACTTACTGCTATATTCATTACTATTTTAGGACAGCTCCAGAGGTTATAAAATGTATTGTAGTCGTAACCAGGAATACCGTTTACTTACTGCTACATTCATTACTATTTTAGGACAGCTCCAGAGGTTATAAAATGTATTGTAGTCATAACCAGGAATAACATTTACTTACTGCTACATTCATTACTATTTTAGGACAGCTCCAGAGGTTATAAAATGTATTGTAGTCGTAACCATGAATACCGTTTACCTACTGCTACATTCATTACTATTTTAGGGCAGCTCCAGAGGTTATAAAATGTATTGTAGTCGTAACCAGGAATACCGTTTACTTACTGCTACATTCATTACTATTTTAGGGCAGCTCCAAAGTTATAAAATGTATTGTAGTCGTAACCAGGAATACCATTTACTTACTGCTACATTCATTACTATTTTAGGGCAGCTCCAGAGGTTATAAAATGTATTGTAGTCGTAACCATGAATACCATTTACTTACTGCTACATTCATTACTATTTTAGGACAGCTCCAGAGGTTATAAAATGTATTGTAGTCGTAACCAGGAATACCATTTACTTACTGCTACATTCATTACTATTTTAGGACAGATCCAGAGGTTATAAAATGTATTGTAGTCGTAACCAGGAATACAATTTACTTACTGCTACATTCATTGCTATTTTGGGACAGCTCCAGAGGTTATAAAATGTATTGTAGTCGTAACCAGGAATACAATTTACTTACTGCTACATTCATTACTATTTTAGGGCAGCTCCAGAGGTTATAAAAATGTTTTGTAGTCATAACCAGGAATACCGTTTACTTACTGCTACATTCATAACTATTTTAGGAAGGCTCCAGAGGTTATAAAATGTATTGTAGTCATAACCAGGAATAACATTTACCTACTGTTACATTCATTACTATTTTAGGACAGCTCCAGAGGTTATAAAATGTATTGTAGTCATAACCAGGAATACCGTTTACTTACTGCTACATTCATTACTATTTTAGGGCAGCTCCAGAGGTTATAAAATGTATTGTAGTCGTAACCAGGAATACCGTTTACTTACTGCTACATTCATTACTATTTTAGGACAGCTCCAGAGGTTATAAAATGTATTGTAGTCGTAACCAGGAATAACATTTACTTACTGCTACATTCATTACTATTTTAGGACAGCTCCAGAGGTTATAAAATGTATTGTAGTCGTAACCAGGAATACCATTTACTTACTGTTACATTCATTACTATTTTAGGACAGCTCCAGAAGTTATAAAATGTATTGTAGTCATAACCAGGAATAACATTTACTTACTGTTACATTCATTACTATTTTAGGGCAGCTCCAGAGGTTATAAAATGTATTGTAGTCGTAACCAGGAATAACATTTACTTACTGCTACATTCATTACTATTTTAGGGCAGCTCCAGAGGTTATAAAATGTATTGTAGTCGTAACCAGGAATACCGTTTACTTACTGCTACATTCATTACTATTTTAGGGCAGCTCCAAAGTTATAAAATGTATTGTAGTCATAACCAGGAATAACATTTACTTACTGTTACATTCATTACTATTTTAGGGCAGCTCCAGAGGTTATAAAATGTATTGTAGTCGTAACCAGGAATAACATTTACTTACTGCTACATTCATTACTATTTTAGGGCAGCTCCAGAGGTTATAAAATGTATTGTAGTCGTAACCAGGAATACCGTTTACTTACTGCTACATTCATTACTATTTTAGGACAGCTCCAGAGGTTATAAAATGTATTGTAGTCATAACCAGGAATAACATTTACTTACTGCTACATTCATTACTATTTTAGGACAGCTCCAGAGGTTATAAAATGTATTGTAGTCATAACCAGGAATACCGTTTACTTACTGCTACATTCATTACTATTTTAGGACAGCTCCAGAGGTTATAAAATGTACTGTAGTCGTAACCAGGAATAACATTTACTTACTGTTACATTCATTACTATTTTAGGACAGCTCCATAGGTTATAAAATGTATTGTAGTCGTAACCAGGAATACCGTTTACTTACTGTTACATTCATTACTATTTTAGGACAGCTCCAGAGGTTATAAAATGTTTTGTAGTCATAACCAGGAATAACATTTATTTACTGTTACATTCATTACTATTTTAGGACAGCTCCAGAGGTTATAAAATGTATTGTAGTCGTAACCAGGAATACCGTTTACTTACTGTTACATTCATTACTATTTTAGGACAGCTCCAGAGGTTATAAAATGTATTGTAGTCGTAACCAGGAATAACATTTACTTACTGCTACATTCATTACTATTTTAGGACAGCTCCAGAGGTTATAAAATGTATTGTATTCGTAACCAGGAATACCATTTACTTACTGCTACATTCATTACTATTTTAGGGCAGCTCCAAAGTTATAAAATGTATTGTAGTCATAACCAGGAATACCGTTTACTTACTGCTACATTCATTACTATTTTAGGACAGCTCCAGAGGTTATAAAATGTATTGTAGTCATAACCATGAATACCGTTTACTTACTGCTATATTCATTACTATTTTAGGACAGCTCCAGAGGTTATAAAATGTATTGTAGTCATAACCAGGAATACCATTTACTTACTGCTACATTCATTACTATTTTAGGAAGGCTTCAAAGGTTATAAAATGTATTGTAGTCATAACCAGGAATACCGTTTACCTACTGCTACATTCATTACTATTTTAGGAAGGCTCCAGAGGTTATAAAATGTATTGTAGTCGTAACCAGGAATACCATTTACTTACTGCTACATTCATTACTATTTTAGGGCAGCTCCAGAGGTTATAAAATGTATTGTAGTCATAACCAGGAATAACATTTACTTACTGTTACATTCATTACTATTTTAGGGCAGCTCCAGAGGTTATAAAATGTATTGTAGTCGTAACCAGGAATACCGTTTACTTACTGCTACATTCATTACTATTTTAGGACAGCTCCAGAGGTTATAAAATGTATTGTAGTCATAACCAGGAATAACATTTACTTACTGCTACATTCATTACTATTTTAGGACAGCTCCAGAGGTTATAAAATGTATTGTAGTCATAACCAGGAATACCGTTTACTTACTGCTACATTCATTACTATTTTAGGACAGCTCCAGAGGTTATAAAATGTATTGTAGTCGTAACCAGGAATAACATTTACTTACTGTTACATTCATTACTATTTTAGGGCAGCTCCATAGGTTATAAAATGTATTGTAGTCGTAACCAGGAATACCGTTTACTTACTGTTACATTCATTACTATTTTAGGACAGCTCCAGAGGTTATAAAATGTTTTGTAGTCATAACCAGGAATAACATTTATTTACTGTTACATTCATTACTATTTTAGGACAGCTCCAGAGGTTATAAAATGTATTGTAGTCGTAACCAGGAATACCGTTTACTTACTGTTACATTCATTACTATTTTAGGACAGCTCCAGAGGTTATAAAATGTATTGTAGTCGTAACCAGGAATAACATTTACTTACTGCTACATTCATTACTATTTTAGGACAGCTCCAGAGGTTATAAAATGTATTGTATTCGTAACCAGGAATACCATTTACTTACTGCTACATTCATTACTATTTTAGGGCAGCTCCAAAGTTATAAAATGTATTGTAGTCATAACCAGGAATACCGTTTACTTACTGCTACATTCATTACTATTTTAGGACAGCTCCAGAGGTTATAAAATGTATTGTAGTCATAACCAGGAATACCATTTACTTACTGCTACATTCATTACTATTTTAGGAAGGCTTCAAAGGTTATAAAATGTATTGTAGTCATAACCAGGAATACCGTTTACCTACTGCTACATTCATTACTATTTTAGGAAGGCTCCAGAGGTTATAAAATGTATTGTAGTCGTAACCAGGAATACCATTTACTTACTGCTACATTCATTACTATTTTAGGGCAGCTCCAGAGGTTATAAAATGTATTGTAGTCATAACCAGGAATAACATTTACTTACTGTTACATTCATTACTATTTTAGGGCAGCTCCAGAGGTTATAAAATGTATTGTAGTCATAACCAGGAATACCGTTTACTTACTGCTACATTCATTACTATTTTAGGACAGCTCCAGATGTGACGGATGGGTTAACTGAAAGTCTGGACAGGCAGTAAAACAACGTCTGGTTCGTTTGATCGTATAATCTCAACTCAATATAGTAACATGATACATAACAATAGCACAACGTTAACAGAAGATATGATGACGTTAACAATGTGAATGGAAACGGCGTTAAAAGTAGTGTTAACGTTTGACGCGTAAGTTAAACTGTCTCTAAATCACCGACATACTCGGGGCCACCAGATGCAATGTTCATTAGCTGTGATATATAGTGGTATGCGGAAAGAACAAAAATAGATTGATCTCACAAATAATTAAAAAAATATTAAATTATTAGATTACGTAAAAAACTCTTTGAATTTAACAGTCTATTCACAAATAAGAAAAATTAACAAGTCTGTTCACACACGTTAGTTTCTTCGTTCACTTCGTCTCAGATAACATTCCATGCTGTTGACTTCTAATGGGTAGAGTTTCGTCACGGGTCGATTTGTAATTCCTGATTTGGTACGCACCATAGCGACGCGTACTAAGCCGTCCTTGCCTTTAATAGTGTCCTGTACAACTCCAAGTCTCCAATGCACGCGCTTTGATTCGTCGTGTATCTGAACGACATCGCCTTCTTTAATCTTCCGAACGTCGACTCCAGCTCTTTGGTGATATTCTCGCAATGAAGTAAGGTATTCTCCTTTCCATCTTGTCCAGAAGTTCTCAATCAATTGTCTCTGTCGTATCGCTTGATTGTTCAAGTTTGTGTGTGTTAATTCACATACATTTAGATTGTCAATAGCACTATTTGACGATACATACGGTAAAGTTGTTATCCTTTGTCCATGTATAAGATGGGATGGTGTAAGCGGCTCCGGATCTCTGATATCTGTTGAAATATACGTCACTGGTCGATCGTTGAGTGTGGCTTCGATCTCTGTTAATACAGTCCTTAGAGTCTCATCGTTGACATGTGCACGTCCTAATACTTTCTTAAGTGATGTTTTTGTTAAGCCAATCATTCTTTCCCACATGCCCCCGAACCATGGAGCTCTATTTGGGATGAATTTCCATTCAATGCCATAATTCTGAATATTTTCTTTAACTTTTTCTAGAATTGCAAAGTCGAGTAATTTCGTTTGAAGCCGCTTTAAATGTTAGCGCATTGTCTGACATCATTATTTTCGGCACTGATCGTCGACTTACAAATCTCCGGAAACACAATAAAAAAGATTCTTCGCTGAGATCGTAAACTAATTCCAAGTGTACTGCTCGAGTGACAGCACATGTAAATAGGCAAATGTAAGCCTTCGATTCTTCGTTGTGTCTGTTCCTTATCGTTAACGCTCCTGTGAAGTCTACACCGGTTATGCTAAAGGGTGTAGCATCTTGAACTCTCTCCTTTGGTAATGGTGGAATTTCTGGTGCGGGATAAGATTTTCCAATTACTTTTCGGCACGTTACACATTTCATCAATATAGATTTCACACACTGTCTTAATTTCGGAATCCAAAATGTTTGTTGTATGTATGCTAGAGTGATATTTATACCTGAATGTAGTGTTTTCTCGTGTGCTTCTAACACTATCAAATGTGTAAGACGGTCCTTAGCCGGTAACAGATATGGAAACTTGACTGTTTCTCCTACTGTCGCATTGTCTATTCGGCGGCCACCACAACGTAATAATTGCTTTTCGTCTAGAAAGAGCTTTAATTGTCGCACAAGTGTTTTACGTTTTGTAGAATTATCTATACAATTTATTTCGTCACTAAATATTTTACCTTGTTTATATCTTATCCATAGGAATTTTGCATTTTCAATTTCATCAATACGTAATAAATCTTTCTTTCGTTCAGTTTCCGTTGCTCTGCAGTTTGTTGCGAATCTCATTACATATGCGGTAATTCGGGTTAACTTACTATAAGAATTGTACCTTTCGATATCTATGATTTCTCCTATACCAATACATACATTTTGATTATTCTCCATTGTTTCAATTTTGTCATCGTTCTCCGACATTGTTGTACATACACTAGACGTTACATTGTTTCCGTTCCATGTCGGCCAATCTTCTTTGCTGTTTAACCATTTAGGTCCACTAAACCATATTTCATTCTTTTGCAATTCTTCAGATGTTATACCACGTGTAAGCAGATCTGCGGGATTGTCTTTCGTAGGGCAATATCTCCATATATTATCTCCACACACACTTTTAATTTCTTCAATTCTATTTTTGATAAATTGTCTCTGTGGTTTTACGGATGCAAGCCAACTAAGTACGATTTGACTATCACTCCAAAATTGTATTTCACTGAAAGTTTCCGGAAAGTTTTTGCAAATATGATCAGCAAGTCTTGCTCCAATTACAGCCCCCATGAGCTCTAGTTTTGGTAAAGTTATAGTCTTGATAGGCGCAACTCGATTCTTTGCCATTACTATTGTTGGTTTTCTGTCATACATGATGTACGCGCATGCGCCGTACGCATGAGTTGAAGCATCGGTAAATACATGAAGAGTTGGTAAATTTCTGTTATTCTCGTTTTGTGTCTGAGTACTTCGATGAATCTCTGTTTCTAAGCTCGATGCCAGATCTCGTGAAATTAATATCCATTTTGATTGGATATCGTCCGGTAATATTTCGTCCCACTCCAAATTAAGCTTCCAAAGTGATTGCATAAAGATTTTCGCTTTTACAGTAACTGGGCTTAATAGTCCTAACGGATCAAAAATCTTGGATGATTGCCGTAAAATATATCGTTTAGTTAGTTTTCCTTTTTTGTCCATCTCGAACGTGTTACTTTGATAAAACAACTTGTCCGATTTAGCGTTCCATTGCATACCAAGAATTTTAGTAAGCTCATCTTTGTCTAAGGTTTGTTCTTTGCTAGCGATTTCTTGTAATTTTGGACTGTTTGAATTCCAAGAGCGTAGGTTGAATCCGCCTTTCGTTAGTAATTCTCTCGATCTCCTGTAATAATCTATTACGCTATTTTCGTTATCAAAGCTAGTTAAAATGTTGTCCACATACAACCCATTTTCAAGTGTATCTGAAAGTTTCCCCGGATTTTCCTTAAAGTGCTTGAGAAGTGTGGCGCTCAAAATGAATGGCGAACATGTAGCTCCGAAGAGTACGGACTTGAAGCGATATGTTATTAGCGGACTTGATGTGTTTGTAGGATCGCTAAGCCATAAGAATCTCGTTGCATCTCGGTCTTTCTCGTCGAGCTGTATTTGTAGAAATGCCTTTTCTAAATCTGAAGTTGTAGCATATTTCTTAGCGCGAAATCTCATAAGTATTCCCGTAATGTCATTCATAACAGGTGGGTGTGATTCTAAGCATTCATTTAGACTTGGATTATCTCTTCCATCTTTGCAGCTACAATCATAAACAATGCGTATTGGCGTAGTAGATGATTCCTTGGCAACAGGGTGATGTGGGATATAATGTACGGGTCGATCGGTAGGAAGTTTTGTTTCCTCAACCTTTTCAAGAAAATGTCTTCTCTCCTGCTCCATTATGATATCTCCATACATTTTAAGTAAATCAGGTTTGTTTGCTAAACGCCTAATAACGCTACCTGTCCTCTGTTTAACCAGTTCCATGTTATGCGGCAGCGGAAGGAAATCTGGTTTCCATGGTAACTTAGCCGTGTACTTTCCATTTTCTAGTATAATAGACTTTTCTCCGTATTCTTTTACAACTTCAGACTGACTTTTAATATTATCGCTTCCTGAAACCCCCAACGATTCTAAGTTCCAAAACTTTTCCAAGTCGCAAACAACGGCTCTGTGATCAGTCAAAATATTCATCATTGCCGATTGTTTTGAAGTACTTCCGTTCTTAGTTAGTACGGGTCCTGACAAAAGTAGTGTTAACGTTTGACGCGTAAGTTAAACTGTCTCTAAATCACCGACACCAGAGGTTATAAAATGTATTGTAGTCGTAACCAGGAATAACATTTACTTACTGCTACATTCATTACTATTTTAGGACAGCTCCAGAGGTTATAAAATGTATTGTAGTCATAACCAGGAATACCATTTACTTACTGTTACATTCATTACTATTTTAGGACAGCTCTAGAGGTTATAAAATGTATTGTAGTCATAACCAGGAATAACATTTACTTACTGTTACATTCATTACTATTTTAGGGCAGCTCCAGAGGTTATAAAATGTATTGTAGTCATAACCAGGAATACCGTTTACTTACTGTTACATTCATTACTATTTTAGGACAGCTCCAGAGGTTATAAAATGTATTGTAGTCATAACCAGGAATAACATTTACTTACTGTTACATTCATTACTATTTTAGGGCAGCTCCAGAGGTTATAAAATGTATTGTAGTCATAACCAGGAATAACATTTACTTACTGCTACATTCATTACTATTTTAGGACAGCTCCAGAGGTTATAAAATGTATTGTAGTCGTAACCAGGAATAACATTTACTTACTGCTACATTCATTACTATTTTAGGACAGCTCCAGAGGTTATAAAATGTATTGTAGTCGTAACCAGGAATACCGTTTACTTACTGCTACATTCATTACTATTTTAGGACAGCTCCAGAGGTTATAAAATGTATTGTAGTCATAACCAGGAATACCATTTACTTACTGCTACATTCATTACTATTTTAGGACAGCTCCAGAGGTTATAAAATGTATTGTAGTCATAACCAGGAATACCGTTTACTTACTGCTACATTCATTACTATTTTAGGGCAGCTCCAGAAGTTATAAAATGTATTGTAGTCATAACCAGGAATAACATTTACTTACTGCTACATTCATTACTATTTTAGGACAGCTCCAGAGGTTATAAAATGTATTGTAGTCATAACCAGGAATACCGTTTACTTACTGCTACATTCATTACTATTTTAGGGCAGCTCCAGAGGTTATAAAATGTATTGTAGTCATAACCAGGAATACCGTTTACTTACTGCTACATTCATTACTATTTTAGGGCAGCTCCAGAGGTTATAAAATGTATTGTAGTCGTAACCAGGAATACCGTTTACTTACTGCTACATTCATTACTATTTTAGGACAGCTCCAGAGGTTATAAAATGTATTGTAGTCGTAACCAGGAATAACATTTACTTACTGCTACATTCATTACTATTTTAGGACAGCTCCAGAGGTTATAAAATGTATTGTAGTCGTAACCAGGAATACCATTTACTTACTGCTACATTCATTACTATTTTAGGACAGCTCCAGAGGTTATAAAATGTATTGTAGTCGTAACCAGGAATAACATTTACTTACTGCTACATTCATTACTATTTTAGGACAGATCCAGAGGTTATAAAATGTATTGTAGTCATAACCAGGAATACCATTTACTTACTGCTACATTCATTACTATTTTAGGACAGCTCCAGAGGTTATAAAATGTATTGTAGTCATAACCAGGAATACCGTTTACTTACTGCTACATTCATTACTATTTTAGGGCAGCTCCAGAGGTTATAAAATGTATTGTAGTCGTAACCAGGAATACCGTTTACTTACTGCTACATTCATTACTATTTTAGGACAGCTCCAGAGGTTATAAAATGTATTGTAGTCATAACCAGGAATACCATTTACTTACTGCTACATTCATTACTATTTTAGGACAGCTCCAGAGGTTATAAAATGTATTGTAGTCATAACCAGGAATACCGTTTACTTACTGCTACATTCATTACTATTTTAGGGCAGCTCCAGAGGTTATAAAATGTATTGTAGTCGTAACCAGGAATAACATTTACTTACTGCTACATTCATTACTATTTTAGGACAGCTCCAGAGGTTATAAAATGTATTGTAGTCATAACCAGGAATAGCACATTTATTTCCCTCCTCTGATAGCTGAGTTCCATACATAAATGCTGGCATGTTAATATCTATTTTGTCTTTGACGTCCAGACTCCAAGGTTCTAGGAAGACAGTCGACTAGGAAAAAAAGTGAGATTTTAATATATAAATATATAGTTTATTGTCCAAGCAAGTTTTATAGTTTGATATATAATCAAGGCAACATTCATAATTACCCCTCTACACCGATTTTTTTCAATGTTTTTCGATGCTGTTCAACTTTGTACTCGTTTCGGCTTTCAAACTTTTGTATCTGTGCGTCACACATAGGTCTTGTGTGGACAAAATACACTTCTGGCGTATTAAAATTTTGAACTTGTTGCCTTTTGTTGGCTGTTGTTCGTGTGATTCTTTGTCAATTGTGTTCTCCAATTTATTTATATTGTAGTCCTGTGTTGTCATTTTGATGTTATATTTCATATGGCCATAAAAGTGCGAGGTTTGGCATGCCACAAAACCAGGTTCAACCCACCATTTTTTCCTTTAAAAATGCCCTGTACCAAGTCAGGAATATGGTCATTGTTATATTATAGTTCGTTTCTGTGTATTACATTATAACGTTGTGTCGTTTGTTTTCTCTTATTTTTGAGTGTAAATTCACATTGCGATAAGACGTGTCACGGTACTTGTCTATCCCAAATTCATGTATTTGGTTTTGATGTTATATATATATGTTATATTTGTTATTCTCGTGGGATTTTGTCTATGTGTGTTACGTTTTAGTGTTATGTCGTTGTTCTCCTCTTATATTTAATGCGTTTCCCTCGGTTTTAGTTTGTTATCCCGATTTTGTTTTTTGTCCATGGATTTATGAGTTTTGAACAGCGGTATACTACTGTTGCCTTTATTTACATTTCCAAAATTATCTATTTGTATCAATAGCTATGTACTTTTGTATGTTGCGGATGTTATGTTAATGAATATAATGAACTGTATACGGTAAACGTCATTTAACCAGAGTTCTGCTCCAAGAAAGCATTGTGTTTTGTCTTGTTTGTTCGTTTGTTTAATGCTACTTTCAGCGACTTGTGCTATTTCTTGCCGGACAGTTTTATTTGGTGGCGGAAGCCGAAATATTCAGAGAGTACTTCCGTTCTTCAGCAGAAAAATATATCTCTAAAACGATATAAAATGGTTTACTTTTTAAATTGTTATTTGTATGGAGAGTTGTCTCATTGGCACTCACACCACATCTTCCTATATCTATATAAAAATCTATATTCTATATTTAAATATAATTCAACAACATTTGTTACCATATACCTATACTTTCGGGAAGTATTGTCTTTGAACAATATATTACAAAAGACATAATCATAATAAAATTAATACTATATTGATCAATCGGCAAACCTCGCGTGACTCCGCTTCTCTCCATTTATGGAGGTACGGAATCGGCCGAGTTATGACGAATGTATATTGATATAACTACCTTAAAAAACTTCGGCTTTTCTTTGATCATCTTTAGAGTAATATCACATCCAGCAGAATGGCAAACTAAAGCAGTTGAATTCCACGCTATAGTAGCCACTGTTTTATTGGACATATATTTCTGAAGCTGGAGATAAGAGATAGGTATATTTTAGTTTTCATAAAATAAAGTATGTAAAATTATATAGAAACTGCATCAAAATGGTATAAGATGCTAGGGGAGAATAATAAAAAAATTAAAAAAATCTTCATAATCAAGTGTCATCAGTTAAGTATACAACAAATCCTTTACACCAAATAAGTACCTGAAAAACTGACCTGTGCACGAAAACTTACCGATGCTTACTGAATAATGAAAATAGTTCAAGATCGGTTGTCTCCGTATAAAAATTTTGTAAATAAATACAGGGGTCTTTTATAGCTTTGTATGCAGTGTTTTGCTCATTGTTTTATGCCGTTCTGTAACCTTTAGTTGTGTAATTCCTTTTTCTTTGATCGCGGGTAAATAGTTGATTGATAGCAATCATACCACATCTTTAAAACTTAAGGGCGAAAACTAAGAGTTTTCCACTAAATCAGGAAGCTTAAACGACTCATGTCACATGAACTGACGCTTTATTGAAAGTTCTATAGACCAAAAAAGTTGACAATTACTCCATATACTGACGCTTTATTAAAAATTCTATAGACCAAAAAGAGTTGGCAATTACTCTATGTAAACAAGACAATGACTAAACATTGACTTAAAATGCCTTAGTAAGTCGTTGAACCAAGAAGAAAAGTTGGCGAAGTGCATATAAATTTAAAAAAAACACGGAAAATAGACCATTCTTATTAAAAGCTATCTATTATACATATATGCAATGTCTGGCTCTTCTATATTCTAAAATATTAAGCATTGTACAATTAGATATCGTCATCGTCATCCTCGTCGACAGGCTATCATCCTTATTCCTCGCATTCTGTTACTTTAGACGCAGGCGAGATACATATAGAATAATGGCATTTTTGATTTTGATACTGACTTTAATATCAGCCAGAATATCAAACGATCCCGCAAGGTCGAGCTGATGACGTCAGTATCAAAATGTTAATGCCATCAAGTTATTCTTTTTATCGGCAATATTGTTTAAAAATATGTTTTTTGCTTAAGAGTGTGAAATAAAATGAAATTGTCAGTGAAACTTTTTTTACGCGTACAAAACAATGTGATAGTTGTTCGGTTGTATATAGGAAGTCGCGTGCATTTCATTGATTAAAAAAATTGGGTTGAACATGAAAACACGTGATGTTTCTGCATTATTACGCGACGTCATTGCCTAATATTTTCGAGTATCAGGTCCTGTCAATGATTTAGAACAATATTAGGCCGTAAGATCAAAGTTAAAATGCATAAATTGCCTATATATTTTGTTAGTCCCTTCCGACTGGATCTTAATCTGTCGCATGGATTCCATTAATGTAGAAATTACCAGAACATTTTCCACTATTGAATCTGTATTTACTTGGAAATCTTACCCATGTATACTGGTTAAAAATTTTCGAAATGTCTTGTTGTAAGTTATTTTCCTTCTCAAATTGAAGGTTTTCTACAGGAAAGTGGTTGTCAATTCCAAAAACAATAAAACCATGAGAAGCTATTCTGTATAATACTGTTTCGTAGAATTCGACCAAAATGTATCCATTCCAACCACCAAGGAATAAAACTACAGGGTATGTTCCAACGTCTTGAGGAAAGTAAGCTGTAAAAAGCATTGATGTAAACACAATTTTACAAACAAAAACGACAGAAGTGACCATTCAATATCTTTTTCTTGATCATCTGAACAGCAAATAGACTTTTTTTGTATGTTATCAAGAATTACTTCACAGAAATTTAGCATTTGGTAATACGGCTGATTGGGCATTAGAAACAAGGTACACATTTACCCTACTTTAGAAAACCTATTATTTTTTTCATGAGAGTCCTACATGCTGTTTATTTTTAATCAAAAATTGTAATTGAAAACTACATCTTTGACTCTATAACATTTAATACTAGTACTACCATTATAAGTGATTATGAATCGAATTTAACTTGTCTATAAGCTTGTGTTGTTTGATATGTTCTAATTAACAGGTCTTCGTCTTTTTTTAGATTGTCTTGGTCGTGTTCACATTTTCGCTTTTTCAATGGTTGCAGCACTCTTTCATCCTTTTCAATATATATTTTTGTATTTTCTGCAAAAAAAATAATTGTGGAAGTATAATTCTATTTTTTTCTTCTTCTAAATTTGGAAAGTTGGTTTATTATTTGTATCGCTAAAGTTTAAATTACCTTTTGTATGTAACGGACTCTTCTGAGCGGTTTTGGTAATAGTTAATTCCCCAACCTTTAACGGATGATCAGTATAAGGGTTTCCTTGATCTACGTAGATTGCATCACCTGTAATCAATTTAAAAAAGAATATAAACACACATATACCTAGCAAACAAAACACAAACACCATTAAAATCTGAATTCAATTAGCCTGAAGAGCTGTGCTTACGTTAAACTAGAGGCTCTAAAGAGCCTGTGTAGCTCACATAGGACTATGTGCATATTCAACAAAGGACACTCTCCAACATTGTAGACGAGAATAGAATTCATGACAAAAATCTCTTGCTTGTTGATCTTGTATTGCTGATCCTTTTTTACCGTTTAGCTTCTCTAGTTTTTGCTCAAAACACATCAGAGGATAAAACCATCCTCATTCAAGGGCAATAACTCTTATAAAGAGTGACAGTCTACTAATTGTATCGGTAAAATTTGACTTGTTTTTATATCTTTCCTGGCTGATCATTTTTGTTATTCTACGTTTCTATTTATCTATAATACTTTTTTGTCATGTAAGGCAAAAGAAATGGTAAAAATCGTCTGAATTGTAGAGCTTGTCTGTCTTGTCTTGCTGATCATTTTTGCTTATTTACAATGTAAGTTTCTGTCTTCTTTATTTGTTTATCTATCTATTATAATTATTAAGATATGACAACAATTGGTAGAGTTCAACATTCTAAACATTTCTACCCAGTCGGATTTTCTATATTTATAACGGTTTTTAGAATAATAGAAAACACTTGCATTTTACTCCTATGTTCTATATTTATTCTTGTCGGCCATCTTGGTTGGCAGGCGGCGTCATCGGCCATTTGTTTTAGCTGGATACCCTAATGATGATTGTAGCCAAGTTTGATTAAATTTGGCCCAGTAGTTTCAAAGGAGAAGATTTTTGTAAAAGTTAACGACGACGGACGCCGACGACAAACGATGACGGACGACGAAGACGACGTAGTACACCAAGTGATGAGAAAATCTCACTTGTCCCTTTGGGACAGGTGAGCTAAAAATGAAAACAACACTTTATAAATGGCATGCGTCCGAAGCGCTTCTCTGGATTTTACCTTCATCAGGAACACTCAAAGCCAAATATTTGAAAGCCCAGGATGTATACGAACCGGAACAGTTGTTTAAGTACAGAAGATGTGTTTCAAATAATATTCAATGTTTTGGTGACCTTATATCATTGGGTTGGTCCTTTTTGGCGTCCCCCAAGGGTGACTGGGGAAAAGAAATATGGTCAAATGGTCTTCTTCCGACCGACAGTAAAACGCTTGCCAATGTGGGGCGTCCGTTTGGCTGTGCGTGATGTACAAGTTAGCAGCCACGTCCGGTCAGAATGGGGACGTTAAATCCGATGCCTCTTGTAAAGAGATTGCCACGCTCTTTGCATGTTAAGAACCCTTACAACAACTCTTTGAGGATCCGTAGGTGGCCTGTTGCAAGGGAAAAAAATTCTGTTCCTAACTTCCTATCCAATATACCCTCATTGGAAGTGGCAGTCCAAATTTCCCCGACCATCATCCCGGATTACAAGACCTACCTATTATATTTATTGTCAACTTGTTCTCGTCCTGAACATGCATGAAATATTTGCCACTGGACGTCAAGCAACCAACAATCAATCAATCTTTTTGACGTATTCGCCAAATCTTTGCATTGATAAACCAATTTGTTTCCTTTTACGGTGCATTCGACTTTATCCCCGCAGCAGCTAGTGTATCTCCGGTATTTAGTGCATTAGGTTTTCGTTTCTCAATTTTTAAAATAACTTCCTTGTGGTATATTTGTATTATTCATCTTTCGATTTACAGGTTCTGATTGTCTCCTTGAACTGTTCTCATTTTTAAAAGATTACACTTCTGTGAATTCTTATTATTGTCTGGTGCAAACCTCAGCTTTCACAAGGTAGACGTACAACACAATTGAAAAAGTTCTAAACATCATATATTCTTTCACATATGCATATAATAATTTTATTCCAACGCAGATTCAATTAAACTGTACAGTACACACGATTTTTATAATTTTCTCACTTCTCACTTTTTCAGAAAACAAAAGCAATGATTGAAAATTATATATACTATTATTGTTAATAGGCATCAAATGATTTTTACTATTCTGTGTCTTATCTTGCATATATAGTTACATTTTTGTTTTGCTCTGTAATGGCTGATTTTTTCTTGTTTTTTCATATAATGTATATTAAAATTCTGAAATGGCAAATTTTGATTGTTATGATATACCGTTATATAATTTCGCAAGTACACTTATAAAGATTGAATAAAAATGTACATTTTCCTAAATTATCATCTATTTATTTATACATGAGAACAAAAGCAGGTCAGCGAAGTGTATATGTACTTACCATATATTTTCAAATGCTGCAATAGAAGTAGGCAAAATATAATGATCTTCATCGTCGATATTTGATATTAAAACTGACCCGGTTAAAGATTTAACAGGCTGTTTTATCATATTTATAAACATGTATTATGACACAATGATAGCTCATAGTTACGAAACATAAGATAAAGACGTACAGGACAGAATAAAACTACCAAAATCAGGCAATCAATGATAAACGTTGATCTAATTGCAACATAATTTATTTTTTAGTTTGATGTTAGTTAAAACATATTTATTTATATAGTGGATTGGGAAACAAGTTATTACAACTTATATAAATCTCTTTCCACTTTTCTGGTGCGCGTGCTGCCTTGTAGCGGCATTAGTCGGCTCTTTTTGAAATCTACATGGGTGTTTTTAACGTGCAAGAGATATTGCTATCTCTTAACACGGGTCAGTCATTTATCGTCCCCTTTCTCAAGACCATACTCGCAAATGGTGTCAAGGGAGAGCCGAAAATTCAGTCCCTGAAATTTTCTCCCAGGGACGGGGATTAAACCAGGAACCTTTGTGTGTGTAGTCCGATTCGCTAACCACTACACCACGGCTCTCATGTTTGAGGTTATACTATTGATATACGCAAGATGAAAGGTTTTTGAAAATTGATGCAACACTTTTAAAAGTATCATTTTAAGAGAATCCATATTTGTTCAAGCAGGATCACAAGTGTCTAAAGTTGTTAGTTTGCAATAAATTTAGCGTCGGTTTGGCCTTGCGAGTTTCATCCCATTCACTCTGTTTTAAATGTGAAGATTTGTAATTTTTAACTCATCAGTATGCTTTGTATTAGGGTTTGGATTTCATCATACCTTAACTCTTTAGGCTAAATTGAAATTTAAAGAACTTAGTAAAATAAAAAGTTGATCTAATATTTTGAAATTTGAATTTAATACAAGATATAGACAAAGGTTGTACACACTGAAATGTCTCTCCTGCTTAACTAATTATTTTTGATGTTATGTTGATAGTCTAAAAAATAGCGTTTGAAAGAGATTAACCAAGCAAGACAGACATGTATTGTGGCAGATATTTGACATACATTTTGGACATAGGTGATGTACAATGATGAATTAGTTTTTGTACTATTAAGAAAAGTAAATAGTTTATCGTTATTTATACCGTGGGTTGCCTCAAATATTTCTCCGTTCAATCAAAGATTATTTGTCTTTAGAGCTGAGGACAGGGGACTCTTAGTTAGTTTTACTTGTATAGATATGTGTGTGTTCAACTCAGTTATTTTATTGTAACAGTTGTTGTTATTTTTGTTTATGTCACAAGTATAATTCTACTTATATGACAAATAAAGATTATTATTATCATCATTGTCAAAGTGACCTCTATTATATAAAGGACATTAACTTATGCAACATTTTGACCCTATATCGGACAGTTACTATATTTGGTCATTTCTAATGTTATTCTGACAAAGATAGTGATGTTGACATTACATAATTAAATGGTTTGCTATTTAAGTAAAATTTCTACTTTGAGATGTCAAATTTTGAATTTTGAAACTTGTAGGTAAGTCATGGTTTTAAAATTATTAAAATTATCAAAAAATTAAAGTAAAATATGTTTTAACAAGTTTAATTAAAATTAAAGATAATCAAAAGTTTTCGCAACTAAAGTTTTATTAAAATATGTATAGTTTTCTATTTATGGAAATAATTAAAAATATTTGTTTTACTTTATCATTGTTTGTAACTGTTTTGTATTCTTATTGTTATCTTTATTTTATCAAAAAGTTTGAATTTTGAAACTATAAGGTGTCAGTCGATCCCGGCCTGCCTTTACATCGGCAGCAATGACACACTTCATCATAGGCTTTGTCACGGCTAGTTTCACCCAACATGTAAAAATCCAGTACCAACTCTCACAGTGTCATTCTTCAGTCGAGAGTCTGCCTGGAATCAATACAACAGCTAACTTTACAACAAACCAACAAGGCTATATAACGGTCTACATCTACATGGATAGCAACATCATATATAATTTTATTAAAATATTTTATATAAAATTAAACGGATATCAACGTCTCAATTTTTCTACACAGTACACGCACACCTTACAATGATTCCATACACGAAATATAGTTGACCTTTTCTTTTTTTTATAGTACAAGAAACAGACCAAACCATGAAATGTAATATTGACCAATGAATCATAAAAATGAGGTCACGGTCAGATGAAAACGACAAGACAAACACATAATCTAACAAGCATTCAATGCAACAAATATAGTTGAGCTATTGCATATAATATAAGAAAAACAGACCACAACACAAAAACAGACATTGACCAATGAACTGCGAAAATGAGGTCTAGGTCAAATGACATCTGCCAGACTGACATGTGCATTGTACAGTCGTTCAAAATATAGTTGACCTGTTTTATAGTAGTAGAAAAACAGAACAAAACACTAAAACTTAACATTGGCAAATGAACCATGAAAAGGAGGTCAAGGTCAAATGAAACAGCTGACAGACTGTCATGTACATCGTACAATCGTTCAAAATATAGTTGACCTGTTTTATAGTAGTAGAAAAACAGACCAAAACACTAAAACTTAACATTGGCAAATGGACCATGAAAAGGAGGTCAATGTCAGATGAAACCTGACAGACTGTCATGTACACCCTACAATGAGTTCATACACCACATATATATAGTTGACCTCCTGCTTATAGTATCCGAGAAACGGACCTACATTTTAATCATGTAACTTTAACCTTGATCACTGATCCGTGAAATGAGATTGAAATAAAGTGAACCCTACCAGATGGACATGTAGATCTTGCAAAGAACCCATATACCAAATATAATTATCATATTACTCATAATGAGAGAGAAATTCACATGAAAAGAAATAAACTATTATAATTTTTTGACAATCGAAAATTTCGTAAAATAAGGAATCTGTATACAGAGTATGAGGCCTCCAGGTCTTCTACCCTCTGATATATAAAGCTTGATACAAATAATTCACACCGCCGTCGCCGGGTTTTAATCTCTATGTCTCGCATACTTCGACTTTCGTCTACAGACATGTAGACCTTGCAAGGAAGGGAATATACCCATATACCAAATTAAGTTATCATGTTGCTCATTATGAGTGAGAAATTTACATGACAAAAATGAGCTATATTCCTTTTTCTAGTAGTCGCTGAACTATGAAAATGAGGTAAAGGACAACGGACTTATGATAGACAAATATTTCATAATATGAGGCATCTGTATACAAAGTATGAAGATCTATGAACCCTTCATATATTCTATCCTCTGAATTATAAAGATTAATACACATAGTTCACAGCGCCGCCGCCGCCGCCGCCACCGCTGCCGGATTGTTATCCCTACACCCAGCGCACAGCGACTTTCGTCGCATGCGAGACAATAATGATACTAAAAATGCAATGAATAAATTTAGCGTCTGTAGTTAATTCTGTCACACTTACCGTGACAGTTTAAAATGTGAATATTTGCCATGGGATTCGCATGTGAAGTGACAGACCAAAAAGGGTATTTGAATAGAGCATCAAGCAAATGATACTGTTTGATATAGATATAACAAGACTTAAAAAGCCATACAATTTTAAACGAATAAAAAAGAACTGTATCAAAACTGATAGAAGTATAGAAATCAATAGGCCCCGACATGAAAAATATGAAACAATTCAATCGAGGAAACAAACGGCCTAATTTATAACAAAACAATCTACGAAAATCAAATATGACAGACATGAACCAACTTCAACCATTGAACTGTAATCTCTTGACTTGGGGCAGGCACGTGTAGAATGTGGCGAAGTTAAACAAGTGTGTGAGCGCTTGGACAGTGGATACAAATGAATACAAAGAGAAACATCAAACATACAAAGAAAAAACATCAAACAATAACACAGACAGGGCGTGGCAGGGTACATATCCATCCCTCATCCCTAAAAACAAAAAGACAAATTCTGTATGTGTGTGCCTGTCCCCAGTCAGGAGCCCGTAATTCAGTTGTTGTTGTTTGTTGCTGAAAAACTTAATTTTAAGGGCATGACATATTGTATTAATACCAAAAATGTCTTCTAGATGTCTATTTGGGGTTTTGTTGTTTGCTTGATGTCTGATTAACATACCCCTTAACTTAACTTCCCAAAAAACAAAGTAAAGTGATTTAGTAACTTTTGACAAACACGTACAATAAAACAAATACATTAGTGTTTCAAGGGGTTAACTAGATGACTTCAATTTTATCTCTTTCGTCCATTTAGGGGAAGGCCATAAAAAGTTTTTAAAAAATTGAGATCTTAGAGTAGATGTATAATGCCAGTGGTTCCTTTATTTGCTGTAGATTTTTTTTTGGGGAGACGAGAATCTAGGAGTTTTTGTTTTAGCCTCAACGTGGAATTACATTTTGCCAACCTAATACGAGTTCTTTTCGGTTATTATGAAGAAAATGGATGTAAGAATGGAATTATTAAAATATTTGTGCTGTATTTAGACCCCTCTACCAAAAATTTGTTTTGCATGCACACTTATAAAAATTGCGTTTTTTTTGGTTTTTTTATCAAACCCAATCATATGTTTGAACGTTGTTTTCAATTTAGACTTGTTTATATTTTTTCGTTTGGGCTTGTATTATATATGCCTTCGGGTTTATATAATCCGTCTAACAAGTCTAAATTGAAAAAAACTTTCAAACATATGATTAAGTTAGAAAAAAAAAACGCAATTCTTATACGTGTGCATGTAAAACAAATTTCTTGGTAGAGGGGTCTAAATACAACACAAACAACATTTTCCAAAAGACCAAAATGAGTGAAAAAGTATATTTTAACAAAACGCATTTGACTAGCAGGTCGAACAACGGATGTTCTGAAACACTGCTGATATATATAATATATATATATATAAATTGCCTAACAATGTAATTTTAACACACTATTTAGTATGTAAATATTAGAATGTTTAAAATATTTACAATGCGATAAAAAATAAAAGCAATATTTCGCTAGACAAACTAGCTTCATCAAGCTTGCATTTCGGAGGTAGATAAGAAACTTTGGCAGCTCATTGTACATGAATTTAGCTCCCTTGTAAAGAATTCAAAATTTGGATGAAGTTCAAGATTATTTACAAAATTGGTGGTTGAAGTTTGCAACGTCCATTAGCCAATATTACAGGATAAAAAGGACGATGCTGTGTACTAAATTATTCTTTATCTTTCCTTTATCTTTTCGTCTTTTTCATTAAGACCATCAGGTTCTAAAGTGTGGAGCTGGAAGATCCAATAAATTATTCTTTATCTTTCCTGTATCTTTTCGTCTTTTTCATTAAGACCATCAGGTTCTAAAGTGTGGAGCTGGAAGATCCAAAAGTTTTCTCTTCTCCTACTCTCCGTGGTGTGACCCGTGTCCCACTCGGTGTTGACTTCTATGATTTGGAAAGTAACATTATCAAAAGAAGGTTTCTTTGAGCGAAGATGTCTTGTTAGAGGAGAGTTTTTGTTTGTTTATTACCATGAACGATGAGTATTAAGCCGAATATTTAATTTATCCATAGTTTCTCCCACATACTGAACGCCACAAGTGTTACATGTAAATACATAAATTGAGTTCTCCGTACAACAGTTGGAATTTGAGTATCTATAGATAGTATAACTTTGTTTTGTAAAGGAGCTGATGAAAGAATTGCTTGTATTGGCAGCTTTACAACATAAGCAATTCCTTCTACCACATTGTTTATAGCAACCGGGAGGTGGAGTATGTTGCTTTGTTAATACAGCTGTCACTAATTTTTCACGAATGTTTTTAGGTCTTCTGAAGGCCATGACTGGTGGTGAGAAAAATACTTTTTTTTAAATTGGAATGCTTTCGAACAATGGATGACACATTTTTAAAATCAGGATGGTAAGTGAGTACAAGAGTTGTTCTGTTGACTCCTTTGTTCTTATCCTTGTACTCCAGAAGTTCTTGACGACTTGTTCTGTTTGCTCTTTCGAAAGCTGTATCAATGATGTTGTTATTGTATCCTCGAACAACAAGATGTTCACGTAGTTGTCCAAGACTAGCATTTTGCTTATTTTCGGATGAGCATTTTTTCTTGATTCGCAATGCATGGCTGAATGGCATATCACAGGAAGGCAACTTTTAGGAGAAAGAAATTGATGTTTGTCTGGTTTTTTTCGTATGAAAGTCCGTTATAATGGTTCTGTTCTGGATGTAACTCGTAGTATCAAGGAAGTTTATTTTCTCCATAGACGTTTCGTGTGTAAATTTAATTGAATGGTTGAAAGAGTTAGTGTTCTAGAAATTCATTCAGATGGTCTTGTGAATATGTCCATTTAAAATGAATATCGTCAATAAATGGAAACCATGATAATGGCTGGTATGGAGCACTAGCTGAAAAACGCCTCTCGTTAGTGGATTCAATATCTAATTACAGACATCATGGATAAACTATAGAATTCAATATTTCAAAAGTAACAACCAGGGAACTAAGGAAAACGCACGTGAAGTTCCTCGGTGTAATGGGTAGCAATGTCGGGGTATATTGGTTAGCAACAACCCGGGGCTTTAAATACAATTAAAGCCCATAAAAAAGGTGAATATACAAAATTGTCAACACGAGAAGGTTATTTTACTGAGGGCGCTGCCCGAAGTAAAATCACCTTTTAGGGTTGACAATTCTGGATATCCATCGATTCTCAATGACCAAAATTGTTTTATTATACCGAACTGACAGTCGAAGGGCCTTTTGGACCACTGAAAAAGCACTTAGCTTACTGTGAAGTAACAAACACAAGTTAACGTTCGAAAAAAAATTATGTCTTAGAATTTCTCGTATTTACAACAAAGGTAGAATCTTTTTGTAAAATATTGATGGCCAAGAAAAAGACCGTTTATTAGAGATATCCTTGGCACTAGATGCATGTCCAAAGCCTTGTATCTTCGTCACTCGATGGGATTTACTTACGTTGTGTGTCATTTTCATGGGAGATAACTCATGTACAAATCAAGAAACTGAAATGGTTATTCGCCGGTGAATAATAAATCATCTACTACATATGGACGAACTTCAGCGCGAAACACCGAACAGTTTTGGGGTTATAAATCGTAGAAACCATAAGATTTAGGGATGAATTAAAGTTTATAACGACACATATGGTACAGACGTACAAAGTTTAATATGATTTTAATAACAACAGAATTAATATTTCAATACGTATATTATAGTAACAAGTAAACCTTTTGACGATTGATTTGTTTAACATGAAAGACTAAATAAAATTACTTCATCATAATACTTTATTCATTTCTAATTTTAAGCCTATATGCTATACAAAGTTTCGATTTTTTGTTATTACTTTTAATATACGTAAATATGAAACCAGTATATTTTTCACTTTTGTTTATTTTGGCAGGTAAGTGGAATTAAGATGTTTTAATTTCATTCAATTGAAGTTTTTATTTCAGTAAATGTGTACACAAAATTAAGAAGATGGTTTGTTACTTTAGTATTTCAGCCAGTTGAATGCATGACCAGTCACAGACCTGCCACTTGTGAGACTTCAGATGATTTAGAAAGATGTAGTAATCTATGTGATGGTATTGGCTGTGAATTCGGAGATTGCGACGTATCATGTAGATGTAGATGTAGGGTTCAAAACGGTCATGGACTGTTCACAGCTGCGGGTATGTGGTTATCCAAGAGGCAAATTAAGGCGGGAAAGGGTGCTCGCCGCCTTTTGTATGAAAACATTTGGTTGATTATTCAGCGAATCACTAACGCATGACTAAGCGTGGCCCCACTAATGACAGGAAGTGCCCGCTCCCCACCTCCTTTTAGGAAAACTTCTGAAACTGCCATTGCATGGAAGTTATAGAAAATAATACGAAGTGATTACTGTTGATTGCGAATTCCTTTCATAATTTATTCAAAATCAATATTCATAGAGCATGCTTAGTGTCTTTTTGTTGTTGGGATACACAAATACCGAGCCACGTCCATCATGTGTTCTTATGTTGCACTGTTACACTATTGTCTGCATATTGTGTGTTTTAATGTTGTGTCTATTTTGTTTTATATTCGATAAAACGCGCTTAAGAGCTTATGTTTGTATTGTAAATTGTGAACCGAATCAAAATAAAACTTTCGTATCCAGGTTAGGAGAAGGGTTGGGATCCCCCTGAAATGTTGAGCCCTGCCATCTGTATGTATGTGCCTGTCCCAAGTCATGAGGAGCCTGTAAATCAGTGGTTGTCGTTTGTTTATGTGTTACATATTTGTTTTTCGTTCAATTTTTTTTTAACATAAATTAGGCCGTTAGTTTTCTCGTTTGAATTGTTTCACATTTGTCATTTCGAGGCCTTTTATAGCTAACTATGCGGTATGGGCTTTGCTCATTGTTGTTTTAATTTCTATGTCATTTGGTCTCTTTTGGAGAGTTGTCTCGTTAGCAATCATACCACATCTTCTTTTTTAAATATATATTAATTTAAATGTGCACAACATCCTTTCGAAAGACCTGAGAGACTATAATGGCTCTTGATTCAGCACAAAAGTAAATAAAATAAGAAAAGGTATTAAGCGTACATTGTATTACACCAATCAATCGTAGAAAAAAGTAAAACGAGTTATACGGATTAAGTTGTTCATAAATCATTCAGAGTTTTGAAACACTAAGCACTACACACTCTAGTATCTAAACAACATCGGGGACCATTACCAGCAGAGACTGTAAAACTGGTTAAGAACGAGCATGATCTAAACAACAAAATTAACCAAAAAGATAAAAGACAAATGGAAGATTTGCATCTGTATTTGATAACCAAATCGTAAAACCATTGCTGAAATTATAGTTGCATATTTATTTTTTTTAAATATCTTTATTATTTTTTGAATTTGAATGGGTTAGTTCTAACGCTGTACATGTCGGAATATACGGACTTGATCCCGCTGTAATTGGTTGCACCTGTCCTAAGTCCTGAATGGTTTTACACTAGTAATTTTGGGGGCCCTTTTTAGCTTGTTGTTCGGTGTGAGCCTGGTTCCGTGTCGAAGACCACCTTGACCTTTTTGGGTTTTTTTTGTTTGTTTTTTTACCTATAATTGTTTACTTTTAATTGTGGAGTGGATGGAGAGTTGTCTCATTGGCACTCATACCACATTCGATTGGATATTTCTGTTGAGTATAGTATACATAGGTTAACAAATGACGCTGTGAATAAAAAATAGACTTTTTATTTATGTTTTCAGACACAACCACCCATGTTTTCATCGTGAAGTAGACGAAGCCATATAAAAGAAGAGACAAACATCCACGTCTATTGACGAATTGATTAAATAAACATATGAAGTTGAATTGAGTTATAAATTGCATAATTCTGTTCGCTATAAGATTGTTGCTGAGAAAAACTTAATGGATCAACAACTCTTTTTTAATACTTTGAAATTTTTAAATCTGAAATCGATAAAACAATAACAAAAAAAATGTTTCTGTATTTATTTAGCGAAGTCATTTACAATGTACAGTTCACAAATAATAAAGTGATGTTATATGATTGACAATGAGCTATTACAGACCCAATAATCTTTTTGGACTGTTTTAGTCCTTTTTTTTATTTGGCCAAAGTAGTGTTTTGAATTATTCGACTCATAGTTTTTTTTATTCCCAATTGGTATGATCGTCGTGCTGTCAAAAACAAGCAAAACCATTTACAATAAGATATCATTTAAAAGATCGTGGGTAACTTTAATTTTAAAATTTAAAAGAATAAAACGAACTTTCTTTTAAAACGATGACACTATGATGAAGACATTGATATTTTTTGTTCAGAAAACAAGCACCAAGATGGTGACACAGATATACTGTGTTCACAGAATGAACACAAAGACGAAACTGGTATGATACAGGGCTGATATGCATAAAACTGCTTAAGTTTTGTTTCGAACGGACGGATTTTATTCCCCATTTTTTTGCCCCATTTATTATCCCCCATTTATGTTTTCTGGTGTGTGCGTCCATTCGTCCGTATGTTCCGCTTCAGTTTAAAGTTTTTGGTAGATTTAGTTTTTGATGAAGTGGAAGTCCAATCAACTTGAAACTTAGTAAACATGTTCCCTATGATATGATCTTTCTAATTTTAACGCCAAATTAGATATTTTACCCCAATTTCACGGTCCACTGAACATATTTAGTGCGGATGGGGCATTCGTGAACTTGGGACACATTCTTGTTCTATATGTCATACGATAAATTAGTAATATGAGTAGATATCTTAATATTTTTGGTTTTATGCATTTCAGCTCACATCTTTACACTTTCAAAATTTGAGACCTTAGATAACTGCAAGCTAACATAATTTTGTTCCCAATATATGAAGAGCATACTGGAACCGTAATAGTGGCAAAATTCCAGTACACGCAAGGTTGAAAAAAATAACTATGATTGCAACATAGATTTTTACATTTATCGGTTAATATATTATGTATGTATTACACTAAAACAAAATATAACAGAGTGAGAACTATCCACAGATATTTTATTCAGATTGATATTCCTATAAGCATGATACATGAATGACAGATTATATTATTCAGTTAAATATTCATGTAATTATAATACATAAATTACAGATTCGCCTCTTCAACATATCAAAATTTTATTATCCTAACGTAAATGCTGATGAAAAGTTTCATTGAATCTGAACATTAAATATTTTTCACAATACAGTAAACTATTTGAACTAGTTTAAGCTTTTGGTACAGTTGAGATCAGTTTTTAGTTCCAACAAATTCAATGGAATCAATAGTTTCTGTGTAATGTACTTTAAAGCATCCGTCCTGTTCTGTAGTGTGTTGACCAGGAAACTACTGACTGCTCCCTGAACGAATTCGTGATACTCTGGGAGTTTGGTTGTATTCGTTGTTATCTTGCAATGGTGGACGTCACGACATGCTGTAAATAAAGGGTAGTATATAAGGGTTGGAAACAAGACATGGAAAACATCAGTTATGTCCAATTTGTTGAATAGAAGGTTGTATAAGTCGTATAATTCGTATATAGTTTGCATGTAAGAACTTCTAAGCGGTCAAA
The DNA here is from genome assembly GCF_965363235.1 of Mytilus galloprovincialis. Taxonomy (NCBI): domain Eukaryota; kingdom Metazoa; phylum Mollusca; class Bivalvia; order Mytilida; family Mytilidae; genus Mytilus; species Mytilus galloprovincialis. The sequence continues at coordinate 33,688,145 of NC_134843.1, read as the reverse complement.
GATATATATGTAATTAGTAGTTATTATTTGCAATGAATGATTTTTTTGAAAGTTAAAGCTTTCATTATTATCGGAAAAACCATTATGTTTTTTGTTGTTGACTTAAATGACAAAAGGTGGCACCTACCAGCCCAAGGCTCAGGGTCCAATATATCACAGTGACCAAAGTCCTATAATACAAAAACATTGTACATCATATTTAAAGTAAAAATGGTAATTTCTCAAAAAATATGTGTGTGGCAGTGCTTTCAGTTAAAAAGAAATCAATTTGAAAAAGGTTAAGATATTATATAACGCCGTTAAATTCACCAAGTGGAAAACCTGAGAGAAGTAAAATTTAGGTTCTCAATATAACGTAAGCTTTTATTTTTCTCCTCAATTTTTCAACGCGATGCCTAAAAAGGAAAACTACAAACAGGCAAACAACAGTACACAAAACACAACATAGAAAACTAAACACTTAGCAACGCGAAAAAAGTCCTAAGCTGGTACCATCACCATGGAAGTTATACTAGTACTATCAATAGCAAAAGGTCAAACCTCTTTATGTCACCATTTCTTTGGAATAACCATTATTGCATATTTCTTAAATTTGAAGTCTGCATTCTTATAAACCTTGATTACACATATGATTACCAAAATACATCAAAACTATCTGATTATTAATAATACTAGGGTAATCAATTAGTTAACGTTTGAATTAATATGATTTGCAAATAATCACCAATCGCCTGTTGAAATTTTTTATTTTATAAATTGGCGATATTAATAACACATACATGTATCACATTTACTTACTGCAATATTCATTACTATTTTAGGGCAGCTCCAGAGGTCATAAAATGTATTGTAGTCGTAACCAGGAATAACATTTACTTACTGCAACATTCATTACTATTTTAGGACAGCTCCAGAGGTCATAAAATGTATTGTAGTCATAACCAGGAATTGCACATTTATTTCCCTCCTCTGACAGTTGTGTTCCATACATAAATGCTGGCATCTTAATGTCGATTTTGTCTTTGACGTCCTGACTATAAGGTTCTAGGAATACAGTGGACTGAAACATATAATAGCTTAAATGTATTCTTCTTTAATTGTTTGTCCAAGTAATTGCTTTTGTTTCATATAAAATCAAGGAAACACAATAACTTTTTTAAGACTGATTTTTTTTCATTTGTTTTAAAAGTTTGCATTCCATGTTCATTATAATAAATATATACTGACGGACTTTAAAAAGGCAACAAGAATGTTCTTTTACATGTAATTCCAATTTCAAACATGCAATTTTTGAAAAACAAATGTAAAGCAATAAATTTCATAATTTCATTCATTTCTTCATTGCCTAAAAAAGATGAATTGATTACATCATTTTCAATGTTTAAACCTTACAGTCCACACGGAAACGCTTGTTTTACCCTTCAGTGGGTGTATTACCGTCGAAGGCAATGGCTTTCTGTGACTATTGCCACAATGATTGCCAGAAAGGTTTATCAATTCTATTGGGCATGTTTTAAGTTCTGTTTTGTTCTGGTTAAGGACGGCCATCAACAAATCCAATCTGGTTGTACCGTTGCTGTAAGTACAGCAAGACGGAGTTTCTGACGTGAAATTGTCTGGCAACAGCACGTTAACGTATTCCTGTCTGTAATATTCCTGTGGTTTGATTCATATTTTTATTGCTCTATCTCGTCATTATCAAGAAGCAATAATTTTTACTGATTTTAATGCGGGTATGGATTATAAAGAGATGTTTCACGAAGAAAATAAAAACTTAAAAAAAATATTTTTGGTTTTCAAATTTCGCTCGAAGAAATTCGTGCGACTTCAATAGTTCGGTATTTTCAATAACATCAGGTAAGTCAGATATTGTTTTTTCTAACTAGAAATAAGTATGGTAAGTATGAATAGAAGTTATATAAAGACCAATCATGATTTTTTTTAAATCACCCAGTATGTGTATTGCGTTTTTAAAGTCTATAAGTATAATATTTTGGGTACGTTAAACATCGTTTAACCAGATTTAGAGGTATCCTTTCAGGAAGTTATATCTTTGAATTCGACTTAAACTATTTCATAGATTCTTTATTGACGGAGTAAACCGAAAAAGCCAGAAGAACTTTAGACCTTTGGCAGAAATTTATATATTAAACGATAATAAAACTGCGTGCATTTCTTCCCAATATATTGTAATGACAATGACATAAGCAATACACAATCATAACATGATTCATATCGTATAGACATACATTATACCTTGAATAACTTTGGCTTTTCTTTGATCATCTTCAGAGTAACATCACAACCAGAAGAATGACAAACTAAACCAGTCGTATTCCATGCTATAGTAGCTACTGTTTTGTTAGACATATAATTCTGAAGCTAAACATAAAATATTGGTTTATATATTTGTTCATATTTATGAATAATTATATAGAAACTACATAAAAACTGGGGTGAACACTGACAACAAACACTTCATTCAGCTGCACAATCACCATTAGTTAAGTATACAACGATGCTCTATTCCAAATCACCTTGAGCTGTTGTTCATAGTAACGAAGAAGCCATATAAGTGTTTCCACTTAATCATGAAAGTAAAGGTCAAATGACTCGAGTCGTGTTACACATACTGACGTTGCCCTTATTAATATCTTATAGACTAAAGAAAGTTGACAATTACTCCAAGTAAACATGGTTCAAAGTTGACTTTACATGCCTAAGTAAATCATTGAAACCAAGGGGGAAATGGTAAAGGTCATATGGAAATTTCAAACAATTATTATCATAAGTTGAACCATTTATGCATACTGGTATATGCATTTTCAAGTTATGATTATATCTTCTGGCATATTAAGCTGTGCACAATTAGTAATCTTAATTGTTCTCTCGTTGACGGGTTGGCATCCTGGTTTCACGCATTCCAGGACTTTTTGCGCAGGTGGTATGATATAAATTGGGTTATTCCTACTACAGGCTTTTGTTTCTATCCAAGGGAAGATCGACTATCCATATAAATAGAAGCTTCTATTTATATGGATAGTCGATCTTCCAATGGATAGAAACAAGTGTCTATATATATGGATAGTCGACCTTCCCATGGATAGAAACGATTGTCTATATATATATGTGGATAGTCAACCTTCCCATGGATAGCAACAATTGTCTTTTTATATGGATAGTCGACCTTCCAATGCATGGAAAGAAACACGTGCCTGTGGTTATTCCCTTCCAACCGTTTCGTCATCTGTCGCATGGCTACCTTTAATGTGAAAATTACAAAAAATGTGTGTACATGATCAAAACTGTGGTTTTTTTTTAACTTACCCATGTATATTGGTCAAAAAATTTTGAAATGTCTTGTTGTAAGTTATTCTCTTTCTCAAATTGAACGTTGTCTGCAGGAAACCGATAGTCAATTCCAAAAACAATAAAACCATGCGAAGCAATTCTGTATAGTACAGTTTCGTACAGTTCTACCAAAATGTATCCATTAAGGCCGCCAATGAATACAACTACTGGATATGTACCAGCTTCTTGAGGAAAGTAAGCTGCAATGTGCATTCATGTAAACCAAATGTTAAAAATCTCACAAATACAATAGAACTGTCCTTACATGACAATTCAAAATACGAAAAGCTAAAATATATGCCATCAATTATTATAAGCAAAACATATAAGTGCAGAAAGTTTATTGAACAGTTTTAGTAATCTGGACGATTGGCCGTATTGCTTTTTATGGAACAATGTATATTAATACACTTGAAAAGAACTTGGTACGCCATCAGTTTTTTTTAATTATTAAATTCATGCAATCGTGAGTTTAGTTCGTAATCTCATATCATATTACAGGCTATCGGTACCACAGATACCAAATGATATGTGATATGTGTTCCAGATTGCTTTGGCTACCAATTGTTTTGGCTATCATGTACAGCAAATTTGTGTGTGTTTTAATAGCCGTTCACGTGACATATCAGAAAACTGGAGCAATGAGGGATCTGTTTTTGATCGATTGCTTTCCTAGATGTGTCGCGTATGATTAACTGCGTCTATAGTAAGAGATTTTGACTGAAATATTACTAGAATAAGCTTGAACTATTTGTTGCTTTTGTTTTGAGAGTTTCTTTGTCTATTTTTAGTTGCCTTGGTCACACATATTTTCTCTCTAAATATTGATGTCGCACTCTTTCATCATTTGCTTGAAAACAGTTTTGTTTTTTTATCAGAGTGGTTGTGGAAAAACAACATAACTTGTTTTTCCATCAATGGCTATTTACTTTGATGGATGCTTGCTTTCAGTCCAGATGCAACTTTTTCATGCATAACCATGACGATTAAGTGTCTTGTTAAAAACAATTAACTTTAAATCATCCTCGTGCTTATGTAAATTACTAATAAAAAGGCAGTTAAGATTACCTTTTGTATGTAGCGGACTCTTCTGTGCTGTTTTGGTAATTGTCAGTTCACCGACCTTCAACGGTTGGTCAGTATAAGGGTTTCCTTTATCTACATATATTGCACCACCTGTGATAAAAATAGACTTCACGTCATCGTTTTGCTGACAAGGTGGGTACTGAACCAGTTATTCTTATTACTTACGATCACTAAAGTGCAAGTCTTTTATGGTTACCGTTAAGACTTGGAAGAATGGTACATAATTACAAATATATCATGTACTGTGATTATTTCATTTTCTTGGCTACCAATTTTCGAGGTTTGAGGAAAACGTGCACTTTCATGGATACATGATTTCGTGTTTTTTTTCTCTCCAAAAATCTTCATACATTAATTCTTATAGAACATTTGTAATTGAATTCATGGTATCCAGATAACCCCGAAACCCTCCAAAATTGGATGAACGAATAATAATGAATTCATAGTATGGTATTTATTGTGGCCGCTATTCGTTCTATTTTTTTTATCGTTTACGTATTAAAGCCGATTCTGCGTATATGCATGCCAATGGGATAGAAAATCAGTGACAAACATAACCGGAAGCCAGCTAGAGGTCACACAATATACCACTCCTTTAGCCCCCCACAAAAAAAAAAAAAATTATCTTCAATTTTTGACCCCCCATTTTAAAGAAAAAAACCCCTTTTTACATCCAAAATAAAAATTTTACCAACATTTTTGTGTGATTTTTAACTTCAAAATTAAGAAGAAAAAAAACACACTTTGTATTTATACCCCCCATAAAAAAATAAAAAAATTTTTTTGTAAAGAGCACACCAAAACCTTAATCCTGGGGTTTTTTATAAAACTTATTTTTTCCCCTAAGGGGAGTAGTATAGTACTTGAACGACTCCAGCGCCCCCCCCCCCAAAAAAAAAAAAAATTTGACCCCCAAAAAATTACCCTCATTTCAAGTAAAAGAGCCCTAAATTTTCATAAAAAAAAAAGCAAAAAAACACCCAAAAAACACCAAATTTTCTTACTCCCAAAAAAACCGGGAGAACTGACAGAGAAAGAATTCTGTGGGATTTAAGAGAAAAAATAATTTCCCCAGTGCGCCCCAACCTTGATTTTTAATTAATTTTATTAATATAGTCTAGTAATAAAACGGATCAATACTACTACAACTTAAATTGCTTTTACATTTGCTATTTAATAGGACATGACTTTTAAATAGACTAAATCGATCATTGGAAATATTTACATGGTTGTCAAGAGTATGTTTACATGTTGCCTAGACAATGTAAATTGTTATTTTTAATTAATTCTATCAATAAAGTCTAGTAATAAAACGGATCAATACGACTACAACTTAAATTGCTTTTTACATTTGTGAAGTGCTATAGACAAAATCGATCATTGGAAATATTTACATGGTTGTCAAGAGTATGTTTACATGTTACCTAAACAATGTTGTCATCACATGTAAACATATAGCAGACTGGTGCGGTCTTTCGTTTTAAATTAACAGTGGTGAGAAGACGTGAATTAATGTTTCAAGAAAGTAATTCTACAAAAGAAATACAAATGGAAAGTCAAGAGTGTCAGGTGCAGCCTCAACCACAGAACTGGTCATGGAGTTTAGAAGAAAGTAACATTTTGATAGAAAATATCAGTTACTATCAGAGCATGATTGAGACAATCGAAAGAGCTAAGAGTTTGGGACCGGTTAAACTTCCAAAAGCTCCGAAAAGAAAGGTGCAGGACTTATTTAAAGAAAAACTGGGAAAGAAAAAAAAGCAAACTATCACGACCCCTGAAGAACTTCACACCTTTCTAATGAGCAGAAAGGCGGATTTATCAAAGACAATTTCGAGGCAGAAGTTTAGTTTTAATATAGAAGGCGACCCTGTTAAACAGTTACAAGAAGCATACAAACACTTGGGAAGACATAATGCCCAAGGTATGCTGTTTAACATTCTTTTCGGTGATTTCCTTAATGCTTTGAGAGACTGGTTTATTTCAGCAAAGGTCAATACAACGTGGGACACATGGTTATCAACTCAGATAGATATATCTATACCTCATGCTCGGAAATTAAGACAACTTTCTAATCTACTTAAAGGATTTCAAGGTTTTCTGAACATTAATGTTTCAATCAATGATATTCTTTCAAAACAAGAACTTATCAAACAAATGTTAGCAATGGATCAGTTTGCCACCATTTGGAGACAGGTAGACATTATTCCAGCAGATGATGAACTTACTCCGTCACAAGAAGTTTGATATGTATGTGATATTGTATTCCATATAAGGAGTGATCATACATGATCAGTAGGTGGGACAACTCTTTACTATTGATTTTCTTATTCCATATAAGGAGTGATCATACATGATCAGTAGGTGGGACATTGTAACGGTTATTCATAACCGGGTAACTTTTAGTGGATGTGACAGATCTAACTTTGAACAGTGATATTATGTTTATAGTGTTTGATTTGTATGTATTCATTGCACTTTTGTTTTCAAATTAAAATTTTGAAACTGATTATTGTTTTGGTAATAAATTAACCGTAAGTAAAGGAGGAGCGAAAAACCAAAGGGACGTTATATCTCATAAGTAAAAAGTAAATCGACAAATCAACAAAGCCATGGCTAAAAAAGAAACAGACAAACAGACAAACAACAGAACACAAAATACAACACAGAAAAAAACCTAAAGACTGAGAAACACGAACCCCACCAAAAACCGGGGTGATCTCAGGTGCTCTGGAAGGGTAAGCGGACCCTGCTCCACATGTGGCACCTTTCATTTAGAAAGATCTAAAACTTAGTCATCTGTAATTCTTGTTCATAGAAAGAACCTGTTATTTCTTCGCCTTTTAAATCAATTATTTTATAAGTAAAAGGAATTGTATTTAAAACTTTTTCAATTACAAATATTTCTTTAGTCCAACGAGTAGTATAACCCTTTTCAAATTTACCCTTCTTTTTTGTTATTCTTACTCTAGTACCTGCTTTAAATTTAGGTTTTTTAATGTTCTCTTCTTTTTCTGGATATAACTTTTTATACACTGTTAATTCATTTTTTAATTTACTTGCTTGAACAGGTGTCATTTTAATTGAAGAATGTACAGTATTATTATAATTTTTAACTAATTTATCTAATATATCATAATATTTTAAAGTTTCATTAGCAGTAAAGTATTTATACATATGTTGTTTCATTGTTCCTATCCATCGTTCCACTACACTGGATTTTTCTTCATTCTCAGTTGAATATAACTTTATGTTATTATCTTTTAACAATTCTTTTACTTGTCGATTATAAAATTCGGATCCTTTATCTGACCAAATATATATTGGTTTTCTTTCTTTAAATAATGTTTTAAATGCTTCACTCACTGCTACTCCTGTTTTATTTTTCAATGGAATCAACCAACCATATTTACTAAAAACATCTATAACTGCTAATAAATATTTATAGTGTTTATTTTGTTTTGAATATTGTTGCATATCTATTAAATCAACTGCCCATGTTTGATCTATTGAATGAACATAAACACGTCTTTTAGGAAAAGATTTTACAACTCTATGATGTAGTTCATCTGCTAATTTATTTGTTAGATTTGTTTTAGACATTTTTAAGTAACTAAAATGTTTTCTTAAAAAATGGAGGCAAAAAAGGATAAAATTTTATCCAAGCGAGGAGATTCATATAAACTTGTTTTGACAAAAGAATATAAACATAAAGCAAGTATTTATGTATTTAATTATAAAATTAGTCTAAAGGATGAAAAACAAGAAACATTTACAAATGCTTTTGATCACATGGTAGACTATTCCATAAAAGATTACCCTAATGGAAGAATTAAAATAGTACCTATTCATGAAATCATAATTACTAAACATAAAAGCTGGCCTATAAGAACATATAATACAGTTAAAAAGTTATTCATGGATCAAATGGAAAGATTATTAAATAGTGCTGAAGAATTAAATTTAGAAGAAGTTATTTTTGAAGTTACTATTATACCCAATAAAAGAGGAAAAGGTAAAGCTTTAAAAATATTAGATGTCATAAATAAAAGAAGTATTATCAAAATAAAAAATGATGATACAATATGTTTATCAAGGGCAATTGTAACTTCTTTAGCTTCAAACAAGTTGTTAGAAAATTTTACAAACTCACAATTAAAACACATTAAAGAGGGTAGACCATTACAAAAAAGAGTTGCTGAAGATTTACATGAACAATCAGGAGTAGAAATAAAAGAAGAAGGTAATAATTTAGATGATTTAAAAGCTTTTGAAAATTATCTTAATATTAGGATAATTGTTTTTACATCAAATAGTACAGAATATATTTTATATAATGGTAATGAAGAATATAATGAACAAATATATTTATATTATCATGATGAACACTTTGACACTATAACAAATATAACAGGATTTTTAGCTAAACGTAGGTTTTGTAAAGTATGTTTAATTGGTTATACTGAACAACATACATGCAAAGATAACACAGTAACAACTATCAGAAAACAACATATTTGTGATAAATGTAACAAAACATATACAGGCAAAAATCACAAATGTGGTGAAAAAATATGTTTAATTTGTTATGAAAAATACACGGAAAGTAATGAAGAACACTTATGTTATATGAAACCATCAGCGCCAAAACAAGTAAAAAATAATAAATATATATATTTTGATTTTGAAGCAAATCAAGAAACAGGAATACATATAATGAATTTTTGTATAGCTTACGATTTAGAAAATATTTATTGTTTTAAAAATAACTATGTAAAAGTATTTAAATGTGATTTCAATATTGATAATTTAAACTTGTTAGAATTAGACATAGATGATTGTTTTAGTGATGTAGAAAAAATTCCCTTTAGGGAATATGAAACCCCTATAGGAAATTCTGTAATAGACAACTTTTGTAAATATTTCATAAGAGACAAATTTAAAGACTACACTTTTATTTCACATTATGGAAAAGGTTATGATATGCAACCGATTTTAGGATGGATAATAAAAAATAAAATTGAACATAGTATTATTTCTTCAGGATTAAAATTAACATTTATAGTTATTAAAGGAATAAATTTAAGATTCATAGATTCTATAAATTTTACATTATGTGGATTAGCTGCTTTCCCAAAAACATTTGGATTTGTGGGTAACAAAGGTTATTTTCCACATTATTTTAATACAACAGAGAATCAAAAATATAAGGGAATTTATCCTGATAAAGAATATTTTGGTTATAATACTATGACAATTAAAAATAAAGAATTATTTGATGAATGGTATAATAAAGTTAAAGAAAAAGAATTTAAATTCAATAAAGAAATATTTTATTATTGTCTATTGGATGTTTTAATTCTTGCCAAAGGTTGCACCTTATATAGAAAATTATTTTTAAATATAACCAATAATTGTATCGATCCATTTCAATATATTACAATTGCTCAATGTTGTACAAAAATATTTAAAACATTAATGTTGACAAATGAAACAATTGGAATTCACAAAAAGATGACAATTAAAGAAGTACATTCACAAAAATCAATACAATGGTTAGAGTATATTTCTTTAGAATATAATATAATGATTCAACATGCTAAAAGGGGAGGTGAAAAGAAATTATTCATTAATAATAAATGTTATAAAGTCGATGGTTATTATTATGATAGAGAAAATAAAATGCGTAATGTTTATGAATTTTTTGGATGTTATTGGCATGGATGTACAAAATGTTATAGTCCTGAAGAAATATGTAAAAAAGATAGAAATAAAAAAACTATGAAAGAGTTATATGGCCAAACTAAAGAAAGACTTAAAACTATTGAAGATTATCTAAGACCAAATGTAAAAATTCATACAATATGGGAATGTGAGTTTGATCAACAAAAATATCCTGAAGTTGATCCACATTTAAAACCTATTGATAAAAGAGATGCATTTTATGGAGGAAGAACAGAAACTATTCAATTATACAATAATCTTTCTGATTTAAAGGGTAGATATGTAGATTTTTGTTCTCTGTATCCATCAGTAAATAAATATTGCAAATATCCTATAGGACATCCTATTACATATACAGATATTTCTGTAGATGATTATATAAAAAATCCCCATAGGAATTATTTCGGAATAATGAAATGTAAAATATTACCACCTAAAGGATTGTATCACCCTGTTTTACCTTATAAACAATCAACTAGTGATAATACACATAAATTACTTTTTGGATTATGTAGAACATGTATGAATAAAATATCTTTTAAATGTCCCCATAGGAAACACATAGATGCGTCAAGCGATCCTACTTTAAATAAACATGATAAAATACATGAAATAAAAAGATGTAAAGAATGTAAAAATATTAAAAATGAAAAATGTATACATTCTGATGAGGAAAGAGTTATAGTAGGTACATGGTCTACAATAGAAATAGATAAAGCAATAGAAAAAGGTTATGAATTACAAAAAATATATGAACTAGAACATTTTGAAAAAACATCTACAGATATATTTAAACTTTATGTAGATACGTTTATGAAATATAAACAAGAAGCTTCAGGATGTAAATGTGATCCTAAATATTGTAAAAATGATTGTAAAAACGATAAAGAATGTAAAACAAAAATACAATACATTATAGATAATACTGCTTATGATTTAGATATTGACAAAGTTAAGTACAATTCAGGATTAAGATTTATAGCTAAAATATGTTTAAATAATTTATGGGGACATTTTGGTATGAGAGATAATTTTACACAAAAAGAATATTGTTTTACTTTAGAACATATAACTAAAATAGTATTTAATGAAAAATATAAAGATATAAGTACTATGATATTAGATGAAGATATTGTTTTAACAGAATATAAAAATAAAGAAGAATACTCTAAACCTAATCCAAGTGTAAATGTTTATATAGCTTTGTTTACAACAGCACATGCTAGATTAAAATTATACGAACTATTGGATATTCTACAAGAAAGAGTTTTATACATGGATACAGTTTCTTGTATTTATAATGATGATGGTTCTGAAGCTTGTAAAAAGATAGAAAGTATGATGGGAAATAAATTAGGAGATTTAACAGATGAAATTGTTTCAAAACATAACGCTAATCATATAAAACAATTTATATCTGCTGGTCCAAAAGATTATTCTATGAAACTAGATACAGAAAAACTAGTTAGCTGTTGTAAAGGTTTTAGATTAAATGCTGAAGTTGAAGAAAAGATTACATTAGATAAAAAAATAAAAATAGTTACTGATGAAAATGAAAAATATGAAACTGTAAAATATGACAACATAAAAATAGGAAAAGATAATCAACTTAAAACAGTTAAACAAGTTAAAGCTTATGATTATATGTTTGATAAAAGAATGGTATATTGTGAAAATGAAAATCTAATTAGAAGTTTTCCTTATGGATATTAGAGAAGAAATTAAAAAATATATAATTTAAATTTTTATTTTAAAAAATAAAAGACTAAAAAATGATTGAAGCTTATACTGAGAAAGATGATCCTGACGCTAAAGTTATATTAGGAAGAATAATGTTATCAGATTACCAAATATGTTGTTTAAGAGATGATGGAGAATGTCCTTTGACTCCAAAACAAATGGAAGTAATGGAAAAATTTGATGGTAAAAAGTTATCTAAGTTTCCTCCTGGTTGTGATGCTTTTATTAGACCAGATAAAGTTTATGAATATGTTTTTGAAAAACCATGTCCTGAAATTTCTTTTTAAGAATTTTTTATTTTATTTTATTATTTCTCTATACCCCTAAAAACAGAAAAGGTACAGGAATAGTACATACTTTTTTCTGCAATTTTGCTGTTTTTACCAGGAAAAGTAAAGAAATTAGGGATTCTAATTTTTATCAATTTTTTATTTTAATTTCCAAACAATAAAACCAGTTAATGCCATACCACCAACAACAAATGCAATCTCTCTATTTTTCTGGTCTTCTGATGGAGTATAAAAATCACTTAATGTAGGTTTAGGTGATAATGAAGTAAATTTTTTATTCGTGACACGATAGTATAGTTTCATTGCCTGGTCAACATCATCAAAAGTCTGAACTGCATGATGTTCCTTTTGTAATTGTTCATTTATAAAATCTAATCTTTGTATTCTTTTTTTATTCCATTCTGCTTGTGCTTTTTCTAATTTTTCTATAGCTTTATCATGTCTTATTTTCTCTTCATTTGCATTACTACCCATATGTGAAAATAAATAATTACTCCCTGAAAATGCAAAAGCATTTGTTATTGCCCCACCAAGCATCATTGTTAAAGCACTTGCCATTTTATAAAAACAAAAATTACTTCATAATATCAGCAGGTATTATACCTTGCTTAATCAACATATCTTTTGTTGCCATTGCAAGTAATATATCAATGGATAACATTACAACATCATTCATATTAAAATCCACTTTTGGTGCTGGCCTCCTTAATACCTTTTTACCTATTTCTGCATATCCAACTGTTAACAATGTTTCCACTCCAGCATGATATAACATATTTGCTATTTGTTTTCCGTCTTTTTGAGTTGTCATTTTAATGTACTAAATTTAATTAAATTCAAAAGGATCAATTTCTTTCTTTTGTTTTTCTGGTTTTGTTATTTCTTTAATCATTATTTCTGGTTTCTTACTTTGGTTGTAAAAAAACAATCCCAATCCAACAATACTTATAGAAAAAAGTACAAATTTATAATCAACTAGGGAACTGGAGTGTTTCTTGACCGAAGGAATATGTTCGTTTGATCCATAATCTGTTTCTGTATCAGAATCTTTTGTTATTTGTTTGATTTTTGAATTTTCTTTTTTTAATTTTTCCACTTCTTTTTTTCTCAATTCTGCATTTCTTATTCTTACTTCTGCACCTTTCTTACCAGCAGCTACTCTTTTTGGGTCTTTTGGTTTGGGTTTTTTAAATACTTCTTTTTGTTCAGGATTTTCATTCATCATTTTTTATGTCATTTTTTTCATCTTTTTTTTGGAAATCGAGCGAAGCGAGTGGTTCGATATGTCTTGCTGTTGTTAATATTGCAGTAAAAGGAGCAAGATACATTCCATATCTATAGTACAGTTCACAACATGTATTAGTTAAAGCATTATTGATAAAAGGATCTTCCTCTAAGTCTTGTATCAAAATTGGTGGATTAACAACTTTGAAAAACTTTGATACACCCATGACATATAAATTTATAAAAGAGTTTCCTAATGTCTTGGTCATACTAGCTCCCAATCTTGCTTCATATTTACAGTATAGTTTGTTTATTTGTTCTGTTGTCATTTTATCAATATCTGACAGTTGTAATTCTTTACCCAGATATTGTTTACTACTCCCACCAGCAACAACAGCTGATAATCTTTCGCGTTTTTTTTCTTGAAGGGAACCGTTCACTTCGCTCGCTTCATCATCAATATTTATGTTTTCCACAATTTGCTCGCTTAATAATTCTTCAGCATTCATTTTATACGTTTCAAAAAACGGATATAATTTATTTTTAACTTTAAAAAAATTAAATACAACATATCCAACCAATGATAAGACTGCAGTGTTTGTTGTAATTGTTAGTATTTCCAACAGCATTGCTTTTTTTATTGCTTATTTTTGTTTAAATTACTTAAGAATTACTTATTTTGGTTAAATTACTTAAGCATTACTTAAGAATTACTTAAGCATTACTTAAGCATTACTTAAGCATTACTTAAGCATTACTTGAGAATTGCTAAAAAAATCAATTAAGTAACCAATAATCAGTAGGTTGATCAGTCTTTAATATTAATTTACGATGTTTCTTTTTTTTAAGTTCTTCCTTTATTCTTTGTCTTTCTTCCAAAGTAGGAATAACATCATTTTCTCTTAGACAATTATCAAAACTATCTCTATCTTTTGTGTAGAACATGCATAACCATTTTGTTTGTTCTCTTAAATCTTTTAAAACAGAGTTGTATCTCTGTGAAATGACCCACACTGATTGTTCCGCATGTCTTCCTGAAAATGCAAGCTCGGACAGCATATCTTTTTTCTTTGTTAGTTCTTTTGTTGCACTGCAGTCATCAATGATATATAATGTTGGATGACCAGCATATTTTTTAAAGAACACTCTTAGTAGTTCTTGTAGCTTCTCTTCTTCATAAAGGGAACCGTTTGCTTCTCTCACTTCAACAATAGGATTAACAATTATTAGATTTTTTGTTTTTGGTTTTCTAACATCACCAATCCATTCACGATTTTTGTATGCTTTGTTCCATTGGATGGTTGGACAAAGTATGACTATATATTTGAAAACTTTACTATATTCTTTTTCTAATAAATCAAGAACAAACTCTGTTTTTCCACATCCTGTTTGTCCACATATAATAGCACAATGGGGATATTTTGGTAATTCATAAAGGGAATCGGAGTGTATCTCTTCCATTTTTAAAGGGGAACCGTTCGCTTACTAGTAATTAACTTCTTTAAATCTTCCATCTTCAAAATTAATTTGTGCATCTTGTATAACAAACAGATAAACATTTATTAATTTATTTGCTCCTGCTGTTTTAGTTATTTGGATAGTAATACCTTCAGAAGCATTTTCAATTCTTCTACCTGAACCGTGTAACGAATTGTCATCTGTTGAACGTAAATCTAACCATAATGCATAATTAGTTGTAAGATATTTTTCTAATGTTGTATAGGATAAATTTAAATCCTTTAAAACTTCTTCTGTTGTTTTATTTCTTTTTGAATTTAAAGCAAAGAATTTATTTATTTCATCCCATTGTTGATATGCTTTCATTCCTTGACTGTATAGTTGATTTGGAACACCTTCTATTGTCATTTCTACTTTTGTTATGTTAGGATTATAATAAGTTTCGGTACTTGTTCTTTCAGGATCTTCGAACAACATTAGAATTCCTTTCATACTTCTAGCTGGAACATTTAAATTTATATTCCACAATGTATCAGATTTGTTTTTGGTTATTTTTCTATGTCTTAGTATTCTATCGTACAAAATAACCATCTTACCATTAACTTGTTGTCTTATCTGTCTTGCTAATTCTGTATCAGTAACCATATCAAATTCTAAACAAATGTTTTTGATTGTATAACTTGCAGATGTATCTGTTGATTTAATAACATTGCTATAATTATTAAATGTAAGTTCATATTCAAGTCTATCACCAAGACCTGCTTGATAAAAAGGCATATGAGTTTCTAATAGTTCAAAATCAAGTGGGATACAAAATCTTGCACCATATGCAGTTGCAATTGCTTCATCGCCTGTGTTTGATGCTTTATCATCCGCGCCAACTCTGTGTTTTAACATGTTTGTTTCACCAATACCTTGGTATGCCATATTTAAACGTTCAGATGTAGATTTCCATAAATCAACATAACAATGATAAATATCACTATCATCAATTGACATAATTTCATTTCCACTTATACGAATTGTTGTTTTTTTAACTATTGCTCTTCCTATGTTTTGATATATAGTTGCATTGTCGTCTGTAGATGTGAGTTCTATTTCAAATGCCAATCTGGTTGTTCCAGGAACAATAACATCATTATTGCTTAGATTGGGGAATCTCACTAATAGCTGTTGATTTTGATCAATAGTTGAAGGATTATTTGTTATTGATACACTTTGACGAATACCTTTCACACCACGAGGTTCTCTTATTTTTCTGTAAGGATTTAATTTGTTTCCGTATGCCGACATTTTTAAGGATTAAATTTGTTATAAAAATAATTCAATTACCACTGATACTAGAGTATTGATACATGTATAATTATTAGTCATACTAATAAAACTTATTAAATCTCCAGCCTTAACTTCAAAAGGTGTATGAAAGTTATTAAAACCGTGTGTGACACCATTATCCAAACTCATTTTGTAACTAGTTGACTTATCATTAACAATCATCTTAATGGCTATAATATCTGTGCTTGTTCTTAAACTTACTAAACTAATACCCAATATTTGTCCTGGAAAGTTCATTACATAATAACCACCACCAACACCAAAATTAAACTTTTTATTTCCATGTATTGGACCATCAATTCCAGCATATATACTTATTATTTTTCTGTCTGGTTTATTTTTAATATTACCAACTATATTTTCAACATTTAAAACTCTGATGCTTAGGGCAGCGACACTCCGATGTAAATTTTTATCCTTAGTATCCATTGTTTGAAGCTCACTCTTCATATTTAATATTTCTTTTTCTACGTTTTTTTTTTTAACACCAAGTATGCTCATTTTATTAAATAAATTATATAACTTCTAAAACACAATTAATTGGTAAATGATTAATTATCTTGTTATTATTTTCATCTCTTATTTCTAATTTCAATTCTGTTATAACATCATTTACTAAACACTTATATTCCGGATGCTCAAATCTCGCTGTTATAACTTCACCAAACTCTTTATTCTCGACTGGAATAACAGCCAATAATGTACTTGGCTTACCATCAAGATAATTATGAGAAGTGCTAACTTGTTCCAAATGGATATATAATGATTTATGGATAGCAAAATCCACAAATTTGTTTCCATAATGTAATTCATCAGGTTCGAATTTACGTTTATTATTAAACCCTAACATATTTCCCAAACCCTTACTTATCTTTAACTCAGTAGTAGTGTTTAATGAAGCGATACCATTTGCTTCATTTACGGATAATACAATATTTTCTTTTTGAAATTCATCCACTATTTGTTGAAAACTATAATAACCATTCATAATCCTTTGTTGTTCCTCTCCGGTTTTTGTAATAAACCCATGATAAACATTATACCAACCTATACTGTATCTTATAAATTTCAAACCAATACGTTTATTTCCATTTCTGTTATTTATGTATTGTTCTAAGTTTATTGTATTATCAATATTTGAAATAGTATGAAACATTTTTAATATAAAAAAATGATAACAAAAGAATTTAAATATAATCCTAATGTTTCATATAATCCAGGTATTAAATATTCTGAAAAAGATCATCAATTAAAAACAAATCTTGTAAATCAAACAATATTTGTAAATCAAAAAGAGAACTTTAAAACAGCTTTTCCTGATTTATTTCAAAACTATCAAAACCCATCAATACACACTAACGAACCATGGAATACATGGATTCATTCTTCTTTTGATTGGTGGCAATGTCAATTAAACTTTGCAGTATGGTGTGCAAGTACAGGATGTGGTGTTTCTTATAATGATCATATACAAAATACTTCAAATCTTACAAAGTCTTTTTATATGTTTCATTTATATTATTGTATTGCCAGAATTTTAAAAGAACTTAAATCACCTTTACCAACAGATTCTTCTTTCTGTTATTACAAAAACCCATATGACAAAGCTGCATATCAAAAATTATGTGATGAATTTAATATTTCTCCAAATACAGATTGGAGACAAAAACTAGAATCATCATGTCAAGGATTAGGAAGTTTTGAAGAATTTTATAAACCAAGTGATGAATATAGACAAAATCATAGAAAAGATGGTCCTTTCTTTAATATTCATGATACAATTTATCATGAAAAAGATATAAGTATGGCTTGGACAACATTTATTTTAGATAAATCAGAAGGTTTTACACGAGCAGGTATTGAACGTATTAATGAAAGTATTAAAATTTACGTATGGGCTTTGTTGGGTGCACAATCTCAAACAAAAACAGAAATTTTAAAAGTAGGAACAGGATTTGATGCACAAAAACAATTCTTAGCAAATGTACAAGATGTTATTAATAGTCCTACTGATTTACCCACTCAGATATCAAATTATCAAAATGTTTTAAAATACGCAAGAAGTAAAGTTGATTATGCTTATGGACTTGGTTTATATATGTCTCCCAGTGATATGGTTTTACAAATTGGAAGTATTGTTGGTTATAATAATAAAATTATAATTGCAACAGAAAATCAAACACTCGGTTTAAATGATGATTTAAATAATAAAAATTTTGATCATGTTGATTTTAAACCAAAAGAACCTGTAAAACCACAAGAACCTATAAAACCTGAAAAGCCTAAAGAACCAAAAATAGATCCAATAAAAAAAATTGAACATGAAGATCATGAAGATAATAAACAAGCAATAATATTTGTAAGTATTGTAATAGGATTTACAGCACTTTATTTTTTCAAATAATCTCTAGCAGCAGTAAACAATAAACTAACAACTAAAATAAGCAATGCCCATAAGTTGTTTGCAAACCAATTTACTACGTCTTTTGTTGCAGTTAATAACCAAGATAAAATAGAACCTATAATACCTGGTAATGCAGCTGCAAATTTTCCTGCAAGAAAAGATAATAGTTTTCCAAGATTTTTTAATTGTTTTTTTATCCAGTCTTGTACACCACCTTTTGGTGGAGGAGAAGGAGAAGGAGCAGGAGAAGGAGAAGTAGTTTCACCAGTAAATGTTTCAACAATAACACCAATAATCATTCCAAAAGCAGTTAAAACACTAACTATTGTTATTCCTTGTTCTCTGAATAATGTTCTTATTCTTTCACCTAATGTTTTGTCTTCGTTTAACATTTTATGTATTGTTTGTTTAAATCTAACTAATTGACTACGTAGTTTTTCTCTATTAATATTAATTGTTTCTATTCTTGTACTTCTCTCAGATTCTAACTCTCTTATTCGACTACTTATTCTATCTATTTGAAATTCATCATTGTCTTCTTTAGCTTGTTCTAATTTGGCATTTTCTTTTGCTAAGTCTTTATTTGTTTCATTCAGTTTTGCTAAATTATTTGCAAGCTCATCTTCAAATGTTGTAAATGCTTTTATTACACCATCCATCTCTCTTTTTGTCATTTCTGTTTGTGTTTCATTATCTATTAAAGATGTTCCATGTTCATTAAATGAAGTTTCTATTTCTTTCACATATGTTTCTGCATTACTTGCTGTTTCTAATAATTCTTGTCCTTCTTCTTGTGTAGATATTTCTTGTAATGGAATTTCTATATTATCGAGTTCACGAATTGGTGCTTTTATCGTTCTTTGAAAATCTTGAAACATTGATCTACCTTCTTTTAAATAATCAGATATTTTATAATCATCTACACCTAAAACATCTCTGACAAAATTAACACCGTATTCTTTTTGAAGAGTACTAAATTTATAAAACTTTAATACTCCTTTTTTAAAATACGTTAATGCAATATTATTACCTTTTTCATCTTTTACATATAAGATTTGTCTTTCATTATGATCTTCCCTAACAAAAAAACCTACTTCATTACGTGTTGTTTCACCATTTTTTTTATAAAATTGTTTAATCATTTTTTTTATAGTTTCTTTTTTACGAATTTTAGCATCATTTTCTGATAAAGCTTTTGAATTTTCAAATTCTTTATTTATATAATTTTGAAACTCTTCATCATCATTATCCATTAATGGTGTTTTTTCTTCATTATCATAATCATCATCATAATCATTTATTTTAAACTCATAACCCCCTTCTGCCATTTTATTAAATAAAATAAAATTAAATTAAATAAAAAAAAATTAATTAAATATATCTGTTAATGTCCAATAAAAAGTACCTGTTAATAATATTTTTAATATAAATATTTTTATATAAAAATAGTCAAACTCATTATCAACCATTTTTTGTAGATTTTCTATAATTTTATCTTTTTGTTTTTTTGTAAGTCCATTTATTTTCGCTTGACGCTCTTCTTCTTCATCTGAAGAATCTTCTTGTTCTAAAATATATTGAATTGTTTTTTTAGCGCATTTCGATTTTTCAGTTTCCATTTATTTAATAAAAAAATCACCCTGTGTCTAAAAAATCGATTCATAGTTTGGTGGATTTTCCCTAAGGGGAATAGAAGAAATTATAACTTTATTTATAAAAATTATAGATTTTCCATTTTTTTTTTTATTTCGTTTCTTACTCTATTTTCTGTTTCTTCTATAAGTTTTTTTCTTTCATCTTCTCCTAAAGTAGTTAAACTTTTTCCTTTTAGGAAATTTTCCATTTTTCCTTTTTGGGAATTTTTTTTCATTTCATTAAATTTTTCTTGCTCTTCTAAAATAAGTTTAAATTCTTCTTCACTTATTTTATTGTCAGTTAAAGATCTAGAAATTAAATCTTTAATACTATTTAATTTACATTCTGCTAAAGTTTTTATTTCGTAATGTTTTTTAGCTTTTAAAGTAAGCTTTCTTCTTATTAATTTTATTACACCACCAATACTTCCGCATGCGACTGCTGTTATTTGTAAAGGTAATAAAATAGGAATAGCAACACCTATACCTGCAGAAATAACTGATGCTGAAATTAAAGTTGTATCTATTCCATCTGTAAAGTTTACTCCTCTTTTATATTTTTTATATAAAGAATTTCTTTTGTCTCTTTCATTTTTTAAAGAATTTTCTATTTCTGAAATTTTTTGTAATCTATAGTTTTGTCCATCTTCTATAGGTAATTCTGGATATAAATCAGGAGCTGTAGGTTGTTTCATTTTTTAAAGTAAAAATTGATTTTTTTTTTTTTTCTCTTAAATCCCACAGAATTTTTTCTCTGCCTGTTATCCCGGGTTTTTTTTGGGAGTAAGAAAATTTGGTGTTTTTTGGGGGTGTTTTTTTGCTTTTTTTTTTATGAAAATTTAGGGCTCTTTTACTTGAAATGAGGGTAATTTTTTGGGGGTCAAATTTTTTTTTTTGGAGGGGGACGCTGGAGTCGTTCAAGTACTATACTACTCCCCTTAGGGGAAAAAATGAGTTTTATAAAAAAAACCCAGGATTAAGGTTTTGGTGTGCTCTTTACAAAAAAAATTTTTTATTTTTTTTATCGGGGGGTATAAATACAAAGTGTGTTTTTTTCTTCTTAATTTTGAAGTTAAAAATCACACAAAAATGTTGGTAAAATTTTTATTTTGGATGTAAAAAGGGTTTTTTTTCTTTAAAATGGGGGGTCAAAAATTAAAGATAATTTTTTTTTTTTTTTGTGGGGGGCTAAAGGAGTGGTATATTGTGTGAGGTCAACATGTGTATGATTTGAAAATTAATATAACTTACTATCTAATTTTAACAATGCTGCAATGCAGATAGCCATTTGACATACATATAATAGACAAAGATCTACATTACAAACTTCTCTTCGGAATTTTGCAGCATATTTTTTTAATCATCCAACTTTTAAAGAGTTTTCCAACTTCATTTTTAAAATCTACCAACATTTTTTATATTATATCCAACGTCAACGTTTCTTGGTGTCCTTAAAATTTTCTAGTGCAAACCGCAGCTGAAGCAATATTAAATAAGTAATTGCTTTAAACACGTACAAGATTAAAGCTTAACATAGTAAAATATGTGTACATACAGTATATTTTGTTTATCCCATGCATATATCAAAATGCTTTCAATTTTAAAAATAATATTAATGAAACTGAACGCAAGATTTTGATAGTATTCTCACTTTTAGTTGGATATAGGGTTGTTTTTTCAACAATATGATTTAGAATTAAAAATGGACAAATTAAAAAAGAAATTTTCATATAAGTCATGTCAATACCGATGTACTGACTACTTGGCTGACGATACCCTCCGGGACTTACGCAGCAACGGTATCGACCCCTGAGTTCTCTGTTATGAATGTTTTGTCCGTATGTGTGTGTGTGTGTGTGTGTGTGTGTGTGTGTGTGTGTGTGTGTGTGTGTGTGTGTGTGTGTGTGTGTGTGTGTGTGTGTGTGTGTGTGTGTGTGTGTGTGTGTGTGTGTGTGTGTGTGTGTGTGTGTGTGTGTTAGGTGTTCCTGTTGTCCCTTTCTTTTCCTGTTATAGTTAATGTGGTTCCAACGGTTTTGGTTTTTAACCCGGATAGTTTTCTTTTAATCGATTTATATCTTTTGAACACCGGTAAACTACTAATGGCTTCATTGATGATACCCTCGGGTACTGAAAGTCCTCCAACAACGGTAGCAACCAAGTGCTGTAAAAATCGAAAACAAGAGAACCTTTTGCCCTGCAATAGTTAATTTGTTTTCTGAGTAATGGCTTTTTCTCCTAGACAAAGAGTAAGTACTTACCATACATTCGAAAATGTTGACCAAAAAGGAGACAAAATAAAAGGATCTTCATTGTTGATATATGAAATTAAAACTGACCAGGTGAGAGCGCTTACAGTTTATCATAGTATACACACGTGTATCTACAATGATAAACTTATAGTTATGAAACAATAGATAACGACCGGACGAAATAGGCTACTATATATGTGTAAGCCTGTAGTTCAAACTTTTTAAATTAATTTTCTTCTGCTTATAATCTCATGCATGCTCTGTTTTGTGAAATTTTCTAATAATGGCTAACAATGTGTGAATCGACTTCGCATCCGGTAAAGGTGTTGAAAAGAAAATAACATTTCATTCTTCTCTTAACTCTTTGAGAATAAATCGGTGACGAAACGAAGCATAAGAATATCCTATAAACCGAACAAAACTCTTCTTCAAAACACCATAAATGTATCAATTCATAGTACCAACTGTTGTTTGTCTTTGAATAAAAGAGGGACGAAAGATACCAAAGGGACAGTCAAACTCATAAATCTAAAACAAACTGACAACGACATGGCTAAAAATGAAAAAGACAAACAGAAAAACAATATTACACACGACACAACATAGAAAACTAAAGAATAAACAACACGAACCCCACCAAAAACTAGGGGTGATCTCAGGTGCTCCGGAAGGGTAAGCAGATCCTGCTCCACATATGGCACCCGTCGTGTTGCTTATGTGATTACAAATCCGGTAAATAGTCTAATTCGGTAGGTCATATTCATGAAAGAGAAGGGGATTGTAGTTACGACGTAAGGAACATATCCGATATCATTTGTGAAACGGTTATTCCATAACGGTCAACCAACTCGTGATGGCGTCCTTAAAATTTACGAAGGGATGATTTCAACTTCACCATTTGGAACTCTTGGTTTAATAGCTTCCTTGTGAGCAGCAAACCTCTATCAAGAAAATCATGATAGGAAATGCAAGCACGGGAATATCGTATCAATTGGGAGATATATTCCCCGTATGCAGGTGCTGCTGGAATGTTGCTACTTAGAAATGGAAAGTTCACAATTGGAAAGCTGAAATCATCTCTTTTGTCGTAAAGTTTTGTTTTCAACCGACCCTCATTGTCAATTTCTAGATGTAAGTCAAGATATGAAGCCGACTTAACTGTATCTGTAGTATCCTCTATCTCTAGTTCGATTGGATAGATGCGTTCCACATAGTCACCAAATTTTGAATTGTTTAGTGAAAGAACATCATCTATATAGCGGAAAGTAGAGTTAAAGGATATTGCTAACTTCTTATCTTTCTTCCTAAGAAGTTCCTGCATGAAGTCAGCCTCATAATAATAAAGAAACAAGTCAGCGAGTAGAGGGGCACAGTTTGTTCCCATTGGAATGCCGACAGTCTGTTGAAAAATACGTCCTCCGAACGTAACAAATATGTTGTCAATCAAGAAATCAAGCATCTTGATAATATCAGTTTCAGAGAATTTTTTGTATGAATCAGAGTGATTCTTTACAAAGTAGGATTTATCCCTCCCTAAGACAAGATACTTGTATCTACGTTGGCCATTCTTTTTTATGAAGCAAAGTAATACCAACTCTTTCAATTTGTCTTTTAGTTTGGAATGTGGAATACTTGTGTACAGAGTAGAAAAGTCAAATGTTTTAATACTGTTACAAGATGAAAGAGAGTTAGATTGTATGTACTCTAAAAGATCTTTTGAATTTTTAAGTATCCAAATCTGATTCACGCCACCTCTAGAATAGGCAGTTTCACAATAACTTTGAAGCCCGTCTTTGATTGCTGATAAAATAGATGTTAATAATTTAGAAAGAGGTTTCGTGGAGCACTTGGAAGACCCAGCAATATACAGTTGTTTATAAGGACACTTATGTAGTTTAGGTATCCAATACAGTGATGGAAGATCCAGTTCTTCATCTTTGGTTGAAATTCCAAAGGAACATAGAACAGACCTATGATTATCCGAATTTCCTCTTTGGTAAGTGTCGTGAGGGTATATGTTGAGTTTCCAAGTGAATTGTCAGTACCTAATTCGTTTATCAAGCAGTTGATGTAGTGACTTTTACACACAAAAACGATGTTATTTGGGGCTTTATCTGCGGGGACAACAACATATTTGTCATGGAGGTCGGATAGGTGTTTTGCAACATTTGGGTCTTTAAAGATTGACGTAGCATGGGCATTGATAGACCCATTCAGTTTCTTAATTCTGATATGTATCAACGACATCACTGCCTTAATCCATTCGGAAAGAGTGTCTAAGTCTTCCTTCTCGCGCTTAGCCCATTGCCTGGCATAATCCTCGACTGAATCCATCAAAATTTTAAAGTTGTATTTCCAATTGATGGATTTAGGCTCACGATATTTGGGACCTTTCGATAACACATAAATAAAGTAGGCCGCGAATAACAAAAATCTATTTCAAAATGTGTTAATTCACTTTGTTTAAACAAACATAAGATATTACCTGATTTCTTTCACTTGACTTGTTCGCTTTTTCAAGACCAGTCCATACATAGACAGATGTGTCGGGATAAACTCATCCATGAAGTATCAAGTAATTCGTAGCATACACTCAGTTCATTTATATATCCGTTTGGTGACAATGATAGGTGATTAGAAATTAATTATATGTATGACTGCCATCATCCTTATCACACATATCTTCAAATAGACATTCCTTATTCAAATTTGAACGTACGTTCCATCCGATCAGTTGAAATAACATTGGTAATATGTATGTGCTAAAATGCCCAAGGTACTTGAAATTATGTGAAAATAATTAAGCACTTTCAATTTTCTTACTGAATAAAAAGAATCACAAAACTAATGATGTTAAGTAGTGAATGGCAGTGACCATTTCAAACATCTATTGCCAAA
Source organism: Mytilus galloprovincialis (assembly GCF_965363235.1). Taxonomy (NCBI): domain Eukaryota; kingdom Metazoa; phylum Mollusca; class Bivalvia; order Mytilida; family Mytilidae; genus Mytilus; species Mytilus galloprovincialis. The sequence goes on along the minus strand of NC_134843.1, from coordinate 33,662,752 downwards.
TACAAAATATCTCCTCTGCCTCAAAGTCAAAACTAAAACATAAAGTTCCTATTAACACACAAGAAACAGCAAGACAGAATCCAACATGAGTTCTGTAAATAAACAATCTACAAAATGAAAACAACATTTTTAAGATATATATTAATGAACAATATGAAAACAAAACTACATAAATATTTGTATGAAAGAAAATTAAAGTTCTAAATATAAAACATGTGCTTGTTTAGTCACTACCCAATAATCGAAAACTTAACGACGACGGTTTTGTTTAAAGACCTTGAATACCCATGAAATAAACTTCACACTAGTGCAGTTATCATATAAACTGACAGCCAAAACGAATAACAACAATTGTTATACAACCTCCGTTATATAATCATTAGCAAAATTTTAAACAGATTCCACATAACGCATAAAGATACATCGAAGTTTCGCTGTAAAAAGCCACCGTGTTATGATAAGTTTTTGATACGAACTGTGGATATAACTAAGAGCCGAACGAATCGCACAACCATTTGCGTTGTTACCCATGGTTATTGGTAATATATGTTATCATTTGCATGGCATATTTTGAAGTTTAGATTTGCTTTTCATGATTTATAGTGGTATTTCCTAGATATATTGTTATATTTCAACTCCTGACATGAAAGCATCAAGTATTTCATTCAGACATGCTATTAGTTCTATACATTTTCTTAATGAAATATCTATAATGAATATATATTTCATCAGATATTTGTTTGCGATTTACCTTCTTTTCCGCAAGTTTATTCTTTTCTGTTTAGTATTAAATCAATATTTAAGATCCATTGTGTTACATCTTGTGATCTGTTTATTTGGCAATCACTAATGGCAGTCAGCAGGGTTTAAGAACATCCGTTGTTCGACTTGTTAGTCAAATGTGTTATGTTAAAATATAATTTTTTTTCACTTTTATGATCTTTTGGAAAATGTTGTTTGTGCTGCTGTTAGACCTCTCTACCAAGAAATTTGTTTTGCAGGCTCAAGTATCCAACACAATCATAGGTTTGAACGTTGTTTTCAATTTAGACTTGTTTATATTTATTCGTTTGGGCTTGCAATACATTTTCCTTCGGGTTTATATGATCCGTACATCCTTTTTATACCCTTCAAATTCAAGAGTCTATCCTAAATTGAGGTATATATTATGGCCTTCCAAATACCGTTTTAATCCCTAACATCACTGAAGGGACATTAATTGTCGAAATCCGGATATAGTGTACCAATTATACACCTTTTGTATGATTGGTTCTTTTGTTAAGAACATCCGTTGTTCGACATGTTAGTCAAATGCGTTTTGTGAAAATAGACTTTTTTTTAAAACGTTTTTGGTAAAAAAGGTCAAACCGGGTAGGATAGTTATAGATTATCATTGGTCATCTCAACTCGATTGTTTTTGTCACTTTCGCCGTACTGGCTCAAACCAGAAAATCAATCTCGTTGAGATGACCAACGATAAACATAATTATCCATCCCGGTTTTATAGCAGATATTCGGGACATCCAAACTCATAATTCAAAACTACACTGACAAACCTATGGCTAAAAAGAAAAACAAATACCAAAAGATTAACAATACACAAAGTAAACATAGAAACTACAATTTTTACAAACATTGACAAAAAATAACTCCTAACTTATGCAATAATTTATAATATCGATTTTGGTGGGAAAAAACCATAGATACACATAATCAAATTGCTATCATATGACTAAACAGTACACCTTAGTTACAAAATACTATTAAAGTAGTTCTTTACTATTCGTTTGATCATGTCGGTGATTTATGGAATCGGGAGTTGCACAACATCTTTTGAATCTCACGTTTAAACTTAGAAGTGTTGTACCAAGTATTGCATTAATATGAACAAAACTCTTTACAACCTGTTTTAAAGGCATTTTAGATAAAGGCAACAGAAGAATACCATTGTTCAAAAGTCAACAGATTTAACTGCGTCAAATTCACGTAGCGAAAGTTGAAGCTCAGGAACCGTTGCTGTGAAAAAAACATGTGCATTTTACAGTTACAGTTTGACTTTTAGAAAAATAAATATCCTTTTAAAATCCATACAGCTGTTCCAATGTGTTATCCAAAATCGCCAAATTCAACAATAACGCATCAGATTTTTCGCCATCAGACAAAGTCTCCAACAATATTGTTTTATACGCGAAAGACATTACTTGGTATGCCCAAATGAAGAAATCATAATTCACATAAAAACTTTGTTCCCTTAATATTTTTTCGTAATTGATTTATGAGATACAAACATCACTTTTATTGTTGCCTCGATTTAATTATCAGTAGATATGGTAATATATGAAGGAAACATAAAAAAAATGTAGTATTATTGCCAATGAGACAACTATCCACCAAAGTTCAAATGAAGTGGATGTAAGTAATAATGGACAACCGTACAGCATTCAACAATAGGGAAACCCCATACCGTATGGTTGGCTATAAAAAGCACCAACATGAAAAATATGAATTCAATTACGGCCTAGTTTATAATAAAATTATTTATGAAAAACCAATATGACCGGCATGAACCAACGACATCCACTGAACTACAGGATCCTTAGTTAGGACATGCACTTTTGGCGGAGTGAAACAAGTTTGTGGAAGCTCACACCCCCCCTTTACCTGATACATTGGTGTATCCGTACAACATAAGATCAAACTATAAAAATCAATTGAAAAAGGCTTAACTCATGGGATGGATACAAATACAAATACATCCAACAAAACAAGTAGTCATCCCTGTGAGACTAGATCACTAGGCCTAACGTTAAAGCCGCCATCTTGGAGGGAGGAGGGAATTTTCGACATGGGTCAAGTGGCCATTTTTTTTTTAATTAGTAACATAATTAAGTAAATGTTGTGTTCTTAATTAATAATTAATTGTGATAATTAATAATATAACTAAGTATATTAATTAAATTGCTAATTAATGTTTAGTGTTGACCAATGTCCGAGTCTAATATATTATTGATTTATTGTTTACAATAAATATGGGTATGGTCGTTTCAACTGGATTGGTTTAAAGGTTTAATGTTTTGTATCCAGATTAGGTTTGAAGTGTAAATACCTCCAAATATATGTGGGCTTACAAAATAAATAAAATCTATAAGATATATTATATAATTTATTGTATACAAATCACAACAACAAAGAATTTCACAAGACCTGTCATTTCTTAACATACATTCTAAAAGCCGTATGGTATTGTTTTGTAATCATCAACTATGACTCGTTTGTCAAACACAATTTTAAAATCTTCATTTTCTGTTTTTGTTATAATTCGGGCGTTCTTCGGGTCTCTCGAAATCTTGTTTTCATCAACAACTGTAATAACATTTTGATCGCTTAAATTTGTCACCATTTCGCGCAAGGTATTAAAATTAATGCTTAGAGCATTTTTATAGTTGAGTGTTATTCCGCGTACTTTGCATACAGTTTTAATTTCTGTAGGATCTGACTTTTCTAGCTTGAAAGCATAGTTTTTGGGGCCACCGGTAACAAAGTGTGTGATGTTATTATACGGGACTTCATCTGTTAGATCTCCTAGATAGTCACCAAGTGGAGGTTTCCACTCACCCTCGTTTACAGTGAATACAATTGAATCAGTATCGGCGTACATGACTCGGGGTCCTAGCTTTTCTAAACAACTGTACAATTTTAATCTAGCTTTAGCTGTTGTAACAAAGTTAACTCCAGTTACAAGATGTTGATCACTGGTCAAAATATCAAAATAAATTAAAGGGTCTGACACATACTCAACTTGAGGTAAATTTGTCCGTTGTCCGAATTTACCCCAGAAGCTGTTCAACATAAGTTTAGCAAGAGAACGGAGGCCAGGATTCGTTTCTATTTTGGCATAATCCAGTAAGATTCCTTCTTTTCAAAATAATCTTGAATATATTTCTGTCTATGCTCTTCACTAATACACCAGCTAGGCCAACCACTGGCTTCTTGTTTCATTTTCAAAAATGTATTGATGTATTCCGTGAAGATTCCTCCTGATTTTGATCTTGTATCATATTGCTCAACATCATTGAAGTGCCATACTTCATAAATTGTATCCACTGCGTATCCCTTTTGCAATGCCATCTTTAACCCATCTGTTACCCAAGTTCCAATAAATTCTCGTTCTTCAGGATTGTGCTCACAAGTGGTTTGTTGTTTCAAATCTGTACAAGTTATGCACAAGGAAAACATCAGTTTGTTGTTAATCTTAGCGGGTAACACTGGAATGTGAAGTTCACGGGGAGGACATACTTTGCGTTTGATTAATCCTTCATATGTTTGTAAATCATCAAAAGTTTCTGTCACAACTGATGGGTGACCTAATACGGCTTTATCAGTTTTATTGATGTAAGGGTAAAGTGAGGTAACATCATAGTATTTGATATGTTTGCCATCTGAAGATTCGTGCTACAGTTTAAATGCTTCCGTTCTACCACCTGCAAAAGCGTCTCTCGGTTCTAAGGGTGTGGTAATATCAATGGAGTCTATGAACCTTTTGATGCTCTCATTTTCACAGATATTTTTGTCAAACTCACATTCCCATATACATCTGTATGTATATCCTTGCTTTTCAATATGGATTTTCTTCTCCATAGTTTGATGATACAAATCAGCCATTTATGACTTATTTACAGTGTTAATAGTGTGCTGGGCGTAACATTTCGGACATCCATGCCAAAAACAACCATGATATTCCATTACAACTTTTCCATTATCATCGGTTTCAAAATAACCATCTACTCTGTATTGGTCAATCGTTTTCTCCCCAACGTTCCTTGCATGATGGATGTGTACCCCTTTAAACTGTGATACGTATTTAATCCATTTTAAAGCTTTAATAGAATGTTTCTCTTCTGGACGGTATCCTTGTGCTGGTATAATCCCAATAGTTTCAGGGCGCAGAAATTTTGTGCGAAACACCAAATTACAAGCCGTAGCTATAGTAATGCAGCTTGCAAACGGATCAATACCCGAATCTTCGCCAGTTGACATCGTCATTGACATAAATAGTTCCCGTAACTTTAAACAGCATCGCCTCAGAATATCTACATCTGATCGACAGTAATCAAACGTTCTACAGGTAAGTCAAACATGGTTTTCCTATTAGTATGGTGCCATTCAAGAAAGGCTTCTCTGTCCCCTGATTTCATAGCCTCTGGATTATAAAACTTGGCATCTGGTAGATGGTCTAACACAACTGTAGTGTTTTCTTTCCTGCTATAAAGATGCGGGAAGTATCCTTTCTGTAAATCTTTAATTCCAAACTATTTAGGCAATTTTGATGATATAATAATAACAAACACTGTCAATTTAGTATGTTTTATTTGTAATACAATTATAAAAGAAATCAATGAGATTAATAGTCTTTTACATCACTTGCTTTCACCCACGAATTAAACTCGTTTGGTTCATTTAACCATTTGATATAATATTGTTTATATGGTCCTCTTCCTTTTGTCCTCATCACTTTTTCAATTTTCCACAAGGAATTGTCTTTGACGTTTATTCGCTGAAGTTCAGATTGGTAGTAGGATGCAGACATTTCTTCTCCATGGTAATCTTTAATGCGATATAACGGTGTCATGCTTCTCCAAAAACGTCCGGATATCGTGAACACCTCATCCATCCATTTCTCGTCATATTCCCGAGAAAACATAGTTCTCAAATATATAAGTCTAACTCGATCTCCAAGCTTAAACCTGAAGTGGTAGTATTTCTTGAACTTTCCAGAATGTTCTTTTAAAAAATATGTCGATAAGCGAACAGTTTCTGCATTTTCCTTTTTTTACTTCTATGAGTGCCATGTCAATAGTGCTATGAATAGTATGATTGTATCCATTTGCAAAGCTTTGAACCTTGTCTACGCTCGGACACTGATGCTTTGACCTCATTTAACGCATAGAAATGATTAATATCTTCCTTCTTAAAAACTGTCTGGGCAAATTTTAGTATTTTTTCCTAACTGTTTATTGCTACCTAAGCAATGTATTCTTACTATACGAAACAAAGATGAAATACGTTGTGCCGGAGCTTTAATAACGGCAAAAGAAAACACGAAAAGTGGAACAGTATACGGTTAGGAAGAAAAATTCAAGAACAGCTTGCAGTTGATTTGCATAATCTTGCAAAAGTTCCCTTTCATAGATGTGGAATTGAAGAAATCAATCGATTTCAGACAGTTCTGCCTGGATATCAAATTTGTATTGTATCAAAACAACACTTAAATGAAATTGTCTACCATGGACCAGATGCAAAAAAAAGATCTACTTGTACTTCCATGATGGTCATTACGATGTTATTACCAGTATGCCTGCTTTCCTAAACCGGAGTTATTATTGTCACTCATGCCAGAAGGGATATCAGCATAAAAAGACAACCGTTGCAATAACATTTGCACTTCATGTCATAAATACAATAAAGAATATAAATACGTATTGGTAGTCATTAACGTGTTTTCAAAATATGCATGGCTACGTAAATTAAAAGATAAAAAGGCGAGTCCGTGGCAGCTGCATTTCAAGACATATCTAAAACAGGAAGAGTTCCAAATAGAATAAGAACGGATATGGGACAGGAGTTCAAGGCTAAGAGAGTCCAGACAGTTTTTAAGAAGGAAGATATTAATCATTTCTATGCGTTAAATGAGGTCAAAGCATCAGTGTCCGAGCGTGTTATAAAGACAATAAAAAACGAAAATATATCGCTACTTTTCGTAAAACCAGTCTTACAGATACATAGACAAAGCTTTGCAAATTGATACAATCATAGTATTCATAGCACTATTGACATGGCACTTATAGAAGTAAAAAAAGGAAAATGCAGAAACTGTTCGCTTATCGACATAGTTTTCAAAAGAACATTATGGAAAGTTAAAGAAACACTACCAATTCAGGTTTAAACTTGGAGATCGAGTTAGACTTACATATTTGAGAAATATTTTTTTCCCGGGAATATGACGAAAAATGGATGGATGAGGTGTTCACGATATCCGGACGTTTTTGGAGAAGCATGACACCGTTATATCGCATTAAAGATTACCATGGAGAAGAAATTTCTGCATCCTACTACCAATCTGAACTTCAGCGAATAAACGTCAAAGACAATTCCTTGTGGAAAATTGAAAAAGTGATGAGGACAAAAGGAAGAGGACAATATAAACAATATTATATCAAATGGTTAAATGAACCAAACGAGTTTAATTCGTGGGTGAAAGCAAGTGATGTAAAAGACTATTAATCTCATTGATTTCTTTTATAATTGTATTACAAATAAAACATATTAAATTGACAATGTTTGTTATTATTATATCATCAAAATTGCCTAAATAGTTTGGAATTAAAGATTTACAGAAAGGATACTTCCCGCATCTTTATAACAGGAAAGACAACACTACAGTTGTGTTAGACCAGATGCCAAGTTTTATAATCCAGAGGCTATGAAATCAGGGGACAGAGAAGCCTTTCTTGAATGGCACCATACTAATATGAAAACCATGTTTGACTTACCCGTAGAACGTTTGAATTACTGTCGATCAAATGTAAATATTCTGAGGCGATACTGTTTAAAGTTTCGGGAACTATTTATGTCAATGACGATGTCAACTGGCGAAGATTCGGTATTGATCCGTTTGCAAGCTGCACTATAGCTTCGGCGTGTATTTTGGTGTTTCGCACAAAACTGCGCCCTGAAACTATTGGGATTATACCAGCACAAGGATACCGTCCAGAAGAGAAACATTCTATTAAAGCTTTAAAATGGATTAAATACGTATCACAGTTTAAAGGGGTACACATCCAGCATGCAAGCAACGGGGGGGGGAAACGATTGACCAATACAGAATACAGAGTAGATGGTTATTTTGAAACCGATGATGATGGAAAAGTTGTAATGGAATATCATGGTTGTCTTTGGCATGGATGACCGAAATGTTACGCCCAGCACGTTATTAACACTGTAAATAAGTTATCAATGGCTGATTTGTATCATCAAACTATGGAGAAGAAAATCCATATTGAAAATCAAGGATATACATACAGATGTATATGGGAATGTGAGTTTGACAAAAATATCCGTGAAAATGAGAGCATCAAAAGGTTCATAGACTCCATCGATATTACCACACCCTTAGAACCGAGAGATGCTTTTGCAGGTGGTAGAACGGAAGCATTTAAACTGTAGCACGAATCTTCAGATGGCGAACATATCAAATACTATGATGTTACCTCACTTTTCCCTTACATCAATAAAACTGGTAAAGCCGTATTAGGTCACCCATCAGTTGTGACAGAAACTTTTGATGATTTACAAACATATGAAGGATTAATCAAATGCAAAGTATGTCCTCCCGGTGAACTTCACATTCCGGTGTTACCCGCTACGATTAACAACAAACTGATGTTTTCCTTGTGCATAACTTGTACAGAATTGAAACAACAAACCACTTGTGAGCACAATCCTGAAGAACGATCAATTATTGGTAACAGATGGGTTAAAGATGGCATTGCAAAAAGGATACGCAGTGGATACAATTTATGAAGTATGGCACTTCAATGATGTTGAGCAATATGATCCAAGATCAAAATCAGGAGGAATCTTCACGAAATACATCAAGACATTTTTGAAAATGAAACAAGAAGCCAGTGGTTGGCCTAGCTGGTGTATTAGTGAAGAGCATAGACAGAAATATATTCAAGATTATTTTGAAAAGAAGGAATCTTACTGGATTATGCAAAAATAGAAACGAATCCTGGCCTCCGTTCCCTTGCTAAACTTATGTTGAACAGCTTCTGGGGTAAATTCGGACAACGGACAAATTTACCTCAAGTTGAGTATGTGTCAGACCCTTTAATTTATTTTGATATTTTGACCAGTGATCAACATCTTGTAACTGGAGTTAACTTTGTTACAACAGCTAAAGCTAGATTAAAATTGTACAGTTGTTTAGAAAAGCTAGGACCCCGAGTCATGTACGCCGATACTGATTCAATTGTATTCACTGTAAACGAGGGTGAGTGGAAACCTCCACTTGGTGACTATCTAGGAGATCTAACAGATGAAGTCCCGTATAATAACATCACACACTTTGTTACCCCAAGCTGGAAAAGCCAGATCCTGCAGGAATTAAAACTGTATGCAAAGTACGCGGAATAACACTCAACTATAAAAATGCTCTCAGCATTAATTTTAATACCTTGCGCGAAATGGTGACAAATTTAAGCGATCAAAATGTTATTACAGTTGTTGATGAAAACAAGATTTCGAGAGATCCGAAGAACGCCCGAATTATAAAAAAAAAACAGAAAGTAAAGACTATAAAATTGTGTTTGACAAACGAGTCATAGTTGATGATTACAAAACAATACCATACGGCTTTTAGAATGTATGTTTAGAAATGACAGGGTCTTGTGAAATTCTTTGTTGTTGTGATTTGTATACAATAAATTATATAATATATCTTATAAATTTTATTTATTTTGTAAGCCCACATATATTTGGAGGTATTTACACTTCAAACCTTATCTGGATACAAAACATTAAACCTTTAAACCAATGCAGTTGAAACGACCATACCCATATTTATTGTAAAAAATAAATCAATAATATATTAGACTCGGACATTGGTCAACACTAAATATTAATTAGGAATTTAATTAATATACTTAGTTATATTATTAATTATCACAATTAATTGTCAATTAAGAACACAACATTTACTTAATTATGTTACTAATTAAAAAAAATTACCACTTGACCCATGTCGAAAATTCCCTCCTCCCTCCAAGATGGCGGCTTAAACGTTAAGCCTATGGGGGGGGAAGTGATCTAGTCTCACAGGGATGACTACTAAAACACACTGAGACTCATTTTGACAGAACTTTAAACTTATGAAATTACAATCTGTCTGAAATTAAATTATCATTTTATTTATCAAAACTTTACAGTGATGTGTGCAGTGTATTTGGTTTCTTTTATTTTCAATGGTCATGTAAAGTATAAGACTGTTTTTATTATCGAACTCGTTTGAGGTAGGTTTTGGTGAGTGAAAAACTTCATATTTGAAGACGAACTTATTGAAAATGAAAACTCTAACTCAACTGCAAGGACTAATAGTAGTCATGACGCCATGAAACGGGTTTAAAAAAACATAAACTATTTCGTTTCCATGACACTAAACAATTAATTCATACTTAAAATACAAAACGGTATATAACAATTTGATTATTCCTTATACTCTGCCTTTAATCTATCTATATTACATGTCTTATTCATCGATTGTACAAGAAATTGACGAGACATGTTGACCAGCAAACAAGAAATGGGTGATTGTTATCATACGCAAGTTCAAAATTATTACGTTTACCATAATTCTATAGCTGGTTGGATACTTATATAAAAAAAAACACTTATAGACTAACTAAAGATGAATTGAAACGTTAAACTAAAAGTACAGCCTGTCAGATAAACTGATATTTAAGTGACCAAGAAATTAAACAAATAAAACAAATAAAACAAAATTTGTTTTTTACCATCAATATTTCAAATTTCACAAATCGGTTCGCTGTACCGTGCATTTTTGTAAGATATTGCTGGAGTTTTCTTCAAAACTTAAAGAGAAATATCTACAGTATTTAGAATTGGATATTAATTAGCAAGTCATCGTACAGGGAAACTTCTGTTTAATTCTTTGTGCAGTTCAGATCACTTCTCAACTCTAATAAACGTAATGGTATAAGCGGCTTTTGTGTAATGTACTTCATCGCATCTGTTCTGCCTTGCAGGGAACTAACTAGAAAACTGCTAGTGGCACCTTGTACAAACTCCTTGTATTCCATCAGTTTAGTAACATTTGGTGTAATTGTGCAGAAATGTATGTCTTTACATCCTGAAACAAAAGATACAACCTTTCGTCCATCAATATTTTCAATTTCACAGCTGGTTCGCTATACCATATTTGTTTGTGTGTTCTGGTTTAAATTTACATATTATGAAAAAAGAGGTAAGATATGCATCTAGCTAGTCTTTCTCTCTCTAAGAATAACAATCTGCGGATGTACTATATTTTCTCAAGCAAGATAATTTAAAACACTTGTTATTAAAGACTTAATATTCTTGTACATTCCGAAACTTTGCTGTATTAAACTTTAATGTGTCTGCCGTAAGTACTTGTGTTCATTTTTTTCTTTTATTATTTTGTGAGAAATATAAACATAATTAATTTTCCGATAATTTCTGGTATGGTTAAGATTTGTGTTTTACTGTCTGATTGCTGTTAAAGATCATTTGAGAATACCATTGTGTTGCATGTTACCTCATTTAGTAGGAACGTTACCTCATGAACTACTTTCTGTCGTTTTGAGGAATTTTGTGTGATTTACAATTTGTGATCTTTTGCAAAAAAAAAGTTTTTTCCTCTGAGTTTAATTTGCTTGCCGTTTCATGCACTCTTCAAGCACTGCATTGTTTATTTTGTATTCATTTTGTTGTATTTTTTCAAACATATACTTTTTATGATTATGAATGAAACAACACTCAACAGTCAAAAAATAAAAACTGGTTGCTCTGGATAGTCTGATATGACTATTTTGTTTTTATTTGTTTTCTTCTAAAGTTGTTTAAAAAGGTTGTGTTTGAGTCTTCAAGTCTTTTGCATGATGACGTAATAGTATACGTTTTAATGACAATTAGTAATCAGTTTAGTATATTTTGATTGTATATACCCACCAGTCCATGGCACTGTATCTAATATATCACAATGACCGAAATTCTGAAATAAATTTAATAAAATTCTTTGTCATATGATAATAAGCAGGATATAATGTATCGTTATACTTGTTACAGAGCGCGTTGCTATCGTTTCAAGTTGGATAAAAAAGTTGCCCTTGTTTTGTAGCTAATATATTTAATATTTCACAACATGATTATAATAGATAAAAGGTCGATGTATTATTTGTTTTATGTCACAAGTATCATTTTACTTATATAATTAAAGAATAATTATTCAGATCTGTTTCTTCATCAAAGAAAGGGACTGCCAGTTCAAATAAAAATAACACTGTGGTTCAAGATATTTCGGTTTGTAACGTATAAATATAAAAAAAAGAAATGTGGTATGATTGTCCACAAGAGACCAAAATGACACAGACATTAACAACTATAGGTCACCGTACGGCCTTCAACAATGAGCAGAGCCCATACCGCTAAGTCAGCTATAAAAGGCCCCGATAAGACAATGTAAAACAATTCAAACGAGAAAACTAACGGCCTTATTTATATAAAAAAGTGAAAGAAAAACAAAATATGTAACACATAAACAAACGACAACCACTGAATTACAGGCTCCTGACTTGGGACAGGCACATACATAAATAATGTGGTGGGGTTAAACATGTTAGCGGGATCCCAACCCTCCCCTTAACCTGGGACAGTGGTATAACAGTACAACATAAGAACGAACTATAAAAATCAGTTGAAAAAGGCTTAACTCATCAGAAGGACAAAAATACAAATGGACGTGGCCGGGTACTTATACATCCCGACACAAAAAGACACAATGAACAGATCTGAGAGTACTCGCAGTTATTTGACAGCTAATTCAAAGCTACTAACAACTAATAAATAAATCATGCATCTAAGACTAAACTATCAATCCGTACGCATCCAACATCCAATTGATTTAGTGTAAAGACGTCATAAACAGCCAGAGAAAAACATGACCTTGTGCAATGGTTCTTTTTGTTATATTGTATTTTTATTTCAACTAGTATTCCTCTATCCGTAAGTATTTCTTTAAGTTCGTAAATTAGCTTTAAATTAACTAAAGGTTAAATACATATGTACAAAAACACAGCCTCTTTTATTATATGTATATTTAACTGAACATGAAGGCATGACTGTTGAATTCATTAAGATAAAACATTCAAAAGGAACCATTTTGTTATCAATAATTCTTGGCTGCCATCAATATTCAATAGTTGTCCAGAAAAATCAAGCCTTTTTAATTTCAAAATGCCTGTGACAACTTTTGCATCTCATATAATGAACATAATGAATCTTAGTGGCAAACCTTTTCATAAATTTGATGGCTCTCGTTTTCTTCGGTGTCTGCCTGTTATTCTATTATTGTTTGGTCAAATTTCCGCCAAATTGGATATATATACGTTTCCTGTAGTTATCAAAAAGTTTTGATTATTCTAATATCATATATTTATAACTTATACCTTTTTCACCTTTTTTGACATCAACTGTAAGGCATATATGGCAAGATACAATAAGTTCGCTAAGCAATGAGCAGAGGGCCTAGCTGTTATACACTTATTATAACATCTAAATGTCCTGTCTACCACGAGCTAAGAAAAATCTTAACATTGAGTATCTTAATCCTATACTCACTGCTACTTCCATTACATTTTTTGGACATCCCCAGATCTCGTAGAATTTATTATAACTAAATCCTGGTATGACGCACTGGTGCCCCACCGTGGACAGCTCTGTTCCGTACATAAACGCAGGCATGCGTATATCTACTTTATCTTTTACATCAAAACTCACTGGTTCTAGAAATATTGTTGACTACAAAATATGCAAACTGAATATATTTAAACTTTAGATTGAAAGCATAATTGACGGGGTTAAATTTCATTTTTGATCATTTGTACGACGGGTGTCACGTGTGGTTGTAATATATAATTTGTATTTAGCGTCCTAGAAATTTTCGTCACTTTTGTCTCCCGTTAAAATATTTCTTTTCTGTTGGTTGATGTGAGTGGAGGTTATTCAAATATTAAAGTGTTTTTTTTAACCTCTGATAACTGTTAATTGTCATAAACCGTTTACGGTTCTAAAGCTGTAATTTATGGACTGCTGCTAGTAAATAAAGATCCCTTTGGACCAGGTGAGCTTAACACGAATGTATCTGTAATGATATCAAATACTCCGTACATATGAACTTACACAATAGTAAATTATGCTGATAAATGTTGATACTGTTGTTTACTTACTCCATGTGATACATATAACAAACATGCATGTGAATGACCGACAAATAAGAGATATCATACCTACCGTAAACATAGTAGGTTTTTCCCTGATCATTTTCAATGTTGTGTCACATCCGGAGGAATGACACATCAAAGCTGTAGTGTTCCATGCAACTGTTCCTAACGTTTTGTTTGTCATGTAGTGTTGAAGCTAAAAAGCAGATACAAATGTAGAATGTAGAACAATTCATTATGTTTAAAGCACAACTGTAAAGGAAATAATACAGAAAAATGATTGCAGAATTATAAATCATATTAGATAGTATAAAAGACCTCATTAACAATTAACAGTCGATGACTCCGAAATAACAGACGTACATACACATGGTCTGTGTAGTCCAACATGGTATAGGTACGATATGTGTTGAATAAAAATTGGTTATGAAATATTTCAAAGACAAAGAAAGTGAAGTGTCTGCACCAGTTTTTTGTTTTTTTTTTTCTTTGTTCATCGCATTTATTTATATATATCACAGCGAATGACTTTAAATTGGTAAAAAAAAAGGAATGAGCACAGATTCGAATGCAAGTGTCTTCTTCAAAAAAAAATTTTTTGTTGATAAGTATAAGGATATATTTTAACATACATTTTCTGCGTGCAATCGGAGTCATCAGTCCGAATTAAATTACTTACCCATGCATGTTGTTGAAAGTACTTCGATATATCCTGTTTTAAATCACCAGCATTTTTCAAATTTTGCTTTTCCACTGGAAATGCGTAGTCAATTCCAAAAATAAAGAAACCATGGGACGCTATCCTTGACAGTACAGTTTCATAGTACTCAGCTAGGACATAAGTGTCAAAACCACCAATAAACAATACAGCCGGGTAAAATCCGGGTTCTAATGGGAAATAAACTAAAAAGACAATTAATCGCAATATTTTAACCGAAAATTTTTAAATCCGTCTTAACAAACTAACAACTCAGAACAATACACAACCAAACACACAATAGACGAATGCATTTAAGAAACGAAACAATGAAATATTTTACAAATCTCATTAAAAGTAGAATCATAATAATTGTTCACACGGCTTTTTACGGGTATAATTTAATACTTATAAAGCTAACAAGTTTGAGAATTGTCTTTTATATCTTTTCTTTTGAATCTACTGACTTTGTGGTAATGTTTATTATTATTATGGCATACTGTTTCGTTTTGATCGATACTTCTTCCTGATCCAAGCTGTAAAATTACCTTTTGTGTGTAAAGGACTTTTTTGTCCGGTTTTGCTTAGTGTCAGTCCGCCAACTTTTAATGGACGATCTGTATACGGGTTACCATTATCTACGTAGGTATCGTTCCCTGTAAAATACAACATTTAGGCAAATATCAATATTTTTTTTGATAGCTATAAAAAAGATGTGATATGAGCGCCAATGAGACAACTCTATTCAAGTCACAATTTGTAAAAGTAAACCATTGTAGGTCAAAGTACAGTGTACGGTCTGCAACACGGAGCTTTGTCTCACACCGAACAGCAAGTTATAAAGGGCCCCAAAAATGAATAGTGTAAAACCATGCAAACGGGAAAACCAACGGTGTAATCTATATAACACACGAGAAACGAAAAACACTTATGAACCACTTCAGCAAACGACAACCACTGAACATCAGATTCCTGACTTGGGACATGTTCAAACAAATGCAGCGGGTTTAAACGTTTTAAAAGGTACCAACATTCACCCTTATCAGAAACTATAGTGTAACATCGCAACATAGAAAGGTACACTATAAAATATCAATTGAAATAATTAAATTCAATCAAATGGCATATTAATACAAGTGAACATACACTGAACGAATAAATTGTAAGCCTATTCAATAACTGATTTTGTAATTGTAATTCAAAATAAAAGAAACTATGCATATATCAATTGATTCATAGGCATGTTTATTAGAAAAAACACAACTAATAAATAAAAACTGTACAGTTTTGAAAACACCATATCACCATGATCCATATGGTACTAGCCTTTTCTTGTCAAATTTCATATATTTCTGCATTTTGTTTACTATGAAACATATCGATCGTTTAAAGTTGTTTATTTTGCATTGGAGAAGACCCTATCAGCTTACAAAAGCGGGGGGAAGTGGGGGTATGGGGGGGGGTACAACTTGTGGTTTATTCTTTGTTATTTTTCTTGTGTTTACAAAAATATATTTAAAGTAAAGTAAACCCAAAACAAATAGCTTCGTACATACATTTGATGATGAGTTTAAAAAAAGGGGGGCTTCAATACCTGTGTGCAATAGTGTAAAGAAACCCAACTTTGTTATCTTTTTTCTGTAAAGTGGTCTTCTGTGAATCTTACCAAATTTGAAAGCTTTTTTTATAATGAGTTATACTGTATGACCCGATATCTCCTATATCATATGTATACATGTATCTACTAGTATATATATTAGATTAAATCAGGCAGGATCTTTTTCTTTACTTAACTTTTGCAGTACCTAAGCTTTTACTGTGTACTTTCTAGACATTTCAAAAAAAAATTGTGTTTCTGAAAAAAAAAATTAAGACGAATATTTAGAAAGAAGAACATTCCAAACCCCAATTACATAAAATTATATCAATGTAATATCTTTCACACACAAACTGACATACATACATGTACAATGTACTTTGGTTTCTATAGGAATTTCAAAACATGTTTGGATAATTTTTAAGGATATTTATACAAATATTGACCAAACTTTGAAAATTAGTTTTGATAGAATTTCAATAATAAACTCTTTGACGACAAATGCAGGAGAAATTGGCCCAACATCTCTGTTCGACATGTTTAATGCAACATTGCCAGAGTAAAACGATTATTTTGATTCAGGTATCTTAACTCAAAGCAATTTTGATTTCCAACAGAGCAAAACACGATTGCAATGCTCTAAATATGTGTTATCTCCATTTGCTTATGAATAAATGATAAATTTATTATTCAAATACTCACCCGAACATACAGCGCAACGAAAAAGCAGCAAACAAAATACATAGTATTGCATGGTGTCAGATAGTATACTGTTGTTCTAGACGTTGTTTATTTGATAATCAAGGCTAATCGTTATCTTTGGACGGCCAGTCCAGACAAGGTGATAACATAATTAATAAATAAAAGTTATTATCTGAATATTAAATCAGTTTTAATGATAAAATAAAATACCCAAATAAGTATGTTATAATTTCTCCTTCATATAACTTGTAACGAAACTTTTAAGAATAAAATAAATTCAAAACTTAGCCGTTTTTAGTTATTTCGCATCCGTTATGACAGAAATCGTTTTGTTTTTGTCGGCGGTTGTTGTTGTTCTTTTTTTTTTGGGGGGGGGGGGACTTCATTAATTTTGAATTTATAGAATTATTAACCATTTATTCATCTATGGTGAAACTGATGATATATAGAAATCAACATAACATGTATTAATGACACTATCATTGACTTGAATCGGTCTTAGTGAAGGAAGATTGCTTTGTTTGCTGCAAACTACGAGCAAATCGTTGATAGTTTTTGTTTGTCTGGCATCCAACGAACCGAACCCTCTTTTACCAGTTACAATCTAAATATCCCGGGACTCATTCTGGTCGACCCACTTATTTTTTTATTTAATGGGCATTGGCTATTTCTATGACATGTCGCATTCATATCTATTCAACATTCAATATCTAATATAGAATGAAATTCAAAACAGTGTGGCTGTGGCCATTGATTGACACATTAAATTCATCCATTGACTGGGACAATTTACGTGAACGTTTTTCTGTAACGACCACTGTTCACGACGTACCTACGATAGACATTTAAACTGTGGGGTCACCAAAGGTTTCTTAACGCCTTTAATTATAAAATAATTCAAAAAATTAATCAGGAATAACCTTTATGTTTTGATTTATATAATTGATATAAATCAAAACATCGTGTTATTTCTGATTAGTTTTTCGAATTACTTTATTAAGGTGTTGAGAACCTTTGGTGACCCCATAGTTTAGGTGTCTTTAAAAAGTACATAGTGAGCAGTAGTTGTTACATACAAACGTTCACTAAATTGTCCCAGTCAATGGATGAATTTAATGTGTCAATCAATGGCCACAGCCACACTGTTTTGAATTTCATTCTATATATATGCTTTATAAGATATCATATCAAACTATTTGAGATTTTTTTTAATAAGATCAGATGTCAGACTATATGGCTTTAACCCCTCGGGGTATAAATGTGCATTGTGGCACCGTTAAAGTCCACAATTCCTCTAAAGTCCACAACAATTTTCCGCTAAAGTCCAAAACGCCGTTAAAGTCCACAAAATTTCCGCTAAAGTCCACAAAATTACCTCCGCTAAAGTCCACAAAATGACCTCCGCTGAATCTACAAGAAAACACCGTTAAAGTCCACAATAACAAGTTCCGCTATTTTTTTTTATTAAAGTCCACAAAAAAGCACCGTTAAAGTCCAAACAATTTTTTTTATTATCAAAAGATCAATTTTCTGTTTTTTTACACCCGATATTAAATGATAATGTTTACCCTTTTATGTGTAGGGCAACAATATTAAAGATAAAGGGAAACTATAAACAGAAGAAATTATCAACAAAAATAGATTTACAGAGGTCAACAAAGCCTAAATGGTAAGTCTACTGTTATAAAAAGTTTTTGCCCTTGAATACTATTAGATATTTATTAAAATAAGATGTGGTATGATAAATGAGAAAACTATCCATCAGAGTTCAATTCAGTGGATGTAAGAATTGTAATTACTTATTAGAGGACAATATAAATGACCTGTAAGTAATGAGAAAACCCATACCCTATACATGATATAGTAATCTATAAAAGACAACACTAACAAAATTTGAAACAAAGCATCAATTCAAACTTCAAATATATACCAGACTAATTTATAAAAACAAAAAATTATGAAAAACAAAAATGACAGATATGAACCAACATAAACCACTGAACTATGAACAAGCTCCTGATATTGGACAGGCATAATTATGGCTGGGTTGATATAAAAATAAGAAGCAGTCTGATTTCCAATGAGACTTTTCTCCAATAGAGATCAAATGACATTTAAGGGGGCTTAAGGGTATAAAAATTTCAAAAAAATATTACACACACACATATTTTTGTTTTTCATAACTAATTTAATTTATAACGTTATTAGTTGTTATTTTATCATATGGTACAAAAATCATTCAAAACAATCAATTCGTTTTGGCCAAGATGACTTTAAAAATGTATACATCATTGAAAAAGCTCCAAATAATCTCCCTTTGGTGCAAAAATGCCATTTTTTTGGCATTAGAATTGTTATATCTTTTTTAACTCATCATTGCAGTGACCTATATTTTTTATTATAATTTTCAAATAAGCTGTACTTAAACTAAACTATTGTAAAATTTAAGCGATTTCTGTAATTTAGTTCTTTTTTTATTTCGATATTACATCTATTTCTCCTATTAGCATGATTAGTTCAACAGAAAAAAAGTACCTTTACAAAAATGTATGCTTCTTTTGAAAGCAGATTGTGAGCGTAAATGAACGGTGACCCCATTTTTTTTAATTTTTTTTTTTCTATTAAGTATAAGATAAAGTTCATTTATAGAAAAATATAGTGAAATCCTATATTAAGAAAAATTTTTGATTTAGACCTGTGAGCCCCTATAATTTAACAAAAATGGTTCACTGTACAGCCTTTGACAATGAACAAACCCTTTTCCCGACAGTGGTTTAAATAACAGCACAACATTTGAACGAATTGTAAACATTTGTTGCAATGGGCTTTACTCAAAAGACTGCAACAAGGAACCAAACATCAACCGGTAATATGTAAATCATAGACACAAAGCACTGAAATAAGAGTACTAACAATGAATATTCAAATGAAAGTTTATCAAAATGTTCATAAACATGATAAAATAGCCATTTTATTGCTGTATTTCTTTTCATTGATAATTTTTGAGTTTTGTGTATTTGTAGGTCAGACATCTCACTGAGTTTTCAAGGTCATCATTCAACAGATCAAAAATGAACAGAAAACTTAAAGTTGATATTTTTCTCCATAGTGCGACTTTTTTTTATTAATTTGAAATGGAATGCGTTTTTTCCTACAGTTATTAGAAAAAGTAAATTTCAACATAACGACTATAAACAAAAAGGCGTCATATCATCACGATCATAGATGCACTGGAACTTGATCATGTAAATGCAACAATGTAATTATCAATTGAAAGGAGGAAAGATAAAAAAAATTATTAGTATGTTGTTGTCCAAATAAAATTGCTTTGTCTTCTCATTTGAATAGCTCCATCCAATAAAGATGTACGGAGGAAGATCTTTGAAGAACAGATTGAAAAAATGTTTTGTCTAAGATTGCAGGAATATTCTAGTGGATGAAATAATTTATTGTCTTGACTCTTATATAGTGGACTGAATAATTGTATATAGCAAGCAGTGAAAAAAGAAAACTAAAACTTTAACAGAAAAAGTGTTTATATTATTAATTTGCAAATATAAGCATAATATTATGTACACCACAAAGGTATATAATTCAAATTGTTTGCATATTCATGAATTGCAATGAAACTATAACAAAGAAAACCTTACCTCATGAAAAGAGTAAACTATTCAGTCAGAATATGAAATTTTTCAGTTCTATTTTCATAATAAAAAAAACAAAGCAAAGATTTCAAAACAATATTTTTTCTTTTATTTAGACATGTCATCACTTTGTTTCAGTTAAGGACTTTACTCTTTGACCGTAAATATTATTATACATTCCAAAATAAGAATAACCTTTATTGTCATATAAACAAATAAAAAACATGTTTGTGATAAATGAAATAAAAAATTAAATTTATATATAAATATATATAAGAAATATAAAAAACTTGTATACATTTAAAACTTTTTACTACCAAACAGCATTCATTGTAACATACACATAACTGTATATTTATATCTATATATTTATAATTTGAATCCCATAGGATTTTATTTTGTCCCATGGGATATTAAAAATCCCATGGGATAATTATAGTCCCATGGGATTTTTTGTCCCATGGGACAACAAATATCCCATGGGACTACAATTATCCCATGGGACCAAAAAAAATCCCATGGGATTTTACCAAAATCCGATGGGATAATGGTCAATCCCATTGGATTTTGCCCTGTCCCATGGGATATTGAAAATCCCATGTTTTTATAAATAAAATAGCAAAATAAACATAATAGTCACAGTAGAAAACCAATGAAATTATTGAATCCCATGTAATTCCGCACATTTTGGTTATATACATGACTCTGTAGCTCTTATTTGAGGCGGCGGCGGATTTGCAAATGACTGTTTTGCAAAGTGTCCAGTGTTTTTACTGGGACTATTATACTAACTGTTATTCATGTTATTGTAATAGTCCCAGGTTTTTACCACAGACGTATTTTACGTAGCAAGTTTAACAAACGGACAAGAAAAACGGGATTTTTTAGGGCTGCAGCTAGTTGTCATAAAAACAATTAACCTGCTAACCGACTCGCTGTGAGAAAAACGTCACAAACTTTAAATCTGGTTTGGTAAAAAAATCGTTAGTATACTGTGACGTCCCTGTGAGAATTGATCGTATAGACTCCACTTTGTAATAATGGCAACTTTTAACAATGTCATCATATTTTCCCTACAGGAGCCTCAACGATAATTGATTCCTGTCAATCAAGTAAGCAGTTAACCTGATATCTTAATTGCTCACCAATCTAACCTCGTTCAGTCGACACGCTTTTGTACTTCGATATCAGTTATCTATTTTGTAAGCGATGTCAAGTTCCAACGCTCAAGCAGCAGATTTTATAATTAATGCAATACACAAATCATTTAAAAAAACCACCATTGGCATTTTTGTAAGCGATGTCAAGTTAGTTGATTGCATAATTTCTACAATAAATATTACCCTTTTAAAACGGAATTGACCTTTACTTAGTAGATCAATGATTTTACCTTTCATCTACATCTACGTCACTCGAAAAGGGTATTTGTTGGAATTTTTAAACTTGTCGGTGATAAAATAATGAATAACGGGCGATCTGAATCTGATGAAAACTGTTTGTTTTTCACCCAAACTTTAACTGATATTAATTGAATCTATTGAAAACAGAACATTGCTGTTGAAAGCAGTGCCGAAATTTTCTTTATTAAAAAAGAAATAAGACATTGTAATGAAATCACTGAAACTTGGCTTAAACTTTTTTTCACATTCCCTTAATTTTTCAAATAAAAAACTATCATTTCATGTTCAGGGGGAGGGTTGGGATGGAATTTACAACAAAAAAAAGTCGAGAAAAACAGGCAGGACGAAATTTTTTATAAAAAGGTCAGGATAAGAAAATGGCAGGACTGATGACTTATAAGAGCGAATATAAGAACGCATGCAGGATAGAAATTACAACCAAATAAAATAATGGACAACATGTTTCACCCTAGCCTCTCGTATAAATCAAATGGCATCAACATAATGGGAGTCTATATTGGCTCTCAGGCCATATATTTAATATATACTGTGCAGTTTTCAACGGGTAATTTTCAATTAGATCAGATCCGAATTGTAGAAATACGATAATCTGAGGACTATGTTCTTCGTGATAACTAAGAAATAAATGAATGAAGATGAATGGAGTTTGTAATACCCAAGCTGTAACTAAAACGGATCACTTCTTAGAATTTCGAATAAATCAATGGAGTCCTATGGAGTCACGGAGAAACATGTTTCTTAAATGCAATGAAACAGTGTTGAAGGCCTTATCTTGACCTATAATCACGGTGGGTATGGTTGTCCTGCGAGAGAACGTTCTGTGCTGGTGATTCGGTCCTGACGGGTCCTGGTGGGTCCTGATTCTGTGCTGGTGGGTTTGTTTACATAGTATCAGAATGGCAATAAAACAACCGTTTTGTTGCTTTATTTTTCTCTGATACGTCATAAGTACCATAAAAAGCATATTACAACAATATTTTATTGCAAAAGTCGTGCAAGTTCGCTAAACGAAATTGTCCTGACGCTGTGCTGGTGATTTGAAAAACGGTCCTGGATCTGTGCTCTTATGTCCTGGTTCTGTGCCTTTATATTTAAGTCAAAAGTGGCAAATATTCCAGATCATTGATGCTTAACTGTAATTGGCTATATCTAGCTGTTATCTGCTTTCTTGAAATAGACATTATTGTGACTATGTTTCCTGTTATTATGAAAAAAATAACCCATAATTTTTTAATTTATTGTTTTCTGTTTTTTTCATTTAAAATGATTAAAAAAGCTGTTATCGGTTATCAATATTTCAATGAACTGAAATTTAAATAAAAACATGTACAAGACTTTTAAAGCCAAGAGTCTCCTGACTTGGGCCGGGTGCTAAAATGCTTGAGGATTTAACATGTTTCGTACGAATCAGACACAAACAAAGTTGATCAAGGCAAACAATCAGATATAGGTGAGCCTGAACACCTCTTAGATGAGTTTAAATAATAAATTCAGTGTAATCTAAGCATCCTGAATAATGTTTCTCTGACAAATTTGTACGATACTGTAGATACTTTTCTTTTTATTCAACCAAATGAATCTCAGCCTTGTTTCTGTGCGTTTGAATCATGTGTCTTCAGCAGCTTAAATCAGATTTCTTTGTAAGCAATTTAGTGCTGATTAAAAGGATGACTATAGTTTTGCGTTTTTTTTACCTTTTCTATTGGGGTGGGGTGATGGGGTAGGAAGAGGGAGGGAACAGTGACTTGGGGGTAATTTTGAAATTCTAAAAATTGATGTTGATTTTTTCAACATAAAATTTTTGTCTAAACAGTTGTCAGTTATTTTCGAAAGTTTGATAGAACACGTAAAAAATATAGGACTATTCTATGGAAGGCCAGACTAGAATTTGTCGGAGAATAAAGATGAGATAACCTAAATTACACTTACAAAAATAACATTTTTAAAGTTTTGCATTTTATAATTCCAAAAGAAAGTCTGTTGTCAAAGATGAATAAAAATAAAAATATGCCATAATTTCAATTGAAAATGAGTGAAAAATGAGTGAACGGAAAAATACCAGACTCAGAAATACACTTTTAATATTGTTAATATAATATCACGAGGCTTTTTTGTGTGCCAAACACACCTTCGCTGTAGTAATGACTCGTTACTGAGGTATTTCACTTCACGCATTTATTTCATTTTTTGATACAGTGAATTCTTTGTATTATTACATTAACATGTAGCCTTTGTATATATATATATATATATATATATTTGTAAAATATCGAATCTAAAGCCAGATATATCAAACATTTTTTTCCCCATTTAATATGTGTTTTCAGGACTCAAAAATCTAAAAAAAACGCCTTGGAAGTAAAATGCGATAAAATGATTGCCCATTTTTACCCCCCCCCCCCCCCAAAAAAAGAACTTTTGCCGGATAGGGAGAGGGAAGGGTCAGATATGCAAATTAAAATAGATATTTTATCTTTTCGTTTACTTTTTTTTTCACTTGAATTTATACTTGTTTGCACCAACAGAAATCGGTTTCAAATATATAAATGTGCTTTTAATTTCAAAAATTAAAATATCTCGTAGCTTCATACTACCAATTGAGTATAATTATCCAGGTATATAAAATGCAAAAAAAAAAACCACTAAATTATACACCTACATCTAACTTTTAAAACCGATAACAGTTAAAAATCAAAGTACTGATGTACTGAACATCGGATGACCGCATGTTCTTGTGGATGGTTCGACAACCACTTGTCTCATAAACAAATAACATTTCTATACCTAAAAGTGAGGTTTGCTTACAGATATAATTTCTTTTTCTGGGCGTGGATGATAAATTAATGACACGGAGTTCAACCTCGTCGTAATAACTTTTATATTGTAGTGATACAACTCAGTATACTCTGGTTTATTGTTATTTATAGAATAAATAAATGAATATTTCAGTTACATGTATATATAATGTTTATGTATTTGTATATCATTCTTTTCTACTATATAAATAATAGTGCAGTGCAAGTGCATATTGGACACTCTACTGAAATAATGGTCAATTTATTAAAAAGATTGATGACCACAAACATTTGGGTGTTACTTTTTTTCTAATAACTATCAGTACATATAGATAACCTTTGCTGTAGTTCCACTAAACAGATTTTTTTTTTTCTGAGAAAATTGAAATATATTCTTAACAGAAACAATCTTAATAAGATACTAAAACACACCCGTGATATCGCGGGTCCGTGAACGAATTAAAGTATATAACTTTGCGTAAGCCTTATTTTAGTATTGGGATTGTCATCTGATAAAGTCATACCGATTATAAGATGCAGTTTTCTCTGCTTTCAAAATCTTTCTGTTTGAACCCGTCGACCTGGAACTTATCAATTATTGGTAATATACTAGTCAACAAAAGAAACGATACAAGACTTTTTTCAAATTTAAGATTAAGTTTTCCGTTTATACGACCAATATTGAAGGTAGTAATTTTAATCATTATGGAAATATAAATCCGTTTAAAAAAAATATGTTTTTGCTTTCGTGACGTTTTTTGGCGGTTTTTTTTTTGTTTTTTTTGGTATCTTCCAAATGCCTTTATATTTGTCTGATTTATACATAGTTGTGGAATAACTTTTATGAGCACAAGATTCACTGCACACTTTTAAAGTTCTAAATTATCAAACATTAAAAAATGAACTTTATGATCGGTACGATTGAGAAATTTATCTGAGAGAATTTGGTTTATCTACCGGTATTAGTTGAAAATGCGTCTTTGAACTAGCTTTCAGTAGCTGCGAGTATGCGTTGTTCAATAATTTGTGTCTTAATGTTATTAATTCATGTGATAAATTGTTGTGTTGTTACACCACTGTACCAATGAAGGAGGAAAGGAGGAGGGGGTTGGTTGGATGGAGTTGCGAGAGGTGTGTGAAACGCATATTTAACTGAAATAAACCAGTCAAACCTTAATGTCAATATAAGACCCCCTCTTATAAATGTCGCTTTATTTCTTTATTTTAAGCACCTTTTAAAACTGTTTAAGTTAACATATTATGTAGAGCATCATCAATTCAAGGGCATTTTAAAATATCTTAAATAAAACTATTCTAATTAGATATATTTTCATCTGATATTGGACGGAAGATGTTGCCCATTTATGTAATATAATTACTATTTATCATATAAAACAGCCAAATGGATGCACAAAGGTAAAAATAGGAGTCACAGATCAGATTGAATACAATTATCAGCTAAATTTTATTGATTTTGTAACATTTGTTTCAAATATGACAAACTTTTTACCCAAAATCACCAGCACCGTATCGGGACCCACCAGCACAATGACAGGACCCACCAGCACAGTATCAGGACATGAATAAACTGAGAAAATGCAAATTTTACTAAATTGCACTGTTTTTTTCACAAAATAATTTTGTCATTTGGATTTGGGTATAGAAAGCGGACTCCATGAGCATTTTTGTTTTTGTTTTTCAGTTCTAGATTTTCTGAAAATGAGCACTTTTGTGTTACGCTTACTGAAACAGTTTAGAGGATCAACTTTTTAATGGTTTGCCTATGAACCCATAAGAAACAAAATTGAAAAATTTCAACTGTTTCCTTCCATTTTTATGAGAGAAAACGTCAAAAATCATAATTTTCGTCTTTGTTTACATTTTTTCATTGATCACCAGCACCCGTCAGGACCGAATCACCAGCACAGAATGTTCTCTCGCAGGACAACCATACCCACCGTGTATGTGTTATTGAATATTTCATTTGTTATACGATATATACATACGGCATATAGTTTAATCATTGCATACTGGTCAATTTTAAAGTTTGATTCACAAAAAACGGATAATTTCTGTATGTGATAGTTTTATATCTAATTTTTTTTAATCGCTTTATATTAAAAAAATTAATTATGAAATACTTAGTCGTGATAGCTAAATGAGGGGACCATTAAAAGGGACGTTTTTCAACCTCTTTTGGACACTTTATTCACGGGTGTCATTCGGTTTATCGAGAGAAATGATCGTGAAAGAATATCTAACGGCGGTCAAGTATTGAGAGACGATCGTGAAAGTTCTGGTTACGGATCGTGAAAGACATTTAATCGAGAGGACACATGAAAGATCAGTAAATATTCTAATTTAATTAATTACACAGACAAATTTACGACAAAATAAAACTGTCTGTCAAAATGGTTCAACATTATGATCAGTATGTGAGAATATCCAGTTTCAAAAGTACATAGTTATTACAACAACAAAAGGCAGATTGCTTCTCGACATTTCAATGACATAAAAAATGTGAACAAACACGATTTTTTCACAAATTCGACTAGATAAACTACTTTTATCCGAGTAAGGGCATTCTATTTGAATTAATCAAATGGTTCTCATAGTTATTTTGTATAAATATTATCTGAAACTTGGTAAATAAAGAACTATTTACACAAAATTGATTTTTCGGATCGTGAAAGATGACGTACCGCATTTTTGAAGATCGTGAAAAGAATCGTGAAAGATCTGATGCTAATAAGACGTTCAATGTATTCTTCAATTATATGATAATTAATATTTGTTATTGGTATTGAGAAAAGCTAGATAGGTCAACATCCTTAATAGGTTTAAGCATTTCAAAGTATTAATATTTTCAGAAAATGAAAAGAAAAAGAAATAACAATTACGGCAATAATAAAAGACAATGGGTGACAAAACGCCGAAAAAACAATCCAGTGTTGTTGTTATGATTGTAAGGTGTACATTTTCGACTTCTGCAAGGTTTCAACTAACATCGAACTCATTTTCATGCATCATTCGGCAATGTTTGTTTTCTGTTGTTTGTCCTTTTAAATATATACCTGAATGCTATAGCGCCGATGCATTTCGTGTATGGTATACATGTCTACCTGCATGTTTCATATATGACAATGGTGATGTCAATTGCATTTGATATATTGAATGACAGTAAGATGTCTATGTCTGGCTGTCGGTCAGGGTTCATATACTTTTGTCCTTATGTTCCGAATTAATTGGCCAAGCATAACTTTTACATTTGTCAGTTTCTAAAGCACTGTAAGGATCGGAACACATTTATTTGGTGTACGGGATATTTGTAGAGATCTGTATGGCATGGTTCATCTGACCTTGACCTCTTTTTATGAACCAATGACAACCTTAAGCGCATTTGACACTTCTAGTAAAACCCTTGATATTATAGACGTTAAACAAATATACTATCATAAGTAAAGCAGACATTAAAGCAATTGCGGTCTGGTATTCTACAGTCTGTAATATATAGTTAAAGCAATCCACATCTGCGTTGTATATAAAGAACTTAAGAAAGTACTGTTGCACAAAATGTTGGTTATCGTTCAATCTCAAATTACACATGAACGATGCCGTTTTTGCTGTAATTTTTTGTTTGATGGATAACATTTTAGTTTCAACGTTGCATATCCTTATTATTGGCTAAATAGTGTCGGTCTGCCTGAATTGCACTAGACCGATTCACAGAGCTGAATCTTTCACACTTATTAAGACACGTTTTTAGTTGTTGTTTATTTTTAACTTTCGAGGTAAAGCGTTGAATAGAAAAATAATAGCTTTAATGTTCAGCCTTATCAAAATAGTTACAGGCTTTAACCAGTTGCAGGTTTATCAAATGGTAGAAGAAATACTGATTTCTGATTACTAGTATTAAGTCTGGTCACGCATTTTCTTTCACGATCAAAATAATACGTTGCCTGATCTTTCACGAGCAAGTTTGATGGAAATTCAACAAATTCAAGGTTTTCATAAACAAATTAACGCTTTTAAGGGAAGAACATACTTTAATTTTACTGTACTATCAGATACACCAAAGATTAAATTTCAAATATATCATGATATTCTGAAATATGACCATTATAGGTACAAAAAGCGTGTCATTTGTAATTAATTTCATAGACACGCATTGCGCCTTTTGCGTTTTTTCAAAAAGTACTTCATATTTTCTTTATCTTCTTTCACAGTTATGTTAGGAAAGTTAAACCATTTTGACAGACATATTTTTTTGTTCGGATTTGTTCCGCATTTTGAAAATTAAGCGATTTTTTTCAAAGATTCTGAACTAGAATGTACATTAAATGTCTTTTACGATCCGTTACCAGAACTTTCACGATCGTCTCTCAATACTTGACCGCCGTTAGATATTCTTTCACGATCGTTTCTCTCGATAAACCGAATGACACCCGTGTTATTTTAGTATAACACCTTATATTTGATCAATAAGATAATGAAGTTGAATTCTATAAAACAAATATCGAGGTACCCTAGGGTGTAACACAAACTCCTTAACTAGAGCGCTTTTGAAAACTAGCTGATGGACTTATATAAAAAAAACAGAATTTAAGTGTTGAGAAATCGATCATAAAACAGTTAAGCAGATGTTAACTTTATACCCCTTTGTTTGCAGTAAAAAATGTAATTCAACTGTTAGATAAAGACTTAAATAATACTTCTATCGCACCCCTTCTAGCGATTTTACCAGGTAATAAAAGAGGTTCACTTATCTTAAAATAAATGTAGAGAATAATCGTATTGAGTACGATAGATTGGCTTGTTACAAAGTTGAAGTATAAAATACACACAATGTAGTTGTGATGGTGTTTACTTCCTTGTTCCGTATTCTACCATGTAAGTACAACGAATAAGATTATATTTACTATTAAAAAATGAAACACAGTTAATATCTGCTTAAATATGAGACTGCAATCACTTTAAAACAGGGTATTGTTAAATTTTACAAATTGAAAAAGGAAGACATATGTTTATCAATGTCATCATAAGTGTAATAAAACATATATTAGGACACGCGTTCTTGGATAATTGTGGGATCTTACCCCAAAACTGTTATCCTTAGTGAACAAAATCTAGCAATGTAGTCAATAGAAAAATAAAAAATAAATGAGATATAAGATAAATATGCATTACAATTAACTAAACAAAATGGAAAATATTGACACATTTTTTATGCGACATTGTATGTCTACCAGTCAATCCTGAGGTAAAAATACTCAATTACCAGGCAAGTACTAAAATATTAACGAAAAAAAGAAATATTGTATTTTGTTTCATTGTTATCGATATAAACATTAGTCAACGTATAGTAATAGAGCTCTCAACTTGTGTAAAACTATTCATCCAAAGAGGAAAAAAGAACAGAGTTTTAATGCCTTTGTATAATATTCTAACAAAGTGGGGAATATTTGCACCTTCTTTTTATGTGGCAACAAAATTTGCTATTTCAAATGTAAGATTCTTCACTGTGCTAAGATCGGTCCTAAGAATTTCTTAGGGCAAAAATAAGAAACAAGTTATAACCGACTTACGACATGTCTCAGCATGCACATCGAAGCTATCTTAGAATCATCTAAGCTATGATGTCCTAATTGCTGCCCTAAGTATTTGTTTAAAAGAAAATAGCAAATTAAATATGAAAAAAAAACATATGGAAATAATGTATCATATTCAACCAATAACTCTAATTTAAAATAAAATAACAACTAGAAATAATTAAAAACCAATTGTTCAGAGAACAATTGAAGGGGTTTCCACCAAAAACAATGTATTTTAATATGAAAGTTGTAAATTTAAGTTTAAAATGTCATTTCAATCGTCAAATGATAGCTTATTGTACGCTGATTCCAAAAATATATGGTTTCTATATAATATTTTTTAAATAAGGGAGATAATTTGTTACTTCCGGTTTGAAAAATGTTTTTCTGATAATATTTGAATATTTACTTGATACTGATTCCAAAAATATCTGGTTCTATTTACTTTTATATCTAGAAAGTTCAAAAAATAGCTGCTTCCGGTTTACACAAGGTCACAGGTTTGATACCTTTTGCTAAAAGTCTCATGGCTTTATAATGTATACATATGAGGTTAAAGCAAAGGTCAAAATCTAGAACGTCAAATTAAGCTATGACCTTGAGATCAATTTCAAGGTCATAAACCAAGGACCTCAAATCAAAAGACCAAAGGTCTTAATTATATTTGGTTAATGAGTTATATTACCATACACGTGTATTTAAAAATCAAGAGGGGAGAAAACTCCCTTTTACGTTCAATATACCCTTGCAATCGAAAGTTACATGTAACGACATGTTGCAACTATCAATTTAGAAAAAATAATGTGTCCATATCTTATACGGTTTCTGGAAAGGAGTGGAAATAAGCCAAATTCATAAATTAGAATATGAGCTTAACCTTTGACCTTGACCTAATTTTCATTTTTTTGGAACAAGGACCTTAAATCAAAAGATCCTAGGTCTCTGTCACTTATGGTTTACAAGATAGAATGTAATTTGTAAAAACTGGACACATATAATTATTGTTATTTTCATAAAGGCCTTGTAAAACATCAGTGATACATGATGTAGAACTAGTAAATATTGAGTGTTTTTTTTTAAATATTT
This sequence comes from Mytilus galloprovincialis, assembly GCF_965363235.1. Lineage (NCBI taxonomy): Eukaryota > Metazoa > Mollusca > Bivalvia > Mytilida > Mytilidae > Mytilus > Mytilus galloprovincialis. Next base: position 33,631,183 of record NC_134843.1, on the reverse strand, counting down.
AGTACAAAGGTTGGTTCATGCACGACGTACTGATTCCCCTTTAATGAATTTACGAATTAAAACCAGATGTTTATATGATGTGTTTTCTAGTTTAGTCACTTCTTAGTTTGTATGGTCAAGTATTTGGACTTTTAGAAGCAAGATGTTTAACAAAATGTATACAGGTTATTACGACTGCCTGTTAACACTCGTAAATTAACGATCAAACTTTCGAAAAAAATACTACTTACGATTGCTTAGGAAAGGGTCAAAAACTTACGATTTGACGTACGACCGACGAAAGATCTAAGATAGTCGTACGATGTTTTGTGAAACAATGACAAGCCTCCCAAGGATAACTACTCATTATGTGAAGGCCAATTGAAATAAGCAGAATATTCTAGTATATGAGTCATTCATGTTTTAAATATATCCTTTTGTAATAAAACAACAATAAATATAATACAATCGTTTTAGTTTGGCCAGCTTGTCTGGCAAAACAGCCGTTGGACGTCAGAGTAATCTAGGACTAGAAGTTTGCTTCTGTTCTCTGAACTTCAAAACTCGAATTTCGAGTGAGGTAGCAATTGTGAAACTCAACTTTGTTTTTGTAATTGTGTGAACGTTTCATAGTGTTCAGGGTGTTAAAATCCCCCCTTTTAAAACGGCTGGATACACGCCTTTGTAGCAATACTAAAATCTTATTATTGTGGTCCCTAATTTGAATGTCTCAATTATAGACTCTCGACTCTCAATTGGCAACAATCGTCATTTACCTAACACCATGTAACATGTCTTGTAACTGTAAGGTGGTATTGGTGTCTTTCGCCATCTTGGATTGTAAAATCCAGAGAACCTAAGGTCCAGATTTTCTAATAAGTTAGCAAAATTAGATGCAGGAACGCAGATATTAAATCTGAATTTTCCTTTTAAAGAACCAATTTGTACGAATTTAAATTATAAATATTAATGTTTTTCGTGTGTAGATTATATTTAGTCGTTTTAAAAAAAATAAAAATTGGCATTTTAAGGGGAGGTAACTCTAAAACAGTGCATTTTCTGAAGGAATCTACATGAAATTTTCTTTTTTTGTATTTTAGCCAGAAAAAATGTACGGTGACCCTACCTTTTTTTTTTTGATAGTCTCAAAGCATTGTGTGAAAGCTATCTTTTCCTAATTTATTTCACAATTCTATCATTTTGTTTAGTTTCTAATAAAAAAAATGTTGTTTTTTCCTGTATGATCCATACAAAATGTGTCATTTTGCCACGACCTGTAACTTGAGAAAATGCGCGGTGACCTATCATTGTTATTATATTTTTGAACATATATCAATATATACTACGTTTTGGCAAAGAATGAACAAATTCTATCATTTTTATTTTAGACTCCCATACCACCATAACATATTATTATATAGCTAACATCAACGAATTTTGTGGAATTAAATGAAAATATTAATAAACTTAGAAATTATTTTCGTTGAATATTAAAACTAAAATTTTACACATTTTCTCTTGTTTTCAAAAAGGTTGTTAAGGTCAAACATTAAAGAAAGATATGACGATGAATGTGGTTTTAGTAAGCTGTTTCATGTCGACAATACGTAAGTATAACAAATGTTGTATTGCCAGTCCCTTGTACATCGAATCTTAATTTAGTATAAATGGAACGGGGACCCAATTGTTTGCCCCATTGAAACGCGTTGAAATCATAGTAAATAAATGGGGTCCTGTTCTATTTATAATTTTGATAGCCATCTTGGGACTTTTGGTTTATGATAGGCATTCGTTTTGAAGTGTATAAGTACAATCTCAGTGCATTATGACCGGCATTCCGTTGCAAATATAGTTTTTATGGACAACAGGGTCAGTCTGTCTACTTCCAGGGAAGAATAAAGGCTATAATTTAGGCAATTTACTCTATGTACTGACCAAGATTACATTTAAATGAATTTTTTTTTTACAGATATTCAAACTAGAAAGCCTACCCTTTCAAATAAATCTACATTCAGTTACAGAATTAGTGTAATAATAACACTAGACAATTTCAAACAAAAGTTATATATTTTTTTAAGTACTACATTCGTGGGTACCGGACTGGTTGCCGTGACTGGGATCCTATTCCAAAAATAGATAAAATGATGTGGAGCATTTGTTTTCTATTATACCTTACCATAAAATACCTAATTTCGATTGAATAATACGAGGGAGTTAATTTACTCTGTTCCATAGCTGAGCAGCTGTGGACACTTTTTTCAATGTTACCTTCTTGTGCAGACCAATCGAAATTCAAAGGAAAATTAGTTGAATTTACACCAAGTAATCAAAGAAAATGGCTTTGTTTCAAGTTTTGGCTCCGAACGTTTTCGATCACTCTCAAAGTAAAAAAAAAAACTTATCTCACTTCTGTTGATTTTTAGAATACCAATAATGTTGTTATGTACGTGACGTTATAGCAAAATGCTTTGAAATTGAAATTCTACCATTAAAGACTACAATGATAGGTCAATCAGTAAGAGTAATTACCTTTGGTAATGATTGAATCAATTGAAAACACCAGAATTCAAGTTGGAACAAATATTTAAAAAAAGTTATATTTGCCTTTTTTGCTGCGTAAATCCCTAAATGTACCACTTGGTTATTTCGCTAGACACAATTTATTTAAATAGGAAATTGTCTGGTTAAGATTGTATTGTTTATGGAGTAAGGCAATATTTGGTCATACTAGAAGCATTTTCAGTGTTAAAATTATATATCTAAAAAAAAGAGGCCCTCTTCAGAATAAATTTAGATAGAATTGATACTCTCCTGTATAAAGCATTGTTTACATTCTAGGCAATTCATTCAGCAAATATTTCTATAATGCTCCAATTTGTAGCTTCTATTTTTGATTATACCAGGCATATGCATTGTTTTCATTTTCTTTTGTTTAAAAGGTCTTTCGTTGGAAAGGAGTAGGTTCAGGAAGACCCCTTTTTGGCCCCAAAATATAGCAGTTTTATAAAATTGTTAAAATGTAAACCTTTAGTTATTTATTGGACAGTATAATGCTTCTGCTACATACATATGAGCTGTTTTTGACAATACAATGCACATATATCCGGTACTAGCACCATTAAGTCATGCTAAATTACTGAAATCCTCATAATTCTAGCATTTTAGTTAAATTTTAGACGGTTTTCGTGTAAAACGAAAGTGGCCGCATTCGTGTTCATCCTTAATATTGAAATGTAAGTTGTATTTTATGATAATACATAACATATATAAAGGTTGAGGATGAACACGGATGCGGCCACTTTCATTTTTACCAAAAACCATCTGAAAAGTGACATTTTTCGGCATATTAGGTAGATTTTTCATATTTGAGCTTGAATCGGATTGTTTTTAATGACTAAATCTGTTAAAATCGTTCACATAAACTTATTAATTCAAATATAATAGACACTTAAGTGTTTAAAAAGTGGTCAAAATCTTTCGTCAGATGAACCTGAAATTTGAGGCCAAAATCGGTACTTACCGGACCTACTCCTTTATAATCCCAAGCGACATAAGTCAGCTTTTTCATAGATTAAAATGGGCAACAAAGGCAACTTTACAACTGATTATTTTGCATATTTTATGTTTTAATTGTCAAATATCTGTGGATTTTATGACAAGCTTTAAAGTTTTGAACTTCAGTTTGGCACATACTGTAGCATGGAAAGGAGATTAGTATGAAAAATATTGAATTGTGCTTATTTCGTAAATATTGGTTGAAATGAATACAAACTGAATGGAACTGTCATTTTTATGCGTTTAAATGTATCTGACATTATTATGCTTTTAAATAAAACCTCTGATTATCCTTTTTAAATAGGATAAGATATGTTTGGATACATATTGTTTATAAAACCTTATATGAAAGAAGTAGAAAAAGAGGTAAACCAGCATGTAGGGGTGGGGACATTAGATGATCCATGATCCTTTTAGTAATGATGACATACAAGTATTTATTAAAGCCAAGGTTTTCACAGTAATCCTGTATTGCATTTATTTCATAAGAATTATTTATATCTTTATGTCACAGTATACTGAAGATAGTAAGTGAAATGAAAATCTATCAAACTTCAATTGTATTATACTATTTTGAAGCTTTTGATTAGAACATTTGATTCTTATCACAAAGAATAGAAATTTCTGACTGAAAACAATACAGTGTTGAGAAAAGTGGTGAGTCATCATAATATGTCAAATTGATTGGTACTAAATCAAAACTTTATTCTAGGATTTCAACATTAACTATATTGTATAAAATTCATCAAATTATAGTTCTTTTGTATTTGTTTACACCTTTTGGGCTGATTGGTTCAATGGGAAACTCCAGAATTTAAGTCGCAAAAACAAATGCTTAAAGAAATATTTTCCTTTATGCAATGAAAACTCCAAATACATCACTTATTGGTTTTTTTTTTTGCTAGACATAATCTATCAAAATGGAAAATTGTCTGGTAAAGATTGTAAATATTTGGTTAATCTAAAAGCATTGTCAGCGTTAACATTTTCCATCTAAGAAAAAAGGCCTCATAGAGGCTATATTTAGATAGAATTTATACTCCCCTGTTTAAAGAAATGTTTACATTCTTGGCCATTCATTCAGCAAATATTTTATATGTGCTACATTTTGTAGTTTCTATCTTTAATTTTATCAGGTATATGTAATTTTCAATTTTCTACTGTTAAAAGAACTATTGTTGGAAATGAATACTCCAAAGAGACACGATTTAGCTTTTTTATAGATTAAAACAGTCAATAAAAGTAACTTTTCAGCTGATTATTTTGCACATTAATGTTTTAAGGTATCTGACCCATAATAAAGATTTACGGAAAATTTTCCGGAGTTTACCAAAGTGTCAATTTTTTTAACACCTCAGTATTTTCCGCCTAGTAAGCGAAAGTATAGTTATTATTTTTAGAATGATTATTAAAATATTAGAAAGGCTTAATTAAAGTATATTTTCATTAACTATAGAGTAAACGCTCATTATTTCTATAAATTGTCCAATTTTGACAATCCGGAAATAGAAACAAATATGGACGACTCAGTTGGCTGTCAAGACAGACGAAGGCGTTTTACCAAAACAAGTACGCCGATTTAAGTCTCTTTGTCTTACCGTGATGTAGAAATAATGTGTGCAGTTTGGATGTAACTGGTTGTCAAATATGTGGTGCCGGCATAGGAAGATTAATTGATAGAAGGAATGTAAACACATCACGCACTTGTCCTTTTCATCTGCAAATCATCATCTGGCGATCTGCCCTGGGAGACGATTTGAATGGATCGTTCATGTTTATGTTTTAAAGTTCTGCATTTATATGTTAAGTGTATATCTGGAATGTAATTGAACCGACTTCCGTATGGTTCCTAACATGGAGAACCTAGTAAACCAAAGGCCAAGCTGATGACAAGCTTCAGATGTGTAAATTTGAGCAGGTGCCAGGTAATTTGCATTTACAAATCCAAGCATTTTAAAACTTGAATTGGACAAAAAAGGAGGTCATTGTCTAATTTTATTTTTAAAAGTCTAAAATTACTTGACCTTTTGACCTGTTGACCCCTAAAGGTTGACATCAAACCATGATCTTTTGAATATCATCAAATGGTCTATATTTACAAAGGTTATGAAGATATTGGGACCAATAGAGAGATACACTTTTGAAAATTTAGAAAAAGGAGATGATTGTCGTATTTTAGCTCCATAAATGACCTTGAATTTGACCTTTTGAACTTTACATGTCATAAATATCAGAGTTTATACTTATTTTAAGATTATATAAAATATGGTTAGTTATGTTAAACAATTACTTACATAAATTATACCAAAAAACACCAGAACAGTGATACCAAGTCTCCATTTAGGAACTGTTACTTTGACATTACAATTCAACATTTTTTTGAAATTGATACGGTAAAAGTTTCTGTAAATTTTTTAGGATGGAACACTATGTAAAGTTAATTTAAATGTCAATTTTTAATGCTCTGCTAAAATATTGACTTTTGAACTGGTGAAGATATAAGATTATCAAATTTTAGACTTATAGACTTTTTCTATTATAAGTAACAATAACATTGTTCTAAAAATGGAATAGCAAAAAAACAATTTATTTTCTATGTTTAATTTTACAAGGTTACATGTAAGGTTCCTTTTGAAAGATAGATTAGTAAATTATACTATATAGGTTTCTTAAAATTACATAATATTTAAATCCTTATTTGGCATTTGAGGACAAAAAAGGGGGCAGTGTAACCCAGCTCTGTCGTTAACCTCAAATATTTTGCGGATTTTTATTTCATAGTAAGAACTCTTAGACCCCCTATTTACAATCCTTGATAAAAATGTAAATTATTGTGCTTGTTGTATATTGGCTAATTATGGGTCGAATACCTGAAGTGTATAATATCTTTGTTTTTATCATCTCAAGACAGGATTATGGATTTTTTTGCAAGCTTTGAAATTTTGAACCACAATATAGCATATCCCGAAGAATTGAATGGAGATTAATATGAAAAATCTTGAATTTGTGCTCATCTAGTAAATGTTGAATGAAATGAATACAAACTGAATGGAACTGTCATTTTTATCAGTTGAAATGGAACTGTTTATTATTCTTTTTAAATCAGATAAGATATGGTTGGATATCCTAAAGCATTGAATGGCTCTTAATGTTAATCTTGAATGTGTGCTTATCTTGTAAATGTTGGATGAAATAAAATTGAGAATGGAAATGGGGAATGTGCCAAAGAGACAACAACCCGACCATAGAACAGACAACAGCAGGAGGTCACCAACAGGTTTTCAATGCAACGAGAAATTCCCGCACCCGGAGGCGTCCATCAGCTGGCCCCTAAACAAATATATACTAGTTCAGTGATAATGAACGCCATACTGAACTCCAAATTGTACACAAGAAACTAAAAGTTAAAATAATACAAGACTAACAAAGGCCAGAGGCTCCTGACTTGGGACAGGCGCAAAAAATGTGGCGTGGTTAAACATGTTTGTGAGATCTCAACCCTACCCCTATACCTCTAGCCAATGCAGAAAAGTAAACGCATAACAATACGCACATTAGAATTCAGTTTAAGAGAAGTCCGAGTCTGATGTCAAAAGATGTAACCAAAGAAAATAAACAAAAGGACAATAATACATAAATAACATCAGACTACTAGCAGTTAACTGACATGCCAGCTCTAGACTTCAATTAAACTGACTGAAAAATTATGTCTTCATCATATGAATATCAGACACAATCCTCCCCGTGAGGGGTTTAGTATCATACCATCATACCATATATGAGAAGAACATAACCCGTGTCATGCCAACAACTGGTTTATTAATAATAAATGTGTTTAGTTCCGATGCAAAGATCCTATAAGTGAATCAATATTAACGCCAAAATATGCAATCTTTAATGACCTGACAATAGTATCGTAACTATATCCCTTCTTTATAAGTCTATTTAAAGGTTTTGTTAGCTTCTGAGGTGAATATATATATTGAATGTAACTGTCATTTTTATGCGTTTAAATGACACTGTTTAGTATTATTTTAGATAAGATAAGATGTGATTGGATTCAGAATGTTTATTAAGCCTTATCTGAAAAAAGTAGTCTAAGAGAAAGAGGTAATCCATCATGAAGGGGTAGGGACATAAAAAGATCCATGTTTATTGAAATAATGAGAATATACAAGTATTAATTAAAGCCAAGGTTTTCACAATAACTACTATTGCATTAATGGTGTCATAAGAATTCTTTATATCTTGATGTCACAGTATACTGAAGATATCAAGGGAAATCAAAAGCAATCAAACTTCACTTATATTATACTATATTAAAGCTTTTAATAAGAACATTTATCACCAAAAAAAATGAAATTTCAAACGGAGAACACTAGTGTGTTGCGAAATGTGCTGAGTCATCATACAATGTCAAATTGATTGAAACTGAATAAAAACTTTATTCTAGGATTTCAATATGAACTATATTGTATAAAATTCACCAAACTATAGTTTTTTTTGTATTTGTTTTCACCTTTGGCAATGATAAATTCAATTGGAAACACCAGAATTCAAGTCACAACAACTGTTTTTAAAAGAAATATATGCCTTGTTTGCTTGGTAAACCCCCAAATGTATCACTTGGTTATGTCTGATTATGATTGTAAGGTTTATGGAGTAAGGCATATTAGGTCATACTAGAAGCATTTTCAGTGTTTATATTGTCAATCTTAGAAAAAAATAGGCTCGCTTGAGGCTAAATTCAGAAAGAATCTATACTCTCCTGTGTAAAGAATTGTTCAAATTCTTGGCAATTCATGTAGCAAATATTTCAATAGTGCTTCATTTTGTAGTTTCTATCTTACATTATATCAGGCAAATATAACATTTTTAATATTCTACTGTTTGCAATTATGTTTGTTGGAAATAAAGATAGCAAAAGCACCACCTATGACAGATTCACCACAAATCTTCATATTACTGACAAAACTATCAAACAGCATAGGGAGTGTGCCATTTATCACAGATTCACCACAAATCTTCATATCACTGACAACACTATCAAACAGCATACCAAGTGACCATCTATCGCAGATTCACCACAAATCTTCATATTACTGACCATTCTATCAAATAGCGTAGCAAGTGCCCCACCTATCACAGAATCACCACAAATCTTCATATTACTGACATGCTATCAAATAGCATAGCAAGGGTACCATCTATTACAGATTCACCAAAAAACTTCATATAACTGACAGTACCATCAAATAGCGTAGCAAGTGTACCATCTATTACAGATTCACCAGAAATCTTCATATAACTGACCATTTTATCAAATAGCGTAGCAAGTGCACCAACTATCATAGATTTACCACAAATCTTCATATTACTGACAATTCTATCAAATAGGATGCCAAGTGCACCATTTATTACAGATTCATCACAAATCTTCATATTTCTTACAATACTATCAAATAGCATGCATGTAGCAAGTGCAACATCTATCACAGATTCACCAAAAATCTTCATAATACTTACAATTCTATCACATAGCAACCTAAGTGCACCATATATTACAGATTCACCACACATCTTCATATTACTTAAAGTACTATCAAATAGCATAGCAAGGGTACCATCTATCAGAGATTCACCACAAATCTTCATATTTCTGACAATACTATCAAATAGCATAAAAAGTGCACCATTTATCACAGATACACCACAAATCTTCATATAACTAACAATACTACCGAAAAGCATAGCAAGTGTACCAATTATTACAGATTCACCACAAATCTTCATATACTACTGACATGCTATCAAATAGCATAGCAAGTGTACCATCTATTACAGATTCACCACAACACTTCATATAACTGACAATTCTATCAATTAGCGTCGCAAGTGCACCATCTATTACAGATTCACAACAAATCTTCATATTACTGACAGTACTATTAAATAGCATAGCAAGTGTATCGTTTATCACAGATTCACCACAAATCTTCATATTACTAACAATACTATCAAATAGCATAGCAAGTGTACCATTTATCAAAGATTCACCACAACTCTTCATATCACTGAAAGTAATATCAAATAGCGTACATGTAGCAAGTGCACCAACTATCACAGATTTACCACAAAACTTCATTATTGACCATTTTATCAAATAGCGTAGCAAGTGTACCAACTATCACATATTTACCACAAATCTTCATATAACTGACAATTGTATCAAATAGGATGCCAAGTGCACCATATATTACAGATTCACCACAAATCTTCATATTACTTACAATACTATCAAATAGCATACATATAGCAAGTGCACCAACTATCACAGATTTACCACAAATCTTCATATTACTGACAATTTTATCAAAAAGCATGCCAAGTGCACCATCTATCACAGATTCACCAAAAATCTTCAAAATACTTACAATTCTATCACATAGCAACCCAAGTGCACCATATATTACAGATTCACCACACATCTTCATATTACTTACAATACTATCAAATAGCATAGCAAGTGTACCATCTATCAGAGATTAACCACGAATCTTCATATAACTGACAATACTGTCAAATAGCATACGAAGTGCACCATTAATCACAGATACACCACAAATCTTCATATAACTAACAATACTACCAAAAAGCATAGCAAGTGTACCATTTATTACAGATTCACCACAAATCTTCATATCACTGACAATTCTATCGAATAGCATAGCAAGTGCACTATTTATCACAGATTCACCACAAATCTTCATATACTACTGACATGCTATCAAATAGCATAGCAAGTGTACCATCTATTACAGATTCACCACAAAACTTCATATAACTGATAATACTATCAAATAGCGTCGCAAATGCACCATCTATTACAGATTCACCACAAATCTTCATATAACTGACAGTACTATTAATTAGCATAGCAAGTGTATCGTTTATCACAGATTCACCACAAATCTTCATATTACTAAAAATACTATCAAATAGCATAGCAAGTGTACCATTTATCACAGATTCACCATAATCTTCATATCACTGAAAATACTATCAAATAGCGTACATGTAGCAAGTGCACCAACTATCACAGATTTACCACAAATCTTCATATTACTTACAATACTACCAAATAGCATACATGTACCAAGTGCACCATCTATCACAGATTTACCACAAATCTTCATATTACTGACAATACTATCAAATAGCATGACAAGTGCACCATCTAGGTCAATGTTTGCAATTGTTTCTCCATAGGCGGTAATGTTAACGTTTTATTCTGATGCTCTATCCATATTGTTACCTTGCATATGTATGATTGCTTGTTTCGAACCTGAGACATATTCACATTGTGTGGTTAAATATTTGGGGGACGAAGTGAGATAAAGTTTTCCGTAAATTAGCAAACTCCGAAAATAATTTCGTAATTCGGTTCCTCGAAGTAAAAAAAATCCCTTTTTTAATACAATAAGTTCCTTGAAAATTTCATACTTTGAACACGTTTAATAGCTCCATAGTTTTTACACATTAATCATATGTTCCTCAACTTTCTTAATCAACACAAAAGTCACTTTTTATCATAGAAACGTTCCAAATATTACTACACAGAGACTTTTTGTTTACACACAACTTTTTAGTTCCTCATTTTGAGGCGAATTAGGGATATTGACCCATCTAAGAAAAGAGTGGCCCTCTTGATGCAAAATTTAGATGGAATTTATAGCAGACGAAACGCATGTCTTGGGTTAAATTATCATCATGGTACCTTTGATAACTTTTTATACTCTCCTGTGAAAAGAATTGTTAACATTCTTGGCAATTCATTCAGCAAATATTTCAATGGTGCTTCATTTATAGTTTATATCTTTAGTTATAGTAGGCATATATAATATTTCATTTTATACTGTTTAAAAGGACGTTTGTCGAAAATTAATACTCCCAAGTGACACAATTCACCTTTTTCATATAAATTAAAACAGACTACAAAGGCAACTTTACAGCTGATAATTTTGCATACATAATGTTTAAAGTGTCTAATAATTTTGTTTATATCATGTCTTGACAGAATAAATGATTTTATAACAAGCTCAGACATTTTGAACCACAATATGGCATCTCCTAAAGCATGAAATGGCGGTTAGCATGCAAAATCTTGAATTCGTTCTTATGTTGTAAATGATGGATGAAATAAATACTAATTGAATGGAATTGTCATTTATATCAATTTAAATGGAACTGTTTATTATTCTTTTTAAATCAACTAAGATCTGGTTGGATACAGGTTGTTTGTTAACCTTATCTGAAAGAAGTAGAGAAAGAGGTAAACCAATATGTAGGGGTAGGGACATACAGTGATTCATGTTTCTTTAAGTAATAATGAAAAACAAGTATTTATTATAGCCAAGTTGTTCACAATAACCAAGCAATGCATTTGTGGTGTCATAAGAATTATTTATATCTTTTCTGAATTAATACTTAATTCTAGGATGTCAATATGAACTATATTGTGTAAAATACACCACACTACAGTTCATTTGTTTTTACCTTTGTCAATGATAATTTCAATTGTAAACACCAGAATTCAAGATACTTTTTGTTAGAATACATCTTTTTAGTTTCTCATTTCGAGGCGCATCACCAGTATTTACCCATTTGAGAAAAAAAGGAGGTCCTCTTGAGGTTAAATTTAGATGGAATGTATACTATCCTGTGTAACGAATTGTTCACATTCTTGACAATTCATGCAGTCAATATTTCAATAGTGCTTCATTCTGTAGTTTCTCTCTTTAATTATTGCAGGCATATATACTATTTCATTTTCTACTGTTTAAAAGGACTTTTAATAGTAGGATTACTCCCAGGTGACATTATTCACCTCTTCATAGATTAAAACAGGCAACAAAGTCAAATTTACAGCTGGTGTTTTTGTTGTTGCATATTTATTTTTGTTAAGTGTCAAATATCTTTGTTTTTGATCATTTTAAGACAGAATTTTGAATTTTATAAACAAGCTCTGAAATTTTGAGCCATGTCATGTCATATGCTTAAACCATGGACTGATAATAAGTATGAATATTCTTAAATTTTTGCGTACTTTAGTATCTTGTAAATGTAGGTTGACATGAGTACAAATTGAATGGAACTGTCGTGTTGTATCTGTTTCAATGAAACTGTTCATTATACTTTTTAAATAAGATAAATTATAGATAGTGCATATTTGAAGGTTTGTCTTGTCATCTCATATGGAATTTACTGACCCCTTATACATCATATTAGGTCACTAACACACTATTTAACTAATAATAACAACTTAGTTTAATGAATAGAGGGGTATGCTGTTTTTTTATTTGTAATGACATTTCTATCGCGAAAAAGTGATTATTTTTTCAACAATTTTAATTGATTCGAATGAAATATTCAGATGTTGTCCTTTGAATAGCAATAGATTTTTTTAACAGATAATCAGGATATAATTATATATACTTCCCACCCGACCCTATCGTGATTTACGTGAATGCTTTTCAATAGAATATAATAATATCTTATTACATGTAGCTGATCATTGGATAGAGTAGAAGGTATAGAAAAATTTTAAAAAGAGAAGAACTGACACGAAGACAAATATAAATACTTGTAGGTCACAATATGATTTCCTATTCAGTATGTATCGTCCTGAACATGCATGCCGGAATTTTGCGCCTGTCCCAAGTCAGAAGCCTCTGGCCTTTTTTAGTCTTGTATGATTTTTAATTTTAGTTTCTTGTGTATAATTTGGAGTTTAGTATGACGTCCATTACCACTGTACTAGTATACATACTTTTAAGGAGCCAGCTGAAGGACACCTACGGGTGCGGGAGTTTCTCGCTACATTGAAAACCCATTGGTGGTCTTCGGCTGTTGTCTGCTCTAATGTCGGGTTGTTGTCGCTTTGACACATTCCCCAATTCCTTTCTCAATTTTATGAAATAATCGCCACTTAACGTTTCAGCAAACAACCCAAAATCATTCAACCTATTCAGTGTGACTGAATAAGATTTTCAAAAACTTACACGCGAATATGTTAAATCTGGCTTTACTTTATGAAAGTCTATATTAGAATTTACCTCACATATATGATAATGATTATGTATTGTAGCGATTAATTAACAAAACTTCATTTTATATTTGTTTCTAAAATTAAAATGCGGGCAAAGACAATTTCTTTTACACCAATCATCGATTGAACTTTAAAACAAAATTCCAAAATCAGATACAAAAACCTATCAGACGAATAAAATTTGAAGTAAATTATAGATTGCAATTTTATCAAGGAAAATAATTACATCACACAGGTCATAATTTCATGCATCGGAGCATATTTCATTGACACATTGTATCGTCCGGGTTGATTCTGAAAAGAATGACCTATGGTTCTGAGATAATATATATGTTTATCATATACTTCGACTAAATAACATATAAATTTTACCGTATGATAATAGCATTAAATTGACGTAAATTCCATATTTTTCGAATTGGTGCTTAGCGGGCTGATATGAAAAGTTTATCACATGCTTCGATTGTTATCACATGCCTTTCCGTAACGTTATCACATGGCATTCCGGTAATACTCGGCTAATTCCGGAAAATACACCTCAATGCTACGTTTTCAGTGAAAAACATTATAAAGTAGTGTACAAAACAATTATTTGGATACTGGAAAGTATATTGTTTAAAATAATAAAAAAAACAAAATAAAAAAAAAAAAAACAATTATTTAATAAATGCATTTTTTAAGTTTTTCTGAAACATAATTTAGAAAGTTAACTTCTTTAAAAAGTTGACTTTTCCAAACAATGATCATTATGTATATTGTTGAATTATTTTTTTTGTCGATTCGTCCATTAAAAATGTGTTTTTTTTTCTCTCTCTGTTGAGGCATACGATAGAAAATTTTTCATATTGAATGTATCATATTTTTTTCCCGACGGCCGTGAACTTTTTTACTCTTTAAACTTCGAGAACCACGTAAAAGGATCAATATATGAATCTGTTATTTTTCTCTACTGTTGAAGCATATGATAAAAAGATCATAACATGTCATTTTTCATATCGCATGTATTATCAGCCCTCGGTCAATATCAGCACTCGAGCCATGCGGCTCTTGGGCTGATATTGAACCTAGGGCTGATAATACATGCGATATGAAAAATGTCATGTAATAATCTGATAATATCAGATATGATTGGATACAGATTGTTTATTAAACATTATCCGAAAGAAGTAGAGAAAGAGGTAAACCGGCATGTAAGGGTGGTGACATAAAATGATTCATGTTTCGTTAAGTAATAAGGACATATTAGTATTTATTATAGCCAAGGTTTCCACAATAACACAGTATTGCATTAATGGTGTCATAAGAATTCGTTATATCTTCATGTCACAGTACACTGAAGGTAACAAAGGAATTCAAAATTAATCATACTTAAGTTGTTGTACAAGGCAGGTGAAGGAAGAAGTAAGGAGGACTGCGGATGGATGTAAGGGTACTATATATTTTTTTCATTTATCTATGAATAACTGCAGTATGTATGTTTACAATATAAATTTTATACCTATTGAATTTTTTAGAGAGTTATTCGAAAAGACTTCCGAAATTTTAATAAATTCATGTAAAATGACGTTGGGCATGTATAACATAAACAAGCTCTGCTGGTAGTTGGTCATGATACTATTTAGCTTCTATTTTTTAAACAGAATAATACAGTACTAACACCACACATAACTGTTTTTTCATGTTTTTTATTTTAAAAAGGAAAATTTAGAAAAGGTTAGTATTGTGCCTATGGTTGTATAAATAGAATTGTTTTCCCTAATAGCTTCGCACCGTGATGTCAGTTTGGGCTTCTTTTTTTTATAAAGTAGCACAGACTGCCTAACTTCCAATTTAAGGTAATATGTGTGCATGTTGTTGCTGATCTAGATGGGAAATAAGGCAACAGTAGTATACCGCTGTTCAAAACAAATTAATCCATGGACAAAAAAACAAAATCGGGGTAACAAACTAAAACTGAGGGAAACGCATTAAATATAAAAGGAGAACGACGACACAACATTAAAATGTAACATACACACAGAAACGTACTAAGCATTAGACAAAATCCTATGAGAATAACAAATGTAACATCAAAACCAAATACATGAATTTGGAATAGATAAGTGCCGTGACACGTTTTATAGTAATGTGAAAGGAAAACGTTGTATGTTTATATTTTGATTGATATAAAATTGATTTACTTTAAGAGTGTGCGTTATACACCCATGCTGTACGGCAGGAAGTTTTCAGGATGATGCGAATATGGCTCGACGTATCAAGGGATCATGGCCATCGTTCTCTTTACTATTTTACCTGGTGGAACTTGAGCACAATGGTGCACAGACTTGTCAAGTTAATCAATTACGTCAGCATTCTACTATCATGTCAAATCTCATTATTCGATGTGAACACTGCCCGCTATTTTCCACATACGTTATGTGTTTCTATGCTTGTCTTTAACTTGAATATTTAGTTAAAATGAGTGTTAAAATAATCCTATTGTTTATCGTGTGATTCCTTGTTTTTACAACATACTATTTAACCGATTGTACTTGCTAAATAAAACAAATTAATGCAGCCAGAGAAGTATAATTTAATTCTGTATTAATTATTTAGTACTAAAATTCTAACAAATATTGAGCTATTTATACTGTTATTCATGATGTCTCTTTTCTGCTCAAAGGGTCATAGTTGACCTACTTAGGTATAGTGTATATTATGGGAACACATAAATTTACTCAGAGTTGGAAAGGTCTAAGTTAGTTACCTATTTACTAATTGCAATTTTAAAAACTTGTTTTCCTGATTAAAATTATCTATCTTTATGCAGTTTCTATTAAAAATGTCAATTACAGAATGAGAATCAGTGGCTCATGGTCCCTTACAGAAATAGTCGGATATAAAATGTCGTAAGGGCTCTGTGAAATTGTATTCTTATTTTTCTGGAAGATTAAAGATGAACAACATTTTATTATTAGTTGTTCAGTATACAATAATTATTGACAGATTTTTAGGATTTCTGAAGTGATCAAATCAAAAATCAAAAAAAAAATGGTTAAGAAATTTACTAATTGTCTGTACTAAGGGGATATTATAATTAAATGTCTAAATGTAAGACAAAATATGAATTCTGTAACACATACTTTATAACGACGATTTTTGTAATTGTATTGCTGTAGTCCTATTCGGATTCAGATTTATACCTTTAATTACGTTTATCACAAAGTGATAACTTTAAAGTCATATCTTCGTAAATGATCATATATAAATTTTTAACATTTCACCTCAATTTGGAAACTTTTTAAACAAATGTAGTGGTCTGTTTTGGGGAACATGTATGTGCATGTCTTGCTTGTAAATTCTTTCAAGTTATATATAAATTATATTAACGTCGCTAGACTCTATGTGTGGGGATCAACACTTAAAACCTGAGAGTGGATTTGTGGCAGATTTGTCGTTCCACCATTGCTATTCTTTGTCATTTGTTGAATTGATATGATAGAAATTTCGTATTAATTACGTATTATCATTTCATATTAAATATGAACTTAAATGTCACATGTTTTTTTACAAAATGTTTTTTTTTTGCATTTTATGTAGTGAATATATGATCCTTTTTCGTCAACTTAGTTTTCATATCATGTTGACAATGAAGCTCATACTCTGACATTTGTTAACATAGCATGCGTATGGTATATAGCTGTCTATCTTAAAACCTACTGTTTTTGCTAATTGAAAATTAAGCTGAATAAAATATTTTAAGACAGCCGAAAATGTAATTCTGTATTAATTATTTTTTACTAAGTTTCCAATAAAGAGTGATCCATTTATACTGTAAATGTATGCTGTGTCTAATCAAAGTTGTGCTACTTAATTAAACGATAAATTGTTGAAATTATAAAACATTTTTTTCAAATGGATATATATTTTACTTATGGCCAGTGCATGATTGGATTTCATTTGTTTTTATAAGTCAATGATCTTGCGGGGTCAGTACGAGTTCACGCGTAAGTGCGTTGTGGACACATCTTTTTATCATCAACATGTGATGTGGTAACTCGTAATTCTGAACACACAATTTGTGAAAAGCTCACACCTTCTTATCTCCCTTATTGTTAAATTTAGAGGTAGATATGTGTAAATGTTTATTTGTGGGGAAGATTTGTCTCCCCTCTTTTGCTATCATTTGTCATTGGTTCATTTCATATGATATTTGTTAATGTAATTAGGTATTAATTAAAAGTCTATGTATTATTATTTCATATCAAATATGAACTTTTATGTCAAATGTTTTATTTGCAAAATGTTTTTTTTGCATTTTATGATTTTGAAAAAATGAACTTTTTTGTCAACTTAGTTTTCATATCATAATGCAAATCAAGCTCAAACTCTGGCATGTGCATACATCTTATGTATATAATATCTAGCTGTCTGTCTGAAATGGTAACATAATAATTGTTTCTGTTTTAGATTTTTTAGAAGCTAATCAATTAGCTTTATCTGGATCAACAATACAGTTAATATGTCCATACAAATCAGCCAACATAGTGTGGCATTACGTAAATGAGACTTCTCTGGTGTATTTAACAGAAAAAAATTGGGTAAATAGTCTTTTGACACCAGACTTATACAGAAGATTGTTTATAACTGGTAACCATGGTGTGGGAGAATATCATCTGAATATTAAGGACACCAGGAAAAGTGATGAGGGAATTTACAGGTGCACTACAAAATTAAAGGAGTCGAACATATTTCTAACTTTAATCGGTACGTCCTGTGATAGTAATGAGGTTTACGAAATCTAAGAACTCTTCCATCTGTCATTGTTCCATACATTTAGAAATTGCTTGTTTCAAAAAGTTTTATCAGATAAGCAAAATCATAAACAAGACCTATTTGTATTGTATCTTTTCAAAGGATTTGATGTGAACTATGTATACATCTACATGTTGAATGAAAAAGCACGTACGTATTTTCCTTGGTTTTTAGTTCAACATCAATGATGGGTTATATCAACTTACTATATCTGATATAAGTGACGAGGGGATATATGGTTGTTCTGTTTTATCAAACTATGAGAGAATAACACTCACAGTAATTGGTAAATAATATGAAACTTCTTAGTCCAATTATATACCTTGCTATTTTGTTATTAAATAGGCTATACTAATTTGTTCATAAGCATATTCCACTTTCAATTTACATTGGTCTTTAAAAAAATATGTTATTTTTTTTATATAACCCTAAATCTTTGTTTTTAATAATCAAATCTGGCATGATCAACATATAGCAACAAATGTATTAAACCAGTGATACAGACCATCTACGATATGAGACGAGATGGCATTTCTTATGATTTCCTGATCAGGGTTTAGTACATCAATACACGAGCAGTTTCCCTTCTTTTTAAACTTTTCTGGCGATTGTTTGAATTTTGTTTGATGAATTGATCAACCACTGTTTTATTCAAATGAGTTTTAAGTTTTCATTACATGCATCAGTCCTACAAATCCATGTCAATGTCAAACATGTAGAACATGTACACTAGTGTGATTGTAACAATATGTCTATACTTCCTAAAGGAAAACTATTTCAATAAAGTGTTTTTGAATATAGGTTAAATACTATTTCAATTAGGCGTATACATTTTTGAGAATAAACGATTTAATAATACACTAGCAAAATGAATATGTTTATTATTGTAATTTGTTCAATTATTTCTATAATTTTTGATTGTGCTTCAATCTTTTTTTTATCTAATGACTTATCTTAAAGACTAAGTTATTTTTTGGTGAATCTTTGTAGCGTATCCCATGAAATTTGTTGGAACCCCGCTCTCATCTCCACGTTAGAAACAGCTGTATCTTTTTTATTGTTCTTTTAACCACAGATGACCTTGTTCATGTCAATATTTCTTGTAAGACCGGAACATTGTTAATACCTTTAGTTGTTTACGGAGTGATACAACCTAAGAGTTTAATGATTTATCAAGTGAAGGATAAGTTTCGTCGATCAAATCACTTTAATTTGTTATAATATCAACCAACCAATTTGACAGAATATTATAGAAATGTGCGTGATGAATATCTTCTCCTCTGAAACAACTTGGCCAAATTATACCAAATTATTCTCTGAATTAGTAATTTGACAGATTTTTTGCAATTTTTGTTTACTATCTTGATATCATAATAAATAGAGATAAACTGTCAACAGCAAAATTGTTCAGTAAAGTTATTTCTAAATATAAGTCAGATGATCAAAATTATCAGTCGGCCCATTTAGAAGTAATTACCCTTCATGGAATTTTTTTTTAACAATATGTTTGTAAATCTTGGTAATCTTTTACAAAAATGCTCTCCTCTGAAACTACGAATACAAATTTAATTAAACTTGGCCATGATCATCATTAGAGGGTATAAAGTTGAATGAATGTCTCCTATAACCCGGTATACCAACCATCATGGCTTTTGCGCATTAATTGATGAAATAAATTCAATATATAAAATACGTTTTTAATTATATTGTTGATATCTTAGTTTTATTGCAGACTTATTAAGTAGAAATGAGATCAAAATTCTAGGTTTTTCATGTAATGAATCATGGTAATTTATAGTTGGACCAACATCTGTGTATATAGAAAATGTGACCCTAGACAACAGGATACCTGGAATAGAAGGACAGGATATGTCTATTAAATGTACAGCTGTAGGAGGTCAGCCACCACCTGATATGCAGCTGGTAATATTAGGATCTACCTTTACTGGTAAACAGTCAACACAGCACACATTCAAACCTGTCAGTTCGCATGATGGTTCCACTATAACATGTCAAGCAGGTTATACAGATATTAACTACTTCCAACTCAATACTACAGCATATATTCATCTTAAGCGTAAGTACATCTCATGCCGGTTATTAAGATATATGATAGTTTGCTTACAATTTATTTACAGATGAATCAGCATTACACATTGCGGTAATTCATAATTAAAAAAAAACAATTCCAAAAAAAAAAAAAACGAAAAAATACTACTACGAATTTTTTTTTTAAATCACACTGAAAGACATTTAACATAAATAACCAATTCGCTTATATATGTTTTACTGTTATATTTTAATAATTTTGACATACCATTTCTGTGGTTTTGGATGCTCTGTCCGTTTTATCGTGTTTATTATATGTTTGATCATAAGGTATCATGATAGCGGTATTATGTACTATTTGAATTAGATAAACTACCCCCACCACCATCGTCATTCCACTTCCCCTTTGTATAAAGACTTTACTGGTCTTAATCAATAGGATTTAAAAAAAAAAAAAAAGGAAACATAAATGAATTAATAAAACGAGCAATCTTAGATTGTAAAAACCTTACAGTTACAAATATTTGACTATTAAGAACTAATTTATTACCATCATATGTATATTAAACCCCAAATGTGAATTTATATGTCATTCCATGAAACACTTAAAACAACATTAATTGAAATAAGTTGAAATAGAAAGACAAAAAAATCTAAATTCAAATACAATTATATTATAAAAAAAACAGTAATGTGTTATAAAAAATAATCGCGAGTTTGGAGTACATCATTACTAATCAACAGGATTTAAAAAAAAAATAGAAACAGAAATAAATAAATGAAGCTAGCTTTAACTTAATTTGTAAGAACATCACAGTTTCTACTAAATGTTTAACTATTGAGAACTAATTAATTAACAACATGTAACATCAAATGTAAATTGATTTTTCTTACCATGAAACACGTAAATAAACTTTTATTGAAAAAGGTTTAAATAGAAGGACAAAAAAAATCGAAATTTAAATTCAAATTAACAAAATAAAAACTTAAACAAAAAATAAAATGAAATAAAACAGTAATGTGTTATAAAAAATAATTTAAATGAATGGAAATGCAAAACCAAGTGGTGTTCTCTGATGACGGTTTCCCTTGAATAAACACAATTAAAAAAAACCGAAACATTGTATGCATAGCACATAATCAATGTCAGGCCAAAGATATGATTCGCACCAAACTGGGTGGATATTGTATCAATTTCTATGAAATCAAGTCAGAGATATAATTCGCACCAAACTGGGTGGATATTGGGTAAATTTCTATGAAATTAAGTCAGAGATCTGATTAGCACCAAACTGTGTGGATATTGGGTTAATTTCTATAAAATCAAATCAGAGATATTATTCGCACCACACTGGGTGGATATTTGGGTCAATTTCTATGAAATCAAGTCAGAGATATTATTCGCACCATACTGGGTGGACTAAACTATAAAGCTCTATATCGTTACGATAGAGAATATGGTGTGAAGAGGACTCATGGGATACTGCGTGTATAACAAACCATTCAAAGTGAATAACGATGTGATATAGAAATATGTACTCTTAAATAATAAAAAAGTTGAATTAGTAGTTATGTATGTTAAAGTATTGTTTGTCCTATTTACCAACATTCTGATTCAGCATATCATATGAAAAATCATATAAACCAATCATTCGAAAGTGTAATACAAAGTATTGTGGTAATGAGTGACTTTAACGAACACAATCTTACTTCTTGCAAATCATAATAATTAAAATAAATATTGTATTATATAGAATGAATATGTACATACATGTGTTCGAAAGAAACATTGTTTTGTAAAAAAATCCTCATCACTCTTTGTTACTCTTCTATAATATAATTAAGTGAGTGATAATATATTGGAGACAACAAATAAGTTGTATTGTTCAGTGGATTACTTATTTACTAAATTTAGTCCTGGTATCTATGATGAGTTTATCTACTTATTCTCATACTTCGTGATTGTGATTTTGAAAAACGGATAAGTTCCATGTAAAAGAAAATAAAACTAGACTGTGATACATTACGTGTCACTAACTTGAATATTACGTATCAATTGTGACATTAAACAAATAAGAAGCTGTCAACAGGAGTATACCTAATAAATTGATTGGTGTTCACACGAAAGATCAGTCTTGGAAAACATGTCCAAAGTCAGAAAGTTGAATCCAGAAACATTTGCAAAATTAAAAAACGTAAATAATATAAACACGCCAGAGCTAACTTAAGAAGATAAGACACTACCATGGAAATTCAACTAAACAATTTATTTTGGAATAAAAGTGAATCAATAAATTTAAATGTACAAAAAGTAGATTGTTTTGGCTGGGAATCATTTAATATACAAATGACTATACGTTTACCAACGTTTTGTAGGAAAAGTTTAAATCATAGTCAATTAAGAATGGAATCGAACGCACCTGTCACTTTTATTGGATGGAGTTTTGCTGCTTACAAGGAATCTGGTAAACCAAGGTTTCAAAGTTGTAAAGATGAAGTCATCCAAACGAAGGTCGTACAGATGTCATCACGACACTAGTTGTTTGACCGTTATGAAATTACTGGGTCAATGATGAGTCCCGTCCTCCTTCCATTAGAATAGCATTAACTCTACACTAGATGTGTACATATCGGGTCATATTAGGTGTAGTAACTGTTTACACTATCGGAGCACCAGAATTAATTCCCGTTTTTTTAGGTTCTTGTTTTTCAAAGCTTTGCTATCTAGTGTTATGTGGTAATTGTTTGTGTTTTTGGACTGGTTTCGTTTGATAACATAATTATTTTTTTTCACCAATGAATTTAAACAAAGTCACTTTAATATCTGCTGATACTGCTTATGTCTCCATTGTCCTGTTGTAGGTCCCGTACATGCATTATTCTTGATATCTTTACATGGATATAGGAAGATGTGGTGTGAGTGGCAATGAGACAACTCTTCATCCAAATGACAATTTAAAAAAGTAAACCATTATAGGTCAATGTACGGCCTTCAACACGGAGCCTTGGCTCACACCGAACAACAAGCTATAAAGGGCCCCAAAATTACTAGTGTAAAACCATTCAAACCGGAAAACCAACGGTCTAATCTATATAAAAAAAACGAAAAACACGTATAAATTACATAAACAAACGACAACTAATGTACATCAGATTCCTGACTTAGGACAGGTGCAAACATTTGCATCGGGATTAAACGTTTTAATGGTACCAAACCTTCTCCCTTTTTCTGAAACAATAGCATAACATCACAACATAGAAAAACACACGATGGTATAATATGACTTTTGATTACTATAAGTTTGGATTTAATTCATTTGTTCAGGACTAAAATAATAAACTCCGATATCAATCATGCATATGACTTGTTCATAAGAATCCTGAAAAAAGTTTACTAGGAAAATAATCAAAAAAACATTGAAACCCTTTAAACCTCCAATATATGAATGATATGCATATACAAGAGATGGAAAAAAACATAAAAAAATTGGGTCAACTTTCAAAAAGGACTGCTGCTAGGGTAATGTTAACTTTATTACTGATAAAGCTTATCCACGTTAAATATCATGATAAATGTAAGAGGAGTAGGTTGTATAAGGTCCTTCAATGGCCTTGTTCATATTTACAATTTCAAATTAGGATGTATTGACACAATTAATCATAGCGTATAAAGATATCATTTCGTTAAAAAGTTGCTGAATTTTGTACTGTTCAGGGGATCAAAAATGAGTAAATTTCCATTGACTTTGTTGAAAGGAAACATGAAGTGCATGAGTCGACATTTTTGTTTTTGTTAACTAAATATGTTTAATATCTGACTTTTCGACAACTCTGCTTTCTGTTTCCAACACCTATTTTTGTTTGAAATCCGAATCTTTTGTCGAACTTCGCAATTTCAAATTATATTATATTGTGTTTCCCATTTTTCAATCTTGTTGATGGAGACAAGTTTTTCATGCTCTTGAGTAAATTTATGTATGTTGCATGGTAGTCATTTCTGCACTTTTGAAAGATAAAATATAAATCAATCTAACGATCCGCTGATTTATATATTCACACTAATCTAAATATTTTTAATTTACAATTTATTCATCTAAACTCTTTTTACAAAACAACTAATTCAAAATAATGAATTCGAATTTCAAATAGAAGTCTTCATAACCTGATTAATTATAGGCAGGGCAACTATTCCTTTCCCATTACTAACCTTTATTTGCTTAAGGTTGATTGTTTTTTAAGTTCGCTTTATACGTTGACTCGTTATGATGATTAACGTTTGTCAGGAATATTAATCAATTAACATTTATGTACAAGAGTATTTCAGGTTAGCGATTATACTTGTACATTCGGTCTTTATATATTCAAAAAAAAAAACCGTGAAAGAAATTTAAATGTTTGTCTTTATTTTATTTCTCATAATTTTTATAAAAGTTGGTTTACTTAATTTCAAATGTACTTAAAGGTTGATGTCATAATTTGAAATAAGATAACAATCTCATTATATGAAAAAAACTGTTCAGTAACGGAATAAATCACTAATTCATAGAATTTTCGCTTTGCAATATGTAACATTCTGCAACTACAAGCCTTTAAACCAGATTATTATTCAGTTGAAGTAAAATGACAGCCATTTCTTTATTTGAAAACTGTCGCATATATAACTCATTGAGATAGACTAAGGTATAATAACATTATTGAGCATAACAAGCTACAGAAAAGATAAAATAAATGGTGTAATGTCTTTAGTTACTTCTCTTTTACAGTTACACCAATAATAACTCCTTTTAATCCTTACATCTTGAATACAGAAGAAACAAAATATTTTGATGTATCATGTAAATCCACTGGAAGTCGTCCTGCTGCCTCCATGTACTGGTTACTTGGACAACAAAATATTACATCAAACTCTACATCCCAATCTAACGAAGAATCATCAACAAATAAATATATTGTGACATCTTATTTGAGATACAGAGCGGACAGAAGATATAATGGACAGAAGCTAAAATGTAGAGCTAGTAATGTCGCTGGTGTCATGGAAACATCTCTAACATTAGATGTAAAATGTAAGTGCAACTACATGAACACTGCAAATGAAATACGGTAACTGAAATATCAACTGTTCTTTATTAAACAATGATTGAAAAGGCATTATACAAGTGTTCAGTTCATACAAATCCATGGGTATGATAATTGTTTGTCCATACAGGTATACTCCAGAAATACCAGTAAATACAGGAGATTTACTGGTCTTATATAGGATTTTCACTTCCTGTTTTGGTTCAAGAAGGCATTAGCAAATAGATGTATGTATTACGCTCAATATTATATGTTTACAAGTTAAATGTAAGGGTTGTTGTTAAATATTATATGTTGTACAAGTTTTTCTGTGATTATATAAAGGCAACAGTAGTAAACCGCTGTTCAAAACTCGTAAATCTATGGACAAAAAACAAAATTGGGGTAACAAACTCAAACTGAGGGAAACACATTAAATATAAGAGGAGAACAACGACACAACATTAAAATGTAACACACACAGAAATGGACTAAGCATTAGACAAAATCCGATGAGAATAACAAATATAGCATCAAAACCAAATACACGAATTTGAGATAGAAAAGTACCGTGACACGTCTTATAGTAATGTGAATTCACACTCAAATATAGGAGAAAACAAACAACACGACAGAAGCACAACGTTAAAATGTTACACACACAGAAACGAACTATGATTTAACAATGGCTATTTTCCTGACTTGGTACAGGACATTTTTAAAGATAAAAATGGTGGGTTGAACCTGGTTTTGTGGCATGCCAAACCTCACACGTTAATGACAATGTTAAATACAACATTGAAATGACAATATAATATTACAGGACTACAATACAAATAAATAGGAGAACGTAATAGACAAAATAACACATGATTTATAGATAACAAAATGCATCAGGTTTAAAATTCAACACGCCAAAAACGCGCCTCGTCCACACAAGACTCACCAGTGACGCCCAGATATAAAAGATCGAAAGTGGAAAAGAGTACAAAGTTGTACAGAACTGAAGATCCAAAGTTGAAAAAGGTTGTGTCAAATATGGCTATGTTTTTATGCTAGGGATAAGAACATCCTTATTATTTAGAACAATTTATGTTATTGCAAACAGTAAATTTCATCAAATGAATATAAAAGATATACATAATGAAACTGAAGTATTAACTAATTACAGAAAACAACACCTGAATACATAATACAAGGACCAACACAGAAAAATAGACACACCCGACTTAGTCCAGGCCTCAACGCAAATTTTTTTTTAAAATGACGTCACATACGAAGTGGTGAAAAGGCTAAAAAAAATACGTCACATTTGAATTTTTGAAACAGTACAAAAATATCGTCACATTTAAAAAACTATATCTCAAAAGTAAGATAGAATTAGGATTGATTTAAGATTATAATAGAACTAAATACTGATATTACATTTAAACACAATGCACTTTGCAATACTTATTAATAGCTATTTACTATGATATATATATGTCGATATAATTTTCTTTACCATAACACATGAATATAATAGAAAAGACGTCAACATATTTGGCAAAATCCGACGAGAACCACAAATACAACATCAAACAAAACACATGAACTTGGGATAGACAAGTACCGTAACACGTCTTACAGTAATGCGAATTCACACTCAGCAAAACAGTCACAATCGGGAATAAGTCACGTTCGGTAATTAAAAGATTAGACGACGTAATGACAAACCACAATCTACCATGTGGTAAAAATATCCTTAGCTAGTTTGGTCAAAGACACATCGTATGGATCAACTTATTCGTGGTGGTGTCCATAAAATTTACGGAATGTCAATTTTAATCTGTCCTCCTCATAACTTTGTTGAATATATAACATTATGCCCGGCTTAGTATATATCTAGGATTTTGATTGGTTAACGCACGTCGTTACAAAACCCATAGCCCCTGGGTGTTGCTAACCCATATCCTCGGACGTTGCTAACCATTATCCCTGGGAACTTCACGCAAGTTTTCCTTAGTTCCATGGTTGCTCCTTGTGAAATATTGAATATTGATTTCTTCTTTTATTTGAACCTTTGTGTTTAAAAACAAACCATGATGTCTTGAAAATTACATACACAAATGATAAAGAAAAGTTTTATTTCTTGAAATAGCAAATACAAGTGAAAATCAATTATTATATTAGGATAAGTAAAAGTAATTGCCACTTTTTTCACGGGGAATATGAAATTATACAACTAGTTAAGTATAGTAGTAGTTAATATCCAGTGGATAAGGTTTAGATGTTGCTGAACTCTCTTTTTATTTCTAATAGATGCACCTGGTGTAACAGTTGGGAATAAAACCTTTTCACAGACTCAGTCAACCAGACAGATACATAGTACTTTATATAGTAATCCTCCTGTAAACACTTGTACCTGGCACCATAGATCTAAGTATGGCGAAATTATCAGAGATTTCAGTAACAATAACCAGACATTGACTTTACCTACAGTATCTGAACATCAAAGGTATCAGGACACTGGTGAATATATCTATACAGCTGAGAATGGTATAGTAGGAATGAATGGGCAACTTAAACAGACAGGATCTGGATATGTTATTAGTAATGGTAAGGTAAATTAACGCCAGAATACTACGACAACTTGTTCGTTTCTTTCTTTCCCCCTTTTGATCGTACTTGGCTTTAACATCTTATCATGATTATGTAGATACAATCCAAATGTTAATCAGTATCTCTTCATTCCAAAATGTTGTTATTCAGATATCATATATTTATCTTTATAATGGCATCAGCAATAAATGATTACTTGGAAATTTTGTCTTATGAAAAAACGCTCATATAAGTAGATAGTAGTCAGAAATTTATGATTTGTGTAGCCTACTATACGGTTATTGGTCATAGCTGAGTTCCACACTCCTTTTTCTTTTTCTTTTTGGTCTTTGGTGAGTTGTTGTCTAATTCCTGTTTATTTTGATGCATTTGTTTCCCCAAAGTTGCTGCTGTCGAATATGTTTATATGATAATCGACCAACTATCAAAGTTTTGAATATTTTATTTTTAATATTAGAAATTCTTACCCATATTCACTACAGTAGAGTTAGTGTATGACTTTCCAATAAGTTGATGCATCTTCATTATTAATGAGCTTTTTTTTTGTAAAAACAGTCTATAAATGTTCGTTCCTTTGAAATATCTTGAAAAATAAATGATCAAACTATATGAAATTTTTCTGAACACAAATCTTGGATTTGTCTGGTATTAAACAAGTAAAACTACAAAATAACTGAACTCCAAGAAAATTCAAAACGGAAAGTCCTTAATTACATGGTAAATCAAAAGATAAAGCACATCAAACGAATGGATACCAACAATTTTTAACATCTGTCATTTTCCTGACTTGGTACAGGCATTTTCTAATGTAGAAAATGGTGGACTGAACCTGGTTTTATAGCTAGTTAAACCTCTCACTTGTATGACAGTCGCATCAAATTCCAATTCAATATTCTGACAACGATACGTGAACAAAACGAACAGAAATATTAGGTAAAAATGTCAAAAATAGAGGTACATCAGTTAACATTGTGTTATAATCTTAATCATCAAAACAAAATATGTGTCGCAAAGAAGCACAAAATGGCATATATACCTAGCATACATGTAGTAGCAAAAACCAAGGACAAAAATACACAAATTTACGCGATAATACAATAACAATATGACGGGATGTATACGTATAGAGCCACGTCATATATTTATCCAAAAAAGGCATATAGACACAGCTTATATCAACACCAAAAAGCATAATAGACATAGCACATTAGCAAAAATGAAAGACAAGAGATACGAATATATTATTAACATTAACATAATGACAGGATGTACAAGTAAAACAACACGAACAAGTATCTTAATCACATAAAAACAAACCCATATTTAACAAATAAGCACATTTATTACTTTCTTGTTTTTTTATCTTATTTATGTTAAATCCACCCATAAACAATTGAAATATTTTAAGTACAGGGACCGAATGACTAGACTAACATTGACTCTGAAGTAGAATCGCGCGCCTGACGTCAGCATGTAAACGTAACACAGGTTGATAGTTTATAGTTCTTTTGGGTATACCTTATGCAGAATGTAATTTAGAAGTTCAGCTTTCCTTCTTGTCGCTTGTCTATATGTCGGATATATCTGTTTTAAACGTACCCTTTAGTCACTGTGAATAATTGTAGGCAACATTCTTTACATATATGAAGGTGAATATCTAATGATTTTAGTATCCACATTTTAGATAGTAATTGTTTTGTAATTATCTAAGTATCTGTATTTTGTTTTGTTTTGAAAATTAAGGGAAATCATCAATGGTTTTTAACTGTTTCTTAAAAACATCGAAAGTCAGATATAGTCATAAGGTCTTTATATTTGAGATCCATGGATCCTAGCTAACAAAACAAAGTAAAAGTTAAGGTCATCTTCTAAACTTTGTCCTTTTCTTATTCTTGTATCTCCTCTTAAACTTTAAAAGGTAGAAATAAAAGAAAAAGTGCAAAACTTATGTTTTAAAGTGATGAAGATATGATTTTGATCTGAAATAGTTCGATGACTTATTATAGGATTTATTGCCCATGGCATGTTTAAATTTAAGGTTCAATGGTTATAACTTGGTACACGATAAAGCCATGCATGGTCTTTTGCAAAATCCCTACTTTCTGGTTGTCTCCGCTGTGGCAAAATTGAATAAAAATGAATCAAAGCATAAATATTGTGTTTGTTTAGAAATATAGAAATAGAAGCGGTAAATTTGATAAGACACAGAATTTGTACTGATACATCCCGTCATCGTGTTATTGCGCTATGGTTATTTTGTTTGTCTTGTTTTTAATTTGTGCTAGTACGCTTCATCTATATGCCAGTTTGTGTTTCTTTGTTACATGTGTGTTTGTTTTTATAGTGATTAAGATTATAACACAATGACGACTGCTATATTTGACATTTAAACCTTTTATTGTGTTCGTTTTGTTCATACCTTGTTGACCATTGAATATAATTCGATGCAACTGTCATACAAAGGATAGCTTTAGCTAGCGTTGCAACTAATTCTAATTCACCGTTTTCTAAATAAGAAAGTGCCTGTACCAAGTCAGGAATATTACAGTTGTTAACCATTTGTTTGATGTGTTTGATCTTTTGATTTTGTTATTTGATTATGGATTTCCTTTTTAATTTTCCACAGTATTTTTGTGATTTTACTTTTTCCTATATTAACATGGAAAAGTCTTACAGATGAATTGCATACTACTATCAAAATTGGCATAATCTAAATTAAGATCAAGATACGAAAATTTTTGGTATCTACATTTTAAAAACCGTTCCACTTCCGGTCTTAAATAATTGCTGTTTTTATCGTGATTCTAAAAAGAGGCAATTTCTTAATACTTTTGTGGTCATAAAGGAGAAAACTGATATAGCTCTATTTTAAAAAGTTTGACTTTTTCCTTTTTGCTACAATTCTAATAGTAATCACTCTGTTTTCTATTTAAAATAACTTTCACACTATACACCTTATCGATATTTGTCCGCCAATACTGGAAATCCCAGAGATACCCGAAAAGTTTTGACGTCTTAATACAAAATATCTGACGCCACAACGGTAAAGTGATTGTTGTATGACGTCAACAGTTCAAGCGGGACAAATTTTTGGGTCAGCCGGAATAGCGATAAGATGTATTAGTTTGTTTTCTTATATTTAAATAGTTTTTTTATCACACCATAAATTAACATCTTTGGTTGATACTTTTTCAACTATGCTACTTTTAAATTTGTGAAAGCCTTTCTTTAGTTTTCCTGATAATGGTTAATCTTGTAGGGAAATAGAAACCTTGCCTGTATAACGAATAACCATAGTTCTTATATCTAGTGCAACTGAACTTGCATCTTGAATGACAAAAAATAATCTGTTATGCTGGTGAGTTTATTTTTTTTTATGCGTCTAGTCTTTCATTTGACTTTCAAACTCTCCAATTATCGATTGCATTTAATTTTTAACCATACTTTTAAAACCTTTCGTCGTATGTTTATTTACTTTCTGTTACCTTAATTGAAGTTTTTCTTTTTCATTCTCATCGTTTTGTTCATATAACAATGAACAATAATAAGTATACTTAGATTGTTGTATCAATGACCCTTAAAAAAATTGACAATTATTTTACTTTTTAAGTTGTATTCGGAGCGTACCCGTTTACAAGCGTTAAATCATTATAATCGACTTCCATATTGATTAAAATAGTTCTCCCTTCTCGATCAACATATTCTTCAATGATATTAAATGTATGTGTTTAATATAAATTGAAACCAACTTGATCGTATGCTTCAAAAACTCTGAAATATTTCGCCGATGAATTGGTCATCTGTAGAATTATTCGAAAAATATATTTCATGTCTATAAACGATAGGAAACTGACAAACAATCAATACTATTTCAAGATTGACACTTGTAACCTTCAATGCATTTTTATTTGGTTTAAAAAATATTTATTAAATTAATAATGAAAAATTACAAGATAAAATATTGCAATGTTACATAAAGTTCAAATATGGGATTCGGCAACAAGTTTGGAAAAACTTGTGTAAATCCGTCGCCATTCTTATTTCCGTATACATACACATATATTCCGTTTACTTTTCTACATTGGCTAGAGGTATAGGGGGAGGGTTGAGATCTCATAAACATGTTTTACCCCGCTAAAAATTTTGCGCCTGTCCCAAGTCAGGAACCTCTGGCATTTGTTAGTCTTGTGCGATTTTTAATATTAGTTTCTTATGTATAATTCGGAGTTTAGTATGACGTCCATTATCACTGAACTAGTATACATATTTTTAAGGGGCCAGCTAAAGGATGCGTCCGGGTGCGGGAGTTTCTAGCTACATTGAAGATCCATAGGTGGCCTTCGGCTGTTGTCCTCTCTATGGTCGGGTTGTTGTCGCTTTGACACATTTCCCATTTCCTTTTTCAATTTTACTACATATATTTAATCATTTTGTGTTTATGTTTCATAAAAATAATAAATTGTTTCTATCTGCTTCTATCGTTAGAATCAGGTACAATATATTTACATGCACCCGAATAACAATTAATTTCCACTAGGTGTAATACATTTTGAAAAATACTTTATATTACGAATATATGTAGAATACAAAACAAATATTTGATCGATTTAAATATAACGTTTAATGAAATAACTTTTAATCTTTTAGCTCCGCCGGTGATAACAGCTGACAATAAAGACAGTTCTACACAGTACGGACAGTTTGGTAAAAGTACTAAAGTATATGTCACTGTGTACAGTATTCCAAAGTATTCTAGTATTAGTTGGTATATAGGTAATATACAGTTAGTATCTAACAAATATGTCATTAATGAAGAACCTGTAATAGTGAAAGATGTGTTTCATGGTGTAGAAGTACAGCTGGATGGTTACAGAGTTACAATGACTATAAGTGATCTACAGGAGGCTGACTTCACTAATTATACATTACGTCTTTATTATGGTAGTCAGTATGTACAGCATGAAGTGACTCTGGAATCTGCCAGTAAGTAAAGATTATTAAACTCCTGGTGTATATCATGAGTGTATCTAAGGTAAGTTTATTTACAAATATGTATTAAGTTAAACAACTTTCAAGTGACGTAATATCTTTTCAAAAATGTTTATTTCCTACATGTATGCCTCCCCTTTTTTTAAATTATTTTACTATTTGTAAACCGTATTTCACTTCTATATGATATGTTAAGGATGCAGTTAATATTTAAGTGAAAAAAACATTTGTTTAATAATTATTTCAGGTGCACCAGAAACACCATCAAATTTTACAATAATCGGTTCAGGTGAAACTAGTATTACAGTTCAGTGGATTCCTGGATACGATGGCGGACAAATACAGACGTACTACGTTCAATATTGTATTACCGGAACTAGTATATGGTTCCAACAGGAAATCAAAACCAGTAACCAACTTGACTTATATAAAGTTTACACCTTGACAGGTTTACAAGATGAGACATCATATGAATTAAGAATGTACGCAAAAAACAAAATAAATCAGAGCCAACATACAAATGTTGAGGCAATACGAACTCAAAGTTCAGGTATTAGTAGTAGTTGAAATATAACTGTTTAAGGTGGTATGGGTGTCATTCGCCATCTTTGATTGTGAAAAAAGGAGAATCTTAAGTCAAGATTTTCAATTAAAATAGCAGAATTGGATGCAGACATGCAGATAACTTATGTGAATTTGCACTTAAAAGAACAAATGTATGAGATTATAACTTATCAGTATTAACATTTTTACAGTGTTGATTATTTCTGCTTGATTTTTAATATTTTTAAATAGACATTTGAAGGGGAGGTTACTCTGAAATAGTGCA
The DNA here is from genome assembly GCF_965363235.1 of Mytilus galloprovincialis. Lineage (NCBI taxonomy): Eukaryota > Metazoa > Mollusca > Bivalvia > Mytilida > Mytilidae > Mytilus > Mytilus galloprovincialis. The sequence continues at coordinate 33,597,221 of NC_134843.1, read as the reverse complement.
TTTTCTAAAGAAATCTATATGGATTTTAGACAAAAAAAAGATTGAAAAAGGCACGATGACCCTATCTTTTCTTTTGGTATTCTCAATGCATTTTCTGAAAGCTATCTTCTAATATTTTGTTTTATAATTCTATCATTTAGTTTAGATGCTAATCACATAATGATGATTTTCCCTGTATAATCCATACAAAATGTGTCATTTTGTCATAACCTGTAGCTTTAAGAAATGCGCTGTGATATATGGTCATGTATCATTTTTATTATATTTTCGAAAAATATAAATATATACTAGGTTTTGGCAAAGTATAAACAAATTCTATCATTTTTAATTTAGACTTCCATATATACCACTTTAATTTCTATGATTTTCATGAATACCATTTTTTTGTTTTTTTTCTTTCAATTTTCCAATTCTCAAAAGATTTTTTTTAATTTGGACTGTGCATGAAACAAATATAGGAATAACTTACGGTTTTTATTAATGTGATTATACAACATGACCTTCCAGTTGTTTCACCATTATAAGTTTATAATGTTTTTTAAATTTCAATTCAATGTGAATATAAATTATGTTTAAAAATTAGGTGTTTTTACAGAAGGTCAAACTTCATCAAATGCAATAATTGGCACTGTAGCAGGTGTGCTGGTAGTATTGCTGATTGTATGTGCCGTCATCGTTAGTATTCTGATCTTCAAAAAGAGAAAAGGTAATTTTGTAACTTTAGCTGAATAGATTAAAACGAATCGACACAACTGTGCTACCCTGATCAAATTTTCTAATAATGTTTGTTCAATTGGCTTTCAAAACATTTTGTTTCAATCATGTTTGATAATTTATTCCATTATTACGTGTCTGTAATGGTGCGGTAATATTATGATATTCAGATAGCATCTATGAATAACATTATTCGTTCATTTTGATCACCGAAGATTAACATGGATAATAATAAATATGTTCACTGTAAGACATGGAAGTCGAAGAGTGGGTTAGAAATAATCTTAAAAAAAGAAGGCGTTCACTTTAATCAAAGGTTCATACATGAACATGACAACAAAAAATCAACAAGACATGTTTATAAATAAACTAGATACAGACGCATATTACCAACATCGAACATTTGTACTAAACTATGTAGTATGCATCGCAAAGTGATCTTAGGAATGACGTAGCCGTTAGCATTACGGCTTTGCATGTCATATTTTGTAAATATCAACTTCTGCAAAGTACCACATGATTTATAGAACGACGAATGTCATACACATGTTCTTGAATTAATGTATTTTAACTGCATCTGCATATATCTCAATGAAAATAAGGATTCAGTAATCTGACTGATATCGTAAACTGTACAATCCATTACATCAATTCCGCTTACACATAGAAGATATATATTTCACATCTGAAACGATATTGCATGATTTGCATTTCCTATTATGATTTTTTTGAAAGACGGTTTATGCAACAACATGCAAGGAAGCCATCGAATTGAGGGTTCAAAGGGTAAAGTTGAAGTCACCTCTTTGATAGATTTAAGGACTAAACCATGATTTCATCATTGTGTTGGCCATTATACATCTGTTTCATAGATTCTCACAGATATGTTCCTTTTAGCAAAAACCATAATGATGTCCTACTTTTTGTTTGTAACATAAACGTGGGTTTTTTTCTGGGTTAGTTGTGTTGTTCAATTTTCATTATAAGTATGCATTTTTGTCATTGTCGTTTTCTTTTTGTTGCTGTCGTCTTTACTGTTTTTGGTCATTGTGCTTTCTGTTGCTTTTAATTTGAGACTTTTGATTTGTGATTGTCTTTTACCATCTTCTCTCTCTCTTCCGATTAATCTACTGCTTCTCCGTTCATAGTCATTCACGAAGATGGTAAATAAATCGTTGCTCATACATACATCCTACATGATGAAATGAAAATAAAATGAAATCGAAAAGTTTCTTGAAAAAAAATACAGACATTTGTTCAAACCTTCTTTCACGAATTCAAAATATGTCTTTATCATTGTCATCATTATTTGATTTATAATAAGGTATTTATTAATTGACAGGCAAGAAAGAAACCAAAAAGTAAGTACAAAATTATTTTACAGTCATAGTATAACAAACAAATAGTTAAAAACTTAGGTTTCGATTTTAGTCTATCTATACAAAGCGACGAATACTACAAAATCAGGAGATGACTAATGAGTTAATAAATTAAAACAGAGACGCGGTAATAGAGAGGCAAAATTACAAAAGAAATTTTAAAATGTTAAGTCCAGAACAAAACCACAAGGCAAAGAACTAAGAACGACGAAAAGACAAAGAGTAAACAAAACACAACATAGAAAAATAAAACAATGAGCAACACGACACCTCCTATAAAAACTGAATGACCTTAATTGATGTGAGCGGATTAAAACCCTGCTGCACATGTAGTACCCGTAGTTTAACCAGAAACAAATCGAGAAACCACAATGTCAAATCAGTTGTATATACACATACATATATACTAATTGCTTATGTGTCTGTCTCCAGAATTATTAATGTATTCTGTCTGACATGTCTTAGTTAATGATAGGGACATGTTCACACTAACGGTACTGAACACTTGTAATTGCATCCCTAAAATACACCTCAATTGTAAAGCTGTGACACTGGTTCTGGTTCCAAATAACTAGATCGGTTTATTAATTACTTTTATGCATGATCGTCTGTGACAATGCATGTTTTTATGTGCTGTCCTTTATTGTCCTATATTGTTTTATGTGTTCGTTTTTTATTAGTGGTGATTCCCTACTTCGATGTGGACATAAACATAAATTATATAGTCATTCTATAAACTTACTGTTTGCAAAAGTACGAATTATTCTAAATACTAACTTTTTGTAATTTTGGGTCATCAGTGCTCTACAACTTTGTACTTGTTTGACTTTCTTTACTTTTTTGATCTGAGCGTCACTGGTGAGTCTTATGTAACGCACGTATGGTGTATTCAATTATAAGCCTGGTTCCTTTAATAACTATTAGCATGTCGAAATGTCATATTGTAATGTCTATTTGTGTTTTTCTCTGTCCGTAATGTTCTTGCATTTATTTGTACTGTAGTCCTGGCATGTAATGTTATCATTTTAGTGTTATATTTAACACTGCCATAAAGGCGGGAAGCTTAGCTAGCCGCAAAACCATGTCCAACCAACCATTTTTTTTAAATGTCCTGTACCAAGTAAGGGAAATGGCTGTTGGTATCTTATAGTTCGTTTCTGTGTGTGTTGCATACTCGTTATGGTTTTTTGTTGTTTTTGGTTTTTTCGTAGTAATTCTCTTATAGTTGATGATGTGTTTACCTCAGTTTTAGTTCGTAACCCTTATGACTTTCGAACAGCGGTATACTATTGTTGGCTTTATTGGTATTGTTTTACCATTTTAGAATATTTTGAAAAATCATATCTGCATTTGAAATTAAACTTTTTAAAAGGATGATAGTTCCACATCAAATTAAGATATTGTATATTTTAACTATATATATATATATTCCTTTTTTGGTAATGTTCGTTAGGCTGCTGACTCTTGTACCCAAATTTTTGTCATGTTTATTTAATTTTTTGCAACCGGCAATAAACGTGAAAAGTTTATCTAGTTATATAACCAGGTTTAATCTACCATTTTCTAAATCAGAATATGAATCACCCTCAGATGTGTTCCATTCGTTTGATTCGCTTTTGATTTTGACATAGTTGAGGAACATACCTTGAAGTGCCGTATATTTATTTTTGTACATTTTTTCTTTTTTAAGATTTGAAAATAATTGTCATTAAAAGTCACTCTTTTAAATTTTACTAGTTTTGTCATGCATACGATAGGGTAGTTTGTGTGTTTATGAATGAATATGCACTCATAAGTTTAAAAATAAATTTCGGCAAACGATTGTTTTCTAAATTCACTATTAATAAGTTTGAAAAAAAAAGTTGTTTTCAACATCATTCATTTTTTCTTTTTATTATAACTTGCAAATATTACATACATTCTTATTAGAGCTTTCTTACAAATTGACGAAAGGTACGAACGAACGTAAAGGGAGCACGTATTTCATTTTTACAAAAACACTTATAATATAATCTAACAGAGAAAAAAAGTGTCAAATACACTTACGTCCGATACGTTATTTACGTAAACCACGAGTACACACATTTCCGCGGGAATTTTTTAAGCACGAGTTTCACGATTAACAACTCAATGACATTATTGAAGATCGTTAGTCTAAATTTAACGACAAGATTCACATTTATTTTTATTTGTTACAGTACACTTTCAACAAATATCGAGATTTGCTATAAAATGATGATACAATTATTTTAAAAAGTAATGTTGAAAAAATCTAAAAAAAAAAAAAAAGACTTTGTATATCAAGAAATGAATCTACAGTTTTACACCATATATATTGTGGATTTTATAATGACGATTTAACAGTACACATGTTTGGAAGATAGACACGAAGTTGTCACTTATCGTCCAGTGGCTAATATTTCATGAATGTTCAGGACTTAGGCAAAACGCAGTTATAAGCTAAAATAACCGTTCCATTGCTCCGGTGTATCATATATCACATTAAGGCGATGGTTCAAAAGTTATGAAATGATCACCAGTATATGGAATAGTATAAAGATCATCCTATTTTTTTCATTTTATTATTTTGAGCGTTGCAAATTATGAATCAAGGACGTATTTGTATTTCGGTTAGGGAAGAAGACATTTGTATTTGCTTTGATATTTTCTTGGGTTAAACAGTGCAACATTGTAATATTAAAAGTGGGGGAGGGGTCGGTTTTTAGTTTTCTAGGGGACATTTTTTTCGTCTGACAACTCTATATTTAGAATACTTTGTAGTGTTACCTCCTCCGACCTGGTGGTATCAATAATCATATTCTAACCTATCGTACGTCCCGAAATCCTAAATATATCTCAAGAAAAATCCAATTTAATAAGTGTCGTAGCATGCACGATTATTGTCCGAAGTTCCACGACTATTGTATAAATGTGTCAAAATAAAGGATCCCTAAAACGAGTCTTACGTATGATTCGTCAAGCATACGTACCTTTCGTCAATTTGTAAGAAAGCTCTATTATGCCGAACGATACTACATGTACATATGTATCAATACAAAATAATTGATCGTCCTGTGTGAATAGTCCAAGGGTCAGTTGCCCCATGCAGAATGCAGAATTTGTCGTAATACTTGGATGAAAAAGTAAAATCACAAAAATACTGAACTTAGAGGAAGATCAATTGGGAAAGTCCATAATCACATGGCAAAATCAAATAACAAAACGCATCAAAAACGAATGGACAAAAACTGTCATATTCCTGACTTGGTACAGGCATTTTCAAATGTAGAAAATGGTGGATTAAACCTGGTTCTATAGCGCTAACCCTCTCACTTTAATGACAGTCTCATCAATTTCCGATATTTTTACATTGATGCGTTAAATAAACAGACACAATAAATATAATAGTCAAAATATGGGTACATCAGTCATCATCGTTTAACAATTTTAAAAGGAACAATTTAACAGAACACAAAAACATCTACTATCTACGAACACATTTATTGAGTGTCTGACGTCAGAAAATTTTATACGTCACATAAATTTGTCGTTCAATGTGCGTACAAACAATTTAAAAATTTTCATGGGAATGTTAGCATATGGATGGATATTGCTTTTGAATTAACACAAGAAGCGATCTGTTTAAGAAACATTAATAGAACGTCAGAGTAAAAATGGTTAATTCTAATTTTAATAAAATTATTGATAACTAAGAAATATCATTTAAGTAAAAAATCGAAGCCATTTTGTACTTCAAATAAGTATGATAAGTTTTATTTATACTTTTAAGACTAAGATTACCTATTAAACACGTGAACACTGAAACTATTTTAAAAGAAAATATTTAACGTTTCAAAATCTACAAAAACATGATTCTTGTGACCTAAATTAACTGTTTATTTTAAAGAAATGCTGGATTTTATGAAAACAGTGGCTTTGGAAACGTGCAAATTGGAGATAAATACGAAGAGGTTGTTAGTAAATCGGGTACGTCAGATATATCCTTTTTATAAATTCCTCTTAAACCTCGTGTTCTGAAATAAAAATATTATTTTTCGTCAAAAAATTACACTTGATGATGTCAAAAATATTAAATGCCTTTTTCAACAAGAATAACTCATTCACAAGATGTCGTTGAATATACCAATATATTGTTCATTTTTAAATAGAGAATGTTTACATTTCAGGTACACAAGAGAAACAGTAAGTATAAGTAGCTTATGCATTTGTTTTGTATTTATCATCATTATTCAAAACGTCTTTTTCACTTATTTGCATTTCTACTGAAGATACATAATTATCAAGATTTACCCATTTTCGCATAGTGGTTTCACTTTAATTACAATATGTATTAGAGAGAAATATCATAATTATCATTAACATATTACAGAACTAGTAAAAACTACGAAGCACTTCGAACAAAGGAGACTGTTGACGTTTATGATGATTTGGAGAATAGTAAAGGTATGTGTACAATAACGTTATCGTTTAAAATTACATGTACATATTGCACATGTATCTGATCTACAAATCATAGTAGATTTATATTTGATACTAGTAAAACAAAGTTATACCTAGATTATTAGTTAGTATATCATAAGCGCGTTACCTCCATCGGCGATTTGTCAGTGGTACTAGAATAAAATAACTAGAAAAATTAAATCTAACACAGGTTGGCGAGATATTAAAAAAAAATCCAAAAAGTTCTGCAAATACGCCTAACAGAATACATTCCTTGTGGTAAATGAAAAAAAAACATAGTAATTTGAATGATTCAATATGTTTATACACAGTTATTCCATAAAGTGAGTAACAGTATATTTTATATATAAAACAAATAAAATTACAACATCATAATAGGAAAAAATATCGTTGTACATCATCAATGAGTTGTATCAATTGCATGAGATAGGATCCGTTCACAAAAAACAACACAATTATTTTTTTTATATCTTGTAGGCCTTCAACCGACAAATTCGTAAGTTTTTATATTGATACTACTCTAAAACAATAAAATCATCAAATAGTGTTTATTTTTTGCACTCCAGATACATACATATACGAGTGTCGTTTATAAATTGTAAGACTCAGAGGCACTCGATTTAAAAGATCAATACAGGTTAACAAATCAATAAATGCGATCTTCTAGTACAATCCTGGGTTCCCAATTTTGTAAAGATAGTATAACAAATTACTTACACATTAACTTGTATTTTGTATACACAGTAACAATAAATTTGTATATATCTTGTTAATGCATATTTAATAATATTTTATTGAAACTGGTCAATGATTTTTATAGTTTATATCTTGATAAAAAAGTAAGTTTTATTTCAAATTATAAATGAGCCGCAAGGTGTATTTTAATGAAAAAAGTAAGAAAGGGATATCCTTATAGTGATCGGTTAAATATAATTCAGATCGAGCATTTATTGCAAAAAATGATGAGTTAGACGACAAATAATTGATATTTTAAGGTTTTTCTTGACGTATAACTCAGATGGATACATCCCAACATCTTCAGATGGTACACCAAGTCGCGAGACATATATAGATGGCTAAAAATCGTAAATAGTCGTATGTGTTTTGATTAACGGGAAAAATTGAATTGTAATATACTCAAAATAGTCACTCTTTCCTCGTATAATTTATAAACATGTTTCTGGTGAACGGCACACCTGATATTTTCCTCATAATTAGCTGGTAATAGATAAGAACTAACAGTTAACGAACTCTGAAGGACTTTACGACCGGTAACAATTTCACATGGTATTTCCTGCCCGGATTTGTTTTCTTTCAGTCAATTTATGACTTTTGAACAGCGATATACTGTTGTTGCACTTATACATCACGAAAAGAAAAGAAAAGAAAATTATCATAGAATAGGAGAATAAAAAGTTAAACTATGTAATATTAAATAAAGACAACAGTAGTATATCGCTGTTCGAAAGAGTTTAAACATATGTTTAATAACAAGGTAACATGTCCATTTAACATCTCAAGCATTGACAGTGATTTTTACATTATTACTTACATGTTTTGCTATTTATTATAGGTTAATAAATATAAAAATATATAAACTTTGATTACAATATGTATAAAGTTGTCACTCCCCTTTTGCGTGATCATATTTTTAATAACATTAACGGTACCAATTTTCCTGCACCAGATGTGCATTTCGACAATACATGTCTCTTCAGTGATTCTCATGGCCAAAATATTTGAAATCCAAAGGCGGGAGATACATTCCTTAATATATAATAATTTCTAGCATTTTGTAACAGAAAATTTTAATAAAAGAAAAAATATCCGTATTGTCATACCGAAGTACTAGCTACTGGGCTGGTGATACCCTCGGGGACTAACAGTCCACCAGCAGAGGCATCGACCCAATGGTAGTAATAACATTAACGGTACCAATTTTCCTGCGCATTCCGACAATACATGTCTCTTCACTGATGCTTGTGGCCAAAATATTTGAAATCCAAAGCTTATATAAAAGATGAAGAACTATAATCCAAAAGGTCCAAAAAGTATAGCCAAATTCCTGAAACGGAATCAGAGCTTTGCAAGAGGGAGATACATTTCTTAATTTATAATAATTTCTAACATTTTGTGACAGCAAATTTTAAAAGCACAAAAAGTCTGTATTTTCATGCCAGTACCGAAGTACTGGCTACTAGGCTGGTGATACCCTCGGGGACTAACAGTCCACCAGCAGAGGCATCGACCTAGTGGTAGTAATAACATAAACGGTACGAATTTTCCTGCACCAGATAAGTGTATTTTGTTTTCCTTTTTTAAGATACATTGATAATCTGTGATAATCTAATTCTTCTGACTAGTTCTAATGCATTTCTAACAGACATACGTAAATCGTCACCTATTAGTTGTCCGTTTTTATTACACTTTAGATAGAACAAGTTATATAACTTTTCTGTACACATTTCAGAACCAGTAAAACCTATGAATCACTTGGACCAAAATACACTGTTGAGATGTATGATGATTTAGATAATCACAAAGGTGTGTAATATTTATATGTTAAACGATAAATATTTAAAGAAAAAAGGAATATTGGCTTCGAAGTGAATAACTTATAGTTGTTGTTTTCTTCAACGAGCTGTAAAAAACAGTATAAATGTATTACCCAGTGAATAAATTATTCAGAATAATATATATGTATAGAAGGATACCAAAACGATGTAAATTATCTTGATATATCGAAGAACCATGTATGCATAATTATCGCTGTTATTCATTTAACTAATTCTTCAAACATGAACGGAATTTAAGACTCTTTACATTCACCATCAATCTGTCCTATGGTTGTTGTACCTCTATATAGACTGCATTATAAACAAGTTTACCACAAATCCTAAATATATTTGCAACACATATTGCATGTAGAAAAGTTTTAATTATAACAATTTGCTATTTGTAAATCTTGTAGGCCTGCCATCGTCTAAACCGTAAGTATTTATATGGATAATTAATGCGTACATGTAATTGTTTATCCTTAAAATTGTCATTTTCTGTTTAAATAAAGTCGCACAAATAAAACAAGGATATATTTGGGTACAATTTAATCATGTTTCCTTAGATGATTATTTTGTAATTAGCAAACAGTAGCATTAATCTACTGTTGATGTTGAGGTTCTTATTGTTGATCTCCTGTGTAACTGAACATCGACACATGACGGTTTAGAGATTAAAAGTTGCCTTACTATAACAAAAAACAAATTCGACATATAAATACCTTGCCCTAAAAAGTTAGTTTTATCATTAGTGTAAGATAAACTCCTGTAGGTACAGCGTCACCAAAAACTTGATACTCAAGGGTTATACTACAACACAAAATGCGATGCAGATCTAGTAGTTGTGCCGAGTTTGATACCGTACAACTTGCACATGACGATGTTTTTACATATGTTTTAAGGCACAACCACGGTTTAAAGCTCTAATATTAAAAGAATATGAATAGAAACAAACTCTTTTATTGAATAATATTAAAGGAAGTTTTCTGTGTATATAATATTGAGAATTGAAATGGTGAATGTGTCAAAGAGCCAACAACCCTACCAAAGAGCAGAAAACAGACGAAGGCCACGAATGGGTCTTCAACGCAGCGAGAAACTTACGCATCCGGAGGCGTGCTTACGCTGGCCCCTCAACAAAAATGTATACTAGTTCAGTTATAATATACGTCATACTTAACTCCAAAATATACATATGAAACTAAACTGTAATTTAAAATCATACAAGACTTACAAAGGCCAGAGACTCCTGACTTGGGATAGCTTAAACATGCAGTAGGTTTAAACATGGTGTTTGATACTATATTTCCCTATACATCTAGTCAATGTATAAAAAAACAAACATACAACAATACGCACAGTAAAACTCAGTTCAAAAGAAGTCCGAGTACAATGTCAGATTACGGACGCCATCACAAGTTGGTTGACCGTTATGGAATAACCGTTTCACAAATGATAGCGGATATGTTACTTACGTCGTAACTACAGTCCCCTTCCCGTTCATAAATGTGATCTACCGAATTAGACTATTTACCGAATTTGTTAACTCATAAGCAACACGACGGTGCCACATGTGGAGCAGGATCTGCTCACTCTTCCGGAGCATCTGAGACACCCCTAGTTTTTGGTGGGGTTCGTGTTGTTTATTCTTTAGTTTTTTTTATGTTGTGTTATGTGTACTATTGTTTGTCTGTTTGTCCTTTTCATTTTTAGCCATGGCGTTGTCAGTTTATTGTCGATTTATGAGTTTGACTGTCCCTCTGGTATCTTTCGTCCCTCTTTTAGGTAACAAGGATCTAAACAAATTGACAATGATACATAAATTAACAAAGGACTACTAGCAGTTATTGACATGCCAGCTCCAGACCACAATTAAACTGACTGAAAGATTATGTATTCATCATATGAATATCAAGTACAATCCCGCCCGTTAGGGGTCTAGATTTATACCATCATAAAATAAATATGAAGAACATAAACCGTATCATGCCAACATCTGGTTTTAGAAGAAATGTGTTTAGGTCCGATGCAAAGACCCTCTAAATAAATGAATATTAAAGCCAAAATATGCAATCTTTATTGACCTGACAACAGTATCGTAACTATATCCCTTCTCAATTAGTCTGATTGAAGGTTTTGTTTGCTTTTGAGGTGAATGCCGATAAAAATATTAATGTACTTAAACGCACTATAATCTTCTGATATCGATTTCTGTGCTGAAAACCAATGAAATCAGCTATATACACCCATTACAAATCATTCAATACGAACTATTTCTAATCGAACATATAAGCAAAAAGACCTATTACATACTTTGTATTTATAACTTTATTGCAGTTATATTATGTGTTTTAGTTCAGTAGACCATTATGACTCATTGTGTACCAAAGATAAACCAAATGTGTATGAGGAATTGGAAAATCAGAAAGGTAGTCTTAAGAATCATAAACAGATAATGTTGGTTTTTTTAGATGTAAAAAAATTCAAAGCATTTCCTTTTAATTATTAAGATTATACAGTCATGTATCTTGCATTGGTACTAACTGAACTTCTGGTATTTATATTGATAACTTAAAAACATGTGTAATGTTAATACAACGCAAGATCGTACAATGATAGTCTTGTGGTTGAATTATATATAAATGAAATGCAAGCATTTACTGAAATAAGTTATATTTGTGTAATGAAAAGTTTGTAATGGTAAATTAAACTTAAAGAAAGGTATTCTCAATCAAATTTTGAATTATCAAAAGTATCGTAGCATGTTTTATGTACAAATCCAAAGACATTCAAGTACAAATTTGATACAGTTAGTAATAATATCTGTCACATACTCTTCAATTCCAAACGATATTACTTACAATGAAATACAATCGATTCCGTTCTTCAATGAAATACAATCGATTCCGTTCTTCAATGAAATACAATCGATTCCGTTCTTCTTTTTATGATACATGTATGCAGTCAAAACCACCTATATTCAGTTAACATTAAATTTAAATTCAATTCAAGTGCCAACGTTCCTGTTATTTGAGGTACTCTTGTTGCAACTTAAACATGGTCCACATGAGCATATTTTATTACATTTCGCACCTATGCTCATATACACTGATATGCACTCGTCTTGTAGTCTAAATTTAGGAACATCACAGCACTTACCCTATTGATTTCTTATTTCATTTGTTCTCGTCCTAAATTACTGAAAACACATGCTTGTTTTCCATCGTCAATTAATTGGTAGCTGCTGAATTGCTTTAAAATTCTTTATCATATGAGGTCAGATCGATAAAAAGTACTTCAATAACTTTATACAGAATAATAATCAACTAAAATGACTTAATTACATTTAAGAATAAAATTGAGAATGGAAATGGGGATTTTGTCAAAGAGACAACAACCCGAACTAGAGAAAAAGTATTCAAGAATAAACAGTTAAGTATATGAGGCAAACTGTTTGGATGTTCATATCATTATGATTTTAGTACCAATAAAATACTTATTTTGCAATAATTAACACAACATATCAGAAAGTACAAATTGAACATCTGCCCATCAGCAAAACTGTACAGTATAGCAATATTTACTGTAAGACTTTAAAGTCTTCAATAATAATTGAAAACATATTTTAGTTATACTCTTGATCATTGAATTATTTGACATCTTTCAGGACAAACAGAAAAAGTGTATGTCAATGAAGCGTTCTGAACAAAATTTCAATACCAGATTTTGTCACGAAAACTATGTAAATCAATGAGCGTATTGGTTATTGATGTGGCCTGTTAAATTGTGCAATTTTTTTTAACCAATATACTGATCATCAGATACTATATCATGTATATACTAGTCTTGCTTAATATTATGTATAATAATGTTTAGCGTGTTAATCGGAAAGTGAAAACAGAAAATGGAAACCGTGCTATATGAACTATGTACACTTTCATTTAATTACCACTTGATTTTTTGAAAGACGTATATCTAGTCATATTTATTTATTTACTTCATCAAAGTGAGAGGGTTAGCGCTATACAACAAGATTTAATCCACCATTTTCTACATTTGAAAATGCCTGTACCAAGTCAGGAATATGACAGTTCTTGTCCATAGTATTTTGCCATGTCATTATAAACTTTCCGAATTGATTTTCCTCTAAGTTCAGTATTTTTGTGATTTTACTTTTTACATAAATGTAGCTTTTGTAAATATATCAATAAAACATTAAATGTAGCTTTTGTAAATATATCAATAAAACATTAAATTTAGCTTTTGTAAAAGTATCAATAAAACATTAAACTCACCTTTTCTTAGAATATTCAATATATATTCACCATATTTAATGACGAAAGTTTCTTGCAATGAAAAAGAAAACCAAATAATCGCATTGCAGGTGGATAAACTGTCTATACATGTAACAACTTATAAAAGGTAACCAGAAAAAAGTTTATGAACATTACCTTGATGTAACGTCAACAAAGTAGTCTGGTCCAAACAATTCTCTTGAATCAATAAAAAAATAGCCGACGAAATACCATATGAAACACTAAAATTTTATTAGACACACACGTTTGAATCATTCGTGTGGCCGCTTTTTATTATCTGATGTGACTTAAAAGGGCCTAGTAAGCTTTTCTCATGACTTGGCGTCCGTCGTAAATCGACCGTATTCGTTGTCGTCCGTTGTCTTCGTAGTCCGTTGTTGTGTGCTTATATCTCTGAAACTAAAGCATTTGGAGCAAATCTTGCATTGGGTAAAAATGTTTCTCAGGTGAAGATCTACCTGCCCTGCAATTATAGACGCATCAGCTGCAGACAACCCAGTGTTTGATACTGCCCCTGAATCGGTAATTTTAATGAAATGTTGCAGTTTTTGGTTAATATCTTTGATATTACAATAGATAGAGATAAACTGTAAACATCAAAATTGTTTTTCAAAGTAAGATCAACAAATAAGTCAACTTGATCAAAATTGTCAATTTTCGTAATTTTTCGTAAATTGTTGTAATCCTTTACAAACATTTTCTTTTTTGAAACTACTGGGCCATATTAAACCCAACTTGGCCACACTCATCATTTGGGTATCTAGTTTTAAAATTGTGTCTGATAATCCCGCCAGGCTCCTACCAATCAATCTGGCCAACATGGCTAAAATAAAATATAGGCGTAAAATGCAAGTTTTGTCTATTATATTTTGAACCGTTATAAATAGAGAAAATCTGAAAGGAGCAAATATGTTAAAGCCTAGTGGCCTTCGGCTGTTGTCTGCTCTATGGTCGGGTTGTTGTCGCTTTGACACATTCCCCATTTCCTTTCTCAATTTTAAGATTAATGAGCTCTACCAATTGTCCGTACACGTCAAAACTGTTAGACAAATTCTTTTAGAAGTTATAACCTATGGCAAGCCGTTCTCGTCAAAACTATGTTTAAACCATTTTTCGAGAAATTTACACACTGAGAATTACAAAAAAAACACACTGAGATTTAAAAACTTCAAAACACACACTGAGAATTAAAAATTACACACTGAGAATTAAAAATTACACACTGAGAATTAAAAATTACACACTGAGATTTCATAAAGACGCACTGAGATAACAAAAATGAAAAACACACACTGAGAATTGAAAATTACACACTGAGAATTGAAAATTACACACTGAGAATTGAAAATGACACACTGAGATTTCAAAAAGACACACTGAGAATAAATAAACTGAAAAACACACACTGAGAATTGTTAATTACACACTGAGATTTCAAAAATACACACTGAGATTAATATGCAAATTACTAATGAATATTCATGAGATGAATAATTCAACAGATTAATATCTTGATCTCAAAAACTCTTGTCATTATAGTGAAATGCGATTCCTTCAACCAATTAACATTCGTAATAAATTCATGACTTAACATCGCTCATATTCACAAGTTTGTTGCCTATAATTCATATCATTACTACCAGTGTATCGGGACTTAAAACCGTTTTAGCATGGGTCCCTTTTAAAAAGTCTTCCAACTGTGAACCTGATTTCGCAAGTTAATCTTTTATATTTTTGTTACGTTTATATGCTATTATAGACACTTGAGTAAAAACTTCACTGCATTATTTGTTTTTCAGTGCAAATTGTTCCAAGTTTTCTTATAATTTTAATATAAAGTTTTTTACCATTTGGTATAAATATTTTGTAATAAGAATAAGCGGGTATTTTTTTTTGTCCTTTTTTTTATGAATAATTTGGAACCAAATTGAAGGACTAACGAGTTCTGTCCCCTAGTTGCTTTAAGCTTGTAATAGATTCAGATTAAGTATGCTAATTATATATGTGCGCATAAAAAGTGCGCACAAATCTCAGTGTGTCATTTTAAATTCTCAGTGTGTAATTTCAAATTCTCAGTGTGTGTTTTCAATTTATTTATTCTCAGTGTGTCTTTTTGAAATCTCAGTGTGTTATTTTCAATTCTCAGTGTGTAATTTTCAATTCTCAGTGTGTGTTTTTCATTTTTGTTATCTCAGTGCGTCTTTATGAAATCTCAGTGTGTAATTTTTAATTCTCAGTGTGTAATTTTTAATTCTCAGTGTGTGTTTTGAAGTTTTTAAATCTCAGTGTGTTTTTTGGTAATTCTCAGTGTGTAAATTTCTCGAAAAATGGTTTAAACATAGTTTTGACGAGAACGGCTTGCCATAATAACCCATGAATGTTTTCATGTTTGCCTATTACATTTGTATCATGAAAATATATTAAGAGAGAATAATTTTATTCCGTTATGCCTTATTTGATTTAAATTATAATACATGCAGATAAATAAACGCTTTAGATTAAAAATAAACAATATGATGAGCAAGAGAAGATCTATTTAAAAGTCAAATTTTGCAGATATAGTTAGCATGGTTAGTAGACAGTCACTCTTCATAGAAGTAATTGCCTTTAATGGGGATATTTTGTGTTTTGAGCAAAAACTACAGAAGATAGAAAGAAACAGAACAGACTAAAAAATCAGTAATGTAAGATCAACAGTATGGAGATTTTTGTCGTCATAAAGTCTATTCTCGTCACTATATAATGTTTGTTTGATATGCACATAGACCAGGATGAGCGACATAGGCTTTTTAAAGCCTCTAGTTTTTGTAGCAACACCATTTAATCTATTATAGAAACATATTGCAGAAGTAAAATTCGAGTAGTTCTGTGGAATAATGTATGATAAAAAAATCATTAAATTAAAGAGTATTGATTATCAGATAAATTTCAACCCCTAAATACTATACTAATAAATAGATCCATGACATTTCATCAAGTAGAGTCTTTCAATCCTTACCTTTACATAACTTAAGCCATCAAACATAATGATTGTGTGTGTAGGCAGACATACACATATGTTTTAAAAACTTGTCTTCTGTAAGGAGTGGCGTAGCCTAATCTTTAATTTTGTAAGTCAAACCATTTGAGGACTCAGCCCAGAGTTGATTCGGACTTGATGGTTCACTAGGAAATCAACATTGCGAAAGTGTTTTCATTGATAATTGATTGATTGATTGCGTAGCGTTTCATCACATACATGGCATACTTATTGTGTTTAATGGACAGAAAATTTCGACTGCATCCCAAACATGAAGTCATGTAAGACTAGTGTTGAAACATTGCTTTGTAACAGGTAATTGTTCGGCTGATGACACAACTCCTTAAATTTCGTGATAGTGTACTTGTGAGGAGTGAATGAAGACATAGTATTAACCCAGGTCTGGACAAGTTAAATACTTAAAAATTGTTATATGCTGTGTCTCCGCTAATCACGTTGTATTCAGAAGTAAGAGCAATAACTGATCGGATCGAGTCAGGATAATATGTCCCTGATACATTGTATTTGTTGTCACAGCTGTAAATCTTCATAATTGTTTTTCCATTGTTGTAATATAAACTAGACAGTTGGGTTCACTTTTATATATCTCGGAGCATTTCATGATTAACTATACTGTACGAGTTTTGTTTATTATTACAGTATGTATCCGATACCTATAAATAGTATAAATCTTATTTTATATCGTCTCATCTTTTAGCGATAAGTGTGTCATATGGAACTTCTTATTCTTATATTGTAATATATAAAACAAAGTGCTTTTGAAATATATGATTATAAATACGAGAATCAGCATCATAAAAAATCTTCTCATTTTCATGCTGACGTCATATTTGTACAAGACTTATCAATATTTAGATATAGTTGTTGAAGGTAGGTGAAAAAACGCCATAAATAGTAAATGAAATATAACAACTAATATGTTATTATTGTCTAGGAGATAACAAGATATCTGTAAAATTCAAACAACATTAAATTACGAATTTGTTACAAATATTATCGGAAATTAATAATATAACAATTATAGCCTAAGTCAAAAGTCGATAAGGATATATCGACCAAAAGAATTATATCAACCTCGGACTTCGTCTACATTCAATATACTTCTTTCATGTCAATATATGCTGGTAACGACCTTATAGAAAGGCTATAACTGTATAGTATACAATGCATTTATGTTATCAATTAATCGAAAAAGTACGAACTGAACTCCAATCCATAGTTCTTCACCGACAATTATACCACATCTACTTATTTCTATATTACATGCACAACTATTAAAAACAATGATTTTTCTTCAAATCTGTTGATTTTCAACTAATTCATAGTGTTAAAGGGAAAACATGGTTCGTTTATTTTTAATGGGTTTGCTTTCAATTTGAATAATTTCCATTGTGAAATGCTGGTATTAGTGTTGCTTTAACAGTTATCCCATAAGGACGCCGTGTGTCAGTGTAAGATTATTCCGATGGTCAGAGGCCAGAGGGTGATCTTACACTGACACACCAAGTCCGAATGGGATAACTATTTTACATCCCAGCTGTTTTAGATTAGACGAAAAACCATTTACAATTCATAAAATCTAGTTTAGAACGCCACACAACCATTATTATATACTTTATATATTACCGTATGATGTATACCCTTTATGACCCCCTAACACGATGAGTAGATATCAAACAATGTCAACTCGCCCCACTGGCCAATCGGCCCACACTATATAGCCACTTTATGAAAAAATCGCTCCACTCTTGTAACAGATTTGCCCAACTTTAAAAAAGTGTAAAATCAAATTGAACAATCAGTCTGACAACTCATTTATTTAACGAAAAGGGTTTAAACCCCACTGAGTAAAGGTCTGCCAACTCGCCCCAGTTATAAAAATATCTTGCTTTGAAGTTCCTTTAAGTATGTTAAATTTCTGATAGTTCGTATCCAGTCGTCCTGGTGAAGTGGTATGTGTCGTGGCTTGATATGCTAAAGATCTTGAGTTCGAATCCCAGCATATACACTGGATTTTTTCTACGTGAATTTTGATAGATAGTCTTCTCCGTATAATTAATTGTAAGTTTTATACTGGATTTGACGTTCCCGCCAAAATGTCACAGAACAAAGGAAAGCATGCATAACAAAGAAACTTTAACTGGAGTGATCTGGTAGGGTGATCCGGCTCAAATCACCCCTGTTAGAACAAAGGAGCTTACAATTAATTATAAATGAGTTGTCAGACTGATTGTTCAATTTGATTTTACACTTTTTTGCTGGCTAATTGTTCGCTAGCTTGAGTCTGGTACTCAAAGACGATGGAAGACCGAAGACCGATGCGACCAGTTTCGTTCTATAAGAATTGGAGGCATTATGTTACACAATTCTGTTCCATATATTAATCAGCAGGAAGCCTTTGGACACTAATAACAATCTGGAAACATTGAACTCAACTTTAAGGCAACAACAGGTAGGTGTTTTATTTTATTAGAAAACTTAACCTATTTCAATAACATAACTCATTTGTGGATTCTTGTGTAATTCAATTGTTCTATTTATTTAATTTTAAAAATGATAGTCAGATGATTAAAATTAGATATGACTTGTTCGTTTATCAGTTGTTTTACTTTTATTTCAGGACAAATAGAACAAGTGTACATGCGAATGCAGTAATATGATGCAACTATAGCCACATACCGTTGGAAATGAAGCATACACGCATATACACGAGTTACATTTATATTTAGTTACCGCATTGTTATGTGCATAAGTATTCTCTCATCATGTTCATTCTTCATTCAAACAAATACACAAAAAACATCTTACAGGTTCATCCAATACATCAACATGGTCAATTATGATTACTGACAATCGCAAAATTTTAAGGCAAGAGTAAGCACCATTTAAAAATAATCCGTCCTGAGTAAATAAAAGTAAGAGACTAAATAGACACCTTGACCTTAGCAGAATGAGTTTTCAGTTCTTGACATAGCATCAAAATCATTAAAAACTACCAAAATTAAAAGTAACTTTCAAATTTCAATTTTCCTCTTGTGTGAATGAATATGTCTATGTTAACGGGTGTAACATGTGCAGCTGAATCAATTTACCCTTCCGGAGCAGCTGAGATCACCCCAAGTTTTTGGTAGGGTTCGTGTTGCTCAGCCTTTATGTTGTGTTTTGTGTACAATTGTTTGTCTGTTTGTCTTTTGGTCTTTTTGGCTTTTTTTTTCTTTTTTAGTAATGGCGTTGACGGTTTGTTTTCGACTTCTGATTTGAATAAACCTTTGGTATTTTCCGCCTATCTTTCTAGATGTTTTCTTCTATAAATATAGTAAAACAGAATACTGAATTAGTGACACTATTTTCCCTTAATATATAAATGAAACAAAATTCACGGCTACTTGAGAGATATTGAATTTTCAGAGAAGAATTAAGCAAGATATTTAAAAAGTAGTGTGAACAATTTGTTTTTGAAAAACTTGGGACATGACTACGAAAAACTTCGTGAGGGCACTAGCTGTGCAAATAGTATATATCCATGTAGGCTACTAATTGTTCGCCACTTTTTGCACATCAATTCGTATTAATTGATTTAAATTCTAAGAGGTATAATGCTTTTCTTAAAAAAGGCTATGTAAATACCAAACACTGAACATACATCAGTATTGCAAGGATTTACTATACTTATCCTTGAGTATTGTAAATGTTGAGAAGGGCTTTGTATAGTGAGAGATTTTTTCATGTTTTTCTTCATAAAACTAAAGTATATACAAATTTCTATTGTAGTTTCCATATCGGATTTTGTCCATACACCATTGTTAAATAGTTTCTTTTAGGTTTTCTTTCCATTTATACAAGAAAAGATACAACGAAAATCACCAATGCAGAACAACGCAACAAGATACACCACATTTCTAATTTTGTTTCAAGGCAATTAAAAAAAAAAAAAAAGAAAACTGATGCAAAGGATTTCCCCCAAGTTTATTACTTCACATTCGATTTATAGAATCAAGGCCGATGTCAATCTTTTATAGGCCCACATAGATTTGTTTCGTGTTGTTGGGTTGCTATCTTAATGACATTGATCAAAATTTAAAAAAGAAAAGAAAAGTCGAACAGACTATCCTGAATCGCATGAACTACGTACACCACGGCCGACACTCGGCTAACCGAGAGATAGTCGGTTAATCTATATTGAGTATGCGGCTATATTGGCGGTTGGTCTGTTAATCGGGTTGGTTATACGTCTGTTAAGAGTAAAACGCACAATTTTAATATTAAAATTTATTTAATATACAGATTTTAGGTACATTATAAGAATCAAATCAAAAAAAGAAAAGTGTCTGACAAAATGATATATATCATAGAACATTTTCCAACTGTAAAAACATTTCATAGTCTGCGCGGTTTTCAGTAAAACTAAAAGGCGTCGCGCAAGTATGTAGTATTTATGCTTATACGCATAGCAATTTTTGTAATGAAAGGCGAAAAAAACAATTTTAGATATCATTTAAAGGACACAAAATCGTACTTTGGTTCTAAAATATAAATTGAAATTAGTAAATATTTCATAATTGTAATATAACGTCAGTAATACCACGTTTTAGTGAACATTATGGGAATAAAGTCTGTTAATGGGTTGGACAATTGAAATTGTGTCAGTTAAGAGTTATTTAGCCACGACAATAGTTGTGCTACCTTTATATTTTCCCTTTGAAAAAGTTAAGAATGAGATGCTCTTGAGTAAAAAAAAAATGACAATACGCTGCAACAGTATCCTTCTAGTAAGAACATTTTTATTTTGACTTCCTTTGCATTTTATTAAGGAGTGTGTCACTTCGATATATGGATATGGATTGCCTGCTGGAATATGCATGAATCTATTATTAACGTTTTCTTCAGCCTTAATTTTTGTGTCTGTTCAAAGTAGCACGTTCTCAAATCCGTCCGAAAGTGTCTTTCTAATACAACACAGGGTACATATAACGTGTTGTCGTTCTCATATGCACATGATATTTGTCACTGGACGTTAAACTCTAAATCGTCAACATCATCCGATTGTTTTTTTTTCTTCTATTACTGAATCATCTGTTGTTTACAAATCAGTCTAAAGAAGTAAATGGGAAGGAGCGAATGCAGCTACATTTGGTTATCTTAAGTTTTAATTCATTTTATTCCGTTTATTTCCTTTCTACATAAGTGCAGAGGAGAACTGCAGTTGTCCGCATGTAAACTTTTAGCATTTATTACCAATATGAGTACATAGCAATCCGTTACTGTTTCAACACCCAGGGAAGTTTCATGTCTTTATTCTCAAACAGTTATTATGTTTTTCTATCTTTTTTTATTAATGCATCACTTCCTACTGTCCTTATTTATTTATCTATATATTCTGTGTTTCCATCCAGATTCTCGTGTATACAATGAGGGTCTGGATTGGGGGTGTTGTTTATTTCTATATTCTTTAAATTGTCTGTTACTTTTACATTTTATTTTATCTTACTCATTATTATTTCTTTATTCTTTATATATTCTAGCATCCCAATATATTTTACTTACTGATGTTTAGTTACACTCTGATTTATATACTGGTTAATACCAATTTAGATACAAATTAGTGTCATTTATGACAACCTAAACAGAATCCACATGATATATGCGACCATTCTTGGATGAAATCAATATGTATAGATTATAACATGCCCTTTTCTATATTAGCCCTGGTATCATCCCAAGACTCCCATATCGGCCTCGAGGCTTTAGCCGAGGGCCGATATGGGTCGAGGGATGATACCAGGGCAAATATGGAAAAACATGTTATAATCTTTAAGCTATTTATCACATATTTAAGTGTTGCAGAAAAGAGGGAAAAAAAGTTCAATTATAACAATTTAATGAAACATAACAGGTAAATTTTAAAATGTATCCGTATCCGTAACAAATATGTGATAAGATATAAATAACACATAGCTGAGAGGGTGATAGAGCAGATTGGGTCCCGAGAAAACATTGTCAACCGCGGCGTACTTGACAGCGTAACGGGTATTTGAAAAAGCATCAGAAGTGAAGTAAATAGACAATAGTAGTGCATTGACTTGACATATGAACGATACAAGGATTAGGCCCGAAACGGGAAAAAAGCTCTGCTTTCAAGAAAAAAAATATTTTCAATTGTTGTTATTTTGTTCTTGTTATTTATTTTATTTAAATTTTGGGTAAATACCCCTTTCAAAAGGCCTCATATCTGGCTGAGAAATATACATCACAATGAACATGATGAAATGTACATCACCAGTTGAAACCCATCGATGGTGAACGAATGCGTTTAATATCAACAATAAGCATAACACACAATGATTTATAGGTTTTAAAGTAAAAATATTAACAAGTGAAATACGTTTTTCCAACAATTGTAAAAGAAATAAGTTTGAGTCGTTCCACGCTTCGTTGTATAGTAAATTAGAACTTTAAGCATTGTCTATAAAATAACTTGATGTAGATTCAATTCATTGTCGTTTAAACTGCCGATTTTTGATTGGTCTAGCCGAGAGGGTGACTTTCCAAAAAATTGTCACCCGCTCAGCCATGTGATAGAGTAAATTAACACCTTCGTATTAGGCAATCAAAATATGGCATTTTAACATGATGTATAATAATACTTTAATATTACACTTTTTTTATGTCAGTTTTCAATATTCATGGCCTAAATTCATTGTTCATGTCGGTGTTTCCGTATATATTATGTTTCATTGCTCATGTGTTGTTTCCGTATATTTTAGCCACTCGTCTTGAGCCTACCCTTTGATCCGATAACACCCCATACAGCAATAAAATTATACTTTTATTGCCATTCATAACTCTTAACAGACCAATTAACAGACCGGGTTTTATACATCCGACCCATTAACAGACCAGGTTTTAAATAAAGATTGATTTATGTCACCAAAATACAGATTTTTGTGTAGATTTTTCACACAATGATATCAATTTGGCTGACAAACATAATGCCTGTCTTTGTTCGATGTTGAAAATGTCGCATGCAAGTAAATTCAACCAACGTGTCTTTTTGTGTACATTTTGTGTGTGTAAAATGTGTATAAATTTATTGATGAGTAACACGCCTTTTCATTTTATAGATCGTACATCGAAGCTAGAAAAATAATAATTACACCACTGGATTCGGTACATTGAATTGTTTTGTTAGACATGAATAATTTTTATGATAAACATATATTTAAAAAGTTATACAATGAAACATGCAGAATTTCCAATGATTTCCTCGATAACACCTGATTAACAGACTTTAGCCAACCCGATTAACAGACCGACCGCCGATATAGCCACATACTCAATATAGATTAACCGACCAATCTCTCGGTTAGCCGAGTGTCGGCCGTGTACACATGACTTTATCAAATGTCAGATGTTGTCGTCCGTTAAAATATATGTGGTCTAATCTTATCTTATAGACGATAAAATCTTGAAGAACAGGACAAATACAGATATACATATATTCAGAATGAGAAAAACAGCACCCCATTTGAATTCGTTCGATATTATTTGGCTTCTTAACAAGTTACGTGGTATGGTACGTTATGCGCTTAAACAGTTTGGGAACACTACCTTATATGGAAATGCATGAATTAGCATACTTATGTCCTCGCACATGTAATTGTTTTTTTACGTGTGACGCAATTTATGTTTACCTGGATTTTTGACCACTCCACTAAATGAGTAACATTGTACGACTTTGCCCCCCGCAGAGCTATAGAAAAACAGTACATTAACGGGTGTTACACGGACTCTTTTTAGACGATACACGGACTCTTTTTAGTTGTTACACGGACACTTTTTATGAATAGAATCACTCGTGCATGATCAGTGAGTTCATGGGCACTTTAACTTTCAATTAGATTTGAATTTTTGGTTCACCGACTTATTTCCTGTCTTTCTATTGAACAAAATATTTACGTTAGCATCAATATCTTTTTTCAAACATTTCCAGTTAAATACTATTCACATCAGTACACTAAGGGATTAGACATTTAACTTCAATAGTGGGGGATATGGTTTTCTCCTAAAATAGATATTTTGATCCCAAATTTTATGAGAAAAAAATTTATTATGGTCAAGCAGATGACAAATTAATGTTTTGAATGATTCCTGATTTTCCAAATACTTTTAATAGTTCCTAATACGATTGATCGACCAACCCCCCTTTTTTGTTGGCCGATCAATGCATTTGAATGGGGACATATAGTTGGAACCCCCCTTTTTAAGATGACTGGATCAGCCCCTGATGCTAATTTAAACAAAAACATTTGGGTGATGGCGTTGAAAAGTAAATAGTTAATATACTCAAAAAAAAGAACACACCGCCCCCTTCATGAAGCAAAATATTCGGTCAATAAATGTTTTCTTCAATATATGGACATGAATAGTATTTTGGACAATGCTGAAAGTAAAGAAAGGATGATACTGACGTGAACATTTCAATAAAAATAAGACAAGAAATAAGTAAATAAAAATCAAATCTAATATCAAAAGATAAAATCCCTATCAACTCACCAATGCACGATTGATCCTATAAACAAAAAGTGTTCATCTAATACACGTCCAAATAAGCAGCAAATCTAGAAGAAAATCTTTCAACTTATGTCATCAATTTTGGGCGGTAAGCTGCGATTGGATCATATAGTAACACGTGTTTAATCCCGATCAACACTTGCAGATCTAGAGACGAGCATGAGTTTAAAAAAAAATCACAAAGTATATTCCTGAATATATATAATACTAAGACAAAATCCATTTTTTTCATAAATATTTCATTCCCTAATGAACTAGGAAATTCATTCTTTTGATACCTTTATATTGTTATCGAATTTATATCAGTGGCGGATACATGTCTAAATCCAGAACAAAACAGGGGGTTCAACTTTATGTCCCCATTTAAATGCACTGATCGTCAAAAAAAGGGTTGTTCCAACCCCCGGGACCCCCATCACTGCATATTAAATTCATGTATTTGGCAACAAACGCGCGATTTTTACGATTTTTTTTTAAAGGGGGAATGGGGGATTGAATGGTTCATCCTGCATTTTTTCATCAAACATAAAGATTACAGCCTGTGTATTTTTAAATGAATTAGCCCCCCCCCCCCTCCCCCTCCCCGCTTTCCGTTTTATTCATAAAAATCAAACGTTATCTTACTTACCACTAAAATATTCCTTAATATATTACTTTTTTACGAAGTTGCATTTTAAAAAGTCTTAAATGTGTACAACAATTATCTTTTACTTGAAATAGTTCTTTTTTTATCAAATTATAAGATTCCTGATTTTTTTTCTTGAAAAAAAATCACGGTTGAAGGGAAAGGAAAAAAAAAATGTGTTTATACTATAACTTACATTTACTGCTTTATTGCTATCCAAGTTTCTCAAATGTTTAGTCTTGCTTAAAATATTATTACTTGAAACGTCGTACAAGTCAGATAAAAAACAAAAGTAACAAAAGAAACAGGCCGGTTACAACCAGCCGAATAGTTTTTCTGCACTTGTAGTCAGGTCAAGGTCCTCGGCTATCGCCTCGGACCTTGACCTGACTACTCGTGCAGAAAAACTATCCGGCAACGGTTGTTACCGGCCTGTTTCTTTGTTACCTTTGTATTTTATCTAATACATGCATGATGGACTACTATGTGTTTACAATCAACCAGACAAGCGTGTTATTTACTGAAATACGACACATTTTTCATGCAATGCGGGATTAACAATATCGTGTAGTTTTTCATTTTTTGTATCCACATTTATAGTTCGCGAAATAACGTATTCGTTCCATGCTCAGATTAACGAAAAGTTGTTTCTATGCGCAAAAACAAGTGTTTGAATTACCCGATGTACAGCCATTAATATGTTTGATGATGACATGGAGATTTCAGGTATTCGTCCACTATACAGCAGCGAAACAACCGTGAAAAATACAATTATCCATCAGACCATGGAAGTATTATATTGACTATAATACTGCATGATCAGACAAAATACTAGTGTAAAGTTAGCCGTCGATAATACCCGGTGCTTATATTCTTGGGTTCAGCAACTTTTGTATAGCTGATACCTAGAGAAAGTTAAAGAAAAATTAAGATCCTATGGATTTTGTGTTCGTAAAAAGGCGAAGACTTAAAAGTTCTGATGAGATTTCTATACTTTCATTTCACGACATTTATTTTATGATATTGTACCTTCTTTTATGATTAAAAGGCAATTTAAATCGAGGGAAAAAATGTGGTTATTTCTTTGTTTCAAACAAGGAATATTTATCAATCGGGGCCAATTGTAGCCGATTATACGGTATTGGTATTTCTCATTGTTGAAGGCATTACAGATGCCTATCACTACTTACATCCACTTCATTTGAGCTTAAATGGGCAATCATACCACTATGGAAAGCCAACAGGATCAAAATTCTTAATTCGTAACTTGTAACTGTGTAACTTCTAAATTGTTTATTCGTATATTGTTAACACTTCGACATTTCACACATCGACAATTCACGAATCGACATGTTACAAGTTACAAAACATCAATATACAAAAAGACAATTTACCATTAAAGAATTTTGAAATCTACAAGTTACAAATTGACAATTGACAAATTAAGAATGTTGAATTTACAAAGATACAAGTTACAAATTGACAATTTACGAATGAAGCATGATGAAATTGCACAGTTACAAGTAACAAACTGACAATTTACCGATTAAGAATGTCGAAACTACAAAGGTACAATTTACGAATTAAGCATTATGAATTTCACAGTAGCAAGTTACAAATTAATAATTTACGAATAAACAATTTAGAAATTACACAGTTACAAGTTACGAATTGACAAGTTACGAATTAAGAATTTTGACCCCGTTGGCTTTCCATACAAATTGGCCATCATCATCATCATACAAAAATCAAAATTAATGGAACAAAATCATATACAGATACTGTACTTTGTTCATGTATCAAACTGATAAAAAAAAATACTACCGAGAAGAAAGGTCCGTGCTTTGTATTGTACTAACGGGATAAAAATAACGAATAATATGTTTTTAACAACAAAAAAATGGTTTGGACTTTACTAGAACGGCGGTTTTTTTTGTGGACTTTAGCGAAACTTGCTATTGTGGACTTTAACGACGTTTTCTTGTGGACTTTAGCGGAGGTCATTTTGTGGACTTTAGCGGAAAGTTTGTGGACTTTAGCGGCGTTTTGGACTTTAGTGAAAATTTGTTGTGGACTTTATATTAGCGGTGTTGTGGACTTTAGAGGAATTGTGGACTTTATCGGTGCCACAGTGCATTTAATAAAAATAAAAACAAATTCATGAAAATAAGTTAAAGGACATAGCTTTAGAGAGAAAACATAATAAGATATTTATATTTCTAAAAGGTTGCTCATATAACATTTGTATGTATATAAACCAAACCATGTTGGTGTTTAGTATTGTTGATGTCCAAAGGGTAATAATTAGAGTTAGATGTATAGCTAAAAAAAAAACTTGATATTTTAAATCGTAATACAATAGAACTTATCGAGTTAACGAATCGGAGAGTTAATCATTGTATCGTTACAATACCCAGAATAAAGAACCTACGGTACCTCTTAAAGAAAAGAAAATAACGACAAGCTTACCCACAGCCAAATAATACATATTAACGCTACTGTCGATAATTATTGCCGCTCATCGCCACACGTCGATAAATGTATTGGCATGCACCGTTTTGTGATATATATCATTGTTGTCAATATGTTTGCTTTTTTCAGTCGAGCTTTTGTCCGAAAAAAGATGTTTTGTGCAGGTCTAGAATTGTTCATTACATGTTTTAATTCTTCCT
The DNA here is from genome assembly GCF_965363235.1 of Mytilus galloprovincialis. Lineage (NCBI taxonomy): Eukaryota > Metazoa > Mollusca > Bivalvia > Mytilida > Mytilidae > Mytilus > Mytilus galloprovincialis. The sequence goes on along the minus strand of NC_134843.1, from coordinate 33,568,867 downwards.
AATTGAAAATTGTTAAAAAAATAATTACAATAGCTTATCGATCATCGTCGATATTGCTGTATTATGTAGTTTTGATAATGACGTTAAAGATGGTCCAGACGTTTATGAGATATACCATAAGACGTCCTTAGTACCGCTTGTGACGTTTGCATATGTCTGTAACTACAAGATGCCTTCTTTGCACGAATGCCAAAGCTCTACCATGAAAAATGCTCTTGGTCGCAGAAATATCAACATGGACTTTATTAACAGTGAAATTTAGAAAAGATGAGTAATGGAGAAGACAATAGAGTGAAAACACCAGCAGAAGCTATTTCAGTTTCCTCTGCAAAAAGCAGAGTTCTTCATAAGCGTTTCGCAGTTTTAGAGTCACAGGGATTTGTAGTAGGAAAATTTCTAGGTCAAGGATCATATGCATGTGTCCGTGCAGCTTATGATGTCAACAGAAAACACGAAGTAGCGGTCAAAATAATTTCAAAAAGGAAGGCACCGGAAGATTATTTAGTTAAATTTTTACCGCGAGAAATCGACGTGATCAAAGTTTTGAAGCATCCATATTTAATTCAATTTTTCCAAGTTATAGAAACGACAACGAGATTTTTCTTAGTGATGGAATGTGGCCATGTTGATTTGTTGGATGTTATACGTTCACGTAAAGCCATAGAAGAAGATACTGCTGGAAAATGGTTTTATCAAATGTCACAAGGTATCGGATATATGCATAGTAAAGGAATTGTTCATCGGGATCTCAAATGTGAGAATTTGTTACTTGATAAATATGAAAACTTGAAAGTCACAGATTTTGGATTTGCGAAGAGACTTGTAAAAGGAAAATTAGGAGAAATTAAACCCAGTGAAACATATTGCGGAAGCTATGCATACGCACCTCCAGAAATTTTAAAAGGGTCCCCTTATGATCCCATGATTGCAGATGTTTGGAGTATGGGTGTCGTCTTATTTACAATGGTAAGTAAGTTTGAAAAGTATTGGTTTTAAAATAAAGCCATCTTTCTCGGAGTAGCGATCATTAATCCGTATTAACAGCTCAACACTTCTATTACCTATAGGCCAGTAATTCAAGAAGCATGCAACTTTTTACCTCTTTAAACAAACTTGAAACTAACGAATATGAAAACGAAACTTTTATTTTGATTCGGTTCACATATAACAATACAAACATAACCTCTGAAGAGCTTTTTACCGAATATAAAATAACATAAACACATCATTGAAACACACAACATGCAGACAAGATATATGACAGAACAGGCATATTGAAATACATGCAAAGCACTACTAAAATACATATTTGAACAAGCCAAAACTGAATCACAACTAAAATTTTAGCACAACTAAAATTAAACACAAATGAAAACATAGCACACATGCAAACTTTAAGGCAGCTCTACTGTAGCGTTTTTGTGAATAAATTTTTGCTTCTTAGAAGTATTTGTAGTTATGTACATTGTGCAAATTATTTAAACTTGACTATTTGATAGGTCTATTATTTTAATTTACTTGAAGTATTTTGTTAAAAAAATATTCGTCTTCCCCCCTTTTTGTTTTCGTCAGCAATTCAAGTTCATTTCTAACTGTTTTCATTTGAAGAACCTATTAGTAGAACTTTGATTTTTGAAACTTAAAGTTGTAAAATTGAAAATAGTCACCTATAATTATAAAGATTGCAAGGTTCTTTTTATACTTAATGACTTGGATGGACGGTTGTCTCATTGTCACTCATACCACATCTTCTTATTTATAAGGGTTTAATAACTTGTAAAAATAATTTTGCATTTCATTTCTCCTTCATTTAAATGACAATATAACTCTTTCAAATTTGTAATCAAGGTATCAAACCTTCATGCAAAGTTTTTAAAAAAGACAATCAAGAAAAGCACTGCCACAGGTGACGATGCTATATTCTCCAAGAAACTTGTGTAGTACTTTACAGAAAGATTGTGCATAGTACTATCTTGTTGTTTTACTTCCGGATTAACTTGTATAGATAAAACAACAAGATAGTTCTATGTACAAACTTTCTGTACAGTACTATATGAGTCTTAAAAAGTATTTTTGTCGGCTCACTTCGGCCATCGTTCAAATGACTTGTTGGTGTATTTCTTTAATTCTTCTGTGAAGAATGGGCGAATCATGAAATAATGAAATTCATCGCCTTTGTCACTTTTACGTATGCGATATTTTTTTTTCTCCCTTTGAATGTTCGCTACTCTTCCATTCTCGATATCGTCCTGAATATGCATGAAATATTTGCCACTGGGCGTTAAGGGCATACATACGATACAGTTTTGATCCTGTATTTACAAGTTGATGAAAATTTGTATATAGACTATTTTTAACCTGATTAAATCAAATATGTAATAAAAAATATACCTTCATGTGCTACTTTTCGAGTTAAACTAGGTCGAAATTTTGTATATTTGCTCAAAATTCGGATTTGTGGCCGTATTTTATCTTTCGAAAGAAAGCCATAACTTTTTTGTTTTTAAAGATAAACACAAATTGTTTTTGTTAAATAATTTGTAATTTCCGTATTTTATAAGTATCTTAAAAATTTATGCATTTTTTATTCAGAAATAATACATATTTATCAAATGGTCATGAATTGAGAAAAAAACGTCATTTTTTGCTGTATATTTATCAAAATTAAAAAAAATGCACTATTTCCAGTTTTATAAAATTTGGTCCACATAATCTTCCTGCAAAATGAAACAAAATGTCATTTTAAAAAATAGGGGTCCATGCACTCGTTTTCAAATTAAATCAGTTTGAATGATAAAAATCAGTCGAAAATGCATCTTTTCCCGATATGTCACAGTTTGACGTCGCGAAAATAACATTTTACGTTAGCAACTTCATTACCTCCCCTGTAACTGTATCGTATGCCCTTAAGCAACCAACAATCAATCAATCAATCCATTCTCGATAGAAACGTTATAATTGAAATGCCCTTATCTTCAAAATGTGAAGATATCTTTATCTCCAAGTATGCTTTAAAATAATCTTTCGAAAGTTTATGTTTCCTTGAAAAGGCGATAATTAATAGTTTTAGATTAATTGTGAACATTGGCTGTAAGGTTTGTTTTGAATGATCTAACATTTAATCCAGTTGTCAATATGGAATAGTTGATACCTCCGTTTTTTAGGAAAACCCACACTAGTTAAATTTATAATGTTTTCAACCGAAATAACCAATCGGAACAAAAACCATACAAAGTCTTGTCTTAAAGTCAGCATTTAATATTTAAATTTAAAATCAGTGTATCCCAACATTTTGCAACCATATTACAAAATCGGATTGATAGGTTTACCAAAAAGGTTAGTTGGACAATGACAAGATTGGGGGCTACTCGTTAAAACTTACAATAAAACAGAATAAAAATAACCAAATGCAAAAACACTACCTACTCAAAATAATTTTAAATTAATTAAAAGTAAATGTCTAAATTGTGCAATTTTAAGAACCTGCAGTAGAGCCCTGACAGGTGAAAAAATTAATTTTAGAAACCTGACTGGTAGAGCCCAGACAGGTATATGATTATGTCAAGTCCTGGTTTTATGATTGCTTACGTGCATTTTCTGCTAATGGGGATTTGCATAACTTAAAGTTTCCATTTTTTTAAAAGATTACTCCTAGATAATAAAGTCCTTTACATTTTCAATCGATATCGATAGTATCTGAAATGTAGATTTTTATGAATTCTTCCTTCGCTGAAGACAATTACCTTTGGGTTTTTTTTCCTATTTAAAATTTATGCCCAAAGTACAACAATATTTGTCGAATTTAATCCAAGATTTCTGCAACTCATTTGACAATTCCGCTACTATTATTTTCATTCATTCTCCAGCGTACAGAAACACAAATAACCTCACATAAATTCCAAACCTAGTTTCCACGGTATACTTATCTTTTCTAGACATGCCTTCGGCTGTGATTTTTACTCTTTGTTCAGGTTGTTGTCTCTTTGACATATTCTCCATTTCCATTCTATATTTAATCAAGAGACTAAAGTTTAGTCGTCATCTTGTTTGTGTGTGTGTTTGTGTTTTATAAATTAATACGAAGCCTCTGATCTTTGTTAGTCTTGTGTGTTTTATATTTTATTTTTAGTCCAGTTATATGTTTCGGAATCTACCATGACATCCATATTCACTTTTTTCACAATTATGTAAAGGGGACAGCTGAAGTCCACCTTAAAGTTCAGGATTTTTTTGCTTTGATGAAGACCCATTGGTAGCCTTCGGCGGTGATTTTTACTTTTTGGTCGGGTTTTATAAATTCATATGAATAAACTCTATTTTGATTTACAGGTTTATGGAAGATTGCCGTTCGATGATTCCAACCACAAGAAACTTCTAAAACAGACACAGCAAAAAGTTATATTTCCGGGAAAACCAGTTGTATCACAAGAATGCAGAATAATTATCTTGAAAATATTCGTAAAATTCAATGATCGAATGCCAATAGCAAACTTTCGTTATGACAAATGGTTTAAAAAATTTGCGCCATATTCGGCCGACAAAGATGAATCCAAAATAGCTTTACCACCCATTAGATCCGATTCTCCAGGGGCAATTGTTGCATCTGGATAGGTCGAATAAAACAGTTGTAATATATGTAAAATAAAAAATGTAAAACAATATAATTATGCAATTTTTTACTTATTTTTATTTTTAAACAGCAAAAAAAAAAAATCGGACATACTGCCAACTTTACAAGTCAAGCAATGTAGCAAAATGAAGAATATTTATGTAACATTTATTTTTGACTCTTTTTTTTTTTACATAAAAGTACATGTGGTATATAAATGAGAAATCTTTCCATCAAAGACCAAAAATGACCTGTAGAATTTATCAACTTTAGGTGAACGAATGACCGCTATGACATAAGTACAACCGAGTCCCCATAGCAAGCTATAAAAGACCCCAATATTACAAAAGTAGAACAATTCAAATGAAAAAAATAACGGACTGATGAATGTTCAAAACAAAACCGAAAAGCAAATATGATGTATAGCAGCAAACGACGACCACTGATTGCAACTCCCGACTTGGAACAGACACATACAGAATGTGACAGGGCTATTACCCCCAAAATCAATCTTCAACTTCTATTTTATTTTTTGGTTATGCAATAATGTGGTAAAATTTCATAGGGATCCATACACTTAATACAAGTTAGTGTACTGAAACAAGAACAAGAGTGCACACGACATGATCCAAGAAAATGAGGTCAAGGTCAGATAAACCAAAATAGAAATACATGAACACCATACAATCATTCCGTTACATCAAATATGCCTTAAATATGGTTGACCTATTACACATCTAAGAAACAAACCTTAACCAAGAAAACTTATCATTGATCAATGTACCATGGAAATGAATACAAGGTCAGATGAACACTGTCAGCCAGACATGTACACCGTACAATCCTTACATGATTTTAATATGGTTGACATATTGCATATAGTATCTCAGAAACATACTTAACCAGGAAAACTTAAGATTGATCGGTAAACCATTAAAATTAGGTCATGGTCATGATAATTGCCAGACGTACATACTACTAGTAGTATACATCTTATATTCATCCCATACATCACATATATTAGATCATGGCTTATCGTATCAGATTTATAGACTTGACCACGAAAACTTCGCCTTGTTTACTAATCCTTGATATGAGGTCAAGGTCAAGTGAAAACAGTCTGACGGACATAATAACCTGGTAAGGTACGCACATATCGTTATCTTATTTCATACCATAAGATAGAAATTAAGAGTACTAAGAATCTTAACTTTTTTCAAGTAGTCACTGGGTCATGACATGAAAAAGAGACCAAGGACACAAGACATATCACAGACGGAAACTTCAAAACATAAGGCATCTATATACACAGTATGAGGAATCTGTCTTCCTTCCGAAATATAAAGCTTTTAAGAAGTTTGTGAAAGCCGTCGCCGCCGCTGCATCACTATTCCTGTCAAGCTTTCTGCAACAGAAGTTAAAGGCTCAACACAAATGCTTAGTATTGGCCCTTAATTCCGAAAAAGCTAATACCATAGTCCCCAAAATTAATCCAAACAATCCTTTTGTGATATGGAATCTTATTTCCGTTTGAAAGAGATCCACACACTAAAACTCAAGTCGTTGTCTGGAAACCAAATTACGAATATGACGACAAAGTTGACACTACAAATATTTAGGGCGCAGCTTTATACGACCGCAGAGGTCGAACCCTGAACGGTTGGGGCTAGTAGGGACACAGCATTCAAGCTGGATACAGCTCTGAATTTGGATTGTGATTAAATAGTTGACACAGCATAGGTTTCTGACACAAAAGGAATGTGGTCTAATGAACTTAAATTTTTGTTTTTGCTTTAGAGCAATTCACTATGCTGTTGAATATTAATCCTCTCAAAAAATATATTTAATGAAATTTTCTTTTAAATATCTAAACTCTGAAATGAAATGAGCATTGGTTTTAGGTGATTCAACAACCATTCTGGGAAACTACAAAAATGCTTGTTTTTGGCCCTTTATTCCTAGACTGTTTGCCCCATAACCCACAAAATATATCCCAACCTTCTACTTATGGTATTAAACATTGTGGTGCAATTTCAGAACAATTGAAATACTTATTAAAAATTGTTGCGGTCATATAAAGACCACTCATGACAAACAAGCATCTACAAACCACAACAAAAAAAGCTAAAGACTAAGCAATACGAACCCCTCAAAAACCCACCTTGCACCAGAAGTGTCAACCTAGTATCCTGCTGGTCATACGACACTTGTCATGATGGTATCATGGGTATTGTACAATGTTAGTACACATTTGGTGATGTCATATTGGAGGAAAAGAAGACTTAATTGTGGTACTACAATTGAACATATCAATCATCATCTGTGAAACAGATATCCCATAACAGTGAATCAACTCATTGGCGTCCATAAAATTCAACATGACCACTTGGAACCCTTGGTTTAATAGCTTCTTTGTTGGCAGCAACCATTTATCAAGGTAATCATAATATGAAATGTAAGTTCTTAAATACAGTATCAACTGGGAGATATAAACTCCATATGCAGGCGCTGCTTGAATGCTGCTTCATTGAAATGGAAAGTTCACAATTGGGAAGCTAAAATAATCTTTTCATGCATATGAAAATAAAAAAAATATTAACCCAACCTCCTTGTTCATATTTAAATGTAAGTCAAGGTATGAACCAAGTTTGATTGGGTAGATGCTTTCAATATTTACCAAACTTCAGATAGAGAACATCTTCAATATAGCACAGCAATTTCTCTAACACTTCAGCAAAATTCTACAATGATCTGAAGTAGACGTTTTAGGGACAACAATCAAGCAATGAGCTATAACACAGAAAGTATCATCTTATATGCATTATTTTTTTTACCTATACACATATAAAGACATATATTTTTAGGAACCTATTTGTTCAGGCTTTTACACATCAGATATATGGCCAGATCATTGAATATTAATTTTCTATATAATGAATAAAAACAAAACTTTAATATTTTAAAAATGTTTTATTTCCCACATGGTTCGGAAAGTTCTAAATAATATCTAAATCTAGGAATTCTTAAGGAATAACAGAAATGATGGTAAATGAATGATAGACAAAAACCACTCAACCATATTAAACTAAAGCACCATTATTTTCTCATATACAACGATATATGCAGTTGAACCTTGTTATGAAGAACTCCAAAAATAATTTATTTTAGATTCGTTTCAATATTTAATGCATCTATACTGTCAATTTTAGAATATATTTCTGCAATAATATGTGGTTGGAATTTGAAATGTAACAAATAAAGATGAAGCACGTAACTGTAATGACTAAATCATTATGATTATGAAAATGTCTTATTTTTTTAAGATTTAACATTTATCAAACCATGGCAATTATCTCTGAATTTGCAAAATTTTAAATCAATAGGACCAGAACAACATTTTTGCCATTTTTAAGTATACAGATATTGTTTTTAGGTCAGATTAAACCTTAAGGGTGCCTCCTTACATTAAATTTTCTGAATTAAGGATAATTTCACTCTAAAAAATATGATATAAAATGGTGTGTACTGTGTATCTTTAGAAAACCATTGTGTACTTTTCAGTTCTTAAATATAGGAATGCTGACAATCTTGATAAAAACTTAAAAATCAATATTAAGACTTAAGTTTCATCTTTATTTAGTACTAGAAAAAGTTTCTGACAAGATTCAACTGTATTTACATATATATTAATCTATAAATGTTTATTTTACATTTTATATATACATTTATGTACATATCACTTTCAAATGCTCAGATTAATTATTTTTTATAAATTAGTTCATCTCTAAAATATACATACAAAAACATCTATCTTTATTTTTAGTTCTGTGTCGAATAAGAATAACTGTAGTTTTCAAAAGTCATTAGTAGAATTATACATAATTTAAACTTTTTTTCTTCAAACTATGTATTTATATTTGTCTTTTATGAAAACTGATGGTAACCATGAAGTTTTCAAAATTGTAAACTTCAATTGCATTGTATTTGTGTATAAATGAATTATTAACTTTAAAACATAATTACTTAATGAAAAAGTACAAAGTATATAAAATATGCACTGTATTAAAATTATGTATTTTGCATAGCACTGTGCCAAATTTAAGCTTATGAAATTTTTCGCATACTGAGCATATAAATATTGGATTTCATTTCTTTCCATTTTTTTTTGGCAGTTATATTCTTTTATACATATGTACATAACAAATATATCAACAAGCAACAGATATAACAAAAAAATAACAAAATACATAACATTAAAGCATGAAGAAAATGATGAATATTCATATAGACATATCCTACATTTATGAATATAACTTACAAACATTTTGTATCATAAGATGTTTGGGGAAAATAGTTGCAGATGTATGAATGCTATACTCATTGACTTATGCAGATGTCTTGATATCACCGTTATAAATTTTAGATATTTTCTTAATTTTATTTTTCAGTGTAATTAAGCAAAGTTACCAAATTTATGTGTTTTGTCTGTAACTAATATATTTTAACTTTCATAGAATGACAATTAATAATGAAAGGCCATTACTAAAAATCCTTTTAAAACAATTTTTTATAAATAGAAATGAATAATGATAATGATCACTCTTCAGTGGCAGATCTGAGGGGGGTTCTGGGAGTTGGAACCCCCCTTTTTTTGTTGACGATCAATGCATTTGAATGGGAGCATATAGTTGGAACCCCCTTCCTTTTTTAAAATGGCTGGAAACGCCCCTGCTCTTACATGACATTTAGGATGATATACAATCAACACTTACATGTCTGATACATAAGTTAAAGTAGCATATTAATTTTCTTTGTGAATCTATTGATATTGTATTTAAAAGATATATTATAACTAAATGATAAAAATGATGATTGAACTTAAATGGAACTTCTAGTTTTCATAATGACAATTGAATGTAATATGTAAGTTACAAAATAATATCATTAAGTCATATTTTAGTTTGATAAAAATTCAATAAATATTGAAAATTTTCAGAAATTGAATAATATTTTAACTAATTTTTTTTTATTTACCATTGTAATATAAAGCAGAAAAATATAAGAATACTGTTCCCTAATAATAAAGTAAAAAAAGACTCAACAGCAAAATCACAGAATTAGTATCTAACAAATAATTAATCTCAAATTAGGTAATAAACAGAACAAAATTATAACAAAATATTTATAAACAAAATGATTGTAATAATATACATGAAAAAAAAAACATGGGTAGATTAGCATCATCAATATGCAGATTATCACAATTAATTTTATAAAAATTTGTAACACAATGCCCTTTTCATATAACAGTGTTCTATAAAACCATACATAGGACCCAGGGAAGTCACTTACAAGTCTCCACCATGTTAGGGTGTCAAATACTTTTGTGTATAAAGTTAAAATGTAAGTTCAATTCTTAAATTGCCTCTATATATGGCAATATACTAAAGTGACTTCACCGAGTACTATTTATGTTTTAATGAAAAAACACGAAGTAGAAAAACCTTTACATCAAAACAAGTCCAATTTCATGCAGGAAAAGCGATAAATTATAAAAGTAAATTTCACAATTTTGAATTTTGAAAATGTGTTTCGAATTTTAATAAGTTTTTGAAGATATAGAACTGATAACAAATCAAAGAGCTGCTTTCAACATACATAAGTAACTGTTATTTTTTTTTTAATGAATGATAAAACAATATGTGTATAACTAAATATTATTATCAAAATACAACCCATAAACACTGCAAGTAATACTTCTATTTTATACAGCTTGGCTGATCATAAATGAGGTGAAAAAATATTGTTTCATAAAATGGATTTCAAAGAAGAAATACTCTGATTATAATACATGCTCCAGTCCCTTGGATTTCATATTTTTTTACAAGACAGATAAAAGTTCCTTCAAGTGTACATTTGTACATTATACAGTTGTACAGCTGATATTTATAACACATTATATTTCAACTGTTCATTTGAAAATGTGCAATGAGCTAATCATTCTAATCTAATTTCAAAAATATTCTTTTACAATCATGAAAATCTAATTATTATATAAAAAAAAATCTTCAAAATGAAGAATAGTCTTTATTTGTTACCACTTTCTTTCAAAGTCGTACTACAAATTATTCCTTCTGAATATTACTAAAATATACATTATATAAATTCATCTGTATATTTCTGCAGTTTTTCATGAAAATCTCTAGTTAAAAATCACTGCTACACATGACCAGATAACAGTTCAACTGTTCAGAATCAGAAAATGTAGCTTGTTTATACACAAAATTCCAACACAAAATATCCATTTGTCCAGAATTGTCTGTGTTTGTTCTCAATAATTGTGTTGTAGCCTTCAGTTGGCATTCACAGCTGGTGGCGGTGATGGGATCAAGGATGTAAAGAAGGTTGAGAAGAAAGACCAGGCAATAGATATAACACTAGGTTTGGGTGGTTCTTGTGGGGTACTTTCCTCTGTAGGTTCTGGCTGTTCAGTATTATCATTCTGGAAAATATATTCATTTGGTCATTATATATGGAATGAACTTACAATTCAACATTAAGAAAGTGTTATAGCCAGGTACAAATATATGTAAACACTCCCAAATACTAAATCAAAGAGCTGATAGCTCTGAGGTGGAAGAAGGTGAATAAAATGTAACTTGATTACCATAAAAGCAGCCCCACTATCATGAAATTGTAATACACAGAAACAAATGCGGCATACGGAGGCTCAATGATTTTAAAGTCGGCACCATAGGCCTTCAGAAGACTTGAAGTCTTCTTCCACCAAAAAAGTGGGAAAAGCAACTATATTGTATTAGTGTTTGGAGACAAATAGAATGCTTCAGCTACAATCCATGCAACTGTTGGTGAAATACATCGTCACGGCAAGGTAAACTACTTTTAAAATGTGTCAATTTTAACAATCTTGAAGAAATGATGGACATAAATGATGAATTTTATTTTCAAGAGAGATATGTATTTGTCAATGTAGAATTTGTAATTATGCTTCAAAACAATTACTGAGATATAAATTCTTCAATTGTGTAAAATTTAACCATCATTAGATAAAAATGCAAAAAACACATAGAATCATAACAATATTTTCTGATTAAAATCATTGGCGTAATAAGACAAGATTACTTTGGTGCAAAACTTATCATGCTTATAGAAATGTGTAATTTTTTATTTGCCATTTCAACACATCATTAATTAATTGACAGAAGTAATTCTTTTATTTTGAACCACATAAGTTGTAATTTGGGTTATTTCTATCCATGCTATCCAATAATACTCTTCCTATTAGTATAGGATAAACATGAAGTTTAAATATATAGTGCAAATCTTGTAGTGAATAATACCTGTTGTACATCAGGTTGTACGTTCTCAGGTTGCTGTTGTGCTGGTTCTTGTGGTTGACGTACTGGCTGCCTCCTCCTTACTCTGAAGAATCCTGTTTGATACCTAATTACAAAATAGAAAAAGATGTTTGAATGAAAATTACTCTTTCAAAATTATATTTTTTGATAACCAAGTTAGATGCCATTTTAGCATTTTCCATAACCATGGTAACATTCTTCAGATAATCTAACATGAATGAGACCAAAATTATATTTTACAAAATTTCTCAAAGATTTCATAAATATTCATCATTGATTTATTTAGTCATAATTTCATCAAACTTCCACACTATTAAACTTGATTTTAATCTTTTGACATGATTTGTTTAATATTTTTCCAAAAAGATATTTGTTGGAAATGATGCATAGAAGAATATGTTAATGTATTTTTCAAAATAAATCAAGTTTAAAAAATGTCCAAAAGAATAAGATATCACTAGTTTTATTACTTACAAATATACGATGAAGAAGAACAAAGCAACTACAGCAAATCTTGTGAAGTTAGAGTAGAAATACACAATACTGATGAGAACCATAAACCGACTGAATGTGTAAATATAATCCAACCAATCGTGTTGTCCGAACTCATCGTCATTATCTACGTTTTCCACTACACGTCCACGAGCATCAAGGATAACATTTTGGTTGTCATCTTGTTGATTTTGACCATTGTTTGGTTGAACTAGTTCTTGGGGGTTTTGGGGTGTGATATCTTGGGCTGCTATCTGAATGTTGGCCATATCAGGAAATGCCCCAGTCTGATAGCTGAAATAAAAAGAGAAAAATGTATTTTTTCCAGAAACAGAATTATTGCGTCAGTAGTATGACATGTAGCATCAATCGAGAAGGTACATACCACTACAGGGAGAGAACTCTGTAATACTCAACTCATCTTTTGTATTTTTGTCAAAGGGTCAACATGGTCAAAGCAATATTTTCCCAAAATTTCATGAAAATTAAAAGTGGTACCACCATAATGTATAAACAGATTTCTGTGAATAGATTTTATTTACCATTGTTTTTTTACAGCTTGCATTTAGGTATGGGTTGAATTATATGAATTGATCTGCAAATATGTAGATATTTTCTTTGAAGTCATTTTTTTTGGTGTAGTCAGATCAATGATTATTTTATTCAAGTCCATTATTTTGGTGGATAGTTGTACTAATGGTATTCTTACTATTTTTCATTGTTTTTAAACATACATGTATGTAAATAAGTCTGGAATTCTTAAATCAAATCTATTGTTCTATTGACACAAGCGCTTGAACTTTTTTTTTTAAATTTTGATCAAAAATTGCTACCAATGTTCATCATGTTCATATCCCCACCAAACCACCATCATTTGTTTTTTTGTTATCATTCCACACTTCACCCATATTGTAACTTGAAAACATTTGCTTTCGTAAGAAAATATTTTCTAACCCCGTTGATGCTTGTGTACTTACTATTGCATGTACTGTGCTGCCATCTGGTTGTAGTACGTCTGCATCATCACCATGTACTGTTCCTGTGTCATACCTGCCTGGGACATCATCTGAGGCTGAGGCTGGGGTTGACTTGTGCTGGGTACGGCTCTACAAATAAATCCATGCTTGATAATCAGTAAGAAATTTTAAAACATTCAGTGACAATAAAACGTCAGTCAGATATGAATTCATAATTTATTATAAGGACGCAAAAATAGCATGTAGCTATTGCTTGTTTTAGTTTTCTGACTCAGCAAATTGAAATAATTCAGAAACATATTTTGCTGTTTCAGCTCAATCTAATATTGTATTGTCAGTAAGTGACATATGAAAAGTATACAACAAGTGTGGTTGCCAATGAACCAGATCAAAACATCAAAACAAATTTAAATATTCATTGATATAGTGAGTAACACTTTATCATTTTGCTTTGTTTTTTGGAAAGATTAAAATCAGTTCCGCCGGATAACTGAACCGCTGGTTGACTCTTAATTTTTTTTTTAAGTACTTTGAGCTTTTACCAATTCATATTTTTCCTTCAGATCTTCTCCATTCTCTCTTCAATATACATGATATATTCACAACATGAGTTGTCTAAAATTTCTTAAAATAAATGCTTGTTTGTTAAATTGCTGTCTCACTTCACATCTACCTGTATTCCTAAAAATTATTCATTTAAAGAAGAGATTTCTTTACAGATGTTGAGTTTCAATGGTGGCTATGAATGTACATACAAAAGTTTTTATTTTACTCCCCTGTGGTTTTTAATTCTGTTCAAAATAAAAACAATCAATCCTTTAGACTACTTGTTAAAAAGTGAAAACAACATTACAATAAGTACATGTACCTACCCATAATAGTTGTTTTGTTGAACGCTTGGTGTATTATTTCTGTATCGTAATCCATCTGTATTTGGCATTGTGTTAACTGTTGGTGATGCTGTAGACACAGACTGGGGAGATATCTGAAGAAAAGATAAACAAAAGAATGGTAGATATTGTTATATTGCTCCATAGTCCATACATTTCATGACTGTCTTGGTCCTTATATTGTGGTTTTGGTATTACAACTTGATACATGTTACTATGTTAATTTATTTATTATTGAAAACTCATCCATTTGCATTTATATATGTGCTACGTCCATTTTCACAGAACTAGTACAAATTTTGGTTAGGAGCAAACTGAAGCCTGCATCCAGGTGCAGGATTTTCTCGCTGTGTTAAAGACTCATTGGTGGCTTTCAGCTGTGGTCATGTCCATTTTCAATTTTATGCACATGTATACACAAGTACCATAACATAACACATATTGTAAAGGTGACATGAGAGTATTGCATGTAACCAAAGTAGCAAATAAATATGCATACATGGGAGAAGGTTTGGTACCATTAAAACGTTTAATCCCGCTGCAAATGTTTGCACCTGTCCTAAGTCAGGAATCTGATGTACAGTAGTTGTCGTTTGTTTATGTAATTTATACGTGTTTCTCGTTTTTTAAATAGATTAGACCGTTGGTTTTCCTGTTTGAATGGTTTTACATTAGTAATTTTGGGGCCCTTTATAATTTGTTGTTCGGTGTGAGCCAAGGCACCGTGTTGAAGGCCATACATTGACCTATAATGGTTTACTTTTATAAATTGTTATTTGGATGGAGAGTTGTCTCATTGGCACTCACACCACATTTTCCTTTATCTATGTATTTTAATTAATGAATGATATTATATAAATAAATTTATATAATTTGGATTTCATTTTACAGGTTTCATTTAATATTACATGTACATGTATATAAATGAACTAGATAGTTGAACTAGTAACATATTTGTTTAGGGGCCAGCTAAAAGAACTCCTCCGGGTACGGGAGTTTCTCGTTGCATTGAAGACCAATTGATGGCCTTCAGCTGTTGTCTGCTCTATAGTCGGGTTGTTGTCTCTTTGACACATTCCCCATTTCCATTCTCAATTTTGAATGTTCTTTTAAGGATTATAGTTTATACTTTATCTACATGTTTTTACTAAATTATTACACTTTGGTCACCATTAGTGTAAAAAAGACAAAATCTTACAAAAGACAACCTATCTACAGAGATTTATGAAGGTTACATACCCTTTCTTGAGATTCATGATTGCACACAAGATGAACTGTGTGGTGTGTCTGTGTGTTATCCTACAACACAAATATAAACATGGTAAATAAAGTAAATAAAAGTTACAACGTGCATGTAGCATATTTCTAAAAAGTTGTCATAATACAGGTGTGTTCTACAGGTATGGTACATCATCTGCTATGTAGTATAGTATTAACACATTGTACATGTTGTATCAGTCTAGTATAGTATTAACACATTGTACATGTTGTATCAGTCTTTGATGATCCAAAACATGTACATGTAGGTTGACAGACAGGTTTGTTAGAAACATTTTTCATTGTTGAGCCCTACAGTGATCTATAGTTGTAAATTACAGTGTCATTTGGTATCTTGCGGAGAGCTGTCTCATTGGCATTCATACCACATCTTCTTATTCTTATAGTTAAGCTATTAAAACACTTTTAAGGTGATTGTGGCTAATTAAGCCTAATTTGGTTGCAATTTGCCAAGTAGTTTCAGGCGAGAAGATTTGTTGTAAAGTAATAGATGACAGGTACCATTGCCAACATGACCAAATAATGAAAATACATACAGCTCATCACAATTTCCCATGGTGAGTTAGAAACTACATGTACATTCCCACTAGAACTCTGTCAGTCAACCAGATTGATTCAAAGGGCATGTGCTTAGAAAACACATCCATAAAAATATTATGACATGTATCTCCAAGTTTTTGTAAAAATACAAAATGTGTATATACATGTACACTGTATGTATACAATGTATGTGCAAACGACTCTTTAACAAGCTTATCACTGTATTGGAAGACTTTTAAAATTACCTGTCTGATTACATCTTTCAGCAACAAATGGTCTTGCAATAACTTTCCAGAGTAGATAAGTTTCTGGTGAGTTTCTTTCTGAAAAAAAAAATCTAATTAGATCAAATCATGATTAGCAAAAAGGTATAAAAAGATACAGGTTTGAGATGTTTTCCAAAGATACTTTTAAAATCAATTAGATTTGCTCAATCATTGGCAAATATGTAGATAACTCAGAGACTCGAACACCAGATCTCACTGGCACACTGCTTAAAACTCGACTAAGCTAAATGAGCACTAGCATGGCATAGGCGGATACAGGGGGCCTGGCCATACCCCTCCCCACTTTCGTGGTAGTTTTTGTTTTTTTGGTTGATTATATTGAAAATTACTGAAGCATGACCCCTTTAGGTCAGTCTGACAGCCCTTATGAAAAGATCTGGATCTGACACTGCATGATTCTTAGTTTTATACTGTATAAGAACACAAAAACTGTCTCCTCCAGGACTTGAAATCTAGGATCTCTGGTGCTCTCACTGACTGAGCAAATGAAAAGATAAACTGCCAATGTATTGTCATGTACAATGTATCTACTGCTCAAATGATGCAAATTCCATATACACATGTATGCATCACATTTATTAAAACAGCTATAATTTATGAAGGTCAATATCGTAATGCATACTTTTACAAGGTAGATATGGGACAATGTATTTGGGACAATGTTGCATACTTTAATGTTTGATTAAATAGAACATTTATTGACTTACTGACAGAACCGTACTTACTGGTTTGCTTGGATAAACTTCTTCCAAATGTGCTTTTAGTTTTTTAACTGTCCAACCAAGCATGCATTCTACTGTGTGGTCACCAACTCGTTGGTTAGGTGCTTTGATGACCAGAGTCACTGGAAGTTCGGCAAAGTCCATTGTCAATCAATGAATTCCACAAAATTATAACAAAATATAGATTTGTATAAAATTCCTTTGGACAAAAATGTCAGTATAATCGAAACAAATATCTTTCAACTTCTATAGTTCATTGACATGACAATAATTTCGTAGTAAGTGCTGTTTTTTTTTTTAAATGTGTATGATGTAACCTGAATGCTAACGTGTTGTTAGTACTTAGAAATACGTTTTAAGATAATCGAAATCCTCTTTTGTCAACAGGAAGTAGTCAGGATCCTTATCATGTGACGTCACAATGCATAAAATGTGGTTGGCGCATTTTCATTGGCAATAAAGAAAATTGTCATATTTTTATTAAATCATATTTTAGATCAATTTCTTTCGATAAATGTTTGCATAAACAGAATTAAAAGAAAAAAATAATCCTTTTAAAATATTTGGTGCGTTCGAATAAATAACTCGGTTATTATTTTAACCAGGAACATATATATATGTTTTATATATATATATAATTTTGGAATTTTATCCGAGCTAGGACGATTCCCACTATATTATGATGTGATTAAATCCATGTTAAACTACTGGTATCGCTGGAAAATCTTGATTCTCAATTTTCTCTTCTTAAAGATGCGTATATGTAACATCACAGAATCTTTCTCATTCAAAAAAAAAAAACATCTTGGTATGGCTCTATGAAGTCAATTCTTGAAATGATCCCAGACATCAATCGTCTATCTTCACCATTACCAAAAATCAATAGCTTCAAAGCTAATATGAAAAAAATATTAAAATCATATTTTATAGACTTGTGGAACACTGAATTGGTAAAGCATTCAGATGGTAAACTTAGAACTTATGTTACATTTAAATCAGTTTTTGGAAGAGAAAAATATCTTTCCATTATTGGTAATTTTGAACAGAGACGAAGCTTAACAAAGCTCAGAATTTCATCACACCACTTAAGAATTGAGTCCGGAAGGTATCAGGGTACTCTCCTAAATGACAGAACTTGTACTCGTTGTAACTCCTGAGATGTGGAGGATTAATTTAATATAATTTTTTATTCCAATGTGTTAAATTTAATGATGACCGCAATCATCTATTTCAAGAGATAACTAAAAGTTGCCCCAACTTTTTAACTCTCAACGCAAGAGATAAACTGATATGGCTTATGAACACAGAAGATATAAGTCTATTCTCACTGCTGCATGTAAATTTATTTCGAAAAATTGTTAATTATGTGGCTTTCTTGCCTGCTTCAGACACGAGGAGGACTGTGTAAGTACCACAGCTCCTTGAGTACCTCCCCTTGGTGTCTGTTGCAGTAGGAAAACCTGCACTATTCTCAATACCTGTTAACTGCAGTATATGTTATTTGCTGTGAATATACATAAACTTTTTCCATTTGTGTTTGTTTTTCTGCATCAGATACGAGGAGGATTGTTAGAGCTTTTAAGATCACAATCCTAGAGCATCGTCCCTTGGTGGCTGTTGCAGCTAAACAATCATTTATTTTATATTTTATATTTATACATTTTCAGCAAAATATTATAAAATCAAGTGAGAAAAAAAAAAGAAAAAAAAAAAAAAAAAAGTAAATAAATAAATGGGGTTTGCCACATCTCTGGAGTAGCAACTCTCAAATCAAATACTTTTTTATTTAACAAATAATACCTGTAGGACTATTTCAATAGTTTATTTTACAATGTTATGTAAAATACTGTATGTTGTATCAATTTTATATGTTATGTGTATATTCTCCCCTGGGGACCTAATTTGGAAAATAAAATTTATCTATCTTATCTTATCTTATATGTTAGATATACTGTTCCCAGTTTTAACCAATCTCCCCTTTAAACGATTTGCACTCGGACCTTCACCAGACATATATATATTGTAGTTATGAAGTGAAATAAAGCAGTGTAAACTTATAGCTTTTTATATGTACTGACATTTTCAGACAAATCAGACAACCCAATGATTTGTATAGTAAGATGTTACTATACAAATCCTTGGACAATCCAATTTAGATTTTTGTCCCTGATAAAAAAAAAATTGAAAATATCCCAGTAAGGGACAGTTTGTTTGTTATCTTGAGAACTATTTAAGTAATTTTCTTTTCCTCAAAACCTACGAAAGAAAGACAGAAGTTTCAAACAGCACAAATTTTCAGCGAAGTAAGACCTAAAAATAAGTCAACTTTGCCAAATTGATCCCTTATAGGATGTTTAACCTTAAAAGCTAACGCAGAACGTATGATACTAGAAAGAAACTTCAAACAACAAAATGTTCAGCAAAATAAGATCTGCACTGAAAAAAGTCAACTTGACCGAAAATGTCTCTTGGTTCCTATTAGATAGGAGCTATTGCCCTTGCCTTAAATTAAAGTTTACGTTTTGTTTGTTTTTTGCAGAATGAAATCATCAACATTTTGGTGAAAGTCAACGTAATCGTAGGAGTCATGCAAATCGTTCCTACTTTAATAATAAACTCATCATAGATGCCAGGATTGAGAGGACAAGGTACGATAAGGCCCGTTTTTGGCCCCCCCCCCCCCTTATTACTCATTTTCTAAATTTTGCTTTGAAAAGCTACTTATCACGTAAAAATATTCCCTCAGGTTTGAAGTTTGTTTGAATGAACTTCAAATCAATCAATTTCAGAAAATGGGTAAGGTAATTAGGGGGTAAAAGGGTATCAAAAACGACAAAAGAATGAAAAATAACGATTTTTGGCCATTGTTTCTTAAAATTTAATAGCGTGCGCCTACGTGACCCGGAAAACAATTATGGCGATTTAGACAGCAAAAACAGTTTTCATGACATTGAAATAAAAAAAATCCTGGGTCACGTTGGCGCAGGCATAAAAAAATAACAATTTGTTGTAAAATCATCTGCAAAATGAATAATAATTACAATATTTGAATAATAACAGAAAGTTAACCTCTCACCTCACCCATTTGCGAAAATTAGTGGTTTTGAAGTTCATCCTAACAAACTTCAAACATCAGGAAATGTTTTAACATAATAAGTAGCTTTCCAAAACAGATTTTGACAAATGAGAAAATAGGGGGGCCAAAAACAGGCCTTATCGTACCTTGTCCTTTTAAATTTGCGCCGGACGCGTGTTTCTTCTATACAAAAGAGTCATTAATGACTGTCGAATAAAAAAAAGTTGAAAAGGCCTAATAAAGAGCATTGAGAACAAGAATTTATATTAATTGTATCGAGAGATGGAAAACTATGATACAAAAGTGCATCCAAGGGAATATCCTATAGCCTTTACTAATAAATCGGCTGAATAAGTTACTGCTTATTAATTCAAGTTATAAACTGCTTTCCCAAAGCTCTAAAAAATCGAGTCATTTTAAAATACATGTTAAAAAACATGAAAACAATACAAATTTTGAAATAGTTTAACTTGAACATTGAAGTCAAGGATCCTAAATGAAATCAGGGAACAAGATGTAAAATTTTAAATATATGTCAGTACTATATTGTCATACGCGTGCTCTTGAAAATAACTAAACTAAACATGAATTGGTAAATTAATTTCGATTTTCGGAAAACTAAAGAGCACAGCGATCTTTGGCTGACTCTGAGTCTTTCAGTATATATGGCATATGTGGAAGATTTTTTTTAATAGAAATAGAAAAACACTGTAGTGGTACATCATATTAAGACAACATAATATTACATGTGCAACCTATGCAAGACGTTTCGGCCTCACTGCCGCAGTTTCAAAACAATTTTAATTTATTAATGCATATCTATTTAGAACAATATAAAAAAAAGTGTCCGGGCTGAATCGTCTATTGCCGAAACGTCTCGAAAGTTACAGTCAATTTCGGCCATATTTTTGTAACGTCGTTTCGGCCATACTATCATTTTGGTCATACTATGTAAAGTCGTTTCGGCCATACGGTCAGTTCGGCCATACTCTGTAAAGTCGTTTCGGCCATACTGTCAGTTCGCGGTCATACCTTATTAAGTTGTTTCGGCATACTGTCAGTTCGGCCATACTTTTGTTAAGTCGTTTCGGCCATACTGTTAGTTCGGTCATACTTTGTAAAGTCGTTTCGGCCCGATACTGGAAGTTCGGCTATACTTTGTAAAGTTGTTTCGGTCATACTGTCAGTTAATTCGGCCATACTTTGAAAAGTTGTTTCGGTCATGCTGTCAGTTCGGCGATACGTTGTAAAGTCGTTTGTTAGGGACGACATCAAAAGTTCAATGTAGAATAAACTGGCTACGATTACATGGAAATGTAACAATAATAAGAATATAATGGTTACGTCAAAGTCTAATTGCCGGAATGCAAAGTTGGGTAAGGAACCGATTAATTACGAATGTAACAATAATTATTGAGGCTACGGTTACATTGTGTTATTGTTACATGAAAAACAGCAATATATGCTAGATTTATTAAATTTAAATCTATAGCTGTGTTGCTTAATTCTTTCAGTCCCCATATGTACTTGTAATAATGATAAATAATAAATATTATTATTCAACATGCAAATGGTGTTTAAATAGTTTTACGTATTAATGGTTTTTATGTTCTTAAAGGTACTACTTCAGATTAGTAGTGCCAAAGGCGAAAAATATAGTTCAATGGTTTGTTGTTGAGAACTCAGGCTGAGAAAAGTGCACTTTTTTTCAAAAGCATTTAACTGCAAGCCTACTCTTATTACTGTCATAATACTTTGACCAAGGGGTGAAGAGATTCCTTTTACCAATTCTATTTTGGATGAAAAATTTAAAACTTGGGATGCGTTTGAAATGAAACTGAAACAATATCAAGAAATTTCATACAGCTATAGATACAATCGCAGCTCTAAAAAATGATACAAAAGCAAAGTTTGCTAACTACTAAGTTAGATACTGAAATCTGAGATAAACCTAAAATCCGTTATGGACGGCAATGTGTTTGTATTGAAAGACGACATGAAACTACACCTCATGCTTCTAACCAAAATATTGGATGAGAATATCAACATTGCTAGAGTAAAAAAGCATTTCTCACCAGAAGCATTGCAAACATTAAAGGTTGCCTTACTCTTCTAAAAGGAATATCGCAGAATGAAATTGCACTCTATGCAATACAGACATTCACAATGTGGCATCACTGGTGTGTGATGGCTGCTTGGAGTGGATTCATCAAAAATGTGTCGGACTTAAACATGCTTCAAAATCACTTACTGGATGCCTCCAAGATATGTAGTTGCAAATAAAAAAATAAAGAAATTGTATGTAATAATTGTATATATTGTAAATATAAAATAAATGTCTTCAACTTTTATCATTAAATACATATTGCATGTCCCATCGGACATTGCTCTTTTTCATGTAATAATAACGCTATGTAACCGTAGCCTCAATAGTTATTGTTACATTCGTAAATAATCAGGTCCTTACACAACCTTGCATTCCGGCATTTACTTTAGTCTCCAATGTAACAATAATATTTTTATTATTGTTACATTTCCATGTAACCGTAGCCAGTGCCAAACTTAATTCATATAGTTTTTTCACTGACCCCCCCTTCCCCCCTCTTAACTTAATTTGGGAAAAATTTATTGACCAATAAGGATATATATAAATTCGATGTCAATTAAACAAAACATGCAGCAATTTTGACCCCCACCCCAAACAATTTGAATTAAGTTTATTATCCTTCATTGATTTTTTATGTCGTTCCTTCGGTCATATTTTGTAAAGTCGTTTCGGTCATACTTTGTTAAGTCGTTTCGGCGATGCTGTCAGTTTGGCCATATACTTTGTAAATGCCTGAATTGGCAGCTCGTGTATTATATGAGGGTGGTAATGGGGATACCTTCATGATGAATTACGGTAAAATTTCTTGCCAAATGACGTTAACGGTAATTTTTTTGGGCATGACGATAAAATGTGACAATAAAACAATCAAATGATTTTGACGAATCACGATAATTTTTTTCCAAAAATAACGGTAACGAGATCTCTGTCTGACGAATCACAGTAAGGATATTTTGAAGAATCACGGTAAAATTTTAATCAATTTGACGCTAACGGTAGCCTAAAATTTCCGTTTGATGCCTGACGATAAATGGCTATACTACCTCTTACATAATTCTTTGATTTGAGAACAAATTTTAAGTCGTGTCGATATAATCTATTTTTTCAAGAATACCTAAACATATAATTGAAATTATGGCTGATCACTGCATTTCAGCTTCAGAAAGTAATCTTCAAAATGGTTTTCTGTACCTAAAGAAGGAGAAGACTAGTACACTAGTATGTGTACAGATTTCAGATACGACTTTATATGTGTCAACCTAAAAACAATTTTCTAACGCACCGCATGTGATATCAATAATGAAGAAACAAGAGAGGTTCCGAGATGATCAGTTCCGAACAGAGTTGCATAACGTAAACATTGCAGATGATAACTGATGAATGAACCATGAGTTCTGTTTGGTTTTCATTAGGGAGAGAATCTCAAGAGATTTTGAATCAATATTCAAATGGAAGTTGTGAAGCAGACGAATGCTTTTGCATGATCATGTCAATTGAAGGCTACGACAAAACACGAAATCATTTCATAAACTTTATAGAGAACCTGAAAATTACAAAGCCGATTTTACATAATGGTCTGGTTACCGTTTTCAAGAATTACTTCTCTGAAACAGAAGCTTTGCATTCAAAATCTAACGAAGCAGTGGGTTGTAGTGTTGAAAATGGGTTTCTCACAAGCGACTTTGGCTTTGAACTTGACATGGAACTAGCTAAATCATTGTCTCTGTCAGACTCTAATCCTAAAAAGACCAGTGGCAATACACCCTCACTCTATGATTCCAGCAATGAACCTTCTGGTTCAGCTTCCCATAGCATTACTAAAAAACCAAAAAATAACAAATCAACACCAGATTCCTTAAATGGAAACATTGAGAAAAATGATGGACACACAAAAACTAGCATCCCTGGACTTCAGGTTGCAAACTTGTCAAATCATAAACATAAAAAGAAAAAGAAGAAAGGAAATGCACTACCAAGACAAATAAGTAATCCTCCTGTTATTTATTGGTTAAGAAGAGACTTGCGGATGTATGATAATCCAGCTTTGGTAGCTGCTGCCTCATCCAATGCACCAGTGATATTAGTTTTCATATGGTCTGACCATGAAGAAGATCCGTTGGATGTTGTTGCTACAGGTGGGGCCACTAAACTATGGCTCCATTATGCCCTCAAGTGTCTTAACCAGTCCTTTGTTGAGAAGTTTGGCAATGGAATTTTGTATTATAATACAAAAACTGAAGACAGTCACAATATTATGAAGCAAATTATTCAACAAACTGGTGCAAATACTTTGTTTATTAATGATGTTTATGAACCCTTTTTGAAGGAAAGAGATAATGCTTTATGTAACAAATTAACCAAGTCAGGAATACAGTGCAATAGGTTTCATTCTTATTTGCTGCATGAACCATCATCTATAAACACAGAATCTCTAGGGATGAGGGGCATAGGGTCAGTCACTCATTTCATGGAATGCTCTCGTCAGTCTTCAGTTGAACCAATCGGCCATCCAATAGAAAGTCCAGGAATCTTACCGAAATGTACATCTTTACCAAACTCTCAAACACTTGATGAACTTGAATTAGCAAAAATGCCAAGAAGAAAAAATGGTAGTGTGGTACGTGAGATATATTCTAATTTACTCCAATAATTCATATACATACATGCCACATAAATTCAAAATTAATCTAAGTTTTGAATACATGTATCATGTGTATAATACCTTGCCAATTTCTGGTTTTCAAGTTATAATAAAAGAACAAATATATCATGGGTTATGATGTATATTGATTTGCCATACCATTCTTCTTGAGACTTACATGTACATTTTATATTGACCTTCACAATGTTCACTCTGCCTCTGGATTTGTTTGTTTTTCATGTGCATGCAGATTTAGTTACTTATATTGACTAAAAATTCAAGTAAATATATTTAGTAAATATCTAATCTGGATAAATACCTTCAAAATCTCTGAGGAGAATGAGTCATAGACATGATAGATAATTGGAAAATAAGACAAATAAATTTTGAGACAGGCATATTATAACATGTATAATATCATTTATGCTTCAATGTTCACAGGCATATATATGTATAAAAGTGAGGTTTTGCACTCCAGAAACCATTAATAATATTGCACAAGTATTTAAAAAAAATCATGCTCAAAAGTCATTGATTACAAAAATGTATGTTCATATTTTCATCATGCCAAGGAAGTATAACTAACATACTAATATACGTCCTTAATCATGCTTACAAGTTTTCAACTACCGTCATGTGCATGTATTTAAGGGAAACTTTGGTGCCAGTCTAATTATTATTATGTTGTGGTAGATCATTTTGAAAATAGTAAAATAGTAGTACTGTACTGCATGTACTGGTACAATAAACATGATAAAGATACTCTTAAGCAAAGCCCTAACACCCTAGGGTATATTTTACCTAGCACTTCTTCACCTGTGAAACATTTAGAAGTACAAACATGTACAATGTAAAATATGTACCAGAATATTTTAAAGACATATACATTTATTAGCTTTATGTACAATGTATTCTTACTTAAGACATGCATTTACATGTAAACATGTACATGTCAACTATTGGCATTTATCAATTTGCGCCAAATTTTAGTTCTGTAACTAACACCTGCATGTATAACTTGTAGTAATTTGATGATTTATGATTATAGATTGATTGGGCTGCTCCTATTGTTAAGTCCTGGAACTTTACTGAAGATGGTGCTTGGGAGGCTCTTGGGACCTTTCTTACTGAAGGTTTGTACCATACTCTTATTATATTATCACTGAACTAGTATATATATACTCCTCTGGGTGCAGGAATTTCTCGCTGCATTGAAGACCTTTTGATGACCTTCTGCTGTTGTCTGTTCTATGGTCTGGTTGTTGTCTCTTTGACACATTCCCCATTTCCATTCTCAATTTTATGCTGTGGATTTATTATGATTTGTTTTAAACCAATTGTAGATATACATCATTTGTACATGTAAAAGTTTAGGTGAACCATGATTTAAGTGTTAAATGAAATGCAAATTTTCTAAAGTCTAATATGCAAATCATGCAAATGCAGACTTTGGCAAAACTACAAAATAAAATATCCACTAAAGTTCAGTTCATCATCAATCCATAATTGGTACTATCGAAAATAAAAGAAATCACCCTTTGGTAATAGAATGTCAATATTTATAATTTTCCACATTATATAATGTTTCATTACGTATAACAAAATAACCATCACTTGAATTTAACCAATCAAATTTTCACCCTTATTTTTCCTGTGTACAAGCTTAAGCTTTAGTATTAACCTAAGGTAACCTCAAGTTTCCATAAAATTCTATCACAAGAATGTGTCCATATTACACAGATTCCCCACCTGCACTACTATTTAATATGTTCAGTGGACTGTGAAATTGATGTCAAAACTCTTAGTTTGGCAATAGAATTAGAAAAATCATAGCATATGGAACATGTGTACTAAGTTTCAAATTGATTGGACTTCAATTTCATCAAAACTTCCTTGAACAAAAACTTTAACCTGAAGCAGGACAGATGAACAGAATAATGAAGGGATGGGCAGACGGACGAATGAACATATGGATGCACAGACCAGAAAACATAATGCCCCTACAACTATTTTAGGTGGGGCATGAAAACACTGAATAAAAAAAATAATGGTGCTTTGAAAAACCCAAGATATATGTTTATGACTCTGGAACCTTTTACTGCAATGAAATGAATGATTAATTTCCTTCAAAATTCAAATTCAAGGGAATGTTTTTTTAAACCCTTTTTCATATGCAATTGGATGTGACGTACTATAATTTGGTGGTATTACACCCCTGATTACACCTAAAGAAGACTTTTTTGTTGAATAAACTGAATGTGATTTTTTTCCTTTTGTAATACTGATTATTACAGTCAAGGTTTGTCATAAGGCCAAATAAAAATATATGTGTGGTTCCAGTAACCCTACCGTCCCTACTTTTTCGGCTTAAAAATAGCCTACCCTAAAGATTTTATTGTCATTTTTCATTAAGCACTGTTGCTCCCATAGACTCCATGTAGTCCTATAATATAAGACTCTGCAGGTTCATATCATTTACATTCAATGTTTTTTATCGGATATTTTTTTTTACTATCAATGTTGAACCGCGGTTCAACATTGATAGTAAAAAAAAATATCCGATAAAAAACGTTGAATGTAAATGATATGAACCTGCAGAGTCTTATATTATAGGACTAAGACTCCATGTAAAAAAAAAAA
The DNA here is from genome assembly GCF_965363235.1 of Mytilus galloprovincialis. Lineage (NCBI taxonomy): Eukaryota > Metazoa > Mollusca > Bivalvia > Mytilida > Mytilidae > Mytilus > Mytilus galloprovincialis. The sequence continues at coordinate 33,541,229 of NC_134843.1, read as the reverse complement.
CATAAAATAAAAAAAATCCCTACCTACCTACCCTAACTTTTTTTCAGATGTAACTGGAACCACACATACTTTTTTATTTGGCCTAATCAGTTCAATAGTTTGAGAAAAATCTTAGTATAATGTAAGACAACATCTACAACAATACAAGTAAAAATTCTTCAAAAAATCTTAAATCAATCTGCATCATGATAGAATATAGTGAGGACCAATAAATGATCAAATATTAATCTCATCAGTGATCTGTCTGAACACAGTTAAATAAGATACAAAAGATGACTCTTGGATGATAAATACCACTTATGGACCTATTTGTCTTCATTATAAGGTCCCTTTTGGTCCATTTAGAACTCTGTTTTCTTCAAAATTTCAAGCTTTTAGGTCAATAAATAAAATTTTGGGGTAACTTTCACTCATTTAAGGAAGAAATGTGATAATAAGAGAGTAATTGAAATATTCGAGCATTATGAACCATCTATACAAAAGTTTCCTGAATACGCTACATTTCATAGAGGTAAATAAAAAGCTTCCGTTTTAATGAATAATTTGTTGTAAATGCTTCAAAAATGATTCAATTTACTCAACTGTATATTTATGAAATTATGACTTAGGAAAAAAGTTTTCTATTATAGCAAAATATAAGAAAAAAGGAGAAAAATTAAGAAAAATCTCCCCAAAACACTGAGTATGGCTTGCTCTGTCTATTAATATTCAGGGTAGAATGGAACCCATTTCAAGACAATTTTTGTCATAAAATGTGTTTTTGAGACTCAATCCATTTAGCATATTTCATTTTTGTAATATTTCACACAATTAGAATGAAATTTTAACAAATGAGTCTTTAAGAGAAATCAACATATTTAAGATCAAAGGTAAATGTACAGCTTCCTATATAATGTGTAAGACCACCCTTGATTTTCCCCTATTAGTCTTTCCGTGAACTTGAGACTTGCTGGCATTCTGAAACTTGAAAAATCAGAACTTAATTCAGTTTTGTTTGTACATATATATATATGTATTAATTTCCGTTTAATTAAGTCTTATATCATGCAATGTGTCATTTCTAATAAATTCTATGTAAGTTATGTAGTAAATTTTACGATTTATGTCAATGAATTCAATAAGTCCCTACCGAGTACCGGATCATCAATAAGTCCCTACCGGATCATCGATAAGTCCCTACCGGATCATCGCTAAGTCCCTACCGGATCATCAATAAGTCCCTACCGGATCATCAATAAGTCCCTACCGGATCATCAATAAGTCCCTACCGGATCATCAAATTCTTGTATCAGACACAATAAACCAAACTATGTGCATATGGTCCAGTTGAACTTTGATATTTGGATATTTGGATTTTTCTTGAGCAAACATAAAAAAGAAGATGTGGTATGATTGCCAATGAAACAAATCTTCACAAGAGACCAAAAGGACACAGAAATTAACAAATAAGGTCACCATACAGCCTTCATCAATGAGCACAGCCCTAACCCCATTATGCATAGTCACCTATAGAAGGCCATGAAATGTCAAACTTAAACATTTCAAACAAGAAAACTAACAGCCTAATTTATGTACCAAAAATTGTACAAAAAAACAAATGTGTAACACAGCCACAAATTACAACCACTGAATTACAGACTTCTGACTTTGGACAGACACATACATACAAAATGTGGCAAGGTTAATCATGTTAATGAGATCCTAAATCTCGCCTAACCTAGGACAGTGGTGCAATAATACAACATAAGAATGAAGTTCTTTTATTACATGCATATGGTTTTAGAAAAAAGTAGGAAGTTTCCGTTCAATGATAATAAGCATGATGAGTACGCCTCAACTAAGTTTTTAACTAATTTAGACAAGTCGGTAAGAAAAGATAACATGTAAATGTTAAACATTGAGACAAAGCTACCATTTATTAACAGTAATCTTATTTGACTCATTTATGATGTTTTATTTTATAAAAATGTTTGAGTTATGTCCCTTTATATGTCATTATGGATATTCTCAAGTTTAATAGTTTGATGCTAAATTTGCCCAACTAATTCTTTTCAGGGAATCAACATGTATTTCTATGGATTTAAGTATCAGATTTATGTTGTTTCCCAAACTAATTTAGACTGAAACATTTATTTTTTTTATTTGAAGGAGAAAAGTTTGTCCTAAACATACGCTTCATGATTTAATATTAGGCCACATAAAAAAAGGTAGATAAACCTCTGTTTTATAGATTTTTCTGCTAAAAAAACCATACAGACTTAAACATGTAATAATGTAAGGCAATGAATTACACTCACTTTTAATCAGGGGTAGAATAGGGGGGGGGGGGTGTTTGGAGGGGCATCACCCTTTTAGTTGGAAGAATTTTGTTGATTATTTAGGGCATGACTGGAGAGGGCCTCTGGTTCATACGAAACTGCTGGATCCACTACTGTTAATTACAGAACTATAAACAACTACCAAATAAGTGGGAGGGTTAACTATCTATAAAACAAGGTAAATTCCAGTACCAAGTCAGGAATATGACAGTTGTGTTCCTTTAAATGCTTTAGTTGATCTAGTATACGGTTTGAATTTGTAAGGTTTTATCAAATTTCTCTTTTTAGATTTACCTTTGATTTCAGTACATGTATTTGTTTATAGTTTTTTCATGCAATTTATTAAAAGTGCAAAATTGAAAAATTAACTTTTTGAACTGCAATATATTGTTTAAGCTGTATTAAAATCTACCGATTATTTTTCTTGGCCTATATATTAAGTAAAGATTTTTCGGTTTATGTATTTATTCAGGAATATGATGTAATATGATATTTAAAACAATTAAATTAGACATTGTTGAAATATCAATAAACATTATACAAAGTACTCTGGATGTGACAAGTTTTTCAAACTTTGTACTTTTATTGTATTTTTGCCATGTACATTTAATTTGTCTTAATGGGTCCTTGAGTTTATAAAAAAAATATTATATTTGCAATGACATTTATACACTAAAATGCTTTTTGCAAAAGATATATTGTTCATAAAAATTAACATTGACACTGTTTGTCACTAATGTAAGTAGCATTCCAACCTGACCCCCAAATCTGTGTGAAAAATATGCAATGTGTTAACATAAAGTTATCATCCCCCTCTTTTATATCGGTATGAACTTCTTATTTTTGTTGTGTTGCTTTGTAATTTAAAAAGTGCACTCCAAAAAGGGTTTTGCTCATTGACCTTTATTTGTAAATTTCTATGTCATGTTCATTTGATTTTGTCTCTGATGGAGAGTTGTCTCATTGGCAATCATGCCTAATCTTTACTTTTTTATATCCAATTGTTTTTCTTCAGGTAAATAAAGTTTTTTTTAAAGTGAAGTAACTTGAGATCATAAACATAACAAATGAACACCAGAGGTGGATCCAGTCATTTTAAAAAAGGGGTTCCAAGTTCCAACCCAAGATAAAAAGGGACTTTCCAACCATGTGTCCACATTCAAAAGCATTGGTCATCAAATAAAAAGGGGGATTCCAACCAAGGGAAAAAGGAGGGTTCCAACCACATGTCCCCATTCAAAATCCTTGGTCGTCCAATTAAAAGGGGGGGGTGGTTCCAACCATATGTCCCCATTCAAAAGCATTGGTCGTCAAATAAAAAGGGGGGTTCCAACCCAGGAAAAAAAAAGGGGTGGTTTCCAACCTTATGTCCCCATTCAAAAGTAATTTGGTTGTCAAATAAAAAGGGGGGTTCCACCCTGATGAAACCCCCCTGGATCCTCCTCTGACAAATCTCATAACAAGCAACTCATTTTAGAAAATATTTTATTAGTAAAATCCATATAGATAAGTTTAAACCATATGATTTATTATATTATGAGTCAGGTCCTGATTTTTAAATTCTTTAAATATATAACCTTTAGTTGGGACTGTTCTTACCTTTGTCTTAAGGATTCAACTTAACTCTTTCCTCCATAATGATGCCTTTTGATTCCACCCCTTTTACTACATAATGACGCCTTTTGACGCCACCCCTTTTACTACATAAAGACGCCTTTTGACGCCACCCCTTTTACTACATAATGATGCCTTTTGACGCCTGTGTAGTGCTGTACTTGAAAAGTCTCACCTATGAAAAAACTTTATCAGACTGGAATTTCTTTGATGAAATATTTGTTTTCGCAATGCATTAATACTTCAAACCTGACGAATCTTTTTTTATTGAAAAAACCTTATGCGAATCAAGTATTTAAAAAAAAGTATCCATGGAGGAAAGGGTTAAGTCATAATAAATCATATGGTTTAAACATAATCCTAAAATTTGAAGCATCATATTCACTGATATTGCTCCCTTGTATTATTGAACATACATAAGTATACTACATTGCATGGAAAATTATTAAATAGTGCAAGAATATTTGTCACTGACAATTGTGTGCACCATAATTATAATTTATTAAATAACCCATTTACAAACCAAAAAAATGGTGATGGCATTTATAGTTAGATTTATACAAGCCAGGTGTTCAAGTTGAAAGAAGCAGAATTATATAATGCAAGTTTATTTGCTTATATGGCCATTTTTTTTTTTAATACATGCAGTACATGCAGTTATATTTTTTTTCGGGACATGACAGCTGGTGTAAATACACATGATCCATACTTATCTACAATTAAAATTTGGTTGAAATAAATATCAAATCTCCGATTTAAAGAAAATACCTAGGTTAAACATCATCAAAAAATGAAACTGCTTTATAGCAATATTATCACATTTTTTTTTTTTGCCCCATATTTTAATTTTTTTTTAAACAAACACACATTAGTTTTTTGATTCAATTGTTTCACATTTTTAATGTAAGGGTCTTTTATAACCTATTTACAGTAAAGGTTTTTCTCATTATTGAAGGCTGTACCTTTGCCTAATTGCTTACATCAACTTCATTTCAACGTTGGTAGATAGTTCTGTCAATGGCAAACATACCACATCTCCTTTAAGTTTTATTAAGATGATTAAATTTAATTGGAGTTTTGACAGTTTCTGCATGTAAAGGTAAACAGATTATTAAAACTTGACTAGAAGTGAACCCATAATATTTGTTTTATAATGTGGTTTATAATATGAAATATATTGTTGAAAAATACAAGTGATGAATACTAATGTCCATGCACAGTACTTCTAGAAAACTCATTTATACGTGTGGGCAATTTATATATACATTTTTCTAAACCTTTTTATACATGTTATATACATGTACTGTAAATTCAGAAATTGTAGCATAAGTTTATTACTGCGATTTTTATGAAAAATGTTTAAAATGCACGATTAGTTATTGCGATTTCTGAAAAACGTGAATATGTAAAATGCAAGTTGTAATTATTGTGATACTCATGCAATTGTATTATTTGCATTGATAAAAAACTAGCAATAATTTCTGAATTAACAGTATTAATTATTGCTAACTAAAAATGCCTTCATTTGTAATTTTGAATATAACAGATTATTTTTAATTCTCTATCTTTTTTTTGAGTCCAATGTTGGTGATTGATTTGATCTGATATAATGTCCTGAATTTTTGGTGATGACACAGACAGCTGTTGTCCTTATTAAGGGCATACAATAAAGTTACAAGGGAGGTAATGACATTGCTAACGTAAATTGTTATTTTCGCGACGTCAAACTATTGTGGAAAAGATTCAGTTTTCGACTGATTTTTATCATTCAAACTTATTTAACTTGAAAACGAGTTCATGGACCCCTCTTTTTTAAAATGCCATTTGGTTTGATTACGCGAGAAGATTATGTAATTTTTTTTAATTTGATAAATATACAGCAAAAAAAGACGTTTTTTTTTTTACATTCATGAAGTTGAACATTTGATAAATATGAGTTATTTCTGAATAAAAAATGTATAAATTTTTAGAATACTTATAAAATACAGAAATTACAAAGTATTTAACAAAAAAGAATTTGTGTTTATCTTTTAAAACAAAAAAGTTATGTTTTTCTTTCGAAAGGGAAAATACGGCCACAAATCGGAATTTTGAGCAAATAAACAAAATTTTGACCTCATTTTACTCAAAGAGTAGCACATGAAGGTATATTTTTTATTCCATATTTCATTTAATCAGGTAAAAAATAGTCTGTTTGGAATTTTTTTTATCAAAATGTAAATACGGGATCAAAACTGTATTGTATGCCCTTAAGAAACATCCAATTGATATCAATCCATACTATTTTAAGCTTCGTAAACTTTTGTCCAGCCAAAATTCCTCTTTTCATTTTTTTTTTTTTTTACATTATATATACTGGTAACTTTAAATAGCTTATATCCAAGGAGTCATGAACCATAGCATGTTAAGTTGCCCTTCTTTGGATGGATTTAGATTAACCTATATGTTTATATAACTTTTTGAAGGTATCAGTCAGGATTCTACTTCGTCAAAATTATCTCCCCATTATGCCAGTTCATTTTTACAATCGTAGAAATGGAAGCCATTGTAGAGATGACACGCTGCTAATTTTGCTCTCAGAAACCAATAAATTTATCCACATTGCACCATTACGATCCTTATATGTCAGTTGTATTTTAAAAGACAAATGTCTCAACTAGTTAATGATCTTGTCTGCATTGATTCAACTTAAAACTATTGTCTGATCGGTTGTCAGGTGGAATTTTCGAAAATTCATAAACATTTAAAAAAAAATTCTAATTAAATATTTCGTGGAAGGGCAGACTAGATTTTTTTAGTGGTTTAAAATTTATATAAACCCTAGTTAACACACACAAAAAATTATAATTTTTCGAAGATATGCATTTTCATCATCCGACTTGAAAAACTGTCAAGTACTTTCAGTAAAAAAAAATAGCTATTCAAACACACCTACTATGTTTTTGTGATTCATTTGACCCATATATTTCATCTTTTAGTACTGTAATTATGCCCCACCTACGATAGTAGAGGGGCATTATGTTTTCTGGTCTGTGCATCCGTTCGTCCGTCCGTCCGTTCGTTCGTCCGTCTGTCCCGCTTCAGGTTAAAGTTTTTGGTCAAGGTAGTTTTTGATGAAGTTGAAGTCCAATCGACTTCAAACTTAGTATACATGTTCCCTATGATATGGTCTTTTTAATTTTAATGCCAAATTAGAGGGTTTACCCCAATTTCACGGTCCACTGAACATGGAAAATGATAGTGCGAGTGGGGCATTCGTGTACTGGGGACACATTCTTGTTTTTTTATGTTTTAAAGTCAACCTGTAGCTTTGATATATATAAATAATAGAATCTGAAGCGAGACGATGTATGAAATATTCTTGCTTTGTACAATATCAAGATAAAATATTCAACTCAAACACGCCCAAACATAAAAAGGTGCACTCGATTTTCTCTTATCGATACAATTAAAACCCATTTTTTAGAATTTTTCTTGAGTAACATAATGGAAGGGCAGACAAGAAAATTACTGAACTAATAGATTATTAGGTTTTCCGTCCGTGGTATATTTTTTTAAAAATCGGAGGTTATGCATTTTCTACATCCAACTTGAAAGATACCCATGTCGTCGACTTGATATTTAATTGTTCTGCTTAACTATGTATTAGATAAATTAAAAACTTATGCAAATGGTGTTATTAAAATAAAACACTTCGTAATTGAGAAAAAAATTGTAATTTTGTTTGTTTCTATTAACTTATAAAATTTTTATCACTATAGTAAACATTACAGTAAGCATTTATCGCCTTCTCTAACAAAGAGCTTCGATTCTTTTGTTCTATTTCAACGGGGTTTCCGACTGGTATGAAGACCAAATACACTTTGAAAAACAGCATGAAAATTTAATTCCCAATGAAATTGACCTCTCACATGACTTGTAAAAATTTCCTAATAATTTCTTTGTTCTTTGTTTGATGAAATATATATAACAATCTTGTGATATTTATTCTCATAAAAGCTTTTACACTATAAGGGAGATCATTGACAATAGTTGAAAAAAAGTGGGTCCTATTATACTGCCCTGTGGTAACCCACTAACTACATCATGAAGTTGTATTGTTTATTTGAATATAGATAATTTCCAGATAAAAAAATCCACCTCTGAATGTTATCCTAAATTCAATGTTTCACTAAGTCAACAGATATTGTTGAAGAAACACAGTGTATCAAATGACGAAAATGAAATCAAGGTTAATTTAGTAAACTTGGAAACAACTATCAATTAATTCTGACTTAATTTCATCCAAACTTCAAGGAAATATCTGATTTACACTGATGATACCTGGATTGAAGCCACATTGACTTTTCAAAAATGGATTTAGTGTACATTTAGTTTATTATTTCCAGAAATCACAGTTGGTAATTTCCCTTTCTTGAATATGAGAGATGCAATGTTTTTTTTCCCAAACTCTGGGATGTTTCCAATTTCTTGATTATTGCAGACTTTAAAAAGCTGTATTTATCCATATGATATGTAAACAGTTTTAAAGAAATGTACAACAGACCGTTTTCACATATTTTCCTCCATTATTATAGAGAAAACTTCCACACATCATCAACACTTTTGATATCTAGCAATATGTCCAGGTTGTTATTGTTGTAACTCTTAATAAAATCCCATAGGTATAAAAGCCAACACAAAGGTCAGTTTTAATATGCAGCGGTCACTTTTTAACACTACTAAATCAGTCCATCTTTATCTCTCCAGGTCCAGGAAAGTCTCAATAGAAAACTTATTATTGAAGACTCTGATAAATATCGCCATCTCAAGATTTATAAGTTCCAGACACAGTAACTATAAATTTTCATCAAAAATTTGTTAAAATCCAGTTTGAATAAATCGTTAAATATACTTTTTTACTGAATGAAATCAGATTCCAGTGTAGTTGCATGTAAATGGTTCGTACAAATATTTTAACACTGTAAAAAATAATTGAATTGATTTAATTTAAAATATATACAAAGACAAATGTTGCCTCAACAAATTTGAATTAATTAATTGTTTACAACATGTGGTGCACCAAATTTCTTGCATATTTAATTTACACATCAATATATTTGTTCTATCGAAAGTTTGATATGTAATTATCCTGTCAAAGTATTGAACTTAAAATAGAATTCTTTCTACAGTGGTTTTAGAGCTACTTCATTTTTATTCTTTCCAAACATATATTGCATTATAGATATTATATATAGATATGAACATATTTCAAAAAGCTGAATATGCGGTTAAATAGATATGCATCCTTGAATTAAAACAAAATTCAACCTTATTTACAAATATATCAAATCAAGCAGTTCTTTTCAAATAAATATGAAATAACACCATTCTCAGCCTTAGTCAGTTATTGAATTGATTGTCCCTATATTTTTTAATAATATTGTATCATATTTTATTTTTAATTTGAGACACCATCAACTATCATTAGTGACGGACACTTAATATTTTAGCTATGAAAGTTTTTTTTACATTTTTAGAGCAATAAACAAAATCACGAAAATGTATTACCAAAACAAGTTAAGGTATACCTTTGATAGGGGGAATAACCTTGAAATAATAAGACTCTACATTGATGATTCACAGGGGTCTGGAGGGGTGGTCCTTCATTTCTGTATTCTTAATTTTTCAGGTCATTTTCTCTATTCTTTATATAATATGAACACCCAATTATAATCTTTTTTTCTTTTATCTGTATTTTTTTACCCATTTTTCTCTTATAATTACAGTTATCTCCCCAGATATTTCATAGAGCAGTCTGAAAAAAAAGGAAATATGAAATACCACCATGTTTTAAAAAGTTAAAACATCACATCCATAACACAATCTACATGATCTATAAATGTACATATACATGTTATAAGAAAATCAATTCAGATAGCATCACATTCAGAAAAATGATGCATTCATAAATATAGCATCAAACTTCCATGATGCTAAAAGGTCCTGGGGAGAACACTGATTTACCCATTTTCTTTATTCTGTAAACACAATATAGATCATCATACTTTTTTAAAGTTTCAGTCGCTTAATGCCAGATTACTCTGGACTATTGTACTTAACAGATTTGTGTTACGGTATATTATTTAGGGCATATTTAACGTTCTGATAAGTAGGTAAAACTCATAAATATCTTTATATATTTTTATTTCAGGTATTAAAAAGTATGAGAAAGAATCATGTCGAGCTGATCATGTAAACACTTGTCGAATATCTCCATATCTACATTTTGGACAAATCAGTCCGAGAGCGATACTAACGGAGGCCAAACACATGAAATCACCAAAGTTCCTGAGGAAGCTTGCATGGCGAGATCTATCATACTGGTTGTTGTCATTGTGGCCTGATCTACCTAGTCAACCTACAAGACCTCAGTATAGGGTAATATGGCTTTCTTGTCAGCAGTATTTTCAAGGTCATTAGGGAACAACCATTAAAACCTTTTAAAAAAAAGGGGGGGTATGTTTTTTTTCCTGAAAAAATATTCTGATCCCCAACATTTTTTGTAGTCAAGCAGATGACAAAAACCCTTGTTCTGAATCAAGATTTTCCCCATACCTTATAGCGTTAAATAGTGTTGAAAACAAAATAAAATAATGTTCTCCATTTGTAGAGAAAAAAAAATTTGACTCAAACAAAAAGCCATACCCCTTCTTTGAAGATAAATGGTTGCTCCTTAAAGCTTAGAAAGCTTGACAGAATTTCAAAATATTGAATACTAAGATCTCCTATTTACACCAATTGAATAAGAAACTGAAAAAAGCAAAATTCATGATAAAAATTTGATCTGATCACCAGAAAAAAACTTGAGTTAATTTGGTTTAACAAACAAATTAAACTTATACACCGTTATACATGAACTCTACATTTACTGAAGTAAGTGAGATTGTGTAGATAAACTCTAAATGTGATATATTTTTCTAAGAAATACGATTTATCACTATCATTGTACCAATTGAACATTTCATTATTACATAACAGTCTAAATGTTACACATGAAGAAGGGTCTGGATGGGGGGGTCCTTTATTTCTGTAACTATGAATTTTGGCGAGTCATTGAAGTAAAAAAAATATATCTTTTCTGGTGGTCAATGATATTTGGTATGTAGTTGTATGAGCACAGTTCATTTCCATGCAGATTGTATGGTCCCAATCCCTCAAAATGGTTCATTGACTTTGAATTATTTGATAAGTTAACATGTTTCAGATTTCAGTATTGTCATTTCGATTTCAACAATCCAAATTACATAACACAAGATATATCTGTATCAACAGTTTTCTTTATATTATTTTCTGTTTTTTATATTCTTCCCCTTTTCTTTTAAATTCTTTATATTTTAGCACCCCATTATTCTCTACTTTTCATTTTTATTATGCCCCATTTATGGGCATTATGTTTTCTAGTCTGTGCGTCCGTTCATCTGTCCGTTTGTCTGTTTGTTTGTTCGTTCGTTCTTCCGTCTGTTTGTTCATTTGTCTGTCCTGCTTAAAGTTAAAGTTTTTTTGATGAAGTTAAAGTTCAATCAACTTGAAATTTAGTACACATGTTCCCTATGATATGATCTTTCTAATTTTAATACCAAATTAGAGATTTTCCCCCATTTTCCCGGTCCACTGAACATAGAAAATGATAGTGCGGATGGGGCATCCATGTACTTCGGACACATTCTTGTTTTGGTCTGTTTTCTCTATAAAAAAAATGACTAGTTTTCTGTTGAGTTGACAAATTATTGTTCATTGTTTATATACCTATCTTAACCCTCACGAAGATACATACTACCAATTTCCAAATTATTAATATGTGATCAATTTTATTGTTTTGTTAGCATCAAAGATGGAGTAAGAACAAATCCCATTTGAAAGCATGGCAGAGAGGGAACACAGGATTCCCATTGGTGGATGCTGCTATGAGACAGTTATGGTTGACTGGATGGATGAACAACTATATGAGGCATGTGGTAGCTTCATTCCTTATCTCATATCTCCATCTTCATTGGATTGAGGGGTACAGATGGTTTCAGGTAAGTTTGATTATTTTGATGACCAGAAGTCTGTAAGATGGGAAATTTTCTTTGCACACATGGCTAACCATATTAAGAGTTGGGTTAGTTTTGATTATATTTTTCTTAATAATTTTCCAGAATTCATAATTATTCCAGATTCAAATATCTTCTTGTTTAGTGTAGATTAGCTTTGGCATATATTAACTTCAGGTAAAAACAGTGGCGGATCCAGCCATTTTAAAAAGGGGGGTTCCCAACCCAGGACAAAGGGGGGGTTCCAACTATATGTCCCCATTCAAATTCATTGATCGGCCAAAAAAAAGGGGGGGGTTCTAACCCCCGGATCCCCCCCTCCCCCTGGATCCGCCACTGGGTAAAAAGACCTTCAGGTAATATAAAGATATTTAAAAGAATGCAAAGAGATTTTCATGAACCATGTATCCATTCCTATACATGTATCATTCCTCTACCAACTTGACAACTAAGCTATCTTTCTAATTTATGAGATGTTTTTATTGAGAAAATGTATGTAAGAAAATGTAAATATTTACAAAGTGAATCTATAGTAATTAATTACATCTGCAACCTGGCAGTGATAAGTGCAACATATCTGTATGAATGATAATTTATGTTTATTTATTCATTAGCCAATTGAGCTGTCTATTCAATATGTTTTATCATGTTAAATTGATATTAATGTACATGATTCATGTTACACTGTATTGTAATAAACATTTTTCTTTTAGCTTTCTTTTCATTCTTTCTATCTTTCTTCTTTCCTTTTGGTTCTCTTTCCTTTTTTCTCATTTTCTCTTTTCTATGTATTTTTCATTCAGAAGAAATGTCTTATGAATAAAAAAAACATTATCTAATATATTTATTTTTTTACTTTCTCTTTTCTTTTTCTTTTTCTTCTTTCTTTTTATATTTCATTTAAAAACAATGTGTGTCATGCATTAAAATCTTTATCTCATATTTTATTATAACCATTATTTGATTTAATTTTAATCTTATATCTCTCTTTTTTTTCATACATTCACTCATTCATTCATTCTTTTGTCTTTTCTTTTACTATTTTATTTTCTTTCTTTTTTTCTCATCTATTTTTCATTTTCTTTTTCATTATTTTTTTAATGTGTGTCATGCATTTAAATCTGTATATCAGTATATTATTTTATTATATCCATTTTATTTGATTTCAGGACACACTTCTAGATGCAGATGTGGCTATTAATGCTATGATGTGGCAGAATGGTGGCATGAGTGGCCTTGATCAGTGGAATTTTGTGATGCACCCTATAGATGCTGCCATGACATGTGATCCAGATGGAACATATGTACGTCAGTGGTGTCCAGAATTAGCCAGTGTTCCAAAGGAATTCATACATCAGCCATGGAAATGTCCTCCATCCATCATGAAGAGATGTAAAGTAGAACTTGGTAAGTTTGTGCACGCTAGAACTGTGGATTCTTTATTAATCACAGTGTACTTTGGATTCTTTATTACTCAAGGGGTACTGTGGATTCTTTATTACTCAAGGAGTACTTTGGATTCTTTAGTACTCACGGAGTACTTTGGATTCTTTAGTTCTCATGGAGTACTTTGGATTCTTTATTACTCACGGAGTACTTTGGATTCTTTATTACTCACGGAGTACTTTGGATTCTTTAGTACTCAAGGAGTACTGTGGATTCTTTAGTACTCAAGGAGTACTGTGGATTCTTTAGTACTCAAGGAATACTGTGGGTTCTTTAGTACTCACAGAGTACTTTGGATTCTTTAGTACTCACGGAGTACTTTGGATTCTTTAGTACTCACGGAGTACTTTGGGTTCTTTATTACTCAAGGAGTACTTTGGATTCTTTACTACTCACAGAGTACTTTGGATTCTTTAGTACTCAAGGAGTACTGTGGGTTCTTTAGTACTCACGGAGTACTTTGGATTCTTTACTACTCACGGAGTACTTTGGATTCTTTAGTACTCACAGAGTACTTTGGATTCTTTAGTACTCACAGAGTACTTTGGATTCTTTACTACTCACGGAGTACTTTGGATTCTTTAATACTCAAGGAGTACTTTGGATTCTTTAGTACTCAAGGAATACTGTGGATTCTTTAGTACTCAAGGAGTACTGTGGATTCTTTAGTACTCAAGGAAGGAGTACTTTGGATTCTTTAATACTCAAGGAGTACTTTGGATTCTTTAGTACTCAAGGAGTACTGTGGATTCTTTAGTACTCAAGGAGTACTGTGGATTCTGTAGTACTCAATGAGTACTGTGGATTCTTTAGTACTCAAGGAGTACTGTGGATTCTCTATTACTCCAGGATTACTGTGGATTCTTTAGTACTCAAGGAGTACTGTGGATTCTTTAGTACTTAAGGAGTACTTTGGATTCTTTATTACTCAAGGAGTACTGTGGGTTCTTTATTACTCAAGGAGTACTGTGGATTCTTTAGTACTCAAGGAGTACTGTGGATTCTTTATTACTCAAGGAGTACTTTGGATTCTTTAGTACTCACGGAGTACTTTGGATTCTTTAGTTCTCACGGAGTACTTTGGATTCTTTACTACTCACAGAGTACTTTGGATTCTTTAGTACTCAATGAGTACTTTGGATTCTCTATTACTCAAGGAGTACTTTGGATTCTGTATTACTCACAGAGTACTTTGGATTCTCTATTACTCAAGGAGTACTTTGGATTCTCTATTACTCAAGGAGTGCTTTGGATTCTTTATTACTCAAGGAGTACTTTGGATTCTCTATTACTCAAGGAGTACTTTGGATTCTTTATTACTCATGGAGTACTTTGGATTCTCTATTACTCAATGAGTACTTTGGATTCTCTATTACTCAAGGAGTACTTTGAATTCTTTATTACTCACGGAGTACTTTGGATTCTCTATTACTCACGGAGTACTTTGGATTCTCTATTACTCACGGAGTACTTTGGATTCTCTATTACTCAATGAGTACTTTGGATTCTCTATTACTCAAGGAGTACTTTGGATTCTCTATTACTCAAGGAGTGCTTTGGATTCTCTATTACTCAAGGAGTACTTTGGATTCTCTATTACTCAAGGAGTACTTTGGATTCTTTATTACTCAAGGAGTACTTTGGATTCTTTATTACTCACGGAGTACTTTGGATTCTCTATTACTCAAGGAGTGCTTTGGATTCTCTATTACTCCAGGAGTACTGTAGATTCTCTATTATTCCAGGAGAATTGTGGATTCTTTATTACTCAAGAAGTACTGTGGATTCTCTATTACTCCAGGAGTACTGTGGATTCTTTATTACTCAAGGAGTACTGTGGATTCTCTATTACTCCAGGAGTACTGTAGATTCTCTATTACTCAAGGAGTACTTTGGATTCTCTATTACTCCAGGAGTACTGTAGATTCTCTAGTACTCAAGGAGTACTGTGGATTCTTTATTACTCAAGGAGTACTTTGGATTCTTTTATTTTCGTTGGTACCAATTTTTGTGGATAACAGAAAACTTGCATGTTGTATGTTGTTGTTGCCATGCTGACAAGCCTATAGAAAATTTGTTATTTGTTGACCTGTACCCACAAAATTCACAAAACAAGATATCCAACAAATAACAATGAATCGTTCCACAGTACATATATCTTGATACAAGTGAACTATGCATTTAAGTGTACAACTAAAAACAAATGTCCTCTGTTGCAGAATTTAAAAAAAAATCAATCCCCTAAAACTCACTCAAGCTCTGGTCCTGCTTCAGTGATCCCTTAAATCCACCTCTGCTTCAAAGAAAATATGATATAAAACATAGGTAGCCCTCAAACATGTCAAATATATAATAAAACAGAACTGATTGGATATTTTATCATACAGTATTAGAATATTGTACTTTTTTCAAAACAAATTTCAAGATGGCATGGCATTTAAATGAAAAATAACACCATCACATACAAAACCTGTTCATAAAGCTGTGTAAATCTATATACAGTTATCTTGGCAGTTTACATTATTCTTTTACACTTACAGCAGCTATCACAAGTCAGTGCCTAAGTTTTTACATTATATCATGAAAATACAATTTGTGATAGTAAGAAACTTCAATTTATCTAGAAATATGAACTCAACTATCTAAACACAATAAACAGTACCCAGTATATAGGTACAAAACCTTTTTTTCTCTAAAGTTCTGAAAAAGAAATGAAATGATGGTTTAAAATTTTTTATTTCATTGGTTGTTTTCGTATATTTCAGGCAATCAGTATCCTAATCGTGTCATAACCGATTTAGAAGTGGCTAGAGAACAATCATTAAAGGATGTGGTAGAAGTCCGGAAGAAGTTTCCAGATTTTGTCGATCGTCGGTCAGGAAATGACCTTGTACCTGTAGACAATGGACGACTACTTATACCTGTAATTACAAGAATGGAATTTAAATATAAGACAACTAATCCAGAGGCTAAGGATAATCCACACACAGCTGTTTTACGTGGCTATCGAAGCAGAAAAAGGGACGAGGCTATAGCATTTGCTAATGAGAGAGACTTTCTTGCCAGTACAATGAATGAATGTGTTCAGAGACAAGAGAGACATCAGAAAGCTTTAAAACAAGGAAATTTTTAACAACATATGTAACACCTCTTACTTTTTAACGATGTCATGAGAAAAGCTTAGTTTTATAACTTATACCCATGAAGCATATTTGCACAGTAAGTTTTCTGTTCATCCCAAAAAAATGTGTATGGATACATTTTCTTTATTTTTTAGTTTTTTTTCTTTCAAATTTATTTTAAAATAGTTTTGAAAATTTTTGAAAAAGTTCTACAAGTTTAGTATTTACAGAAATAATTGATACATGTTTTTCGTGTTGTACGTGTAGTTGATATTTTGAAAATAAAAATATAATGCTAGATATCTGCAAAGGATTATCATTCATTAATACTGAATAAACAAGAATACAAAGCTTCGTTAATCTTATAATGCAAGGTTTTAAATTATGCTTTAAAGTTATAGTTTAAAATTTGGTATTTTACTCAAAAATAGCAGTTATCAAGAAAAAAATGGCTGCAGTTGTAAAAATATTTTGGATTATAAAAAAATATATACATATATTTTTTTTGTATCCTTGAATAACAAAATCAGTATAAAACTTAAAATTGTATCAAGGTGTTCATCTGTAGCATCTGACTTCACACTCATCATTGCAAACGAAATGATGATTTTTAGTGGTTTATTTAACTTAAAGGTTTTACATGATATGACAGGAAGATAACGGTGTAAATATGAGGTTAAAGTTTAAATCAGGTTCTATTGTTCAAGAAATATTTAGCTTCTCAATGATCGAAATAAGTGTTTGTCAAAATGATATAAATGCAATGAAATTTTTCAGATAAAGTGTGTGGTTCAATTTTTTTGATTTTTTGTATATTATAGTTATATTATAGTTTTGTCAAAGTATGAAAGTAAATATTTTGTAGTAATTTTATGAACATTTTGTCAAGGTGTTTGATACCATTTTTATTTTTATTCTTAATATCTATGATATTATTAATATCTACCTCATATATTTACATTATTTATGGAATGAAAATTGAAAAAGATCTATGCAATTAAAAAAGAGTTAAATCATGTATTAATGCATTTAATTTATTGTGTAATATTTATTTTAAATAAAGCTTCAGTTTTGAAACACTGGTTGTATTTATATGATCGAATATATTAAATTGTTATGTGTTTAAGTTGTTTGAATGAACAACAAGTGGATGGATTAGAATATATTCAGATTGCATTGGTTTAAATTGTCAGAATATTTAAACAAGCACGCACACACACACCCTCTTACACTAATTTTAAGTTTTGGTTTTTGCACATTGGTCTTTGTCTTATCTAAAGGTGTGAATAGGGATTTATAGAATAGAGAAAAATGGACCAAAAATATAAAGAGTATATATGAAGAATAATTAGGTCTAAAATATAAAGAATTGGCAATAATGTATAAATAGAGTAAATAAAAATGGCCTAAATATTTCAAAAATACAATGAAGGACTCTCTTATAGACCCTTATGTTAAGATGTCACATCATGTAGTAGACCACATTGATGTCCTCGCCAAATAAAAACGCCATCTCAAAGCATTTTCAATAAACTAAACCTGCGAAAAGTATTTAAGCCAAATTGGAGGGGGTTTCTGATTCCCACTTCCCCCTACTTCCCAAATTTAAATATTGGTTGAAGGAACTTTTCCAGCATGTCCCTATTCTTTTACTCCTTCTCTTCCACCGGTTCGATTCATACCCCCTGACTCCTTAGAGCTACTACCCCCCCCCCATTCCAATGATCCCTTATCCCTGTCCAACCTCTTAAATTGTGTGCTAATAATTAGGGGCACAGGTAAAGAGGCAGATGTAAAACATGAGAACAGTGATGGCCTAAGATGATCTGACAGCAATAGCCAAAATTGATACAACTAAATTAAGTAATGTTTCTACATTTAGTGAGAAATTAATCTCTCATGCATGATTGGCTTAAGAGACTGTTCTTTTTATACAACCATACAACTGCAAAAAAAAATGTTTGCGTCGTATAATGCTATCATGTCGTCGTCCGAAGACACATTTAGTTTCCGGACAATAACTTTAGTTTTAGTTGATGGATCTTTATAAACTTTTACCTGAAGGTTCATTACTACTAAAGGAAGGTTGGAATTGATTTTAGGGGTTATGGTTCCAAAAGTTATGGAATTAGGGGCCAAAAAGGGGGCCCAACATAAGCATTTTTGTAGTTTTCAAACAATAACTTGTGTTTAAGTGTATGAATCTCTCTGAAATTATACCACAAGTTTCCATACCATGAAGGGATAGTTAGTATTGATTTTGGGGGTTATGGTTCCAATGGTTTTGGAATTAGGGGGCAAAAAGGAGGCCCAAAATAAGCATTTTTGTAGTTTTCAACCAATAACCTGTGTTTTAGTGTATGAATCTCTCTGAAATTATACCATAAGTTTCCATACCATGAAGGGATAGTTAGTATTGATTTTGGGGGGTTATGAGTCAAATAATTTTGGATTAAGGGTCAAAAAAGGGGAGAAACTAGGTTTTTCTGGTCAATGGACAATTAAAACAATTTAAAAGTTGTGTAAGGGAGGTAATTCAAAAACATTTAACATACAATATTTGGTATGTTCGTATTTACCTCCCGTACACTACGTGTAAATAATGTATAAAAAAATGTCAGGTTTTGGACTAATTGCAAAAAAGGGGGGGGGGGTGTAGTTTTCAATTTTTTTTTCCCCAAAATTTTTCAAATTTCAAATTTTTGAAAAGTTTGAAGAAGAAATCTTAATTGCACAATATTGTGCTATAGATTTGTGAGATCTTGACATTTATTTTGTGTAATAAACCCATATTATGTCAAAATTTTATCACAATCCAAATTCAGAGCTGTATCAAGCTTAAATGTTTTGTCCATACTTGCCCCAACTGTTCAGCGTTCGACCTCTTTGGTCGTATAAAGCTGCGCCCTGCGGAGCTTCTGGTTTCTTGTGTTAATATATTTGGCTTCTAAGATTGTTTTATTGAGTGTATGTGGTGAATTCGAGGGCACATGTCGAAGGTCAAACAGAATTCGAAAGCACCTGGTGAAGGTTAATAAGAATTTCAGTGCCCTTGTTGAAGGTCAATCAGAATAAAGAAACTGTTTATATGACAAACAGAAATTTGTAGTTAGCACCAAAGAAGCATTTGTTTTTCAACCGAACGTAAAGCAAATATAGTAAATTATTTCAGGTAAACATGCTTGTTTTTTTGTAACATCATGTGTTAGGGTCATCGATATAATATAATTATGAAACAAATAATTTTTCGGGAGTGATTTGAATTCTGCAACTTTGGCGGGTAGAAATATAACTGGAACATAGCTCATTCATAGCTGCATCAATTTTGGCACTGGCAGTCCTCTTGTAAAAAATACAAAAATAATGCTATTAAAGTCAAAGTCAAAGGTTTCTTGATATAAAATCCAAAATCTGGATTGTTATTATACAAAAGTGTGATATAAATTTTTGTTTACCAAAGAACATACACTCTCTGGAATAAACTTCATTAAATATGTTAGAAATCAAAAGTTTAGGAGGTCAATATGTAATTCATTTCAAAGCTATAAAATTTTTTAGTCATTATGGTTTTAATTTTATTTCGTTGACTTTCACTTCTGTTTTGTCCGTTTCCAGAAATGACAGTTGAATGATCCGACACCTGTATTTCCCATCTGCAGGCGCGCAGCTCCCTATACGCCAACACGCAGTTGCGTGCACACCAATTCGGCATGCAAAAAAAAAATGCAAAATAAAAATTTATAAATTAAAAATTTGAAGGATACACATATGAGTATATGCTGTCGCTTTTTCAAATGATGTAATGTCATTAAATAGCAGCATTTGGCTTTAAAATTAAAGTTTTATTGCAGATGACAAAGACGGACAGTAACTTGAATCTATTACAAGATTATAATTTGTTATACTCTTGTAGTTTCGGAGAACATTTTACAGAGTACGGTTTATCTGTTTAGAATGCGATGTACAAATCGGTCATTAGAAGTAAAAAAAAAAGTCTTTTTCTCGGGATATATCAGTTTGTTTTGGGGTATAATGTTTTTCTTGAATTTCTCGGGAAATCGTGGTACCGGAAAATGGTTTGTTTTGATTTTGGCCATTGGACGGTTAATTAAGAATTCAGAAAAATCACTGCTTTGCGCATATCTGCTTCCTGGTGTTGTAGGAAATACAACAAACGAACAAATCGCAGCATTGTTTGAAACATACGAAACTGACTTGTCATGTAATTTTGACAAATTCGATCGGGCGGTCGCTCGATGGCGAACACGCTGGATTACATCTCGCGGGTGCTTCCGCAGAGAGATCTGTTGAAAACATCTGTACGATTAACAACGAACAACGACGGTTTACCATCGCTAGCATTGCTGCATATTCATCGGGAATTTTGTGTGAATATTGACAAAGTAATAAAGAAGATCGTTTCTGCTAAGACCCGAAGGGCAGATTTTTGACAATTTTTAGTAAATTCCATAACACAAAAATGTGTTGTTTATGTATTCAATTAACCATGCTTTATTCTATTTAGATGTTCTATTAGAAGATTTTTGAATAGTTTTGCATTCATGAATTATGAATAAGTCCTATGTACATGTAACCTCTCAATTAACCGTCCTATGGCCAAAACCCGAAAAACAAACCATTTTCTGCATAAAAGAGTCCCAAAATTTTTATATATGCGGTATATGCTTGCACATCGTTTCGTTCTAGCTACGCCCCTGATCTGATTCAAATAACTACAATTCAGTAACATTTGGTTCACATTGACCTGGATATATGTTATGCCTTAACAAAAGATGCGTAGTATATGTCAAAGAGACAGTGACCTAACTGCACATATGGAATGTCACAGCTGCTTTATGATATCGATAATCATAGCATTACGGGTTGAAATATGTTTAACTCCAAAAGGGGAGGCCGGGGTATGGCTTTTTGTCTGAGACAGATTTGTTTTCTCTTCAAATTTACACTATATTAAGGTAATGGGGATATTTGAAATTGTGATCAGCCTGAACACAAATTTTTCTTCTTCGTCAAATTGGGGATACCCCCCCTTTTTTTTTTTAGCTCACCTGGCCCAAAGTCGTCTGTCGTCCGTCGTTAACTTTTACAAAAATCTTCTCCTCTGAAACTACTGGGCCAACAATCATCCTTGGGGTATGTAGTTTAAAAATGTGTCCGATGATGACCCGGCTTGCCAACCAA
Source organism: Mytilus galloprovincialis (assembly GCF_965363235.1). Taxonomy (NCBI): domain Eukaryota; kingdom Metazoa; phylum Mollusca; class Bivalvia; order Mytilida; family Mytilidae; genus Mytilus; species Mytilus galloprovincialis. Next base: position 33,519,452 of record NC_134843.1, on the reverse strand, counting down.
GACGGCCGCCATGGCTAAGAAAAGAACATACGGGTAAAATATAGATTTTGGCTTATATCTCTAAAACCAAAGCATTTAGAGCAAATCCAACGGGGGAACAATTGTTTATCAGATTCAGTGATCACAATTGTGTGGCCTGAAATTTTCAGACAAATCTGAGAACCAGATGTTAGGTTGTTGCACCTGAATTAGTAATTTTAAGGACATTTTGCAGTTTTTGGTTATTATCTTGAATATTATTATAGATAGAAATGTAAACATCAATAATGTTCAACAAAGTAAGATCTACAAATAAGTGACATGAACAAAATGGTCAATTGACCCTTTAAGGAGTTATTGTCCTTTATAGTAAATGTTTTATATCTTACAAAAATCCTCTCTGAAACTACTGAGACAAATTTAACGAAACTTGGTCATAAACGTCATTAGGGTATCTAGTTTTAAAAATGTGCTCCTTGATGTAACACATATAAATCAAGGACCCCCCCCCCCCCCTCATCAAGGTAAAGACTTACTTGACAGTAAACATATGAGATCATATTTCAGAAATGCAGACTTGAATTTAGTTTTCTTATGTATCATATTTAACTTTAACCTTTGTAGACTTTGCAAACTTTTTTTATCTTTATTTAGTTACATATTCGAGAATGATAACCTCGGTAGGTAACTTTGTTTTATATTTACTATGTAGAATGCTCTAATTTAGTTTTCCGGAGTAATGTCCCTTTGAACTTAGCATTTTTGCCTTGCATATCACTTCCCCTGTTAGATATAATTTGAATACTGCACTTGGTTGGATATTTTAATAAATGTGATGTTCATTAGAAATAAAGGAAAGGGGAAATTTGTCATTAAGGAGGCTCGCGGGTATAAGATTTTCAGAAAAAAATTAAACATTTATTTTTCATTACAAATTTTATTTATTACCTTAAGTAGTTGTTACTTTATCATATGGTACTAAAATCATTCCAAAAAATCAATTCTTGTTGACCCCAGATGACTTTTAAAATGTAGATATCATTGAAAAAGCTCCAGATTATCTCCCTTTGGTGCAAAAATGCCATTTTTTTGGCATTAAAATTGAAATATTTTTTTTAACTCATCGGTGACCTATATTTTTTATTGTTGTTTTGGAATAAGCTGTACATAAACTAAATAATTGTAAAATTTAAGCGATTTCTGTAATTTAGTTATTTTTTTATTTCTATATTACAGCTATTTCTCCTATTAGTTCAACAGAAAAAAAAAGACATCAACAAAAATGTATGCTTCTTTCAAAGGCAGATTGTGAGCGTAAATGAACGGTGACCCCATTTTTTTATTTCATTTTTCTATTAAGTATAAGATAAAGTTCATTTATAGAAAAATATATAGAAATCCTATATTAAATTAAAAAAAATGATTTAGACCCGCGAGCCCCCTTAAGTAAAACATTTCCTTACTGGGAAAATTACTATTATAAAAATAAGATCGATAACATGATCCTGAACAACTCGAGCTGAACAAAATCCATGCCCCTTCTTCTTTATAAAAAGATGGTCAGTGCCTTTTAGTTGGCGTATTCACTTGTTATCTACAGTGTATTTAAAGTTGACGATGGAAGCTTTATATATATTTTTCTCTGATCATTAATGCTGTCTTCATACCAAATCGGTTGGGTGTTGGATGTGTACTGACTGATATTTTAGTCTTATATACAAATTTTTTGTTGTGAGGAATGTATAAATTTCAAATCACGTCCGGTCTGTTGTTTTTCTGCTTTGAGTCGATCTGATGAGTTAAACCCTTTTCAACTATTCTTAAAGTGTATACTTATGTTGTACTGTTTTACCACTATCCCAGGTTAGGAGAGGGTTTATAGCCAGCAATCATCTTTAAGCCCACCACTTTCTATATATGCCTGTTCCAAACAGCCTGTAATATAGTGCTTATAGAAATAAGAAGATGTGGTATAATTACCAATGAGACAACTCTCAACTGGAGACCAGATGAAATAATGGTTTAACAACTATTTAAGTCATCATACGCACGGCCTTCAACAATAGGCAAAATCACCAGCTTTAAAAGGTCCTGAAATGATAAATGTTATACAATTCAAACGAGAAAACTAACGGCTTGATTTAAGTAAAAAAACAATAAACGAAAAACAAATGTCGGATATATAAAACAACAAAAGACAACCCCTGAATAACATGCTCATACATACTGAGACAGGGTTAAACATGTTAGCGGGTGCACAACTCACCCTAACCTGGGACAGCGTTGTAATAGTACAAAATGTATGACTAAACTATATTTAAAAAAAAACAGTTTAAAAGGGTTCGACTCATCAGATCACAAAAAACAGACAGTACGTGGCGGGTACTTACAACAAAACAGATATTACATATGATCGAAGAGTATTAAATTCTCTGTTACTGGCAGCTTAAGTTCAAATTCAATAGCCTAGACTAGAAGCAATACAAAATCATTTATCTAAGACTAAAGTACCAATCTACATTCAACATCCAATGGATTTAGTGTATAACTAAAGGCATCATTAACAGTCAAAGAAAAATTTGACCTTGTGCAATGCTTTTTCTGATTTTGTTTTCTGTTTGTTGTTTTGCATAGTTTGTTCGTGTGTTGTGCCGTTGCACCGCAGTCTCAGTTTAGGGAGATGGTTGGTGCCTTCAAACTTGTTTAATCCAGTCACAGTATGTATGAGCATGTAATTCAGTGTTGCATATCACATTTGTTTTTCGTTAATTGTTTTGAACATAGATAGATAAGGCCTTTTTTTCTCTCTCGTTTGAATAGATTTACAACTGCCATTTTTGGGTATTTCATAGCTTTATAGATTTTGCTAATTGTAGTACGATGACCTATACTTATTAACTTTTATGTCATTTAGTCACTGTGGAGATTTGTCTCATATTGACAATCATATCACATTTCGTATCTTTATAAGCAATGGACGCTAAATTTCGGTATCTGCCAGCAAATATATATGTTCACCTGGATTTTCTAGAAGCAGATGATCAAACGTTAACGGTTTAAGATATTTGACATTTTCAGTTGTTGTCTCATATTACAGGAAGTATACTAAGCTACATTCGTCACTTGACGTCAATCGTCTTTGGTTCTTCACTCTTATGAAGTTGGACTTTTTGGCATTTTTGAATGGACTCGGTTTCCTCTTTCCTGTTCAAATTAAAACAAAGGAAAGGGAAATGACATGTTGTTTTTCTGGATGTTTATTTTGTTTGAGTGTAATATCTTGTCCGGATATGGAGGGAAAGAAGAGTGTACTTTTAAGAACAAACAAACAACATGTTTGTACCATACCTTGACCTGTAATGGTTTACTTTTATATATTGTTATTTGGATGGAGAGTTGTCGCATTGGCACTCATACCAAATCTTCATATATCTATGTACCTTTAACAGAATGGTAGGTCTGATATATATCATAAATTTTTAAAATATGTAAATAATCTTATATTTATACTATGATAGCCAACTACACATGCATTGTTTTGCATTTTTGTTATGTATTACATGTATATTCTTAGATTTATTATAGAGAAGTGTATGGATGAGTTTTCGGCCTCTCCCGGTCTTCAAGACATTGTGTAAATTTATACGTTGTTATAAGATAGGTAAAATTGTTTTAAAAAAAATTCCCTGCGTTGCAATGAAAATTATTTGAAACTTGAAAATTTTATTTCTTCTCAATACTAACCAAACAAATTATGATGTAGAGTGACAATTATAATTTATATAAGACATGTAAGAAAATAACATAATGTAAAAGGATTTTTACATAGTGCAAAAGTTAGCATACATTGTACTTATTACCACGGACTGTAAAGTATAAAATGTTGATAAAATCAGTAAATATATATATATGTATATTAATTTTTACATTATTCAAATTCAAATTCAAATATTTATTGCCATATAAACTTTAAACATTAAGTTTGTAAAATACAAAATAATAAACAATATAAATATATATATATACACAATCATTCATTTACAGTAAATATACCAGTGTCCCCTGTCCTCAGTTCTAATGACCTTTTGATGTAGGACCCCAATTTATTTACTTGTGATGGTGCTGATGGATTGAGTATAAAAATCAACTTTTCTTCATCAGATAAATCTTTAACAGAAAAATTTAAATCCAAATTGTTAAAAAAGTTATTTCTTAGTTCCATATTTAATTTACAATCTAATATAAGATGTTTTTCGTTTTCTAATGTTTTACATTTAAGGCATTAAATCTCTGCTCTCTAGGAATATTAGTATGTCTGCCTTTTTCTATATTTAAATTATGGTCACTAATTCTTAGTTTTGTTATTAATTTTCTATAAATAAAGTTTGATGTTCTTAACCGTCAGGATTCTACTTCGTCAGAATTATATCCCCATTACGCCAGTTCATTTTCACAATCGTAGAAATGGAAGCCATTGTAGGGATGACGCGCTACCAATTTTGCTCATGTTAACCGATAAATTTATCCACATTGTGCCATTACGATCCTTATATGTCAGTTGTATTTTAAAAGACAAATGTATCAACTAGCTAATGAGCATCAGTTAATGATCTTGTCTGCATTGTTTCAACTTTAAACTATTGTCTGATCGGTTGTCAGGTGGAATTTTCGAAAATTCATAAACATTTAAAAAAATTCTAATAAAAAAATTCGTGGAAGGGCAGACTAGATTTTTTTTAGTGTATAAAGACTATAAACCCTAGTTTTCACACACAAACAATTATATTTTTTCAAAGATCTGCATTTTCATCATCCAACTTGAAAGACTGTCGTGAAGTACTTTTAGTAAAAAAAATAGCTATTCGAACACACCTTCTCTGTTTTTGTGACTCATTAGATAGGTATTTCACTTGACCCATATATTTCATCTTTTAGTACTGTTATTTTTTTGTGTTAATATAAAGTCAATCTGTAGCTTTGGTATATAAAAATAATAGAATCTGAAGCGAGACGATGTATGAAATATTACTTTGTACGATATCAAGACAAAATATTCAACTCAAACACGCCCTAACATAAAAAGGTGCACTCGATTTTCTCTTTTCGATACAATTGTTACCCATTTTTTGGAATTTTTTCTTGAGTCACATAATGGAAGGGCAGACACGAAAATTTTTGAACTAATAGATTGATATGTTTTCCGTCAGTGGTATTTTTTTCAAAAAAATCGGAGGTTATGCATTTTCTTCATCCAACTTGAAAGATACCCATGTCGTCGACTTGAAATCTGATTGTTCTGCTTAACCATGTTCTAGATAAATTGAAAACTTATGCAAATGGTGTTTTTAAAATAAAACACCTCGTAATTGAGAAGAAAATTGTAATTTTGTTTGTTTCTATTAACTTTTAAAATTTTTGTCACTATATTTAACAATACAGTACACATTTATCGCCTTCTCTAACAAAGAGCTTCGATTCTTTTGTTCTATTTCAACCTGGTTTCCGACTGTTAAATAGTCTTCAAAACATAAATTTTGTTTAAGATTCTTATATAAATAAAGTTTACTTTTTTCATCAATGTTTTGCATCTTATCATGTATCAAATTTTCAAAGTAGTTTTTAGAGCTTGTTTTTATATAAACTTTAAATGACTTATTTATTTTTTTGTCTGAACTATTATTTTGTTGAATTTGTGCTATATCTAAATTAAGTTTACTTAAAATATTTTTTACATAGGTAAACCAGGAGTATACTCCTTCTGAGTCTAAGTTTTTACTAAGCGCGTAAGCTTCTTTCAAAAGAGGATTTAACTTACAGCATTCAAATCTCTTTAAATATAATAAAATTTGTGTTTTAATATTAAATTCTATAGGAAGTCTCCCCAATTCAACTCTAGTTGCAAGATTAGATGCATTCTTTTTAGTTCCTAATAAAAATTTACAAAATTGCAAGTGTAATTTTTCAATTGGACTTTTTTCTGCAAAACTTAAAATATCTACTTCTTTTCCAGAATTTAAAGCTCTATTTTTTGCTCTAAAAAGAGATATATATGTGTCTAAATATGTAACTTCAGAGTTGTATATCATTACTGGTTTTATGAGGGAATCAAAGAGGTGGCATGCCACTTTGACTGGTAAATTATTAAAGCAGTATACATAAATCCGAAAATTAGACCAGCTAGATTTGGTAAGAACTTACCGAATTTGTTATTCTAACTTTTGCTTCTTTTTTGAATAATTTGTTAAAATAGATTAAAATTGTAAAACGTCAAAAGGTATAGCAATTGTTTTTAAAGAACGTCCAATTTTCAAAACCAACGATTTTTTTACACTTTTTGTTTACGTTTACCCTTAATTCTCCGCTGCTTATGATGGCGAGTAGGAGAAATCGACCAGGAAAGGACCTGAAAGATTTGCAAGTCTTATTTTTTCAAAGACCATTTTGGTTCTGCATGATGTATACATAGCAACGTCCAAACTGACTTGAGTCTTTATATTGAAAACATGCAGAGAATGTCTGGCGCTCTCGACAAACAAAGTCCTTATATATAGATGCCAGCTTGTTGCTGAACTATATTGAATTTATAAATACGCTGCAACGTACTCATAAGACATACCATTTTGAGCCTACTTGTAAAGTAACAGGGTTGCATTTATAGCTAGAAAGGTGTTTAAAATCTAGTGGTAAATGCATCCTGAAAATCAGGACGAGAAGCTATACACGGACACATTTTCGGACTTCGAGCTGACCAGCCTTGCTCTTGCTGCGAGATGTCGTGAGTTCAACAGACAAATGCTAGGAGCAAATACTTTGGTTTGTCCAGGTGACTGGTGGAACCAACGACCTCCCCTACTAGAGCCAATATATTAAGGAGATATATTGCTTGGTAAATGTTATTCAATGCATGTACAGGTTTGTATGTAATCTGCCAATGCAGTCCATCAAATTCGTTTTTTTTTTCGTTTTGCTCCAATGCAATTCGAATCGGAGACACACCCCTTAGTTAACAATGTATAATACCTTATTTATCTGAATGTGCACGTTCGTTTTAATTAGAGATGTGATTCATTTGTTGTTTTATAACTAGCATTACAATAAATGTGCATGACTCTATTGAAATATTAACCATAATATTTTTGGTTGAATAATAATTGAATGTAGTTTATACAAAAATGTGTAAAAAATCATTTGCTGTTTTAAAACTAGCATTACAATAAATGGGCATGACTTTATTGAAATATTAACTATAATTTTTTGGTTGAATAATAATTGAATGTAGTTTATACAAAAATGTGTAAAAAATCATTTGTTGTTTTAAAACCAGCATTTAAACAAATGTACAAGACCCTATTGAAATATTTACTATAATTTGTTTGTTGGATAATAATTAAATGTAGTTATACAAAAATGTGTAAAAAAATAGAATAACTAATAAGGAAAATTGATCTCTACTTAAGCATGATTTTGTTTTTGTTCTGAGGGAACATGTTGAATCGTATATATTTGTTACCACGTCGTCAGCAATTTTTAAAAGATGTCATGGTGTATAATTTTATAGTAGAACTTCAATTATTTTGGTCAACTGTACATAACTATTTTCACAACGGAACAGGAACGGCAAGAATCAGTTCAAATGATAGAGGGTACTTCTGTGCCCTATAAATGTTCTGATAAAAAATACTTCTACAGCCTTATAACAGTTTAAATGATTTGAGTCTTACTTGGAAGACGAATAGTTCTTTGGTTAACATTTTCACTGTATATAGATTAATACATGAATTAATTTGTTATTTAACATGTTCGTTATGATGAAGCTGAGATAAATGTATAAAATGTCTTTGTGTGAAATGGTGAAAAATTAAAAAAAAATGAACATGTTACTTGAGAAAAAAAAAGTAGTGAATGGGTCAAACCATGTCAAGTAAGCTTCAATACAAATCGTCATGAGCTTGCAATTAGCCTTTGATCCCATATTTTTTTTACAGATAATATGTCAAAAAGTAAAAGAAAGTTGCTTGGAATGTGTTAAAAAAAACCTATGAATGTATCCTGTATGATATCCTATATCAGATAAGAAATGCCAATATAAATGTCAAAGTATGCTTAAAGAAATGGTAAGGGTTACGTGAAATAAAAACAAACCAAAGACCTACATTAGTGCAGGACTGATAATTTTGAATTGAAAATGCATAAGATGTCTTATATGATTATATGAGATTTATTATAAACTATAAATAGTTTATAAGATATCTTCTAAAGTTTATTAGATACCTTGTAAAGTATATCTGATATTTTTAAATAGTTCGTATAAACTATACTAGTATAAGATATCTCATAAACTATATAAGATATCTCATAAAGTATAAAAGATATCTCATAAACTATATAAGATATCTCATAAACTATATAAGATATCTCATAAAGTATAAAAGATATCTCGTAAACTATATAAGATATCTGATATCTTATTAAGATTACGAAATATCTTGAAGCTAGAATAAATAGTAAAACGGTTTGCCATACAAAATGCTTTGTATGCACAAAATGCGTATATAGTGTTATTTTCGGTTTGTGATCTGTGTCCGCCCGATTTCCATTTTAACAAATATAATTATAAATCTGATGATGATGGCAGTTTTTTTTATACAGCCCTCGCATGGTCGATATAAAAATCTGGAGCACTCATTTTAACTTATATTAACCTTTCATCGCATAAATCAATGCGCGCAAACGTAGAACAATAATCTCTAAGTGTTTTATGCTAAAATATCCCTAAATTAGAACAGGATTTTCTGCTATTTACAGAATATATTTACAGCAATTAACATTAAGCTTTTCAAAAGTTGCGGTTGTCCAAAGTATTGGAAAGCTACTGTGTTGTAATCACGACTGCCCTTTGACTTATGGTAAGAATGATATGTATGCGTGTTTGAAATTTCGGCCGAAATTTCTACATTATATGTCAATATTTGACTCAATTAGGGAATCAAAGAGAGTACATGCACCGGATACGTTAAATAGGATGTACTGCTTTAATTTAAGATATTGTCTATAATAAAAAATACTTACATGTATATATTATTTCGCAACAAGTTAAAGATATCTAAATTTGAATGAAGTACAAGTTATTTGTGTATGAACATGCAATATCATTTTATTCCTTTAATTTTTTTTTCATTTTATTAAATATAATTTCATTTCATTTCAATTCAAAATTCTAACTACATCAATAACTTCCCTATATAACCGATGGCGAACATTATTTTAGCAGTCTAATATTAATCTTTCATCGGTCCGCTTTAAATATATATGTTAACGTTTCAGTGGCGGATCCAGGGGGGGGGTTGGAACCCCCTTTTTTAGACGATCAATGCATTTGAATGGGAGCATGTAGTTGGACCCCCACCCCTTTTACTCTGGGTTGGGACCCCCCCCCCCCCCCCTTTTTAGAATGGCTGGATCCGCCCCTGCGTTTGTCCAAGAAAAAGAAGATCAGTTTGGTTTTTATTGCGCTTTAAGAGTTTCTTTTCCATTTTTTTTTCTGTGTCAGTACATCACTTTGTACAATAATTGTGTAATCTTCTAACATGCAAACTAAATACTATATCGGATTATTGCATATTAGGTTAATAATAAAAATGTAAAGTAATCGCGTTCAAACTGACTCATTATAAAGAAACAATCTTTTAAATAGGAGTGTATACAAGGATGTTATATTGATTTAAAAAATGCATTTGGGGGTAGGGGTGGGTCTATTTCGTATATTTAATTTTGAGTCTAAAAAAATATAAAATCTCATAACTGCTATTATAATGTAATAACAAGTTATTAATAACCAACCAACTGTTGTGTTGTATTTTGTATTTTTTTGTAAAATAATAATTAGTTACAAATTTACCAATAAGTAACCTGTTAAACGTGTAATTTTACAAATTGTTAATTATTCTTAATGCATATAAAAAAAATTGTGGAGGATGCAAGGTTTAAATTTATTCACGTGTAACAACCCCATCTGTTACGCGTTAAAACGGTGTATACTCAGTTACATTGTAAAATCAATGTTTGACAGATGTTTGGCTCTGACATTTGAACTTCCATTATGTGAAACATTGTCGAGAGTAGAAGGGTAAGTTGTTGGGTCTTTAATATTGTATTTTTGTAAAACATGTAAGAAAATGTCGATTAAGATTTACTTGTTTTCTTACATTTCTCCATATTTTAAGCTGTGTCTATATGATCCTATATATAAATTGTGTTTTGGTCGTAACTGATCAATACGCACGTGTTTGTCAAAGTATTTTTGGCTTCCAGGGTTTTTGGTAGTAGTAAGCATCTGTTGTCGGTACGATAGGCTTCCATGATATCAATCTGTAAGTTTGCTTTATTCATCTCATTGTATAGAATTCACAGAAAAAATAGTATATCGGAAGATTGATTGCTCAAACGTTTCATCCAATGTTAATGTATTTCTATTTTCTATTTTTATGAACTGGTCGATAAAGCATGTGCTATCAAAGCAAAAAAAAATGAGCTTTTTATATAAAAAGTATTAGTTTGTAAACTTTGTGGTTATCGGCTTTTTCTGTTCATGCATTAAGCAAGCGATAATAGACCAGCTGATATATATTTACAAGTTCAAATCGCATCTCTTTCATTGTTGGATTGAATTCAAGAATATTTTTAAAATTATTTAAATAAAACGTTCCTACTAATGTAATTGTTGAAATTTAAAAAAAAAAATGTTTTTATGATTGCCCTACCTACCTTTTTAACGTTTCAAACTTACCACCCAAAAGTTCTAAATGGAAGTTTTGGTTGTAAAGTGTGACATTGGCAGGAAGTGACTAAAACTGTACTCCAGGTAATTTTAACGTAAAGGAAAAAAAATCAAACAAAAATATATACCTACGTTCTTTTGTTTTGTAAAGGAGGAAACGATCCACACACTTTTTTCTATGTTAAGCCTTATCATGTTTTGCAATGTAAGCACGTTTCGGCATTTGGTGTTATTTTCTATTACTATGATGCCTCAGTAGCATGTAAGTACTAAGAGTTTTGGGTTTCGAGAGATACGTAAGATTACAGCATATTGGTAAACAGTGAACTGGTTGTATTAGACTTGCAATGAGGTGTGATATGTTTGGCTCCGTATTGAAGGCCACATTGTGACTTTGGGATGTACAACAGAAACAAAAGCACCGTTCCTTTGCTTTTTTTGTGAGTTGTTTTTATTGTTTTGCTGTACTGATTCTGTGTCACGGACGGATTGCCCAAATCTTTTGATTTTTGATTACTTGCAATTCAATCTTATGGATATAAATACTAGTCAACTATTCCCTCATTTCAGTAATTTTCTCACGAAGTATCGTCAGCTTATTAAATTTAGCATATTAATTTTTGTCTATGCTTGGTTGATTACCTTAGCTGTGTTTGGCAAAACTTTTAGGAATTTTGGTCCTCAATGCTCTTCAACTTCGTACTTTATTTGGCCTTTTTAACTTTTTTGGATTCGAGCGTCACTGATGAGTCTTTTGTAGACGAAACGTGCGTTTGGCGTATATACTAAATTTAGTCCTTGTATCTATGATGAGTTTATTGATAAGATAGACGATCAGAATTCTACATGCCAAAAGGTTTAGTATGCAACTGTGTGTGCAGTCTTTCAATCAATATTTTACGGTCTAGGGAAGAAAAGGCGCTATTTTTCTTGTTTCACTAAATTTAAATTTATTTTACAGAAAAGATAGCATTTTTAATGTATGGATATATTTCCTTGCATTCGATTAACCGTTGCACACAAATGATGAACTTATATAAGATAAATAATCTATATATTAAATATGTTTAAATATGTAAATAGACATTCAACATTTGTTACGACTTTTTATAAAGACAGGTGCATTGCATTTAATCCTACTTAGTTCACGTAGGAATTTATATGAACCTAATTAAATGTTTACCACAAAAGGTAAGAAACTGCAGGCCTTGGTATTTTGGAATTATCAGATGATATGTTCAGAAATATAGGATAAAAGTATTGCAATAATCTTAACTTGCAAATATGTAGCTGTGGGTTTTAGAAGACCATAGAAATAGTGTATATATGTCGCTGGAAAGACTAAAATGTTCTCTTTAAAAAAAGATAAAATTGAGAAAGGAAATGGGGAATGTGTCAAAGCGACAACAACCCGACCATAGAGCAGACAACAGCCGAAGGCCACCAATGGGTCTTCTATGTAGCGAGAAACTCCCGCTACCCGTAGGCGTCCTTCGGCTGGCCCCTTAAATAATATGTATACTAGTAAGACTAACAAAAGCCAGAGGCTCCTGACTTGAGACAGGCGCAAAATTGCGGCGGGGTTAAACATGTTTATGAGATCTCAACCCTCCCCTCATACCTCTAGCCAATGTAGAAAAGTAAACGCAAAACAATACGCACATTAAAATGCAGTTCAAAAGAAGTCCGAGTCCGATGTTAGAATTAAGATGTTATAAAAGAAAATAAATAAAATGACATTAATACATAAATAACAACAGACTACTAGCAGTTAACTGACATCCCAGCTCCAGACCTCAATTAAACTGATTGAAAGATTATGTCTTCATCATATGAATATCAGGCATACTCCCTCCCGTTAGGGGTTTAGTATCATACTTTCATAAAATATATGAGAAGAACACAACCCGTGGCATGCCAACAACTGTTTTTTTAAATAAAAATCTATTTTGAAATTCTGTAAAAAAAAAAAACCACCCTAAGTATTTTATAAGTTCGGGTCTTCTTGTATTTACTGTATAATGATGTGACTGAATCACCTTTCCGTCGCACCATAGGTCATCCCTTTTTTACGGAATTTGTGTTGCTCAGTCTTAAGTATGTCTTTGTTGTTTTGTCTTTTGTTTTTCATTTTTTTGTCATGACATTGATTGTGATTTTTTCGACTTATGAGTTCGATTATTTATCCATTTGATATCTTTCTTCTCTTCTATACTTCAGTTGATATTAGGGTCTAGGACAATTGTCGCACACCGGTCTTAGTCATTCGTCTCAAGTCGGCCGATTCTGTACCCTCATTTGAGAGTAGCGGATTCTACCGAGGATTGCCGAATGTGGTCTTAGTATACTATGAGCATGCTTTCAGTAACTAAATGCATATCTTTTGGGTAAAATATACGATGAGCTTGTCTTCAGTAAATACGAGCATTCTCTGATAAGATATTGTTTGTTATTGTTTGTTCGTTCTTGTTGTTGTTTTTATGGGGAATGTTTTCTATTTTAACGTTATTTAGAGGTATTTAATGAAACTGTAGACGAATTAACTTCACCACATGTACATGTTCCGTCATGTTCGCCAACTTCTCACTTGATTGTTCCTCTTTTTGAACTTTTTTATTCGAGCGTCACTGGTGAGTAATTTGTAGACTAAACGCGCATCTGGCGCACAAAATTATAGGCCTGCTATCTTGGTAACGATATTCATTTATTTATGTAAATAAACTATTTTGTATTTTTTATATATGAGTTTTGCTACAATATTTAAATTCTGAAAATGCATGTAGTTATAATTGATCTAATGATTTATAGTTTAGTATATTATAAGGTATCATAACATATTTGCTAAAATATCAAAAATTTAAATTACTATTGGTATATATGCATTTTAGCGCCCGAATTTCTTTGCTAATTATTATAAACAGTCGGCGCCGACTTACAATGATATTGGAGCATTATAAATACAACTTGATTTAATTTAGCACATATCTAAATAATCATTGTAAAATGCAAGAACTATTCTTAATGCATGTGTAGCATTGTAAAATGCAAGAACGATTCTTATGGTATGTGTAATAAATTTTAATATCATAATAAATAAAACACCAATTTGTTATGACAGACAGACTGATTAAAATGCTTCTTTTATGATATTTACTTCTACGTCCTATGCACAACTGCACTACAGTGTACCATATTTTTCTTCTTCAAAATGATAGACGTTAAACTTTTGAAGCAATCTTCATTCAAATCAATCAATCTATCAAAATGATTGATTATACTTTTGACAAGGTAGTTCACTTCGAGTCGTTGACTGAAAGTTTTGATTACAGAGAATGTGGTCTATCGACGTCAACAAATTCAACCCGAGATTTATTTGAGGATATTTGCTTCTGAACTCAAATGTCAACAATTCTTGAATGAATCGTGAATACTAATTAATTGACTTTTCCTCTGGTATCTTTCGTTCCTCTTTTTTAATACGTCTGAGAGAAAGAAAAAAAAGGAACTGTTTACTGGACAGTTCTTTAACTAAATTTTTCAAATGAAATTTTTATGGGAAATGAATTAATATATATTGCTCAAATGACATCCAACAGAGTAAAAAGCAAAGTTACAACCATATTACAAAATACATTTAACAACATCATCAAATAAAATTGTAAACACACAACACAACAAACAACCTAACGTGTTACTTGTCCTTTGTTCCAGACCACATACTATTTTATAAATTAGAGTTAAGATTTCTTTTGGTGGCTAAACATTGTTCATTTTATTGGCAGAAAAATCTTCACATCCATGTTGAATCATTATAAAAATGTATTAAATCATTACTTTATAAAATAAAAAGAAACGGAATTCATTATCCATTATTTTGAACACGTGAAACAGTCTTTGATAACGTGAAAAAAGTTTTTACTCACAAGTTTTAAAAGCAACGGGATGATCACTTATTCCCAATGTTGTAAAAAGTAGTAAGACAGTTTGAAAATAAAATAGTTTATTCAGTCATTTATTTGGTCTTTGCAATGGTTTAAAATCGGTTTCCGTTAAGAAATTACTAAACATCATCGTTGTCCTCGTAGACGAAGAGAACTGTCTTGTACGAACAGACGAACACGTGTCATAAAATGCAGATCGGAACTGTGAACTCATCAGAAAGAAGATCCAAAAGTTACAATGGTAACTGAACAATGACAATAGATTTCCCCATGTATCCCAGTGATCGTCTGCGTCGGCAGTTAAAACTTTTCTTTTTCTATCCGTTGCTAACTCATATGCATATATGCAAAATGCAATAGTGTCTTGCAATTCTGATAATAAAAATATTGTTAGAATAATAAATACAAGACCGTTCAGTCTTTTCATTTGAGCAGACGATCTATTCCTGTCGTGCACATCTGCAGCTATTCCACGCTTCCGACGTTGTAGCTTTCTTGCGAGAAGTATTGTTGTTATAAATAGAACTAAACATGGCAAAAATCTAGTAACAAATCCGCTGATGATATAACTTACCATTACTGATGTTTGTGTTACTCCGTATCTCGTTCCCAATAAACAACCTTCATAAAGAAAAGTACTTCCGTTCTTTATAGAAAACGGAAAAATTTCCACTGAAACGGCTTCATATATATAGACGACGATACCGACTATCACAGAAACTAGAACAGCAATTATTGATGCTTTAATGGAACATAAAGATCTAGCCCGGAAGGGAAAGCAAATGCAGACAAAACGTTGAATGCCCAAAAGCGCTGTTATCCAGTTTGATGAGGATCGAGCCATTTCTTCCATTATATGAAGCACGTGCTTTAAAATACACCATTTATATTCAACTGGATCCCTGTAATGTTCCAGTAGATGAAAGTATATGTGATAGACCGCGACTGCCAAACATATCACTGAATCAGAGCAAGCAAGCGATGATAGCAAAAATGTCGTCTGCGAACGCATCTTTTTCTTCGCAAATACGTAAATTACCATAATGTTTACTAAAATTGTCAAGAGTGATATTCCAGAATATAAATACGCAAAAATAGGAACCTGCCATTTCTTTGTTACCATTTGATATGGCAGATCATAGTAGTAGTAGTAATAGTCGCCTGTTGTCTCGCTGTAGTTCCCACCAATTTCTGTAGAGGTGTTATTCCCGTCAAATTCTGTAGATTTGTTCATATGTAATATTGTCAGGGATGTTGAATTACTCTTAGGTTCATCAAATCGAATTTTCGAGTACATTTTGTACCTCTGCGCAATATGTTATCACTAAAGTTTGTCCTAAAATTGGTATTAGTTCCATTTAAAGAATAATGCATACCAAACTTTTCGCCAGAGACAGCGAGACAGCTACGAGATAAGTTATATCATGTTTATACAGGTTACTTTACAACTGAACATATATTTTTCATTTCGGATGGTTGAGGGTGTTGTGAGTAGTAGCTTACTCAGCGAAATGTGTCATCAAAATCCATTCGTATTCGGGAAATGCTGTCGTTTTATAAAATTATTCTGACATTTAAAGCCAATATTGAAATAGCAATTTTTCAAGTTTATTTGGGATCATTTTGATGATAAATGGGATATTTCAAGCACTGCTGAAATCTGACATTGCTTATTTGATCTTTTACTTTATTGTACTTGAAAGGTGTAATATGACATTTTCTGTGTGTATCAACAACTATTAGCGGACGTGTCAGGATATTGTCGTAATGACTTCATATCATCAAAACACTTAATAATCGGAAAATAAAAATGTTTCAATGATACTCATCGCTACTTAATAACTACGTAAATTATTGACAAAAGAAGAAAAACGAATTTTCTCAATTAAGAACATATCTACAGCTACGGTCATATGACGCATTCCTTTGGCCTGTTAAATTTACAGAATTGTATCCCAAAACCAAATTTTTAGACTGACTAACTAAAAAATTTGCGTTTATAAAAGCAATATAACCGCAGATTAATATATGTGAAATCTACGATAAAAATGCCATACCCGCAAAAATTATATCTCGATTTCAAAGTCGATCAGCCCTCTAGCGGTAAACTAATCAATCATATCAGGCAAGTCATTTAACTCGTAAAAGTCCATCCGAGGTGGGTGACGTTTTGTCATAATGATTTATACTGATTGTTAAAGTAGTTATTTTACGTGCGTTGGTGGTTTTACTTTTTGCAGTAAATTTATAGTAAAATGATATCTTTGTGTTTCTTACAATGAATTTTTAAGTCTTTTGTTTATATCCTTTATGAATTAATTTAAAATCGAAAATTAAAGATGTTTGTCAATGGTGGTGTTCTGTGTATCATATAAATTAGCATTAGGTAGCCTGGGTTATTCGGCGGAATTTAATTCCACACGGGCCTTATTATATAGAATAAGTTCTTCTGCCTGTTTTTATTTTTTTTTTTAGAAATTTACAGTATCTCATTTTCATATTTGAGCTTTGATAGCTTCATCATAAACCCCAAAACATCTGTTTTTTGAAGTTTGACCAATTTGGACCCCCCCCCTCCTTTTTCCTGAAAAGGTATAATGATGAAGACAACCTCAACAATATACGCAACGATATTTTATTAAAGATAGATATATACTTTATTCCGGATAAAATATTTTACTTTAGTTTATACGGTTGAGATTGTGACCTTCGAGATGAACGTTCTAACTTTTTTTATTTAAATATATAAAAAGAAAAAAATATCAATATGTTACCAAGATTTTCGTTAGCAACAACAATGAACAGGTGCTGCATAGTTAACATTTTGAAATTGAATATATATTAATAGGCATATAGAAGTTGGTAAGTTTGGTGATCTTATGGGTGTGAATTCTTTTAAGTACATTGAATTTGTTTTTGGATTCTGAACCCTTAAATGAAACAAATTTTTCGAATAACATCACCAGATCGCTTTTCTTTATAGGTTTAAGACTTTTAAAGCATGATACTGGGAAACAGCTTCCACCTATATCATTGATAACTATACTCATATGTGTTGTTATCCAACCAGTAGAAGATATCTGACACAACTAAGTAGTTAGACGGGACGATATCCAGTTTAGACAACTGATTTACAGATCATTACCAGTTAGTCTGTACTTGTAGACATTTTCCCTATGGTAAGTTAGAAAATTTATTTCCTGGTTTGCCGACCAAGATTTAGAATGAATGTTCGTGAAATTAGTTCAAGGGCCACTGACCTTTTCAAGGCTATCCGTGACGTTCTTTTAAGATGTCAATTTTTCTTGCAGTATGATTTATAAGTTTAGTTCCTGAAAGTTTTTTTGTAAATTAAAAAAGTGCTTGTTGACTCCAACTTGAATCTTTAGGGAAATTTCCCGAAAACAAAATGAAAGTAATAAAAGAAACCACAAATCATATAAAAAGTGACGCAAATGCTTATATCTAAATATATACTTTGTTGACAATATATGATTTCCAGTGTATAAAGTTAAATACAACTTTAACACATTGCATTTGCACAGGTTATATGTGCATGTACAGGTTTTAATAAATAAGACTATTAATAAATTACAAATCATTAAATAATGTGCAAGGCTGTTAATTACTATTTCTTAAAAAAATATATATTTCAAAAGAGGAATTTTAATCAAATGACGCAAAATCTAAAATCTCGACAGCAATTAAAACTTGTATCTACTCTGACTGGAAATATTTAATATTTTTCATTGTAATTATGAAAAAAATATATATAGATAACTCCATATTTTTAATTCTATGGGTAGATCTCCAAAGTTTTAATATCGTCCGTCTTCTAAACATTTTTTATCGAAAATATCGATGTAGTATACAGGTGAGAGTTGTCCTACAAATATTTTCTTTCAAAGGTTTCTAATCTTTTGGTTGTAAATTTACAGTAAGTACATTTTCTTCATATTTTTTCTAAGCTACTTGCATTTTTCATAGCTATATAGGAACAGTTAATTTTAAGATAAAAAGGCACATAGCAAAATCTAATAGTCAATGATTTGCTAATTATATAAATGAGTTCCACGATAGGTAGCACTCGTGGAAGTGCCGATAATTTAAAAAAAATCCAGTCCCCTTTTTTTCTAGTGTATCTCTGTAAACCTCCATTAAGTAGGATATGCATGTCGCAATCTTTTGATTTCCTTCCAATATTTTTTGGTTCCTTGGTTGTCCATATTATCTATTCTTTGGTATTATACTATATAGTTTTGAGTTGACCTATGTATCGTCTTACTAAATCGTCTGCAGTCTTAAATTAATCCTGTTTAAACGTGATATTTTGGCATAACCACATAAAAAATATGCCCAAAAACCTTTTGCTCAAATAAATATTAAGTACGATTAGATTATCCGTAGAAAATGAAGTGCAAGGAGTAGCTGATATACTCGGTTATTATCATGAAAGATGTCACATGAGTAACTCAATCGGGTACCCACAATCACCTTTACCCCTCCCCCCCCCCCCAAAAAAAAAACAAAAAATATATATATAAAATAAAGAAATACATAACACTGCAATTTTGCTAGAATTAATATTCAATTACATAATTATCAAAGCGTAAGTTTAATAAAAGCAATGAGTTTAGATTCGACGGTCGCTGTAGCAGGACAGATGAAATTTACATATAAGAATTCGAGGCTAGCAACATACAAATGTAAAATAAAATATAACCATACATAAATAAAACTTTTTATGGACATAAATACGTAAACATTTTTTATACGAGAATGGTGAATGGTAACGTTTAGATGACTCATATATGAGGGTATGGATGGGGTCCTTCGTGTCTGTATTCTTTAATATTTCTCCATTTTCATAGTTTTTGCCTATTATTCACTAATATTTATATTTTAGCACTTCGTTATATTTTATTCTAGTTTTTGTCTATTTTTCTGCAGAATTAGTCCAATAAAATATCTTTTTGTAAACCTTTCCAGACCCTCATATTTGTATTTTGATGGGTTGATAATAGCCGTCACTGAAATGGACATAATCGTTGTAGAAGTCAGATGAAAACGGCAACTGCCAGGTATCGTAATATAACGAGAGACAAAAAAATGCACATTACATATAATAAACAACTCTAATTGTGTAGGTAAATATTTAACCATTCATGTTATATGTAAAGTGTGTGCAAGTATACTAATATAGAATTAAAATGTCAAAACTTTTAATTATGTTAATTCAAAAATGTGCATAACTATCAACATGAAAAGAATAAAGATAAGAATTCTATAATACATTTAAAACGCAATTCCATGAATTTTCCATTGCGGTTATACAAAAAAAAACGAGATTTATTTTCTGTTAAAAATTTCGTTAACGGTCTGTCATTTCAATTTAGCAAATCAGGAAATTGTCTCTTTTGATATCATTAATGAAACATTTAGATTTATATAAAAAAAAAAATATACAGAGACTACATTTAAAATGTGTGCCTTGATCTAAATATATTCCTTACTACTTAACGGAAATAAGTTTGCCAAAAAAAAATGCGTATTAAAAATTATATATTTTTGATTAATAAGTTAATTACATGTAATTTTTTTTTAGTTCAAATTTGATTTAAATTGCACATTAAATAAGATTGAGAAATAAAATTAAACATATTAAACGATAAACTAACATGAAATGAAAGATCAGGAAACGGAAGGTCGTTTTTATAAACTTATTTCCTTCTAATCTTTGTTAAGATCGCATAATCCGT
Source organism: Mytilus galloprovincialis (assembly GCF_965363235.1). Classification (NCBI taxonomy): domain Eukaryota; kingdom Metazoa; phylum Mollusca; class Bivalvia; order Mytilida; family Mytilidae; genus Mytilus; species Mytilus galloprovincialis. The sequence goes on along the minus strand of NC_134843.1, from coordinate 33,498,996 downwards.
CGTAATGTCATTTATAACCCTGACATGCAAACAATAAGTTTTTTAAAACAAAAAAACATAAAATAAAATTATCAATAGCAATTTCCCATATTTAATCCTACGTTCCATACCGTTGACAGCTAAAAAGCGGCACATCTACAGTAACTTGAAATGGCCCTTAGCTAAAACAATACATCATGTTACGGTTGAGTTGTTTCTAAGCCCTGGGCTATCTTTTTCTACCGTTTATACATACACTGTCGTCTGAATGAGAGGTCCCAATGGCGAATAGTGAGGATTAGAAATTTGTTTACATGGGCCAATTACTTATCGCCTTTGCATTTTAATGAGGAGTATTTAACTTATTAATAACTCTGATTACTCTAATTAATATTTTGATTTGAGTGATAGTGACCTAGATTCTGAGTAATTACTTAGTTGATGGTGATTTAAGTGAAAGAATTCGAGTTTAACCCATCATTTAAATTCGTTCTCTCACCTCTAAACTATACACGTGTTACACAGTTATATTATAACGGGATTTTTAATAATAGAGTGGACAATTTCATTTTGGGGACTTATTCATACTGTGTATTGTGACAGTGAATTTTAAATTGAATGATGTATTTTGCGGATGAGACTAGAGTTATCCCACAAGGAGATTTACAAGACGGACAAAAACATATGGTACGTACTAGCATAATACGCGTATCTTTTAAAAGACGAATCTTTCAATAAACTAAATTTACACATTTGGATAAATTCACGCATATATTTTCTTTCCATAAATAAAAGTATCATGAAATAAATTTCACACAGGTGATAATGTTAAAAAATACATCAAATCGTTTTCAATTCTAAATGCGTACATGTATATGTCAAACAGTTGACCAGAAAAAACGATGACACCGGTGTTTATGTAAAAATTTATAGATCCGGAAGCAATGAGTTATAGCTACTGATACATAAATATATACATATATATTTAGTGTTTCTACACTGGATAGGTCGCCGCCGTTAGTGGTGTTTCCGGCTTCTCTGAGTAATTGATATTAGTTGTTAAACATTTTTCTGACTTCGCTGGTCAGTTTTTATTGCCAAGTGGAGACAAAGGTTTAGGTCATCAGGTAAGGGTCGTACGATTTATATTTTTTATAACGTAACTAACATATACATACATCAATGTCATCCCGAGTAATTGCTCTTCCTTGTATAAAACTTGTGTACACTTAAAAGGTATTAACCCACATTTATATATATGTATGTATATAAGTGCATGGTAGGTTATGGCGATTTTAAGGGCGAAGACCTTTCAAATGAAATGTTATTTGTTTTAAAAATGTACATGCATTATCGAAACAAGTAGCTAGGGTTTTTATTGTAGACTGAAACGGATTGTTTTGATGTTTTCGTCAACCACAAAATATGCATGTGCATAATGATATGTATATATTTACCATGCGTGAAATGTAATTATAATATGCCAGCAGTAGTCATAAGGCGCAATAGATCGCAAACACATGGATAGTTCTTTTATTTTATAAAATTTTCGCGAATACATACATGTACAATTCGCTATCCACCACATCTTTCAACATGCATGCGTACATGTAGTACATGTATCAAAATATCAATTTGGTCCATCTAGTTAGTTTTGACCGTGTCCCTGGTCCCAGCTTTAAATAAATCATCATAAAACAACTTTAATTTAAGCATCCAACCGGATGCTTCTATCTATTAGTACATCTTTTATAATATGTAATTAGAATTTCAGAAAAAAACCCAGACTACCGGTATATAGGACAATGATACTATTTGTTAGTTTTTATATTTCACAATCATGCGTTATTTATTATGTCGAAACGGACCTTACTACTTATTTTGTAATCCAGGAAAAGGAATTTATGATATATCGATTGATAAAACGATTGTTAACGAATTATTAACTAAAACCCGGATATATTAACCCATTTGCGTAATATTTCCATGGGGACCATGACCAAATTAATAGTGTCTGAATTGTTTGAGACGCATCCTTTAACCAGAGTAGAGAAATACCTCAGAGTTCATAATTTAGAATCATCTGATATATTTTCAGATATGCCAGAACCCTTCCTGTCCAACAGTTGTTGAACCATTTACCAACCGGTTGATTTGCCAGTGCTACAACACTCTACCGGACCATCAACCGGTACCTGTGACGTCTATGCAACAGAATCCGGATATCAGCAACGGGGAACCAGCTCTCTATAACTCAGCATACCTAAGAGTTAACTCGCCAGAAAGAAAAGGTGTTCGTCCCCCACAGGTAAATTGAGATATAAAAATTTAGATAAGAAACAATTCAGTGATAAGTAAATGTCCTACTAGTCCTAAATACACCTTTATACGTTCCTTTTGCTAAGGTATGTGCTTCAGTTTTCCGAACATACATTTTATAACTATCTAAGATGCAATTTTTTTTTTATCATCTATACATGCATATATTTATTTAAAAACAGTCTACCGAAGTTATGTTTTAAATATGTTTCAAATAAACAATTAACAGTCACGAGAAGATACGCAGAATTTTTGCACTGAATTGTCAACCAGTAATGTGTCAGCGAGCGTACTTTTGATTGATAAGCGAAAAGGTCACGCATTACATCACAAGGCGAATCCAACCGGCTTTTGTTTATAGTCTCTCTAATGAAAAGAAATATTATGCAGGAGAAGATATACATAATTTTCACGGTCCAATGCATTCGTGGTAAATTTAATGTGAAGTTAGAAATAAAACAGTCCCGTTTTATGGTACAGTGAAGGCGAGGTTTTCCTTCAGACGCCTTTAGTATAAATGTTTTAATATTTAGTTTGTCAAAGTTAACTTACATGAAGATATTTTGTTAGTTTTCATCACACGAACCGGCCAGCATGTGTACCATAAAACCAGAAAAGGGTTAAGGATTTGATGAAGGTGTTGGGAGGGAGGGGGGGGGGATGTAATTTTCCAAAATGATAAACATAGCTCCTACGCATACCTAGACGAGGCTTTTTTTAACGATTTAATGCACCCATTTTTTTCACCGATCTAAAGGGCGGCGATGACCCCCTCTACAACCTCCGAGTCAGTCACTGTATAAAGTGTTTTGGTACTTTTGTGTCTCTTTGTTGCTGTCTCATTGACATATCTCCTTTGATGCATAACTTCTACTTCATCATATCAATATTCACAAGTTTAGGTAGTCATTGAGGTCAGATTGATATAGATAAAATGGTTTCCGAAAGGTTCAAAGTGACCATTGCTTTAGATAAATTTAGTATCAACTTGTATATTTGCTTCACAAAAGCCGCCTTTAAGGTAGTATAAACAATCAGCAACTGGAATGAACTTTGGATCAATGTTGTATCAAATAATATAAACATTCCACATGAAAACATGTGATAGTGACACTGTGTATACATTTATAAGTATTTATTCTAATGCACTCCTTTCTTTAATAGGGAAGACCAGAATCAAGTCTTGAAAGTTTAGCCATGCTAAGTTCAGGATTCAACCCCGGTGGAGCACCGAAGACCACCCCAAACTTTGATTCACTCATCAAGCCACAAGTCCATGACTATATAAACATGTAAGTATTATTTAATTCTTCATTCCCAAAATTGTTAAAAAGTCTGTTGTAATTTTATTCATCCTTATTAATTCTGAGAGTAATTGCAAATTTCTGTGAAAAATTGTTAAATTATTTCCTTGCTTATTGCATTCGATTAAAATGAAATAAAAAAAAATTGTTTTCAAAGATAAGATATGTTTTTTAACAACAAACTTTTTTTATTTTTACAGGCAGAAAACCACATATGATGTTAATCCAGGTAAAAAAGTTGATACCAGACACGCAACTGGTGTATTAAAAGCATGGCTGCGAGAACACAGGAAAAGTCCATATCCTTCCAAACAGGAAAAAATAATGTTCACACAAATAACCAAGATGACAATGACACAAGTATGCACATGGTTTGCCAACGCTAGGCGGCGGATGAAGAAAGAAAATTCAGAAGAAGGTGGTTCATCAGACAACAACAGTGATTCTGGAGCTTCCGGTGACGAAGACGAGGATGGCACAGATAGTCGAACTGATACGTCATCACAAGACTCCAGAAAATCCATGCCAGCTATGCCAGTTATGCCATCTATGCCATCTATGCCTTCTATGCCAGGTACATATTTATATTAGGTGTCATTTATATATAAGCATTGCTGCACGATCAAGTGATCTTAACTTGTAGAAAAGATAAAATGTGTATCACTTTATTCGTATATTTTACAAAACATGACGTTTCCTGCAAAAATACTAGTACACTGGGCTGTCAAAGTAGCAAAGACCAAGTGCAATACTAAATGAGATATCTTGTAGCTAAAATATGTTAAAAAAAAGTCGTAAGTAACTAAAGCTCCATGGATGATTAGGCTTCTGCAAATTTCGTTTTTACTTACATGTATACATTTTGCCATGCTAAAATTTGTTTATCATTTTCTTTTTTAGCAACAACAATGGGAACAATTTCTACAAACACAAAAGATTCTCGCTTACCGGGTTTCGATACTTTTATGTCTTCAATGAAGAAACAGTTAATAAATCCACAGCCTCCTGTCTACAACCCGCCATGTCAGCAAGTAAACCCAATGGCAGTCAGTCATCACTATGGCAACGAACAAGTCATGAACGGAGGGATGAATAATTTCAACCAAGAAAACTATTACGTGCCATACAGTAGTTATTGTGACACTGACGCTAACCTTTATCAGCATAATTATTACGAACCTCAGTTTAATGCGCAGCATTCAGGATTTACAATGTATGATAACCCGGATGATAAAGTTTCAGTAGGGTACCAGCAGAGCTACAACAACTTCGAGACTCATACTACTACAGACCCTGCGAGCGGGAAAACAAAAATTTGGTCCATATCAGAGTTGATAGGTTCAGCCATGAATATAAACAATCAGATTGAAATTGAATGAAAAGTTTCGCATATGGATTTTAACATGTCTCAACATTTTGGCGTTCTAGTCCTGCACGGTCAGCCATTGGTGTTCAAATATCGAGTTGTAACATTGTATTTCTTTGATGTTCCGAAAGATGGTGCAACGAGTCATATGCTTATTTGCATAATGCATTATGTTAATGTTTGTGTAGAAAAATGCCGAGACTATCGAGTCGATTAGGCTTAATAATTTCTGTTCAATTATGAATTGTAATTCATAACATTAATGTATAAAATTTCGATTTTGATTAGTATTATATGGTCTCTTTCATTGAAGGTTTCATGTACAACTTCCATTGACCACGTGGTGATCATTTGAATATTCATAATCATAACATAATTTAAGGTTTCCAATATTTTCTTTTTGAAATTATGGACGTATTTTATATTTTAGATGAAACAGTTGAAATTGTTATAGATAGATGTCTTTGTGTTTGAAATGTTACGTTATATATTTTTTTAATTTATCTGTAAAACATTCCACATTTTCGTATTTCCTAGAAAGAAATTCATTGTTATCAGTATTACGTTATAATTTAAAAAGATATTTTTAAAATATTTTTAAGACATTGCAGATATTTAAATAAGTCTGTTGATATTATATGGTGCTTTTGAGATTGGTAGGTGCTAATTATGAAATTAATTTGTTGTTGGTTAACTAACATTGGTAATTATTATTTTCATGTTTTTTATTTGTAAATTGTATGAATGGATTGTAGGGGCATTATCTCATTCTACCATGCAGAGTTATCGGCCCTTGCTCTTTCTCAAGAACGAGAACAAGGACCAATAACTCTGAATGAGAGATTGGCATTATCTTGGAATGGTTCCTTGGTGTCGCAGCATTTGTCATTGATTGAGTGATGAGAGTTTAGATTATTTTATTCTGTAATTTGTAATTGATTATGACAACATTGTTTTAGTGCACATGTATGTAAAGAAAGATGAAATGAATTTTATTTATTAATAAACTTATGAGAACTTTTATTTCCAGTTTAATAGTAAGGCAATAAAATCATTACACTTTTCAAGGATCTGAATGGGGTTAACAAAATAGAGAATAATAGACGAAAAAAAGAAAGAAAAATAGGGTGCTTCAATATCATGAATAGAGAAAAATGTACAAAAAACAAAACAAAATAAAAAATAGAAAACAAAATAGTGAAGAAAAAACAGAGAAAAATGGCCTAAACATAAAAGATTAAAGAATGAAGAACCCCAATCTAATCCCTCATGTTATTTATGCTCAAAATATGCATTTGCTACTTATATCATTGTATTGATATGAGAAGAGAAATGTCGACACAACCAAACAACCACAAATAAAAACAAATGTAGAAATCAGAGGATATCTATTAGCTAATTTTCTTTTATACTCAAAACGCAAAGCAAATACTCGGGATACTGGCCTTTCTTCTCATTTTACTTGAACAAATCGTGTTCTTCCAGTGATTAAAGGCAACCAATGAAAATGTAACAGTTTTTTATGATCTTAAATGTTAATATTTTGGCTTTTTAAAGTAAAACTTTTTGCGTAAAATCACGGAAGAGGATTATTCCAGTAAAACCTGACATGCACACGATAAACCACATAAACCTCTAGATGATTGGATAATGCATTTGCTTAAAATTTATTGTTGAAACTGTTTTTCTCTCTCAGTTTTCCATAGTTTGATCTTTTACTTTACTGGGTGTTTTTTCTCGGTTTGCAGTTGCATGCTGGTGCTTGATTTAATGTACACAAAGTTATACTATACCAATGTCTTTTTTTTTTTTTTTTTTTTTTTTTTTTTTTTTTTTTTTTTTTTTTTTTTTTATACCAATGTCACAGGTAAGGGGTGGGTTGGGATCCCGCTAACATGTTTAACCCCGCCACATTCTCTAGGTTTGTGTCTGTACCAAGTCAGGAGCCTGTTATTCAGTGGTTGTCGTTTGTTGATGTGTTACATATTTGTTTTTTCGGTTCATTTTTTGTACATGAATAAGGCCGTTAGTTTTCTCGTTTGAATTGTTTTACATTGTCATTTCGGGACCTTTTATAGCTGACTATGCGGTATGGGCTTTGATTATTGGTGAAGGGCGTACGGTGACCTATAGTTGTTAATTTCTGTGTCATTTTGGTCTCTTGTGGAGAGTTGTCTCATTTACAATCATACCACATCTTCTTTTTTTTATAGTCTGATAAGCTCATTTAAAAAGACCATCTATTTTATGATCTATTGATCATACTTGCAACGGTTTGTATGGAACGCATGCAGAATATTGCCAAGACGGTTGGAAAATGTAAAGGTTTGTTCGATATTACAGTTGCTGATCATGCTTAGAAATTGTTTGTTGGTACCGGAGTTTACTTTATTTCCTAGATGACGAGTTCCAGTTGGTTCCTAGAAGGTTTCAACCCGATAACCACTATCCACAACAATACATTTGTATTGTGTTGATGTAGTTGGTCAAGTGTTTTCAAACCTTACCCATCTAATCGATGTCAATTTGGGTCAACATGACAAAATATGAAAGATTTCAAATGGAAAAAACCAACAGCCTGATATTTTTCCACAATATTAAACGTAAAAATAAATATGAAAGACAGCAACAAAAGACGACCACTGCATTACATGCTCCTTTCTTGGGACACTCTTAAAAAACATGATGTATAGTTAAACATGTTTGTAAGTGCTCAATCCTTCCCTGAACAGAGACTGTGGTGTAATCAGATTTGATAAGTTGCTCGCAAGATATATTTCATAGCGCGTACTACAATGCACTGCGTAAAAGAATTTTTACTCGGTTTTATCTACTTTTTTTACTCCTGGTCAAGATATGAACAACACCCCTCCGACTATCCCATCCCTGTCTAGCTGGTGTGTTAGTATTTTCCCCCGCTTAAACAAGAATTTGAAGAAAAAAAATCTATTGAGAAAATTTGACAATGTAAAATGAATAATGCATACTATCAATATACCAAAATTGATGACTTTCTATAATTTAGATATTTAACGAGAAGTTCGCAAAATATATCGCCACTTTCTCAAATATTATATCTAAGCACCTAGGAAGTCATACTTAAATTGTTTTCGTTGTCTTTTGTAACACATTTATTCAAAGTTAACACTTATAAACGTTTGTTTATCCTTCTTTCCTTGTGTGTTTGACCTTGCCATTACCAATTGTTATTAAAGATAGGCCACAGCAAACGAACTTCATTTTTTTAAAGGCGAAAAAGAAAAAGATCATATATATGTTGCACTTTGAATATTCTCCCCATAATTAATTATGTAATGAGCAAACACAAATTAGTTTAGGACGGAATTCATTTATTGAAAAGTTCATTTTATTTTCACATGTACGAAGTAACGTCATTCTTCTCATTAATGAAGTTTTTTCCATGTTTTGCGATTTCGAACTCAAATAACTAAAAATTAACTTTCTTTGACCTTAAAATAATAAATCCGGAATACTGAATTTTCGTCAACGAACGATCGCCAGTGACGGAAGTACTTCCGTTTAAAGGAAACTTAAGATCGCAAACGTCTAATATTACTTTATCAAGAAAAGTATTATACCATTAAAGTGAGAGGATTGACATGAGGTGGATGTTCAAGGAACATTTTACAGAAATTTATATAAAAAAAAATCCCAATTACATCGTTTATTTACTTGAACAAACTTGTCTTTTAATTGCATCTTCAACTATTTTTCGTACAACTTTAAGCAACCTGTTTTATTTTCTAAAACATACATTGTACTTGCATACATGTGCCGTACAGTTGTTCAAATCACGCCTTTTTCCGTTGCTTTGCTATTGCACAAACTAGCATTTCATATTCGCTAAAAACATCTTTAAAGTGCACAAAAAAACATCTTTTAAGTGCGCCCGTAAAACTTATAAATTTTATATGCGCAAATTATACAGTATAAACAAGGAGGTGCCTTGGTATAAACAATAGATCTATAGTAGAAAAGGACTGAATGATAATGTTAGAACATAGTTTTGATAGCATAATACAACATATCCTTAAATATAAATCCCATTCATTAATAAACCAAGATTAAAAAAATTGTTTTTAATAATGCTGAAATTTTACTTTTTGCTGTTCTAAATAGTGGTTGAATGTATCATTCAATGTTTTATAATGGTTTTGCTGTCCACATCTTTTATGATTATAACTTTCAGCTTTTATGGTACATCTATAATTTGTCTGTGTCTTTTGAAACATATAAGATACACTTGCTATCAGGTCTTAAAATATACAGATTTATTTCTCTTTCTAAAAATCTCCGAATAAATCATGTCCGTTTTATCACCTCTTCATTTGAACACTGCAATATTACACCTCAGTTTTGTATGAGATATGAGTATGAATACTCTACTTCAACATTTCTTAAAAGAGCCCCGTATAAAGGATACAACTTAAATTTCAAAATTCGTTCTATTTTTTCTTTTAAATTGGCGCAATAGCAGTATATGTATATATATTTTTTTGCGCAAATGTATTCTGTTACACCGTTCCGTAATTTATATAGTTCGTTTGATTATATTCTTAATCTGTTTATGTGTTCCAGTCTAGGAGGATTATTCATCTTTAACCTTATAAGAACATTAAAACATCGTATCATCGATACCTTTCCCCTGCTCACATGGATCTCAAACTGAACATTGCAAGGTCATACCAGTTCTGGAGAACTTTTCAAAGGACAAACGTCATCTAGGACACAATTCGTGGCTAACCACAGAGTGAGTTAACTTCACAACATTGTATTTGAACCCTTCAAATTGCTCTCTACATATTTGAACCTTTTCTCCGTGAAATACCTGGAATTTATCTGTTCTTGAAAGTACAACATTTTCTCGCATTCAACAGACTGTGCTGTCAATTACCTTTGACATTTCGTTATAATAACATTAATTGAACACATTGTAAAATTGTATTTTATTTATATTTTTCAGCTTTTTACCATTTGTTAGATTGACTCTTGATTAAAGTATCAGCACCTGATAGTCTTTTCTGCTTGAGCCCAATCGTCGGTTATACTTAATGGTCAGGCCATTACAGTAAAAAGTCTACAACTTGCCTGTTGTGTCTCACAGATAACGCCACTCCACAGCTACACAGCAACATACCTGTTGAGCCCTGCATGTACGCGTCATCCCTTGACGTACAGTAAATTGACGACAACCTGTCTTTACATATCCAGACAAGGAACGACAACGTAGCAACGTACATACCTTCACACTGACAGTGGACTACATATCGTGTGTATACTCGACAGCAACCTAACAACGTTGAGTCAACATGGATCCCAGTCATGAGGAACAACAAGAAGAGGTACAGCCCCAAGAAGGAGATGTCCCTGAAATATTAGAAAATCCGTCTTATACATCTCAGTCAGATGAAATTCCCGAGGCTAGGCGAGTTCGTGACCTCACGGAAAAAGGACAAGGAGCTTTCACTGAAAAACGTGACAAGTTCTATCAGGAACTAGAGGCTCTCTGGACAGACATTGAATCCAAGTTATTGGAAGTAACAACGCCACCTAACGAGCTCCAGCAACTCCTTACAGCTCAGGACAAACTAGTTAAAGCCTGTAATAACTATCGTAGGCTCACAGATGAGTACCTTGACTTTCTGAAAAGGACCAGAACACTGGAGAGTCAAAAAGAAATAGATGCGTGTAAACTCTCTTTAGATTTTCGTCTGTCCAAAGTGGAACTGGTCATGGAAAAACTACACGAGCAGCGCCTCGCTCTAACAAAGTCCAAATCCACTAAAACAAAGACCTCAAAAGGTAAGAAAACCTCACGCAGTGGTAGCTCTAACGTGTCAGACATGTCAAGCCTAGCACGGAGAAAGCGTGCCAAGGCAGAGGCTGCCAAGTCTAAAATAGCCTTTGTAGAGAAACATGCCATTATCCTACAACAGGAAGCAATGTTAGAAGAACAAGCCCTGTTCAGACAAGGTGAAATGGAACAGGAAGCTGCACGCAAACAGGCAGAAATGGAGCAAGAAGTCGCTCAACGTAAACAAGAGGCTATGCGCAGGAAGGCTGAAATGCAACAAGAAGCCGCACGAGTAAGCCGGGAAAAGGTCGAGCTTAAAGCCAAATTTAACCTTCTTGAAGCACAGAAAGAAGCTGCAGCCGCAGAAGCCGAGGCTCGTATCCTGGAATACGACGATAGTCAAGCCTTTAGCGAACTACCTGACGAAAAGGAAGACCCGCTCCAGCGTGTGCAAGATTTTGTCAACAAACTTCCTGTATCAACAGCTGTGAAGGAAGTAACAGCACCTCAAAAGAAAAAGCAATTTCCTGTTAAAATTGAGCTGAGCCACGAAGCACCAGCGTTCGTGCCGTCCGCGGCACTGAACTTGCTGTCACAGACATCTGCTGTCTTACCTTCCGATTCTAAGTCACCGGAAGTTACCTTTATCCCAGATCTGGGATTAGTAACCGGTATACAAAAATTAGGTCTTTCAGATGAGAGCCCTACTGAACATCAAAAACAGGGTGTTAAAGAAGCGATCCCTGTCTTACGCATAAAACAAGACTTTATAGAAGAGATCCCTGTTTCACACCAAAATCAAGGCATAGTAGAAGAGATCCCTGTTGCACACCAGCAACAAATCAACTTTACATCAGAGATAACTAGATTCCTTTTACGCAAGGACTTGCTTTTCTCCCGATTAACAAGCTTTAACGATCGGGCAGAGTCATTTCATACTTGGAAAGCAAGCTTCAAGAACGTGACTGATGAGTTACAAGTCTCTGACTCAGAACAGATCGATTTACTGATCAAGTGGCTCGGTCCAGAGTCTGCTAAACACGCCATTAGCATAAGAGCGTCGAACGCCAATAATCCTACAATAGGTATACAGAGATTATGGAAGAGGCTTGACGAGCGGTATGGTGCTCCAGAAATGTTGGAAGCCTCTCTCATGAGTAAACTTGCCAAATTCCCAACCTTGACGAATAAGGACAACGCACGTCTCTACGAACTGTCTGACATTCTATCTGAAATAGAATATCACAAGGAAAATCCCAAGCTGGGATGTTTGCTAGCATACTTTGACTCTTCGTCCGGGATAAATCCTATTGTGGAAAAACTACCATACGGACTCCAAGAAAAGTGGATCACAAGGGCTTCAAGATACAAGTCCAAATATGAAGTTGCCTTTCCGCCATTCACAGAATTCTCTGCCTTCATCAGGGAAATTAGCAAAATTAAGAACGATCCTGGGTTCATCTTTGGTTCAAAGGTAACACCAAATACAAAAGACGCTACGCCAAGGTTCACACCTCAGACGTACTCTAAAGTCAACGTCCATAAGACGGCTGTTGAACAGCAAACTGAAGACAGCAGTCAACAACAAGGTCTGTGTATCCTACACAATACAAAGCATACCTTGAATGAATGCCGAGCATTCCGAGCCAAAACTATAGAGGAACGCAAGGAACTGTTGAGGCAAAACAATCTTTGCTACAAATGCTGTGATTCGACTATGCACAGAAGTCGTGATTGCAACGCGAGTATCAGTTGCAATGAATGCGGAAGTAAACAACACACCACGGCATTACACACTAATCGAGTGTACCAAACCAAGGGTGCACCGCCTTCACCGCCTAGATCAGTCGACGGCGGGGAGCAACTTGAGTTAGCTGAAACCAAGCTAACCTCTGTTAGTTCAACTTGCACAGATATCTCCAAAGACGGCAACAGCATTAAATCTTGTGCCAAGATACTTCCTGTGAATGTCTTTCACAAAGATAATCAGGACAAAGTAATTCGCATGTATGCAATTATTGACGACCAAAGCAACCGGTCTCTCGTGGCTCCTGAATTCTTCAGCCTATTCAACGTACAGGCAGAAACAAAAGATTATTTGTTATCCACATGCTCCGGCAGCAAGGTTACTTCCGGTAAACGAGGAAACGGCTTTGTCATGAAGTCTGTACAAGACAATACTAGATTCAATCTGCCTGAACTGATTGAATGCGATAACATTCCCAATAATCGGAACGAAATTGCTACACCTGAGGATATATTGCAATATCAACACTTGCAAGAACTACAAAAACATATTCTCCCGATTGATGGAAAATGCAAAATCCTATTGCTCATTGGAAGAGACCTTATAGAGGCACATCATGTCCTTGATCAACGTCTAGGACCACCAAAGGCTCCATTTGCGCAAAAGTTAAACCTGGGTTGGATTATCGTTGGAGAAATACGCTCCGATAAGCAACATGTTAACCTTGAACTCACTACAAAGGAAACAAATCCAACTTGCAGTGTTGTGAAACCACAGACAAAGAAATTACCTGAGTGTGATAAAACCAACACCCAGTCAAATGAAATTCAAACTGATTCGTCTAAACTTTATCCCCATTTACATGGGCAACCGAAAACGAAATCAGCGACTTCTATCGTCAGATTTGCAGAAGCCGAAAAGTTCACTTCGGAAACAACGCCACCAAAAGTGAATGCCGACAAAGAAAAGTACATCCGAAAACATTCAATTCCCATAGAAAGCTTCAATTCGCCTTTGGATACGCAAGGACAAGAGGAAAGCAGAATAACCAATTCCAACTTAAGTCACAGAGAAAAGGAACATGGTACCGGATGGTCTACTGTACGCCGTAAACGTCAAGGAAAGCATCCGTCTCGCAAGACGTCCTCGTTAGATTGCATATCCATGTCGAAAGGAGATTCTTCCATCAGAACTACAGCCATGGAGTTGGATCTTAGATCGCCGCGATCTCGTCGGAAACACCGCCATATCTAGGATAGAAGCTGTGAAAAACCCAGCCTCCCGTTGGACTACTTCTAAGTGAATATTTGTACTGTTGTTATATATTTAACATTTTATTTGTTTTCGATAATGGAATAGTGATATCAGATAGACATCAGACGGGGAGTATTCTGTTACACCGTTCCGTAATTTATATAGTTCGTTTGATTATATTCTTAATCTGTTTATGTGTTCCAGTCTAGGAGGATTATTCATCTTTAACCTTATAAGAACATTAAAACATCGTATCATCGATACCTTTCCCCTGCTCACATGGATCTCAAACTGAACATTGCAAGGTCATACCAGTTCTGGAGAACTTTTCAAAGGACAAACGTCATCTAGGACACAATTCGTGGCTAACCACAGAGTGAGTTAACTTCACAACATTGTATTTGAACCCTTCAAATTGCTCTCTACATATTTGAACCTTTTCTCCGTGAAATACCTGGAATTTATCTGTTCTTGAAAGTACAACATTTTCTCGCATTCAACAGACTGTGCTGTCAATTACCTTTGACATTTCGTTATAATAACATTAATTGAACACATTGTAAAATTGTATTTTATTTATATTTTTCAGCTTTTTACCATTTGTTAGATTGACTCTTGATTAAAGTATCAGCACCTGATAGTCTTTTCTGCTTGAGCCCAATCGTCGGTTATACTTAATGGTCAGGCCATTACAAATGAAATACATCATATTTTAAAAAAAAAATGCGCACATACAAATATCGACAGACAACACTTATTTCCGACTGTCGACATTGCAGACGCAACGTTAACAGTAAACACAATCCATTGCATTACACGGAAATCGGAACTGCACACATACATCTGATATACACAATAACAAAAACAAATGTTTTGAATGACAATCGGTAGCACATATCGTCACTATTATGTCATTTCAATGACCTATCAATCAAATTGCATCATCAGTGATACTTACCTATAATAAAATATAATATAATACACATACACAATAGGCCTTTATTTTGCATGTTCAATATGTATTAAACTAATAATAGCATACATTAAATCTTGTTTTTCATTTTGCTCAATCTATAGGACAGATGAGATGAGCAATAAAAATGTATCAGAATTCACGTACATTTAATTCGAATTGAATTCGAATCGAATGCGAATCGAATTCGCTAATCGCGTTCACACGATCTTCTATTTTAATTCGAATTGATTCGAATTGGATAATTCGAATTATCCAATTCGCATTAGAAATACGCTTTTGTTAATACGAATGAAAAGTTAACGTCGAATTTGACGCACATTGCAATTCGAATTACATTTTCGCGTTTTCATTTTACATGCAGGTAACACTATAATATACTAGTATTGAGGACATATAAATCCCGATCATTTAATCAATTATAGTACTAAGCGATATCCTAAGATCCCGAAAGCACATACGACATGAATTTGACACGAATATTGAAGAGTTAACGTATTCTGTTTTCTTAACTTTTTTGTTTTATAAAAGGACATATATACTTTATTCATTTTCTTAACACTATCTTATTATAGGTCTAAGAAGTTGAGAACATTGAGTATTTAATGGTGGTGATCCGAAATTAAAAATCAGTAAATTTCAGACCAATCTGTCTCACTTGCATTAGTTGTAAACTATTGGAACATAAAACAGAACAAAACTAATTTTAACTACCTAGAAAATAACAACTAATTAATTAAAGATTAAAATAATTCAAGAAATATTATGGAATAAAACAGGTCGCATATGGTAACGGTTTTTGCTCATTGTTGAAGGTTGTACGGGTACCTTTAGATGCTAATACCAACGTTGACTCAGGCGCGTAGCTCCCTATACGCCAACACGCAGTTGCGTGCACATCAATTCGGCATGCAAAAAAAAATAAAAAATGGCAAAATAAAAATTTATAAATTAAATGTTTAAAGGAAACACATATATGTAATCGCTTTTTCAAATGATGTAATGTCATTAAATAGCGGCATTTGGTTTCAAAATTAAAGTTTTATTGGAGATGAAAAGACTAACAGTAACTTGCATCTATTACAAGATTTGAATTTGTTATACTCTTTTACAGAGTACGGTTTAACTGTTTGGACTGCGATGTACCAATTGACATTAGATTTATCAGTACACATCGATATCGTTGAAAGTATGCCGATGCGATGTGTTCGACAGACTACCAGAGCCAATCCCCCCAGCAAACACGCTAAAACAGTATTGGAAAGTCTCATTATAATTTACGTTCATAGACCACATGATAATGGAACTGGAGTCGCGTCTGATATCATCAGGAAATCCCTTCTATGCGCATTATCTGCTTCATTGTGTTGTCGGTAATACAACAAACGAACAAATCTCTGCATTGTTTGAGACATACGAAACTGGCCTGGCATATAATTTGTCAAATTCAATCGGGAGGTCGCTCGATGGCGAACACGAGTGCTACCGCGGAGAGATCGTTCAGTGTACTACATCTGTTGAAAACATATGTATGATTAATCATGAACAACTACAGCTAGGTTATTATCGCTAGCATTAATGCATTATATTCATCAGGATTTCAGTGTGAATACTAACAAAGTAATAGAGACGTTCCAGAAGAGCAGATTTTGGACAATTTTGAGTAAATTCTGTATCACAAAAATATGTTGCTTACATATTCAATTAATCATGCTTTACTCTATTCAGAATTCAAGATTTCTTAATAGTTTTGCATTCATGAATTGTTTATAAGTCCTATGTACATCACAACATGTAGCTCCTCTTTTAACCGTCCAATGACCGAAAACCGAAAAAAAAAATTCTGCATAAAAGGGTCCCAAAAAATTTTCGCCTCGCTTCGCTCGTCAGTAGTTGCTTACAGACCGTTCTAGCTACGCCCCTGATAGCCCAATGATTTAAATTGCTGGTCACATGATTGTTTCATTTAGGTCGAATTATTCACTTGGAAGTGAACAATTCATCAGTGTTTTTTTTTTTATCTTAGTTTGATAAAACTGAATCAAAGTGGCTGCAAAAAGTGTATAATTATTTGACTATTTGACTTTCATTAATGACCGAACAAACAAAAAATGTTTTGATTTTTCGTTTTATTTTGTAGCTAATTTCCCTATAAAATTGACATAGGCGGATTCCGGGGGCCGGTGGAAAGGGGGGGGGGGGGGCTTTTGTTTGGAAATATTTGGTTGATTATTTAAGGAATCACTGAAGCATGACTGGAGCCCCCCCCCCTTTATGAAAAGTTCTGGATACGCCACTGATTGACTTTCTCGAACATTTACGTTCGCGGAGTTTCTGTCTGGTTGTGGGAAAATGTAAATATTTAACATCAATTCTCTGTATGCATCAACCAACAGCTGGCCACATAAAAAAAATAATGTGATAGAAAAACTACCTCTAACATCAAAGTTAGTTGCATTATTCATAAAAATCACATTAAAATCTTAATCATCCCAGTCCTTATTGTTGGTTGCTAAGAAACATAATTTTCCTTAGCAACCAAGGAAAAATTTACCTCAAAATGACCAAATTTCAATTATGAACAGCTCATTTATTATGTCAGATAGCTTTTAATAGTTTACCATTAAATGAACAACAGAATATGCTTTATAAAGATATATTTATTAAAGTAAATCCTATACGGTGAAATACAGTATAGAATGTCAGAGCTAATAGCTATTTTAGGTACTGTGGATCTTAAGCAAAAAGAGTCAAATTCGACCAAATTTGGTCCCTAAAATATTTTTTTTGCAGAAATATAGCCAAAACATGACTCACTACACTTAAAGATTAGGTATTTAGCTAATCATTAATGAAAAAATATCTCTGGGTAAACATATTTTAAATCAATGGCGGATAATTCAAATTGGGTCATATTAGGGGTGTCAACTGTTCATGTAGGTCAATTTTTTATATGTTTGCTATCATACCAGACAATTTCCATCATATAAACCAACTAACATGTTATATTTATGTTGGTGTTTGTTGAATATGTTTGTTCAAATGACTGACCTATGGTTGACAATAAAAAAAACCTTAATGCAAACCTTAAAAAAAAAAGAGGGGGGGGGGGTAGTGACATAATTTTTTTTTTTTTTTTTTTTTTTTTTTTTTTTTTTTTTTTTTTCACAAAAAATTTAGAAATAGAGAGGCACTAAAATCAAAGAATTTTGGGATGGATACTACAAATGATTTTCTTTAAATACAGAGATAAACAAAATGGGTTCATCACTAGGTTCATTATATTTATGGAAAATTTGGGTTTTATGTTAAAAAATTGGGGATTTTGAGAATCTTTTTTTTTTACAGGGTTTACTTTGAGTAATTAAGTAAAAACTCTTTTGAATCAAAACTGAACATATAACTTGGTAATTTTTTTCTTCAATTCAATTTAAAGTAAAGGTTAGAGGACAAAATACTACATCTTTGTTGAAAAACCGTAATTTTGGAATGAAGTCTACTTTAGGCAGATGCTAATTTTAATAAGTATCACTTTTTCTATGTTGTGATGTTATGCTATTGTTTCAGAACTAGAGTTTCTAAAGAGCCTGTGTCGCTCACCTTGGTCTATGTGAATATTAAACAAAGGAAGCAGATTGATTCATGACAAAATTGTGTTTTGGTGATGGCAAGACAAGACAAAATATTTTATTTCCTCAGACACAAACATGTACAAGAGGTCAAAACATAATAAAGTATACATATAAATCGATGGTGATGTGTTTGTACATCTTACTTTACTAAACATTCTTACTGCTTACAATTATCTCTATCTATAATGAACTTGGCCTAGTAGTTTCAGTGGAAAATGTTAGTAAAAATTTACAAATTTTATGAAAATTGTTAAAAATTGACTATAAAGGACAATAACTCCTTAGGGGGTCAATTGACCATTTTGGTCATTTTGACTTGTTTTAGGTCTTACTTTGCTGTACATTATTGCTGTTTGCAGTTTATCTCTATCTATAATAATATTCAAGATAATAACCAAAAACAGCAAAATTACCTTAAAATTACCAATTCAGGGGCAGCAACCAAACAACGGGTTGTCTGATTCATTTGAAAATTTCAAGGCAGATAGATCTTGACCTGATAAACAATTTTATTCCACGTCAGATTTGCACTAAATGCTTTGGTTTTTGTGTTATGAGCCAAAAACTGCATTTTACCCCTATGTTCTATTTTTCGCAATGGCGGCCATCTTGGTTGGTTGGCCGGGTTACCGGACACATTTTTTAAACTAGATACCCCAATAATGATTGTTGTCAAGTTTGGTTTAGTTTGGCCAAGTAGTTTCAGAGGAGAAGATTTTTGTAAAAGTTAACGACGAAGGACGAAGATTTTCAAAAAGGGGAAATAACTCATTTTTCGAAATTACATCCAAATTAGTTTGAGCATGAAATTTTCAATTACTGGAATATGTTATATGATATATTTACCCTCAATACATCTAAAAATAGTTTTTTTCATAACAAAGGACTATTTTATCATGAAAATATTCATATGAAAAATATTTATTTACAATAGAACCTGAAAAAAGGGGAATTTCAGGGTAAATTACAATGACTAGTATTCCTTTTTTGACAACTTTCTGCAACATTTACCCAAGAATTTTTTTGCAGCATTTTGTTGACAAAACATCCATAATTTTATATTTTATAGTCCTTTATGTGAGGATTTCTGCGTCTCGGTAAAATCAGATGTAAAAAATGACAAAAATCGGGAAAAATCATGCCGATTTTTGTGTTAGGTGGACACCCTTTTGAACCAAAAAACTGTTTTTATTCGAAAAATTTGTCAGTTAGCAGTTTAAATGAATGAATTCTTCTCTTATACCCATGAAAATAACAAAATATGTTATGCTTTATCTCAATTTTACCATAAAATACGATGTAAGCCATTTCTCCTTGCTATACAAATTATACATATGATGTCATGTTGTTTCCATGGCAACCAGACTATACAGATTTTTTTTATTGATTTTTTTTTAATTTGACTGTTAGTTTGGACCATTTCAACTTTAAAAAAAGTAATCGAAAAAAAAAATTATTTGGCCAAAATTGTTCATATTTGGTCTATTATTACAGAGAATTGATGTTAAATCTTAATAGTGTTAGAATCAATAATTTAGATTATTATATAATATAACAAAATCATAATAAAGTAATCATTATGATTTTAATAAAGTAATCATTATGATTTTTATTAATGATTGAAATATTTTGTTGAAAATAACCAATGTGCGAAATACATCAACGGAAATCAACGTCTTACCAGATAAAATCACAAACCTGACAACTCTGTGAATTCTTTTATTTTCGTGGATATCTAATTATAGATAATGTGTTGAATATCACATTTGTGGTTAACATGAAACAACAAAATCAACGAAAGTTGGTATCCGACGAATAATACTGAATTAAAGGCTATAAAAAAGACATTACAAGAAGAAAGAATACAACCAAGTGCAGTTGAATCCAACAATAAAAAAATGCTAATCATGACTGAAGCATCACAAATATGATGAACAAATGTGCCAACCAAAGATAATAGGAAACAACAACAAGGGCTGATATTATTCAACAGAGTTTTTGAGAGTCAGATAAAAAAAAATGTTATATAACCACTTTTAATTCATTAGAAAAATCCTTATAATATAAATTAAAATTTTCGATATTAATGTTTAGTTGATATTTATACAGTTCAGTAATTACTATTATAACAGTGAACTGATTTTGACATACATTGTGCAATCTGTTAATTAGCCGTATATTTGTTACGTTATATATATAATATCAGTGACTGAAGGATTGTCACAGTTAGCACCCTTTATTTCATCTCATTTAATAATTTTTGCGCATACAAAATGTAAGAAGTTTTATAGCTAACTGAACATAAAAAGGGTCAAGAATATTAAAAAAGTGATATGCAAATAAAAACCGAAAAAGTTGGTTCTTCATACAGGTATATATTGCAAATTGTAAAATGTTAAAAGACCGGTGAAATATGAAATTTTTATTGCAATAAAACGCATAGAATTTCCAACAAAGTGTTGTACTCTGACCTAATGAAGGTTAACTGAAGGGACGAGTACCAATCTTTCCCAGACAATGGTAGACAATGGCGTCCTCCCCGATGGACTGTGGTGTCCACAGCCCTGAAGGAGTAGAACTGCTGTATTGTCATAGCCATTTTGACTCTCTGTCATATTGATATTTCTCCTATGGATGGGAAACAGTCGTATGCAGAGTAATCACTGGGAGAGGAGTAAGGTTTAAGTGTCGTTTAGGGTAGGGAAAATGACAAGCTGTATTTTTGGAAGTCAGGGTAGTTAGGGTTGTGGGTAAGTATAGTTAGGGGTAAGTATAGTTAGGGGTAAGTACAGTTAGGGATAAGCATAGTTAAGGGGTAAGCATTGTTAAGGGTAGCATTGTTGGATGGGAACGATCTGGCATAAGTGAACAGTGCGAGAGTGTGAGCGGGAGAGACTGTGAGTGTGTGAGTGGGAGAGTCTGGGTGTGTGAGTGGGAGAGTGGGTGAGTGGGTGTGTGAGGGGGAGAGTGGGAGAGAGAAAGTGAGTGTGATGGATAGAGTGTGAGTGGGAGATACTGTGAGTGGGTGAGAGAGAGAGAGAGAGAGAGAGAGAGAGAGAGAGAGAGAGAGTGTGATGGATAGAGTGTGTGTGAGTGGGAGAGTGAGTGTGATGGATAGAGTGAGTGTGATGGAAAGACTGTGTGTGTGTGTGAGTGATAGTGAGTGGAAGAGACTGTGAGTGGGTGAGTGGGAGAGTGAGCGTGATGGGGTGAGTAGGTGGGAGAGTGAGCGTGATGGATAGAGTGGGTGAGTGGGTGAGTGTCTGAGTGAGTGTGATGGATAGAGTGTGTGTGTGAGTGAGAGAATTTGAGTGGGAGAGAGTGTGAGTGGTTGAGAGAGTGAGTGTGAGAGGGAGGGAGTGTGGAGGAGTGTGGAGGAGTGTAAGGCAGAGGGAGGGAGAATGGTGGAAAGTAAGGGAGAGGAAGGGATGAAAGAGAGAGAGAGTATGTATGACAGGAGGAGAGGATTGAATAAGTGTTTTGGAGATAGGAGAGAGAGAAAGCGAGAGAGTTTCTCAGTGTGAGACAGCAGAGTGTGTGTGAGAGAGAAAAAGTACCGAGTGAGAGGGAGAGAAGAGCGAGAGCACGGAGGGATTTGAGTGAATTTATATCATACATAAACTAGGTATATATAGAGCTTGGTTGAAAGTATGTTAACTGTTGTAGAATGATTTTTTTGTAAAAAATATTATGTCTGGAGAATTTCAGAAAAGGTTTCAAACTGAGTTATATGCACTTGGAGATAGAACAATTAATTTAAGCCCTCTCCCTTTTATCTAAAGTCTGTTATTTTTTTTACTTTCTGTTAAATTCCATGATGATTTTCGCGTTTCTGTATACTATGAACATACATATAATATAGATAAAGTGTATTTGCTATTCACTATCAATTCCAAGTTTCTTCTCCACGGCGGTCACTGTTATATTATATAGAGAGTCTCTATATATTATAGGATTATAATCATAGTATACGTATACATGCAGAATAAGTCGCCTTGGTCACATCTTCACCGTCCTGTAACCGGTGCTGGCACTGTTTTAACCAGGGTGGTACTTCTCTGTCTATACATGGCTTTAAACGGTCATGATTTATTGTCAGTACAGTTTTTTGTAATTTTATCTTGTATACATACGAAGATAATTTAGCACATACAAGTCCGGTACCTTTTCAAGGTGGGTCCAATTTCTTCGCTCTGCCTTTAATTTTTGCTGTGTCTAAAAACATAAACTAAATCTCTTAATTTATATTCTCTTTCCAGAATACGTACATCATACTCACGTTTCATGGTATTCTGAGTAGTTTTTAGCGTGTTACGCGCTATTTCATGTGCAGATGTTAGGGCATCTTGGAGTCTTATCACATACTCATCTTGTGACTCATCTTTTTTAGCACCAGGTACGCTGTACAACAAATCAACAGGCTGGTTAACCTCTCTCCCAAGCATCAGCATGTTTGGCGTAAAACCAGTACTCCTGTTAACTGACGATCGAACAGCTCCTGCCAACTGTGCCAAATATTCATCTCAATTGTCTTGTTGTTTAAACACGAATCAACGGACGGCGTCCTTTAAGGTTCTGTTGCAACGTTCTGCTTGTCCGTTTGATGATGGTCTGCACGGAGTAGTTCTCGCTTTGTGCATTTGTAAGATTTCACAGATGGATTTGAAAAGCTTGCTTTCAAAATGGCGTCCTTGGTCTTTAAAAACATGAAATGGGAATCCAAAACGAGAGAAAAATTCGTTCACTGCAGCTCTTGTCGTATGCTCTGCAGTCTTTCTGTTCGGCTTCTTGTGTAAATTGCATGTACTGCATGTTTTGACAAAGTCTCTAATTTTTTGTGTCATACCATACTATTGATATTTTGCCTTAATTCTCAAAATGGTCCTATTCATACCTTGATGACCTGAAGCAGGAATATCATGACATAATGATACCACTTGTTCAACAATATCTCTTGGTACCACAAGTCTTGGTGTTTTATCCTTCTTGTCCAAATTTCTCAATATTCCATTATCATCGAGGTAAAACATATCTTTGTTTATCCAATATGTCTTAGCTATTGGACCGCATCTGAATATTGTAGCTTTTGATGGTTCTGTTTTGTCCCTGAACCATACCAGTATTAACTCCAAGTCCTGGGTATTTAGACTGATAATCTCGCAATTGTTCTGGTGAATAAGTACTAGCTTCTATACCTGTCTCAGTTATGGCATTTACGTTTGGGAGGTCCAAATATGTCGAGTAAACTGACATACCAAGTGGTGTAGTGACTCTTTCAACAGAACTGTGACACACATTTTGGTTCTGGCTTACTGTATCTTGATTTGTACTGTCAAATACTTGTTGCTGGACCTGAGATGTACCTAAATTTTCATTCACGTGACTAGTCACGTTCTGGTCCCTATCTTGTGGTATTGAACTATCTGGTCTAGCACTGTCCTCTATAATCACATTTGTATGTTGTGTAACGTCCTGTTTCAGTAAATTGTCATCAGAAATCAAAGAACTCGGTAGTACTGTATGTGGTGTTATAGTTTCATAACTTTATCAGTCCTGATGTGAAGCTAAAGGAATAACGTTATCTACGTCTTCTTGAAACCCAAGCCAACTTTAGTGAGCACGAGTACAATAATCACATGCTCCACAGGGTAGATTGTGTTTTAGCACGTTTCCGGCTGCTAATCTATTCTGTGGACAGGCTAAATCTGGCAGACGTGATAATGCGTCCGCATTTTGGTGTCTTTTACCTGGCCTGTGTTTTACTGTCATGTGATACTGGCTTAGCTCCTCTAACCACCGAGCTAGTTGTCCTTGTGGCTCTTTAAAGTGCAATAACCATGTTAAACTGCTATGGTCTGTACGGACTATAAACTCTCTTCATAAAAGATAATGTCTGTAATGTCTGGTGAATTTTACTACTGCAAGCAATTCTTTTCTTGTCGTTCAATACCGATTTTGCTCATGGGTTAATGAAAAGCTTCCGTAGGCAACGGGACGCTCTACACCATCTTGGACTTGTATCAACTCTGCTCCAATTGCGAAATTAAATGCATCTGTGTCCAAAATAAACGGGTCTTTATTGTTGGGTAATGCCAATAAAGGAGTTGTTGTCAATGCCTCTATAAGTCTGTCAAAAGCTTCTTGCTCTGAGTCTCCCCATTTTTACGTTTTCTTACCGGTCCATTGATACAAAGGGTAGGACAGATCTGCAAAATTCTTTACGAAAGTTCTATGATAATTGGCAAAGCCTAGAAATTGTTCAACCTATCTGGTTGTCGTGGCCATGGCATCTCTATTGATTGTTCTGCCTAAAAAGTCTATTTCCTTTTTAAAGAAATCACATTTCCTGAGTTTCAATTTCAGCCCATACTCTCTGAAACGTTCAAAAACTGATCTTAAATTCTGTAAATGGTCTTCAAATGTCTTTCCAATTACTAGAATATCGTCTAGGAAGGCAAATACAACATTACATGTTAAACCTCGGAGAACGAGATTCATTACTCTTGAATATGTCCCTGGGGCATTGCAAAGGCCAAAAACTCATTCGGACAAAGTGGAATAATCCATATTTAGTGATGAAGGCTGTCTTTTCTTTGTCTGAGTCCTTCACTTTTACCTGATAATGACCACTATTTGCGTCCAATTTTTAAAACCATTCATTTTCCGCCAAAGTGTCCAAACATTCGTCTATCAGGGGAAGCGGGTAGACATCTTTTTTCGTCACGGAATTCAATTTCCGGTAATCTATACACCAGCGCACGTTGCCATCGCGCTTGCGCACAAGTACTGGTGCAGATGCCCGTTCTGATATTGATGGTTCTATTATACCTGCATCTAACATTTTCTTTAAATGGCTTTCTTCTTCGTGTGTAAAGCACATGGGTGTTCGTCTTATTTTTGAACAGCGGTATACTACTGTTGCCTTTATTTATTCGTTGTTTGATAGGGCGCGCATCACCTGTATCATTCTCATGTTCAATGTGGCTAATTGTTCCCAAGTCAAAATCATCTAGTGCAAAAACATTAACAAATTCATGAAGTAAGTTTGCAACTTTGGACTTTTGGTCTTCAGCGAGTATACTGGATTTATCCAATATGTTCTGTAACTGTTCCGGTAGTGTATTGTTATCTCTGGCTATTCCAGCTGTTGCTACTGACGGGGCTGGCCCCGTTTCAACAACATCAGCTTCAATTGCTTTGCCTAAAAGAGTTCCCTTTTGCAAAACTATCTTGTTATTTGTTACATTCAGTAAACTGACACATGGCAAAATCCTAGCGTTGTAATAACTACGTGGGATTAACAAATCTATCTCTTTATTAGGTTCAATTATAAAATCTGTTAACTCTGACGACAAATCTGACTCTAATTACACAACTGAATTAGGAGGTATGACTGTTCTATGTGGAACGGTAATTTTAGCAACTCTTGCTATTGCGTTTACAGGCGGTACCAGTCCAACATCTCCAGGAACCATAGGTAATGCTTCTCCATTGATGAAAAAGACCAATTTTCTGCAATCTAGAATCACTTTTGCTCTAACTAGAAAATCAAGTCCTAATAGCATGTCATTTTCTATTGGCGCAACATTAATATCTGTCCTATATGTTCTTTCATCAATTTTCAATTCGACTGGTCCCACTACTAATGCATTCATGTGCATACCACGCCTTGCTGCCTGCATTGTTGTTTTTCTTTTGATGGGTGGTTTCTTAATAAAAGATTCGTAAACTTTGTCAGAAATTATTGTTACTTCTGCTGCGGTATCTTCTGCCGAAATTACTGACTGGCCCTGTACTTTTAAAGTGAATCGAAGCATAGATGCTGAACCTAACTGGCAAATAGTTCCTCCTAAGTGTACAGAATCATGCATCTGAAGGTCAATCACTTGCTGTAAATCATAATCAGGCTGCATTGTGTGCAATGGTGAATTAGACAAAGTATCTGTAGATGTTGAAATGTCATATGTTTAAACGGGGTAATCCCCGAAACAGGTGTCCTGTTAATATCGTTTGAAATAGTGTTAGGCAGTTAGGTGTGGACTGAGTCAGGATTCCGCCCTTCTGCCCGACTCTTTGTGGTTTAAAGGATCTGTATAATTATTTCCTGTCGGTGAATGTAGTTCAGGACAGTCCCGGTGTATGCGTCCAAACTGATGACAGAAATAGCAAGCCATATTTGCTAATTTCTCAGGTGGTATAGGTCCCCAGCGCCTTTTAAATGGTGATTGCCGCTGATTATCGTGCCTATTATCCCTGTTACGCCATTGCTGGCGATTACCTTGTTTGTTGGTTTGCTGGCTAAATGGTTGGGCTGCTGGCTGGATTTCATTTTGTTTAGGAAACTGTTTTGTCTGCTGTTGTTTTTGAAGCTGCTGTTTAAGGTCTCCTATTTCCTGTTTATGAAATGCTTCCATGGCAGTCATCTTTTCTAGCAATGTTTCCATTGTTTAGACAATTCAAACTCTGTGTCCGTCTTAACAATAGTGTGAACAGCTAGGTCGCTATCACAATCATTACTTGGTTCATCCTGGTTTGGTTTTGGGTCACGTCTACCAGTTGGCTTACCAAATATAGCTGTGTGGTTATGTTGAAACCATTTTATCTGATCGATTGCTGCCTCAACAGATGTTGGTCTGGCTGTGGCTCCATGTTGACCAGCTTCTTTATCTGAGCATCCCTGGCATATTTTCCAGATAGCTTGTGTAAACATATAACTGTCGGGAAGATCTCTAAATGCTTTACAGGCTAACGAGAGAACTCGATCTACCCAATCTTCCAATTTCTCAGTTGCATTTTGACGTTCACTCATGACCTGCACTTGCAACGTCTCTGGCAAGTCTTGGAAGTTGAATCTTTTCTCAAGTTTGTGAATTACATCAAAATAATTCACGCCCTGGTCCCTGTCGATTAAATTTGCATAGTAATCACCTGCTTTACCATGTAAACACCAACACAGTTGGTCTTTTCGTTCCGTGTAGTCCACGATAAACGATCAGCATACCTCTGAAACTTGGTGTAAAAGGTTTTCCAACTTGATGAACCATCATACTTCAGTCCTTTTGGTATTTCTAGGTTCTTTGGTTTTGGTTCAGGTGAAGGTATTCTACGACGAATTATAGTTGATGGTGTATGTGTTTCTAACCGTTGATGACGTCTTGGGACTTGAACTGGCCTTTCTGTTCTAGGTTTGTGCTCATTGGGACCTTGCTGCCATCCCAATTGTGGTGCCTGATGCTGTGGATTATAGTTACGTGAATAATCACGTTTTTCAATATTTTCCTCAACATTTAATCTGATACTTGGTTTCGTGTACCCTTATTCATCTGTTCTATTAATGTTTTCTGGCTTAGATTGTCGATCACTAGAAAAATCTTGAACTTTATCTTGATCGCCACACTTGGTTTGTATGAACGACTTCTTTTCATCAGGTCTTGACATTTTTGATGAATACCGATGATCTCCATACTGCAATGTGTAATCTAAAGGTTTGCTCATTGCTGAACTGGGACGTGATAAATCACGTTTGACTTCCTCACGCTTAGGCTTAAGCAAATATTCATCAGAAGGTGCGTCAGAATCTGAAAAGTCATGCATTTCTGCATCTTGTTTAGAATATCCCGAATGAAATGCAGTTGTTTTCACCTCACCAATGTCAACATAATCTTGTAAATCATAACTGAATTGTGGCTGCGAATTGTATTCTGGTTGCTGGGTAACCAGTGAAAAATCTATCAAACCCATCAACGCTTCAGTAAATTTTAGTCTTGGTATTTCAGAAAGATGCTCAGGCTGAATATTACCAAATGTCTCTCTCATCGACATAATCTTGTCAGCTATGACATTTCCCACACCAGGCAACAACCTTAATTCTTCATAAGAACAAATGTCGATTTTAATACATTGCTGCTGAAAAGCTAATGTTGTCATAATGTTATATTAACACAAATACAGTTTAATTAAATCACTGGTTAGTGAACCAGAAAAAAAAAATTAATGTGTATGTGCTATGTAGCTAACCACACAAAAAACTTTTTTTTCTTTCGAAAATGGCTAATTCTATCCAACCATGGCTAATTTTCTCCGGAAATGGCTAATATGTCTAGTTTTAACGGATGACAGTTAATTTTACTACTTTCCATGCAAAACGGCTAATTTGAGCCAAACGTGGAACAATTATTCAAAAGAAATTTGTAAACACTGTAATTAACGGAAGTTTTTATGCTTATATTATTTCCGTGTTCAAACACTTCATAATATACCAAAAATAGCAATACGAACTCCGCAATTACACGTGACGTACTCACTTCTGTGTCTCGTTCCAAATTGTTCTTATATCGCAGGAAACCCTGCTCGCCAAGCGCCAGTGATGGGATTTCCGAGTATTTTCAATTAATACTAGTATCAGTAATACAATGCAATGCTCCTAATTGTATTAACTAACTAAATATACTCTGATACTCTCTGGTTAAATCTTAGCACTTGCGTTCTTATTCCCGCCAATACGCCAACTCTCGTTACCTGGTAACTATCCGAGATCTTATCCTGAGTTAGGTAGTTTACAATGGATCATTCCGGGAACCGGGTTACGCGGTGTATCTAACTACCGTCATGGGCGTAGCTAGAA
Source organism: Mytilus galloprovincialis (assembly GCF_965363235.1). Lineage (NCBI taxonomy): Eukaryota > Metazoa > Mollusca > Bivalvia > Mytilida > Mytilidae > Mytilus > Mytilus galloprovincialis. The sequence continues at coordinate 33,469,983 of NC_134843.1, read as the reverse complement.
AGAAACGGTCTGTTAGCAACTACTGCGAACAAAATTTGGGACCCTTTTATGCAGAATTTTTTTTTCGGTTTTCGGTCATTGGACGGTTAAAAGAGGAGCTACATGTTGTGATATACATAGGACTTTTAACAATTCATGAATGCAAAACTATCAAGAAATTTTGACTTCTGAATAGAGTAAAGCATGATTAATTGAATATGTAAGCAACATATTTTTGTGATACAGAATTTACTCAAAATTGTCCAAAATCTGCTCTTCGGGAACGTCTCTATTACTTTGTCAATATTCACACTGAAATCCCAATGAATATAATGCATTAATGCTAGCGATAATAATCTAGCTGTAGTTGTTCATGGTTAATCATACATATGTTTTCAACAGATGTAGTACACTGAACGATCTCTCCGCGGTAGCACTCGTGTTCGCCATCGAGCGACCTCCCGATTGAATTTGACAAATTATATGCCAGGCCAGTTTCGTATGTCTCAAACAATGCAGAGATTTGTTCGTTTGTTGTATTACCGACAACACGAGGAAGCAGATGATGCGCATAGAAGCGATTTCCTGATGATATCAGACGCGACTCCAGTTTCATTATCATGTGGTCTATGAACGTAAAATAAAATGAGACTTTCCAATACTGTTTTAGCGTGTTTGCTGGGGGGATTGGCTCTGGTAGTCTGTCGTACACATTGCCTCGGCATACTTTCAACGATATCGAAGTGTACTGATAAATCTAATGTCAATTGGTACATCGCAGTCCAAACAGTTAAACCGTACTCTGTAAAAGAGTATAACAAATTCAAATATTGTAATAGATGCAAGTTACTGTTAGTCTTTTCATCTCCAATAAAACTTTAATTTTGAAACCAAATGCCGCTATTTAATGACATTACATCATTTAAAAAAGCGATTACATATATGTGTTTCCTTTAAACATTTAATTTATAAATTTTTATTTTGCCCTTTTTCATTTTTTTTTGCATACCGAATTGATGTGCACGCAACTGCGTGTTGGCGTATAGGGAGCTACACGCCTGAGTCCGTACTGTCTACATAGTAATATCACGTCCATTATACTATATTACACAACAATATGCATAGCATCACTCATTTTATGTCAACATATTATACGTTATCCTCCTAACATACAATAGGTCTAGTTCTAGATCGTTGTCTGTTGACATTTTTTATCTGAGGTCTGAAATGTATAAATACGGTTATAGCAAATTCGGATCGAATAAAAATACATGAACAGAACGGCAAACTGTCAACAACATTTGAATCATTTAATACTACAGAACTGCTGCTGATGAAATTACAAAACGTGTTCTTGTTTTGAATAAACAGACAAAATTCCAATTATCAAATACAAATTATTTTATACAGAACAATTAATATTTCTAACACAGAAAAGACCACACCAGTTTCATTTGTTTAAAACGCCTGATTCATTTTTGGTACTTTGCGAAACGGCACGAAAAGGAACGAAGCGGAACGAGTAACGGAGCCCTTAGATTAATCTGAAATTATACATCCTTGCTTTTTGACAATATTTGGCAATTAAGAACGGATTTGACGTTACGTTACGTACCTTTTACCGGTCAGTCTGATGGGCTATTGGTACTTTGGGAAACGAAACGGAAAAAAGGAAAACTTCATTTATTTATTATGTTCCTGGAATACTTTTTTATTTTATTTGGACCGTTAAAAAAAAACATGACCAAAACATTGGGGACATTGTATATGACTTATTGATCATAAATGACGATTTTTTTTATTTTTATTTTGGAGCTAATGAAACAACTTCCCAAACACTCAGTTACCTTATAACATAATTTCCAAATGAAGAAATTCAACATGACAGCAACGTCAATGAATTAAGGTCAAGTAACAGTAAATGAACGCCGTCTAGCGGATTCTGCGAAATATTGCGACGTTTTGTACGAATTACGTCCCTTTGACCAGATTTTGTAATGTTAAAATTGCACCCGGCGACTTTTCGATGGGACAACGTCAACGGTAAATTTGACGGAAAGTATGTTACTTCTAGGAGAATGAACTTGTTTTTCTAAAATTAAAAATTGAAAATAAATATGAAAACAGTCCTGAAGACGATCTTCAAAATGAAAATCGCCCGGGGAGTTTGTATATCTGCCGACCAGTTAAAACAAGTGTGAAAACTGTTGCTCACTACTATTTCTACATAATTGTGATGAGAAAAAACAGTGTGGTCTCGGAAGTATTCTATATGTAGTATATCAAAACTGTCCTTTCAAAAACCCTAATTTCACTGGGAAAAGACATCGTCTAGCAGAAAATAAGCAGAAGGGGTGCAAGTTTGGGACATTAATACTAAAGTTAAAGATACGGTAAGACTATAATATCTCCAATATTTTGAAAATTATCACACCAGTCGGAACAAGTAAAAATATTTTCAAATTAGAGAAAAGGAAATGAACCACATAAACTAATACTGGTCATAAATTCGCCGCTGCTGTCAGTCAGTCATAGATGGCACTAAACTATAATACACTTAAATTAATTAACCTTGTACACGGTTGGAACAATAGTTTAAGATTCATACACAGTTTTTAGACTATAACAAATTAAAAATAAGCAAAAATGATGTTTCACGATCATTAATCCATCGCTACATTTGAGGCTTGTTTAGGGGGGGTATCAATATCCCATATCCCATTAAGTTTTTATCCCAATATCCCGTATCCCTATAATGTTTACCCCTAATATCCCAATAAATATTTTTTACAAATATCCCATATCCCTAAAACTATTTTGAAATATCCCAAAAAATCATTATAAATTCATTCCCAAGCCAATTTTTTTCCTCATCATCACAACGTCAACAATTTTGACTCTGGGAAAACAAACTGTGTTGAAGGAGATTTAGTGTATACTTCTAGTGCTAAATAAGAATATACAATGTATCTGTCAAAAAGAAGAAGTGTTCCATCTTAGAGCCTTGTATAACAATCTCTTTTATGTGATGTTAAACGATAAATTTAGTGTAAGGGGTCTAATTTCAGACTTTTAATTGGTCAAACCGTGATGCATATGACTGTAAAATATAATTTTAAAAGCATTCTTCTTTCATTGATAAGAAACTTCATCCTACACGTTAACCTATGTTGGAAAGAACAGAAGGACTCAACCCTGTCTCTTGTCCAAGATTGCTCTGACATCCAACGGCTGTTTTGCCAGACAAGCTGGAATGTAGGACGTCAGATCACGTCCATATCAAAAAGTGGATATTTAGCATGCAAGTTCAATAACTCAAAATTTAACACAAGAAAGCTTTCTGCTAATGTACCTACATTACACTTAACTGAAAATTGCAATATTTTTACAGCAGGCAAAATTTGCACAGCCCTTGTTTTGCAAAGAAATAAGACAACATTTGACTCTGTGATCTTGACCTTTATGAATTACATAGATCCCAATATTTTTGTTACTTTTTTTTTTAATTTCCATCCTCACAACACCAGTAATAGAAAGAAAATATATTAATTTACATTGATTATTTAGTAATTATTCGTTATAAACATAGTTTATACAGCGAAATATCTACTTTTTGCTATGGGACGTGCTCTGACGTCCCTCGGCCCCAGCTTGTCTGGCAAAACAGCCGTTGCACATCAGAACAATTTGTGAAACTGGAGACCTCTGAAGATCCTCGCCACGCCACGTAAAAAATAAGAGGTATAAAATATCCTGTAATCATATAAAGCATCAAAACAAATGAAAACATTGACAACAATAATGCTTAACTCATCAGATGGATACATCTAACAAAAATCTATGACATCTATGATTATTTCAAGAAAATTATCAATGCATATGAGCATATAACATAAAAAAAAGATGTGGTATGATTGCCAATGAGACAACTCTTCACAAGAGACCACGTGACACAGAAATAAACAACTATAGGTCACAGTACGACCTTCAACAATGAGCAAAGCTCATACCTCATAGTTAGCTATAAAAAGACCTGAAATGACAAATGTAGAACAATTCAAACGAGAAAACTAACGGCCTAATTTATGTATAAAAAAAATGATCAAAAACAAATATGTAACACAGTGTAGCAGACAGAGTTATTAGTTAATTTTTAGCTCCCTTTGGTAAAACTCTAAATTTCATATTTGATGTATTTCATTGTTAATTAATTTACATGAAGCTTATTAAGGATATATTTGTTAAATTACATAGCTTTTGCTATTTGAATTCATTGGTTAAAGAAATTTATTTATATTGTAAAGTTAAATATTTGCATCGTCGCAAAACCTTTGATTACCTTCTGCGAAAGACTTATATATTTTAGATAATTGATTTGAAACCATTATGTTGAAGTATCTAGAGACTGACATTCAGTCCAATCAAGGAAAGCCAGGCTTTCCAACCACCGTTTAGGTTAGTGCATTAGCTACATGCCTCCTTAGCACGGGTTAATTTGAAGTCATTGAATGCTCCATTTCTACATTTTGGCATTATAAGACAAAAGTTGCATTTTGTTAATTAAATTATGTATTGTTTTCAGTTTTTGGTTTTCATGTACTTAGATATATTATAGCGCATCACTTTTGGCATCAGTCGCTTTCCGCACACATCAGTTTACAAACTAGAATTAGCTGTGGTCCGCATCCCCGAATCTTAGGCAGAATTGTTCCTGCTACAACAGCAACAAACGACAACCACTGAATTAAAGACTCTTGACTTTGGACAGGCACATACATACAGAATGTGGCGAGGCTAAACATGTTAGCGGGATCCCAACCCTCCCCTTAACATGGGACAGTGGTGTAACAGTACAACATAAGAGAGGGCCCTCATGGGGTTTTTGATTATGTGATTACTTGGCCGTTTTTTTAATGATTATTTGATTATTAAGCCAAATATTTCATGATTATTTGATTACCTAGGACTGTATTTTTAGTTTATGATTATTTGATTACTAAAGATAAGCAAATATTTAATGATTATGTGATTATATTGGCAAAAAAATGGTGATTATGTGATTACAAGGACCCCCCCATGAGGGGCCTCATAAGAACGAACTATACAAATCAGTTGAAAAAGGCTTAACTCATCAGATTGATACAAATAGAAATACATCTAAACAAAAACAGAGAGTGGACGTGACCGAGTACTTGTACATCCCATCAACAAAAAGACAATAAGTACATATCTGAGAGTACTTGCAGTTACTGACAGCTAGTTCAAAGCCAATTAAAACTAATAAAAAGTAATGCATCTGAGACTAAATTATCAATCATTACACATCCAACATCCAATGGCACGGTAAACAACATCTCCGTAAAAATGAGGATGTGCTATCCCGTTTGAAATAATTTTTTTACAGGTAGAACCAAACTTCAAAACCAAATCTAGAATTTAGTAAAGATTTTAAGTGATTTGTGGTAACTAAATTCCTGACTTAATATTATTTACCAGTAATACATAGATTTCGTTCATTAAAATCCAAATCGTTACAACAGGCATGGACATAGCGGAGGTGTTGTGATATACAAACACTGTAAGATAGTGCAAAAGGAACATCACCATCCAAAAAAGGAAAATTAACAATAAGGAACGAAGTATGGAAAGCAAAACAAATACTTTTAAAAGTATCAGTACATATGAGCATATAAATATCGAAAATAGATCAATACTTTTCGCTTGGGTTTGGATGACTTTTAAATAAAACGACCATTAACTCAATTAAAATCAACAAAGCACTAAAATGACCTTTAATATTAAACTTTTTGGAGCAATTTTATCAAGTGAGATGTAAATATTTCTGTACTTAACTTTTAAATTCCACTTATTTTTTTTCATGTTAAAAATTCAATATCCTTATAAATGCATCAATATCCCATATCCCATTTACTTTTAGGACAAATATCCCATATCCCTAAAATTAAAATGGCAAATATCCCGTATCCCAATATACCCTATACAAGCCTCACATTTTGTAAACTAACGTTGTTTTTTGTTTTTGTAATGGTGCTTTCTTTCACGTCCGCAATTTCGATGTTAAAAATAGAACACAAATCTTTAAATAGATACATGTATAAATAGTATATGGTTTGAAGATTTATACAGGGCTTAGTATCCTAATAGTATTGATTCGTATGGTTGTCTCCTCAAAGGAAATTGATATATATATATATATATGGGTAAAAATTAACCGAATAAAAAAAAATGTACCCTAGCTGAAAGTAGCATCTCAAATATACAATAGAACTGTTCTCATTCTATTTCACTCATAAAACTTGAAGGTTAAGAACGAGGTTATATCGATCACCTCTATATCATAGTACTACTATATATATACCGACCAAAAGAAAATTAAAAAGGAAAAGACATCTTATGATATGCATTTGACGGGGTTGGGTTCAGGGGTCCTGATCCCGAAATCCCGGACTTAAAAACATGAAATCCGGAGGTCCCGAATTTATAGAAATTTCAATCCCGCCATACCGAAATTCGAAAAAAAAATAGCCGGATCCATAAAGGATCAATCCCGAAATCCCGTGCTGAAAAACACCCGATACCGGAGTCCCGTTTAAGGTCCCCCCTCATTTGTGTAGATGGACTAAATAACAAAACACAATAGTACCTGTCATGTCTCAGCCTGTGTGCGATTGTTTTTTTCTTGTTTTTTTTTCGGTTCGGGGGGAAAGGGGGGGGGGGGGGGGGGGTTGTAGAAATATCAAACATAAATATGTACATCTGTTTTTATGTCATATGTCTCAACCTCCGTTAATTTGGTTTCCTCGGAAATGTTTTTTACACGATGTATTTTCTGGAAATACACTGTACTACAAAGACTACAAATGTCTTGAGAGAAAGCGATATTCAGAGAGAGAAGCACAATAATTTATTGTCACATATAATTAGATCTCAAAGGGAGTTGCAGAATAAGGAATACTGGCGAATGTCAAAATTGAACAAAAAAGTTTGCAAAATTATAAAGAATAACAACGGAAAAAAAATAATATAATAGTGTAGACCATGTACAGAATTTTACAAAATCGTTAATTGAAGATTTTACAGTATAAGCGTTATATCTAAAGATAAAGAACATTTAGGTCCACACTTCATATGGACCCTTAAAAATCGTTGGATTATCTCGGTGTTGCTGGTCAGTAATGAATAAAAAATCACTGTTCAATTTAAAGGTTGTTGTAAGTGATGCAATATATTCTTATTTTCCTGTTCCCCTTATGTAACTTCCAGTTTTATTAAAGTTTACATTCATCAAAGCCTTAGTTTAATTTAGTTTCCTGTCATTACTACCCCCTCCCCCCTTTATTTGTCGCATGTTGTGTATCATGTGCTGATTCTATATATACTTCGAGCATACATATGTACACTTATGGAACAGTAACCATTTAGTAAACTTTTAAAACGTTTTTGTAGACTTGTATACAATAAATTTTATACAGAACAAAAAAGATATTAACAAAGATGTCAGTTTGTCTGCGTGTTTTACTTGTTAACTTGAAGATGTATAAATAACCACACGACACTCTTTCAAGAATTTGTAGAATCATTGATATAATGTTTGTTTATATATGTGATGTTAAGCAGCAGTATATGGACAGAACACGTCGTGATATAGTACCAAAACACAAGCTTTTACATGTTCCGCTGCTAAAAAAAACGTTTTTTTTTTTTTCAAAAGTGGCCAAATCATATATCGGAACGGAGAAAAAGTGTAAACAAATGACTTACAAGATAGTCTAAGAGATTTATGAATTGGTTACCCAAAAATGACAAAGTTCAACTATCTCTCATTGGAGCAAAATATTAATAAAGATCAAAACCCTGACCACATGCAAACAGACAGCAAAGTACGTTCTTGGATTCAAACTGTAGATGTTTTGCGGAATAACTATAAACTATAAAGGGGGACGGACGGACGGAAAGACGGGCGGCCAGACGGAATTACGGACGGACAGACGTACAGGGGTAGTTGAGGTGTCATAAAAAAATATAGCTTCAATTACATCTTTTATTGCGTCAACTTGTAGACAGTAACCCTGATGATTTCTATTTTTAAGATTTTACCATTTTTGCGTTCCTGTACTTACAACGTATTTTTGTCTGAATTAGTAATTGTTTTAGATATGTATATTGATAATGAACATACATGTATCACATTTTTACAACTTATAATTTCTTTTTAAAATATTCCATAAAAGAGGGTCTGATTGGGGTTTACGGAGTACAGAATATTGGGTAAAAATTGCAGAATAAAATGCAAAAAAGAAAAAAAAAAGAAAAAGTGTATAATGAGGTGCTAAAATATAAAGAATAAAGACTATTGGTAATACTAAATAAAAATTTATGATAATTATTGATAAAAAGAATCTATCAATACGAAACACATTACCATCGTGCATAATCAACACGAAGAACGTTGGAAATTATTAGCATGATAACTTGACGTTATATAATAAAAATTACGACGTCACGTATTTTGATGGTTTTTTTTTGGTCAAAATGTTGGGTTTGCGTCGCTTCTACAGGGAAAACGAAGTCGGTGACCATATTTTTTTTTAATATCATCTTATTCGTAAGACAAAGAGGAAAAAAATATTAATTTAAAAAAAAATTCTATGGAGCGGTTCTCGTGATTTATACCAGAACCCGAAAATTGTAGAAGAAAAATATAGATTTACCCTATATATTCAATGTAATTTAGTACCATCTCGGACCATTTTAAAAACGGATTTTTCTTGAAAACGAAGTCGGTGACATATACTTTTTTTTACATTTTCTGATGTATATTTTCAATATCTAATTGAGTTCTAAGTTTTAAAAAAATCTATGGACTAGTTTATTTACTGATCCTTTACCTTAAGGGCATACGATACAGTTACAGGGAAGGTAATGACGTTGCTAACGTAAAATGTTATTTTTGCGACGTCAAACTATGACATATCGGGAAAAGATGCATTTTTCGACTGATTTTTATCATTCAAACTGATTTAATTTGAAAACGAGTGCATGGACCCCTATTTTTTAAAATAGCAATTTGTTTCATTTTGCAAGGAGATTATGTGACCCAAATTTTATAAAACTGTAAATAGCGCAATTTTTTTAATTTTAATAAACATTCAGCAAAAAATGACGTTTTTTCCTCTATTCATGAACATTCGATAAATATAGAGTTATTTCGGAATAAAAATTGCATAATTTTTAATGATAGTTATAAAATACAGAAATTACCGATTATTTAACAAAAAACAATTTGTGTTTATCTTTTAAAGCAAAAAAGTTACGTCGTTCTTTCGAAAAAGAAAATATGGACACAAATCTGAATTTTGAGCAAATATACAAAATTTCGACCTCATTTTACTCAAAAAGTAGCACATGAAGGTATATTTTTTATGACATATTTGATTTAATCAGGTAAAAAATAGCCTATATGCAAATTTTCATCAACTTGTAAATACAGGTTCAGAACTGTATCGTATGCCCTTAAATACCGAATGACGTTACGCCACGAGTTATCGTTCCTGACGTTATCGAATAACGTTCACACATACAAGCCAATGCAGCAGGTTCTGCAATCACAAAGTGATTACATAATAAGGAAAAAATATTTTTGATAATCATAACTATGTGACATTTTTAACGTTTACTTTTTCTAGATGCAGAGTGCCGAGAGTTTTGATGCAATACGTAACAGTTAACTTTTCGACATAGATTGTTTTATCGTTTTCCGGCAATTCTTCTGCTCATTGTTAACCTTTAAAAATGTATTACTTTACTTTTACTTTTAATTCATATTCTGTTTCTTTAATATTTTAGCATCTGCACGATTTATCTATATATGTTCTTATGCAAAATAGACTGAGTTTTATCACTTTATTTTACTCTTAGTTTATTTTTGCAATAAAAACTTTTTCATGATGCACGCCGTATCCCAATGAAATTTTGTTTTGAAAATAGAAATCTTGTCTATAAAAACTTCGGATGATGTGTCATTTGATAAGGGACTTTTAAGTTTTGAATTTTTTCTTTGAGTTTTGTTATTTTATTTTTTAGAATGTGCATTTTATCAGGATCATTATTTTCCCTCATAATATTCACAACTAACAGAATGTTAAACCTTTTTTGACTGGTGCATCAAATGTGTCTTTTATTAACAACTGTTTTCAAAATTGTATTGTATCGTCCCGAACATGCATGAACTATTTGCCACTGAACGTTAAAGAACCATCAAAAACAGATCAATTATAAAACTATAAAAATCGACCAATTATAAAACTGTTAACTGAATCAAATTTCTCTATTTCTGAGAAATTTCTGCATGGATGAAGCAACGACACCACCATTGTCTTAAATGATGGAGTTAAAAACTCAGTAATTCAAATGAATCCCACGTGAAATTTTTCATGTTATTTTCACGTGAACTTTATATGAAGGTATTTTTCATAATTTTAATTAAATTTTTTAATAATCTTATTTTGAAAATTTACGTGAATTCAACGTGTACCTGATTTATGCATGATTCACGTGGAACCAACCAGTTCAAGCAAGTTTCAAGTATATGCTCGTTATGAAAATCAGACAAGATCAATGTTAATTCATGTGAGTGAAATTTCCAGGTGCAGAACGAAATAAATTATATCAGCAGAATTGTGTATTTCATTACTACGAAATTTACGAAACCCGACAGCGGAAATAAAAATAAAAATAAACACCATTCAGATCCCGACACATATTTTGTTTTCAATATCTCTGAGTAGTAATACCGTAACGTTACATTCTGTATTCAATAACGTCACACGTTTTCGGTCCAATTCTAATGGTATCAATCAACTTTGAAGCCATTTATCTCAAAAACAAGGATGGTGACATATGAGTTTCTATACGTGTATGGATTCAGTATGCAATTCTGGATATTATGTTAGTTTTTTGTTTTTCTCCGTATATAAGAACATAGCCATCCACTGGAAAATCTAAAAAGTTAAGCCGAAAAAAGGCATTTCCCCATATACTTAGGTAAATTTGTCGCCAAAATTGACGTTTTCCTATGAAAATACCAAGAAAACAAAAATGGTGACCCCCATTTTTTATTACATATTCCGATGTAACTCGATTCAAAGAACACGTGTGCTAAAAAGTTTGGAAATCGGGAGATATGCCATTCGGTATCGTGTTACCTTAATTTCAGGAATTAAAAAAGTCAAATCCATGTTAAATAAGTTTAAAGAAATGTTTGTAGTAAGAGGGATAACTCAATTTGGAAATTTACAGGGTGATAATTTCAAGTGTTAATATTATGTCTGCTAAAATTCCAATCCTGTAGTATTTCTAGATATTACGCGGGTTTTTTTTGTGGACTTTAGCGGAAAGATTGTGGACTTCAAAGGCGTTGTGGTCTTAAGCGGAAATGTGGACAAGCAATAGACCACTTTCGAGTTCATCCGTCACCGGCAAAAACTCGTCAATTATACACGCCTTTATGACGTCATTTACCAGATAGAGGGGCTCGCCTGTATCCCTGCACTATTTACGTTCATCAAGCGTCTTAGTGATCGTCTTTGTGCAGGATAAACTAGAAATAATGGTTGCTCTGTAGGTACTTACTGACATTTCCTTAATGACAGCAGTGTTGATTGTCAATTTTGAGAATTCATATTTGCCAAATAATTCGTACAATATAGAATTATAGTTTTCCAACCACTCGCTCAACATTGGAAGGAAGTGACGACGCCCCTAAACGCACAAATGACGATGATAAAGGCGCGTATAATTCACGAGTTTTTTCCGGTGACGGATGAACTCGAAAGTGGTCTATTGTTCTAGATTTAATTTTGATTAAAGTTTCAGTCACTTCGGTTACCATCTGCACATCTTAAAGTACTGAAAAGAAAGAACAACAAGAAAAAAGTGCTAAGATTTCCATTTGACTGGAGATAAACAGCCCAACAGCCAAATAAAACTCTCAATTTAAACATCTTACTAGCTGTTAAAAGAGCCATGCAGCCCAACAGCCAAAATAAAACTCTCGCTTCAAACCTCTTACTAGCTGTTTAAAGAATCATGCAGCCCAACAGCCAAATAAAACTCTCACTTCAAACCTCTTACTAGCTGTTTAAAGAATCATGCAGCCCAACAGCCAAATAAAACTCTCACTTCAAACGTCTTACTAGCTGTTAAAAGAATCATGCAGCCCAACAGCCAAATAAAACTCTCACTTCAAACCTCTAACTAGCTGTTAAAAGAATCATGCAGCTTAACAGCCAAAATAAAACTCTCACTTTAAACCTCTTACTAGCTGTTAAGGGCATACGATACAGTTACAGGGAAGGCAATGACGTTGCTAACGTAAAATGTTATTTTCGCGACGTCAAACTATGACATATCGGGAAAAGATGCATTTTTAGACTGATTTTTATCATTCAAACTGATTTAATTTGAAAACGAGTGCATGGACCCCTATTTTTTAAAACAGCAATTTGTTTCATTTTACAAGGAGATTATGTGACCCAAATTTTATAAAACTGTAAATAGCGCATTTTTTTTATTTTGATTAACATGCAGCAAAAAATGACGTTTTTTCCTCTATTCATGAACATTATATAAATATAGAGTTATTTCGGAATAAAAATTGCATAATTTTTAATGACACTTATAAAATACAGAAATTACCAATTATTCAACAAAAAACAATTTGTGTTTATCTTTTAAAACAAAAAAGTTATGTCTTTCTTTCGAAAAAGAAAATACGGACACAAATCTGAATTTTGAGCAAATATACAAAATTTCGGCCTCATTTTACTCAAAAAGTAGCACATGACGGTATATTTTTTATTACATATTTGATTTAATCAGGTAAAAAATAGACTACATGCAAATTTTCATCAACTTGTAAATACAGGTTCAAAACTGTATCGTATGCCCTTAAAAGAATCATGCAGACCAACAGCCAAATAAAACTCTCACTTTAAACCTCTTTACTAGCTGTTAAAAGAATCATGCTACTGTTACTGATACTATGTGTCTTGAATTAAAAAGAACTTTTGAACTATGATGTTTTATATAATTTTGTTGATGAAAATAACGCATTCTTTCTCTCTTTTAAAGAGCAAATCATATCACCAGGCCCCATTCCAAAAACAATAACCATCCGCATTTTACATTGAAATGAATGATATCTCCAATGAAATATTTAAAATAAATTAAAACGAGTATGTAGAGTAAAGAAAAATGAATACCTGTTGTCTCCCTCCCATCTTGATACACTTTATTACTTTTATCAGTATTCATTAAGAATGTTAATGTTTATACTGGTGTCCTCGCCCCTTGGTCTCTGATTGATGGATGGTTTGCCATTATACCATATCTCCCTATACAAGTGTCCTCGCCCCTTGGTCTCTGATTGATGGCTGGTTTGCCATTACACCATATCTGCCTATACTAGTGTTCTCGCCCCTTGGTCTCTGATTGATGGCTAGTTTGCCATTATACCATATCTCAATATACTAGTGTCCTCGCCCCTTGGTCTCTGATTGATGGATGGTTTGCCATTACACCATATCTCCCCATACTAGTGTCCTCGCCCCTTGGTCTCTGATTGATGGCTAGTTTGCCATTATACCATATCTCCCTATACTAGTGTCCTCGCCCCTTGGTCTCTGATTGATGGCTAGTTTGCCATTATACCATCCATATCTCCCTATACTAGTGTCCTCGCCCCTTGGTCTCTGATTGATGGATGGTTTGCCATTACACCATATCTCCCCATACTAGTGTCCTCGCCCCTTGGTCTCTGATTGATGGCTAGTTTGCCATTATACCATATCTCCCTATACTAGTGTCCTCGCCCCTTGGTCTCTGATTGATGGATGGTTTGCCATTATACCATATCTCCCTATACTAGTGTCCTCGCCCCTTGGTCTCTGATTGATGGATGGTTTGCCATTATACCATATCTCCCCATACTAGTGTCCTCGCCCCTTGGTCTCTGATTGATGGCTCGTTTGCCATTATACCATATCTCCCTATATTTCCAGTGTTGATTGGTTGATGCATGGTTGTTTGCTTAGCGTTCAATTGGAATAACAAACAACGATCAATCAATTATATCTTAAGAAAAGGGAGATGTATTTTTTTTTATTGTAATATGCACTAGTTGCTAAGGGACTAACTCAGCTTCTGTTGTGAATATAAAAAAGAAGACATGGTATGATAACAACTACTAGTAATTAAAAAATCAAGCATCTACTTGAAAGACTAAATTAGACTGTACCGATGAGCGTTTTCGGGCGCAGGAGGGAACGTGATAGAAACTTCATTAGGAGTGCTTTTTTAATTTAATTTCATTGTTGTTTGTGCTTTTTTAAAATCAATATGCACCACGTTTTATGGTAGTATGTATTTTTTCCTAAATTTGTCGTATGTCTCAATACAAAATAAGCAACAACAAAAAAGAAACACTTATTTGCGAACACTCAAGCAAAATCGAAAGCAAATGATACCTTTTTATTCATTTATTAACTATTTTTGGGGAGGTTGATCAGGCGAGATAAATATCTCATGACGAAATATCGTTAACCATATTGTTTTCTTTTTCTCAGAAACATTTATTCTTAGTCTGAAATTCCTTTTACTTAATATTTGGAAATTTTGAAAGTACAAAAGTATTCATTCGAAGAACGGTTGCAACTGATTTTACAGTTCGTTCTGTTGTGCTGCTACACTTATTTCCCAGGTCAAGGGGGAGTTGAACACTTACAAACAAGTTTAACCCCGCCACATTATGTAAGTGCCTGTCCCAAGTCATGAGCCTGTATGTCAGTGGTTGACATTTGTTCATGTCTGGGTTTTTGTGTAAATTATTAAATTATTATTTAGGCTGTTATTTTACTCATTTGGATTATTTCAAATATTTGTATGTTGTGGCCTTTAATAGCCGACTATATATACGGTATGTTTTTTTTATATTGTTGGAATACCGTACAGTGTGACCTACAATTGCTTCAATTCACTCCAATTGAACTTTGGTGGAGAGTAGTTTCATTAAAAATCATACCATGTCTCCTTTTAATTGTATCTATCAGTGTTTCCTTTCATTTTGGGTATATAGACTCATATTAACATTTTGTTTGTCTTTACTGTTGCTTTCTTTGGTCATGTAGTGTACAATACAGACAGATAGATACTCTATAGTAAGAATGGGTAGTTGCTGTTAAATGTTAAACTTAAATGTTATTTTGGAAAACACAATGGTGAAGTTTGAAACACCAACCATTTGTTTGAATAAAGCGCTGATAATGTGTCTTTGAACAATGTTTTAATTAAATACAAACTCATTCAGTTCTACTTTTTATTAGTTTAGCACTATAAAATATCATGAAAGACAAATCACATATCACGTTTCAAAATTATGAATACTCATATAGTCTTATTGCACTGTAATTAAATAACCAAGAAGTCTTTAACAATCTAGCTCAAAATACTGGACATTGACCATATCTTTGACTTTTTCGGCTGCTCCACACATTTATCTTGAGTTACAGTACCAGGTTTTGTTATTGAATTGTCTCCCTTTGAATCTGTGGTTATGACCGATTCGCTTTTTATCAGGGGTTGGTGTATTTTCATTAACTCGTCTCTTTCTTGGATGTAGCTTGGGAAATTAAGCTGTGGTGGTGGTAGACATGGTGTACCTAAAAACGAGAATACAATGATATAATCATACAATGAAAACAGAAACTAAATAACCAAATTAAGGCAGCGCATTTCATAAAAAAAAATCAAGACATTGTTTTTTTGGTAGATTTCTTTATCTATGACGTACATCCCTATGGAGTTTAATTCCTTATTTTTTTCCATTAAAAAAAAATTATTTAGTATTCTAAACATGCGAACAAAAAGATATTGAAGAATGCATAACTGCGACAGTGACCAAACAATACAAACGTTTAACTACCAAAGACTTCTAACGGTTTATTTCGAACTAATTATCATTCTGTATTGAACTGATTATCAGGATATAGCGAAGATTTTAAAAATACTAACCTGTCCTCGATTGTAGGCTATCGGTTGAAGTCGGCGATTTACTGAAGCTGCTTTTGTCGTCATCATCTGATATATCGCTGATGGCTCCATCTGATGTGTCTCCTTTATCCTTTTGTTGTTTCATTCGACGCCTTGCATTTGCGAACCAATTAGAGATCTGCGTCATAGTCATGCGCGTTGAGAAGGCTAACATGACTTTTTCAGTTTTGGTTGGGTATGGGTTCTTCCTGTGTTCTCTCAACCATGTTTTCAATACTCTGCTACTCTGTTTTGTTGCCGGTATATCGTTTCCGTTCACTTGATTACTCAATTGTTGAAAGTTCCTAAAATGTAAATTAGATATGTTTGAGTTTATAATTTAAGATTGCATTGATTATAAAAATTTTATAAAATTTTAGTTTGACATTTTTTTATAAATTGTTCTTTCAAGTTTTAATTGTTTGATTCTAAATTTCCAAAAAAATAAATATTCTGGTTCTTTTATGTTATCTTAAACACTAGTCTCTTTTTAATCAGAATTGCCGGAACAAATTTGATTATTATGCTCACACTAAAGTTGAACACACAATTGTTGTTTTAGAATGATATATATTATATAGTAATTACCAGAAATCGTTGACTTGACTTCGCAACAACTGGTCCATCTGAGCCGTTTGAGCATATGGAATTCCTTGGTGGCCACTGTACATGGACAAATCTGCACTTGAAATGCTCTGAAATTATAAAACAAACACGATAAAATATGTTAGTCCATATTATTTTATTTATATTGAAGTAGAATCAATGAATGTATGTCCTGCATCAAATTTTTGTTGGAAAGATGCTGGAACTTCAATTTATAAACTGAAAATTCAGTATCACATTATAATCAATAAGGTATTAAAATAAAGGTAGCTAATAAACAAACAAATTAAATATGTTGAGTGAATGCCGGTCGACAGCATCCTCACAACAGAACGTCAGAAGACGATCAAAATAAACATTTTCCCCAAAAAATAATTATTATAAGCACATACCGGTGACATTTGTGGGTAAATAGTCTGCATCATTCCATATGCGTCATAACTTGGTGCGTACCCTGGGTATGATGGGTAATGTAGCGAGGATTGAGGTACAGTCTGGTTTTCTCCGTACGGCATGGAACCAAGGTATGAAGGTGGCGATCCCTGTGGTGAGACGCCTGGCAAAGATGAAGCCATCCTTGAAATGGGACTTGTTGTTTGTGCTTGGTAACACCTGCACATGACGGCATTTCTATGTGGATCAAATACTTTGGGACAATATCTGTCTATGCAAACCTACAATGAAGAAGTTTTTACATATAGAATTACTTCACTTCAAACCATTTTCAATGGGGGAAAATATCAATCAATACTCAATACAAATTCATAGAAAATTATGATTTCAACAAAACAATTTGAAAATATCTTGGAAAATGTGCACATCTTCTTTTTAATATTTCAATATTTGGAACCTCTTTTAGATGGCTGTTAATCAATTTAATTTTTTTTTATTAGAAATCTCAAATATATGTACCTTTTTTTTTTTTTTTTTAACTTATTTTAAAGTTAAAATCATATAAAAAGATGTATCAGTTCAATGTAATATTAAATTGATAAAAAACACATTTTGTTAAAAAAAAATCATTTAGTTCACTTCTAATAATTAAATTATAAACAAAATAAAACTTCAAAATATGAATTAAACTTACCATAGGAGATTCAAAACTTTCTTGGTATGACATATTTATATATTAATGTAAGTACTAGATGTTTGTTGTTTGGATGACAAGTTGAAATGATGCTTAACATCAAAACTGAAAATTATTTATACCAAATACTCAAGTTGCAATTGCAATAAACGGAAAATGGCAACAATTATGTAAAATTGATAAAATCAGAATCTAACATAAATCACTTATTATTTACATGGCGTTAATTGCAATCATCATCTCACAACTGCATTTCGATATGTAGGAACTAAATTTAAGCTGCAGGCATGAAAAATAACCATGTTCGATTTATAATTTTCAAAAATTTAAACAATGATATTTTTTTAAAACAATATCATGTTACAGCCTTAGGAATTAAGGGAAGTGAGACCCTTGTAAATGTCAAAAATTTTATGGTTTAAATCTCACTTAAAATTTGATAAAACTAGATAAAAATCTTGTGCGATTTAATTTTTATTCAAATTTTGTCACATAGTTTTTCATATGGATGTCAGCATTAATCTATTTCAATTTAATTGCGTGTCAAGAAAAATATAAAATAATGAAGATAACATCTAAAAAATTAAAAATATTTAACAGAAATTTAGAATATTTCTTTTTCAAAATAAAAATGATATCATGTAAAACATTTAATTTGATCAGTTATTTTTTGTTTACATATGTATCACTAACAAATAATATTGTAAATACTTAGTTAAATTATAAAATTAAATAAATTTGTTCACAAGGGATAAAAAAATATGCTTTATCAAAATCAAGGATTTGTATAGTGAGACGTCTCACTTGACACTATACAAATCCTTGTCAAAATGGATCAAATATTAAGAATGCGAATATTTATTGTTCCAAATAAGTGGTCTTGGTGGACAGCAAAGCATTTATACACGCATATCAATACTCTATGATTTCTGTAACAGAAATACTTTATTTTACATTGAAATGAAATAGTACGTGATCAAATAATAAGAATGCGAATATTTATTGTTCCAAATAAGTGGTCTTGGTGGACAGCAAAGCATGTATACACGCATATCAATACTCTATGATTTCTATAACAGAAACACTTTATTTTACATTGAAATGAAGTAGTACATGTTCATATAGATATAAAGCTACATATATTTCTGAATCTTATATGATTCATCTGCATATTATTATAGTCAGGATGAGAAGCATAAAATCATTACAATAATCATCGTTTATCATGTACATTGACTTGCGTTTCGTCTCACCTCGAAATAATACTGAATTAAATTAAAATTTACTTTATTAAAATTGAACAAATACTTTTGCAAACATGAACATGTGTATTAGATTTTACGTGTACCTAATATTAAAAAAAGAAGATGTGGTATGATTGCCAATGAGACAACTGTCCACAAGAGACCAAAATGACACAGAAATTAACAACTATAGGTCACCGTACGGCCTTCAACAATGAACAAAGCCCATACCGCATGGTCAGCTATAAAAGGCCCCGAAATGACATTGTAAAACAATTCAAACGAGAAAACTAACGGCCTTATTTATGTATTATGTACTAATGTATGGTTTGGTAATGTTATGATCTTCCCCGTTATACCATACATGCTTGCTCCAAATGTTGTTTTGAAACGTTAGAACTCACTAACTCTTCTTTTTGATATTAGAAATTACAAAGTGCAGTTGGTAGTTTTTTTTACTTTTATTATTTTAATTTGTAACGTCACCGTTATAACATTTATGTTTGCTTATTCGTTAAAATTCAACATCTCTCCATTTTCTTTTATCTGAGATAATATTTAATTCAGTTTTGTTCGGTTTCTGCACTTTTTGTTAATTAAAACACATGTTTTATATAATTACACACGATGGGATGATGGGAATATACATAACTCACTCAGAAGACTTAAGAAAGAGGAAGAGAAAGTAAACATACTATTTTCATCGAAATATTTTTAAAAGTCAAAATTTGCCATTGAAAATCTGAAAACTTCGGCTTTTAACATGTAAAATGCACACAGACAAACGATCACGGTTCTTCTATGTAAAAATGGTAATGTATCGGTCTTTCTATTATAAACTTAAAAAAATGATCCCAAAAAAATAAAATAAAACTGTAAATTAAAAATAAAATGAATGAATAAATCATCACAAACAGTACCGTTTAGCATTGAATATTTTTCGTAAGGTTTTAAGAAAATTTCATTCAGTAGTTCAGAAGAAGCTACTTAAACGGAAACAAAGTGCGCATGGAGGAACACGCAAACGGATACATGGACAGACACAACGATTACTAGCGGATGATTGGATAATCTGATATTACATAATCTTAATTGACCTGTTTCTTCAAAACAGAAATTAATTGAAATGTTTGCTAAATCAGAAAAATTGGGGATATTCATAAACAACCATTAATTATATTGCTGGTGTCTTTTTTCAATCAATTTTGGCGGATATAACTTGATAGATTATTAGACTTAAGTCATGTCGTTACTGATGTTAATTAGAGCTCTGAGATTTCTATGTCTCGTTTTACATTGTATTGAGGAAACGCAGAACACTCACGAGTCCGTTCCTAACACGGATCCATTACCATAATGGCGCGAATTGTAATTGTACAGGATGATTGCGCCACCCAAAGGAGCACACCTCTAACCTCAACATGTCATATCGTTACTTTTACTCAAATCATTGTTCTGTTTGTTACATCAACTAAAACGCAGAAAAATGTGGTTAATACCGAATATAGAAAAGTCGTGCTGTTAAGTATTGCAGTAAATGGCGAGTTGATCAAATTAAAAACAGCGGTACATCGAATTTATTTTACATTTGTGTTATTGAGTTGAAATGATGGATGAATTTTGAATACAGGATTAACTACAATTTCCCAGTACGACATCTTTATTACTTTTAAATCAAAACATGGATAAAAAGAACATGCAGACATATATATCGCATGGTTATTAAAGAAACCATACAAGTATTTATCACTTTGAGGATACATGAAACTCCATGTGTGGTAAAATACATTACGAAATTGTAAAATTTTTGAAATAATTAATATGGAATTAAAGAAATAGACTTAAAAACAAACATATAATTTAATCAAATATAATTAAGAAGTTTAAAAGAGATTTTATTTCATTGCATCTTATCTAGAACATCTGCACAGAGATTTACCAGTCTTTGGAAGTGGTGCTGTCTGTTTGTATTTAAGTATAGACAGCAAACATACTCGATTTGAATTTAATATACGATTGAGAATATAAAAAATGATTGCCAATGAGACAGCTCTAACCAAGAGACAAAATTTATGTCACCGTACGGCCTTCAAAAATGGACAAAACACACACCACATATAAATCATTTAAAAAAAGGACCTTGTGTATTCAGCAGATATCTATGTATTTCGTAATACACTTTGACTTTCAGTTCTTTTGAGTAGCTTCATTTTGGTAGCAAAGTAAATATAAAATGCGAATCAGGTCAGAAATGAGCACTATAATTAATTTGAAGGGTTTTTTTTTTTTTACAATTGCATATTCTTTTTGTCGTCCAATAGAAAGCAATCCAACATAAACAAAACATCCAAATAAATCTAATGGTCAGCAATCTTCAGCTATTAACAGGTGCCTATGCAATATAAAGCACTTATTCGTCCTTTATTTAAGTCATTAAAACGCTGTAAGAAAATTAAACAAAAACTGCCAAAGAAATGGCGCCAAAGTAAAATTCTCCTGATAAGAACCAATATCTTAAGATATGATAAAGGAGGAAAACCACTGGTTGGGAAAGGCACATTAATATGAAGCAAGAATATACTAATTATTTTAATATCTCAACCCGCTACTTTTTAATTGAAATTTATGGACTAAACGATATATAAAAGAACATGAAATAAACTTTATTACAGGAAAACCACTAAATTTATGGTTTATAAAAGATAACAAAAACATATTGTCACAAAGAATGACCGAATATACTGAAAGAAAGTGATAACTACATCTGCTTAAATCATTGCATAATACACTATTATATCAAAATTGTATAAGCGTTAGAATTATTCGTACATCAACAGCTTGAACAGAAGTTTAAGACCCCAGTTTTTGAAATGCCACAAGTATATTAGATCTTTATAGAAAATTAAACACATAAAAATATGGAACTCCAAGGAATATTCGATACGAAAAGTCTTGTATTCAATGGCAAAATTAAAAGCCCTAATTAACACATCAACAAAAAGAAAACAACTGTCATATTCCTGACTTGTAAACAAGATTGAGAATGGAAATGGGGAATGTGTCAAAAAGACAACAATCCCGACCAAAGAGCAGAAAACAGCCGAATGGGTCATGCATTTCCTTTTATAGAAAGTAGTGTGGATTAAACCTGATGTTATAGCTAGCCAAACCTCTCACTAGTATGACAGTCGCTTAGCCTCGGAATTTCATGATATTGACGCCTAGATGCCAAGGTGGTAATAAAAACCATTAATAGGATAAAAATCAGACATTACTTGTGACAAAAATAAAAGCGACCAATTAAAATTAAATCAAAAAACCACTTCACAGAAAACCAACTTTTGAACGTAACAAACACTAACAAAAAAGAGGTTCGGTGAATTGGTCAACTAGGTGCTTCAGAGGTATTAGCAGTACCTGCGTCACTAGGGGCATCCATCGTTCGACAAATGCTTTGTTGATAAGTCGTATTTGGTTACTTCACAATCGAATAGATGTTGGACAGGGTTAAGGCTGCGTAAAGTGTTAAAGATCCGTGTTCATCTGTTACATAAATCAATAACAGCCAAGAAACAAAGATCACGATGTTTGTCAAACTTTCGAAGAAATTACACCAACGTCACTTTATGATGTTTACAAGGAAGCCATTGAACCATAATATTATTATTGATGATCATGTAATATATGTCACTGAACCGTTCACCAGTTCATTTCAATTCATTCATATTCGTCCTGATATCTATGAAATACTTGGCACTGAACCGTAGACCAGCAAATGTCTCTATCCATCTATATTCGTCCTGAAATGAATGTAATAGTTGATACTGAAACGTAAAAACCAGACCTCCTCAATCCATACATTTTGTTGTCACTGTACCTTGAACAGCAGCCAATCGCCATCCACCCATATTTGTCCGTATATGTATGTTATAGTTTTTACTGAACTGTCAATATCAGTCCATATATATCACTTCTCAATATTTGTCCTGGTACAATGTATGCAAGTTATAGTTGTCACTGAACGGTTAACATCACTCCATCTACACTAATCTCTATCCTGATATGTGTGTAGTATTTGTCACTGAACCGTTAACACCAGCCCATATTCATATATACGTGTTTGTCTTTAAATATATTGTATAGTGAACTCCATACCTTCCCTATCCGTATTCGTCTTGATAGCCATGTAATAGTTGTCACTGAACCGTACAAACCAATTCATCTCCATTTATACATTCTAGCATTCGTCGTGATATGTGTGTAATAGTTGTCACAGAACCGTTAACACCTGTTCATCTTAATTTATACAACATTTACATATATAACATGCAAATCGGGACGAATATGAATTGATAGAGATGGACTGGTATTAATACAAATATTACAAATATTACAAATGTATCACATGCATCTTATAGTTGTCAATGAGCCATATATACCAGTCAATCTGCAACCATTCATATTCGTAATGACATGTTTTAATAGTGGTCACTGAACCATTTATACCAGTCAATCTCCAACCATCAATATTCGTAATAACATGTATGTAATAGTTGTCACTTAGCCATATATACCAGTCAATCTCCAACCATCCATATTCGTAATGACATGTATGTAATAGTTGTCACTGAACCATAAACACCAGTCAATCTCCAACCATCCATATTAGTCCTCATATGTATGTAATAGTTGTCACTGAGCCATATATACCAGTCAATCTCCAACCATCCATATTCGTAATGACATGTATGTTATAGTTGTCACTGAGCTAAATATACCAGTCAATCTCCAACCATCCATATTCGTAATGACATGTATGTAATAGTTGTCACTGATACATATATACCAGTCAATCTCCAACACTCCATATTCGTAATGACATGTATGTAATAGTTGTCACTGAGCCATATATACCAGTCAATCTTCAACCATCCATATTCGTTATGACATGTATGTAATAGTTGTTACTGAGCCATATATACCAGTCAATCTTCAATCATCCATATTCGTAATGACATGTTTGTTATAGTTGTCCATGAGCCATATATACCAGTCAATTCCAAACCATCCATATTTGTAATGACATGTATGTTATAGTTGTCACTTGACCGTTTATACCAGTCCATCTCAAGCCATCCATCTTCGACCTTAAATGTATGTAATAGCGGTCACTGAACCATTTATACCAGCTAATCTCCAACCATCAATATTTATCCTGATATGTACGTTATAGTTGTCATCGAATCGTGAACACAACTCATTCTTCTTCCATCCATAAACGTCTTGAAATGCATATACTTATTGTCACTTGACCATTAATACCACTCCATCGCAATCCATTCATCTTCAGCCTGGTATGCCTGCAATAGTTGTCAGTGGACCGTAAACACCAGTTCATCTCCTTTAATACATATCTGTCCTGATATGCATGTCATACTTGTCACTGAACCGTTAACACCATTCTTTCTCCATTCATTCGCATTCCTCTTGAAAGGCATGCAATAGTTGTTACTGAACCGTTAACACAAGTTGATCTCCATTTCTTTACTCATTTTCGATCTGATATAGTGTGATAGTGGTCACTGAACCGTATACACCAGTTGATCTCAATCCATATACCAATATTCATCCTGATATGTATGTAATAGTTGTCACCGAATCTGGAACACAACTCATTCTTCTTCCATCCATATTCGTCTTGAAATGCATATACTATTTGTTACTTGACCGTTTATACCACTCCATTACAATCCATTCATCTTCAGCCTGTTATGCCAGGACCGTTAACATCAATTTATCTCCATTCATACATATATGTCCTGATATGCATCTCATACTTGTCACTGAACCGATAACACCAGTTGATCTCCATTCATTTACCAATATTCGATCTGATATTGTGTAATATCTATCACTACTGAGTTAAACCAATTTGATCCCATCACTTAACCCATATGTATCTTGATATTGTGTAATAGTTGTCGCTGAATCGTTTACACCAGTTGATCTCCATTCATTTTCCCATGTTTGTCCAGATATTGTGTAAACGTTGTCACTGAGTCGTTAACACTGGTCCAACCCGATCCATCAATATTCGTCCTGATACATATGTAACAGTTGTCACTGCACCGTTAATACCAGTCCATCTCCATCCATAAATATTCGTCCTGATACATATGTAATAGTTGTCACTGCATTATTAACACCAGTCCGTCTCCATTCATTTATATTCGTCCTCATATATATGTTATAGTTGTCACTGAATCGTTAAGACCTATGTATATCCGTCCATTTATATTCGTCCTGATATGTATGTAATAGTTTTCACTGAACCGTTAACACAAGTCTATCTCTTTTAATTCATATCTGTCCTCATATATATGTAATACTTGTCACTGAACCGTTAATGCAAGTCTATCTCTATCAATTCACATTTGTCCTGATATGTATGTAATAGTTGTCCCTGAACCGTCAAAGCCAGTCTCTCTCCATCCATCCATCTTCGTCCTGGTATGTATGTAATAGTTGTCATTGAACCGTTTTCACTAGTCCATCTCTATCCATTCATATTTGTACTGGTGCATGTAATACCTGTCACTGAACCATAAACACCAGACCATCTCCATCCGTTCATTTTCTTCCTGATTTGCATGTTATAGTTGTCACTGAACCCTTAACACCTGTCCATCTCCATCCATCATTCTTCGTCCTGGAATGTATGTAATAGTTGTCACTGGACCCTTTTTACTAGCCATCTCTATCCAGTCGTATTCGTCCTGATATGTATGTAATAGTTGTCACTAAACCATAAACACCAGTCCCTTTCTATCCACACATCTTCGTCCTGGTATGTATGTATTAGTTGTTATTGAACCGTTGTCACCAGACCATCTAAATCCATTCATCCATGTTTGTTCTGATATGCATGTAATAGATGTCACTGAACCATTAACACCATTTCATCTCAATCCATTCATCCATGTTTGTTCTGATATGCATGTAATAGTTGTCACTGAACCATTAACACCATTTCATCTCAATCCATTCATCCATGTTTGTTCTTATATGCATGTAATAGGTGTCACTGAACCATTAACACCATTTCATCTCAATCCATTCATCCATGTTTGTCCTGATATGCATGTAATAGTTGTCACTGAACCATTAACACCATTTCATCTCAATCCATTCATCCATGTTTGTTCTGATATGCATGTAATAGTTGTCACTGAACCGTTAACACCAGACCATCTCAATCTATTCATCCATGTTTGTTCTGATTTGCATGTAATAGTTGTCACTGAACCGTTTATACCAGTCCCTCTCCACACACTCATATTTGTCCTGATATGTATGTTATAGTTGTCACTGAACCGTTAATGCTAGTCATCTACATCCATTCATCTTCGTCCTGGTATGTATGTAATAGCTGTCACTTAACCGTTAATGATAGTCCATCTCCATCCATCCATCTTCGTCCGGGTATGTATATAATAGCTGTCACTGAACCGTTAATGCCAGTCCCTCTCAATCCACCCATCTTCGTCCTGGTATGCATGTAATAGATGTCACTGAACAGTTAATGCCAGTCCCCCTCCATCCACCCATCTTCGTTCTGGTATGCATGCAATAGCTGCGACTAAACCGTTAATGCCATTTCATCTCAATCCATTCATCCATGTTTGTTCTGATATGCATGTAATAGTTGTCATTGAACCGTTAACACTAGACCATCTCAATCCATTTCATCCATGTTTGTTCTGATTTGCATGTAATAGTTGTCACTGAACCATACACACCAGTCCCTTTCTATCCATTCATCTTCGTCCTGGTATGTATGTATTAGTTGTTATTGAACCGTTGTCACTAGTCCATCTCTTTCCATTCATTTTCGTCCTGATATGTATGTAATAGTTGTCACTGAACCGTTAACACCAGACCATCTAAATCCATTCATCCATGTTTGTTCTGATATGCATGTAATAGTTGGTTGTCACTGAACCGTTAACACCAGATCATCTCAATCCATTCATCCATGTTTGTTCTGATATGCATGTAATAGTTTTCACTGAACCGTTAACACCAGACCATCTAAATCCATTCATCCATGTTTGTTCTGATATGCATGTAATAGTTGTCACTGAACCGTTAACACTAGACCATCTCAATCCATTCATCCATGTTTGTTCTGATATGCATGTAATAGTTGTCACTGAACCATTAACACCATTTCATCTCAATCCATTCATCCATGTTTGTTCTGATATGCATGTAATAGTTGTCACTGAACCATTAACACCATTTCATCTCAATCCATTCATCCATGTTTGTTCTGATATGCATGTAATAGTTGTCACTGAACCATTAACACCAGTCCCTCTCCACACACTCATATTCATCCTGATATGTATGTTATAGCTGTCACTGAACCGTTAATGCCAGTCCCTCTCAATCCACCCATCTTCGTCCTGGTATGCATGTAATAGATGTCACTGAACTGTTAATGCCAGTCCCTCTCCATCCACCATATTCGTTCTGGTATGCATGTAATAGTTGTCACTGAACCGTCAACACCAGACCATCTCAATCTATTCATTCATGTTTGTTCTGATTTGCTTGTAGTAGTTGTCACTGAACCGTTTATACCAGTCCCTCTCCACACACCCATATTTGTCCTGATATGTATGTAATAGTTGTCACTGAACCGTTAACACCAGACAATCTCAATCCATTCATCCATGTTTGATCTGATATGCATGTAAAAGTTGTCACTGAACCGTTAACACCAGACCATCTATATCAATTCATCCATGTTTGTCCTGATATGCATGTTATAGTTGTCACTGAACCGTTTACACCAGATCATCTCAATCCATTCATTCATGTTTGTTCTGATTTGCATGTAATAGTTGTCACTGAACCGTTAATACCAGTCCCTCTCCACACACTGATATTCGTCCTGATAGGTATGTAATAGTTGTTACTGAACCGTTAATGCAAGTCCATCTCCATCCATCCATCTTCGTCCTGGTATGTATGTTATACCTGTCACTGAACCGTTAATGCCAGTTCCTCTCCATCCACCGATCTCCGTCCTGGTATGCATGTAATAGCTGTCACTAAACCGTTAATGCCAGTCCCACTCCATCCATCCTTCTTCGTCCAGGGGCCTGGTTTTGATATGTCATAGGATGTAAATCAAAGCTGTCTTAAGAGAGTCATAGCTATGTTGATCTTATGACTGTCATAAGTGAACATTATCTTTATTTCTATTTTAAATAATAATTAAAAAGGGATAAATATAAAAATGAAAATGAAAAGTATGAACATATTAATTATAATTACCATTCTTAATATTTACGAATATTTAAATTTTTTCATTATAATGAATGAACATGGAATTTTATACAAAAAGGAATTGTAATATGAGTTGATAATTTGTTTGAATTTAGTTTGTAATATATTATAAATTTTGAACTTCGCTTTCGTGTATTATCTATCATACATGCATTGTTATTTAACTCTGAATACTTTTTAGATTCGGTACATCGAGTACCCGCTTAACGAAATGCCCGTGCACATACATTAATATAGTACTATTAAATATACTAGGAACGAAATAATATGTATATTTATTATACAAAACCATGAGTTAGAAAAGAATTCCAAATTGTATGTCGCAGGAGATTCAAATTTTTATTCACGTAGTTGAGGAAAACAAAACCTTTACTATTTAGCTAACTGAGATACACCACAAATATTTTTATTGCAATTAACATGAAATTATACATGAAAAGTAATTGAAATCTAAGTTGACAATCATAAGACCATCATAAGTCATGTCGCGAGGGGTCTTAAGTTTACGACAAAAGTTATGACAAATCGTAACTTGGGACACTTTCGAAAACATATCTTACGACAATGACATGTCTTAGTCATAAGATACTTTCGAAAACCAGGCCCCTGGTATGTATGTAATAGTTGTCATTGAACCGTTTTCACTAGTCTATCTCTATCTATTTATATTAGTCCTGATATGCATGTAATAGTTGTCACTGAACCATTAACACCATTTCATCTCAGTCAATTCATCCATGTTTGTTCTGATATGCATGTTATAGTTGTCACTGAACCGTTAAAACCAGTCCCTCTCTACACACTCATATTCGTTCTGATATGTATGTAATAGTTGTCACTGAACCGTTAACACCAGTCCCTCTCTACACACTCATATTCGTTCTGATATGCATGTAATAGTTGTCACTGAACCGTTAACACCAGATCATCTATATCAATTCATCCATGTTTGTTCTGATATGCATGTAATAGTTGTCACTGAACCGTTAACACCAGATCATCTATATCAATTCATCCATGTTTGTTCTGATATGCATGTTATAGTTGTCACTGAACCGTTAACACCAGATCATCTCAATCCATTCATCCATGTTTGTTCTGATATGCATGTAATAGTTGTCACTGAACCGTTAACACCAGATCATCTCAATCCATTCATCCATGTTTGTTCTGATTTGCATGTAATAGTTGTCACTGAACCGTAAATACCAGTCCCTCTCCACACACTCATATTCGTCCTGATATGTATGTAATAGTTGTCACTGAACCGTTAATGCTAGTCCATCTCCATCCATCCATCTTCGTCCTGGTATGTATGTTATATATAGCTGTCACTGAACCGTTAATGTCAGTCCCTGTCTATCCACCCATCTTCGCCCTGGTGTGCATGTAATAGATGTCACTGAACCGTTAATGCCAGTCCCACTCCATCCATCCATCTTCGTCCTGGTATGTATGTAATAGTTGTCATTGAACCGTTTTCACTAGTCTATCTCTATTTATTTATATTTGTCCTGATATGCATGTAAGAGTTGTCACTGAACCATTAACACCATTTCATCTCTATATTATTATTATTGTAATTATCATTACTAAGTCTTTTTATGTTATTTTTTTTAAAGTGTTTATCAAGAAGTGTTTGAATTTTTTACTTCGTAACTGGATTTCTGGATAAATTAATACGTCTCAGCTCGAGTGTTTAATAAGACAAAAATACCAGAAAAAAACCTATAGGCGATTCGCATTTTTAATATTATATAAGTACGTAAGATGAAAGACACAAAGCCACATTATAATATTTATTTTTTTCTGTTTGTATCTTAAGGGTTTACAAATGGTAATTAGTTGAAATGTTCTTTACATTTTATTGCATGTTTACATTTACCTCTATATTAACATACAATCTGTTTTGTTGTCTAGTACCGCCTTAAATGAACACTGCAGTAAAACAAAGAAAAGTCCCTGATAGGGATCTAATTTTAAGGGTAATCTTTGAACCGCACACTGATGTCACCTGATTAAGACGTGAAGTAAAAATTTAATCAGTTTGTTCATCAATATAACGGTCTTTCCTAAAGGTTTATGTCATTTTTAAAACAAAAGATGATATTTAGTTTTTATAATGCGTAGGATAAAAATACCTAATTTGTTACCAGCTGGTATTGGCAGTGAGCAATATATGCATGCAGGTGGGCCTGAAGACAACATCCGACCCAAGATTATGCGTTATCTTTCTTTCTTATGATTTAAAAGGCTAGTACAGATTACATCAAATTAGGAAGCTTCGTATACTTAACTTATAAAATATGAAAAAAGTGTAAAGATATAAAGGGGGTATTGAAAACCAATGTGTCGAATACAATCTTACAACGTCATGGCGAAAAACAACGAAAAGACGAACAAACTCCAAAAAAATTATTCATAGAAAGTTAAACATTGAGCAACACGAACCCCACCAACAAGCATCGGAGATACTTCTAGAGGTCACGCGGCACCGGAAGTCCGGGAGTGTGAGCAGTTCTTACTTCTAGTGCGACATCCACATTCTTTATAATGAACAAAAATGTTTATGAACGAGCAAATTCTAAAAAAAACAAATCAATCTGAAGTTCCATATGTAAATATTTAATGTTTTAAAAACAATAGGAAGATTTTGAGAATTGTTTCATTGGTAATCATATCCTATCACCTCGTTTTTATTAAAAAGCTTACGAAATGCATTTATATTTAAAGACCGAATTTTGAGAGATGTAAATAAACACCAAGTATTCCCAGATATAAGTAAAACAGACACATTGTTTTGCGTTCGATGAAAAATTCTGTATATGTAAACCTATTGTTTCAATGTACTTACTTCTTATGACACTGTATACCCGGATGACAAAGGCAATACAATTTAAATACTTTATTATTCCAAACTAAAAGACACATTGAAAGATTTAGAATCGATCCTGATTTGTTTAATAAATTGTTTAAGATTGGCCAATGCAGATAAAAGTCTTATGGTAGCTAAATCGTACTTTGTTCATCATGACTCTGATGCAAAAAAAAAATCTCTGTTATCATGCAGTGCTTTTAAAGAGTTCCTTAACTAATATTTTTATCATTAATTTTTGTATTTAAACATATAAAAATATTGAAATTAGTAATTTTTGGCGTGTAAAAAAATCATTGTTTGGATGTTTAAGATAAATTAAGTGCTTTTGATAGTTCTTTTGATTCGGTTGACAGTTTTGACTTTTCCACTCTTTATACGCCACTTCCAAGCAATCTTATCAAACAAAGACGCCTTTTCAAATAATTATCGTTTGATAAATCTGGTTGCAAATTTATTTTCTGCAACTCTACGTCAAGGCCTTTTTCTCAAATGAGAAAGATAAATATGCTAGATACACTTGCCTGAGGTGTGATGAGATGATTAAACGCATAATTCTTCTCCTTGACAACATTTATATAATTTCGGTAATAAAAAAAATGAGAAGGGAAATGGGGAATATGTCAAAGAGACAACAACCCGACCAAACACGAAAGTCTGTCTACAGATTGTAGGTACTCCTATGGGTACCAATTGTGCCCTTTTATTAACAGAATTTTTCATGTACTGTTATGAATCACAACTTATGGCCAAACTCAGTAAATACTCGTCTAAATTCCATTTAATTGATGAGTTCAATAACACTAACCGTTATCTAGATACATTTTTTTCTGTCAATTATATTCTAAATATACTGCTGAAATTTACCGAAAGGAACTTTAAATAAATCAATTTTTAAACCGTAACAACTTTCCTTTCCTAGATTTAGATATTTCGATTTTACACGGGAAATTTCACACTAAAATTTACGACAAAAGGGACAATGTTTCGTTCCCTATTGTTAATTTTCCCTTTCTGGATGGTGATATTCCTTTGGCACCATCTTACGGTGTAAATATTTCACAACTAGTTGTCTCTGTCCGTGTCTTTTGTGACGTTTTTGATTTTAACCAACGTAATCTGTGTATAACTGGTAAATTATTAAGCCAGGGATTTCGTTACCACAAATTACTTAAAACCTTTACTAAATTCTACGATAGATATAAATGAAGTTTGGTTGTACTTGTAAAAAACTAATTTCAAACGGGATAGCACATCCTCATTATTACGGAAATGTTGTTTGCCGTGCCCGGACATTTATAAACGATCCTGGTAAACTTATCGATCCTTTAAATAAACTTATTTTAAAATGTTACCAATTCAACACCGTAATTAGATCATTGAATATTGTTTTTATTGGTATTTATATTGATTTTTTTATCAGTAAATTAAAAGCAAACTAAATGTTATTGTCATATACATATATACATTCAAGGATCTACAATCTGTCGAAACCTGTATTTTGACTTTGCAAAAGGTCATGTTTTTCTCTGAATGTTTATGACATCTTTTTACTAATTTATATAAAATCGATTGGATGTTGGGTGCGTACTGATTGATAATTTAGTCTTAGATGCATGATTTTTATTAGTTGTTAGTGGCTTTTAACTTCATGTAGCAGTCAGTAACTGCAAGTAATCTTAGATCAGTACTTAGTGTCGTTTTGTTGTTGGGATGTACAAGTACCCGGCAACGTCCTCTCTTTGTTTTTGTTAGATATATTTCTATTTGTCCAGCTGATGTGTTAAGCCTTTTTCAACTGATTTTATAGTTCGTTCTTATGTTGTACTGTTACACCACTGTCCCATGTTAGGGTGAGGAATGGGATCCGCTAACATGTTTAACTCCATCGTATAATGTATGTGTGTACCTGTTCTAAGTCAGGAGCCTATAATTTAGTGGTTGATGTGTTACACATTTGTTATTCGTTCATTTTTTGTACATACATTAAACCGTTAGTTTTCTCGTTAAAAATATTTTAAATTTGTCATTTCGGGGCCTTTTATAGCTGACTATGTGGTATGAGCTTTGATTATTGTTGAGCCCATACGGTGACCTACGTGTATAGGTGTTAATATATGTGTCATTTTGGTCTCTTGTGGAGAGTTTTCTCATTGGTAATCATGCCTCATCTTCTTTTTTATAATCCTATTATTTTTATAGAATCACTGGTTTTAATTGTCTGTCTCAGAGATTCACATGAACTCAACCTAGATTTCAAATAGCATTGGCATTTACTATTTATTTCAGAATCATCTCAATATGAATGAAATATTTAGCGAACAGAAAAATCACATCAAAGACTCTTTTCACAAAAACGATGTAAGTCATGAACAATTCAGTATAAAAGATATTTCGTGAAAATAGTCGCTAGGTCTTAAACAGAGAATAACAAGGGTATGTTCATGATACAAATTGAAAATTAATGTTTCCCAAATAAAACCAAACTCGTTCAAGGTCTAAAATATTTGCCAGTCAATTATTCCTAAATCATAATTGACTATAATCAGCCATTATTATTAGATATAAGATTTAGTTTTCAAAAAGGTTATTGCACGATGGGCCAACAGTCGAAATGTATCAAGGCAGCTAATGTCCGATTTGCTGATATTTTTCATATCACTTTCATTTCTAAGGGACATAACTCCCGTAAAAATCAATCCTCTCGGCATCAATTTTCTAATTAATCCAAGATACTTGTAATGCTAATGTATTGTCATGTCATAAATTTCTTTGAGCTTCGATAGGAAATATTGGCGTTATAGTGCCCTCTCAGTATTGATTGTCCATTTATTTCTTTATTTTCTTTTTTTTGGGGGAGAGGGGGGGGATTCCAAGGGCTTACTCTAAAAAAAAAACCTCAATCGGCGATGAGTTTCGAACGTGTTCAATATATATCTGATTCAAAATAGTGGCATACATTTTTATCAAAATCTGATTACAAATGTAGGTACACTAGTATAGTTCTAATAATGTTGATTTTTAAATACTTACATCTCTAAGGAAAACAATTACAACAAAACTAAACATCAGTGTTTTTTCAGAGGTTAAATCTTCGACATAGATTTAATTATACCTAAAAAAAGAAGTCTTGTGAAACAAAACAAACCAGGTTTAATCATAAACAATAAATTCATTTCTTTAAAGCATCACGTTATACATTTATTCATAATCGAGACAGTCACTGGCAAATACACATTTAGCACTTATTAAAATCAAACTATTTCGTCATACTTTCATTGTGTCCAATACGGTTCCTTTGTTCATCCAATAATATTAGATATAGACCAGATTTTAGGCTTGCTGATTAGGGGAGGTAAGAACTTTGGTCTGTCAGGCATGCGCATATCTTTAATTCCACTGTCAAAACTGTTCGAAGCCGATGTACTACATGTATCATCATTGGAAGTATCGCAAATTTTCAATTCCTTTTCTTCAACACTATCGTTGTCCTCACTTTCACCAGAAGTGATGGAATCATTGTTCATTAATTCAGTCTTTTTGTCTCCTTTCGGATATTCTGGTAAATTGTTCATATTGTGATCAATTGGTGTTGACGTAAGCGGCCGACTAGCATGAAATGAAAACGAGCCATAGCTGTAGATATCGTCTTTCGTCATGCCACTATATCCAGGAAGTTCTTGTTCTAATGTTGTATTTCCTGAAGAAAATCAAGAATAATATTTATTTATTAATTAGATAAATTGTTAAACATCTTATACATTTTTATATTATAATAGATATAAGAAGATGTGGTATGAATGACTGTGCCAATGAGACATTTCTTCATCCAAGTCATAATTTGTAAAAGTAAACCAATATAGATCAAAGTACGGTCTTCAACACGGAGCCTTAACTCACACCAAAAAGCAAACCATATAAAGGGCCACTAGTGTAAAACCATTCAAACGGGGAAAAAATATAAAATAATTGGAACTTAATAATAAAGCATTGAAAAAACAATGAAGCTTACTTTAGACTAGTTAGACTAGGTATTCACCTTATTCTAAAAGTTTTTACTCTGAAGTGGAATTATGGAATTTCAGACCTTTTATATTGCTATTGTTTCAATTGTAAAATACACGACATAAAAATTAATGTATTTACCATTATTATTAAAATTCCTTTCTGATGTACCCATTGGCTCAGGTTTTGTGCTTTCCTCGTCATCACTTGACATGCTGATGTTATCAAAACTGATATCTGATGAAAATTCTCCTTTGTGTTCTTTCTTGAGTCGCCTCCTTGCATTTGCAAACCATGTTGAAACTTGTGTAAGAGTCATTCGAGTGATAATTGCTAACATAATCTTTTCTGCCTTGGTTGGATAAGGGTTTTTCTTGTGTTCCTTCAACCACGCCTTCAGAGCAGCAGTTGTTTCCCTTGTGGCATTTTTTCTTCTTCCATTATTTGGGTCAATGCCAGAATGCCTGGAATAAAGTTTGAAAATGAACATATATTACATATATATTTTTTTAAAAGGAATAATCAGATTTTGAAATTCAAAATTTAAAATTTCGATCTAAAAGAAGGGTTCGATTCTCAGGCAAAGTAAAATTTAGCAAGTTTTTGAGACTTCTTCCAATGCCTTCTGTAAAGCGGGATTTTTTTGTCGTCGTTCTAACTATTTTTTTTCAAACAATTCTTTCACTTTCAACCTTTTTTTTTCATGTGAAGACTAAATTAGAAAATGTTTGAACAGTAAAAAAAATCAGAAAATTTAAAAACAAAGCAAAGAACTTCTGTAGAACTGAATGAAAAAAAGAAAATAAGAAATATAATTTAATTGTCTATGTGCTTACATGTAACTATACATTTGTGTTCTAAGTATATTGTCGATGTTATGATGTGCTGGTGACAGAGTAGGAAATGGAGATCCAAATCCCATGGATGTTAATCCGGGATTATCCCACCTCAGTGCAGGGTTCGGATGCTGTAAATAAAGTTAAAACATTAAATTATATTTCTTTTAGTGTTTAATTCTTTTTTTTTCAAATTTCAAATGAATGTTTCTAACACAATATCTCAAGCAATGTTAGAGAACAAATCTATAATCTAATTTCTTTTCGATACCGAAATTACAAAATATTCATTTTCAATGCTATAATTAAACCGTTTGTAAAACTTTTCGTAATTGTTCAATATTTTTATTTACATTTTCAATTTTTCTTAATACGTATTTTCACTTTGTTTCTAAGAAATAACTCAATAAATAATAATAAAATTTTGAATAATAATAAAGATGATAAAATAATTGTAATGATAAAACTTACCATTGGACTTGAAACTGGAGACGGAATATCTCCATGGAGTGGTGTGTGGAATAGTGCAGCGCTAAAGTTTGGTGTCATCGTTAGGTGACTTTGTGTTGTGCTGGTCTGATAACAACGGCAGACAACCCTGTTTGTCAGAGGATCGGCTACCCGTGGACAATACGGTTCTCCACAAACCTAGAAAATAAAGAGTAGATATAGAATCATTTTCATAACAGCGTGGACAACTGCAATACTTATGTGGCTATCTAAATAGGTTATTCTCATCAAATTATAATGCAAGAACAAAGGTTACAGAGAAGCTGAAATCAAAATAAACTGTTAATTTCTGTGTCATTTGGTTTCTTGTGGAGAATTGTCTCATTGGCAATCATACCATATCTTTTTTTTTATATTTACATAGATTCAAAAAAACATGCATGCACCCCTGGATAATACTGATATCAACATTGTAGCAAAACTTTAGGATCTGGATAATCCTATATATTAGAAATTTTATGTAAACTTGAAAGAAAAGTTTGATGTTATACATAGATATGAAACTCCAACCAAATTAAATATATATTTTTAATTTAAAATTCTATCTTTTTTCGATTTCGTGACGTTCTGATTTACATATACAGGAAAGAAAATTAGAAAAAAAGACAATTTTATGAAACAATTTTAAAAATAACATATATTGTTCTTATATTTTTCCCATTATTTTTATATTTACTTACCAAATGATGTGATAAAATCGTTGATCCTGGATGATCCGGACTTTCTTTATTGAAAGACATTTCACAATATATCCAGTTACCCAAAAGATGTCTAAATTATATTTCTATATGATAATGTATTCCCAGATGATCATCAAATCCAAAACAGAAAAAGCTAATGAAGTCTTAATAAAGATATCGTGTTTTATATCAGAATATTCATAACGGTTAATTAACCAACACGTGCTAGAAATTCAAATTCACAAAACAAGATCAACGCCTCTGATTGGATAAAATTAAGATGAACTGATACAAAAATTATGAAAATTATATGGAAAACAAGTATTTCAACCCTTTTTCTGCCTTTGGCATTGAATATGCAAGTATCAGATTTAGGAATGATATGCCGTTGCCTAACAGAGCTTTAATGACTTTGAACATAGTAAAATATGATGTCGACAATAAAATATCCTTTGGCATATACTGGTATTGTTGTAAATATGTTCAAAATATTGTTATAATATAAAAAATATTTTGACATTTTCAGCCTTTAATCTTCTAAAACATAGAATATTTGATATCAGATAAAATGTATTATGTTTTTGTATTTATAATTACTCTAATTTTGTAATATCATAATTACTATCTAGTATAATTGATAGGAAAAACAGGTTGTAAATATGTTAAAATCTTGTTAAGAACTAGGGAAAATTTATTTACATTTCAATAAAGAAGTCAATTAAATTGAATATAGTTACATATAGTTTTTTGAGAAAAAAATGTTGCATGGCGTTTATATTATTAGTTTATATGAATTTAATTTCGGGTAAAGATAAAGACGACTTTAACCCTGAGTAAATATATATTTGAGGGAATTCCTAAAAATTGTCATAAAATTAGGACATACATGATATGCTTAATTTAGGAATTTTATTTTCCCTCAAGAGGCTTGTCTTTAGATGCGATACAATCTGCAGGATGGAGGCGGATTTTAAAATATATATGCCCGATTTCAAAGATACAAAAATGGTTTTCACATAACTAAAAATACATGGAAACTCTACAAGGGACATCTGCCTTTATCTATGGAAACTCTACAAGAAATAAAACAAAACCAGTCTCATTTTAGTTTTTAAAAAAACCTGATTATTTTACATGTTCACAATTGTGTTTATTTTTACACGTTTATGGTTAATATAAAGCAGCATAATATTGCTTTGTGTATGGTCTTAATAATATAGTTATCCTGCTTTTCCAAGAAGACCAAAATATGTTATTTTATCAGAAAAAAGGGCAGTTTTTGGTATGCGTCAACGAGACAGAAACAAAAAGACACAATGAATAAAGTTTATTAAAAACATCTTGGTGGGTTTTGAAACAGCTTATTTCAAAATAATCAGGACTTTGAGAATTAATACATTTTTGTATTTTTTCTCATTTTTTTTTTTCAATAGACTTGCAAAGGCAAACTGTATCTTTAATAGTCATTACATTAAAATAGAAAATTCCAGGAGAATATTAACTGCCAGAATCAATTTCTTCCGGCAAAACATCTCTGAAATTGAATTATATGTACATATACCTGTTTCAAAGTAGTATTTTTTTTTATATTAAGACCGTTAGACTTGACAGAATGACGGACGAGCTTAAACACCATTTTGACAGATACAAATCCTAGACTATAAATTATATAAATGTCATAAAATGCATGATAAGTTGTTGTCAAACATTGCCACATTTGATGTACAACTTTTAAAAAACAATAAACGTTCGTATTTTAGATAGATTAAATTCAATATTCCTAAAAAAGGTAAAACATTTCGAATTATCCTTTTACCGTTACTGTATTGCTAAAAAGTAAAATAACAGAAATACCGAACACTAAGAAAATTTCAAAACAGAAAGTAAATGAGCGAAAACCAAAGAAGGCAATTTGTTTCAGTAAAAATAATAGACTGGATAAATAAATAAAATTGTCTTGGTAAAATATTGAGAGAAAATTACTGTTCATAAGGAACAAAAAGTTGAATATCTGCCTCAGCGCTATGGACATAGGCTATTTATTATTCATGTCTGTCAGTTTCAAAAGTTGTTTAACTAAACGTGAATATGGTTTGAAGAAACTAACTAACGAAATTTTGAACAGCAAATGTGCTGTGGAAAATGATCGACTTGATACATGAACACAAATAAACTAAAAACGACAAAAAAATATAATTTGAATAGATTTTGTTTAAAAGCTTTGTACAATATTTTTTTTAAATGAAGGGGTTGCATAAGCAGCAACAAACTTTAGTATGTTATATTCTGTCATTTGTTGTTTTTTTTCAAAAGAAGATAATCATAATTCTCATAAATCTTTTCTTACATAGCCAAACAGTTTTTATCCTTTACATTTGACTATCATTTTATAGAAATGTATGAAATTTAATGCATGTTCTGTCTTTCATGTATATTCAAATGACGTCGAGAAAAAAGGAATAAAATCAAAAAATTGTTGAGGGAAATAACTTATCAAAGTAAGATCTTGAAATATGCAGTGCATTTTACTGTTCAAGTTTCTTTTTTATTTGAAAAAATGTACGAAAATTACGTTCCGATGCTACCGTAAAAAAAATGAAAGAATTTTAATTGAACTAAATATTTCAAAAGACACTAGCTCTCAAATGTTTTCACTATTTTTTTTATTTCTGTCCAGTATCACCATCTAGTATCATTTTAATATAGTGGTATCAGTATTATCAGTAATTAAAAGGAATTAAGATAAAATAATAAAAACTCCTGAAGGTGTTGATAACTTTTGTTTTCTGGTTTATTCGGGGATTAAATGATTAACACAATAAAAATCCTTACGGCAATTATGAAAAAAATGCATGCTTTAAGTATGTAAATGATATGTTATAGATAAAATAATATTTTGAATTTTGAATTTAAAGAAAATATGTAAACTGGTTGTGAACACAAGAACAAGAACATTAAATATGTACCGACAACGAGGAACAAGAAAGAAAGAATAGAAAGATAAATTTGTTTTTGGAACTTTAATAACAATTCGGAGAATTTGGAAAACAATAATAAGCTTTTTCGTTCGGTTTAGATATATATACATATTAGAAAAAATAAAATCAATTCTCTTTGCCTGTAGCCCTTTTGCACCAATTGCTTTTTTTTTTCGAAATGATCATTTAAACCAAATTTTAGTTTACATAGGTTTTCAATTGCACCAAAATACGGTAATTGTTTGCGCCAAATTATCTATACACATGTTTATCGCACAAAATATGCTTTGAAAACGCCACAAAAGCATAATAATATTTAATAAAAGGGGCCTTATGTTGATTAAAAAATTGAAAATTAAAAGTTTTTCGAAGATGCATAGAACATAAAAAAATTCCAGAATAAATTTTAGCACTATTCATGGTAGAAGAAAGAATGCATGTCGTCTTTAAAGAATCTTCTGAAAAATATGCATGCCAATGCATGTTATTTTCGCTTTTGTCGGGCATGGTGCTAAAAAAAAAGAGTACAAGAAAAGTAGCAGTGATTTTAGTAAACGATTTCTATTGTTTTATTAGCTTTTCTCGACAGTTTGGTTGAGGATTTGATATACAATGTACAAAAGTGATAAGAAAGTAGATGCTTTTGCTGATATAGTGTTTTTCAATTATGTTGATAGCATTTCTTTGTTTTCACCATTCATATATATGAACCTTCCCTTCGAACCTGCCATATGAACCTTCCGTATGATAGAGGGGCGAAAGATACCAGAGGGACATTCAAACTAATAGATTGAAAATAAACTGACAACGCCATGTCAATAAAAGAAAAAGACAAACAGACAAATAATAGTACACCAGACACAACATAGAAAACTAAAGACTGAGCAACACGAACCGCACCAAAACTGGGGAGGATCTCAGGTGCTCCGGTAGGGGAAGAAAATTCCACTCCACATGTGACATCCGTCGTGTTGCTCGTGTTATCACAAATCCGATAAATAGTCTAATTCAGTACGTCACATTCGTGAAAAGGGAACGGGATTGTAGGAACATATCCGATATCATCTGTAAAACTAATATTACATAACGGTCAACAAACTCGTAATAGTGTCCGTAAAATTTACGATGGGATAATTTCAACTTAACCATTTGGAACTCTTGGATACATAGGTTCCTTATAAGCAGCGACCCTC
Organism: Mytilus galloprovincialis; assembly: GCF_965363235.1. NCBI lineage: Eukaryota > Metazoa > Mollusca > Bivalvia > Mytilida > Mytilidae > Mytilus > Mytilus galloprovincialis. Next base: position 33,428,526 of record NC_134843.1, on the reverse strand, counting down.
TCTTAAGGAAATCGTGATATGAAATACAATATCGTATCTATTGGGAGATATATACTTCGTATGCAGGCGCTGCTGGAATGTTGCTACATAGAAATGAAACGTTCACAATTGGGAAGCTGGAATCATCTCTTGTGTCGTAAAGTTTTGTTTTCAACTGACCCTCATTGTCAATTTCTAGATTTAAGTCAATATATAAGACAGACTTAATTCTATCTGCTGTATCCTTTATCTCTAGTTCGATGGGATAGATGAGTTCAATATAGTCACCAAATTTTGAATTATTTAGTGAGAGAACATCATTTATGTAGCGGAAAGTAAAGTTAAAGGCTAGTGTTAACTTCTTTTCTTTCTTCCTAAGAAGTTCCTGTATGAATTCAGCCTCATACGAAAAGGAACAAGTCGGCAAGAAGAGGGGCACAATTGGTTCCCATGGAAAAGTCGATAGTTTGTTGAAAAGCACGTCCTCCCAACGTAACAATGTCAGTTTCAGAGAATTGTTTGTTTGAATCAGAGTGCTTCCTTACAAAGTAGGATTTATCCCTTCCTAAAGACAAGATATGTGTTTAATAAACAAAGCAATACCACCACTTTCAATTTGTCTTTTATTTTGGAATGGGGAATACTTGTGCAAAGTGTAGAAAAGTAAAAAAGAAATTGATAATATTGCAAGATTATAGAGACGTAGATTGTATGTAAGAGAGAAAGAAAATGAACCTTGTACAATATCACCATAACTCTTAGTAGACGCAAAACAGCTAAGTCTAAACCAGTAAAGGATAAAGATAGAAAAGTCCTAACCAATCTTAACGAATAGATGGAAAGATGGAATGAATACTTTATCAATATTCTAAATAGACCAGAACCAGACCAACCAGTAAGAGTAGAGCCAGCTGGGGAAAATTTGAACATAGAAATAGATAATATCATGAAATATGAAGTGAAAAAGGCCACAAATCTGCAGGCATAGATGAAATACCACCTGAAGCTTTCAAATCTGGAGGCAATGAAATTATAGAATACAAGTACAAACTCCTGAATAAAATCTGTCAGGAAGAAAAGATACCAACAGAATGGTTAAAGGGTTTGTTAGTGAGGCTGCCAAAGAAAGGAGATTTAGGGCTATGGGAGAATTGGAGAGGCATAACACTTCTATCAGTAGCTAGTAAAATACTTTGCAAAATTATACTCAGCCGAATGAAATATGCAATTGATCAGGTTCTAAGAAATGAACAAGCAGGTTTTTAGATCAAACAGAAGCTGCACTGACCAAATAGCAACACTACGTACCATCATTGAACAATCAGTAGAATGGCAATCATCCCTCTACATAAACTTCGTCGATTTTGAAAATGCATTCGATAGTGTCAACAGATAAGGGATGTGGCAACTGTTAATAAAGGCATTATGATATACCAACAAAAATTGTAAACATGATTAGGGCATGATTGTACGAGGATTTCACAGTACAGGTGATACATGCATCATTATTCGCCAACCCTTTCCATGTAAATACTGGTGTGAAACAAGGCTGCATACTCTCCCCTTCACTATTCTTGATAGCTATAGACTGGGTAACTAAGCAAGCACTAAACACTACAGCAAGAGGTATACAGTGGAACTTCGCACAAAGGCTAGAAGACCTAGATTTTTCAGATGATCTGGCTCTGTTATCTCACCGTTTGAGACACGAGAGACAAAACCACCAAACTCCATGAAACAGGAAACAGGAAAAAACTAGGACTAAAAAACATTAAGAAGACAAAACTTATGAAAGAAAAGACCAGAAAAGGAGGAACAGTGTCAATTGAAGGAGAAGATATTAAAGAAGTGGACCAATTTATTCATTTAGGAAGCATCAACAAATGCCTGCGCTAAATTTGTAAATTTTGGTGGCAAATAAAAATAAGGAACACATGCTTATGGGAAAGAACGAACCAGAAACCAGCAATTAATCAGCTAAAGAGAAGAACATGGCAATGGATTGGGCACACTTTGAGGAAAGCTGTAGGTACCATCACTAGACAGGCATAAGAATGGAACCCCCAAGGACATCGGAGACCGGGGAGACCATTTTCCAAGCTGGAGAAGATCAAAGCACAAGGAGCTGGAAGATATTGGATATACCTGGAGCGAAGCAAAAAGAACAGCCAAAATAGAGTAAGGTGGAAAGCGACTGTGGCAGCCCTATGTTCCACAAGGAATGAAAAGGATTAAGTCAAGTAAGTCAGATTGTATGTACTCTAAAAGATCGTTGGATGCTTTTAGAGTTAACATCAAATTCACTCCACCTCTAGAATATGCAGTTTCACAATAACTTTGAAGCTTTGATTGCTGATAAAATTGATATTGATAATTTAAAAAAATACGTTTCGTGGAACACTTGGTTGACCAAGCAATATACTTGTGTGTGCATGTAAGGACACTTATATAGTTTAGGTATACAATACAATGATGGAAGATCCAGTTCTTCATTTTTGGTTGAAATTTCAAAGGAACATAGTATAGACCTATGTTTATCCCGGATTTCCTCTTTGGGAAAATTCATGGGGGGTAAATGTCAAGTTTCCAAGTACATTGTCAATATCTAATGTGTTTATCAAGAAGTTTATGTAATGAGATTTACACAAAAAAACAGTGTTGTTTTGGGCTTTATCTGCTAGGCAACAACATATTTTTCATGGAGGTAGGACAAATGATTGCAACATTTAGGTGTTTAATGATTGACGTAGCATGGGTAATGATATCATGACACATTCAGTTTCTTAACTCTGGTTTGTATCAACGACATCACAAGCCTTAGACAGAACTCTCTCTATTTTCTACCCCTAAAATGACGAAATCGATTTTCACGCATTAGGGAAAGAAGTGTTATAAGCCACTTACATATATACGTGTACATATTACACTTGGTGTGTTATTGATATTTTTCAGACTACAGTTAGTTTGCTAATTCGGGAAAGAGAATATTATAAATTATACTGCACTCGTTCTATTTAAGCAGTCAAAATGCGTTTACCGTATATTTCTATGTCATATACAGTCACTAACCTGATATCACTTTTCCTCATGAATATTTAAATAGAATTTGCCGAAATTATAATTAATTATTCATACGACCTATTCAACCTGTTCTTGTTTCCAATTGTATATAACGACTCAAACTGATTTCTTTTGCAATTTTTAGAAGAAAAAAAACTTCTTTCACTTGTTTATATTTTTTGGTTTTCAAACTATAAATCATTATGTTTTATGCTTAATGTTGATATTTTAGTTCATTCTCGAACAAATTCGTTCACCATCGATTGCAGGTTTTCTACAGGTACTGTACATTTCATTGTATTGTATATTTCTCCGCCTGCATGATATGAGGTCTTTTTATAAAAGGGGGAAAGTTTCCCCATATTTAAATCAAATAATAACATTAACACATCAAATAACAATTAAAAATGACTTGACATATCAACGATATAATGATTCGGCCCGAAACGGGGAAAAAGGTCAGAGCCTCGCATTTCCCCGTTTCTAAGCCTCATCCTTGTATCGTTGATATGTCGGTCAATGCACTATTACTTAGGAGATAACTGTATTGTATTTTAAGCTCCGACGGCATCAATTGGGGATTTGATGGTCGCAAATTAAGTTTACTGGCGACGCGTTAGCGGCGACAGTAAACGGGTATTTGCGACCATCAAATCCCAAATTGATGCCGTCGGAGCTTAAAATACAATATTTTTATCTCCATTCTAATGAAACTGACAGAAAACAACGTTAAAACATGTATTTAAAATCTGTTATATGCCGTCTGCGCTTGCGCGTACGTCCCATATTGTCAATTGATGCCATGTAAGAAAGTGACGTTATCCAATCAAAATGAACGTTACAAACGTTGTTGCATTAGAATGTCTATTTATCGTAATTGTTAAGTGTCATATTGACTTTGGTAAAAGTCACAGTGTTGTTATCTTAAAATCTTGGCTGAGATTTTTTTTTATAATATCAGTTATTATGGAACAAAACTTTATACCAAATTAAAAAATAAGTTCTTATAGATCTATATTTGTTAAATTCAAAGGGTCAAAATTATTAGAAAGTTGTTTAAAAGTACTGGAATTATACTATCAAGGAATTTATTTAATTTTCTAAAAAAATATGCAACAATTTTATTTTCTTGCTACATGTATCAACATGGTCTATGCAGTACTTCATATTTGTGTTGAATATAAATAAGAAGATGTGGTATGAGTGCCAATAAAAAAAATCCTATCCATTTCGCAATGAGTAAAAAGTAAACAATTATTGGTCAACGAACGGCCTTCAACACGAAGCCTTGGCTCACAACGAACAGGAAGCTTAAAAGCGCCCCAAAATGACTAGTGAAAAACAATTCAAACAGGAAAATCAACGGTTTTATCTTTATAAAAATCGAAACCATATTATAATTTATAAGAACATATTGCATTTTTTTTACATGTTTATGTAAAACTTTGCATCGAAGGACATAATTAACCAAAACGAATTGATTTGTTTCTGAAAGACAATATGTACAATTACTTCCTATGGAATTTTGGTTTTGGTTATCAAATGTCCTTTCAATTTCATTTTTTATATTTATTCAAATTTAGTCAATTTCTATCAAAGTTGCTGTGTTGAAGCATCATTAGTCTTTTGGTGTTTGGTTACATGTTCCGAAATATACCAAAATATTCTAAAACTTTTTCTCCTCGATTGCATCACTCTTCTCGAGAAGCACTTGCACGAAGTCTATATACATAAAGGACAATCTCAACGTTTAGAGAACTATTGGTTCCCATAGGTATGCTTTCAAAGGTACCAGGAATATACCAGGAATATAATGTCAGTTATACAGAACGTTTTGTTAAAACAGTTTTTTTTACAAAGTTTTATTGTCCTCTGTAGAAAAAAATATATTAGAAGCTACGTTGGCTATTCCATATATATTTTCTATATAAAACAATAATCCTTTATATAGATCTATCTATAACGTTTTTAAAATAAAGAATATTTGTGTAAAGAAAACATATCAGTCAGATTGTATGTACCGGAACCGTATAAAGGGTGAATCAAACCGCTCCTAGAGTAAGTATTTTCACAGCAAATATGAAGCATGATTGCTGATAAAAAAAAAGATATTAGTAATAATCAATGGGGATTTATAGAGAAGGATGGGTAAATCCAGCAATACAATGTTGATGTACGGACATTTGTTTAATTTATAGGGGTTCAAATAAAAATAAAGGAAGGCACAGTTATCATGCATCTTTGGTTGAATTTCCGAAACACAATGACAAAGACTTATGATTGATCCGGATTTTCTCTTTAGTCTGTAGTTTTCTATGGTGTGTCTTGTGTACTATTATTTGTCTGTTTGTCATTTTCTAAGTAAGTATTGTTTGAAAATATATATGTCTAGGTTTGGTTTTCGTCTGTGTTTTAATTTTTTTTCATGGGTACATATTTTCGTGGTTTGAGGGGAAAATGCATATTCATTTATATTTAATTTCGGGGTTTTGGCAAATTCTGCATACAATCCATTAGACAATTTGTAATTCGTTGAACATTAAAATTTGTGGTTCTCCTGTACCAACAAAATCCACGAAAATTGCGGTATCCAACGAATATTAATGAATTCACAGTATAATGTTGTTTCGTTCTTTGTGAGCAGGAACAACAACATATTTTTCATGCAAGTAAAACATGTGTTAAGTACCATTTGTGCCTTTTTTTAAATTTTGGTTTGTTTAATCGACTTTCAATCTTGAAAGTTTCAATGAGCAACAAATGTGAGGACTTAGCGTCCGTGTTTCTTTTAGATACCTCAACTTCACAAAACTCAGTACAAATAACAGTACATTGCCATCTCATCTGCATGTGTATTCAAAAGATACCAAAAGAACTTCTGAAAAATTCAAAATCTCACTTTTGTTTTGCAATAAATTCAATCACAACCAGAGATTTTTACGCCATTTCACCTCTATACCATATGACAAATAGAAAATAGGTCACAATCCTTTCATTTTTAAAAACGGTGACGTATACACAACAAATTTATTGTTTTGGGATATAATTCGGCTTAGTTTGAAAAATGTGCTGAAAAACTAAACATGCTTCACTGAATATCAGTAGGCTGGAGTTTCTCAGTAATAAAACATTTGTTGAATTTGGAGGTCGAATTTTTCTAGCAGGTTGTTGTCATTCCTATGGGAACCAGCTGTGAAACCTTCCCAGATTTCCTGGAAAAAAAGAATGACAGTCTACTAACTATATCGGCAACATTTGACATTTTAATAGAATTTGCCTTATGATTTAAAGTGTTTAATTATCTATTCTATAATTTAAATAATATAGGGCATAACAGTATAAAAACGCTTCTCTCTAGATACCATAGTTTTCATGATAATAGGAAAGAATGAAAAAATGATAACATTTTTCATTTATGGGTAATAATGGGTGAAGAATTTGTCAAACAGGTTTGAGGTGTATGGAAAATTGGTAGTCAGAGCTCATTGATTTGAACATTTTTGCTCTTTCCAGATTTTCTCTTTTTATAACGGTTCCAAAAATAATAGACAACACTTGCATTTTACCCCTATGTTCTATTTATAGCTATGTTGACCATTTTGATTGGTAGGCGGGGTCATCGGACATATTTTAAAAACTAAATACTCAAATGATGATTGTAGCCAAGTTTGATTGTATTTGTCTCAGTAGTTTCAGAAGAGAATATTTTTGTAAAAGATTACAAAAATTATCAAATATTGCTTAAAACTAATAATAACTTTGCTTAACATAATTGTTGTTTTCAGTTTATCTCTAGCTATAATATTATTCCAAATTATAATCGAAAAATGCAAAAGTTCATTAAAATTACAAATATAGGGGCAGCAACCCAACATCAGGTTCTCAAATGCGTATGAAAATTTCAGGGCAGATAGATAATGACCTGATGAACATTTTCTACCTTGTCGTATTAGCTCTTACTTGCTTTAGTATCAGAGATAATAGCCAAAAACTTCGTTTTACCACCATGATCTAATTTTAGCCATTGCGGCCATGTTGATTATGGGTAGGGTGATGAGAAAAGCTCACTTGGCCTTTTTGGGCCAGTTGTGATTAAAGCAAAAAGAAGATCAAAGAAGCTTTACCATTTAATTTTATATACGGGTATATTGACGATGTTCTTTCCATTACCACAATTTTCTGAATGGGTCATGTTAAGATACCCTCCTGAACTAGATATTAAAGAAACCTCTCAACAATTTCTTCTGCCTCATTTTTAGACATACTAGTATACCTCCAACTTGAATACAACATACATCTCAGTACCAGAATCTATATAAAAAAAAACAAGACGACCTTATGCCACTTGTAGGACAGCTGTTCCGGTCGAGCGACAAGAGATTAGATAAACATCGGGGGCAAGCTCATCATGTGCAAATGGACAGGGAAGAATGAACTGTAGCCTTATGTACCTTTCGGAATGAAGAGGATATTAAGTAAAATTATATAGGAACTAAACTTAATTTAAAACATATTGTATAGTGCCACACATGTAAGATATCAAATTTCTAAATATTTTGTTATTTGTTGATGAATAAGTTTTTAATTTGTTTTATTTATTTTTTTACAAAAACCGCCTACTTCAGATTTAATGACAAACGAAAGCAGATTACTTTCAAAGAGAGATAACCCAACTTATGTGCAGATATTTGTACCAGGCTGAGGCTAGCGAACACATATTAGTGTTGCGTCACCACAGGATTAATGTGTTACTTACGTATTTACAACAATGTTTACAAGGACAATCCCAATTCGATGATGATCCTATCAGAAAAGGAGTACTAGGACAATGGTTAGTCTGTTATTATGGTGAAAGAAGCCAAAGAACTCGCAAAATCACCCTTCTGACGTACTGAAATCTCAAGCGCTCCAAGTCAGAATCGAACTCGGGACCTTCAGCACTGTAGTCATCGGCGTTAACCACTTAGCAATGTTACGAACCCATTTGAAGTTCCAATTCACGACAATACTAAAAGGCTTGATATAGCATCGTATAGTTAATTCCGGATGTTATTTGCGTATTGAAGCGGAGTTGAAAATACGAGTTCAAATTATACTTTCCTTCAAAGATCAACTGCAGGAAAATGATGCATATAATGCTTATAGAGCAAATGTTGGCGCGATTCTTGACAATTATTGTACATAATTTATATAACATAAACAACTTTTGTGTATTTGAAACAACATTAACATATCGGGCTCTTGTGTACTTCTAGTTCTCGATAGAGTGTCTTTATGCTATTTAAGTTATGTTTTATAGTGATTAAGATCTTAGCGCAAACTTGACTGCTGTTCTCCAGACGAATGGGTCTAGACGCAGTCTGGCCCCTAAATAAAAATATGTACTAGTTCAGTGAAAATGGACGTCATATTAAGAAAACTGAAGACCAGCAAAGGTCAGAGGCTCCAGACTTGGGAGAGGCGCAAAAATTGCGGCGGGATTAAACATGTCTTGTGAGATCTCAACCCCCCCCCCCCATCTATACATCTAGCCAATATAGAATAAAGAAACATACAGCAATACGCACAGTAAAAGAATGTCTGTTGTTGTCAATATAATGGATTTTTATAAATGTCATTCATGCAAGTAGGGGTCTAGCTAGCTATAACACCAGGTTCAAACCATTTTCTACAGAAGGAAATGTCTATACCAAATCAGGAATATAAAGTTGTTTTACATTCGTGTGATGTGTTTGAGCTTTGGATTTTGCCAGTTGATAATGGACTTTTCATTTTAAATTTTCCATGGAGTTCGTTATGTCTGCTATTTTCTTTTTGGAACAAAGTGTTCTTTCGCGGTCCACTGAATACAAATGTGATAATGAGACAGATGTGTGTTCATAAAAGTTGTAAGGTTTGTTTATAAAAAAAGGTAGTTTTATCATAAATTAATGGTTGTTAAGCTTACATATAGCGGTATGGATTTTACTCATTGTTGAAGGCAGAACGGTGGCCTATAGTTGGTTACTCGTACGTTATTTTGTTTCTAGTAAGTAAACATATAAAGCTATGGAGATGTGGGACGATTGGCAATGAGACAAGTACTAGTAATCAACAAAGAACAATATAAAAAAGAAGATGTGGTATGATTGCCAATGAGACAACTATCCACAAAAGACCAAAATGACACAGACATTAACAACTATAGGTCACCGTACGGCCTTCAACAATGAGCAATTAAAGCCCATACCGCATAGTCAGCGATAAAAGTCCCCGATAATACACTGTAAAACAATTCAAACGAGAAAACTAACGGCCTTATTTATGTAAAAAAAAATGAATTTTAGGAGTTTTAATGTTAACAATTATATGGCATTGAACGGCCTTCAACAATGCGCAAAACCATAGAGTTAGCTAAAGCAATGTCCTTTAGTATGACAAAATGTGAAAGTTTAAGGTTATTAATTAAAGGCTTATTTAAAAAAAACCAGACGAAAAACAATTAAATAAGACAGACGAGCAGCTATATATATATAATTCTAGGATTTAAAAACGGAAACACCATTAATCCTACATGTCCATTTTCATGGAAAGTCCGAGGAACTTTGCCGTCATAGTTATCTGAACTTCTTTCAATGTGCAGACTAACATTTTATTGTATAATCACCTCCCATTCATATCACAGAAAGAGCCATTGTGGTTTAAATATATGGATAAGGAAATTTCTGCAATATCTTGCAGTGTTGTCATTTCATCTGAAACAGACATGATAGCGAAAGATTAAGTCTTTTAGTTGTACAAAGAATGTAACGTTTTTTTATTAAATGTTTTTTTATATGTAAAGCATGATAACTCAAATGCTATGTTGATTAAGTGTAATGTTCTATAGAAAAAATGCAAATCTCCAAAATATTAAACCACAAATGTTCTATAAAAAAAACTCAAATACTAAGTATAAATAACAGAATAGTGTATCACTAAAGTATGGACTAAACTAGATAGCATAGGCGTTCCCTTCCGCATTGAACCAGCATCAGCGTCTGTTTGTCCTTGAGATGGTAGACCTAACATTTTTTGCCAAATAAAACTCGTGCTAAATTTTGTCATATTTTATTGTTCTAAAAAAAGGCGGTTTAACCTATAAAATAAGGAGACGATGTCTTTATGCTGATACAAATAATGTCATATATATCCCTTTGCTTCTCTTCTTCCCAACAGAATAATGTCCTGGACCAAATTAATCTAAAAAGCTAAGACAAATCCTTAATAGGGTATTTTTTTCTTTTCCTTTATTTTTTTTAGATGTATATCATATCCGTTAAAATGTAAATATTGTAAATTTCATAATCTTTCAACATTTGTCATCAACTATTGTGCAAAAATTAGTGAAGTGTTCTATAATGTTCCGTTCAGAGGACTCAAAAGAACACATGCCACTGTCATTCTTAGAATTTGGTTATGAATAACGGGAATTAAAAGATTTTTTTGTGAAAAGGCCGATCTAATAAAAACGGAACTACATATTTATAACATGGAAGAATGTTAACGGTAAAAACTGACAGCTTAGATAAATAAAAATAGCCATATAAGCTCGCTAACAACCCCAAGAAAAAAACTATTTAGGTAAAATAGATTGTGATAAACATAATTTAATTCTGAATTGAAAATGTACATTTATGACAGTTTATGGCATATTGCCTATCTAAATAAAATTTAATTAATTGCTATTTTGTGGTATCGCATGTTGTATCTCGAGTATTAAAATGATTTTAATTTTTAAAATATTTTGGCATTTTTATTATTCATTCAAAAATAACCCTAAAGACAATGTATACCATGTCCTTACACGGAAATCAATTGTCAATATTTGACCATAATTCCAATCGCGTGTCCACTACAAGAATCACCAATGACCCCTGGGGTCAAATATGAAAATACAATACATACTGCAAGTTTTAATTACAATTTACATGTTTGTTATCTGTACATCTATGTTTTCTTTTGAAATACAATCAGTATACAATGTTTCAGTGATTAGAGAAATTAACACTCAATGTTGTGCCATATAATATAAATATCAAGAGTTTGATGGTAATGTCAGTATTCAAAACTTCCACCCCTTTCTTGCAACAGTTTCATACTTACTTATTTATAAGTGTAAAGTTTTCACAACCATATTCAACATGAATGTTTACAGTCCTTACGGTACACCAGATTTTCAGGTGAGATTCAAAATTAATTCTTATTTAAATATTCGGTATCACATTAATCACAAAAAAAAACGTTGTTTAAATGCAAGGCTCCGTGTTGAAGGCCGTACTTTGAGCTGTAATGGTTTACTTTTACAAATTCTGACTTGGATGAGAGAGTTGTCTCATTGGCACTCATACCACATCCTTTTATATCTATTGTTATATGGTCATTATATTTGATTTCGTTTTAAATGATTATATATATATGAATTATTGTTCTTTTTCTGTCGTTGGGTTGCTTGCTTATTGTATAATCTACATCTATATTTTCATACAAAAACTATAGTACATAAATTAGTTTAAACAATTATTAAAAAAAGTAATTCAAATGAATCCAAATTTCAGTGGCACAATCATGGAGCTACTTTGCTTTGATTTTTATACCTTTGTTAATATATAATCCTTTATTTTATTTCAGATGTATCAGCGAAACTATAATATCAGAGGAAATTACTACCAACCATCGCCACAGACAATACCACTAGCACCAATTCAGAACAATATGCTATCTCCGTATTACCCACATAATACATATCCACACAATGGAGCTGGAATGGTTGGTAGCTTTTTGTTATTATTTTTTTTAAGGAGAACTAATAAGGTCACGTTTTTTTTCTCTAGGTGTTGTTGATGTTACTAACAGCAGTGATTAAACATGACTTATGCTTTTAAAACAACGAATATGCATGTAAAATTAGTCCCATATAACTTAATAAAAAGAACATTCACTTAGAATCAATGAAATAATTCTGAATCATTTAACTTAAGGTGGCTCACCCCAATAGTGACCCCCGGTAGAATTTTTTTATTTTCACATATTCTGTAGATTTTTTTATGCTGAATCCAAAAATGCAAAGAAAAAAGGGGGTCACCAGGCTCGTTTTCTCCTCAAATTGAAGCGAAATGTGCGATTTTGACCCTATTTCCAAACATGCCCACCCTTCCAACAATAACCGTTACATCAAATTCAAAGACTTTTAAAACCGAGTCAGTATGATTTTTATGTGAAAAAACATTAGAATTTGAAATGTAAACCTTTCCCTTGGTTGTTTTTGACTTAAAAATCCTTTTATTTTCAGATTAATGTCTAAATTTTGCATTTTCTAATTTTAGTTTAAGGCAAAAAATATTGGTTTAATCGATTTTTCGTAAAATTTCCCCGGTAGATTATTTTTAAAAACAGATATGTCAAAGCTATGAACTTTTTGAACATTTTAAGGTAAAATAAAATGGGGGTCACCAGGCTTTTAAAAAAGTTACGAGCTTTTGTTTAACCCCTCTACCCCATTAGGTCTGATTTCATTGCACTCCATTAATTACTTAATTGTGAATTCTTTATTGATGGCTTTAATAAAATAATGTTTGTAATTATATCAATAAACGATTGCTGAATATAAATGTGGATATCGTATTACTGTTTGTTATCAAAAAGTGAAATTTTGATTATTTTGGTGAAATACGGTAATTTTGTCTGGCGCGAGTTGCTTCCCTCTAATTTGGCGCCATTATCGGACCAGAGGAATTTCAAGGTCGCCATTGCCGAGCAGCATACTATATTGATGAATACGACCATGTACATGCATAACAGACATTGTGGCGAATATACAACGATGAAGGTAGAGTTATTACATAAGAAAACATAGATTTCGATATATTAGGCAGCCAAATGTTATCAGTATAACGAAAAATACAAACTTGGGGGTTGTCTCAAAATACTCGCTACTGTTGAAAATCACTGCGGCTGAAACCTTGCATGGGCTCATTTTCTGTTCCATGTTTAATATTATAGATCGTTATAGCTGGTATCTTATTTATGTGTTTATTTTACCTTTTACAGACAAGTTGTAAACATGTCTGGCCAGTTTTGCAAAATATCCGTGTGCAAACGGCCGAAGAGGAAGGGATGACATCTACTGTCATTTTTACGCTACCGTTAGCAATGGTTACTGTCAATGAATTAGTCTTTTTTAATCATCATTTTTAATAACTTATTTCGTAGCCAAGTTAGGTTCATATTAGTCCGAGATTAGCCCCAGCTTGTCTGGCAAAACAGCCGTTGGACGTCAGAGAAATGAAATCGGGGCAGTTTCTATACTCCTTGACCCCAACTATATTTCCCTTCCCATTTTACTCTAAACCCCCCCCCCCCCCTCCTTTTTACTTCAATTCTTCCATCTCCTTGCCCCAAGACAAAATATATTTCAAAGATACCCCCTTTTCCCTGATCCCTCATTCCCCTGTCTCCTTACCCCTGTCCATCCCTCTATTAAGGTCTGGGGTTTGATTGACTTCTTTATTTTCTTGAGAATATGATATAATTGGCCTAATTTGTAAATGATAAACCCTACAGTAGGAGGCAAACGAAGGATTCATCTTTATCAATCACAATTTGTTTACCATTAACCCCCCCTAATATCTGTTAGGTATACAAAAATGTCTTAAGGTCTAGTAATAGAAGTATCAGGGTTAAACATGTACAGAATGCGGCCATAAGTATTTGTCACTAGAGATTTTTAGCTGTTCATATATATTGTAACAGTATATAATATAAAAAAGAAGATGTGGTACGATTGCCAATGAGACAACTATCCACAAAAGACCAAAATGACACAGACATTAAAACAACTATAGGTGTATACATTTTTTCAACAAAAAAAATATTTTGGATTGATTTTAAGCATCCTGGTACCAATAGAAGCAGTATTATCACAGGTTTATTTTTTTGGTTATATTTTTTTTGTGTCTCATTTTCATTATTTTCTGTTCAGAAATTCGATATACATGCATATTCAACCAAATTAAATTATAAATAAATATTTTATGTTTTCTCAAGGGAAAACAAAAATAAATGAAAACGAACCTATTATCAAATAAACACATATTAATTTAGACCATTTTAGTTCTTTTAAGGTTACCCTTGCATTGTCAGTCTTATCAAACTTGCATGTACCTCCCAAATTTGGTTTCTGTTCTCCAACTTCAGTTTGCCTCTACCAACGTTATGAAACTAATACACAATTAATGCATATATATATGCTTACTACATTGTACCAACAAACACACATGAAGTTTGAATTTTTGTTGGGGTCGCTTTTACTTTTCTAGAGTTATGCCCCTTTACAAATTAAAAAAATGCTGAAATTTTGTTCCTTTCTTTAACACAAGTTTGCTTCATCCAAATGTTCTGAAACTTATATGCAATGCTTACTACAACAACACTCAGATCAAGTACAAATTTGGGTGGTCACCCTTTTCATCCTTTATATGCAAGCGGCTGCTCATCTGTGTCCCATGAACACATTACCATTATGAACTAGTCTACATCTATATGCTTTTGAATGTCAATAATTGTTGATTTTCTGACAGAATTACTCTGATATTTAATTTCAGGCTGCAAGTACATTTGTACATGTACATTGCAAATGGAAGGAGTGAGCTTGGAATGTTCAACTTTACTTGGAAACTATTGGCAAAGTACTGACAGAATTTCATGAGAAGCCAGTATCATATTCTAGTCTTGCAACCGGAAACTATGCGTAAAGTGCTGAAACTTAAGAACAACATTCTACATGTATATATGCAATATATGTTGCCACAATCCACTTAAGGAGCTAAGATCAACTATAAATTGGAACTACATGTATATGCTTTAGTGCTGTCAAAATCCTTTAAAAAAATCAAATCAAAAGGACCTACTTCACCTATATATATAGCTACCTGTCCCAATGATGAATACGGATCATATATATGAGTCTACTCTTATAAATAAAACAGTGAAGGAGAATAAAAATAAAGAAAATATAGAGCTGATCAGCTAATGATTGTACATGTACATGATGTATAAATGGCAACAATTCTTACATGTATACTAGTACATTGAAATTAATTATATTAATAGATGTTTTATAAATTTGATCTCATAGATATTAGAGGAATAAAATCAATCACGTTTCAAAAATTTGATATAGTTGAGCCTTTTTTTTAACACCAGTTTTCAGGACATATTATGGTATACCATTGACTGTCCGTCGTCAGCATGTCGGACATATACTCAAAAATAATAAATACTAAAAGGTACATGTAGTAGTCAATATTGTGTAATCAATAGGTCATCTTCATGTATATTTGGTGTATGAAATGATTATTAAATGTCTTATCACAAATTAAAATATCAAATGAGAGGATGTGATATGATTGTAAATGAGACACAACAGACCAAATAACACAGAAATAACTATACATGTAGGTCACCATATGGACTTCAACAATGAGTAAAACATATTCTGCATAGTTGGTTTTAAAGGTCTCGAAATGACAAATGAACAATTTAAAACATTTAAAATGAGAAAACTAATGGGTGATTTATGTACAAAATAATAAATGAATAAGAAATATGTCTGTCTTGCAGGGTTTATCTGAACTTAACCTCATTTTCATGGACTTGTCTGTTTCTTGAATTCTAAATATGTTTCAAAATATTTGGTTGATGGGATGATTGTTACAGAGTCCGACATAGGGTGGGGGCTCATTGGTGGATTATATTGCAAATAACTGAAGCCACCCCCGCTTTGGCAGTCAGTCCCCACATTGCCACTAGAGAAATAAAATAACTAAGAAAAAAAAATTAAATCACGATAATTTCCTGTCGATATGCACATCTACATAGTATGTCCTTATTATCTACAAAGTTTCATGAAATTCTGTTGTGTGGTTTCAGAGGAGTTTCGATGACAAGCTGTTTGCAGTTGTATACTGCAGCAAATAAGTTCAAAGGGGCATAACTCCTAGAAAAATAATTCGTAATTTCCTGTCGATATGCACATCTACATGGTATGTCCTTATTATCTAAAAAGGTTTTATGAAATTCTGTTGTGCGGTTTGAGAGGAGATGCAGTGACAAACTGTTGCAGTAGTATATTGAAGCAAATAGGTTCAAAGGGGCCTTACTCCTAGAAAAAAAAATATGTATATCTAAATAGTATGTCCTTATCTAAAAAGGTTTCATAAAATTCTATTGTGCGGTTTGAGAGGAGATGACAAACTTGCAGTAGTATATTGAAGCAAATAAGTTCAAAGGGGCATAACTCCTAGAAAAAGTTTGAATCATAATTTCCTGTCGATATGCACATCTGCATAGTATGTCCTTATTATCTAAAAAGGTTTCCTGAAATTTTGTTGGGCGGTTTGAGAGGAGTTGTGATGACAAGAAACAGGACTGATAGACTGGCTGATGGACGGACGGACGGGTCAAAAATGTTATACCCTGCGCCACTTCCTTGTGTAGGGTATAAAAATAGGAAAATGGGGTGTCATTGTTTATGAGGCAACTCTTCACCAGAGACCAATTTACATAGAAGATAACAATTATGTCCCCGTACGGACTTCAACAATTACTATAAACTGATATACCACATAGTCAAACAAATAAAAGTCCCAGAAATTACGTTTTTTTTATATGACTGCACATAATGAACATTAAAGTTGTGCATACTGAATGATCACTGGCAAGTATTTCAAGCATAATACGGATGAGAACATGCAGATAAGTATCAATTATGAAAGTAATGCAAAGTAAGACGGGAGCTAGATATATGGACTGCCATAGAAAAAAAAACGAATGGACAATTACGCTTGGTGCATATGTATGCAAAATTCCCCCTTTTTACCCTACGAGGCTTCGTATGTATACATCCAGCTGTTTGAACACCCTGTATAATCAATCTGTCAGATTGGTGATATTTCTATGTTAACCATACGATATGAAAATAAGCAGATGTGGTATGATTGCCAATGAAACAACTATCCACCAAAGTTCATATTTAAAATTCAATATTATAAATAAAAAAAAACATTATCTCCTTTTATCATCACGCATAGATCGATGATTAGTTATGCATTTCTTTGCCACGGTAAGATCAAATCAGTGTTCACAAACAAAATTGTCATTCACATTTTTTGCCGCATTGACATCACTCAACTATATTTGTGATCATTTGTTTTAATCAAGAACTTTCTTTATTAGCTTACCTTTTAAAAAAGCATTTCAAAAATTAAGATTAAAGTTAAAGTTTGCCAACATCACCGGCTAATATAGCGTTCTACAGGGAGTAGCTTTTAAATTACAATCCAAACTTTTCCTGAACCTAGTAGAAGTATAGATTTTTTTTATATATAAAGTCTTTAGTAGTGTTTGAGACTGCCCGGCACGATGCGGGTGTATGTCCTAGCAAAATCCCGACATGGTGAAACCAAAAATTTTGCGGTTCTCCGCAAAGCATGCAGTATTTAGGAATTATATCATAGACCGATATATAAGGTCGGAATACTAGGCCAGTCCCGGTTACTTTTGACAGTGATGGATCCAGGGGGAGGGTTCCGGGTTCCCCCCTTTTTGGACGATCAATGCCTTTGAATGGGGAAATATAGTTGGAACACCCCCTTTTTGTCCTTTTTGCCCTTTTAAAATGGCTGGATCCGCCCGATTGATCGTTGCTGGATCCATTAGTCTATTTTAATAACATTCAGTGCTCTGATTCAATTATTTTAGTTTTAATGCTGATATTTCTTTTTTTTTTAATATGAACTCGGTTGACATATTGCTAGATACAACAGAAAATTGCAAATCAACAAAATAACAATTCACAAAATAAGTAATAGAAAAGTATCATAAAAATAGAAAACATTGGTCCCGATGTCTTAGATTATAGGACTAAGTCTAGTGTTCCGGAAATCATGGAATTGTGATACGAGAAAAATTATCAGATGATTTTCGTGCAGGTAAACATATCTTTAAATGAAAATGTTAAGTATTAAGTCTGTTAGAAAATTGACATGTTCAAATTTGTTTTGGTATAATTATAATTATCAAAATTTTGCAGTGGAAAAATATATCGCATACTCGGGAATAAACTCCTAAAAATACTTGGAAATAAAGATATTTCAAGTTTTAAATATATTTATGACAGAAACAAACTGTTATAAAACGCCAAACGGATTATATCATGATAACAAACCCGCCCCGATGTTTTAAACCATACTATACGGGCAGAGACATATATACACATATATGTCTCTGATACGGGTCACAAGTTTACCTGTTTTTGAAAGCTGTACGATGACATGAAGTTGTTTACATCGCTATCATTTGTTTACAGTTAATCATTGCGTCATTGGGAAAACATTTTCAAAAATAAATATCCACGACATCATTTAATTCAACTGGTATTTAAGTGAATTCAAAATATGGTACGAACGGACCCAAGAGGCGACCGTGTAAGATGAGAATGCGTTTTGGGAGCGAAGCGGCACCAAATACCGTCGACGTCATACATGTGACTTTGTCAGTATTTATATATTCTTTTTTTTAATGTTATGCTTAAATCATGTATATTTTTCTCCTTTTAAACTTTTATGCGAAAAATGAAGAAAGCACTGTGAATTTCTGACCGTTCGTATTTCCTGTTTTGAAGAACGTTTAGCGTCACTTGTTTACATCGTCAAGGGTGCTTTCATACACGCCCGCGTTCCAAGGTCGTCAAAGCTATTTTTGAGACGACCCCTTAAAGCGACCGTTTCCAAGGCACTCGTTGTAAGAAACATGTGTTAAAATATGCGCATTGGTAAAGGGCCGAGCCACCTTAAAGCACAATTTCAGATCCTAACTATAATACGATCTTGCATGTAACCTATTTATTATTATTTTTTTGGCGGGTAGGGGTGTAATTGCATGATTTCAGCCCATCTTATGCTTCACTTATCCATAGTCCATTAGTATGATTAAATATTGTATATTTAAAATGTAAATAAATTATTTTATGAATTATAATTTCAGTATTATCCGAAACAGACACCACAAGAAAGCTCCTATATTACTCCGAATTCAAGCTGTCATATTCCTTCTCTTGAAACGGTATTACGAACGCAAGTTCAAGATTATATGTAAGTTCAGATTTTTAGTTATGCTCTAGAAACACCAGGGTAAAGGTGTTATGTATTTGCATATATATTAGACAGTAATCCAACAACCTAATAACATTAGAAAAAGATGTGTACAGGACGAAATTATTTTACTTTAAATTATTCACATGCAAACCATTTGGTTCTTACTTTAAATACTGTTCCCTTGTGTCTATATCTTTTGCACTAAATATACTCATTTGAATAAACTTTTATTCATTGTATTTTACTACTTTTATAATTTATGACAGCGCCGGTTAAAAAAGAATAGAATGTACTTTAGGAAATAACATTACTTTGATATTTTACAGAAAATTAGGACTAGAAAAACAAATATCTGAAGTTTCAGCTTCCAAAGGCAATACAAAAATTTTGAAAGATTGGTTGAAACAACACAGAAACAACCCATACCCGACAAAGACGGACAAAGTTATGTTGGCTTATTCAACTAACATGACCATGACCCAAATTTCAAACTGGTTTGCAAATTCAAGAAGAAGAATTAAACTAGAGAAAAGTGAAAAAGAGTTGAATGACAGTTTGTTGGGATCTTCTTGTGATGATAAAAAACGACTAACATGTCGTGAAGACGTGAGACAATCAGAAACATTATCTAGCGCCAAATTTAAAACCGGAAATAAAGAATGCGCATTGGATTCATCACATGGCGAAAACGTAAACGAGACATTTCAGAGTTCTTTTAACGAAACGAACATTACTCCAGATAGTGGACTTGAGAGTTTTATAGAGACGGAAGATTCGTTTGAAAAACGTGAGAACGCAAAAGATCACAAAGGTATACACATCTTGATTAATAGTACATCTTAGTTTGATCATATATAATATAACTTGTAACTCTAATATACTAATTTTTTCAAATTGTTTTGCAGAAAATTTCTAATTCAAAACCTGAGAATAGACTTTCAGTAAATTAAACAGCAGTATATATCTGCATTGAAAAAAAAACAAATTTATAGTATTAACGTTTAGTTCTGCAGATTGTATTAGATACACAGTCAGTTTGTTTGATTGTGTAAATAATACGTTTTATCTTTTTCAGATATAAAGTGCAAGACAAATTTGTTTGGAACAGATCCATTGACAGATGTTACAGTCGAATCATTAGAGACAAAACCAGATACAATAAATGTAACAGTCGAACCATTGGAGATAAAACCACGTACATTAGACGTATCATTCGCAAATAAAGATACAACTGTTTGTTTAGTCGAATCACCGGAGACAAAACCAAATACCTTTGACGAATCATTTGAGAATAAAAGTACAACGGCTGTTTATAGGACATCGAAGATATGGTCTATTACCGATATTCTTAATTCAAAATAACATTCATTTAGTGAAGTGTCACGTGATGCATGGTAGTGCTAAAGGGAAAACAATACGCTTGTATAAGTTTTACAAAGAAACATGTACATGTATGTATCTTGTAATATAATCATTAGTGCTTATTTCTATCCAATAAAAGAAAACTTGAATACTATATATACTTGTTACTCTTTAAGTTATGATTTCAATATCAACACTGTTCATTATTCTACCAGTCTACTGTGTTTCATATTTTTCATGTCGAGGCCTTTTATAGCTGACTATCCAGTATGTGTTTATCTCATTGTTGAAGGCCGTGTGGTTACCAATAACCACTTCGTTCGAACATAATTGGACAGTTGTCTTATTTGTAATCGATACCAGATCTCCTTATTTTCATATTAACTCACCAGCCACAAAGGATTCTGGTAATGAATGGCTGTTTGACATCAAGAGGCAAATTAAATGCATATTCATGACGAGAATATATTAATGTTATATGCATATTATCCCTTCTTTCTACTATAGACGGACACGTTCAGTCTTAACGTTTGAGTTTACAAGTTTATAGCCAATAGGAAGATATCTCCCCTTTCCCGGACACATTTTTCTGAATCCGAGCCAACCAGTCCTTTCTGTTACTCCTTCAAATCACGTGCTTAGTGGAGAAGCTGCAAATATCAATTGTAGTGTTTGGTTTTGACGGAGGTTTGAACTCACGAATACCCGCACCTATGCGGTATCAGCCACAAAGGGCTGCATGAACTAATATTATAACAGCTTTAGATGTTGACACGAGGACTAAAGCACATGCATGTACAACGGGTTGTCTGATGCGTCTGAAAATTTTAGGGCAGAAATGATCGTGAAAAGTTCAGCCACGAGAGTCTAATACTGGCCGTGGATAAGTTCTCGGAGAAGCCAGTCCCTAGTCCACCTTCTCCTCTGTCGTCATCACATCTACGTCTGTCATTCAGTAGATCGCCCACTGCCTGGTATTTTGTGCCTTATCAATATCCAATTCCAGTCAATTAATTGCAAGCATCATATAGTAAAAGTAATGCGTTCATTTATTACGAGGCAATGTTAACAATAACAGTAGTATTTTACACATAATATTCATATTTGTAAAAACAAATAAATCAAGTCACATTATCACGATAACTTTCGCCTCCCATTTAGTCTTAAGGAGTTTTTTAAATATAGGTGATGCAGATCATTAAATTTCTTGCAGTGAAACACAAAATGGTATTCATCCTCTAACTTGGCAGGACGAGCAACTTGGAAAAAATGGCAAGATGACAATTTCTGTAAAACATTAGAATAAACTAATAAAAGTAGGCAGGACCAAATAGAGTGAAAAACAAAAAAAGTAGGACAGAGATTACAACTAAAAAAAAAAATGCAGGACAACATTTTTCGTCTTATCCCTCCCCTAAGAAATTCAAATGGTAGCTCCCTTATTTTCGAATGCATATACAGTTGCTCCTTTGGAATACAATAAGTTGCTCGATAAGTTATCGTTTGTTTCTACTATAAAAGTCTTATTACTTCAGTACCTGTATATTTCTACAAAATGAGGTGCAATTTGTGATTAACAAGTGCTAACACGTTTAATTCATATATAACCGCAGGCTGCAGTAAGCTACTTGTAATATGTAGAGGACTAAAACACATACAATGGACTATGTAAAAAATGAGTTGAGCGAAATGGATTACTAGAGGTAAAATGTTTAATGTGAGTAATACTGAAATTTGCACGAATTGTTCAACGATTGAATTCCTTTCATGTAACCCCAAAACGACAATTTTGAATAAGTCAACGTATAAAAGAAGCGAGTGTCCATTTTATTAAAAAAAATGTTAAGTACAATTTCTTCATGTTGTGTGGAAAAAAAAATTTTTTGCAAGCAGACGACCAGAGATACAGACGGTAGATACTATAACACGTCTGCCGTTAACAGCGTGTAACCAGATGCTCCACAGGGCGGGCGCAGCTTTCTACGACCGCAGAGGTCGAACCCTGAACGGTTGGGGCAAGAATGGACACAACATTCAAGCTGGATTCAGTTCTGAATTTGGATTGTGATTAAATAGTTGACACAGCATAGGTTTCTGACACAGAATGAATGTGGTCTAATGAAGTTAAAACATTTTTTTTCTTTTGAGCAATTCACTTTGCTGTTGAATATTAATCCTCTCAAAAAAAAAAAAAATGTTTGAAGAAATTTTCTTTTTATTTCTGAAATTCTGAAATCTGAAATGAGAAAAATTGAAACCCCCCCCCCCCTCAATTTTTTTTCACCTCCCCCTTTCCCTTATTCCAAAACTGATCTCAATTCAAATTTGTAATGGAGTTTGCAACAATAACTACTCATTTAAATACATCATAAAATATTAAAAATAAAATGTCATACAGTCACGGTTAAAATTAATATTAATTAATAGTAACTTCTAAAAAAATAAATGGGGAATGTGTCCAAAGGGACACAGATGATGCCCCTGCTAGCATATAACGTTATAATGGGACATAAGGCCCGAGACCACAATTGTCGTCCCTTGGTTTTCGTTGTTCATATAGTCCTAGTGTTGACAGTGGGTTACTTGCCATTAATTTTTATACCCCTTCCAAATTTATTTCTCCATGTTTAATGCCTCAAATTGCAAGTAGGGGGGGGGGGTGAAATTACACTGTAAAAAAATTTGGGTCCAGAATTTTAAAGGAAAGTAGTGATTTGGTCCAGCTGAAAAAGGTTTAAAATTAGCACTTCGGAAGCTGTCAAAAGATTTAAGACGCCCTAAACATAAAATTGTCCATATTTTGAGTTAGAGCCGATGAAGTTTTCTATAATGTTGATATAATTTGTCCCAAAGTAGTACAACACACTGTAAAAGTTTCTTTGAGAAAGCGCAGGTGGGACCATAACTCAAGAACTGTAAAAGTGAAGCTGCCAAAAACTGAACTTGAACTGAGCTTAGAGGTAATAAGCATTGTATACACATTTCATTAAATTTAGTTGAGACAAACTTAAGTTAAGAGAACAGAAACGAAAAAAATCTTCAATTTTTCCACTTGTAAAGGGGCATAACCCTAGAATGGTAATCAAAGTGCTTGTAATCACTGAATGGTAAAGATTGTTTTAATTTATTAGTTGGTAGTAAAAGTGAATATTGCATTGTATATTGCATATAGCATTGGTTTTAGTTGATTCAACTACTATTCTGGACAAACTACAAAAATGCTTGTTTTTGGCCCCTTTTTGGCCCTTTATTCCTAGACTGTTTGCCCCATAACCCTTAAAATATATCTCAACCTTCTACTTATGTTATTAAACATTGTGGTACAATTTTAGAACAATTGAAATACTTATACACAACTTATTGTCCTGACACTAGATTGTTTTGCTTGTTTTGGGCCCTTTGGGCCCCTAATTCCTAAACCCTAGGGATCATAACCCCCAAAATCAATTTCAAGCTTCTTTTTGTGGTTATAAACATTGTGTTAAAATTTTATTGATTTCAATTTACTTATACTAAAGTTATTATCCGGAAACCATCCGTCTTCGGACGACGCTGACGACGACGACGACGACGACGACGTGATACCAATATATGACCGCAAAAATTTTGCGATTTTTGCGGTCGTATAAAAAATCAATGTGGCCTTATATGTTACACAATACATATAAATTATAAAACATTTATTCACCTAAATAATATATATGAAGACTACCCCTT
The DNA here is from genome assembly GCF_965363235.1 of Mytilus galloprovincialis. Lineage (NCBI taxonomy): Eukaryota > Metazoa > Mollusca > Bivalvia > Mytilida > Mytilidae > Mytilus > Mytilus galloprovincialis. Next base: position 33,404,236 of record NC_134843.1, on the reverse strand, counting down.
TGGTAACCATAATACATCATATCCCCACGACTCAGACTTTGTGTAGTCCAATTTTTGTTTTGCAGAGCTCAATGAATGTGGTATGAAGTTGTGTTTACTCATAAATTTTAAAATTGTATCTGCAGTTTTTTGTTTTCTATGGAATTCCCATTCCATAATAAAGCCAACGATTTTGATTTTTTCGAAAAATAACGACGCCCCTTCCATGGCCTTAGCTTCAAAGCCTTCAATGTCCATTTTAACTACCACTTTCTTAAAGTTCTTTATTCCTGGAATTTTTAAAAGATCGTCCATTTTTATCGTATGAACAGTACCATATGTTCCTTGGGCTCGGCCTTCTTTTAGTTTCTTAATATGATCCGAGTCTACATCGACAAATGTTCCTCCCATATTGTTTTTATCTACTCCTAGATTAACAACACCGTTACTGTTGGATATGGCATTATGAACAAGAGTGACTTTATCCTGTAAGCCACCTCCGGCAACAGACGCACAAATGTGACGGACATTTCTGTCTAAAGCCTCCACGGCCAAAACCTTTCTCCCCATTTTAGCAGCAGAGAGCGTATAAACTCCAATGTTAGCTCCTATGTCTATTAGATTTAATTCGGGGTCGGATTTCAACAAATCAAACATTATACTGGATTTCTCTGCTTCGAAGTGTCCACTGCTTATCAGTATTCCCGAGACCCACGGATCTTGGGCTGCTGGATACACAAAAATAGGCGTATTCCCATATGGAGTTTTAAGAGTTGCTTTTATAAAATTTTGACACTCGCTGCATACTTTATTATTTTTACTCCAAGTAGTTAAATCCATTGAATACACATTTGTGAAATCTACTTTACATACGGGTTTTAGAACGTTTTTACCACCGGAAGTGTCGTCACTTGTAAGAACACGTGTGTCCTGTACCGTCTGCAGTGTTCGATAGTTCTTTACTATGAGCATCATAATAAATCCTCCCATAAAGAAAAAAGACAAACCTATGACAACTCTTCCTCTCATGATTCTGAAAATAAACAAATAGTTAAATGATCGAATACAATATTAACAACATAAAGTCATGTTCTAATAAAAACTCATCAAAACAGCGCATCCCATTTAACTGTTTTGGTACAGTACCATAGTGGGTCAAACAAACTCAGCCGTTCAGACTGTCAATTTTCATTTAGTCCATTGTTAAATCTGTTAAATGATTTGAGGTATTGTTATTTTGATCGCCCGCAATACATTTAGATTGACAATGTATCATAGCTAAACTGTTTAGAAAACATTCATAAATTATTACTTCAAATAAAAAATGAACCCTCTCTATCATAAATACACGAAGAAAAATATGTGACGCTTATCACAGGGACACAGTTACATGTATCGTCTATTGGTTTTCTATAATAATAATATAATAATATAACTATAATAACTCAATATTCTCCATTGAAATTTTATTGATTACATTTTGAATCTTTTATCTTATCTACTAGTCGTTATCAACATGTAACAGATTGCAGGTCGAGCAGATGTTCATTTTTTTTAATTTAAAAAAAAATATGAATATACCAATAAAAATCACATGTACATGTATATGATATAAAAACAAGGAGACGAAACCATGCACTCAGGTAATAACAATAAAAAACATCACTTCCAATTTGATGATATAAAATATTCTGGTCAAACAGATCACAAAAGCCATATTTTTTTTATCTTTGATCTTTTATTGAAAATAAACATTACCAGCACCTACGTAACGCACAAGTATTGAGTTTAACTACTATTTCAAAGTAGAAGGCTAACCCGAATAATCCAGTCGTTATATTACGATTACTACTATCACTCCATTAACTAGAAATGTAGTGGATGGAGGGTGTTGAATTATTCGAGTTAATACAAAACAAACATAAGAACTTGAAAACTCGACAATAATAATAAAATTATACATGTTAAAAACAGTTATTGGTCGCCTTTCCTCAGTTCTAATGACTCTTTAATAAAAAATTAAAGAAACAACTGTTTTTACATCATTTGGGGTTGATGGATTTAGTATAATAACGAGTTTATATGTTCAGTTACGTGTATTAAAATTGACATATTGGAGTACATCATCTAATATATAATATACTGTTATATATAATTGATTAAAAAGTTATGTTTGTTGAATGTCAATTATTTTCATTAAAATGATACTCCGTTAAACTGGCACTGGTTAAAGAGACAAATGGGTTATAATAACCAGTTTGGGTTAGCATAACCCAATTGGATATAAAGGTTCATTATAACCTTTTCGCAAATACGGCCATATTTACACTACAAATTTCACTCGGAGTACAGACAAACCTGTGCCTCTGAAAAATTTATACGTTGGGAAAATGGGTGAGGCATGCAAGAAATGATTTTACTAGAAACATGTAAATCCAATGTATTTTTTCTTTTAAAATTTCTTAAATATGTATTTTTTCAATCATTTTTAACACAGAAGTTGTAATACTATGCTTATTGTTCTAAAAAAAAATTACCAAATTGACAGCATGGTAAATTTGTCACGAAAAAGCAGCAACATTTTATAAAACTTTCTTATATTAGCACCTACCAATAGCTTTTTAAAGTTAAATTTATTCATATTAGTAAAAAAAAAATCTTGTGTGCAATTTTCTTCACCAATTATTTTTTTACAGTCATATCTTTTTGGAACAAAAAATCAGGTTAAGAAAAAAAGTTTAATTCTAGAAATGTTTGGCTCCTCAGAGGTGTACATCATTAATTTGCCGTATTTTCCAACTTTTTTGGCACAGTAAATTTATTTTATAACTAATTTGGCCTATTGGTCCCAACGTGTTCAAAGATTTTACATTTTTTAAGCAATTGGGAGAAAAAGTCTTGTTTTTTGTTCATATATGCGGTCTTCTCGATGTATTTGAATTAAATGTTTCATATCGAAATAAGGTCCGTTTGAATTTCCCTAGTGGATAATTTTAGGTTCATGTACCCTTGTGTTGATTCCGAATGCTAAACATATTGAAATTTTATAGAAAATCCACAGCTTTTATCCTTGTACTCTCATATTTGGCAATTAAATGACTGATAGATATAGCATTATTGCATGCAGTGCTAGTATTGATTTCCTTAAAACAATAGTTAAAACAAATAAAAATATGGACCAAATCAAGTACACCTTTTAGGGTGCGCTCGACATTAGTGAATCAGCACGAGGTATTTTGGAATTTACAGGTTGATTAGAAGTTTTCGTAAAAAATAAACACTAGCACATCATAGAAAAGCAAGTGAGTAATCTATATTTCAAATTTTATAACAAAAATTTCTGTATTGAAGGCTGTGGATTTTCTATAAAAATCTTGGTTTATTTGCCACAAAGTACTCTTTTTCTATTAAATGCAACGAAACAGTAAATAATAATGCTTTGCATAAAGTTTCCCATTGGTATATGTGCAAAATGGCCTATCTCTATTATCTATTATATCTGTAGTTTTGATACAATTGAAGTTTGAAAAGTTCGTACAAAAATGGCTAAAGAAGGGGTCATAAACCTTAAAGTTTTAGTCTTTTACTTCATATTAGAATCAGTCGATTTGTAGACTGCAAATCTTATCGTTTGCTCTTTTTCTAATTGATATCAGTTTATGGTAATGACTTTTTTTTTTTTTTTTAATCTTTTTAACGTTGCATGTGTTGTTTACTTACAATAAATCTGCCAGTGGTGTCCCTGGCTGCAAAAAACGAGCTAAATTTTGAACCGCTAAATTTTTTAGTGATGACAGGGGAGGTAATTTTTGTCTCAGATTTTGCACTGCGGAATTGAATTGATTTTGATTTAATAACAATTTGATTTGATTTGTTTAATAATTTATAATATATATATTGATAAACTGTGTTCCAATTTTCATTTATAGCATTATTTCATGTCACTGAAACGTGTAAAAATGGGGAAAAGTTTTAAATTACAAAGATTTTTTTTTCTTTAAAGACTAAACTTATATAAACTATAAAAGGGGAAAATTGGTTCTCATGACAATACCACATAATTTCACTAGCTTACGATAGTTACAGTTCAACTTGTATGAGTGATTCAATTTTCAACTGATTAGTGTAAACATATTCAATTCTTAAAGGGCGGATCCAGCCATTTATAACCAGGTGCTCCGCAGGGCGCAGCTTTATACGACCGCAGAGGTCGAACCCTGAACAGTTGGGGCAAGTATGGACAAAACATTCAAGCATGATACAGCTCTGAATTTGGATTGTGATCAAATTTTTGACATTACATGGTTTTTTTTACACAAAACAAATGCCAAGATTTTACAAATCAATTAAAGATTTCTTCTTCAAACTTTTTAAATCTAAAATTAAATAGTTGACACAGCATAGGTTTCTGACACAGAATGAATGTGGTCTAATGAACTTAAAAGGTTTTTTTTGCCTTTGAGCAAATCACTATGCTGTTGAATATTAATCCTCTCAAAAAAATGTTTGAAGAAATTTTCTTTTTATTTATGAAATCTGAAATGAGAAAAATTTAACCCCCCCCCCTTTTTTTCACATCCCCGTTTCCCTTTTTCAAAACTGATATCAATTCAAATTTCTAATGGAGTTTGCAACAATAACTACTCATTTAAATACATCATAAAATATTAAGATGTAAAAAAACTGCTTGTTATCACTGAATGGTAAAGATTATTTAAATTTATCAGTTGGTAGTAAACAGTGTATATACATTGTATATTGTATATAACAAAGATTTAAGTTGATTCTGGACAAAGAAAGATAACTCCAATTAAAAAAAATTCTTGCTATTGCACAATATTGTGCAATAGGATATTTCTTGCTTACTATTCTGGACAAAGAAAGATAACTCTAATTAAAAAAAAATTTGCTATTTCACAATATTGTGCAATTAGATATTTCTTGCCATTGCACAATACTGTGCAATTGAAAAGACTTGCTATTGCACAATACTTAATATAATAATTTTAGATCCTGATTTGGACCAACTTGAAAACTGGGCCCATAATCAAAAATCTAAGTACATGTTTAGATTCAGCATATCAAAGAGGCCCAAGAATTCAATTTTTGTTAAAATCAAACTTAGTTTAATTTTGGACCCTTTGGACTTTAATGTAGAATTTGAAATTTGAAAACAGGACCAAAAATGAAGAATCTACATACACAGTTAGATTTGGCATATCAAAGAACCCCAAGGATTCAATTTTTGATGAAATCAAACAAAGTTTAATTTTGGACCCTTTGGACCTTAATGTAGACCAATTTGAAAACTGGACCAAAAAACTTCAATAATCAAGAATCTAAGTACATTTTTAGATTCAACATATCAAAGAACCCAACCGATTCATTTTTTGTCAAAATCAAACTAAGTTTAATTTTGGACCCTTTGGACCTTAATGTAGACCAATTTGAAAACGGGACCAAAAGTTGAGAATCTACATATACAGTTAGATTCGGCATATCAAAGAACCCCAATTATTCAATTTTGATGAAATCAAACAAAGTTTAATTTTGGACCCTTTGGGCCCCTTTTTCCTAAACTGTTGGGACCAAAACTCCCAAAATCAATACCAACCTTCCTTTTATGGTCATAAGCCTTGTGTTTAAATTTCATAGATTTGTATTTACTTATACTAACATTATAGTGCGAAAACCAAGAAAAATGCTTATTTGGGTCCCTTTTTGGCCCCTAATTCCTAAACTGTTGGGTCTTAAACTCCCAAAATCAATACCAACCTTCCTTTTGTGGTCATAAACATTGTGTTTAAATTTCATAGATTTCTATTTACTTAACCTAAGGTTATTGTGCAAAAACCAAGAAAAATGCTTATTTGGGCCCTTTATTGGCCCCTTATTCCTAAACTATTGAAACCAAAACTCCCAAAATCAATCCCAATCTTTCTTTTGTGGTCATAAACCTTGTGTCAAAATTTCATAGATTTCTATTAACTTAAACTAAAGTTATGGTGCGAAAACCAAGAAAATGCTTATTTGGGCCCTTTTTGGCCCCTTATTCCTAAAATGTTGGGACCAAAACTCCCAAAATCAATACCAACCTTCCTTTTATGGTCATAAACCTTGTGTTAAAATTTCATAGATTTCTATTCACTTTTACTAAAGTTAGAGTGCGAAAACTAAAAGTATTCGGACGCCGGACGACGACGACGACGACGACGCCGACGCCAACGTGATAGCAATATACGACGAAAATTTTTTCAAAATTTGCGGTCGTATAAAAATGGGGGTTCCCATCCAAGGATATTAGAGGGTTCCATTTATATATTCCCATTCAAATGCATTGATCCTCAAAAAGGGGGGTTCCGTCACTGATTCTAATGAATTTGAATAATAATTTAACATTATTTTTAACTTGAACCAATACGTCATAACTGAACTTGAAGTGAGTGAAGCTATACAAGATTTAAAAAATAATAGAGCACTGACTTAGACTATTCGCCTCCTTTAATAATATAGTCTAGTATCTATTTATTGTCAATTGTTTACTCTCATTTTGAATACAGTAGTATACCTGAAAAATGAACTTCTGGTATTATTAAACCAGTTTTCAAAACCAAGCCAGGGAAGCCAAATTGAACCTGATAGGTATGGAGTAATTACTCTCATCATCAGTTGCCACGGGAAACTTTTCACGTCCATTATAAATACTAGACTGAAAATCTTTGCAAATGAACTGAATATAACATCCAAGAACCAGACTAGTTACCGTAAGGGATATTCTACACAAGAAACTATTTGTGTATTACACACACTTGTTGGACTTTACTTTTTCTTTTGGGAAGAGACTCTTTTTTACATTTGTGGATTTTAATAGGCATTCGATACTGCTTGGCGTACTGGGTGGTTGGAAAAATTACAAAACAAAGTGAAATTACAGCGAATTTCCTAATGCTTGTAGAGTAAACTTTGTTTGCCTTGCTTGCTTTGTTTGTACAAACCTTAACTTAAGCTTTGTAATTAAGGTTGGCAAGTCAAACAATACATATAGGCGTAGTTTAACCTGTATACACTATATTCTAATTTGACTGGACGTTATCCCAATTACAATTGTACAATATACAAACAAAGCAAGCAATCTAACCAAAGTATTACTCTACATGCTGTAGGAAATTAGCTGTAAAGGGAAATGTTTTAAAGTTGTGTATAATATGTACAGTGGAATTAAGTCTTGTGTTCAATGTAATGACTCTCAGTCAGAATACTTTCCATGTTTAAAAACTTACCAGAAATGAGACTTGAGAAATGAGAGTTTTGTTTGGAAAATCACTTATTGAGACTTAGTGAGTTTAATCGAACGTGGTTATTCAAACTGCGTAAATCTAATTTACATTTACCTATTATAGCAACTGGTCGTTGGTACAATATCCCAATGGAGGATAGAACATGTAACTTATGTACAAATGGTATTGCAGATGAATTCCATATCTTGTATACATGTAAAAATGAAAATATTGTGTCATTAAGAACCAAGTACATACCTATGTACAATGTACTACACAGCTTAGCCGAGCATTGTCAGGTTTGAAGGTTTATTATACTGTCTTATTGTAATACTGAACTATTCAAAAAGCTATACTTGTTCATCAGAAAAGTTAATGTATTTCTTTGATTTATGTCATAACGATCCATATATGTTGTTTATCTTTATGCATCTCATTCACACTGTTTGCTGCTTACGAGCTAATAAAATAATTGTTCTTCTCTCATTTTTAATTACATATATTGCATTGTATATAGTTGACCTCATGTTACACGTTTAAATGTGGGTTTTCTTATAAATCGTTGATAGGAACTAGCAGAGGTAGATTTTTTTTTGTGGGGGGGGGGGGGGGGGGGCTTAATTTGCCTAGACAGTTTAAGGACCCGCGGGCCCCCTTTTTCAGAATCCTGTATCCGCATCTGACTAGGTCTTTATAACAGGAAATGTTCACCAAGCTTTAATAAAAGTTTGACAGCGACGGAACCAAGTGATATTTTAAAAATAATATGTAAAATAAGTTGATTTCACAGTAACTATGTTAAATAAAAAAATAGAATAAACAGACATACAATTTTGTCATCTTTTATAACAATGAATTGTCTCAGAGCATTTCAAAAACTTACCAGTGACAGCCCTTACAGTTGGACTTTTCATATAACTAAGGGGCAACACATGATTATATAATTTAAAGCCAAGATGCGACCTCGAAGTACAACTTTTCAAAATGACTGTGAGTTCGCTAAATATTTTAAGTATAATTTTACAGTGGCGGATCCAGAACTTTTCATAAAAGGGGGGTGGGGGTTGACTGACCTAAAATTAAGGGGGGTCTCCAGTCATGCTTTGCTGATTCCCTATATAATCAACCATTTTTTCCCCACGAAATGCCCCCCCCCCCCCACTCCCTGGATCCGCTTATGTTTTATGGTCAACATTTTATCGCGTAGTTTGACAGCATACATAAAGACATCTGGCCATTGAAATGAGAAAATGTGTAGCCAGTCTAAATATGACAAAGAGCGAAAACAGTGACTTGAAATAATAACACACGAACGTCTGCTTCACTGCTAAAAGTAAAATCACAAAAATACTGAATCCGAGGAAAATTCAAAACAGAAAGTCTCTAATCAAATGGCAAAATCAAAAGCTCAGACACATCAAACGAAAGGATAACAACTGTCATATTCCTAACTTGCAATTGGTACAGGCATTTTCTTATGTAGAAAATGGTGGTTTGAACCTGGTTTTATAGTTAGCTAAATGGAACCTATAAGTTAACTTACAACATACATTGTCCGTTGATTTCATTATCACGGAGTAGTCGTGTTAATAAATACATAAAGGAAAATGACTCATGACAGTGCAATGAAATATCACCGGCAGTAAACACACTGGTAATAAACACTTAAGATAATACATACATGTACATATAAACCACATCTATGTGTGTACAGTACTTATGGTAAGATACTAGTTGCGATCACGAACTAAATATATGTCAAACAACATTTAGATACAGAGATATATATGTGCTAGTATTCAGTCTATGACTTTTAATTAATTATTGTTCCTACCTTTCATATAAATATTTTGTCCTAAAATGGCGTCGCTACAAGTTCCGCCCGTTATCGATGTTTTCCAATGCAAACGGAACAAATAAGATTTGACCATGTTATCTTGTTATCTCGATAATGTCAACATACACATTTGTTTATTATGTGACTTATTTAATACATGATTGCCAGAATTAATCGGCTTTTTAAATCGGGGTTTTTAAGTTTATCAGAAAGAAGTAACACGTACCGGCACTGGAGACAATCTAGTTCTGGAAGACATGTAAACTAATGAAAGTATTTATCCCTATTCTGGACAAAATCAAATCAATTCTGTAATAGATATTTACATGCAGTAAATGTATTGTCATTTTGTCAGAAAATTGTCTACTGATAGAAAATCTGTTGTTATGGAGCAGTTCAACTTCTAAATACGGTATATAATAAGAAAAATTGATTTGGAACTTTTTTTAGGTTTAGCGTCTATAAAACCAGGTTCAATCCACCATTTTCTACATTTGAAAATGCCTGTTCCAATTCAGGAATATGACAGTTGTTGTCCATTCGTTTGATGTGTGTTATCATTTGATTTTGCCTTTGCTTAGCAGAGTTGCTTAGGGACTTTCCGTTTTGAATTTTCCTCGGAGTTCAGTATTTTCTTGTAATTTTACTTTTTATTACGAGTAAAAAAAGATGAATGACACGATTCTAAATACTTTTTATACAAATAACACCACTTTTTCATCTATAGGATATATACAGACCTACGAAAGATTGCAAAGCATACATGCAACTTGTGGAAGACATGTATATCAAAAATGAAATTACACGCATGAATAATTTTTAAAAATGTCTATAGTTTTCTCGTTTGTTTCTTGCCTTTTATAGCCGACTATAATGTATGGGTACCGTTTTTCTCGTACGGTAACCTATAATTGCGTGCATCCATTTCATTTGACACTAGTGGAAAGTTATCTCATTGGCAGTCACGCCACATCTTTTATTTTCATTTGTTTGCTTCCGTCACTAAAGTCAACTTCGCCTTTGTTTTTGGTAGGTTTGTAATGCTAGAATTTTTTAGTTGTCCGTGTAGTGCATTTTGTTTTTTGTTTGTTTTTTTGTGAAAAGTGTTGTCTGTTTTTTTCTACTTATGGTTTTTATTGCCCTTCTGGCAGTGGCGAATATAGGAATTATAGAAAAAGATTGCTGAAGATTCAGAGCTAACATAAATAATAAAGTGGAAACTCAGCAGTCAAAAATAAGAATTTACACTAGTTTCTATCCTTTATATTTAAGAACCTATTATTCTCTTTTCTTTTTATTTAACCGTTTATTTCTCAAGTCTTTAATTTTTGGCATATCAATCTCTATTTAGATCTATTTAGTAAACTCAATCCAAACCCCCATGAAGATTTAGATGTTTTTTTTTGGAAAAAAAGTTTGTTTCCAGTTTTTGGAGAAAAAAATAATTTGTTTTTGATTCTGAGAAAAAAAAATTGTTTGTTTCACCCTCAGCTGCCACTATATGTTATGCTAAAATTTGTCCAGAAAAAAAACCCTTGCCCCCCCCCCCCCGAAAATCAAATGGTTGCTGCCTAACTGTAATTTAAGTTCATTCTACCATGTAAATTATTTTAGTTATTTATCATATTTTTAGAAGTAAATACAGTAGTTTTGAATATTTGATAAATAGCCTGCTGTTTAATCCATATCGCGCAACTTTGATGCGCACCCTTTATTGCATACCCTTTATCACACCCCTACCCTTTATCGCATACCCTTTATCACACCCCTACTTTTTTTTTTTTTTTTTTTATCTTTTATATAAAGTCAGTTTTTATTTAGAATGAAATTCAAAACAGTGTGGCTGTGGCCATTGATTGACACATTAAATTCATTCATTGACTGGGACAATTTAGGTGAACGTTTGTATGTAACGACCTCAGCTCACTATGTACTTTTTAAAGACACTTAAACTATGGGGTCACCAAAGGTTCTCAACACCTTAATAAAGTAATTCGAAAAACTAATCAAAAATAACACGATGTTTTTATTTATATCAATTATATAAATCAAAACATAAAGGTTATTCCTGATTAATTTCTTGAATTATTTTATAATTAAAGGCGTTAAGAAACCTTTGGTGACCCCACAGTTTAAATGTCTATCGTAGGTACGTCGTGAACAGTGGTCGTTACAGACAAACGTTCATGTAAATTGTTCTAGTCAATGGATGAATTTAATGTGTCAATCAATGGCCACAGCCACACTGTTTTGAATTTCATTCTATGTAAGCTTAAGAAATATTTTCCCTTCAAATAGGTCCAATAGAACGGTCATTCGGGCGTGACGCAATTTATTGAATGACGTCATTGTTTGGTATGTACATGTGACGTCACGAACGTCAAGTTTTCATATTTTTTGGCACACTAAATGCAACTATAAAAAATACAAAACACACAAAAAAATGGCATACTGTAAAACATGGTATGGTATGATGGTATGGTATGTGTTATGTTATGATGGTATGGTATGAATACCATCATACCATGGTATGTATGAATAGTACCATGGTATGGTACCATGGTATGGTACAAATTCCTATACCATGGTACGAATTCCTATACCATGGTACAAATTATTATACCATGGTATAACTTTATAGTATGAAGCATGGTATGGTTTTTTTTGAAGTGGGAAATTTTGAAAAATGAATTTAGGTAATATGGACTATGATTTTTTTTTTATTTGTTGACATTATGTATCTGTTTTATTTATTAGAATAATATTTTACGAAATAGATGTTGACAAACAAGATAGAATATCACTTACATGTATAAAGCTGTGAACAGAAAACAAGGGAAAACTCAATTTAAACATCTCAGATAACTATTAAGTTAAGATAAGATAGATATAATGTCCTGTTCTGACACATTGTAAATAGCTGTCAATTATTCTTTGAAATTTTGGGAAGTACTGCATATCTTTTGATTGTAATCTAGATAATGTAGTTAAAGTTTTATTGCATAACCTTCTGTCAATGGTCAACTTTTATATTGTTTTGAAATATGACACTTTAAACAGTTGCATATTCTGTCTACATCTATGGCCAAGAAATTCCACTAAAAATGTGAATAAAAGGTGAATGCATCTCCTGTGTGGATTAGAAAACACCATACTTTCAAATTAAACTGTCACTAACAAATACTATGTTAGTTGATAGATACCACATGTTGTAGAGTGTATATTGTTTTCTTCATTTATATGTAACAAGAATGTGTCCATAATACACGGATGCCCCACTCCCACTATCATTTTCTATGTTCAGTGGACAGTGAAATTGGGGTCAAAACTTTAATTTGGAATTAAAATTAGAAAGATCATATCATAGGGAACCTGTATACTAAGTTTCAAGTTGATGTAACTTTAACTTCATCAAAAACTACCTTGACCAAAAACTTTAACCTGAACTTTGCACTATCATTTTCTATGTTCAGTGGACAATGAAATTGGGGTCAAAACTATAATTTGGAATTAAAATTAGAAAGATCATATCATGGGGAACATGTGTATTAAGTTTCAAGTTGATTGGACTTCAGCTTCATCAAAAACTACCTCGACCAAAAACTTTAACCGGACGGACGAACGGAGGCACAGACGGACGGACGGACGAACGGAGGCACAGACCAGAAAACATAATGCCCCTCTACTATCGTAGGTGGGGCATAAAAACAATGTGCATTATGGAAGTTAATACATTTTGTACACAATATCAACCAAGGAATGAGTCTTTTTTTATTATGTGAGATTTTTACTAAACAATTTTATTTCATTTTTTTAATACATGCTGAGAGTGATAGCTATTTCTGTGCAGATAGAGATCAGAATAGTTTTTTTTTTAAATGTATATATTTCAAGGTCAATTATAATCGACATGTGTTGTTAATATTTGACCTGTAATTACATCAATATTTAAGAACGAATTTTTTTCGTTTGAGCTTTAATAAAGGGTTATAATAATTTGCTAGACGAAAAAACGTCGAAACGCAATACCTTTTTTGGTATTAACCTGTTTTTGCCTTTTTGTTTTTAACTGTTATTTGAGACAAAATTAAACTGTTAACTGTTTTCAACTCACTGGCTGTTATCTGTTCTGTTAAAATTTGAAATGTTGTTTACTGTTTATGAAAATGGGATTCCTGTAATCTGTTACTAGACACTTAAAGTGTTTTTGGACATAATTTGTCCCTGAGAACTGATCTTACATGTACCTGTTGTTTACAAGAATTTTAAGATTCACACTAATCACATTAAATTTGCTGTCCATTTATTTCTTTACGGTGATTGTTCAAAGGAGTGACATGAACAGCATATATGTAACTGTATTTGAGTATAGTAAATCCTTCACAAAATTTAGAATGGAAATGAGGAATGTGTCAAAGAAACAACAACCCGACCAGAGAGTAGAAAACAGCCCAAGGCAAACAAAAAAAAAGTTGTTAACACAGCGAAAAAATCTTGCAACAGGAGGCGGGCGGAAGCTGACTCCCAAGGGAGCAATAATTTAACTTCAAAAAAGGGGGTGGAGGTTAGAAGTTATATGACCATTTTCTGAACAAAAATGTGTACTAGTTCATATAAAATAAACGTGACAATACAATCCGAAACATATAAATGAACCAAAATTTAAAAAAACAAGACTAGAGCAGAGGTTCCAGACTTGGTACAGGTGTAACAAATGTGGCAGTGTTAAGCATGTTTTGTGAGATCTCAACCCTCATCCTATATCTCTAACCAATGTAGTTCATTTCTGTCTCCTATTTATAGTGTATCCTAAAGTTAACAGCCAGCACTCCTCAACCAGCTAAATCCCTGTTTTATTTAAAAGTCATCCAAACCCACCCAAGCAGAAAGTATTGATTTATCTTCTATATTAATATGCTCATATGCACTGGTAATTTTAAAAGTATTTGTTTTGCTTTCCATATATATATGTTACAGTGAATTTGTATAATCAGGGATTATGTAGAATCCTTAAAACTTTCAGGGATTATGTATAATCATTGGTTAGTTTAGGTATTATACATTATCACTAAAGTTTTCAGGGATTATGTATAATCACTGGTTAGTTTAGGTATTATACATAATCACTAAAGTTTTCAGGGATTATGTATAATCACTGGTTAGTTTAGGGATTATATATAATCACTAAAACTTTCAGGGATTATGTATAATCACTAGAAAAAACGTCAGGGATTATACAGAATAACTGAAATGATACTAAAATATATAACATATTGAAATATCTTAAAAGTTAATCTTAATATATCATAATAATAACCTTAATATTGTAAAACGTTAGGCATAATTTATTAATATGAAAGACACAAAAATATTGAAATGTTATACACAAAATAATTAAATGATAAGCACAATATAATTAAATGATAAGCACAATATATATAGAATAATTGATGTTTTGTTTTTAATGCTGACTTTATCAGTAATAATATCAAGCAAGCCCTTTTTGATATTGACTGTATTAGTATTAATAATATCAAGCGAGCCCACACGGGCGGGTTGATGAAGTCAGTATGAAAATTTTAAATTGCATAATGATTATTCTTTTTATCGTATTGTTTTAGCAATTGTTTTTAGGTGGAGGATATGAAATAAAATAAAATTGTCATTAAAACTATTTTTATGCGTACAGTCGTTTTGATAAATGTTAATGTTATGTATAATATTTTAATATTAAACATTTTATTTACAAACTAAATTTGAATGGCATCGACTATTACACATTTGCCCTGATTTTCTACAGGCATATCTATCAAATTCACATCTGTTTTTACCACGATATCAAATTTAAAAAAATAAACCTTGTCCTCAACATCAAATCAAATTTTATGACACGTCTCAGAGAAATACAGTTTTCAGCACAAACATCTGAAGGTACAAATTGTACCAATGAAGGGAAATCAGCAACCTCAAACTGATTTCTTGTATAAAGATCCGAGCAGGATTCCGTGCTATATAGCAAGGCGATATCCTTCTTCAGCCTTTTCGTGAATATTGACTATTAATAGTTTTTTGGGATCTCTCTTTCCTGGAACCAAGGATTTGTATAGTAAGACTATACAAATCCTTGCTGGAACCACTAGTGTAATTGGTTTGAGATATCATCTTTGAAGCTTTTAATTATTGATAATCCCTGAAATCATATTAGGGAATGTGTAGAATAATAATTAAAATTATCAGTGATTATATAAAATCACTGTCATTTTCAGGGAATCTATATAATCACTAATGTTTTTAGTGATTCTACATAATCCCTAAAAAATCAGGGATTCTACATAATCCCTGATTATACAAATTCACTGTAACATATATATGCTCATTAGCATTGATAATGTTTTTTGAAATGATCATAGATTTCAAAATTGAACCAATGAATATTTTGTTTACATTGTTTTTCAACAAAAATTCTTGTTCCTGTTTCTCATTAAAAAAAGTTTGTTTTGGAATAGGTCAAAAAAGAAAGAAAAAAAAACAGATATTTAATAAAATTCTGTTTAAGAATAGGTTTATTAACTTCCAAATTTCCTCTTTTGAAAAACCATACCATGCTTCATACAATGGTATAATAATTTGTACCATGGTATAGTAATTTGTACCATACCATCATACCATACCATGGTACCATTCATGCATACCATGGTATGATGGTATTCGTACCATACCATCATACCATAACACATACCATACCATCGTACCATACCATGTTTTACAGTATGCCCAAAAAAATACAATAATAAACAAAATATTTTTAAAACAACAGCACGCAAATTGTAAGGTAACCCAGGTGCTTTGGATTCTTTGAAGGCTTTTAAAACAAGACAAAAGTAGAACTGAAGGTAACCCAGTGCTATGGATCAGAAAACAGTTCATATAATATAACTCTCCTGTTGAAATATATGATAAAGCGTATAAAACATCTACATATGTAATATAACGTAATCAGAGATCAATATTTTAATTAGATTGAGCTTTCCCATTGCATTAATCAGCGTTGCAAAGTAATGTTATCATCTCTTTGAAGATCCACTGCATGTTCTTATTAATGATAAAAGAAGGCGAAGTTGAATAAACAGACAAGGAATCTGTTATCACATGTGTATTTTGTATAAGTAACCTGCTAACTGATTGATATATTTGATGTGTGTAGACAGCTAGATGAGTCAGGAATTCTTTACACGCGTGTATCCCATCACGCAAACGAGATGCATGTTGACCCAACAAAATGGTGAGTTTTTGTTTACTTTCTTAAAAAACATTTGTGAAAAAAACCTCCAACTGTATATTTGTAATCGATCAATTCACTTTTATGCACATGTAAATGATATTTATATTGAATTGTGAATGACTAAAACCATTTGAAAAGAACAAAGTCATTTTGGGGGCTCTTAATTTATAGCTTGCTGTTATGTGTGAATTTGATGGAGAGTTGTTCATTGTGCCACATCTTCTTAAATCTATATCTCGAGATCTATATATAGGAAAGTCACATGGTGCAGATAGTGTCGATTCAAACAGTGAATTATCAAATCATGGTCACATCTTAAACTCATAACACTAGAACTAAATTAATAAAATCATCAAGATTACATTGTGTGATTTAGTAAGCCGAATATCTCTTTTTGTCAAATAGCATTCCAAACTAATATATATATGCCAAGGTGACAAGAGTATTACTAAATCTGTTATGTCATCTGTACCAATAAAATATGTTAAAGTTGAAATCTATATAATCATGATAATTAATACAAAGATTAAGTGACTGCATAAAATTAATTTATATCGTTATTTTGGCACGAATTTCGGTTATTCATCACACGAATCTTGACGAATAATCTTTTTTAAGTCGGCTAATTATTTATACATTTATGTAGTATAATTTTGTACTTTTCTCTATAATTAAATTATTTGATTCGAGATTAAGCTGTTTTAAATAATTCCATCAACGTTTCTTTTTCATTCTCCATGCAGTCTTACGAAAACTGAATTTATTTTAAGGCATCTTGTAAAAGACATGAAGCAAAGCAATTTTTTTTTATCATCATTAACTTGTAATATGTATAAATACGTGCATCTCTTATTTCTTTTTTTTTTCTTTTTTTGGGGGGGGGGGGGGGGGGGGGGGGGGTTCATGTGCTTACCAAATGGTGAACTTTACAATTTCTACTAACATAATTTATATCGTTGTCAGACGACACACGTCTTTTTTCAAAGACGCACACATTTTATATTTATTTTTTTTTTTCAGAGATAAATTAAAAAGACCACTACTGATAGTATGGACAGAAGAAACCGTGTTCATGGGGTGAGTTAATGACTTATCTATAGAGGTTACAAAACTTATTTCAAAGTTATGTATATCTATTGCACTGGTCTTTTGCATGTTTTAAAGCTTTGGCATTTTACTTTCAGGTTGTTTCACGGAAACAGGCGGAGATGGTTGCGAAGAAGGTTGGCATGACAACTGAAAAGGTGCAAGGTATATTTGATTTAAATAAACATTATGCGCGTTATTTTAAAATATTTCCGTACTTTTTATCCTTAAAAGTGTAATACTGACCACAAAACATGCACAAAAACTACACACATCTTACTATTTAGAAATGGAATTAAAGACCGTAATAATTACACATTGCACTACCCAGACCATATTTGAAATTAAAGAGTGATGTCGATATTCGTCTTTCCCTCTCAATTAATTCGAATTCATATTTTCACATATCCACATCTAAAAAAACCCGAATAGTTTTCAGAGGGAGCCACCAAACACCGTTCTATAAAGGAGCTGTCCAATTATTATTTCCCAAGTGCATTTGTGCGAATAAGCTAAAGGGTCTTTGAAAATATAAACCAATCCGAAACATTTTATTTGTTGATTTGAATTTGTTTCTGGCTTTCCCCCCAAAAAAACTTGATTGACAAGTATCAAAGTAATAAATATAAGATTAACTATTCGTAATTCCTTGTATCACTTACAGAACTCCAAGATACATTTTACGTGTTTGATCAAAATGGCGACGGTATGATAACAACGGATGAGCTAGCCACCGTGCTCTTCAAACTTGGCCAGAGACCTACACTGAGAGAAGTACAGGCCATGATCAAGTCAGTGGATGCTGACAGTACGTAATTAGTATTAGTTTGCCACAATACACCAGTTTCCCAATAAACTGCGCATGTGTAACCTTATTAGCAAAACTATATACCATCTAACGTATGTATAGAAAATGTAGCTACACGTCGTATATTGCTATCACGTTGGCGTCGTCGTAGTCCTGCGTCGTCTTGCGTCTTGCGTCGTCGTCGTCGTCCGAATACTTTTAGTTTTCGCACTCTAACTTTAGTAAAAGTGAATAGAAATCTATGAAATTTTAACACAAGGTTTATAACCACAAAAGGAAGGTTGGGATTGATTTTGGGAGTTTTGGTCCCAAAATTTTAGGAATTAGAGGCCAAAAAGGGCCCAAATAAGCATTTTCTTGGTTTTCGCACTATAACTTTAGTTTAAGTAAATAGAAATCTATGAAATTTTGACACAAGGTTTATGATCACAAAAGGAAGGTTGGGATTGATTTTGGGAGATTTAGTTCAAACAGTTTAGGAATTAGGGGCCAAAAAAGGGCCCAAATAAGCATTATTCTTGGTTTTCGCACAATAACTTTAGTATAAGTAAATAGGAATCAATGAAATTTAAACACAAGGTTTATGACCACAAAAGGAAGGTTGGGATTGATTTTGGGAGTTGAGGTCTGAACAGTTTAGGAATTAGGGGCCAAAAAGGGGCCCAAGTAAGCATTATTCTTGGTTTTCGCACCATAACTTTAGTATAAGTAAATAGAAATCTTTGAAATTTAAACACAAGGTTTATGACCATAAAAGGAAGGTTGGGTTTGATTTTGGGAGTTTTGGTCCCAACAGGTTTTTAGGAATAAGGGGCCCAAAGGGTCCAAAATTGAACTTTGTTTGATTTCATCAAAAATTGAATAATTGGGGTTCTTTGATATGCCGGATCTAACTGTGTATGTAGATTCTTAATTTTTGGTCCCGTTTTCCAATTGGTCTATATTAAGGTCCAAAGGGTCCAAAATTAAACTTAGTTTGATTTTAACAAAAATTGAATCCTTGGGGTTCTTTGATATGCTGAATCTAAAAATGTACTTAGATTTTTGATTATTGGCCCAGTTTTCAAGTTGGTCCAAATCGGGGTCCAAAATTAAACTTTGTTTGATTTCATCAAAAATTGAATAATTGGGGTTCTTTGATATGCCAAATCTAACTGTGTATGTAGATTCTTAATTTTTAGTCCCGTTTTCAAATTGGTCTACATTAAATACCAAAGGGTCCAAAATTAAACTAAGTTTGATTTTAATAAAATTTGAATTCTTTGGCTTTTTTGATATGCTGAATTTAATCATGTACTTAGATTTTTGATTATGGGCCCAGTTTTCAAGTTGGTTCAAATCAGGATCCAAAATTATTATATTAAGTATTGTGCAATAGCAAGAAATTTTCAATTGCACAGTATTCAGCAATAGCAAGAAATCTTCAATTGCACAGTATTGTGCAATAGCAAAAAATGTTCAATTGCACAGTATTGTGCAATAGCAAGAAATCTTCAATTGCACAGTATTGTGCAATAGCAAATATTTTCAATTGCACAGTATTGCGCAATAGCAAGAAATATCTAATTGCACAATATTGTGCAGTAGCAAGAAATTTTCAATTGATTGGAGTTATCTTTCTTTGTCCAGAATAGTAGTTGAATCAACTTAAATCATTGTTTTATACAATGCACAATGTATATTCACTTTTACTACCAACTGATAAATTAAAACACTCTTTACCATTCAGTGATAACAAGCACTTTTTGTTACATTTTAATATTTTATGATGTATTTAAATGAGTAGTTATTGTTGCAAACTCCATTAGAAATTTGAATTGAGATCAGTTTTGAAAAAAGGGAAAGGGGGATGTGAAAAAAAAATGGTGGGGGGGGGAGGGGTTTAATTTTTCTCATTTCAGATTTCATAAATAAAAAGAAAATTTCTTCAAACATTTTTTTGAGAGGATTAATATTCAACAGCATAGTGATTGCTCAAAGACAAAAAAAATATTTTAAGTTCATTAGACCACATTCATTCTGTGTCCAAAACCTATGCTGTGTCAACTATTTAATCACAATTCAAATTTAGAGCTGAATCCAGCTTGAATGTTGTGTCCATACTTGCCCCAACCGTTCAGGGTTCAACCTATGCGGTCGTATAAAGCTGCGCCCTGCGGAGCATCTGGTTTTTAATTATTTTTTTTCTACATGCTATACATTTATAAAAAAAAAAACCATGTGGAAACACAGGTGTACAAACGAAATATCAGATATATAATAGATGTGAACCTGTTATCATCTATCAATTTAAAAAATATTCGGTTTGACCTGTGAATTGTTTAGGCATACTATACCGTCAACAAAAGAAACAAAACAAGTCAATGTAGTTTCCATTGATATTAAAAATTGGATATTCTGTTCCGAGGTAAATAATTACCAAATTTGTCTGTTATATTCTTGTCAAAATCATTGATTTAGGCAAAATGCGAATTTTTGTGTGTGCACTTTTTGTTATTTCAAAATTCGTATTTTCACTTAAAACGCACGGTATTAGAACTGAAAACTTTAGAATTAAACATGGTCTGCTTGAAATTTTGAATGCCTTTAGTTTGCAGATATTTTAATACTTAATTCTCATCTTCGAAACTAAGTAAAATAAATTTGACCCTTGTGTTCAATAATACGAATTTTGTCACTTTCCAAGTTGGTCAGATTCTTTTAATCATATGCATTTCATTTTCATTGGATAACTTAACAGTTTTTCCTATTAATCCTCATATTAATCATATGTTATGATAAATTGGAGTTCACACTTGTGTATCGTTACTTTTGTTGACAAGCATATAATCTATATTTAAGTACTAATACTAGTATTTGAAGTGACTTCCTTGTAAGAATAATATTTCTTATCTCATACTATACAGAAAGTGTAACGTAGAAAATAAATAATATGAGATATTCATAAAGCTATTGCATAATACATTTACAGAAAGTGTATTTCAGAAAATCAGAAAATAGATAAACTACATGTTTATAATCCTCGTACAGGTTTTTGGCATATTGCAATTAACAAATGTATCTGGTTGTTTATTTTATAAACATATGTCTCAGTTATGCTCATACTTAATTGAGAATTTTGTAATAGGGTCTTTGCGCCAGATGATGTCGGTATGAATGAAATTTCACAAGAAGGATCAATACCACAAAAGGAAGGTTGGGATTGATTTTATGGGTTATGGTACCAACAGTTTAGGAATTAGGGGCAAAAAACAAGCATTTTTTTTTTGTTTCCGGACAATTATAACTTGTGTGTAAGTGTATGGATCTCTCTGACATTTTACCGCAAATTTTTTGAAAAGTTTCAAGAAGAAAATCTTCAATTGCACACAATAAATGACCACAATGCACTATATATTTTAAAGATTATTGAACATATTTATTTTGTGTCAGAAACCTATATTATGTCAAAAATTTGATCACAACCCCAGTGTAGAGATTGTACAATCTACATTTTCCAATAGGACCAAGAACATTATACAATATTATTTACATTTCAAATTGTAAGTGTTGTCTTATTACAAATTGACTTACCATACAAACAAGCAGTATATGTTTATGTAGATATCAAGTGTATGTACAAATGTGTGGTTTTCCTTGTTACATTGTATAGAAGAAGATTTTTATTTATATATGTATAGTTTACAATGCGTGTTTCCCGTTTTCTAGTGCTTACTGAATAATATGTGTATATTTGCGGAAACGATTATGTTATTTCATCAACATAGGGAACATGATTTAAGTTGCAAGTAGCCTTGAACTAGCATCAGCAGCTGAGAATACTCTTATATATAAAAAAATTTGTAAGGGTTCCACGGAACCCGGTGTCTCGCCTACTTTTTCTGTTAATCGCAGACACAACAAAAATGAGGAAAAACATCAATAAAAATTTCCCTCACGATACTGTCTTTTGATTGAAAGAAGCTTCCAAGTTTGGTAAAAAAATCCAGGATAGTTTATGAATCTAATAAATGTTTTATAAACTTTAACTGCAGACTGTATGTAATGTTAACTGGAAGAAAAACTAAGTCCATTTATAAGTAAAATACGGAAAAAGTGATTTTTTTTTTTACAAAATTTACTTCTGAATAATATCTTATGATCAGAAATAACTTTTTGTCTAAGTTTGGTAGAAATCCAGGATAGTTTAAGAACATTATAAAAATTTTAAAAACTTAAACCACAGAGTGAATGTTTTGTTTCTGGCAAAAAAACTAAGTCCATTTATAAGTAAAATACGGAAAAGTGAAAATTTATTTTTACAAAATTTTCTTCTTGATACTATCTTATGATCATAAACAAGCTTCTGTCCAAGTTTGGTAGAAATCCAGGATAGTTTAAGAACATTATAAAAATTTTAAAAACTTAAACCACAGAGTGAATGTTTTGTTTCTGGCAAAAAAACTAAGTCCATTTATAAGTAAAATACGGAAAAGTGAAAATTTATTTTTACAAAATTTTCTTCTTGTCAGATACTATCTTATGATCATAAACAAGCTTCTGTCCAAGTTTGGTACAAATCAAGGATAGTTTATCAAAGTTATTAAAATTTTAAAAACTTTAACCACAGAGTGAATGTAATGTTTCCTCGCAGAAAAACTAAGTCCATTTATAAGTAAAATACGGAAAAGTGGAAATTTATTTTCACAACATTTTCTTCTGGATACTACCTAAGATCATAAACAAGCTTCTGTCCTAGTTTGGTACATATCAAGGATAGTTTATGAAAGTTATTAAAATTTTAAAAACTTTAACCACAGAGTGAATGTAATGTTTCCTCGCAGAAAAACTAAGTCCATTTATAAGTAAAATACAGAAAAAATAGAATTTTATTTTTACAAAATTTACTTCTGGATACTTTCTTATGATCATAAACAAGCTTCTGTCCAAGTTTGGTGGAAATTCAGTATAGTTTAAGAAAGTTATTAAAATTTCAAAAACTTTAACCACAGAGTGAATATTTGTGGACGCCGCCGACGACGACGCCGACGACGACGGAATGTAGGATCGCTTAGTCTCGCTTTTTCGACTAAAGTCGAAGGCTCGACAATAAATCAGTCCCTCCCTGTGATCGACACTCCCACTAGCAATGTACCCATGCATCGTAGAGCAGCGCAATATAAGTACTGGATTATTCGGATGTAGATTATCGCTTTGTGTCTTTTGTTAATTTGTTAGGTGTTTTTGTGCTTTGTGGTAATCTGGTGAGTCAATTTTGGGTCAATGTACGGCCTTCGACACGGAGCCTTAACTCACTCAGTAGTCCTTTTAACTGACTTTACAGCTTTTTATTATCTTGTCTTGCAACACTACCGTCTAAGGTTAGAAGAGGGCTAAGCCATCACACACATACTGAACCCCAGGTACATTATTTATGTACCTATCCAGGCCAGGGGCCTGTAGTTCCCTGATAGATAATTGTATCATAGGCAATCATACCACATATTATTATCTATGCAGATTGCTTCTTGTAATGCACGGGTCTTTTGCTATGACTGCACTAATGTTTTAATGTAATGTGAAAGTAAAATACCTAAATTATTGACTGGCTACGAAGAGATTTTTTTATAATATAAATTTAGACGATGTGGTATGTATGCCAATAATATAACTCCCCACTAGAGACCAAAAGACCTAAAGTATACACATACACGTCATCAGGCTTGTGACCTTCAACAATGAGCGAAACACATACCGCATAGTAAGTTATAAAAGCCACCCCGAAATGATAAATGTTAATCAATTCAAATGAGAAAACTATAACTGAGACTTTTATCTTGAAGCCAAACACATAGGAAAGCCGAAAAAAGCCAGCTGCATATAAGCAGTGGGCTACCTGAAAAGAACCTCCGCTCCCTCCAGTTGAACTTTTGCAAACGACGCTTTCTCTGACAGTTTACGTAAATACCGGTTCCACTTCCCTCATTCTAGAAGGGATAGATAAATTATGTGTTTCACGGCAAACTTCTGACAAGAGTCCACACGTAAGAAAATCCAATCCGCCTTCCTACCTTTCCGTATGGTCAATCAAACTTCAACCTTAAATTTTTTATTTTATTCCATTTTTAGCTCAAACGCCAAGTGATTTTTATCTCATTAATTGGCGTCCGTCGTCCTTCGTCGTCGTTACATTTTACAAAAATCTTCTCCTCTGAAAGTGTTGACAAAAATTTAATCAAACTCGGCCACAGTCATTAGTTGGGTATCTTATTTTTAAAAAAAAATGTGTCCGATCCCCGCCTGTCAACCAAGATGGCTGACATGGCTAAAAATATAGCATAGGAATAAAAGGGATGTTTTGTCTATTATTTTGAAAATCGTTTTAAATAGAGAAAATCTGACGAAGCCAAAAATGTTCAAAATGTTGAGCTCTACCAATTGTCCATTATGTCAAAACAACCAGACGACTTCTTTAAGTATTATTGTCCTTAAATGACACATTTTACGATTTATGTTTATTTTTGCCTATTATCTTAATAGATGGAGAGTAACTTGAAAATGACAAAATGATCAGCATGATAAGTTCTACAAATAAGACATAGACAATTTATGATATACCAGATGAAAGGGATTATATAAGTAACAAATATACAAGGATCATCAGGTGACGTAATGTATTTGACGGATGATAGATTACAATACATGTAGATATAAGAAGATGTGGTATGAATACCAATGAGAAAACTCTCCAACCAAGTCAAAATTTATAAAAGTTAACCATTATAGGTTGTATTACAAGTTCACATAGAAGTAGTCCTGTTACCAAATTGTTAATGTTGTAAAAATTCTTTTCCTCCGTAAAAACATAATGACGTATTTTTAAATTTCTTCTTGGGCAACGACTGCCTTGATTCCTATGACCAACAACCATTACTAGCGGTACATCTGACGGTAGTGACAAATGATAGATGAGAAAAACAATAAATTCGATTCTTATACAAGTAAAATAAAAAGGGTATATTTTTTTATTGTCCCTCTGGTATCCCTTGTCTTTCTCTCTGGTAAGACAGGATTTCACAGAAAAAAGCAGTCCGTTTAAATTTACAGAGGCATTGTCATTATCTATATAGTGTATACATCTTTCATCAACAAAGTCAAACGCAGTTATGTCACCTGTTTTGTTAATTCTAAACGTAATGACTTTAACACATTTTTACGATGTTCATCCCCAATACTATGTCATCTACACACATAACAGTTATTCATATTATTGTCATTATAAAATGTGTTTTATATATATAATGATCACAAGAACAATTTCATAATCTCTGACAACGTCCCTTAATGAAATTTGCCAACTAGACACAGAATCTATGATCTTAAATATACCAGATTTTTTTTCTTCATAATTTAGAAAGTTGGCTCATCAGCACGTATGGACTTCGCCTTAAGCATCGACTCTTAGGCGCTTACTGCAGATATGTCATACTATCCTTTATTCTATGAGTCAATGTCAACACAATACTAATTGAATTATATAATATTTTGCTTTTATTTTGTTATACGTATTGCCTGAGTGTTCTATTTTAATTTATTACACATGTTACATATCTATTGGCTATGCATTGCTCAAGGGCGGATCAGGGGCGGATCCAGGATTTCCAGTTAGGGGGGGCGCAAAGTTTTATTTTCGCCGAGCGGAGCGAGGCGAAAAATGTTTGGAGGTTTTTTTTAGGTAAAACTATTGAAATATTCTTCTATAGGGGTGAAATGTAGATATCTCGAACTATTGTGTGGTAAAATTAGCGAGAAATTAAAGTTTCAAGCTGAAACCGCCTTAATCCACACCTGACAACAATCTACAGATAGACGGGCGGACAGACGGACGCAAAGTGAGACGAGACAGATCACAATTGCTCACCTGACCAATATAATTTTCAAACGAAAATTTCTACTTTTACCAGCGATTTTTAATTGTCCTTTCATACTATCTGTTTTTTACTTTTATGATTTTCGGAGGTCGTGCCAGACTTCACTGTGTTCGCCACAAACAACTAAAACCAGAATGAGATGCATTTACGCAGTATATTTATTTTCTTGGGATCCCAAGCATACACTAATACGGTACAGAATTCGGCTAAATATTTAGGTTGCAAGTGAGAGGTAAATATAGACACAGAGAAACAAATTAATAAACTAACCTTTCGCTTGAAACAGTATTTCTATCTTTCATTACGCCGGGATATTATAAAAGAATCTCACTGTTTTCTTGACCGTGTCATGATGAAATTGTGAAAGTGAGTAAGGGATGTTTTGAACTTCGATTATCAAACAAATTGATTATAAAAACCGCAAATGCAATGTAACATTTGTTTTTACTTTAACTGCTAAAAACCTATTATATTTGTCATCAAACGCAGCTCCGCGTTTGACACCTTCCTTTGAAGTTATTTATAGAACTTTAATAAAGCGCAGGTCAGTTGATTAGTAATAACGTTGATTCTGTTAAACTGACTGTTTTATATACTTTGAATGTTAAAAAAGATTGAATGGTCTCTTCTGATACTTAAATATGGTGAAGTCAACCCATGCTTTGCAAATTTTAGGGGGGGGGGGGGGGGGGGGCGCACGCCCCTGCGGATCCAGGATTTTGCAAAAGGGGGGGGGGAAGTTTTTTAAATTTCGGACCTTTTTTTGGCTAAAAAACATAAAATAAGTGTAAAATGCGAATAAAACCAGGTTCAATCCATCATTTTCTACATTTGAAAATGCCTGTACCAAATCAGGAATATGACAGTTGTTTTCCATTCGTTTGATGTGTTTTATCATTTGAATTTGCCATTTTGTGTGTCGCTTCTCTTCCTTCTACAATAAATTAATCATCATGCCTCTGTATTCTATATAGGTATAGTCGCATTTGTCATATTTTCTTATGATTATTCAGTTGGGTTATTTTGGGAGGAAAACGAAAATAAAGGTGTCAGACCACCAATTAAAAATCCCAATCTGTTCAACCAAATCTTGCAGTTTTCACAGCTATCTAAATATTTTACCTTAAGTTTAACTTCAAGGAAACCAGGTATATCCTGAATTGTACATGTATCACCTTTCTACATGCCAATTTTCAACCAATGTTTAAAGTCTTGCATGAAATTTCTGATCTTGAAAACACAGGTACTACCAAAATAACTCCCGGATTTCTGGAAATCTTAAATTAGTGTACTATGTAGCGCATTAATCCTGAATTTTTAACGCAAACTCATAGACAAGTGAATTTTGACTCAAAATGGTCTAAATATATTTCCCTTTCACTAAAAGTTGCATTTCTGCATATTTGTTGGTTAGTTTAAGTAAACAATGACATCAAAAGCACTATTTTTTGTCAGAGTAAATGCTATTAGTTTAAACATATTTATTTACTAGTATTGTGGATTTGGAAACAAGTGATTACAACCTGTATTAATCCCTTTCCACTTTGCTGGTGCGAGTTCTGCCTTGTAGCGGCATTGGTTGCTCTTTTCGAAATCAGTACAAGGGTGTCTTTAACGTTCAAGATATATTGCTGTATCTTAACACGGGTCCGCCATTTATCGTCCTCTTCCAACGTACTATCATCGTTTCTCAAAACCGAACTCGCAAATGGTGTCAAGGAACAGCCAAAAATTAAGTACCTGAAATTTTCTCCCCAAAACGGGGATCGACCCAGGAGCCTTTGTGTTTGTAGTCTGATGCACTAACCACTACACCACGGCTATTGTTTATACGGATATTGTGTATGTGCTATATGCCCTCCTGGGACCCTAATTTATTTTCTATGTTCAGTAGACCGTGAAAATGGGGTAAAAAATCTTATTTGGCACAAAAGTTTGTTTTTATTTTCAGAAAGTGGTACAATTGATTTTGATGAATTTGTCAAAATATTTGCCCAAAAAATGTCCATAGATCCAGAAAAAGAACTTCATGAAATATTTTGTGTTTTTGACAAAAATAAGGATGGATTTATATCTTCAGAGGAACTTTATGAAGTGTTGAGCAAACTTGGCGAATCAATAACCAAGGTATGTATTCAAAACATTTGCCCAACATTCAAATCAAAGAAATAACACTATTTTGTGGATTTTTCGTTTTAAATTGACATTCAGGCCTTCAACATCGAGCAAAGTATCACATCAACACGTTACCGTAGATCCAGTTTCAGTTGATAGTTAATTGTTAAATCTGACGGAAGCATACAATTATACATTGTTATCACAGAATGACAACATTTCAAGTTACAATATATTTATTGAAATCAAAGGTTGATGTCACTCTGATTTTTAACCGGCGCGTTTTGCACTTTTTCATAGGACATTTGCGCTTTTACAATATTTAAAAAAAGATTTTTATTGGTTTTAAGTTTATAATTTTCAAAATCTAATAGCATCAACTTATTGTAGGACGAGGCATATTTGATGATAAAAGAAGCTGATCTTGATCGAGATGGTAAAGTAAACTATACAGGTACATTTGTTAAAGAGAGGCAAAATATACTAAACAGATATTCAAACTACTTATGAAAGATGCCAAAAGAGGGACGAAAGATACCAAAGGGACAGTCAAACTCATAAATCTAAAACAAACTGACAACGCCATGGCTAAAAATGAAAAAGACAAACAAACAACAGCACACACGACACAACATAGAAAACTAAAGAATAAACAACACGAACCCCACCACAAAACTAGGGGTGATCTCAGGTGCTCCAGAAGGGTAAGCAGATCCTGCTCCACATGCGGCACCCGTCGTGTTGCTTATGTCAAATATCAAAGGGATATTCTAAATAATAAAAGTTACTCAACAGATCATCACAAGGAGAATAGAGATTTTATATACTAAACAGAGAATTGGGAGGATTTGCAGACTTAATACACACTCAAATGAAACCTACACACGGCGACTTCTACACTAATGTGTTGTTTTCCCAATCCTCCCCATTCCGCGGCGGTTGGGCAATTAAGTTTTAACCCTTTCCATATGTTCGTCCCATAATAAGTTCCTATTCTATATAACTTCAGTTTTCCTAAACCAAATTGTTTGAAACTAATACACAATGTTTATGACCACCAAACACAGATCAAGTTCGAATTTGGGAGTCGTCACTTATGCCGTTTTAATGGTTAATATGTCCGTTCGTATAAAATTGAAAAAATGTAGAATTTGCCGTATATTTACAAGCGTGCATATTTTCCCTATGAACGCATTTTTTATTTCTTTTTATGTTTTTGTTTCTTTCAAGTTTCTGTCGCGTTGACATATTCTCAAGATCTCCAGTTTTTTTCTTTCAAAACCATTGTATATGCCCAAACCGCTAAGCACTGCTCAATCAACGATTCATTACGTTTAATTTATTTTATTTTTCAGATTTTAAAGCAATACTTAATTTTAGATGATACACCAAAGGCTAGTGAGAAAAATAATTCGTTGGAACCATTTTCATTACCTCGTAGGGTGTGTAAAAATAACAATATAAACATTAACCTTCTTGACCATTGGCCGTTTAAGAATCTAAAGAATCATGGGTAATTTCATTGTTCGTACCCCAAAATGAAAATAACGTCACGTCATTGGTTGAATTTCCATTGTTTATGACATTTTTAACCAATCACGACGTTTTGGTGTACACTTTTGAAAATATTACCCAGGATGCATTAGATTCTGAAACGGCGAAATGATGAACATCATCATTATTTGTTTCAATGTTATACTATATATATAATAGATTTAGTGTATAACGTTAACCATTTTTATTTTTATAATAATAACAAATTGTATTTTCATATCTCAACATTTTTTGTACTAATAACATACATATTTATATATGTAACTGTATTTTCTTAACCTAATTAGTTTTAAATAAATATTGTTTTGCACTGTTGTGATATGGAGTTATCTCTCTTGGAACATTTGTCATTCACTGTGAAACTGTTTACTTGCGCAGTGGTTATGACCATATTGTTATGTGGATTCAAAAAGCTAAAGAACTTCTGGATAATTTTGAATCTCGGATCTTTTTCTGAAATTAGTTCTATCAAATATTTTCAGCCCTGTATACCACCATTCCTCATGCGAAAATAAAAAATCGTCAGAAGAAATAATCCACAATGCATTTCATAAAAAGGGTAGCATACGCTATAAATTTATCACTTAGGGATACCATACGACATATTTTGGAACAAAAAGGTAAAACATGCTACACAAAGGATCAATTGATCAGTATGCTGTAGTGTTTTATTGACAAACGAAGGAAAACTTTTTCAACAAATTGTCGGCATGCCTATAGGAACGATATGTGCGTCTCACCTTGCTGACCAATTCTTTTTTTCATACAAGTCAGAGATCCTTCAGACACTTGTCTAAACAAAAAGATCAAATTGAAAGAAGCCTTAAATCATGAACAAATCAGTATACTTACGATCAATCTTAGTCGTAAGCTTTTTTTGTGAAATCGACCCCTGGTCCTTTAATTTCACTGATGATGTCGTTGTCACTGGCCGTCAAGCAACCAGCAATCAATCAATCAATCTTTCTATTAACAATCCTAACATTTCTGATTGGACTCCATTACTATATCCTCAATAACTGTAGATAAAAGAAACAATAGACGTTGCTTCTTGTTCCTCATTTTCAGACTTAAACTTCGAATTTGACATTCACGGTCATTTCAGTACCAGATATGATAAACGAGCCGATTTTAGTTTTAAAATTATGATTGTCCTCCACCTTAACAATATATACCAACTTCACCTGCATATGGGATATACATATTTAAGACCTAGCAGCTGCTACTCAGGCTTTGTAAAAGGTCACCAGCGTCTGAGTAGAAAGTTTAGGAACCACGGGCATGTTGTGCACCATCTCATCTTTTTTTCTACAGAAATTCATCGGAAGGTACAAAGACCTTGTTGATAAATACTACACGATGGTTTTGAAATAAAGTTCCTGGGTACGGAAATTGTGTAATATCTTAAAAACATGTTATAAAATTCTTTTATTTGTCTTTTTTAATAATACTTTTACTGTTGAGTCTATTTTTGGTGATATCCATATGACGTTGCTCGGTACTTATATATCGCGACATTGTGCTATGGTAACATTTATATTTCGGTCTTTTATTTTTCTTATGTGCTTTCTCTATATGCCTTTTTTTAATTCTTTTTTACTTTTTTTATATAGTGATAAAGATTATAACACAATGATGACTGTTGAAACCCTATTTTGGCTTTTTTACCTATTGTGTCCGTTTGTTTTGTTCAAACAACGTTGTCAATATAATGGAATTTGATGTGACTGTTATCCATTCGTTTGATGTGTTTGAGCTTTTGATTTTGCCATTTGGTTAGTTTCTGTTTTGAATTTTCCATAAAGGAAATGGTGGGTTAAACCTGTTTTTTAGAGGTTAAACACTTCACCCTCTTGTATGGCAGTCGCATAAAAAATTTTACAAACTAAAGACAATACAAAAAAATATCATAGAACGATAACGGGATGTCCAAAGAACGGAGCCAAGTCAAATGGACATTTATTAATTACCGAACCTATAGACTAAACAGTAAAAGTAATACTTTATCAAGACAAATAAAAGAATACTATAACATGTTATTAAGATGATAAACAACGTCATATCTATAATCTATAATTTTTCAAGACCATCGATTATTATTTGCTAAGTTGATACGGAATATTAAAGAAACAACAGACAGTACTTCCACCGCCTCATGTTTAAACTTATACCTCGAATGTGACATACGCAGTCATCGCAGTACCAGAATATATGGCAAACGAGACGATTTTAATTTTGACAATATCAATAGCAACCACCTAATACCGCAGTCCCACTAAGCCACGATCACACTACGATCTGTGAAAAAAAAATGCACATTTTGATGATCGTAGTGCGATCGTGTAGATCGCAGTAAGGACGTATCACGGTCGTGGTGAGATCTTCAAGATCGCGAAAAGCGTGGCCAACTTTTGAACATGTTCAAAACAATCGTGGTGCGATCGTGGCGAAATCAGGTCGCAGTAGAAGCGTAGTGAGAGCGCACTAAGATCGCAAAGGTTGCTCTACAATCGTAGCGAGAGCGTAGCTAAAGCGAAAACCTATTCGGAGAGTTTGCGCTACGATCTCACAGTGACGTTATCACGACCTCACTACGACCATCATGTTTTCACTGCGACCCAACTACGCTTCCACTCCGACTATACCACGCTGTTCAAGAACATAGTACGATTCCAGCACGCTCTTGTCGTCCTCGTCACGCTCTTCTTACGACTTGACTACGTTCACACTATGACCACACCATTCTTATTGTCATTTTCACATAAAATATATAAAAAAGCTCCCTATATTTTTTTGTCTAATTGTAATTATCCATTTGTTCTAACGGCTCAACCATGCTTCTTGTTTTTATATAGATTAGACTGTTGGTTTTCCCTTTTAAATGTTTTTTAAACAAGTATTGGATGGAGAGTTGTCTCATTGGCACTCAAACCACATCTTGCTATATCTATATACACATCTGTGTCATCTCTGCTATCGTTCACTAAAATATTGTCATTTGAGCTTTATGGACCAGCAATAGGTTGTAATTTAGGTTGGATAGGTCGGTCCGACATCAATGCTTGATCAGGATTTGTTACTTTGCTACCTCTGCCTCTACATCAACCCCTACAACCACGCCCACGTGTTCTAGTAGATTTTGGTGGCATGCCTGTATTGTTTCCGAGAAATATCCGTATTAATCAGAAATAGAAGGAATGGAGCTGTATTGATATGGAACACGATGTTGACGTTATTGCTGAGAACGTAGTAAGATCTTGGTATGAACGTAGTATATTCGTGGTTAGAACGTGTTATAATCGCAGTAAGATCGGATAACTCGTGGCATGGTCATAGTGAGAACGTGAAGAGCGTAGAAAGATCTTGATAAGCGTAGTGAGGTCGCAAAATAAGCGCGGTGAGAACGTGGTATAATCGTAGCGGGATCGTTGTAGAAGCGTAATGAGGACGTAGTAGCATCGTGAAAGCAAAGAAAATTTACATTTTCATGCCGCTCATACTGCAACCTCACCACGATCTAAATTTATTTATGATGTCTCTATATTTATAATGTTTACTATGTTATTATTATGTATTTTATTTTGTTTGGTTGTTTATTATTTGTATATGTAATGGAGAAGACGTTCTAAGTTGCAAAATTTGTATCTAATCATATTGTCAATGTTTTTAGACAATAAAATATGTTTAAACTAATTTGTCAACTTATTCGGTATTCAAGAGCTTGAAGCTCCTACTCAGTGTTTGTGAAACGTCACCAGTGATTCTATGTCAAAGTTAATGTCGGTTCCATTACTTAAAATCTTTTAATCCTTCATGGGTCTATTTAACATACATGAATAAAATGTAAAAATGAGAAAGCAACTCATGAGTTTGTTTAATTTGTTATAAGCCCTTTTGTGCTTCTTTGTTTTTATTGTGATTATAACACAATGTTGACTGTTGTACCCCTTATTTGACATTTTCACCTATTGTGTCTGTTTGGCATACAAGTGAGAGGTTTAGCTGGTTATTAAACCAGGTTCAATACACCATTTTCTACATAAGGAAAATGCATCTACAAAGTCGGGAATGTGACAACAACTGTTATCCATTCGTTTGATGTGTTTGAGCTTTGGATTTTGCCAATTGATTAGGGATTTTCTGTTTTGAATTTCCTTGGAGATCAGTGTTTTTGTGATTTTACTTTTTATCAACAAGTCTTGGTATCATCCGTTGAACTTTGATTTTTTTAAGGACGAGTTCTTTGACAAACTTCTAGTTCATCAACTTTCTACTCAGGCACATATGATGTTTAACAAAGTCTGAGTAGCAGCTGAAAGTTCAGGAATACCGAATGAATTAGGAATGTATATCCCATATGTTATATTGCTACTAAGGTGGGGCTATTGATAATTTCAAAATTAAAATCGTCTCGTTTGTGATATATTTTGGTACCGAGGGGACCGCTTATGTCAAATTCGAGGTATACGAGTCTAAAAATGAGGCAGATGAAGCCGTGTCTGTAGTTTCTTTAGTTTCTAGTAGTTCTAATAAGTTGAACATATTTGACTGACAGGTATCATTAAATTCCACGATAAGGACGTGTTGATGTATGCCATATTCAGAAAAACAGAAATGAATTGATGTATCTCATTGTTTTGGTTAATGCTGTTCATTAAACAATTGTATTCGTTACTTTTGAATCTAGAAATGTCCTGTGAATGTCCAATTTCCAAACGTCTTCTTCCAACAGGACAGACAAAGTCGAATATGGTTCCTTAAATCTGCGACGTATGAAAGACCTATAAGCGTCAACTTTTACAAATTGTGACTTTGATTGAGAGTTGTCTCATTGACATTCATACTACATCTTCGTATATCTTATTAGTCGAAAATAAAACGCATAAACAAATTAGAAAAACAAAAAAACATAAAGACAAACCGCAGTATACAAAACACAACACAGAAAACTCATGACTAGGTAACACAAAAAACAAAACCCGAGATGATCTCCAAAATAGGAAGCAGATTCTGCTCCACATTTGACACCCGTCGTGTTACTCCTATAAGCATATATCAAGTGTATGGCATAACTTAAACACGGATTGGTAAGAGACATTACCAAATTCAAACCATCCGTATTGTAAAATTAGCTTATCCTGAAACTTGACCGACGTTTAGGTGTCAGACCATTAATTACTCCCTCCAATTTAGAACGCATGTGAAAGTAGGCCTACTCGGACAAAAAATAGTGCATTTAACTTAAGTTAGTATACTATCGAGCCATTAATCTTCAATGTTGAATGCAAACTCATAGACATGTAAATGTTGGCTCAAAATAGTCTGAATATATTTCTTTCACAAAATGTTTTATTTCTGTCAATTTGTTGGTTAGTTTAAAGGGGCACTAGCTGTCAAATTCATGGTCACCGATTTGACTCAAATTCTTATATTTGATTTATAACAAAATAAAACATTTATCCAAACTATCAAAAGTCTAAAATAAACAGTTTACAGAGCATGGGGTAGATAATAAATAGGTTCGTTTCGTGTGTATTTTAGTCCACCCGCCATCTAATTACCTAGCGATTTGACCTCAGATGACCATATAAGCGATGTAAACATAAATAAAGATATGAATAGATTAAACCAACACGTGCAATTTGATTTTTATAGGTCTGTTTGATTTTATTTTATAGATTAAAAATAGATGTTTCTCATTGATTTTAACCGTAAAAGAATGATTTTATGTGCATCGAATTAGTAATCAAATGATTAACCGTAGTTTCACCTTCATTGTTGACCTTCTTTTTCTTTAAATAACCAGTACACGTACAATGCATGCGTTGTCAATCTCTAGCTAGGGGTTAAATTGAAGTTCACATGAATACGGATTTAAAGAGGTCGACTCATTCACTTGCAAGTGAATTACTAATTATTAAT
Organism: Mytilus galloprovincialis; assembly: GCF_965363235.1. Lineage (NCBI taxonomy): Eukaryota > Metazoa > Mollusca > Bivalvia > Mytilida > Mytilidae > Mytilus > Mytilus galloprovincialis. The sequence goes on along the minus strand of NC_134843.1, from coordinate 33,368,466 downwards.
GTTTCTTAGCGTAATTTGACAAAATTGAACCTTTTTGACTGCAAAAAGCGAATTGTTATTTCACTATTTCACTTTCATTATTGATTGAACAGAAAAAAATTAAACTTTAGATTTTTCTTTTTCTCGTAGCTAGTGCCCCTTTAAGTAAACAATGACATCAAAAGCACTATTTTGTGTCAGAGTACTTTCTATGAAGTTATACTTAAAGGTAAAATATTTAGAATGCTGTGAGACTTGCCAAATTGGTTGAACAGATTGGGACTTTTTAATTGGTGCGCTGACACCTTAATGAAAAACGTGTACATACATAGTCATATCATTAGAAGAATGAGGTTTAATCTAATCTATTCATGGGCAGGAATTTCCCCTACTGGATATTTATACGAGATCGTGAGACGGATGACTAGTACATTAAACAAACGATATTATTCATATGAGTAAAATAAAATGTTGCTTATTCAAAACAACAATTACACGACAATTATAACCAAAATAAATATACAGAGTAACATATTCTTCAATTATAGACAGTTATATTTACAGTAAGTCAAGCTCTCAATCGTCCCGATTCATAAAAAGTAGGGGGAAAATCAAACAGAAACCATTAACTATCTGCCATTAACATAGTACATATCGATTTCCGTGATTTTGATTTTCATTCCGTTTTCATATATTTTGGACAGTGGGATAATCGTATTAGTCAAGATTCGCGAATATTTATATATATGCACATATAATGTTATATATATGTCGTGTACATGTTATTATTTTGTACAGGTTATTACTATACAACATTTTCATACGAGTAATTACTTGTATGATGTCATCATACAGGTTATTATTTGTATAAATATAATTGTACAAGTAATTACCTGTACAAATTTTGTGGAGAAAAAGATAATATTAACTTGTACAAATCATTATTTTACCTGGGCCTATATGAAGTTAACAACAAATGGTTTCCTTTTAAACATACAATTCATTACTTTGCCTAAAGGTATAAACTTTCAATATGTGAGTACATTTTCTATATCAAGAATATGAACAAAACTGTTCATTTTAAGGTAGCACAATACAAAGATTTTATAATTCCAACTCCCAAGTTTTAAAATGCTGTAACTTTATTAATAAAGCTTGCAAATTTATAAAAGTGGTAGTTTTGGATAGCTAACAGATTACTCTTTCAAAAAATGTAATGTTAGTACTATGCAACAATTATGTAACCAATTATAATGTTAACTGTGTCTAAAATATTTTTCACCAAATTTCCACTTTCAAATGAAATTAGCTTCTGCATAGGTATCCCTAGAGGGTTGATTTTATTATATGTTGTTCCTATGGCCATTATCTACAAAAGGGTGTCTCAGATTTCAGATAGAATGTATAGAACAAATTTCATACCTAATTAAACATTTATCTTCTTTTATATGGTTAGGATGTTTACACTTATTAGAGATTTATGAGGAATGGAATACCATAGAGACAATCTGAGACACCCTTTTGAAGCCCAAAATGTGTTGATCAAGATTTCGTTAAAATTTTCTGTATGGTTAAAGAGATGATAGAGCTAACTTCATTCAAGTGAACTTACCCAGATTTTGCCACTAATTACATAATAATTGATAACATAATGATTGCATAATAAAAATATTGCATTCATTTAAAAGGTTAATCTTTTATCTATCTATATATACCTCTTTTATTATTTTCTATGCATTCATAAGAAAGTTACAGCATTTCAAAGGTTAATGATTGGAAGTAAAAAAATCTTGGTATTGTGCTACCTTAAGTAGTCAAAACTAAAGTGTTAAGATGGAAAACAGTATAGAAAAGAAATTTCATGATAAAATAATTAAATAAACAATAAATCTTCTAATCATTCAATATTTATACGTATAGTTCCAAAAAGACTGCTCTTCAAAGATATTTCTTTAGGCAATATGATGATTTGAGTGTAGCAGGCATTGAAAAACTCATTCGCAAAGGTGACGAAATTTTTTACTATTGTACAGTAGATGAACTTTATCCGTTGATTAGAACAGCACATTCTGGAGTTGGCCATGGAGGCATCCACAAGACATATAAGGAGTTATAAAAACAATTTGCCAATATCAGCAGAGAAATTATCAGAACTTTCATTCAGATGTGTGAACAGTGTATTTTGAAGAAAAGTCGTACTAACACAACAAAATTAGTTGTTCGTCCTATCACTTCTACATACTTTAATTCCTGTTGTCAAGTAGACCTTGTTGACTATCAGTCATGTCCAGATGGAGAATACAGGTGGATCATGCACTACCAGTACCACTTAACCGAAATCAGTGTACTGTGCCCTTTAAAGACTAAAAGAGCTGCTGAAGTGGCTTACCAACTCGCTGATATTTTTCTGCTTTTGGGAGTTCCACATATACTGCAAAGTGATAATGGAAGGGAATTTACGGCTTATGTAATTTCAGAACTTAAACTCCTTTGGCCAGAGCATAAATTAGTGCATGGTAGACCACGTCACCCTTAAAGTCAGGGGTCTGTCGAAAGAGCAAACGCTGACATAAAGAGTATGATGATTTCTTGGACACACGAAAACAATAACACACACTGGTCGGAGGGATTAAGATTTGTGCAATTCCATAAAACAGGTATATATGTTCAGAACTTAGACTTACCTAGTACGCATAAAAACAAACTGATTGACACATTAAATTTGTTCAATTTAACCAACGTTATTGAATTACCTGCTAGAGTAACGGACCATAGTAGCACTCTGCTAGATCCGATTATTAATAGTGACTCTATGTCATGTTCCTTTTCAAATGTTCTAAAAACTCCATCTGCAATTAGTGATCATGATGCACCTATTGCATTTCTCGAATGTCCAATGTCCGACTTTAAATCTTTTAAAAGAGAAATATGGCTATACGATGGGGCTGATAAATCCAAATTTGCTGAAAAATTAGACGAAATAAACTTGAATAATGCTTCCCGAAAACAAAAAACCACTAATGAGATGTGTGAATGTTTTACATTAGAATTTTTGAAAATAGCTAAAAAATGCATTCCTACTAAAATAGTAACTGTACGACATAATGACAAACACTGGTCAATAATGACATAAGACGTGAAATTCGAATCCGAGACAGATTAAGAAAAAAAGCGATTAAATATAATTGTGAAAATAATATTATGAAGTACAAAAAAAAACCAGAGAAATAAAGTAAATAATATGAAAAAAATCGCCAAAGAAAATTTTGAAACAAATTTGGACTGTTTAATATCAAAACATCCCTCAAACTCAAAAATATCAAAATTGTTTCAATGCAATACATTAATAAGCAACCAATTTGAATGTCATTTGCAGTGTTCTAAAGAATTTGTTTATATTTGCAGATTAAATAATAAAATAAACACTTTTTTTAAATTAAAATATTACTTGTACAATTATATCTATACAAGTAATAACCCGTATGATGGCATCATACCAGTAATTACTTGTATGAAAATTTTGTACAAGTAATAACCTGTGCAAAATAATAATATGTACACGACATATACATATATTGAGCACAAAAGGTAAATATCAAACATACTGAAAAGGTCGCAATATGGCCTTTTGTAATAAGAATAGTTACCACTGAAAGCAAACATTAATCAATCAAAGGACTGTCTATTCCAGAGTCTGAGATTCAAACCAGGCCTAGTGTATTGAATAACGCAAAATTGCTCCGAATGTGTCTTTTATTAAGAATGTAATTTTGAATTTCTTCACATTATACATAATCATAAAAAGCATTTCTCGGCAAAACATGTAAATTACACAAATATTTGTATGGTGACATTATTTTATAACGATTGTAGAAAATTGACTATAAACAATTTATAATCTTTGTTATAATACTAAAATACATGCTGTTATAACAAATGTAAAAAATGTAAAACACACGTCACATAGCACTTTTTATGATAAAATTAAAATTGTTAGCACTTAAAAAACAGTAGAGTTATCTGTCTTCTTACAATGATCGTGGTTAATATAAAGTAAACTTTTTCAGATGTACCGTGTACAAAAAAAAATAACATTAAAGGCATCATAGATATAATTGTAATAATTCTTTTATGATTGTATTAGCATTACTTAAAAGAGAAGTGAAAAGAATTCATTGCAATTGTACAGCAATTTTTAAAACACTTTATACTGCATGCTCTAAAACATCGGAGACAAAGGGACCCATATATTACACAAGTTCTTTGGATGAGATTCCCAATTTTGGATCTATTGTAATTTGTTATTAGTTTTTAAATGAGGCTCTGACTATTCTGTCGCCAAGTGGTACAGGTGGCCTATAGTTGTCTACTATAAAGTTGCTGCCACATTTCAGGTTACGCAGTGCTTGTAACTACAAATATAAAAAATAAATACAGTTGCTATTACCAAAAAAATCTGGATTGAAGGTCGGCATATTTGGACTGCCACTTGAAAATGAGTTCATTGGATTTTAAAACGGTAAAGATTCACAAAGGGTGTAACTCTAGCAAATTTTAGACATGAAATTGTCATATGAATAGTATACTGATACGTCAATATATTATGTCCAAGCTATTTCTGATTCCAATTTGATTTCTTCAATCAATTCTCAAACAGGCGAAGTACTTGTTTATATACTTATAACACCTATCGTATAAAACGTATACATATTGTTCTACAGTTGTTTTTCTGCATAAATTAACCATTTCATTAATATACAGGTGCAATGTACCTTTTTCACTTTTTGAATTAAATACTTACTTGGTCATTTGACATTTCAATTGGATCTTGAAAGACGATCCATGTCACGCTTTCATATAATGGTGGCGTTGTCAGAGAACCCAGGTAGGTCCAATATTTTGTCAGATCAGCTGTGGGAAACCATTATACAGGTATATTATTAAAATAGTATATAAAGCAATAGTTCAGATACGATATCAATATGACTAAAATTTTGAAAGAAAACATATTTTTGTTTCTAAAAATCGTTATAAATGGATTTACAGAATTGAATTAAAAAGAAGCACATCAGATTCCAAAAATTAAAGATGACATTGCAATTCAAGATTATGAGATACAGTATAAACTGCACGTATGTAAAGATCACTTCAGGATCAGAGAAAACTGGCAACACAATTAAGTCATATGACCTTTGCACAAGACGGGGTGCCACATGTGGAGCAGGGTTTGTTACCCTTTCGGAACACAGGAGATCACCCCCAGTTTTTGGTGGGGTTCGTGTTGCTTTGTCTTCAGTTTTCTATGTTGTGCCTTATGTGCCTTGTCATTTTCTTTTTTGGCAATGGCGTTGTCAGTCTATTTTCGATCTATGGGTTTGGATGTCCCTCTGGTATCTTTCGACACTCTTTTGCAATTGGATTTAAAACAAAAAAAAAACTTTTGTTTTCACCTGCCCTAAGTCAGAAACCTTTTGTTCAGTGGTTGTCGCTTGTTGGTGTGCCTATTAGAGTTGTTTTAATCTACTCATTTTGGGGCCCTTTATAGCTTGCTGTTCGGTGTGAGCCAAGGCTCCGTGATGATAGCCATACTTTGACATACTATAGAATAATGGTTTACTTTTACAAATTGTGACTTGGATGGAGAGCGATCTCATTGGCACTACCTCTTCCTATATCTATTGAAGCATATATTACTACAGTGGGAAACTCCTAAGAGGGTGACATGACAACGTTTTTACATAAAAGAGATGACCTTTATTCAATAACAGATTTGACCGTGTGTCCCTTTTTCATATATTGTGATAACCCCATTTACAGTTCTATCATGTTAAAGAACACTTACAGTTGAGAAGACTGGCCATGTCTAAATCACAAGGCATATTGCATGTTTTCCCCTCTGCTGTTATACTACATAATGTGTTATCTGTCAATTCTTTCATACCAACATGCTTTGCCCCAGGCTGAAAATTTAAAATGCATTTTGTTGGAATTCAACGGTTAGTAACATCTTCGCTAGCCCAGATCGAAATCCTTGGCTAGCGAAGATGGGTTGGCAAATAGTACTCAAAATGTATTCAAACTCATTTGAATTTGTTCTTCGATGATAATTTTCGCTCTGTTTTCAGTATAAGTATAATATACACCATTGTTAAGTTTAGATAATACTATTGCAGTAAACTAGTTGATACAAGTCATTCAGATATAGCTGAACAGATACGATCTTCGTCATTTTGCTTTGATTGGCCTTTTTGTCGTTTTAGTCCGCTAAACATTTGATTTAACTAAAGTTAAGAATGTGCAAGACAGGAATATGACAGTTTTTTTCCCATTCGTTTGATGTGTTTCGGGCTTCCATTTCATAAGGGACTTTTCGATTTAGAATTTTCTTGGGAGTTTGTTCCTTTTATTATTTTACTCTATATGATCTTGGCCGTACGTTTAAAGTTATCGTAAAGGAATACGTATTGCACTCACTAAAATCTGTATTAAACTTATATTTTGTAGGCCAGTTGGATGTCTGAGAAATATCTCACTAACTTGTGACGAAAAATTGAAGTGACTGTTGTTAGCGGAAGACAAGTGACACATAATTAATATTCATTTCTAAATGAGAAATTATTCAGCAATGTAAAAATATCTGGTTAGGTTTTGGAAGATAACAGACCGAGATATAATGAAATTAAACTGCATAGAATAGAGCACATGACTCTTTATAAAATTAGACGAACAGATTAGAGTTTGTTTCCAATTAATGTGTATGAAATTCAAGATTTTTTCTTCAAACTATGTTTGGCTTTTAAATTATATAAAACTAGAACACACCCGCGAAATCGCGGGGAAATAGAGCGTATGTAAACTGTAAAAAAAATATACTGACTGGAGAATTTCAGGAGAGATATCAAAAGTCAAAGGTACTTAGGGACTGGGCACATTTTTTGCCCTCCCCCTATTTTCCAAATACCGATTTTTATACCTTCTGTTTTTCTGTACTCTATGAACATGCATATATACTCAGTCAGTGCCCCCTCCCTTATAAAAAGTTCTGGATCCGCCACTGTAAACTAATTGATAGTAAATAGCCAATATTATTCATTTTCGTTTTCCTCCCAAAATAACCCAAACTGAAACACGTTAAGCAAGTATGATGAATGCTAGAACTCAAAATGATAACAGAAAGCAAATTTATATACTTTATTCTTAGTCTTTGTATGTTCAAGGTACAGAAAAGGAATTTATAGTAAATTATAACAAATACAGTTATTCATAGTAAATGTATGTAAGTATGTACAGAAATATATCCGCAGTGACCGCCGTTGATTATAAATCATAGGCGGATTCCGGGGGGGGGGGGGGGGGGGGGCTGTAGGCCCTGCCCCCTATTTCGTTGAAAAAATTTGTTGATTATATGGGGAATCACTGAAGCATGAGAGGACCCCCCCCTTTTAGGTCAGTCAGTGCCCCCTCCCTTATGAAAAGTTCTGGATCCGCCACTGTAAACTAATTGATAGTAAATAGCAAATATTATTCATTTTCGTTTTCCTCCAAAAATAACCCAAACTGAAACACGTTAAGCAAGGATGATACATGCTAGAACTCAAAATGACAGCAGAAAGCAAATTTATATACTTTATTCATAGTCTTTATATGTTCAAAGTACAGAAAAACACAAACCGGAAGTCTAATCTGACTTAAAGTTTTGTCCAATGACGGGAAAATATCCGGACGCATTCTTTTTCGTTTTTATCCCAAAATAACCCAAACTGAATGATCATAAGAATGGATGACAAATGCGACTATACATGTTACCTATAGGACACAGAGGCATGATGATTAATTTATTGTGGAAGGAGGAGAAGCGACACCAAAAATGAGGTCTTCTCGTTTAATAGTATAGATACAAGATTCTTCGGATAATGTTTACACAATACAGATGAACAATTGGGACAAGAGGCAGGATTAATTCCAATTGAGACGTTTGCTAATGTAACTGTATGCACACCAATTATGCATTATTCATTGTGTGGTATGACTACATACCACACAATGAATAAGTAATAAGGGGTGTTAACATGTGCCATGAGCACAACGACAGAGGCTCATATGGAACATGATCTTCGCACCCTTTTAAAGCACATGTAACTTAATTCATCACCGGTTTTTGGTTGGACTCTTGTCTTTAGTTTTTGTCTGTTGGTCGTCATTTGTTTTGTTTTTTGCTATGGTATTTTTGGTTTTTATTCGTCTTACGATTTTGTATCCTCCTTTGAGTATCTTCAGCCTGTTCAAAACTTATCAAAACTACTCGCATATCGAATATACTCGTATCAATACACAGTTATATTAGAGGTCAATGAATATCCTTCTACTCTCCACTACATATAGATATAAGAAGATGAATATTATTGTCAATGAGACAACATACCTTGATAAAAAATCCGAACACTGCAAGGCCATCTGGTTTGTCTACGGCCTCTCCAAAATTAGCATATTTGGTATTGTAATGTACTAAATGTAGCTGCAATACAAAATATTTTCATTGTCATAGATGCACTTTTATTACAACAAACATCGATTTATCTTTTTATTGTCTAAACTGAATTAGGTCTTAAAAGTAATATGCGCTTATAGAATAAGTATTTTCAAGACTATACCAGACATAACAGAAGATCAAACGAAATTTTATATTTAAATAGGCAATTAAAATTATACCCTCATTTTTAAATTAAAGGTACTGTATATACCAGTTAATAAAACTGTAGCTTTAAGATGAAAAACACAATTAGTTTCGTTTTTACATTTCAGGTACTGTTGTATATATACTAGTCATTGGTACTGTTGCGTCAAGATGACGAACAATTATCTACGTTTATTTAGTTATTCTCTTCATATGACTGGTACGGTTACGAAATCATGTTTTACATGTCTGTTTATCTGTTCTTATCCATCTCCATGGAAAACACAAAACAAGAAAATGCATAAACGATCTCTTATTCGTAGATCTTTGCACCTTGTTACAAAATAATTCTGTAGCTAAGTTTATTATTCTTTGTTTCCTTTTTAATTGCTATATTACCTCTGCAGCGTACATCTTGCCATCGATTGTGTGTTCAGAACCTTTGTTGTCGTCTGCTCCCCAGTGAAAATGAAACTGTTCTAATCTGTATGTCCCAGTTAAAGGCCCTCCTGATATTTCTGAAATGACAAAAACACTTTTGAATGTTTTCAAAGTTTAGAAAATACAATTGCACATTTGGGGTTCGTGTGGCTTATTCTTTAGTTTTCTATGTTGTGTCATGTGTACTATTGAGTGTCTGTTTGTCTTCATTTTTAGCCATGGCGTTGTCAGTTTATTTTCGATTTATGGATTTGACTGTCCCTCTGGTATCTTTCGTCTCTCTTTGAAAAAGTTAAATTGATGAAAAAACTCAAAAGGTTAGGAAGTATGATTTTATACTTATAACTGGCAAATACCCAACAAACACGTCCAATTTCAATAGATTGGTTATTCATTTAGGAGATGTAATAAAATGTAGGGTTGGGAAAAAAAATATACAATGGTTTAAATTTTGAGATGAAATATATCAAATTGGGATTTGATTTCTGGCATCCTCTTTTATAAAGGCAGCAAACAGTCGTGAATGAAGACATTTTGCTATTTGTTTTTTATTACATACATTTAGATTCTTTTTCGACAATTCACATGCAAGATCAATTGGGTATCGCCAATGTTTAAATGTGTATACTCAATAACTCAATGAGGTAAAGATTACCAGTGTAGAGTTACAGTGGTATGTCTTGTGTACTAATATATATAATTTGTCGGTTTGTCTTGTCTTTTTTTAGCCATGGCGTTGTTAGTTTATTTTCGATGTATGAGTGTGAATGTCCCTTTGGTATCTGTCGCCCCTCTGGTATCTGTCGCCCTCTGGTATCTGTCGCCCCTCTGGTATCTGTCGCCCCTCTTGTTACAATAACTGGTTATAATCTTAAGTACCTGATGCTTTGGTTGCTTGTACTTTTACTGATTTTCCTGTGTTCATTGCCTCGGCTTTTGGTTCTTTTTCATATTTGACAACCAATGGAGAATTAGCTAGTTGTTGGTCACAGGTTATCTTGTCTGGGCAAATATCGATTGGCGACTGTCTTTTTCCATTGGCTATAGGGAACTGATTACACCAAGTACAAGGTCCTATAAAGAAAAGGGTTTGCATAGTTAATTTATGTCGTCTTTCAACTCCACACGTTGTAACATGAAAAATTAAGAGATAGTTTCTAATAGTATTGCAGTACTATAAACAGCTTTAAAAAGTATTAAGAATTATAAAAGTAGTATTTAGAATTAAAAAAAAAAAAAAACACAAAATGCTATTAGGACCCGACCACCATTGATCAGTTCTTTACTTTTCTTGGGGGTAAAACAAATTTATTTATTTTTAATTTTTAATCCAATTTTGTTTTCGATATCATACTAAAACAAAATATTTTTTTTTTTAAAACATATCCGTTTTTTTAACTAGTTTTCAGTAGAATTAAGCAATTGTTTCACTTTCTATTCAGTAACAAGATATTTTTGATAAAAAGTACTGCATTTAATTTGCATTGGTGGGATGTTAGATGTTGAATGTGTGTCATAATCTTTATATTATTAAAGTTTGCATTTACCAAAAGACTATTTGGATTTTTTTGGGGGGGGATGTTTAAATACGCTGCCACGTCTGATAAAAAAGATGCCATTAAATCCGATGCATTGTATGGTGAAATTGTCAAACTGTTTAAAACAGTCACGTTTTATGTTCATAATCTATTGGTTGTTGTAAGACAAAAACAAATCCCCGTATCTGCTTTGTCCTCTTTTTCCAGTGATAGTCAATTATAGATTCTTGCCCCTTAATTAATTATGTATACACTTTGGTAAACAAACCAACTATTTGATCTACACTTGAATATCCACTAACGTCTGGGAACTTGACGTTTAGAAAAGAATAATTTTTATCAATAACTGTTTAAAATGCGGCCTGTTTCTAAAGGGATTTTTGAAAATCTCGTCCAAACGCGTCACTTGTAATAAACTTATTCTTTGAAAGCATCTTCTATTGATACATCCTGAACTTTAGTCTTCTCTTTAAATTTATGATATCTATAGTTTTTTTCAGGCGCCAAGGATGTGCATGTTGTTTAATTTGTAAAAAGATAAATAGCATGCATTAAATGTATTTCATTAGTTGTTTATATCTAGAAGCAATAACACGTTATCTATTTTAAAATAGATCTATTTACTTAAACTTTTATATCTTTACTCTTCCCTGACTTAACCCAATTATTTTAGTATAGTGTCCTTATTCCAGGCCGCGCAGATTAAATGTCTCAAGTATTTTAAGGTGTTTGCATTTATTCCTAATAGCATTACTGTATATGAGTGAAGTAGTTTTAAGAAGTCCGGTTTATTACCCCGCGCAAAATGATTTTTTTTTTTTATTAAATTGAGTGATGGCTATTGTTTTTATCGTGTTTTGCTGTGATACACAAACTAATAAATAAATCATAAAATTATGATTGTTTGAAGTACGCGTATACTCGTTTATGATAATAAATTTCTAGAGTTGTATGTTGATGAATAGTTATTTGCTGAATTCCGTTTTGCAGATACTAAAATATTTTAATTCATTATTAGGAATAAAATAGAAAAAAAATTGAATGTTATTATAATTTCGACACCAGATCTAAACTGCGAATGGCAATACAGTCACTTGTCTTACAGGGCGCAATATATTTAAATTTGGGTTGAATAAATAAATAAATACGCAGTCGTGACCTGTCGAAATGAATAAATTGATACAATGTCTCGTGGAGGGAACGTTTTGGTGCGTAAAATAAACCTTACAACAATTATCGGGTTCGTAGTTGGCAGTCCCGCGCCCCTCAGTACCTATCAGTGTATCAGCTTAAATAGCTTTCGTCTCAACTGTTTGCCACTGGATGTTAAGGTCTTACAATATGTGTATTCAGCAGCTTTATCAGACCGTGATTTATCAATTATTCACTTATGTAGTGGTATCATTCTGTTGTACATGTGTATATGCTGGACTGGTATTTCATACTTCATGAATAATCATTTAGTATAATTCTATTACAATCGTATATATATAGTTATTTCATTAATGAATATTTCACCTCATTTTGTTTAAAACTTACGCCTTTGCAAATCGGCGACAGAAAAAATATTTATTGATTTTTATAGTAAAAAAACGAAAGCAGCTATTAAACAATAGTTATCTATTATCTCGGGCCACACATGTGAATTATTAATGAAACAGGCTTTGTAGTTTTTGAACTTGAAAAAAGACACTCGCACTTAAAAATGTCAAACGTTCTGCTGTTAAAGCGAAATTATCATCCTTTTGCTAGAAGCCATAAAAAAGTTCTAAAGCATATTTGACATGGTATGGGAAATGTTAAACTGAGGTTGTGACTTTCACCTTATTAAATATTCATGATACACTCATAAAATATAATAAGGTCAATGTTATTCAATGTCATCGCTATTTTTTTTTTTTCAACTTTTTTTGTTTTGTTTTATGACACGAGCTTGATATATCTATAACGTTATAAATATATTAAATATTGTGACTATCTTTTCTTACTAATACGCAACTTAAAAGGGATACGAAAGACTGGCATTCTGTTGTTTAAATGTGTCATTCCAAAGATAAGGAAGTAAGTAATGTCAAGATGGTTTTAAGAAACCCAACGGGTGCCGCTAGGGGAGCAGTATCTGCTCACCCTCCCGGAGCACCTTCTATCATTCCCAGTTATTGGTACGTTGGGGTTCTCCCTGTTCAAACTTGTGTTGTGGTTTGTGTACTTAGTATGGCCCCGCAACGAAGTTGTCGGTGTCATATAGTTTTATCCTTTTCCGTAATACCGTCATTCCGCAACAAAACATTATACGGAGTTTTTTTTTTCTAAACGCCTTCAGATATTGGGATGATTTTTGGCATGTGAGTTAACCTAGATGAGTTACAGATCAAGTTTAAATTTCGTCCCGCTCGGCTAATTTTTGCTGTAATTTCGGGCTTTGGACAATCACAGTTATACGGACCTTTTTTCTAAATGCTTTCAGATATTGGGCTGATTTTTTATATGTGAGCTAACCATGATGCGTTACAGATCAAGTTTAAGTTTCGTTCCGCTCAGCTAATTTTTGCCAAAATGAAGGGTATACAACTTTGAAAATGGTTGAAAATCACAGTTATATGGACATTTTTCTATACGCCTCCAGATTTTGAGCTAATTATTGATATGTGAGACTACCATCATGTTTGTGTCCTCATGTGTTATTGAAATTGCCGATTTTTCAACTTTTTGAGACGGGGGCCATTCGTGTCGCATTATAATCCTGGTACCTTTGATAACTATTTACACCACTGGGTCGATGCCACTGCTGGTGGACGTTTCGTCCCCGAGGGTATCACCAGCCCAGTAGTCAGCGCTTTGGTGTTGAAATGAATATCAATTATATGGTCATTTTTAACCGGATTTTCGTGTCAAAAATGTCGGTTATTGATTTGAGGATGTACGGCGGGCGGCCGGGCGGGCGGCAACCAAATGTTGTCCGTGCATTTACTCATGAAGCGTTCAACCAAACCTTTTAAAATTTTAATATGTTGTTACTGACAACAAAATGGAGGTCAAGTTCAATAATGACGATTTTGACTTTTACCGTTCAGGAGTTACGGTTCTTGAAAGTTTAAAAAATGTTGTGTCCGTGCATTTACTCATGAACCGTTCAACCAAACCTTTTAAAATTTCCTATTAGGAGTTTTGGTCCTTGTAATATTGATAAATGCCAGAACACAAATAAATGTTAAAGAATCCGGTTTACTGTAATTTTGACAGCTCTTGTTATAAATTTTCTGTTTACAAAACTTTGTGAATTTTTCGAAAAACTAAGGATTTTCTTACCCCAGGAAAAGATTACCTTAGCCGTATTCGGCACAACTATTTGGAATTTTGGGTCCTCAATGCTCTTCAACTTTGTATTTGTTTGGCTTTTTAACTGTTTTAATCTGAGCGTCACTGATGAGTCTTATGAAGACGAAACGCGCGTCTGGCGTATTAAATCATAATCCTGGTACCTTTGATAATTATTTGACACATCTAGTTTTTATTTGACGTTGTCAATTTATTATCGACTGACGTCACGAGTTTAAAGGTCCCTAGCTTCTGTATCTTTTGCCTCTCTTTTGGAAGTGAGAAATTTTAAAATGACTTCATATTTGAATGTAAATGCCTACTTCAAAACCATGTTGCTGGATGTTGCTACATGTAACTACCACACAAGATTAACATGGTCCTAGTTACAGAAACTTCGTGTATTTCAGGAAACTACATGTGCCACCATCGACTTATCTACTTCTACTTCTACCGGATACTTCTACCGGATAATGGCCACAATCAACTAATTGAATATTTTGCCATGACTGCGGTGCGCATACGGCGAGTAACATGACACGTAAATATATTGAAGGGGGAAATATTAACCTTAAATTAACCAGAGGGTGTTATACATACTATTCATATATGTGGAGCCAAAATTATGTCCCTAATGACCACCTTTCTTCATAAGAAAAAAAAATGCCGAATGAAGATGTATATGACAATGATGTATTTCTTTAATCAAATTACATGTGACAGTTATATATCTATAGCTTTTTTTGACATATTTTCCCTACCATATTAATCTATTATCTGGGGCGTTTTTCAGCTCACCTTGCCCGAAGGGCCAAGTGAGCTTTTCCCATCACTTTGCGTCCGTCGTCCGTCGTCGTTGTTAACTTTTACAAAAATCTTCTCCTCTGAAACTATTGGGCCAAATTTAACCAAACTTGGCCACAATCATCATTGGGGTATCTAGTTTTAAAAACATGAGTGGCGTGACCCCGCCAACCAACCAAGATGGCTGCCATGGCTAAAAATAGAACATAAGGGTAAAATGCAGTTTTTGGCTTATAACTCAAAAACCAAAGCATTTAGAGCAAATCTGACATGGGGGTGAAATTGTTTATCAGGTCAAGATTTCTCTGCCCTGAAATTTTCAGATGAATCGGACAACCGGTTGTTGGGTTGCTGCCCCTGAATTGGTAATTTTAAGGAAATTTTGCTGTTTTTGGTTATTATTCTGAATATTATTACAGATAGAGATTAACTATAAACAGCAATAATGTTCAAAAAAGTAAGATTTACAAATAAGTCAACATGACCGAAATGGTCAGTTGACCCCTTTAGAAGTTATTGCCCTTTATAGTCAATTTTTAACCATTTTTCGTAAATCTTAGTAATCTATTACAAAAATCTTCTCCTCTGAAACTACTGGGCCAAATTAATCCAAACTTGGCCACAATCATCTTTGGGGTATCTAGTTTAAAAAATGTGTAGCGTGACCCGGCCAACCAACCAAGATGGCTGCCATGGCTAAAAATAGAACATAGGGGTGAAATGTAGATTTTGACTTATATCTCTGAAACCAATGCATTTAGAGCAATCTGACATGGGATAAAATTAATTATCAGGTCAAGATCTATCTGCCCTGAAATTTTCAGACAAATCGGACAACCTGTTGTTGGGTTGCTGCCCCTGAATTAGCAATTTTAAGGAAATTTTGCAGATTTTTGTTATTATCTTGAATATTATAATAGATAGAGATAAACTGTAAACAGCAATAATGTTCAGCAAAATAAGATCTACAAATAAGTCAAACAAGACCAAAATTGTCAATTGACCCCTTAAGGAGTTATTGCTCTTTATAGTCAATTGTTAACAATTTTCATAAATTTTTGTTAATTTTTGTAAATTTTTAGGAAATATTTTCCACTTCAATTACTGGGCCAAGTTCAGTATAGATAGAGATAATTGTAGCAACAAGAATATTCAGTAAAGAAAGATCTACAAACACATCACCATCACCAAAACTCAATTTTGTCATGAATTTATGTTATTTATCATGTCAAACTGATTATAGGGCAAAGATGCACTTTTTATCAAAACATGTAGCTTGAAAACGTGTACCAGGACCCCTACTTTCTAAAATGACAGCACATAGACCAAGGTGAGCTACACAGGCTCTTGAGAGCCTCTAGTTTCTGTCTTCTTTTTTTTAAACTTATCTACAATTGGCTAAGTATATATGAAAATATATATAAAAAAAAAGTCCTTCGGATGCACTAAAAAAACCGTCTCCACTGGTCTACACAGTTGTGCAAATTTTATTTTGTCTATCGTGCGTTTGAATTGCAATTTGTCCTGTGCTACACATGTTATGTGTCTGAGTGAAGATAATAAATCTACCTTATAACTGGCAAATACTAACCATTATCGTTTCCATATCCCCACGACATTTTGTTAGATGATTGTCTTAAAATCTGAAACTAAACAAAAAATAATTTTGAAAATCTTGTTTTTTTTTAAAATTCGTGTATAATTATATTGAATCTTGCATATATATGCAGAAAACATTATGTTATGAAAAATTTCAGTAACACATTATTAACTTATTTTTTTATGTATTTGTTTTTTATGAAGATGTCAAGCATTAGTAAATAAAACACAAGGAGCATGGCCCAAGTAAAACAAATACGAAATCTGTTAAAACCGAGGAAGCTGGGAGAAAAAATTCAAAACAATGAATCAATACTTAAAATTTTACACCAATCAAGAGTTTCGTCTACAAACGATTTGAATCATAAATTGACACAAACATCAAGCATAAGCATCTCACTGAACATGTTTAACCCCGCCGCATTTTTGCGCCCGTCCCAAGTTAGGAGCCTCAGACCTTATAGTCTTGTAAGATTTTTAATTTTTTGTTTATTTATATGTTTTGGAGTTTAGTATGGCATCAGTTTTTACTGAACTAGTACATATTTTTGTTTAGGGGCTATTGAAGACCACTTCCGGGTGCGGGATTTTCTTGCTGTGTAGAAGACCCATTGGTGGTCTTCTGCTGGTGTTTACTCTTTGATCGGGTTGTTATTTCTTTGGCACGTTCATGTTTTTCTTAGACTAGTACTGTTTATGACATATTTACATCAATTCCGTGGGGTTTGTTTGCACTGATTGATATTTTGGGATGGGAGACGTTATTAATTTATTCTTTTAAAATGGCTTTTCTTGCGTCGTATAACATTTTGATAAACTAGCGGCAGGTTAATTTCAATACCGATGAAATTTCTGTTCCTCAAATTCAGAATTTGATATTAGGGGGCGTCCTTAAAATAAAGAATAAGAGGACCTTATTTTGGTGCAAAATTTGATTTATTTTTGCCTTTTTTGTAAGGGAAGGGTTGCGCCACGCATGAATCCGCACCTGTATATAGGGCATATAATTTGAATTTCGAAGTCTAGATAAAACCGCTTGTGATACCTTGTCAATAACATTTTAATTTGTTTTTAAAAGATTTTATTTAAAATGTGTCACGTGTTTAGTATCTTTATTGTCTTCCTTTGAATTAGCTGAGCATTATCTCCCCATTATCCGTTAAATAAAATACATGACAATAGCACATTGTTATTTGATATTCTCAAAGAATAAATTATTATAAAAAAAAGAGTATTTTCAAAGTAGCAAAGCTTGAATTTAAATCAGTTTGGTAACTGGGATATTTTTGAAAATTAAATCTTTCAGCAGGAAATTTTAGTGCTACCTCCATAACAACTTAATCCTTAATATCAATTTTCCTTCCAATGCATACAATATTTGAGAAATTATTATCAAATACTATGCTTAACCTGCTTTTGTATGTAAAAAAAAGCATGTCAAAAGTAACATAAAACATATATTATTATGTCAACATGTCATAAAGTCATAATAAAGTCTACGGCTGAAACAAAAAATGAAAATAACCGAAAGGATACTAAATTAATCGATTTATGGTACAGTGGTTTAAAGTACATTCTTTCTTTCTTTGTTTTTATAAATCCTTAAAAAACAAAATAATATTCGTCAATTGAACATTCTTCCGTCGTATTTGGTTCAATATTAAGCTATTTTGTCTTGTGTTGTGGGCCATATAACGCACTCCTTGGAGTGGCGAAAAATAAGGTCCACCCACATTTGTCAATTATCTATATACTTAATTATATAATTAATATAAACTTGGCTTGATTTGATTTTTTTCATGTATTGTGTTTTTTACGTCATGTGGCAAATATGTTATGCCTAAAGGCAATATTTTATGCATTTTCAGTACGATCATGACTAGATTTGATTGATTGTCAGTTGCTTAACGTCCAAATACAAAGATTTCATGCATGTTCAGGACGATCATTAATATAGATTGATTGTTGGTTGTTTGACGTTCAGTAGCAAATAGTTCATGTATGTGCAGGACGATCATGACTAGATTGTTTGATAGTTGCTTAATGTCCAGTGACAAATATTTCATGCATGTTCAGGACAATTATAACTATAATTTGGTTGTTTTGTTTGCTAAAGATATTTTGTCTAGTGTTGTGGGCAATATAACGCCCTCATTGGAGTGGCGAAAATAAGGTCCATCCACATTGTTAAATTATCTATATAAATATTTATGATATTAATATCAACTTGTTTCGATTTTTTTCATGTATTGTATGTTTCTTGTTTACATGTCTATTTAATATGTTTGCATTTTAACCTGTCATTGTTTTATTTTTTGCAATAAGTAGTTATAACACTATCCTGTTTGCGGTTACTGCCTTACGAGGTACAGTTAAAAGTCTTCGCAATGTTTATATTGTTCGCGTTTCGTATCAAGTCATACAATGAAAATAAATGAACAGTGAAATGTACGTAAAAATAGACATCGCGGTGAAAAATATACACGCCGTAAAAATCAGACACAAGCGAAAAAGGTATTTATTTCATACACCTGCTTGTAGACTGTGCAATGTCTTTAAATGTAATTGAATATTCATCATGTTTATCTAATAAAATAGGATTTAATCCTGAAAGTCATTTCAACCTTACGGTGGTGACCCACAAATGACACCAAGTATCATTAAAATCTTTCAAGACATTTAAAGTTTTGAACCGGTTGTACGACTTACATGAACAGACCGACAGACAGTGAATCCTACATACCCCCGATGTTCGGCGTGGAGGGTATGATTATTGACAAAAAAACTGTCACCGTGCATTCACCATAAAATCAGTTTTAAAATTATAATTATATACCAGCTCGAAAACTGTCACCGTGCATTCACCATAAAATCGGTTTTCGAATTATAATTGTATATCAACTCAGACTAGTAACTCCTTCAGGAGTATTCTTTATAACACACAAGAGTAAAACAGCCCACCAACAGTTAAAAAGTCCGACACTAATTATATTAGTTAAATCTTATTATAATGTTTAAAAATTAAGGAGTATATTTGTAGCAGTTTACTTGCAAACTACCTCGGTCATAGGTTACCTTTTAACTAGTGGCAGTTTTGTTAAGGTCATGCAAGGATTTTGTCCTTGTAACGCGTTCTCAGACATAGTTACTAACAGTACCAATCACTGAAAATACAAACGACATACGCTTGACCACCATGAACTCTGTTGAAACTTTAATTGTAGGTTGTACATGATTT
This sequence comes from Mytilus galloprovincialis, assembly GCF_965363235.1. Taxonomy (NCBI): domain Eukaryota; kingdom Metazoa; phylum Mollusca; class Bivalvia; order Mytilida; family Mytilidae; genus Mytilus; species Mytilus galloprovincialis. The sequence continues at coordinate 33,348,875 of NC_134843.1, read as the reverse complement.
TGAATAGAACAACTGGCTATAGTTGATGACACAGTCAATGTATTCACTTAATAGTTATTACCTTTGAATTGCCCATCGTTAAACTAATGATAGACGGCTTTTTAATAACGTAAGCAAATTGACAATTTGTATTCCAAATACACAAATGTAGATAAATATGAACTGCAGGATAAATGAAGAACTTAAAAAAAATTGTAAACTCAAGCAGGCTATTATGACTATAGTTTGTTAATTGCATAATGTCCAGCGACAAATATTTCATGCATGTTGAGGAAGATCATAACTCTATTTGATTGTTTGCTTAAAATCCTGTGACAAATATTTCATGCGTGTTCAGGACAATCATGAGAAATGTCTTTATGTCCAGTGGCAAATATTTTTTGCATGTGCAGTACGATCATGACTTAATTAAACTGCTTGTTAGTTGCTTAACGTCCAAGTACAAAGATGTCATGCATGGTCAGGACGACCATTAATATAGATTGATTATTGGTTGTTTAACGTTCAGTAGCAAATAGTTCATTACAACGGATGACAAGAGACTAATATGTTTATATGACGATGATGACTATATGTGTTGTTTAAATTTTGAGATATTTAACTTTAAGATGTGAAAAAAGAACTTGCTGTGGGTTTGAAATGAATTGACTCAAAATTTTTAATAATCCCCCAGGGTAAACTTGGGTAAAGAACTATGACAATTTCTAGGTTTTTCGACCAGTGTTAAATGTCCATTAAAACAGAAATGTTTTTATGCAAAAAAGTGCAAAGGTTCTGCGTCACATATGATGACGGCTTTGACTTGTAAAATTAAAAGTTTAAATTAATTCCATGAGAAATGAAATAATTTAAAGGATGTTATGTAACTATGGGAAACAGTCTGAATAAAACTGTCTAAGACATTGATTGTTGTAACTTCCTGATAAATATAAGTAGTGAAACCTCAGATTTGTTACAGTTTCCGTTTCTTTATTTATTTGAACTAAAATATTCTCAAGTATTGCAACCATAAAGATCATCAGTTATCGACCTTTTTCCTGTTCCCACGAAAGTCGTGTGAATATCAATGTATATTTAAAATTTAAAAAACCTGAAAGATTATATTTTGGTTGTCGAGATAATTTAATTTCCACTGCAATAATAATATATGATATAATAGCTTATTTTTATTTCTTAAAAAAGTGATGTATAGTTGAAATCACTACATATGTGTATCGGAAATGTTGTACATGACATGGTATTGAAAAAAACTACTAACATTTTAATTATAAAAAAGAAGATGTGGTAAGATTGCCAATGAGACAACTGTCCACAAGAGACCAAAATTACACAGAAATTCTTAAATTTAAACTCTATTTTTATTTTAATTTTAGATACATTACATTCTCTTTTCAGATCCAAGAAGTATTTTATTTGCCAAAGAGTATTATACCAAAAATTACAAAAATAAGTACTTACAGTAACTGCATATATCAGTTAATAAACCAGAACGACAATGCAATGATGATTCATTTACTACTAAACAAAAACTATCGACGTTTAAAAAATCTATCTATACCTTTGGATCTTTTGATATCTCTCAAGTTGAACAAACTTATACTAATATAACATGACTTTGAAGGAAGGTGATCTTCAACGATGTCAAGGCTTAATTTTAAATTTTGACAATATTTAAACACGACCACAATAAAACCGTACAAGACAATTCATTCAAATATCTTTAAAACAATTAATGGCAATTATTTAAAATCCAACGCCCAAAAAGTGCAACATCGACAATTTAAGTTGAATTTGAAAGTTCGCATTGACAAGTGTTTGATTTAACCATTTTTCTATGGGAATAGATTAAATAAAGAAATACAACACTACATGAAATCTTGTTACTGCATTTAAACTGGTGATGTAACGTTGAATCTAATTTCTGATGGCAAACTTCATGTTTATATAAATTCTTATCATTCGTCTGATATTAAGCCTAGAATGATATTAGATATATGGTAGTTAAATGTATTTCTCCCCTCAGCGAAATCGTTTACAGCTATCTAGACCACTTGAATTCATAAAATATAGCATTTGTTAGTCAAGTTACACCTCTCCTCATATGCCACGTTAAGGGTTGGAATACTGTCATTAGAATTCAGGAGGTTGTTTATGAGTTAGTTATAAAGGGAACCAAATACACCAAAGTTCAAGTTTGTCTGAGGGAGTTGGAAGCGATGTTACGGAATAGCCTCAGATTTAGCTTATGATACCCTGGGGGACCAGCTAGTTGTCTTCCAGCATCAGTATCGACCTAGTGCTTATTTTTCATATACATGTATTTAAAAATAGGTATAAGATAAGATACGATATTTTTTATTCCAACTATAGGGCCCATAAAGAGTAAAGTAATTTATTACAAAGATTTTTATAATTGAAACAATATTAAATGTTGATATAAATCATATATAGAATATAACCATCTCAATTCTCAGATGTTATACCACAGCCAGATCAGAGCCACACACATATTAGAAAAAAAGGCATAACAATTATATCTATTATTAACAGGCAAATATTCTCAACGTCTTGAATAAAACAATATCTGTACTATATTGATAGTTTTCTCAATTCAAAACATTTATTAATATAAATTGAAATACTTTCAATACCTCTAGGTTTTCTTGAATAAAAAGCCAATTAAATTTGGCACTTGTGCTTAACTTTTCAAAAGTTTTACAACCTATTAAAATATTATCATAAAATTCTTTTCTTAAAAAGTTATAAAGGGGACACTGACATATAAAATGTTCTTTGTCTTCACCTTTATCTAAGGTTTTTTTTACATAATCTTTGTGATTATCTAATATATAGGCTTTTGAATATCTATCCGTCTCTACTTTTAGGGGGTGTGCACTTATTCTGATTTTGCACAGTGCTTGTCTATCGTTAAATTCTTTTAATTGCAGATATTTTTCTGTACCAAAAATATGTTTAATTGAAAAATAGGTCAAGAGTTTACCTCTACCTGATTCAACAGTATTTTTCTCTAAATTCATTCCAATGATTACGAGAAACTTGTACATAATTTATTCTTAACTATAGTACATAAACGGCCAACACTTACATTTAAGTTTGGTAAGTCTAGTTCTGTCATTAAATAGTCAATACTAGAAACCCATGTAGTGATATTGTTTGCATGTAACTTTTTATTACAAATATATATGCATCATAATAAACCATCCTTTGTGTTCTCTAACCTATGAGCATATTTTAACATTGCCATTAAAATTGAAAACTGTACAGGAAATCTTCCTTATTCAGACATAACAGCAAAATTACTTGCTTTTCTGTCAACCCCAAGAATATACTTCATGCATTTTGTGTGTGACTTTTCAGATATGTCTTTTGGATAAACCTATCGTTCTACTTCTTACATGCCACTGAAGTGGTTGAAAACATTCCCCATATTTCACTGCCATACATTAAAATAGGATTAATTGTATGGTCTTAAAGGTGCATTAAAATTGTGACACTAGGATTTGATGATGCTAGGCTTTGTTGTAATCCAAAACAAGCTTTCATAGATTTCTTGTATAGCTCATATTTACACTGTGTTAATTTACCACTAGATACAAAAGTAATTCCTAGGTACTTATAACATTTTACACTTTCAATCTGTTGCCCATTCAAATATACTGCGCAATCAACATGTTTTCCAGGTTTGTTAAAAATTAGAAATTTTGTTTTATTAAGGTTTTTATTACATTTAAACACCATTTTGAGCATTACAAAGTATAATAAGACAATTGACATGCATATATATTCGTCTGTTAAGCACAACAAATTTGTGGTAGAATCTACATGCTTCAAAAACTATTAACATCTTCAGTTTAACAGATGTTAACATGCGGCCGTCTGAGGTCACAAACCTTTCTGATTGTTTAAGTAATTAGGTATAGATTTCGTCTAGACTTTAGTTCATTTGAACTTAAGGCAACAACCATTTTCTTATCTAGGGGGGGGGGGGGGGGGGGGGGGGGCTGGGATTTTTTTGAAAAAAATATTTTGATGGCTTAGCTGAACGAAAAAAAATTATGTTTTGCACTGTAGCTGAAAAAAAAATTATACTGTCACCTGCTTGAAAAAAAAAATTTGCATTGCTGAATTTGAGAATAGTGAAAATAACAACAGTTGAGACAGTGGAACAGCAGATTATACACATCTGTCCAGTCTACAGATTAAGCTAAGATTTATATTTATACCTTATTACTTTTTGTATTTTCCTGTAATAGTGTTTGATCCAGAAATATTTAAAAGCATTCCAAATCTCCCGCATGTATGCTACTACATTAACACATACTTAAAACTGCAACTATTATAAACATGATATGGTCATTTTATAACACGGATGGATATGGTATCATATTTAAACAGTCTTTTAAAGTAGCCCTGATTGTGTATGACACAGACTTGTATACCGGTAGTATTTTCCTTTGTATCATTCTGTATCATTCTTTATACCTCTTTTTTTCAATGGAATGTCAATTATCATAGTTGGAAACAGTGGATGTTTATAATTTGGAGCTACTCACTCTTTGCCATTACACATGGCAATGAGGCCACTTCAATTGCAGTATTAAAATTCAAGAACTGTGGTACCTGTATGACGGACTCAGAGAATATCATAATGTAGAAAGTGGGCTAAAAAAAAACAACAGAGACAACAGCCAATGCCAGGATACAGACAGAGCCATGCACTTTACATTTTACATCAATTAAAAAATTAAAATGAATTTTATGTAAATTTTATGGTTTTGAGAAGAAAAAAAATGTATTTCTGTTCCACATTATAGGAAAAAAATTTTTGCTTTCCTTCTCATAAGAAAAAAAAAATTTTATCGGAGGAAGGTTCTGAAAAAAAATTTATGAACATAATAAAAATTTACAGCATAAAAATTATAAAATGCAAGTTGGCAATAAAATAATAAAAATATACTCTAGAATTTTAAAAAATATAATTAATACTCAGATGAAATTTAAGATGCTACACAAGTTAATTTAAAAGGGATATTTCATATTTATGTCTAATTAAGCGAATTAAAATTATTTTATTTAACATACACTATAGGAAACCGGAAACGCGTATTTAACACCGTCTGAAGAATGATTTTCATTGTCTTTTAAAAGGACAAATTAATCATTTACTTTATGAAATTAGAGTTGTGATGTTTATCAAACAAGTATGTCTGCCTTTTATGCAAATTATATGTTCTAAATTTATTTAACTATTTTGGAAATTACTCATTTGCAGCCAGGTCGTAATATTGAAGCTTAAAGACGACACCAAAGGTGTAAATAAAAGAACCAGTTAATTACAGAAAGAAGACACCATGTCAAAATCTATTCAAAATCTATTCTTCATTCTTTATTTTGCCTTTTAACGTTTTTGATTCGAGCGTCACTGGTGAAGCTTACATGCGTCTGGCGTACAAAAGTAGCCTGATATTTATGACGAATTTATTAACTGTTACAGAATACTTCACTTTTGAAAATCTTAAGATTGAAAAGCGAATTTTATTTTAAAGATATACAAAGTTTATATAGATTTTAGTTTCGACTAAACGATGGTTCCAACTTCCCAACAGAAACATGATAACTAAGCGTCTTGCACTTTAAAATGGTTTTAATTTGTTGATGCAATTTTTTAAAACTTTTATTAGTTGCGGCTTACTTTTAGCCTACACCTTTCCAATTGAGGTAAAAGTGTTTTTTATCGTTTATTTTATTAATTATATACTTTTTTTTTAATGAAATGATCAGTTTAACTGTTAACTTTTTTTGTTACGTTATTATAAACAAAGTGTTAAAACTCATCTGAGCAAAGAAATAATATCTTTTTCGGCTTTTAACTTTTTGAATTTGGGTTTTAATTAATTTCTTCCAATATTCTTACCTTAGCTTTAAAATTGTTGACTTAAAGCTTTGAGCTTCCCCGGCGAAATAAAATCAAGAATATCTCTTTTTCACACCAGACAACTTACAATTGATTTTAATACACTGAACAATCTGTTTGGTATGGCTATGAGCCAAATGTTCAGTGTATTGGTTTTTTAAAGGTCTGTGATAGTGGTTGTTACTCGGAAGATGTCGGTAACTTTCGCAAACAATTTCGCTTAATACGCTACATGTTAACCTCTTTTTAGCTGGTATATTCTAGCGTGTAAAAAGATCCTACAAAAGGAGTTTAAAATTGCGAGATTCTGATTAAGTTGATGACAATAGTTATGCAAATTCAGTGTGTGCCCATTCTGTTTCAGAACACATAGCCAAACTAATAATAAAACAGAAAAGATACAAAATTTACTATAAGAACACATGCTCGTAAAAATACTGTCTTTAGAATTTAACAAATTTTACGATTTTTTTTTAGTCAAATGGATTTTTACCACGTATCATTATTGAAGAAATGTCAAATAAATTAAAATGTAAATATAAAGCACTGTCTATCGAGGCTAATGATAACTTATCATGACACCGCTATTGTTTTACAAATTGGATTATTAACAGGACAGACAGTTAACAACGAATTACAATTTTGTAAGCTGTACAGCCAATACATCTTCAGTATACAAATGTAGATATGTTCTACGAAATAGTAAGATGTTACTATATACTAGTAAACTGTAAAGAGATGTAAACGATAGCAAAGGGACAGGCAAACTTAAGTCGAAAACTAACTGACGATGGTATGGCAAAAAATGACCACAAGACAAATAGCCGTATACGAAACACAACATAGGCATTTAGGGGCCAGCTGAAGGACGCCTCCTGGTGTGGGAGTTTCTAGCTACATTGAAGACCCATTAGTGGCCTTCGGCTGTTGTCTGCTCTATGGTCGGGTTGTTGTCGCTTTGACACATTCCCCATTTCCAATCTCAATTTTATCTAAAGACTTAACAACACAAGTCCACCAAAACTTATGGGTGATATCAGGTGCTGCAGGAGGGTAAGCATATAAAGCTTTACATGTAGCACATGACGATGAAAGTGTACGTTAGTGTTATAGACAAACAATGTACCCTTTTTGGGTTTATTCCCACAAGTGGGAATATCATCATTAATTTTACAACTGTATTATAAAACAGAAATGTCCTAACTTTTTATTAATTAGAGAAGATCGACGAATACGCCTAATATCTATTATGTGGACATCCTGAAAGAGGTATAAAATTATACCGACCCCCTCCCCCCCAAAAAAAAAAATTATTCTAAGTAATTTCAACATTGGAATTTTGCTGTTTTCTTCTTATTTTTGTATGATTTTGAAGGTTGCCCTCCCGGGTTCGGTTATCCGGTTTGTCCATTTCGGTTATATCTGTTCATCAACATTTGCATTAGATTTTTGGTTGTCAATAGCTTCGACGATATTTTAATTGTCTCAATGTGCATCTTGTGCAGTAAAATTTGGGACGTCTAATGTTATGTAATTGTAAAAATCAAGACATTTTTTATGCACTTTGAGAAAAACTATTAAACTAGTTTATAGGCATCAGCAATTAAGATACTAGAATAAACAACTTCAGTCATTATTGTAACGTTCAATAGCCATTAAATCAGTTTAAACAAAAGTGAAAATAAACATTTCAGATAAAAAATATATAAATAAAACATCGATAAATTCTGTAAAGATTTACATACCTACAGTGGCGAAAAATATCCGTAAACTTATCAAGGTAAGTAACGTATATTTAACTTTTATTTGACTAGATGATCGTGTATTCCTAGGCGTTCTTTAGATGTCCTGTGTGATTCAAGATTTACATTTGTTCTACATAAATGATAAATTTATTATATAATGGATCAAAAATAGGGTTATTGGGACATCTTCTGATAACCGAACTGAAGATACTACGTATAAAGTATAGTATACATGTTAGGTTTCAAGTTAAAATAGCATTTCTCCCTCCATTTGTAATCATTATTCGATCGTTTACGTTTACAAGTATCAAAAATATATAAATCGTCTATTAAAATCTGTACTTTTTGATAAAATGTTATTCTAAAACACATGATTTATGAAAGATAAAAATAATAGTTCACGTCCAGTGGCAAATATTTCATGCATGTTTAGGACGACAACGAATTGATAAATTAAATAGGAGGTTCGTAATAGAGACCATCCGGGATAAAGATTGGGGACATTTGGAATGCCACTGGAAATGATGATATATTGGATGGAGACTTTTGCCTTGTAACAAGCAACCTACGGACCCAAGAGTTCTGATTTAACATTCAGATAGCGTTGAATTCGCCATGAGGCATTATATTTAACGTCCCCATTAATCTCACCGGACGTGGCTATGTACTTGTACATCCTGCACAGCCATAACGTAAGCCCTTCTTTGGCAAGTTTTTTTTTACTGTCGGTCGGAAGAAGACCTGCAGTGACCATAGTACTATTTCCGAATGAACTATGGAGAGGAAATGAAAATAACATTACTGAAGCGCTTTTCTTGATTTACCTCCATCAGGAACGCTCATTCTCAAATATTCGGAAACAAAGAATATACAAGTTCTAATCACGTAAACAGCTATATGACCAACAGGGACATTAACGAACAAACGTACATAAAGAGACAAAATGTTGTAAGCAAATAGTGTATTCAAAGAGGATTTATGGAATCAATAAAGGAATACACAATTTTTAGGTTCTCTCTTCCATATTCTTATACTTGGGGTAGTAAAATTGAATAGGCAGCAGTTTATCGAGGTTTAAATCTCGTAAATCGATTAGGAATAGAACCCCTCTCCCTTTTCCCATAAAACAACATAAACTGAAGGAACGCTTGACCTCCAAATGGCGCAAGACTGGATGTGTCGACAGAGTTAGCGTCTTTCTGCTAATCATACTTCACCCGTCATGTGAATTAACACGGTGTAATACCATGGAAGCAATATTTAAATATTACTTCCATGGTAATACGTAAAATACAAAACGGACTATGTAATTAAGTGGTTGTCGTTTGTCACTGTGGTTGTTCATAAAGGTATCTTGTCTCTCGTTTTTTTTTTATATAGATTAGTCCGTTGTTTTTCCTGATTGAATGGTTTTATACTAGTCCTTTTGGGGTCCATTGTAGCTTGCTTGCTTTTCGGTGTGAGCAAAGGCTCTGTGTTGAAGAACGTATTTTGACCTATAATGGTTTATTTGTACAAATTGTGACTTGGATGGAGAGTTGTCTCATTGGCACTTATACCACATCTTATTATATCTTTTTAAATGATATGCATAATTTGTAATAATTTACAATGTACTTTTATAATCAATTGATGATCAGCTATGATAGTATCAATTAATAAAACATTACTGAAACGCATGATATATTGTCAATCTGCAACATGTGCAAAACATATAAAACACATTTTCTTTCTTCTAAATGTATCCTTATATTCCTTTTCCAACAAAATCATCAAAATACATACCTCGTGGTAAAAAACTATATCTCTTTATAAATATTTAGTATATATAATTCATGTAAATTCTTTATTCATGGTGTAAAGATGATAAATTTGTTGTTCAGTATAATAATTGAAAAAAAAATTAGTCTGAAATTTATGGTTAAGCTTGCAGATATAAATTTCCATGGGTTCATTGAGTTGTATGTAAATATTGTAGTTAAGATATTTTGGAGATATTACATCTGTTAAATAATTATTTGTTTAATTTGAATTTACAATTATTTTATTTGCATAAAAACAAATTGGATTAGACACAAGTTAAACAGGCTAATGGGAGTATTCTCCATTTAACGAGCATCACTGAAGAGACATGTATTGTCGAAATGCGCAAGAATCTGGTGCAAGAAAATTGGTACCGTTAATTTTATTAAATATCATTTCAACATATTAATATAAATTGGACAGAAATCAGTCGTTTATTTCGCATGTTCAGTCCATAAATGTTTATGATAAGGTTACTTGGGTTAAATTAAGTTACGATATGTGTCCAATAATTGTGTTAAAATATAATTAAAGTTCAACCGATGAAACTTAAAACGGACGTTTTATTCAGCTCAAGGACAATTTTATTGTTCTGAATAAAAAAAAAATGTTAGTTAACATTAAATAAATGGTGACTCAAAATAACACGTCTCGTTTACATGGAAGTGGAAAACGTATTTTTAAACTATAGTGGCTTTGTCCTTTGTCAAATAATGCTGAGTCCAGTTTTCTTTCAAAAAAGGTCAATGTGACGGGTTTATTTGTCACGGACAAACTATAAGTGGCGTCATCTGAAACGACGAATTTTAGTTCAAGCAGTCTTGTTTGGACCTGTAAATAGTTAAAAATGATCATTAATGTCATTTGTATAATTCAAGTAATCCGGATATTTTCCAATAACTGGCTATTTGAAAATAAAATTCGATATTGTAGACTGAGTGTAGACTTCATCCGTTTTCTTTATAGCATTGACTAATTTCAAATGACAATTTACAAACTGTTGCGTGTAAACAGAATTTAAAAACCGAATAACTGATACCGTGCAACTTAACGAACGCAGCGTTTATAAATTTCTATTTAAATAAACTAAGTAACACATTATATATTTAAAATGCGCAATTGCAGTCAGACTGTCTAATTTTACTCATTTCGTTAATATATATTCGTCATAATTTGACTTGTAGGGACACTTCTGTTTCCTCCACCATCAAAAACTGACCTCAACGAAATAACACAATATTGTTAAAAGTGGCGTTAAAGACCATTCAATCAATCAATAATTTAACTTGAGTACACACAACAGCACAATCTGTTGTCCCGTTGCTTTGTCTTTTTATTGTTGTAATAGTATTAGCATTTTATATGGCATGGTAGTCAAAAAGGCGCTGTAACAGCAGAAATTAGAACAGAATTATAAAATACCGAATTTAATTTGATGCACCACATGCGCATTTCGAAAATTCATTTCTCCTCAGTAATATATTTTTTTTTATCATCAATATCAATAAAATATCCGTTGTTTACTAAAACAAAAACACCTATAGTATAGAACGCCATGGCAAAGTGTGTTTCGTACGAAAACTGTGGAAGGCTGACAAATTTCGATAAGTATATTTTTGTCACTATTTTGAAATCAATCCAGGGATACATGTATGTGTCATCAGACTTGTTGCTATTTATTGTAATGAACAGCTGTGGGGAAAATAACAAACACTATAATTCATACAATGTCATGTGGTTGCACTTGTTTGAAGGACATAATATTATGTAACTATCTTAATACTAAAACACTCTAATTTCATATTAAAAAAAAGTAGTTCATGAGAGGAAATGGCAATCAATTTAACGGATTACGTGACTACGTAACTGCTCAAAAACAAAATTAGAGAACGACCATTTAACTTCAAAAGGGGGGGGGGCGGGGGTCTGTTTTTTTTTAATACTTTGATCAAGCAGATGAACCCCTAAATAATATGCTGAATCCAGAATTTCCCCATATATTATAGTTTAATATGGGGGGGGGGGGGGGTCGATTGATAGCGTTGACAAACTAATTAAAATAAGATTGCGCTGTGCCAAAAAATTCTGACTAGGACAAAATGCATAACCCCCTTTTTGAAGCAATATGGTTGACTGAAAAAAGACGGCGATGCACAACAGAAAATGAACTGATCAAAAGTTGGGGCGAAACTTCACCATTTCAAACTCTTGGTTTTATAGTTTCCTTGTGAGCAGCAAACCTTTAACAAGGAAATCATTATAAGAAATGCAAGCCCGGAAATATCGTATCAATTATGAGATATATACTCCGTATGCAGGCGCTGCTGGAATGTTGCTACATAGAAATGTAAAGTTCACAACTGGGAAGCTGGACTCATCTGTTGTCGTAAAGTTTTGTTTTCAACCGACCCTCATTATCAATTTGTAGATCAAAGTCAAGATATGAGGCAGAATTAACTGCATCTCTGGCATCCCTTATCTGTTGTTCGATGGGATAGGTCACCAAATTTTGAATTATTTAGTGAGAGAACATTATCTATATAGAGGAGAGTAAAGTTAAAGGATATTGTTATCTTCTTATCTTTCATCCTAAGAAGTTCTTGTATGAAGTCAGCATCATATTAATAAAGAACTAAGTCGGCAAAAAGAGGGGCGCAATTGTTTCCAATTGGAATGCCGACAGTCTGTTGAAAAACACGTCCTCCAAACGTAACACATATGTTGTCAATCAAGAAATCAAGCATCTTGATAATGTCAATTTCAGAGAATTTTTTGTTTGAATCAGAGTGATTCTTTAATAAGTAGGATGTATCCCTCCCAAAGACAAGATACTTGTTTCTACGTTTGCCTTTTTTTTTTATGAAACAAAGCAATACCAAGTTTTTCAATTTGTCTTTTAGTTTGGAAAGAGGAATACTTGTGTAAAATGTAGAAAAGTCAAATGTTTTAATACTATTGCAAGAAGAGAGTCTCAGATTGTATGTACTGTAAAAGATGTTTGAAATTTTAAAGTATCCACATTTGATTCACGCCAACCCTAGAATAGGCAGTTTCTCAATAACTTTGAAGCCCGGCATTGATTGCTGATGTCCAGGATTTACTCTTTGGTAAGTGTCGTAAGGGTATATGTTGATTTTCCAAGTGAATTGTAAATACCTAATTCATTTATGTAGCAGTTTATGAAATGAGATTTACACACTAAAACGATGTTGTTTCGGGCTTTATCTGCAGGGACAACAACAGATTTGTCATGGAGTTAGGACAAGTGTTTTGCAACATTTGGGTCTCTAACGATTGACGTAGCATGGGTATTGATAGACCCATCTAGTTTCTTAATTCTGATTTGTATCAACGACCTCACAGCTTTAACTCATTCGGAACGAGTCTTCTTTTACGTGTTTAGCCCTTTGCCTAGAATAATCCTCGACTGAATACATCAGTATTTCAAAGTTCTATTTCCAATTGATCAATTTAGGCTCACAATATTTCGAGAGCACGACATGAGGAGTGGAAGAACGACAGGCACCAGTAGAAGGTGTTGGTAATGGCTGCCAAATGGTTGACATTTGTACCAATCATTTGGTTGATATTTGCACCAATCATTTGGTTGATATTTGCACCAATCATTTGGTTGACATTTGAACCAATCATTTGGTTGACATTTGCACCATTAATTTGGTTGACATTTGAACCAATCATACCAATCATTTGGTTGACTGTAGAAATAGAGGCAACAGTAGTTTACGGCTGTTCAAAGGTCAACAGAAAGAAAACAAATATATGGTACAAACTAAAACCGAGTGAATCACATCAACTACAAAAGGAAAACAACGGAACAAAAGAAACACTGAACTGCAACAAAAACGTGAAATGTATGCAGCACAGGTGGCCACGGATATGTTGAACTCTTGTTGTAGCCTAAAATACCAACCCCTTTAATTTTCTTCTTTAACCAATAATTTGTACATAATTATAAACACCACGACGAGTGCCACATGTGGAGTAGCTAAGGGTTTGCTCACAATTCCGAACCACATAAGGGCAGACACAGTTTTCTGTTGGGTTAGTGTTAAGTCTTCAGTATTCTATATGGAATGTTACGTTGTAAGTAGGTTTGTTTGTACTTTCGATTTTGCCATGGTTCTATCATTGATTTGTCGACTTTCGCCACTTCGTTATTTTAGCTTTCATTTTATTCCATATATATATAAAATTTTAATGTTATTGACGATAGTCGCTTTTGTTCAGGAAATTAAAGTTCGAATAGTTGATCCAAGAAACCATATATTAATTTAAACAAATGCACGTTTTGAAATTATAAAAGATATACTAGCCGGACTACTGTGTTCTTATGTCAACTTGGTTCCTTAAGGTTTTACATATCTTGATAGATATACCCTTCCATCACTGGTTTAACGCTATCAAGTTATACAGTAATTCTGACTGAATGTTTACCTTGTCTTTGCATGATAAAAAGTACGTTTTATTAGAGAAAATTATGTTGCAAATGTATTTTACTCAAACCTTATGTCAATTGTTAATTCGAAAACATGACGGCCGAAGAGCACCTCAAAATAACAATAAAAAAGACGCTAAATATGGTAAAAAGTAAAATAACAAAAATATCGAACTCTTGAGGAAATCTAAAACAGAAAGTCCTTAATAAAATGGCAAAATTATTTACTCAAACAGTCCTAACGAATTGATAACAACCGTCTTATTCCTAACCTGTTACAGGCATTTTCATTCTAATCAATCTAATGTATAAAATAGCAGAATAAACACGGATTTTAAGCTAGCTTAACCTCTCACTTGTATAACAGTCTTATAAAATCCATTATATTGACAATTAGGCATAAAGGCAAAGCACAATATCAAAAATGAAGGACAAGAATACAAAAAATTACCATAGTACATAACGGGACGTATAAGTACCGACCCACGTCAAATGAATTTGACATACACAATCAAATCAGTACCAAAATCTTAGGACAAACGAGGCGATTTTGATTTTGAAATTATCAAACCACCCTCCCCCAAAAGCACTACATCAGTAGCAATATAACAACTTCACCTGCACATGGAATACATGTACACATTAAAATAATTTCCAACCTTTTTTGGTATTCAAGAGACTGCACCATGGCTGTATAAGAGTAGAAAGTTGATAAACCAGGGGTTTGCCAAAGAACGTCTCGTTCTTTTAAAAACAATTAGTTCTTTGGAAGGTATACCAAGACCTTATTGATAAATATTCCGTATCAGCTTCAAAAATTGTAAACGATGGGCTTGAAGTATAGATTCCTGGAACTGACATGGTTTATCATTTGAATCACGTGTTATAGTATTATTTTATTTGTCTTTATGAAAATAACTTTATTATTTGTCCTTATGAAAATTACTTTATAATTTGTCTTAATGAAAAAAAAACTTTACTGCAGTTTAGTGTGTTCTTGGTGATATCCATTTGACGTGGCTCTATACTTTTACATCTCGTCATTGTATTATTGTGTTATTGCAAAATGTTTGTGTTCTTGTCTTTCGTTTTTGTTGATTTTTTTTTGTTTTGTTGTACATCCCGTCATTGTGCTGTGGTAGGTTTTTGTATTCTTGTATTTCGTTTTTGCTTTTAAATATGTGCGTCTATAAGCCTTTTTGTTTGTTATATATTATTTTTAGTGTACCCCCTTTTTTGACATTTTAACCTATTATATCTGTTTGTTTTGTTAACAAATCGTTGTCAATACAATAGAATTTTATGCGACTGTCATACAAGTGAGAGGTTAAGCTAGCTTTAAAACCAGGTTTAATCCACCATTTTCTACATACGAAAATGCCTGTACCAAGACAGGAATATTACAGTTGTTATCAATTCGTTTAACGTTTTGATTTTACTTTTGATTTGGCAATTTGACTACGGACTTTCCGTTTTTAAACTTCCTCGGAGTTCGGTATTTTTGTAATTTTACTTTTTACCCAAAAAAAAGACGAAACAGTAAAAGTAATATTCTCAAAGTCAATAAAAGAATACTGTTACATGTTATTAAAGAGACAACGTCAGTACCTAGAATCGATACTTCGTGTTGATTATTCTTTAGTTTTCTATGTTGTGCCATGTGTACTATTGCTTGTCTGTTTGTCTTTTTCGTATTTAGCCATGTCGTTGTCAGTTTATTTTCGATTTATGAGTTTGACTATCCCTCTGGTATCGTTCGTCCCTCTTTCAAGACCATTGTTTATTATTTGTGAAATTGATACAAAACTTCATCAACGAGGTCTTGGCATCTTCCGATGAACATCTTTTAGAAAAAGTACGAAGCGTTCTTTGTCATACCCCTGGTTCATCAATTTTATGCTCAGACTGGTGAAGTTTTACAAATGTCACGGAGCTGTTATAAGGCACTGGTTTTAAAGACTCATGTTCAGATATACATATTTATTATGTACAAGTTCACTATATATATACTTTCATTACATTACATTGTTAATACAGAGACATGTCCATTCTCTTTCACTCTCTCGAATCTGAACATTCACCCCATTTTATCATCGTAAAGGCGTTTACTACTTTCATGACTTTCTCACACATTAAAATTGTCATTCATCTCAAGATCACACAAATATAGGGACAGAATATAAACAAACAGAAACATAAAGTACACTGCTTCTAATTAGAAACGATTACAGTTAAAACACAGCTGCATCATACATTAAATTTAACGGTCAATCAGACAGTCTGCTAAAGTTCGTGAAAACAATAAATCTACAAATACTTAACATGCTTGACCATAGCAAATTAATGTGGGCAGTTAAAAACCTATCTTAGATAAGAAATAAATATGCAAAGTTTCACCCTATGATACAAAGTCTGAGTAGCAGCTGCAATCTCTTGAATACCAAATTAGTTGGGAAATGTTTATCCCGGCATATGCAAGTGAAGTTGGTATACTGCTGCTAAGGTGGGGAAAATTGATAATTTGAAATTAAAATCGTCTCGTTTGTCATAGATTTTTGTACTGAGATGACCGCGTATGTCACATTCGAGGTATAAGTCTAAAAATGAGGCAGAGGAAGCCGTGTCTGTTGTTTCTATAATACCTAGTTCTAAGCAACACTTGTTCATTTGAAGGATATTAACTATAAAATTTGTAAAATTTCATATTTTTGTCTACCGATTTCTAAAGTCTCAATAAGGAATAAAGAAGTAAAATATTTTTTGGCTGCGCTAAGAATGATCTAGCGATATCCACTGATATATTACAGCATTTTTATTGATTGGTTATTTTACTGACGTCCATTGAAATGGTACAAGCATTTTCACAACGAGAACAAATTTACAAATTATTCCTTAAGGTGGTTCGGTCGAGTTGAACGGCCAATATTGAGGGACCTTCGACAACTACCGGGAAATTAGGGAATGTTGAAAAGAAGCATCCATTTTAAGTATCCATCCAAGTGTTGTTGCAAGCCTAGTTTAATGTTTAAAGAGTGTGTCAATCTTTACTCAAAAGACCTCGATTAAATTAACGTCTCAATTTTGTAAATTAAACCATAGACTACTACAGCTGCCGCCAGATGATTGCAAAATCTCGCATGATCGATGAACCAAAGGTGAGCTATAAAAGTAGGACTTGCATTGCATTTGTTTGACTGACCATTTGGGAAATCAAATCAGATCTTTTTGCAGCACTTCATTATATCTATCATCCAGATTCATCTCAATAATTCTGATGTCCCTCCACAAAGAATATTAACATGTGTGTACTATTGATTTTTTTTTATAATATTCAATGAGTGCATAGACTATGTTGGAAGATTGTCTTCGTCGATTTCTGGTATTTTTCTGTAGCTGTTAATTGAATACTTCATGTTACCTCTAGTTGTGTTTTAGTAAACTTTTACATTGTGTTCTTTTTTTATTTGAGTATAATCAAAATTTTAAAACCTTAGGCTTGTATTTTAATACATTCTCTAAACTTCAACAACATATAACTATGAGCATATAAAAAACAATTCCCAGAATATATTAATAAGTTCGAATTTCCTTAAAACAGACTCAGTCTGTTTTTTTTTGTCGTTATACTGAAATCATGCCTTATAAGTCAGAAAGGAGGGTATCTATACAGTATAGAGGCTCTTTAGAACGCGAAACACTCAAGATTAATGAGTTTCTAATTATTAAAGGATTATTACGCTTGTCATGGTAATTTGACAAGTTGACTTATTTAAGTGACAGGTAGGGACACACATGTGCCACCATACATTTATATTCATCAACTGGTCTTGAGATAATTGGTATAATAAAGTTTTGAGTCTCTTTTCCTGACTTAACTCTAACTGATTTCGTTGCGTAGGTCTATCGAGAAAAAAAAGACCAATTAAGATGACGTCCACACAACTATCTCTTTGTTTCGGATTGCTGATTCACTGAAACTGTCTTTAAATAAGGATAATAGACAATTTGGACTGCTGTACCCCTAATATTGACATTTTTACTTATTATATCTGTTTGTTTTGTTCACCCATTGTGTCAATTTAATGGAACTGTATGCGAATGTCATACAAAAGAGAGGTTTAGCTAGCTTTAAAACCCAGGTTTAATCAGCCATGTTCTACACAATAAAATGCCTGTTCCAAGTCAGGAATATGACAGTTTTTATCCATTTGTTTGATGTGTTTGAGCTTTGGATTCTGCAATTTCCTTAGGGATTTTCCGTTTACAATTTTCCTCGAAGTTCGGTATTTTTGTTATTTTCTGTCGTAAATTTTCCTACCTCAGGACATTTAGAATCAAGCAGCGACAGTGATGCCGACAGCAACATATTTTGGCAAATTGTTAGGAATACAAAAAGATATAACACAGATACAGACATGCTAACTTTAATACTTGATAGCTTACAGATTAACATCATTCGTATACTTGTAGCACTAATATAAAGTGTTTAAAACACAATTGTTTCTTATAATATAGTTTATCTACAATAATATCACTTTGTAATAGTGTTTAACAAACAAAAATCAACCATATTTTAAAATAATATTATACGTAGTAGGAATGGTAAAAAAACTTATCTCCATGTAAATAGAACAGAAGGAATACAATTCTCAAATGTCGAGTCAATTGTAAACTATATAAAATGTATATTTAACAATAAAATCAAATATAGATTAAACGTTTCAATTAATGCTGATTCTTTTATAACAAATATATATTGGTGTTAACATTAAAAATAAACAATGCAAAGCACTTCAATAATTTTAAGCACTAAATGAGTAAAATTCAAACTGGACAAAATAGCACTTTCACATATAAAATGGCACTTTATAAAATTCCACGTTAGGTATAAGTCCTGCTTATACCTAAGCATATATTATATATATATATATATATATATATATATATCGTTTTCAGTTCTATTACTTCATCAATAACTTGAGGAAAGGTTAAATGTTAAGAACTTCCAAGATATATGAACAAACAAAATACTGACACTACGTCACAGGCTTTCCTAATAGTAATATGTTAAAAATATAAACTGATAGAAAGATTATAGGTGTTTAACACCCCTTTCAGCGCTATTGGTTTTATTTAGGCTGTCATTTTTTATCGGAAGAAAAGCCGGAGAGAATCACCGACCTTTGGAAGAAAAAAGGTAAACCTAGTCACTTTCGGGTAAAACACACCTGCCACGTGCTAAAACACATACCACATGCTAAAACATATAACAATCGAATTGGAAAATAATTATTCAATTGTAACACTAAACGAAATGCTTTTGACAACACTTATGGAACAGTGATAATGTTGTTGAAAACAAATGTATAGAAGACATACGATACAGTATCTGTATTGTAGTATTGCAATAGGACTTGCAATTTTATTACTGTAATTTTTTCCCTGTTGTCAAATCTTTCATTTAAATGATGCTCGGACTGATCTGTCGCCAAGAGGAACGGGTGGCCTATAGTTGTTTACTATACAGTTGCTACCACATCTGAGATTACGTAGCTCATGTAACTAAAAATAAAACATAAAGTCCATGTACAAAGTTCATGTTACTAAAATGATGATATTACGTGTTTTTTTTTTTTTTAAATCTATAAAAAAAGTATCAACAGATTAGTATGCATGCATCATTACTTTGTATATAAACTAGGCCGTTAGTTTTCTCGTTTGAATGGTTTCATATTTGTCTTTTGGACCCTTTTATATGGGGACGAAGTCCCCAATAACAGTAGAAAATTCAATAAAAAAAAAAAAAAAAAAAAAAAAAAAAAATCAGGAAAATTTTCCCGATATTTTCATTGTACTAATGAACTCAAAATCGTTCAATTTTTTTTTTTTCGCGTTTTTGAATTTCCGGATCTGCGCAGAAATCTACTTCCGTTTCCGGTCTTGTTTGCATGAGACTTTGAATAAAATCTATATTTATCAGTCTAAAAAGTAACTCAATACTAATTCATTTCTAAAAATTGTTTGTTATAAAAAAAAAAAAAAAACATTACCTGATGACAGCGTTTCTTTGTTTACATTGAATATGATGTCATAACTTTGATAACGTCACAACTAAAATCCCTAACAACAGAACCAAAATCGGAAACGTTACGTTCTTTGTTTACATTGATTATGACGTCATAACGTCACAACTAAATCCCTAACAACAGAACCAAAATCGGAAACGTTACGGTATTTCCATTTCTCTTTAAAACATGTTTGATTTTTAAAAAAAAAATCATACAGACTTCGTCCCCATTCACAGGTTATGCCTGCCTCATATTAGCTGACTATGTGTTATGGGCTTTGCTCATTGTTGAAGAGCGTAAGGTAACATATAGTTTTTAATTTATGTGTCATTTGTTGTTTGTAAATTTGTCTCATTGGCAGTCATACCATATCTTCTTCTTTTTATATTTACGTTCGACATTAAAGTTAAGTACGATGTACGAATGCCATGTTGATGAAACGTTTTCAGTTAAAAGAGTCTAAATTACAAAGAACAACACATAGTTTATAAAATACAAGAAGTACTAAAACGTTTCAAAGTAATTTGACTGCATTTGTGTATTAAGGATTAAACTTTTAATTATTTAAGTTCACGCATGCCAAATCAGACATATCAACACGACGTGAATGAGAAAAGTGTCTCTATGATTACTTTAATCTCGTCCCTGTGATGGACGGCTTACAGTTTTTAATTAGTATCACTTAATTTTTTGTGTCCCAAGTTGACCCTATTAAGGTTATTCATGAACATAATATATTAGATATACTGTTCCCAGCGTAAATATAGAAACATTTGTTTTGCGCACACCATTGTGCACACAAATCATATCATACCTGCTCATCAGACAATTCGATTGGCTCTTTAAACACAATCCACGTGACACTTTCATACAAAGGTGGCGTTGTCAGAGATCCTAAATACGTCCAATACTTGGTTGTATCCGCTGTGGAAAAAAATATAAGTTGTGACTAATGACAGACAAACGATATATAGTTATGAATACAATGATTAACATTAAAAATCATTTTCCTATGAGCAACACGACGTTGCCGAATTTAGAGCAAGATCATTTGACCTTTTAGAACTGTAGCATCTAAATTTTTCGGGGGTTTTGTGTTGCTCACTTTTAAGTGTCCTATGAAGGTGTTTTTGCCACGTTATTGGCGCAGTAGACTTAATTTTGGTCACTTGTGAACAATTGTCTCATTGGCAATCATACCACATCTTCTTTTTTATATTAAATATGGTACTATGAATGTGATTGTTCTTTTGATAACTTTTTCCTCTTTAATAAAAAAAATATTCAGTGTCATACATATAAGACTTACAATTTAAGAGAGTTTTCATATCCAGATCAGATGTCATATGGACTTTTTTGCCTTCATCTCTGACTGCTGCTAATGCAGTATCTGTTAAATCTTTCATTCCAACATGTTTAGCTCCTGGCTAAAAATTGAATATTCATTTAAAATTTATCATGATATTCATTCCGGAGACGTTCAAAGTCTTATCCTGCTCTTGTTTTCTCAGTCTTCAGTAAAAAAAAATATTGTTTAGTATGATATTTATATATTGGAATAAAATATAAAATGATTTGTTTTGATACTTAAATAAATTCTATATTCTTAACTACCCGAGTATCAACTTACAACTTGTTTATTGTATAATTTTATTTTCAAAGCTTAAGACATATTTGAGTTCGATATATATTAACCTTCTTTTAGTGTATTCTTCTGTTAATGTCAACTTGACGTGGCTCGGTACTTGTACATCCCGTCATTTTTGTATTATTGTATTTCGTTTTTTGCTTATGTGCTTTGTCTATATGTCTTTTGTTCGTCTTTGTTGACATGTTTTGTTCGTATTTATAGTGATTAAGATTATATCGCACTGTTTCCTGCTGTACCCCTATTTTTAACATTTTTTCCCTATTGTGTCTGTTTGTTTAGTTCACTGTGACATATACAGCATTTTCTGCATATACAGAAAATGCATGTTCCAAAATTGTTATCAATTCGTTCGATGTGTTTTAGCTTTTGATTTTTCCATCTGATTGGTGACTTTCTATTCAGAATTTTCCTCGGTTTTCTGAATTTTGTTGTTTTACTTTTCATTTCACAAACCTTGACGAAGAAGCCAAAAACTGCAAGACCATCTGGTTTGTCTGCAGCCGCCCCAAAATTAGGATATTTGGTATTGTAATGTACTAAATGCAGCTGAAAGTAAACAGGAAAATAAAGTTTTAATCAGTTATTGTAGTTTCATTTTGTATACAAATTTAAAACATATATTAATTGAAACTTGAAGCAATCCTTCTCAAGTTAAATGTGGAATAGCATGTACATGTCAACGTCTTTCCGACATAATGAGTGGTTTAGTCGATTCTTTTTTATGATATTGATCGATTTTTACTGATGATGCATGTACGCGTCATTTTCATAACTTCTTGCTGTATCGGAGAGGTAAGTTTGTTTTTTTTGGCGGAGGAAGCTCGTGTGTTAGGAGAGAACCGATGACCTTCGGAGTCATATTTTCTCTATTGAATTGACATATTTTGATTTTTAAAATTGACTCCATGTAAACTATGAATTGTCAAGCTTCAAGGTTGATTTAGACGAGAAAAAAATTGCTGGGGGGGGAGGGGTAATAAACTTGGACTTTGAAACACATTCTAGCTGAATGATAAATGTTCTAAATAGAGGTGAAAAAAGACAGTCACGTTATATAGAAAATAAACAACGTATTTCACCTATTCTACGTGCACTCTTCTTTGATAGATAATTATCTCATTGGACATCTTGCCACTACATTTATTTTTGTATTTAAGACATTCAATATCGGAGTTGTCCTCTGACAATTTAACTATATCCCTTTCTAATCATTCATACCTCAGAGGCGTACATCTTGCCATTGATTGTGTGTTCAGAACCTTTTTTGTCATTTGCTCCCCAATGAAAATGAAACTGTTGCAATTTATACGTCCCCGTTAATGGTCCTCCTTTTATTTCTGAAAACATACAAAAGGAAATTAAGCGGATGCATTACACATGCATGACACAAACTTCAATAGACATTGAAATGCATTTTTAAATCATGTTTATCAATAATGATCAAATAAACCGATTATTGATATCCAATTAAAGTTATGCAACTTTCAATCTTTTATTTTGTTGATGTGTGTGTGTGTGTGTGTTGTTATTTTTTCACTTTCGTTTCTTATTTGCAATAAATAACTTTCCCTAAACTCTCCCTAACGAAATACATTTGTGTAATTCTAAATTACATATATATGCATTTATTTTAATATTTAAGATTTCTGAAAGAAAATGGTGTTATTTCTATTTTCCTAACCAGAAAGAACCAGGTGCTCCGCAGGGCGCAGCTTTATACGACCGCAGAGGTCGAACCCTGAACAGTTGGGGCAAGTATGGACAAAACATTCAAGCGTGATACAGCTCTGAATTTGGATTGTGAACAAATTTTTGACATTACATGTTTTTTTTTTACACAAAACAAATGTCAAGATTTTACAAATCAATTAAAGATTTCTTCTTC
Source organism: Mytilus galloprovincialis (assembly GCF_965363235.1). Classification (NCBI taxonomy): domain Eukaryota; kingdom Metazoa; phylum Mollusca; class Bivalvia; order Mytilida; family Mytilidae; genus Mytilus; species Mytilus galloprovincialis. The sequence continues at coordinate 33,325,332 of NC_134843.1, read as the reverse complement.
AAACTTTTTAAATCTAAAATTAAATAGTTGACACAGCATAGGTTTCTGACACAGAATGAATGTGGTCTAATGAACTTAAAAGTTTTTTTTTGCCTTTGAGCAATTCACTATGCTGTTGAATATTAATCTCTCAAAAAAATGTTTGAAGAAATTTTCTTTTTATTTATGAAATCTGAAATGAGAAAAATTTAACCCCCCCCCCCCTTTTTTTCACATCCCCGTTTCCGTTTTTCCAAAACTGATATCAATTCAAATTTCTAATGGAGATTGCAACAATAACGACTCTTTTAAATACATCATAAAATATTAAAATGTAAAATAAAGTGCTTGTTATCACTGAATGGTAAAGATTGGTTGGTAGTAAAAGTGAATATACATTGTTTATTGTATAAAACAATAAAAAAAACTTCATCAGCAACATTTTATATTGGCAAATTTCCAATGAAGTTATTTACATAAAGTTATTGGCAAATAAAAATAGAAAATGACATCATAGTCATGTCTGGCAAATGTCCAACATACATTATCTAAAAACATTTTAGATAAGATAAGGAAAAAAAGCTTCATCAGCAACATTTTATATTGGCAAATTTCCAATGAAGTTATTTACATAAAGTTATTGGCAAATAAAAATAGAAAATGACATCATAGTCATGTCTGGCAAATTTCCAACATATATTATCAACTACTATTCTATACAAAGAAAGATAACTCCAATTGAAAATTAATTGCTATTGCACAATATTGTGCAATTAGATATTTCTTGCTATTGTGCAATACTGTGCAATTGAAAATTTCTTGCTATTGCACAATACTTGATATGGAATCCTGATTTGGACCAACTTGAAAACTGGGCCCATAATCAAAAATCAAAGTACATATTTAGATAAAGCATATCAAATAAGCCCAAGAATTTAATTTTTGTTAAAATCAAACTTAGTTTAATTTTGGACCCTTTGGACCTTAATGTAGACCAATTTGAAAACTGGACCAAAAATTAAGAATCTACATACACAGTTAGATTTGGCATATCAAAGAACCCATTTATTCAATTTTTGATGAAATCAAACAGTTAATTTTGGACCCCCATTTGGACCAACTTGAAAACTAGGCCAATAATTAAAAATCTTAAGTACATTTTTAAATTCAGCATATCAAAGAACCTCAAGGATTCAATTTTTGTTAAAATCAAACTAAGTTTAATTTTGGACCCTTTGGACCTTAATGTAGACCAATTTGAAAACGGGACCAAAAATTAAGAATCTACATACATAGTTAGATTCGGCATATCAAAGAACCCCAATTATTCAATTTTTGATGAAATCACACAAAGTTCAATTTTGGACCCTTTGGGCCCCTTATTCCTAAACTGTTAGGACCAAAACTCCCAAAATCAAACCCAACCTTCCTTTTATGGTCATAAACCTTGTGTTTAAATTTCATAGATTTCTATTTACTTATACTAAAGTTATTGTGCGAAAACCAAAAATAATGCTTATTTGGGCTCTTTTTGGCCCTTAATTCCTAAACTGTTGGAACCAAAACTCCCAAAATCAATCCCAACCTTCCTTTTGTGGTCATAAACCTTGTGTCAAAATTTCATAGATTTCTATTCACTTAAACTAAAGTTATAGTGCGAAAACCAAGAAAATGCTTATTTGGGCCCTTTTTGGCCCCTTATTCCTAAAATGTTGGGACCAAAACTCCCAAAATCAATCCCAACCTTCCTTTTGTGGTCATAAACCTTGTGTTAAAATTTCATTGATTTCTATTCACTTTTACTAAAGTTAGAGTGCGAAAACTAAAAGTATTCGGACGACAACGCCAACGTGATAGCAATATACGACCAAAAAATTAAAATTTTTGCGGTCGTATAAAAACTGTGTTGTTTATTCTTTAGTTTTCCATGTTGTGTCATGTGTACTATTGTTGTCTGTTTGTCCTTTTAATTTTTAGCCATGGCGTTGTCAGTTTATTTTCGATTGATGAGTTTGACTGTCCCTCTGGTATCTTTCCTCCCTCTTCTACTAATCTTACCCGATGAGTGTGTTGCTTGCACTTTTACTGATTTTCCCGTATTCATAACTTCCGGCTTTGGTTCTGGGTTATAATTTATAACCAATGGAGAACTTGCTAGCTTTTGATCAAACGTAGCATTCTCTGGTACTATATCGATTGGCGATTGTCTCTTTCCATTTGCAATTGGAAACTCGTTACACCACGTGCATGGACCTGTAGAAAATTAAAAAAAGAGATGAGCTTTAAAAAATGTTTATTATACGGCTACAGAGAAACAATGAAAGCATATAAATCAGTTAAAATAAATTTGATGACGCAATAGCTATTTCTTGTGTATAATGATGTCATCTTTGTTTGTGCTGACGTCACCGGAATCCAGTAGACTAACAAAATGCACATGTTGATAGGGTGCTATAAACAGTTTCGTATAAAAAAAAACTAGGGGTTATTCCCCGACTAAAAATAGACATGAAGGGAAGTCCCTTTTTATCAACATAATGGGTGAAAAAGTATCATGTTTTTTGTATTTGGTTGTAAAAATAAGTTTATTCTTCAATTAAAACAGGTTGAATGATTAAAATAATTTAAAAAATTAGATTAAATATACATATTTTGAGGGGAGACAACACTGTTAACATCCTGTTTTTTTTTGGCAGTGAAAATTGAAAACTTATTAGCAGCCATTGTAGCTCTTTTCGGACCATGAAGCATGATTTTTTTGAAAGCCCAGGTAAAAACCTATGAAATTCATAGTTTTGAATATGAAAAATGTGCAATGTATCATGTCTTCATGGGTGTGCACATGACCTGATTTCAGGTTTTTTAAGCTTAGATTAGGCAATGTTTTTCCCATTTTCTCTGGATAAAACTTTTTTATACTATTAAAAGTACACTTTATTTTTATTTCATTATAAACAAGAAAACATTCTGATTCCAGTGATATCTAGTTTTATACAAGTATCTTTATTAATCAGTCCACCACTAAGGGTCACTTATTCATGATCCCTCAAAATATGACGTCATAGAAAAAAACTGTTGATTGCACCATTAATACAAATAAAAATTTAAAAGTGATTACCAAGATTTTTGTGTCATTAATGTGTCCCAATATTAATGACATGACGAAAATGAAAATAACAGTACATTTGTTTTTTAACGCCAGTCAATTTTCATTGAGGTTATACCTTTATATATAAACTTACCTTTATGTTTATACAGTAACCAAAATATTTAATACAATTTTACGATTTACAAATTCAATATAAGCTTATAGAAATGGCTAACACATTTAATTAAAACTGAAAGATTCATTCAAGAAATTATTCTAAGTCAAGGCTATTTTCTCTCTCTCGTGAAAATATCCTAGCCCCAGCAACATGTAGACATACATGTTAAATATTTCGGAAGCTGTTTAACCATTTAAATATGTAAAGTATACATTATTTGCTTAACCTGACCTTTTTCTTGTTTTAGATAACATTGAAGGACAGTAATACTAAACAGTGTAATTAGGTCGTACAAATCTAAAACGAGGTGTACGAGTTTGTCTGGTACACATTAAATATCCTTCATGGATGCAGTGAAACGGTATCGTGTTCGAGATACATCCGTCGCGTTATTTTTAAGTCATGCAGTGTTTGGTAATGCACAATCTTTCTATTGTTAACAATTTAATCATTGAAAATAACACTTAATATTATTAAAACGAGTCTAGTTGAACCTTCATCAGGAACACTCCAAACGGAATAATTGAAAGCCGAGGATGTATAAGAAAAGACACATGTGAAAAAAACACATGACCGAAGAGGATCTATAAAATAGTAGCCAAATCCATTTAAGGTGGTACCTAACACTACAGGGAGATAACTCTGTAAAGTCAGCTAAACGTTTAATTACCTTGTGTTGTAGCTTCTCAATGATCAAAATAAGTGTTTGTCAAACTGCTATATAACCAGTGTAATTTTTCTGATAAAACGGTTGGTTCAATTTTTTTTTAATTTTTATATTTTGGTTAAAGGTTCAAAGTAAATAATTTGACAAAATTTAATGAAAATTAAACGAGCCAAATTAATTTTAGTGAAAGTGTTGGGTACCACCTTAAGTTCAACTTTGCCACATGAGAGAGTTTGAACTGTTATTTCATTCATCTTTATAAAAGGCATATCTTTGTTAAAAATGTGTGTATACTAGTCTATTTATTACGCATTGCAACCGCAGTCAGAATCCATCAGTCTATTGCTTCGAAATGTCTTATCCTTTCCAGTTTTTGTTTTAAGAGTTGGATTTGAGGATTTGCGAGAAATTAATTAGCGTTCTTTTAAGTTCCATTTGCTATTCCACTAATTGGGTATAGAAAGAGGGAGAAATGGGATTATGTTCATGTCATTCCAAGTATGGAGGGAACCTTGTACATTTTTTTGTTAACTTGTTGGTGGCTTTTTTTGTCTGCTGTCTGGTTTTTTTCGGATGTTTCACTGAGTACTTGTAAAATGTTCATTTATTATTATCTGCGTCAACAAAGACGAAAGCAGATCTAGTAACCACTCGACGCCGTCCGTCTGTCTGTCCGAAAGATCTTTGGAAGAAAACTTTCGTTACACTTGTCTTGGATTCTATAGAAGGGAATGATTTTATATTTCGTCTGAAGCTTCATATTATTGACCTGTTGCGGCAACGTAATATTAACAAATCTATCGTGCATTTACCATTTAAATGGTTTAATCAAATGAAAGGGAATTATCAGGTAAGCTTCAGTATACCATGTAACCTCAATTATTGCATACAACAATGGAGGAACAGACAGATTGGTCTTATTTATGGACAGACCAGAAAACATAATGCCCCTCTACTATCGTAGGTGGGTCATAAAAACAGTCAGCAGACAAAAAAAGCCACCAACATGTAAACACAAAAACTTACAAGGTTCCCTTCCATACTTGGAATGACATGAACATAATGCCATTTCTCCCTCTTTTTATACCCAATTAGTGGAATAGCAAATGGAACTAAAAAGAACGATCAATACCATGTATGTGTTGTAATAAACGACTCTTAGGATCAATTATTTCAAGGGCATTTTAAACAGTATACTTACCATTTTCCTTGTCGTATCCCCATGGCATTTTTCAAACCTGAAAATATACAAGGATAATTGTTGAATAAAATACTACATTATTTCGGGTCTTTTTGAATAACAAGAAGGATGTGCTATTCATTCAATCTTCAATCATTTTTATTTGCATATATATTTTCTGCCAATAATGGATGCAGTGTTTTATCAGGTGAGAAAAAAAATATCCACTACCCTGCCATAATCAGTACAAACACCCTTGAAAGTTATGGTTAATTGATGGTTGCAAACATTCGAAGCCTATTTAGGATGTGAAAAGGTAAACAACAAATCATTAAAAAACAGTTTCTGCAAAGTCTGTCGACAGAGATTGACAGCGACTGCAAATATGGGATTCCAAGTTTCGTTGATTTCGTGGGCGTATGAACGACGAAAATAAATGTTCAACGAATTACAAATTTCACACAGGCTTGCATGCAGACTTAAGCAAACTACGAATTTAAATATCCCCGAACACGTAAGTCTTCCTTAATCCACGAAAATTGGTACCCACGAAAATAAATGAAACCATGTAGCAAACCTTTTGCCTTTCAACCACATACGTACTATAAATTGCAAAGCGTGAGAAGTGCTTGACACTCCACAATGGGTATAGCATTAAATAACCTTGTCTAACCATACGAGTAACACTTAGTTTTTTATACATCCCATACAACTAACACATACCCTTTTATCACGAGTCGTTCGGTAGGAGTAAACTTGATAGTGTTTCACTGCTCTAGATACACCTTGTTTGCACAAACCACAGAATTTAAAAGCTAGGAAGATGAATGATCTCAATTATTGTCCTAATTTGTTTTCGACATAAGCACTTATGTAACAATCAACACGGAGCCTTGGATCACACCGCACAGCAAGCTATAAAGGGCCCCAAAAAAATACTAGTGTAAAACCAACGGTCTAATCGTACAAAAACGAGAAACGAGAAACACGTATGAATCTTAGACTTGATTACTTTGAAAATAGTGATCTGTATTCCATTAATATTTTGGATGAGGAAAAAGGGTCATATGTGTGTTCTGCTATAAGAAATTAATTGGATAAGGGGTGTGAAAATAAACAAGAGGCTCTCAAGAGCCTGAATCGCTCACCTGAATTTTTTTGGTTTAATCTCTCATCAATGATTATTTTGGCTTTTCAATTTATTTAAATGTTCTTGAAATCGTCCTATTCTCTTCAAAAGCCCAAAAAAAAATCAATTTCTCCTATGTTCTATTTTAGCCATAGGAGCTATGTTTCTTGACATACAAGGAAATGAAATATAAAATTTATACTAGATACTCTGAAACTCTGAAACTCATTTAGCCTAAGTTTGGCTGAAATTGATACAGCAGTTTCAAAGGAGAAGATTTTTTAAAGTAAGTCAACATGATGAACAAATTGTTAAAAAAGTTTTTAAAGGGCAATAACTCCTTAAGAGGTCAATTGACAATTTTGGTCAAATTGACTTATTTGTAGATCTTACTTTGCTGATCATTTTTGCTGTTTACAGTTTATCTTTATCTATAATAATATTCAAGATAATGACCAAAAACTGCAAAATTTCCTTAAAATTACCAATTAAGTGGCAGCAACCCAACAATGGTTTGTTTGATTCATCTGAAAATTTCAGGGCTGATAGATCTTGACCTAATGAACATTTTTACCCCTGTCAGATTTGCTCTAAATGCTTTCGTTTTTGAGATATAAGCCAAAAACTGCATTTGACCCCTATGTTCTATTTTAAGTAACGGCGGCCATGTTTTTTGACGGATCAAAAATCGAAGCGCACACTTTGTGCAGGATACTCTAAGGAACAATCATGCTAAGTTTCATTCAAATCCATTCAGTAGTTTCAGAGGAGAAGATTTTTTAAAGTTAGCAAATATGATGAACAAATTGTGAAAAATTGCCATTAAAGGACAATAACCCCTTAAGGGGTCAATTGACAATTTTGGTCATATTAACTTATTTGTAGATCTTACTTTGCTGATCATTTTTGCTGTTTACAGTTTATCTTTATCTATAATAATATTCAAGATAATGACCAAAAACTGCAAAATTTCCTTAAAATTACCAATTAAGTGGCAGCAACCCAACAATGGTTTGTTTGATTCATCTGAAAATTTCAGGGCTGATAGATCTTGACCTAATGAACATTTTTACCCCTTGTCAGATTTGCTCTAAATGCTTTCGTTTTCGAGATATAAGCCAAAAACTGCATTTGACCCCTATGTTCTATTTTAGGTAACGGCGGCCATGTTTTTTGACGGATCAAAAATCGAAGCGCACACTTTGTGCAGGATACTCTAAGGAACAATCATGCTAAGTTTCATTCAAATCCATTCAGTAGTTTCAGAGGAGAAGATGTTTGAAAAATTGTTAACGACGACAGACGACGACGACGACGACGACGTCGACGACGACGACGACGACGACGACGGACGCCAAGTGATAAGAAAAGCTCACATGGCCTTTTAGGCCAGGTGAGCTAATAATAAAAAAAATCTCGATACTCTCCTTACATGTGGCTTTTGATTTAACTTCTTCATCCCGCTTATCCGAAAGGAAGCCTGCTTAATAATTTTGCTGCCCAACAGAAGAATTCCAGGAAACAAAATTCGACAACTAAAATACAACCTAATATCCTGATCTACGACTTGACATGCATTTGTCATATGCGACAATGCCTTGCACAATCTTAACAGTAGCTAATCATATACTAAATTAATTGATAGGGAACAGAACTGTAATAAACGTAAAGGAATTTAAACAAAAACGTGTCCCCAGTACACAGATGCCCCATCCGCACTATCATTTTATATGTTCAGTGGACCGTGAAAATGGGGTAAAATATCTAATTTGGCATTAGAATTAAAAGATCATATCATAGGGAACATATGTATTAAGTTTCAAGTTTATCATGTTGATTGGACTTCAACTTCATCAAAAACTACCGCGACCAAAAACTTTAACCTGAAGCGGGACAGACGGACGGACGAACGAACGGAGTGACAGACGCACAGATTAGAAAACATAATGCCCATAAATGGGGCATAAAGCCAAAATACTAGCCAGTTTTTGTAAAATCTCTTCTCTTCTTCGTCGTTGCTGTAAATTGTACGAATTGTAGAAAATTATGGCTACAAGTATCATTTCCTGGCTTAGTATAGCCACTTTCAAATAAAGACACGTCGATTGGACTTCCCATTTAAAAAGTAACCACAGTAGTACGTGACTTTCTCAATGTCAAGTATATTTTGAAGGGCAAATGAAAATGAAAAAAAAATTATACTACAATCAAATACTGATTTCGAGATTGATAATAGTATGAGCATTTATTGTGTATTATGCTTTGAAGTGGTAATGAATGGTAGTCAATAATTTGAATCGAATCTTTTACAGTATACCTAGAAATTCGAGCCATTTTCAATCATATGGATACGAATCAGAAACACCTTTCTGTCATTAAAAAGCTTATGGGGTTTTCTCTATTTATTTAAGACAGTTATCTTTATCTATCTATATTTAAACTTCCTATCTGATATCAAAAGCTCAGTGTAAAACCTTAGTTAATTATATATGCTAACGTGACTTGAGAATACAGTATCATTCAATATAGACTGTTTCGATTTGAACAGCCAGAGGCGGATCCAGCCATATTAAAAAGGGGGTTCCCATAACAGGACAAAAGGGGGGGGGGTTCAACTATATTTCCCCATTCAAATGCATTGATCGGCCAAAAAAAGGGGGGTTTGCTAAACTACCAGTGGCAAATATTTCTTGCATATTTGTTCAGGACGAGGACATTCAATAAATAGGTCGACCATGACGAAGAGCAGAAACGAGTGCATGTTGGATATAGGGATTGAAATGTAGACTTATTATAAAATAGAAACGACCCTCACGAACCGATACTGAAATAGTGTGGCACACCACTTACACGATATATAGGATAATGTCCCTATCCCGCCAGGACGTGGCTGCGTATATATACATCCAGCACAACCAGACTGAAATTGCCTGTAATCTATCAAATATTTGTTGGACTTAATTAATATCCATGGTTCAGTCGTTAGAATTTAGAGCATTCGTTTACAAAATATGAGACAGACACATGGATTAGAGTGCATAGCAAATAATATTAGTGTTCTCTATGTATACTGTATGATGGTGGTTTACTGTATGATACCTATACGTGTAACCAAAACATGTTTAATAATAATATTGAATGCTGGTATTCATCCATACATTTCATTTTTAAAAAGCTGAATATTCATAATTTGGAGGTGAAGCTCAACTTTTTTATCAAGTCAGTTAAGCAAAAACTTTGTAATAGTTTTGTAAAATTTTGGAACACAAAAGGAACAGATACACAGAGTAGTAAATTAGATACTTATTTCAAACTTAAAACTTGTTTTTCGAAAGAAATGTACCTTTAAACAATTTTCAATTGAGGGGTGCCATATGTAAATTTAGAATCAGTGCGCATGATCTCAAAATAGAAAGAGACGGGTATAAAACATTATATATAGAAAGAGACAAAAGAAGAAATGTAATGTAAGAAATGTACTCTGAATCTGATTGAAGATGAATAACATTTTATAACTAGTTGTCCAGCATACAAAAATGATAGGGAGATAGTTTTCAAGGAGATAAACTGTATTTGTCCACATTTTATACATCTTTCAAATGAGGCAAAATTTGTTTGGTTATTCACTAATGAAAATTTGTCTGTACTTAAATATTTAGGGAGCTATATTATTACATTTCTTGATGTTAGACGAAATGTTAATTAATGTATGTAATAACAATGATAATTGTAATGATTTTATGGTTCTGATCCTGCCTGGAATTAAATGTATATGATATTTATAGAATGAAGATAATAATGTCTGTCTGAACTATTTTTTTAACGTTTCATTTTAGTTTATAAAAATGTTTTTCTGTTACAAATCATGATGTATTGTTTTATGTGTACATGATATGCTGCCCATCAAGGGCCCTTGATTGGAATAAAAAATATTCTTATTCTTCTTCTTCTTCTTATTCTTATACTAGTGCGAGTATAAACATGAGGAAAAAGAAGGGAAATGAAATATTTTTTAATATGTAATGTTACCTACATATTAATCATTGTTGTCTGACTTACTGATTTTAGTTACATACAAATATATATCATTATGATGACAGTTGAAACAATTATAATCTTTTTATTGTTAAATTTATAACAGGGACATTTATCACTAGCCGAACAAAAGTTTTAATATATAGCTTTACAGGAAGCACATGTTACGAATAGATATTTACTATAAATCAAATTCTTGTTTCCAAAATTGCAATAGGGAACATACTTTATATAATAAATCAAATTGACGAAAATAACTTTTAAATTATTTGTGCAAGTATATCCCATAGGCGGATCCAATGGGGGCGGGGGGGCTGGGAGCCCTTTTGTGGGAAAAATTTGGTTGATTATATAGGGAATCACTGATGCATGACTGGAGTGGGCCCTTACGTCAGTCAGCGGGTCCCCCTTAGGAAAAGTTCTGGATCCGCCACTGATCATTTTCTGATTTGGGATTTTTCGTATATTTAGTTAGGACTTAGTAGTAGGATTTGTAATAAATGTTATCACTACACAGCTTGAATTTAATCTTTTTGTTCAGGCGCTTTGTAATGAGATAGGGCAAATCCACATAGAACACATCATACGGCAAATCCACTTAGAACACATCATAGGGCAAATCCACTTAGAACACATCATAGGGCAAATCCACTTAGAACACATCATGTATCATAGCAAAAAAAAAAAAAACATACAAAAAGCAAAGGAACAGCTCTTTTATTACTGGCCTGCATCTCAAAGTCCAAATTATACTGTTCTTTTGTCATGTGTGTGAAGCGATTTTGTATTATACTATCAATTAAGGATTTTCACAATTAATAAATACTACTTCTAATTCTATAGGGAATAAGTGTTTGATGAATTAACTTAGCAAACCTCAACTGGACTTAGAGAAGTAGGTTGGTATAAGAAAAAGCCTTCTGAGAATAATTATGCACTGACTAGCCCAGAAAAACTGGTTTCGACAGTGACTACCCTTATTTAAATCATACGTTTTCTCTGCAATCGAGGAGCTAAAGCTACTGTATTCGTGATGTGGCTTTATTTTTGTTTAACCTTCATACAGACCATAATATAACTGCGCAGTCTCAGCTTCTATATTCGAAAAGCCTATGAAATTGAGTACCCGATTTTAAATTGTCAAGAAAAAAGGGGTTCTTATATTTAGTCACTGATTTTAAGTCGTAAACAGTTTTACATATAGACCACGTATGTCATTTGAAAAAAAAGAACAAACAATAAACATGAAAATAAATCTTATGTTAAAAAAAATCTTGTTTATCAACATTTTTAACATTTCTAAATTGTTTGACGGGACAAGATAATTATGATGAGTAAATTAATCCTTACATTAACAAAGTAGGTAAAGATGTCAAACTTTAATTTACAATCTTGTCTTCCTTAGAAGTCGTATAACATGTGTAATTTGTTTGTATATACTTGCGTAGTTTAGTTGTAAAATTCAATCATTAAAATAGGTCATTGTCCCAATTTATATGACAGCTATAACGGGAATAAAATGAAAAATATTATGAAGGATTTTGAATAGCTAATTTATTTGGGTACCTAAGCCTTTTATCAATATTGCTTTTTATCAATATTACCAATAATTTATCGTACTTTTATAGATCAAGGGAAATGCTTGCACTTGAATAACGTATGGAATCCGTGTACAGCACGATATATTTACATAAACGGACTCAATGAGGGTTTTTAACGGAATTGATATTCAGCAGGGATAACCCAAAACACTTAAAAATTCAATTTATTTTCAGTTTAAGACAGATATATTGTGTTTTTATTAGTTTTGTGGGTCTTATATTTGAATTAGATGGGGGTTTTAGAATAGAAAATAATTTGAACACATACTGCAGAAAAATTGGCGGAAAAAATACACAATAGAGAAATGTTGGGGGAAAAAATAATAGAGAATTTGGAAAAAAATAATATTAAAGAATAGGGAGAAATAAAACCTCAAAGATATAGAGAAAAAAAATACCTTATAATAAAATAATACAGAAATGAAGGAACCCTATTCGCACTCTCATATAGTCAGACACATTATTCACTTACACGAACACATTACATAATCATACAAATGGCCTCTACAGTTGAAGCATTTTGAACCGATGACCTATTGAATATGAATCATCATCACTTAGCACGGATGACCGAAATAATTTGTCTTGACAATTTCATAACTTATCGTTTATTGCTTGCCCCTTTTGAATTTTCTTCCCCTTTTTTCTACAGTATTTTGCAACAAAAACACCAACACATTCGTATATAAATACTACCATTTTTATTTCAGTTGGGTACATTTCAATGTTAATGTCGTTAAAACATGCCGTAAACTAACATCTGAGTCAATATAAGAACTTTCTACATTATGTATGGGAATGTTACGTATATTGCAATGGTCTTTCCTTACATATAACACGTGTCATGGTATTAACTTTGGAGGATGGACTGCGTATTAAAGAAAAGTTGAGGCTATTTTAATCGTTAGGTATCTTTTGGTTGTTTTTTGTCACCGTTCATTGCTTTGAAGCAACAAAACGTTACTTTTGAATTGTCCGCTAATTTCTCATGTTTCCAATTGAGGTAACTCATGTGCATTTTATTGAAATATTAGAAGCCGTCAACTTTGTTAAAATTAGGATTACCATTTACCTCCTTGGACTTTGTTTTTTTGAATTTGAATACTTCCGCGTTGTAGGGTTGTGAAAGTGCCTTGAAATTTAGCATAATAATAACAAAATAGAGAATGAAGATACGAAGGGGACATTCACAACTCGGAGAAAAAAGGAGATGTTAGGTCCAAAAACAAAGAACGACAAAAAAGACAAATAGCAATCTACAAAACACTTAACAAAAAAATAAAGATTGAGTAACACGAAGCCACCCAATACAGGGGGTATCAGAAGTACTCCGGAAAGGAAAGAAGATCCTACTCCACCAGTTGGTGCTGTCGTGTTGTGCATTACAAGCCAAGTACAATGTTCTAAGTCTCAATGTTGTATTACTGTTGTTTATTCATCCATAATAATACAAAGTGTAGGACCAAACATACTTATTCTTCAGACATTGCTGTCATCATTGTCACAGAAAGTCGGTATTATTTAAAGGTAGCTAGATTATGGTTGTTATATCTGACAATAAGAAATATTTTACCTCTTGTGTAAAATTTTAAAATCCAATAATTTATAGTTTATTCGAATGAGGTGTTTTACATGAATGTTGCTCCTGTGAAGTCGGTAAATTGTTTACGTGACAGTTGGGTGCACGGGGAATTTTGCTAAGTAAGCTCTTGGTTTTTTGGTACTTCAGAATTTCTGCCTCATCTGCAAAGTGTCATTTTCTATTACGTATACTTTTATTACACAATTAACGTTTTCCGTGAGACTGTATATAATTCCTGAGATATTCACATCCTGTCAGTTCTTCTGGGTTGCACCAAGATTTACTATAAAACCAGCATCCATCATCTATCTGGTGCATACGTTTTACATAATCAGTATTTAAAAATAATGTATACAAAGAGCAGTCTATAGTTTGTTTATAAAACACCGAAACCTTACAAATAACCCAGCTGTGTAAAGGAAATAATGGGATACTGTGACTAACTTATTTTTGTGTATATTTATTTCGCATTTAGCACTATCTTACCAATTTCGAGGCGATTTGATTTCGCGCTCCTCTTTAATTGATGTAAATAAAAAAGGAATTCGCGAGAATAAATTGCTCGCCAAAACTATTTGTTTTAGCAGTTGACTGTCATAAAACAGACATTTTCCAATGAAATAATTCAGCGTAGTCATTGTAATTACAGTACAAAACAGAAAGGCTGAACAGAATGTGTACCAAGGTATCAAACAGGTGGGTTGATTAAAAAAGTGTAACGATGCAATAGTAATACAGAGCCCAAACATCAACACGTAAAATAAAACCATGATATTAAGTATGGTTAAAGATCTCGGTAGTCTCATGAATACGTGTGTTCGATTCCTATGCAATCGGGTCATACAAAAAGACTTGGAAATTGGTATTTACTGCTTTTCCGCTGAAAACGATGCATTTTAAAAGAGTAAAGGCAACGACTGGTCATTAGAGTCATATCAATCTACATAGACCTTCCTATAAACAATAACCTCATGAACTATATCACGCAAAAAATTGGATCAGAATTTTGTGTCTTAGAATACAGTGTTCTGCATTGGCTAGAGGTATAGGGGGAGGGTTGAGATCTCACAAACATGTTTAACCCCGCCGCATTTTTGCGCCTGTCCCAAGTCAGGAGCCTCTGGCCTTTGTTAGTCTTGTATTATTTTAACTTTTAGTTTCTCGTGTACAATTTGGAGTTTAGTATGGTGTTCATTATCACTGAACTAGTATATATTTGTTTAGGGGCCAGCTAAAGGACGCCTCCGGGTGCGAGAATTTCTCGTTGCATTGAAGACCTGTTGGTGACCTTCTGCTGTTGTCTGCTCTATGGTCGGGTTGTTGTCTCTTTGACACATTCCCCATTTCCGTTCTCAATTTTATTAAGCATACTACATTAATATGTTGTCGTCCCGATATGCATGTAATATGCATCACTGGACATTTAATACCAAATAATTTATCCATCAATCAAGCCTGGCTCATACCTTTACATTTGTACCAAGTCATACTGATGGAGAGTAAACAATCAAATCTACTCTTAACATTTTATGGTTGGTTTTCTATGTACTTCATAAGAGAACGCAATTATCTAGTTTTTCATATATCACAACTTCCCGTATCAACTTCTCTCGACTAATACCATACTATGGCTTACCTTATATCAATATTTCTGTAATAAATATGGGATATATATTATATACTGAATATATGATATTCTAAATACAGATCATGGAATACCCGGATTGACTAAAAGGAGATGTTATTGCTAAAAATCATAGCTATTATGTGTAATTAATATATTATATGTGGGTGTGATATGAATGTCCATTGATTCTTTGTTAAATATATAAATGAAATTTAACTTTTATAAACTGATGACTTATTTCCGGTTCGAATAAAATGATTTAAAAGTAATGTCATTACGACTTATTGAAATATCACGTCCTATTTAGAAAAAAGAAGCAGACTTATTAGTTTACACACATACCTGAACAGCATATGACATGCACCATGTGTACTAATGGATAATTTTCAACAATGTGTTACGGTTGATCTGGTAACATATACTGATTTGGCCATTCAAATATCTTTTTTTTTTCAAATTTAAAAATACATTTAACCGGTCTTTGTTCATTACAATGACTATAGCTTCACCTCCAATTCAAAAGGGCATGTGTAGTCTGATTTAATTATAGACTAAACATTTTAAAGTTGTAGCAGAAGCAAAATATCCACGGTTTCAAGTTACATTTGTAAAATTTTAGGAGTATTTATTAAATGAAATTCTACGTTCTATTTAACCACTTACCGTATTATATTATATAAAGTATATCTTGTTGGAACAGGGTAGTGTTTAAATTGTACGTCAGTTTTTATTTAAAAAAGATGCAAAGGAAGAAAAAAACTTATACAGTGAGCAATGACCTAGAAAATGTTTACAGCTGATGTTTAAACGA
Source organism: Mytilus galloprovincialis (assembly GCF_965363235.1). Classification (NCBI taxonomy): domain Eukaryota; kingdom Metazoa; phylum Mollusca; class Bivalvia; order Mytilida; family Mytilidae; genus Mytilus; species Mytilus galloprovincialis. Next base: position 33,309,455 of record NC_134843.1, on the reverse strand, counting down.
TTGCATATTGAACATATGTAAAACTACTTATATATGAGATTTTGACCAAAACCTAAACTTTAGACGCCACATGTCGTTTACTGTGAATACAGCTAGAATTGAGAATGGAAATGGGGAATGTGTCAAAGAGACAACAACAGAAAACAGCTGTTGTATAAATGGTTATAAAATTAAATATTGAAATCTTGAATTTTCCGTCCGGTAGTAAGATCCGTGCTTTGGATGAGGACAGGTCCATAAAACTGTGCGAGATGCTTAAATACGTATCCACAACCGGTCGAGATTTTAACTCTGATACTCTGTGTCGGAACAGATCATTTCCCTATACATGTAAAGAAAACCCGTAGTTAATACTAGCACATAATAGGGGTTCAAGGCTCCTTGTTGAAGACCGTACTTTGGCCTATAATGATTTACTTTTATAAATTGTGACTTAGATGGAGATTTGTCTCATTGGTACTAATACCACATCTTCTTATATCCTATTACCAGACAGCATTGAGCTGTTGATCAATTTTATCTTATTTCTTGTCCAAATTTCCCCATCAGGAATTTGAATTCTATAGCTTCAATTTTTTTTTCTAAAATAGTCCTTCAAAGATTAGATGAGAGAGTAATGCAAATACAAATCAACATTGAATTTTAATATTGTTATTTCACGATGAACCTAATCTTCCAAAAGACCTGAATGGAGCTTTTCTATGATAAATTAAGAAGATGTGCATGGTATGATTACTACTCCCCCCCTCCCCCCCCCCCCCCGAGGGATTACTATCCACCGAACAGGGGTTTTGTAAGGTATTTAATAATAAGTAAAACCCATAAAGTTTAGTAAAGTATAAAAAAATGTAAAAAGAGGGTTCAATCTTAATGATTTTGGACCGGCACATACAAATGTTGCGGGTTTAAAGATGATTCCTGCTTGTTTACATACTAGTATCTGCAAGATAACACGGCAAATGCACAAGACACCAATATAAAACTTTTACCAAAATCGACAAATAGTGAGATTTATAGCGAAAATTATTTTTTAGTGAATCTAACGCTTTGATAATCTACTATGTGTAACATATTGCCTGCTTCTCAGGAAAAGTATTATTTACATGATGCATTAAGTACATTATACTATATACCCTCGTGTGAACTCCTCTACAAGGTTAGAGTTAAATCAGGCGCTTAACGTTATCCATGATTCAGGTATATTCCAGATACATATGAACTCAGACAATACACCGGTGCCCCACATTTACGACGGATCTTGCATTCTACTAAAGACAACACAGACAGCTGTCCAACATTAACGATTCACCATTGAAAGACGCAAGTAAAAAAAACAAGTTTTAGAAGAATTTTTGAACAAAAGTTTAGATTGCATATTTTAAAGCCATGATTTGCTAAAAGGTGTGCTTACAAAATAGGGCCAGTTTCCTTTTTTCACTCGAAGGGTCAAAAAACGAAAATTGGAATTTGAATACTAGTATTAAAATTCAAGAAACTAGAATAATAAAATATTTAGAACTATATGGATAGCTTTGCAGTACTTATAACATTGTTGAAGACAGTTAATAAATGCAGTTTACAGGTTTTCATTTTTTTTTATTGAAGTCAACGGGACTTGGGGAGTAATTACATCTGAAACAACAATCTTCGACAGAGATTTGTTTTCATATTTTTCTTTTGTGCGAAAATTACTCAAAATTTGTCTTCAGGAAATCTTACCAAAATCGGAGTTTTGAGCTGCCGTTAGACACAAAATGGTTACATGTTCAGAAAATACGCTATGTGAAATTATCTGCAAACAATAACATTGAAGCTATCATACTGTGCATTTGAGTACAGATTGGACAGACCTTTGACACTTGCAATGGCGTAAAATTGATCACAGAATGAACCAGTTTTAGGACATAGAGATTACAAAATTACAATGGAAATGTTTGATGACGTGGTCTTCGGGTCAAATATTGTGGTTAGATAATAATTGTTTGCACTAACGATTTATTTTAACCCAGTTTCTGTTCAATCTTTAATTATTGGAAAAAAACTCATAATATTTACGAGTACTGAAACTATCATGTACATATGTTATTTTCAGTATTTGATTTATTCAAAATATCATAATACTTTAAATGTATAGCTTATAGCGAAGAACCTAAGAACTTTTGTTAACCAATTATATATACATTTGCATTGAGTAATATAAATACTGATTGTGTCTGTTAGAAAGTGCACATAATTAGCAATAAAAAAATGCCATGAACTGACCATGCAAGTACTTTTTTTTAGATAGAGTTTAAATCAGTTATATGACAAAATGAAAATAATTCCATATAAATTTCGTGCGTCAGAAGCGCTTTTCTGGGTTGACAATCAACAAGAACACTCAAACCTTAAGAAAATAAATAGAAACGGAAGTAGCAAAACTATTTGTTTAACGTCTTTTGCATTTTTTTAACATTTTTTGCAATAATTCAAATCATGCTCTTAATTTGAAAATGAAAAATAAAAACCCAGATGCGAAAACAAAAAACTATTTTGGGTTTAATGCTGCCGCCCAAGAAAAACAATCCGAAACAAAATACTTCTTATAGCTTTCTTGAAGACTCGTCATAAATGTTATTGAAGTCAGTAGTATTTGTAGGAGATCAGTAACTAAATATACATTTTAGTACATCACGCCTTTGCTGTTGAAATATGAAATATGCTACACAATATATTACATATTCCAATGTCCCCCGTCGATGCACATCATTATCGTCCAAGGGCAATAACTCTAATATTTTTTTCCGTATTAAAATACATTTCCATATAAGAAATGTAGACGTGAGATCGCTTACCATGCAATTTTCCTATAATATTTCCATTTCATTGGGCATGATTTATAGTAAAATTAGCAGACCGACACGGATAAACAAAGGCCCAGGACACTGTGGTCTTAAACTTTTGAAACACATTTCATGATTTCCAGACAAGAAATGTAGGCTTGCGAGCACACTACTATGCGATTTGCGAATTTATAAATTTCAAAATGACATTTAGAAGTATTTAATCAGCACTGAATTTCAAACTCGTCCGAGACATTCTTGATGTTAACCTTTGAACCTAAAATCTTTAAACTGTCAAAAAATGTAGGTTTGAAAGTGCTAGCATTACAGATTTCCATACAACTTACATTCTCAAGTGGCAAAACTCCTTTAAAATTATATACCCCAAGGGTGACTGGGGTATAGAAATATGGTCACTTGGTCTTCTCCCGACCGGCAGGTAAAACGCTTGTTGAAGTGGGGCGTCCGTTTGGCTGTGCGGGATGTATCAAGTTCGCAGTCACATCCGGTCAGAAGGGGGCGTTAAATCCGATGCCTCGTGTAAAGAGAGTGCCACGCTCTTTGCACGTTAAGAACCCTTGCAACAACTCTTTAAGGGGTCCGTAGGTGGCCTGTTGCAAGGCAAAATTTCTGTCCCTATCCAATATACCCTCATTTTCCAGTGGCAGTCCAAATTTCCCCGACCATCATCCTAGATGGCCTCTATTACAACAACCTACTTATTGTATTTATTGTGAACTTGTTCTCGTCCTGAATATGCATGAAATATTTGCCACTGGACGTTAAGCAATCAACAATCAATCAATCAATCAATTTAAAATTATATAGTAAATCGGCACTGATTTTCGAAATTGTCCTGAACATTAATAATCAAATCAAATCAAATCAAACTTGGTATTGCCATATAAACCAATTTATACGATTTGTGACAAAATAATATAAATTTCTGAGATAAATTTCATAAAAAATAGGGCAAGAATTGTAAGTGTAACGGTGCTTACAAGATAGAATAGATTTCTATGCGCGGCGGAAGACATCAATGGGAAGAAGGAAATGTTTTAAATTGTTACAGAAATTCTTAAATCCTGTTAATCAGTGTTCTCCACATCCTAAACACAAGAATAATGTGTTTTTGAAACGATAATAAGAGAGGAAATGTTTTCTGTTACACATGATAAGAAATATGCAAGGTTAAACTCTTGTAAAAATGTTCTATATTTAAATTGTATACGTTGGATTATTATTGTCATGACAGAAAATACACTCTATATCTAAGTATGACAGTGACAACATCGGTGTAATAAATTAAATGCAAGATAATATTTAAATCATGATTTATCTTAAATATCATTGGTATAAATACAAATGCAGTACATTTACTTAATGAACTACTATAGTAACTATGGAAAATTCATCTTTCTGTTAATTCGACAGTTTTATATTGAAAATTTCGTACTTTTGGCGCCAAATTTAGACACAAAAACAAAACGTTAATAACAAGTTCAAGATGGTGATTAAAATAAGATATAAGTGTAAACTACATGAGTTTGTATTTCAGAGGTAAGAGGTTAAACCAAAGAAATGTGTTAAATTTCATGTTTGTTTTGTAAGAATTGTAGACGTTGACCTTTAATCCAAAGCTCTCTCTCTTTTTTTCTTTTTAGTATCTTAAATTTTGAAAATGTTTTTACGGAAAAGCGGTATTAATAGACAGTCGAATAAATTAAGATTATATCCGTTTTATCACCTGCTTATTTTCTGTAAATGTCTTCGAATCATTCTTTAATTAAAATCTTTTCTCTGACTTCTTTTCGCTAAAAAAAATAACACACTGCACATACATGACATATAACCTTAAATACTTACGTCAACACGTGAATACCAAACTCGGTTCCGAGATGTGTAACTAATTTTTAACCTTGAAGAGCTGTATTGATGTCTTGAAACTAATGTGTATGTTATTGATTCAGCCTCACGTAGCAGATCGATCAATACTCCACTACTGATTAATCACATCTTTGTATTAGTACGTTTAACTGTTGATGCAAATAATCTTATATATCACTGCACGTATGCACTTTTATTTAGTTCTGATTATTGATAACTGATGTATAATAAATAAGCATAGGTATACATGAAAATATAACTGCATAAAAAAATCAAATTATGACCATTATGTTCTAAGTTATACAATTATACTTATATATATATACGCATCAGGTTTTCATTATTGCACTTGATACCGTGTGAAAATGAAAATAAATTGCATGCATGCACAATGCGGAAGAAATTGTTGATCGTGCTTAAATTTGATAAAATAGTTTGGCAAATTATTGGTAATATATCCGGTATTAAAATTCCTATGAAGTAATATCTTTTAATGTCTTTTGCTTGATTACACAAAAAAGCACAGTGTAAACGCTAAAGTACATCTATACGATCAAATTAAAACTTCCTTTTTTGTTACGTAAGACGCACTTTTTAATGGCTGGATGCTGTATTTATTCATAGCACGAAATCACTACATCTAATCTAACAATGGTGTGCTTCGTGTCAAAGATATGTGACATTCAACGCGGATCCCACTTTAAGTCGAAGCCGGTTCAGTCACGTGCAGCAAAACGAAATAAATAACAATGTATATGTAAAGTTATGACATAAATGCATGAATCTAGCATTATGAAACATTCACTATGAATATGATGAAATGGAGAATGGAAATGGGGAATGTATCAAAAAGACAACCACCAGTCCAAAGCGCAGAAAACAGTCAAAGGCCACCAATGAGTCTTCAACACAACGATAACATCCCGCACCCGGAGGCGGGCTTCAGCTGACCCTTCTGTGTATACGTATATGTCCTTTCTTTTGAAAAAAAACATGTTCAGTCTTCTTATTCTCACACATCTTTGTGTTAGGCACTTTCAAAACCAGAAGTTGGACACTTAAATATATGTACTAAAACAAAATTAAGTCAATGTATAAACTGTACACAATCCATTTTCTTCAGAATTCCATATGTTGTACATGCAATGAAGTTGAATCCGATGTTTCTCTTCTTGTGCAAATTTTGTCATAATAGTTTTAGGCCCCGCAGCAATATGCCGAGAAGCATACTCCTCATGCAGTTATTGAGTTATAACTTTAATTTTGTAAGATGGTTTCTTCACATAGTGTAGGTATGAATATATCAACAAGATTTTTTTTTTCAAATATTTTCAAATTGCCAGATATTTTGGACTTAGTCTTGTGTGGAACTATACTCATGTATATGATGACACAGCCCGGGGGTTGGGGTTTGGGGGGGGGGGGTTGCATCGTCCATATCTAGTCTCAACTATTTGTAAAGTAAACCAATTTAGACACTTTGGTAAATATGCATATCTGTCATCGTCTATAGAAAAGGGGGGTACTTTGAATGATCTTTTACAGTTACACTTACATTCACCGAAATACATATGACATACGCTTGACCAGAATATTTTTTTCATATTTTAATTTAGGTGTTCCATATATTGAACTTATGATCAGTTGCTAACGTTTACTATTTATTTAATTGTTAACAGATTTTCTAAATTAGAACAAGTGGGCGTTTTTTATTTACACGAGTGAAAATTCATTTTATTGACAATCATATATGGGCTTTGGTTTTTGACCAAATTAGTAATATACAAAGTTGTATATCAATATTTTGAAAATTTAAATCATTAAATAGCGTTCATATATGAAGGGTATATCATAACTCTTATTTCTAGTTTCCAATGACAAATCAATGACACACATATAAAATTAGCTGTTTACATGGTGTCGGATAAGAAGAGGGGAGAGTACTCTACAAACATATTAAAAACTACTAGACTATTCTAAGTATAGAATGACATCTTAGCAAACCTTTTTCATAAATGTTAGATATAATCTGAGACAGTTATAGTAGTCTCGTATGAGAATTTAAAAGATTCAGATGTATATCAACTTATTAAAAATATAAAACTAAATAAAATTATCTTGAAAATAAAATAAAAAAGCTACTTGTTAGAAATGATTTTTCAAAAGCTTCTTCATAAAGAATAAAGGGAAAAGTTGTATCGTTTCCTAGTTATTTAAAAAAAGAAGAAGAAGACACAATCACTTGTTCTCTCTGTATTTTATTTCTTTCGTATAAAAATGATTACGGCGAAACACTTAGACAATTGTCTGATGATACATCGCTGTATTTTCCATCTCCCGCATTGTATATTTAGAATTAGAAATTAATTATAATTGAAATAGACAGAGGCTCATTTCCTTTAACTCCAATAAAACGAAAACAATAATTTAATCAAACACCTATCATATATAACTATCTTGTTTTCCTTTTGATAGAAGATCAATTATATTTAACACATCAAGTAAAGTCATCAACACTTAAAATGTACATGTAGGTAATATTTACAGAAACCTTTTTCAGGATGTGAAGTTGAACGAACACAGAAAAAAAATTACTAAAAGTATTATTACCAAACATTTATATTTTGTTTTCAGGAAATGATAGTTTAAGATGAACAGATAGAATACAGAAAAATAAACTGCAAAAGAGAGGCGAAAAATACCAGCGGGAAATCCAAACTCATAAGTCGAAAATAAACTGACAACGCCATGGCTAACAAAGAAAAAGACCAACTGACAGATAATCATACACAAACATACAAAGAAATCTAAAGACTGAACAACACGAACCCCACCAAATCTCAGGTGCTCCGGAAGGGTTGTAGATCCTGCAAATAGTATATATTTGATCTATCTTCGAGTTATATTCGAAATGTTTGCTCTTCTATTCAAACAAATTGAATAACAAATTGAATAACAACTCGAAATAAGCTGTTTATCTTTTTAGTTATTTAGCAACCGACTGGAAACCTTTACATAGTATAGAAGATGCCGAAGAAAACATAAAATTAATGTTATATTAAAGAAACAATGGTCTTGCACAACATTTTTATACTATCTTGATGATGGCACAGATTACCAATATATATACACACTATAAATATGTTGTGTACAAGTTGTAATGTTGTACAAATCATTGTACAAATTATAATTTGTACAGATTTTTTGTACATGTTATCAATGTTTTATGAACCGCTCAACACAAATGGATAATACAAGCACACAGCCTTTTGTTTTGTATATTTCTGTGCTATTTCCACAATAACACTATACAGTCGTATACTGAGCATTGATACAAGAACACAAAAAGACTTTTTATAGATAAGATTTTGGTACAGGGAGAAAAATAAAGTTAAAATTTAAGCCATTCAGGTATCCTCATTTCAAGTTTTAAGACAATGAGAATAGCATTTAATGTTAAGTTGAAGAATATACGTTTGAATTAAAGACATTAAACTGATACATTTTAAAAGATAAACTTGTATTACTTGTTACAAGAAGGTAGGTGTAAAAATACTTATAACTTGTACAAAAACCCAGTACAAACTATAATTTGTACCAACTTACATCTTGTACAAAGCATACATAATAAAATTGAGAATGGAAATGGGGAATGTGTCAAAGAGACAACAACACGACCATAGAAAAAACAACAACAGAAGGTCACCAACAGGTCTTCAATGTAGCGAGACATTCCCGCACCCGGAGGCGTCTCTCAGCTGGCCCCTAAACAAATATATACTAGTTCAGGGATAATGAACGCCATACTAATTTCCAAATTGTACACAAGAAACTAAAATTAAAATAATACAAGACTAACAAAGGCCAGAGGCTCCTGACTTGGGAGAGGCGCAAACATGCGACGGGGTTAAACATCTTTATGAGACCGCAACCCTCCCCCTATACTTCTAGCCAATGTAGAAAAGTAAACGCATAACAATACGCACATTTAAAATTCAGTTCAAGAGAAGTCCGAGTCTGATGTCAGAAGATGTAACCAAAGAAAATAAACAAAATGCCAATAGTACATAAATAACATCAGACTACTAGCAGTTACAGAGTAACTGACATGCCAGCTCCAGACTTCAATTTAACTGACTGAAAGCTTATGAGTTCATTATATGAATATCAAGCACAATCCTTCCCGTTAGGGGTTTAGTATCATACCATCATAACATAAGTAGTCATCCCTGTTAGACTAGACCACTTTTTCCCCATAGACCCAATGTTAAAGCCGCCATTTTGTTTGTAGGAGGGAATTTTCGACAAGGGTCAAGTGGTCATTTTTTTTTATTAGTAATATAATTAAGGAAATGTTATGTTTTCTTAATTAATAATTAATTATGACAATTAATAATATAATTAAGTATATTAATTAATTTCCCATTAACATGTAGCGTCAACATTGGTCAAATGGTCATATTGATTGATTATAGTTTAAGACCATGGTTGTTTGGTCAGTTAAATGGCGTATCAGAATTTTAAGTGATGGTTTAATCGACCAAACATACACATACATGACATTGTCAGTACAATGAAATAAAATAATTTAATTAAGTTCATCAAATTTTTCCAATTGATTAGAGACTTTTCTTTTTGAATTTTCCTCGGTGTTCAGTATTTTGTTTTTGATGGTTAGTAATAATAGATGATTAAAGATGATTGCATTTGTTAAATACGTTAAATCTAAATAGTAAAAAAAGAGATTATGGCTTGTATATATTATCTTAAAGATTTGAAGATAAAGATAAATGTGTTTCGTTTTGTGCTTTCATTGTTGTTTGAATATGTTTTCGGTATATGTTATACATATTCAGTAAATAAATAAACAAAATAGCAAACAGTTTGTTTAAATCACATTTTAATTAAAAGCAATGACATTCATCTCTAAAAGATTAAGAAGCTACAAAATCTAGTATCCATACGGTTTTGTAATGAACTTTTCAGTGATAACTCTTTTGTCAAATACAATTTTATAATCTTTACTCTCTTTACATGTTATGATTCTACTGTTCTGTTTGTCTCTTATAATCTTGTTCTCGTCCCAAACAGTTATTTTGTCACCTTGAATGCCATTAGTAACCATTTCACGCACTGTTTCAAAGTTAATACTTAAAGCATTTTTATAGTTTAACGTTATACCCCGCACTTTACAAATTGTTTGATTTCCTCTTTCATCAGGTTTATGCAACTTGTATGCGTAGTTTTTTGGACCACCGGTTACAAAATGTGTAATCTTGTTCTCGGGAACCTCATCTGTAAGATCTCCGAGGTAGTCCCCTAAAGATGGCTCCCATTCACCTTCCTTCACAGTGAAAACAATAGAATCGGTATCAGCGTAGAGTACCCGCTGTCCTAGTTGTTCCAAATAACTGTATAATTTGAGTCTAGCTTGAGAAGTTGTATATGCCGCCAACACGACGTTAGTTCTTCCTGATGACTCAACAAACTCCGCTTTATTCCTCCAACGCATTTCCACCATTTCATCTGTGACAAAGTTCACACCTGTAACTTCTTGTTGATCACTGGTCAGCATATCGAAATATATAGAAGGCTCGGATACATAATCGACCTGTGGTAAATTTGTCCGCTGTCCAAACTTACCCCAAAAACTATTTAGCATTAATTTTGCCAGTGCGCGTAACCCAGGATTTTTTTCTATCTTATTGTAGTCGAGTAAAATGCCTTCTTTCTCATAGTAGTCCTGAATGTATTGTTGCCTATGTTCCTTAGTTATACACCAACTAGGCCACCCACTTGCCTCTTGCTTCATCTTCAGAAAAGTATTTATGTACTCTGTGAAAATGCCTCCTGTTTTTGAAATGGGATCATATTGCTCAACTTCATCGAAATGCCAGACTTCATATATTGTACTTAGTATATATCCCTTATTTACTGCCATCTTTAGCTCATCTGTCACCCATGTTCCGGTAAAGGATCTTTCTTCATTACCATGATGGCAGGTTGTTTGCTGTTTTGTCTCAGTACATGTTCTACACAAGGAGAACATCAGTTTGTTGTTAATTTTAGCGGGTAACACTGGAATATGTAGGCCTCTAGGTGGATAAACTTTGCATTTGATTAGTCCTTCATACATCGTTAGATCATCAAAATTCTCTGTTACTATTTTAGGATGCCCTATTACAACTTTGCCCGTTTTGTTTATGTACGGGTAAAGCGAGGTTACATCGTAGTATTTGATAGATTCGTCAAAGGACGACTCGTGATATAAATTAAAGGCTTCTGTCCTCCCTCCTGCAAAGGCATCTCTTGGCTCTAATGGAGTAACAATATCCAAGGAGTCAATGAACTTTTTAATGTTTTCATCTTCCCTGATATGTTTGTCAAACTCACATTCCCAAATGCATGTATATGTGTAGCCCTGCTTTTCAATGTGGGTCTTCTTTACCATTGTTTGATGATACAAATCCTCCATTGATAACTTATTGACAGTGTTGATGGTATGTTGTGTGTAACAGGTTGGACATCCATGCCAAAAACACCCATGATATTCCAATACTATCTTTTCACCTTCGCTGTTCTCATAAAACCCATCTACTCTGTATTGGTCAATTATCTTCTCACTACCGTTTCGAGCGTGTTGAATATCCACCCCCTTTGTTTGTGATATATATTTAATCCATTGTATGGCTTTTACAGAGTGTTTCTCTTCAGGGCGATATCCTTGTGCTGGTATGATGCCTATAGTATCAGTACGTAAGAATTTAGTGCGAAACACCAAATTACATGCCGAAGCTATAGTAATACAAGTTTCAAACGGATCAATACCTCCATCTCCAGTAGCTGATTTAGTCATACACATAAACAATTCTCGAAACCTTAAACAACATCGTCTTAATATATCTACATCAGATCGGCAGTATTTCAAAAGTTCCTTTTGGAAATCAAACATGACTTTCGCGTTAGTTTCATACCATTCAAGAAAGTTTCCTCTGTCCTCTGATTTCATTGTGTCTGGGTTATAGAACTTGACATCCGGCAGCTGATTAAGAACTCTGATCTGGTTTTCTTTTCTGTTATACAGATGTGGAAAGTATCCTTTCTGTAGTTCTTTGATACCAAACATTTTAGGCAGTTTTGAAAGCGCCATGGGTAAAAAATTAAGTGAGTCAATCATACGTATGTTGCATGATGGGACTTCAATAGACATGTTTTTTGCTCCACTCGGAACAATCTTTGGGAGAACACCGTTCTGGTACAGGTATTGTAGAATGGGAAAAGAATCATATCCTTTGAAATTGTGACAGATCACTGTGGCTCCATTATTTTCTCCAGAAAAAAGCCATTGACAAAAATCATATGTCGTATTCATTCTTCTGAAAATAAGTTCATTCTTTCCACAATTTTCACATACACTAAGTGGTGTCAGTTCCTCTTTTAAACACTCTAAGCATACTTGTTGTACAACGCATAGGTTTGGTTTGTGTTCATAAGTTCCACATTTAGTTTTTTTACAATTCTTGCATTTCGAGGTGTCTCGTTCTGGTTTAAACCCGTCCTCACATTCAACTAAATCGTCTTGAGTGCATTCGAAATCAAAGAAAATATAAACTTGGTTTTTGGTGTCATCCTCATCTACAGTGTCCATATCGTCATTTAGAGTGTTTTCTGTAAATTTGTCACCTTCAACCGGCAACATGAAACAGAGATGTCCAACTTCGTAGAAATCTTTACAAGTCTTGCAATATATCTCACCACATATATGTTCTTTTTTGTGCATTTTCTTATTAATAGTTTGACTGCAAATCTTGCATCTAATGTATGATTTGCATGTAGAGTTTCCTTTCCTGGTAGTCTGTGCATGTAGTCTATAGCATTCTTCACCATTGAAATGACGGTTACAGTCGTTACAGTATATCCAGTCGTCATCTTTTTTTTCGTGAATTTTATGGCATGATGTACAGATGTTATTGCAACGATGTTCCTCTTTGTGCTGGTATCCCTTTTTGCATGTGTGACAATAATAACTACGGGATAAGAAAGCAGGCATACTAGTAATCACATCAAAGTGTTCATCGTGAAAATACAAATAAATCTTTTTTTCTGCCTCTGGTCCTTGGAATATGATTCCATTGAAGTGTTCCTTTGAAACAACGTGTATTTGATATTCTGGCATCACTGCTTGAAACTTTTTGATTTCTTCAATTCCACATTTATGCAGAGGAACATGTGCAAGAGTATGTAAATCAGTTGCTAGATGTTCTTGAATTTTTCTACCTTGACGAATACTGTTCCATTTTTCATGTTTGTCTAGGTTTGCTTTTGCGGTAACTAATGCCCTGGCACAACATAGATCATCTCTATTTCTTATGGTAAGAATACATTGCTTAGTTTTCATAAATCGCTCAAGATCAACGTATTTTCCGTGATTTCTTGTTCCGCCAACAGGGAGTTCAACGTGTGTCATCTCTATTTCAAGTGAATCATCCAATACAAATTGTTCATACGACTGCAATACCCTCTCTATTTCACGTAGTAATGTTTCAACGGACAATTGAGATACTTTCATAAACGGTATTGTTATAGGAAAGTCCAACTCAGGACATTGAATTGACAATCGAATAAGATCTGTTGATTGCATAAACTCTGTTATGTTATTGATAATAGATCCAAACAAAAGTCGTAAAGTTTTCAAAATCTGTGGTAAATCCTGCACTTCTAATTCTTTGAATGATACTTTGTAACGAGTCGTTGTGGTATTGAATTTAGGTATAGGCTGAGTTGACAGTACACGTAGGTCATAAAACTGTTCCGGATTGTCTTTCCTTGTGATGTGTCGCTTTAAGACTGGGTTTTCATCATTCGTGGCTTTTCTTTTTAATCCTCCTCCTGTCTGGGTATGTTTTTCTTCTGTGTGACGTTGTAGATTATCAATTCTTGAAAACAATAGACCGCATGTTTTACATTGGAATAAAGACCCATCCCGATGTCGCAGCATGTGACGATCCAGATTATCCCTTCGGCCAAACGTTTTCTGACAAATTGTACATGGAAAAGTATCCTTATGTCCAAATTGTCGACGATGATTGATTAACATCCCAACTTTAGAAAATGATGCACCACATTGTTGACATTCAAATCTATTAGGCATCCTTCTTTCCTTGTTGTTTAAATGTAAATGAATGGATTCTGAAAAAACAAATTATCTTAAATAGTAGTATATTTACCCATAATGCCGTATTATCAAATATAAATATATAAATTGAAACACTGGATAGATATATCAGTATACAGCTGCCTTCGTGAGAGAACAGATGGACGATAAAACGTGTCCCGTATGTAAACTTCAATTTTCTAGAAAAGACGTTATGATTCGACATCATAGAAACAAACATGGAATCACTGAACCATATCCGCAGACCAGTCATAAAGACCCGCCGCCGCCGCCGCAGAGGGAAGGAACATTACCGCCGCCGCCGCCGCCGCCGCAGAGGGAAGGAACATCACTTCCACCGCCGCCGCCGCCGCCGCAAAGGGGGGACCAGCAGCTACCGCGTAATGAGGATATGCCGCCGCCGCCGCGTGATGAAGATACACCGCCGCCTCGGAAGGAGGAAACAGAACACTTTGTTTTTAAACATCCATTCACGATGACGGTGAGCGGACCAACATCATGTGGCAAAACATTTTTTGTGAAACAACTTCTTCAAAATTTAAGATTGATTCAGCCCACTATTCACAGAATACTATGGCTATACAGACGTTGGCAACCACTCTACGACGAAATACAAAAGACGGTTAGACCATATGTTGAATTTATACAAGGAATACCAGTTGATTTAGAGAAGGATAGTTATATAGACCCAAGTGTAAGAAATATGATAATTTTGGACGATTTAATGTCAACATCAGCAAAAGATCCTAGAATCACAGACTTGTTTACGGAAGGTAGCCATCATAGAAATCTATCAGTTGTAGTATTAAATCAAAATCTTTACTTCAGTAAAGATCCTACACAGAGAAGAAATTGTCACTACTTGGTATTATTTAACAACCCTGTCGATAAACAGATAATGACTTTAGGCAGACAAATGTATCCTGGAAAAGGACCATACTTTTTAGAAAAATTTGAAGAATCAACTAGTCAACCATTTGGCTATCTTCTTCTGGATTTAAAACCAACGACACCCGAAACGAACCGACTGCTTGGAAACGTTTTACAGCAACAATCAGCAAAGACCAAAAAAGTCATTCCTACTTCAAATGATATAAGAACAGTCCAACATTCACCCGTTCCTTATTCTTACGAAGACGGTCCTGGTGAACAGACGTATGAAAAAATGCCCTCCTGTGACGATTGTGGAGTAGTGCTTGACAGCATGCACGATTTACAAAGACATATCAAACATTGGTGTCCAGAAAACGAATATTTGAAAAGGAAAAGAGACAACGAAGACCTAGGAAATGAAAGTCCTTCAAAAAAATCAACCTCAGAATGGATTAAATATGATAGTGTTTCAGACGATGGTAGTGAAGATGTTAATATGGACGATAATGAAGGATATAAAAGCCTATTACATGAAGCCATTGATACAGCGAAAGATACTTGGGATACAAAATATGACAAGTACGTGAAAGAAGGTATGAATGAGGAAGATGCAATTCAACGAAGCAATGAAAAAATAAGCCATATTGTTCAACGTCAATTTTTTAAACGCTATACTGAATTGTTGAAACTGATTGTTCCCCTAGATGAAAGCAAAGTGCACTCTGACATTGTACAACAAATTCAGGATATTGCTGAAAACGATACAGATTACGAAACTCAAATTCGGCGAATTCTCATGAAAAAGCGACATCAATTTGATGAATTATTTGATGATGATTACTTTGAAATAAATACTTACACTGAGGATAATGACGATGAGGATGATGAAGAGGACACTGACGAAGATATACAAGAGGAAGACTAGTCCTTTATAACGTACTGTAGAACACGCGTTTCATTATATCCATTTTGATATTTGTGTTGACAACATGTCTGCATGGGAGAAATATCTAAAGGAAATTTACTTCATTCCGTCAAATCCTGCCAGTTTTTCTGGACCAGACAAACTTTATAATTATGTACAAAAAGAAGGGAAGTACAAAATTAGTAAATATAAGATACGAAAATGGTTACAAAGCCAAGAACCATACAGTTTACAACGACCATTAAGGAGACCACAGAATAGAACGGAAATTGTTGTTGCTGGCATAGATGACCAATGGTCTGCTGACCTTATGGATATGGTGAAGTTTTCAAAATACAACAAAGAATATAAATACGTATTGGTAGTCATCGATGTGTTTTCAAAGTATTTATGGTTACGAAAACTTAAAGATAAAAAAGGCGAGTCCGTGGCAACTGCATTTCAAGACATATTTAAAACAGGAAGAGTTCCAAATAGAATAAGAACGGATATGGGACAGGAGTTCAAGGCAAAGAGAGTTCAGACAGTTTTTAAAAAGGAAGAGATTAATCATTTTTATGCGTTGAATGAGGTCAAAGCATCAGTGTCCGAGCGTGTTATAAAAACAATAAAAGCGAAAATATATCGCTACTTTTCGTACAATCAGTCTTACAGATACATAGACAAGCTTCAAAGCTTTGCAGATGGATACAACCACACTATTCATAGCACTATCGACATGGCACCCATAGAAGTAAAAAAAGAAAATGCTGAAACGGTCCGCTTATCGAAATATTTTTCAAGACCACATTCTGGAAAGTTAAAGAAAATTTACCACTTCAGGTTTAAAGTTGGCGATCGGGTTAGACTTACATATTTGAGAAATATTTTTTCTCGGGAATATGACGAAAAATGGACCGGTGAGGTATTCACGATATCCGGACGATTCTGGAGAAGCATGACACCGTTATATCGCATCAAAGATTACCATGGAGATGAAATTTCTGGATCCTACTACCAATCTGAACTCCAACAAATAAACGTCAAAAACAATTCCTTGTGGAAAATTGAGAAAGTGTTAAAAACAAAAGGAAGAGGACCCTATAAACAATATTATATCAAATGGTTAAACTGGCCAACCAAGTTTAATTCATGGGTGAAAGCCAGTGATGTTAAAGACTTTTAATCTAATTGTTTTCTTTTATAATTGTATTACAAATAAAAAATACCAAATTCACAGTGTATATTATTTTTTTTTTGTACCAAACTTTTTTTTTATTGATAGTAAATGTATTTTTTCGAAAATATTAACTAATAATCATAAAACAGATAAATATACATGAAAATCTAAACATTTCTGATGCCCTTTACGAGAAACGTTCAGAAGATTTCACGCTGACTCCTAAAAGGGCGGAGTCTCCCCTCGATAAACGAGACCATGCATGTGTAGGATCGGATGAATAGTCAGACTCATAACAGTGGACAGGTCATGTCAAGCACCAAACATCCGCTATTGGCTAAATGACCTCAACTAGAGCCTCATTCACATACATGCACGTGGAAATCTACTCTAGATGTTCATGTATATTAACCTTGAAATATAATTATTACTTATTAAAATACGTATGTTCATAAATTAAATTAAGAATTTAATAACCTTTAAGAATCACCCTTATATCAACAGAGGTGGCGTGTTGATATCTATTCCAAGGCAATTGCGAGCATAAAGGACCACACTCTCTGCCATTGGAACGGAGTTACTCTTTTTGATGCGTTTTGTTATTTGATTTTGCCATGTGATTATGGACTTTCCCAATTGATCTTCCTCTAAGTTCAGTAATTTTGTGATTTTACTTTTTTCTAGTTAAAGAAAATTAGTTTATCTCCATATATCAGAATATTTTACGGTGTTTAAATACTTACAACTATTTTCAGTTCGAAATGACGTGGTGGTTCCTTGGAACTTTAACTCAAGAGACATGAACTCACCTGAGTTTTGTCGTATTTATAGTGGTTCGTGGACCAGTTCACCAATAGGGAAAACAACTCTGATGTTCACAAATTAAAAACCCATTTAAATACGGAATTACATAACAAACAATATTAATTATGACATTTTATTACACTTATGTAGAAAACAATCACGAAAAAATCGTTTTAACACAGATCTTAATAAAAAAAATCAACATTCATATCCTCCTTAATCCCCCTTAAATTGGACTGATCCATTTTCCCCTAAATTTTACCTGTTCAGTTAAATATGTCCGCCATGTTGATAAGTCGTGTTTTTATTGCTGCTACCAGAAAATCACATTTTAACATGATTAAAATTGATGGATGTGCCCAAATTATCGGATAACGTTAAATATTTATTCATGGAATTGATTAGCGTTAATAATTATCATTTATTTCACATGGATTAATTTAAGTGACCAGTTATTATCGTAACGGGGGATCTCTCTGTAAAAACAACAACAAATCGTGTCGGTTTTGGTCAGGTCTACCGATTTCTTTTATTAATACTTCTTTATAAATTACATTATACGGTGTTTTGTGTGTGTGTGTGTGTGTGTGTGTGTGTGTGAGGGTCTATTGTGTGTATTTTCTTTGTTTATTAAGTCTTAATTAAAAAAAAAAGATACATTGCGAGAATCGGTCTGAAATTTGTTTATCTATGTACGTATTGATATAAACCGGTATAATCCAGTTATTGATAGCGTCAGTTTAACATGGTCAAAATGTAAACATGACCCAAGTTATCACTTTTTGATTATATTCATTTGAAACAAATGTCTCTAATTTACAACAATCGATATCACCCGACTTTCACAAACAAAACAAAAACAAAAAAAACAAAAAATAAATAAACGTTCACTGTCAATAAAAATAACATTTACACAAACATCTATTTATACTCATGTAAACATTGAATGTACGGTTCACTTAGTAGGTCATATAAAATACGGCAAAGTTGAAGAAAATATTTTGGAATACGCTGTACATGTTTTGAAATACAAAGGATGACATACTGTTTATTCTTTAACTGGTCATCAACAACAAAAAAGAAAAGTTTTGTCTGGATTAATTAATTGGGTCAAACCCTATTTACCCGAGTAGAAATTAATCAATTTAATATGAATTAGACTTTGTCATCACGAAATATTTGATTAAAAATTAATCATTATACTTAATTACATTATTAATTGTCATAATTAATTATAAATTAAGACATAATTAATTATCAATTAAGAAAACACAACATTTCCCTAATTATAACTAAATAAAAAAAAATGACCACTTGACCCTTGTCGAAAATTCCCTCCTCCAAACAAAATGGCGGCTTTAACATTGGGTCTATGGGGAAAAAGTGGTCTAGTCTAACAGGGATATATATGAGAAGAACATAACCCGTATCATGCCAATAACTGGTTTTTGAATAAATGTGTTTAGTTTCGATGCAAATACCCTATAAGTGAATCAATATTAACGCCAAAATATGAAATCTTTAATGACCTGACAACAGTATCGTAACTACAACCCTTCTTTTAAATTAGTCTATTTAAAGGTTTTGTTAGTTTCTGAGGTGAATACTGACATTTTTGTGCTTTATACAGAATATTTCCATAAAAAATGGATGTGGAATACCTGAACGTATAAGAAGTCTGTATGTTGAGCTGTATTTACGAATGATGTCCTTATACCGATGATAAAATTTAGTAAATGTTTTGACTAGTTTGTGATATGGAAAACCCTGGTGTAATAATTTTTCAGTAATACATAAATTTCTCTCGTTAAAATCTAAAACATTGTTACATACACGAGCGAATCGTACAAGTTGAGATATATAAACACCGTAAGATGGTGACAAGGGAACGTCACCATCTAAAAATGGATAATTAACGATAGGAAATGAAAAATCATCTCAATATATGATTCTAACAAATGACCACTGCCCTTTCCTCGATCTTGATATATATATCATTAACGGAAAGCTTAATACTAAAATTTATGATAAAAGAGATGATTTTTCATTTCCTATCGTTAATTATCCATTTTTAGATGGTGACGTTCCCCTGTCACCATCTTACGCTGTTTATATATCTCAACTTGTACGATAAGACTGTAACAAAATAATTGGTGAAGAAATAATCATATGGGGGTGCACTTCTTTTTTTTTTGCTACGGCCCTTTGAAAATGCCC
The DNA here is from genome assembly GCF_965363235.1 of Mytilus galloprovincialis. Taxonomy (NCBI): domain Eukaryota; kingdom Metazoa; phylum Mollusca; class Bivalvia; order Mytilida; family Mytilidae; genus Mytilus; species Mytilus galloprovincialis. The sequence continues at coordinate 33,289,593 of NC_134843.1, read as the reverse complement.
AATTTTGATGATTTTCCCATTTTTCATCGATTTTTACCTATTTTTGGGCTGTTATCGTGAAAAAAAATCACAGTTCCACAATTAAACTTTTTTTCATACTTTCTATAAAGATGTAGTGGACCAATCTGAATAAATTTTACTTAAAAAAACTATAGGTAGGTGTTAATATAAGAAACTTTTATCATATTTTGACGCTTTTTTCTGTAAAATTTACCATGCTGTCAATTTTGTATTTTTGTGATTTTTCTCAGTTTTAAGAACAAAATGCATATTATTTCAACTTTTTTTTTTATTATAACTGATTGAAAAAATACATGTCTAAGAAATTTGAAAAGACCAAAATGATATGGGATGTACATGATTCTTGTATAATCATTTTTTGTATTCCTCACCCATTTTCTCACAATTTTGGCTAGAAAAAATAAATTGATTGGTCGTAAAATTTGAAAACTGGATTACTCAAAAACCATTCATTGTAATAATATAACGAGTCTTGAGATTTGAGATTTGAGATGTCACTAAAAATTCTACAAGAAGTGAAGAAAATATAAAATAGAACTTAATCATTACAATACATTTCAAATACGAGGCAAGCAGCACATAAACATTATTAAAAGCAATATGCGAGATTTCATTGATTTTTTTTTAGAATTTGTAAACATAACAATGTGTTCACCACCTGCGGTCGTCAATTAAGCAACGGTGTCGTTAATGCATGAAAGTAGAATTACAGCAAAAAATAATTTACAGCATGCAAAACGAGTAAATAAAAATATTGATAATAAAAATAGATCAATAAAAGACACTCACGTTTTTACAGCATTACAATCCTTCATCCTAACACACAGATAATCATATATTGATGTTATTCATCAGCATCACTTCCTTCTGTATCAAGATGTTGATGATAAATCATATATTGGACTAATAAATCAGAAGGCTACACCAATACACACTTATATCTTATATATACACACGTTGTATAACTTATTGGCTCAAAACACATGTATGTTTTCACAATACTCTTAGAAATTCTGAATTTTAAAGAGGATTTTTTATTATTTGTAGAAAATTTAAAAATATAAATCTGATATCAATTAAGTCGTGTTTAGATGTCTTAGATTCTTAAACCTTAATACCATGTATATGTGTTGTGTTGTACTGACAGCAAAATCGTTGAATTGTTTGTTAATATTGGTCAGAAAAGGATGAGCTCAAGTCTATATATTAAACATGTGTACACATTTCATTGTCTTTCCTCAATAAACTGTAGAATCCACACATGGTTTTAAAGTAATAAGAAACCTCAAATTAAAAAAAAAAAATATTGCATATGTTTTTTTATAACTCAATGGATAGTTTTCATTATAAAACTTATGTACATATACTTTTTTTCTGACGAAAATTCTTAAAAACATGATCATATTAAGAAGAAGTTTACTTTATTTCAATTGCTTCCTTCCATGAAGCAATTCCCGACGTATTTTCCGTATGCAAAGTGACCTCAGTGCGACCCATCTCGTAAAAATCCGGTGATCGCAATACGCATGGATGTCCTTAAAATAAACTATTATCTGATTGTACATGTTAAACACGTGCTCAATATCCATACCTTTTTTGTTTATTGTTGACAAACAGGTGACAATCGTTAAATTTCAGCTTCAAAACACGAACTTCAATTACCTGCCACAGTGACCGATTGAAAAAAAAGTTAATTATACGAAATTTAGGAGTCGCTAGAAAACTAGTTTAACCCGCACCATTCTGTATGTATATCCCTATCACAAGTCATGAGCTGAACACAGTGGTTGTCGCTTGTTGCTGCATAGTTGTTTACGTCATATGGTACCCAACTGTTGTCAATTTCTATGTCATTGGTCTCAATGGAGTTTTCTCATTGGCAATCATACTGGATCTTCATATTTTTATATCAAATACCATCAATCAATCAATTAACCAATGCATGAAGATACAAGCTCGAATAACCTGCTCGGAATTATTATGAGACTTGTCTTGCCAAATCAACAGAAGTTAGGAAAAGTTTGTTGATTTGCTGGCAATGAGATACACTGTGTCTAAACCACACCGGCAAAAATTGTTCGGACTCGATGGTATCTAACATCCGGCACAATGACGGAACATCAATAGACAGAAGAAAGATAGCTTTCTCCTTATTTTCTTATTTTTTTTATGATATACACAACTATTTTCTATTGTGAGATGTAATATTTTCTACAACCATTCTATATTAACGGAGAAATAAGTAAAAATGCATGTCAAAATGACGAATTGATTGAACCTTGCCTCGAAATTGTTTAATTTCTCGTTTAAATGTTCACATTGTACGGAAAGAAAGGTACGGGAAGATAGATACTGACACGGAGATTGCAAAACTTGTCATTATGAACATCTCAATACTTGTATTTCTGAGTATGGAACTAAAGAAATGGGTCATGTCAAATCAAAATACACCGGTTTTGTCCATGTTGTTTTCTATACAATCACCCGGTTTCGTCTATATATATAACCCGTTTTTTTAATCTATTTTTAAAACCAACAATTTATGAAAAGAAACGTTAACACGGATCTGAACATTGTCTGAACAAGAGTGCACACGCTGAAATGTCTCGCCTTCTATACTAATCATTGATATTAATATGTTGATAGTCCTAAGTATAAAGCTAAGCTTTATTACAACTGTCACATAAACTTAACATTCACCAAGATAACTAAACAGACCACTGAACCTTGAAAATGAGGTCAAGGTCAGATGAACCATGCCAGGCAGACATGTACAGCAAACAATGCTTCTATACAACATATATAGTTGACCTATTACTTATAGTTTAAGAAAAATAGACCAAAACACAAAAACTTAACACTGTGCAATGAACCGTGAAAATGAGGTCATGGTCAAAAGAAACCTGCGCTACTGACATAAAGATCATAAAATATTTCCATACACCAAATATAGTTGACCTATGGCATATAGTATTAGATAAAAAGACCAAAACTCAAAAAACTTAACTTTGACCACTGAACCATGAAAAAGAGGTCAAGGTCACATGGCATCTGCCCGCTAGGCATGTACACCTTACAATCATTCCATACAAGACCTATTGCATATAGTATGAAAAAAAGAGACCAAAACACAAAAATTTAACTATAACCACTGAACCATGAAAATGAGGTCAAGTTCACATGACATCTGCCTGCTAGACATGTACACCTTACAATCATTCCATACAACAAATATAGTAGACCTATTGCATATAGTATGAAAAAAAAAACAGACCAAAACACAAAAAATTAACTATAACCACTGAACCATGAAAATGAGGTCAAGGTCAGATGACACCTGCCAGTTGGACATGTACACCTTACAGTCCTTCCATACACCGAATATACTAGCCCTATTGCTTATAGTATCCGAGATATGGACTTGACCACCAAAACTTAACCTTGTTCACTGATCCATGAAATGAGGTCGAGGGCAAGTGAAAACTGTCTGATAGACATGATGACCTTGCAAGGTACGCACATATCAAATATAGTTATCCTATTACTTATAATAAGAGAGAATTCAACATTACAAAAAATCTGAACTTTTTTTTCAAGTGGTCACTGAACCATGAAAATGAGGTCAAGGACATTGGACATGTGACTGACGGAAACTTCGTAACATGAGGCATCTATATACAAAGTATGAAGCATCCACGTCTTCCACCTTCTAAAATATAAAGCTTATAAGAAGTTAGCTAACGCCGCCGCCGCCGTAGCCGGATCACTTTCCCTCTGTCGAGCTTTCTGCAACAAAAGTTGCAGGCTCGACAAAAATGATGATCTGCACAAGGGCTAAAATAACATAAGCCTGAATTGTCTCCCTTTGTCTCCCAATCAGCTGCAATGTTCAACTATCAACAACATATGAAATTTCGTGTGCTGCGGTAATGTATTTATAGTTTCATTTTCACTCATGACCCTTCATTGTAGCTGCGATCGGCTTTGACATTAAAATGCATTTTCAGCAGTCACTTAAAACAAGGGGCGTTACTAGAGGAACATTCAAACTCATTAATCGAAAACGAACTGACAACGCCATGATAAACAGACAAATAATATTATATACACAAAACACAACATGGAAAATTATAACTAAGCAACAATAACCCCACAAAAACCAGGGATAATCTTGGGTGCCCATGAAGTGTAAGCAGAACCTGGCAAACATGTGGCATCCGTCGTGTTGCTCTTGTTAGTATAAACCTGGTAGTAAGACTTATTCGATAAGGTCACTTTCGTGAAGAGGGAACGGGATTGTAGTTACGATGTAAGAAACATATCCGCTATCATGTGAAAGATCGTTGTACTTATCAATTTTCAACTTTTATATAAAAAATCATTTATTGCTAAATTTTGACTGAAAATAACATTTGTCCAATAAAACAATTAAAATAATGAACAACCATTCAGAAAAATATATAAACATAATATACAGATATGAAACGTTATGATGTAATTGTAAATAGCACTTTCTTATAAATATGTAGACAGCATTCTGAATGATGACCTTAGCTTCCTCTCCCCGAGAGGAGTTGGGCAGCGATAATTGTCTATGATATATCTCCCATCACACGAGCAACTCCTCATACACCGAAGTTGGTTTAGCTACAAAGGAAAACAAATATTAGCAATTTTGAGTCATATCATAAATTGCATGTGTGATATTTATGAGAATTTGTAATCATTTTGATACATCATTTTGATACACCAGCGTCTGTCTTTGTTCTTCTTTTATCCCACGCGTCAAAAAACTAATTATTTTTTTAATCAGTAAAGTGTTGTTTTGAGATTTTGCAAGCAAAGTTCAGTTTGAAATTTACGTTTGTTGTGCAAATCAATTTTAAATGAAAATGATCTTAAAATAAATATCAATGTTCACGCTGTTAAATGTCATGAAATAATCACTATTTGAGTTGATGATTTTTCACAATGTGTAATGTTTTCTTTTAATGTGTTTTTTTCCCATTTCTAGGGTGAAGATTATACATAAAAAGTTTCAAACTGAAACTCTAACGAAATGCTAAATTAAATTCAGATTTCAGTAAGTTTGAGCGATTGTTATAGCGATAAAAGTGAGACACTGACGTCTTGCAGTTTGCCAAGGAAATCCGAAATTGTCGGAAGTTGCGCTACAAATATTTCTACAGATTGATCACGTGATCTGTTATGATTGTAGACAAATTACCTGCTCGGCAGACATTTCTATCATGTCGGCAAACACAATCCACTGTACACTTTCATAGAATGGAGGTGTTGTCAGCGACCCATCATAGGTCCAGTAATTACTCAAATCAGCTAGAGGAAAAGCATTGCATGGAAACATTAGGTATGAAAAAAGAAGATGTGGCAACATTGCTAATGAGACAGACAAAATGACACACACATAAACAACTATTGGTCACCGGCTTTCAATAATGAGCAAAGCATATACGGCATAGTTAGCTATTTAAGGCCATGCAATGACAAATGCAAAACAATTCAAAAGAGAAAACTAACGGCTTAATTCATGTTCAAAATAATTAACGAAAAACAAACATGTAACACAGAAATAATGTACTTGGAAGTTATCTTTTTTTCTCATAAATTTGCAATCTGTAAGAATCATCAAATCACTGTTTAAAGATTTTCTACAAAATGACAACACGAGAGAGACACTCACAAACAATCGCAAAAAAAATCAATCTAAAACAACTTGACAGACAGACAGACAAACATAAGATGACGATGTATAATCAAGTTCTAGTGATATTCAACAAACAATTAATGTACTAAGATATTTTACATTCAACACGACGCGACGGCAATTTGCGTACAACTTCCTAAAGATCTGAAGAATCTGAAAACATGTCGTCGCTAGAAAGTTATGACACAGACATATAGTATTGGTCATTCATAATTCCTTGGTGCTGACCGGACGCCTTCTAATGAAGTCAGTTTAGCGTAAAGTGTAAATTTTGCAAAAGTCTCTACTATGTGTTTAGCTCAAAATTTATGCTACCCCCAACTTCAAGCTTCAACATTAAGAAACGACAATTGCTTGCAAGGTACAAAATTCAGATAATCATAGGGCATATTAGATTGCGTTGCGAATTAGCTTCTTTTGTAAGTAATGAACCCTCTTAAATTCATGTTTACAGAAAACCGAAAAAAAAACAAAGTTCAGCGCCATTGTCTTCAATTTCTATACCTACACTGAGATTGTATTATTGGTATTTATGACAATATTAACGTAGCATTATTAACTTTAATATTCATGTACAAGAACAGTTTTTTTTTCTTCGACTGTGAAAATTTTATTTCTGAAGGGAGATAAGTCAATTAATTTTAGTTTATATAAGAACGTACTGCGAACATATTTACGTAGTAGAGACATAGTTATACATGTATATATTTTTTTTATATAAACATTTGGTCGTAGTGGGCTGCTTGCTGTGATCCCAATTTAATTTTTTTTTAAATAAAAAGTATAAAAATTCTCTTCGCGGATTTGTTTTCAAATTGCATTATACATTTATTTATTTCAAGTTTTCCCTGTACAAATCATAATACATGTGAATTGTGTATATATGCAGCCTTTACATATGCTTTATGTAATTCTTTTTATTATATATTTTAAAGAAGCTTGAAATCTGAAATGCTAAACTTTAAAAGCCTTCCATTGCAAATATTGCTGATCTTCGGGTTATATTGTAGTATCTTAGAAACAGACGGACTTTTCACGGAAACATAACTTCAATCGATCCATGCATATCTTGCAAAGATCAAATATACCGAATGTAGTTATCCTAATGCTCATAAGAAGTCAGAATTGCATGTGGGCAAATGCAATAATCAGTTATTCAAGCAGTCACATAACCATGAAATTGAGGTCAAAATAATCGTAACATGAGGCATATGTAAAAAGAGAGTGAATTATCCAGTGAAAAAACAATCTGACTATTAATAGATATGCCGTTCCGTCGCACCTGATTCAGAATTAGCTTCCCTGTGCCTCGCCTGAGATTTTCTTCGTTCGCAAGACAAAATGGATGAACCACTACAGTATGACGAAAGGCAACTATTGATCTAGTACTTGATATCGAACATGTTGCGGAATTAAGCTAGCTTTTCGGATTTTCAAACTTATCTTTAGAACAGCCGATAAAACACAACTTCATTTTTATGCACATCGTAAGATATATCAAAATAAAGATTTAAAGTAGAAAATACAATTACATGGTAGTATGTGCTTTGGGTCAAACTTATCCGGGATTTTTGTAAGGGCATCCTTATCAAAGATCCGTTGAATTCCATCTGTCAGTTTTCGTAATTCTTTGTGTTCTTGTCCTTCCTAGCAAAGAAAAACAAATCTTGATTAGGAGCAGTGAAAATGTAGCAAGCACATTTATTTTTAAAACAATAAAAGATATATACATAATTTTAAATCGTTTAAAGTTTTGTTGTTCATCCAAAACACGTAGCAAGCATTTATTTTTAAAAGATAAAAGATATATTCATAATTTTAAATCGTATTTAGTTTTATTGTTCTCCCTAAATTAAAAAAATGACTTCAAATATTGATATACGTGTAAAGAGCTATTGTGTTCTTGTGAATAATAAATTCTTATTAAAATTGAAATATGATTGAAATTGATATAGGTGTACGTCAATGAAACTTCAACTCATAAAGATAATAGGATATAAACCCTGCCAGAAAGACATGTATATCTTTTTGAATCATTCTGTACAGATGATATATTTTACCAATTATATAACGTATCTGAGAGACAGATAAAACTATAATGACATAACATTGACAAATGAACCAGGAAAAAGAGGTCAAGGTCAGATGTTCATGCTTGTACACCTCAATGTCATACAAGACAAGTTATGTAATAGTTTATTTATTAACTATAGTATAAGACAAATAGTTCCTCATTATTACGAACCAAATATAGCCATTCGATAGCAAACATGCAAACCTATTACAAAGATAGGCGCCTGCTTGGCTCGTTGGATGCATTGATACACGGCCACGTCCGGTAGCATTGGATATGTTTAATTCAACTTCTTGTGAAGGGAGAAAGTCATATTTTCTGTAGCTTGAATAGACTTTGTAACAGCTTATTGCAGGGTCCGTATATGACCTGTTGTCGTCAAAAAAGTTAATGGAAGAGTGTTCGACAAGATGAGCACTTTTGTTCAAATGTTGTACCAAACCCACCAAAAACAGGGCTACTGAATACCAAACCATTGCATTATTGATTTAAAAGTTACCATGCAGGATAAAGCCGAGAGAGGAGAAGACAACAAGTTAAGACAACCGTAGTTTTACCGATGTTAAAATTTAATCAATCAATTTAGAAAAAAATTCAGCAAACACAAACTGTTGGAATCACACGAACTCATAAAGGGGCGAGACAAGATGCGTGTTATATAACACACACCCCAACACATTCGAGCGTCACTTGAAGGTCTTTTGTAGACGAAGCGCGCGTCTGGTTTACAACTTTTCATTCTTGTATCTATGATGAGTTTAGTTTTTCACATTTATAAATGTACGCATGCTCATGCAAAAAGAACTATGCATACCTTAATAAAGAATCCCAATACCGCCAAACCATCAGACTTGTCTGCTGCTTCACCAAAGCTATTATATCTACTTTTATTCCAATGCACTAGATGAAGCTTAAATAAAAAAAAAGCTTTTCTTATTTGACAAGATTCTTGAGTGGTTTTCTGAATTACCACAATAAAATATTGATTTAAACAAGACACTTGATGAGGATACTTCATTGTTATTTCGTTAAAAGTTTCACACGAAAGTGTGTTATATAGTACCTGATTGATAGTTGTCGTCTCATTTGCAAATGTACCACATCTTCTTGTTTCTATACGAGTAGTGTCTTATACAATAAAAAATATAGTTTCATAAACTTAATGTTTGTCTTATGCATTTCACTATTTTATTTCATTACAAACGCTCAGCCAAAGGTCATCCCTTCTACAACGAAATTTGTTTTACATGCACATACGATTGCGTTGGATAAAAACCGCAATTTTTATACGTGTGCATTTAAAACAAATTTCGTTGTAGAAGGGTATAAATACAGCACAAACAACATTTTCCAAAAGACCAAAAAAGTGAAAAAGTATATTTAAACACAAGAGTGCACACGCTGAAATGTCTCGCCTTCTATACTAATCATTGATATTATGTTGATAGTCCTAAGTATAAAGCTTTATTACAACTGTCTCATAAACTTAACATTAACCAAGATAACTAAACAAAGACCAATGAACCATGAAAATGAGGTCAAGGTCAGATGAACCATGCCAGGCAGACATGTACAGCTAACAATGCTTCTATACAACATATATAGTTGACCTATTACTTATAGTTTAAGAAAAATAGACCAAAACACAAAAACTTAACACTGTGCAATGAACCGTGAAAATGAGGTCACGGTCAAAAGAAACCTGCTCTACTGACATAAAAATCATAAAATATTTCCATACACCAAATATAGTTGACCTATGGCATATAGTATTAGATAAAAAGACCAAAACTCAAAAACTTAACTTTGACTACTGAACCATGAAAATGAGGTCAAGGTCACATGACATCTGACCGCTAGACATGTACACCTTACAATCATTCCATACAACAAATATAGTAGACATATTGCATATAGTATGAAAAAAACAGACCAAAACACAAAAATTTAACTATAACCACTGAACCATGAAAATGAGGTCAAGGTCACATGACATCTGCCCGCTAGACATGTACACCTTACAATCATTCCATACAACAAATATAGTAGACCTATTGCATATAGTATAAAAAAACAGACCAAAACACAAAAATTTAACTATAACCACTGAACCATGAAAATGAGGTCAAGGTCAGATGACACCTGCCAGTTGGACATGTACACCTTACAGTCCTTCCATACACCGAATATACTAGCCCTATTGCTTATAGTATCTGAGATATGGACTTGACCACCAAAACTTAACCTTGTTCACTGATCCATGAAATGAGGTCGAGGTCAAGTGAAAACTGTCGGACAGACATGAGGACCTTGCAAGGTACGCACATATCAAATATAGTTATCCTATTACTTATAATAAGAGAGAATTCAACATTACAAAAAATCTGAACTTTTTTTTCAAGTGGTCACTGAACCATGAAAATGAGGTCAAGGTTATTGGACATGTGACTGACGGAAACTTCGTAACATGAGGCATCTATATACAAAGTATGAAGCATCCAGGTCTTCCACCTTCTAAAATATAAAGCTTTTAAGAAGTTAGCTAACACCGCCGCCGCCGCCGCCGCCGCCGCCGCCGCCGGATCACTATCCCTATGTCGAGCTTTCTGCAACAAAAGTTGCAGGCTCGACAAAAACGCATTTGACTAACAGGTCGAACAACTGATGTTCTTTAACCCTGCTGACTGCCATTGGCGATTGCCAAATAAAATTGATATATATATACAACTCGTCTAAACATCAACCCAACAATATATATGCAGTGCAGGCGATTTGGTGTCACGATATCACAGTAGCATGGGTTCGAATCCGGGCTAGGGAGGAACCAAAAATTTGCGAAAGCAAATTTACAGATCTAACATTGTTGGGTTGATGTTTAGACGAGTTGTATATATACTGAGCCAAAAAAGTTTAGCAACAAAAATATGAAATTTTATTTTATTACAAAATCATAACAACATATAATTTTAATAATAAAAAACTGAAATTATTACATGTCAGAAGCAACATGGGTGTTTATCACTCACATTCATTATGATTTTCTTTGTATGGAGCGCGGGAGAGTCAAAATGCGGAAATGAATATACTGTTATTCAAAATCAATTTCTCAGCCATGCCCTTAGTGCACCAATAAGGAATTGGCAGGCACACCAGCAGCTGCCCTTAGTCAATGCACTACTTTTGTGGCCGGAAAAAACTTGTCACGTGTTGATGAAAAGCGAAGGTAGCGCTCCTCCTTTGGCGATAGTTTTTTTGGTCTACGGGATATCGACCTATCCCGTGCAGTTGCAATTTGTCGATATCTGTTTGTTAGTCTCTAAACTGTTGCCGTATGCACATTAAATCGATCCACGATGTCAGCAACACTCATTCCGACATCAACCGTTCCAAGACCTTTCTGACGGTCATTTTCGAGGAGCCCTGGTTGACGCCCCATGCAAATTTTACACAGGTGTATGTGTTTTTCCTATCAATGGCATGTTTCTGAACGTCAGTGAAAAAGAAATTTTTACTATCGTTTTAAAAGTACAGGTACAGAAGGTAAAACGTCAAAACGTCAATTACACGTGCAAAGCTGAAATGGCGCGAAATCAATCACCAGGAAAAAAGTACGTCTGTTTTAAATTACAGGTAAAACTAAGGATTATATCAATGATGTTTGAATATTTTTTTTTCCAGAAACAACAACAAAAAAAATAAAAATAAAAGTGTTGCTAAACTTTTTGGCTCAGTATATATATATATATATATATATATATATATATATATATATATATATATATATATATATATATATATATATATATATATATATATATATATATATATATATATATATATATATATATATATATATATATATATATATATATATATATATATATATATGTGTACATGTAGTCTAAAGATATCTAAAAAGAATTACATAAAAGGGTATCTAAAAAGAATTACATAAAAGGGTAAATGTTATGTATTATTTTCTATTGCACATTTGTATTCTACCTCAGAAGCATATGTGTAACCGTTGAGTGTGTGTTCTGAACCTTTATTACTATTTGATCCCCAGTGGAAATGGAATTGTTCGAGTCGATACTTTCCATCGAGTGGTCCGCCACTGATTTCTGAAAAAAGAAAAAAAAGGTAAGTACATGTTTTTCTCGAAAGAAAAAAAAATATGTTTCTCTATTAGTGACTAATTGTAACTCCTCACTGATGCAGTTTTGGTAAATGAACAATAAAGTTACTAAGAAAATTTAAGATAAGGGAGAAGCTTGGAATGAAACTCATTTGCACGTCTAATTGTACACGGAATGTGTCAAGCTAAGGCGACAATCCGGACAAAAAACAGAACAGTCAAATGCCACCCATAAGTCTTCAAAGCAACACAAAATTTCGGAACCCAGAGACAGGATTCAGCTAGCATTCAAACAATAGTGTTTACTAGTTTAGCGAAACTGACGCCACACTAGCTGAACTCTAAAACATAAATGGACCAAAGTTTTATAAAAAAAAAAACACACAAGACTAACAAAGGCTATATGTTCCAGACTTGGTTAATGCGCAAAAAATGCGGCGGGGTATAACATCTTCTTATCTCTTACCTGAAGTTTCTTTGATGTCTGCCCTGACAGATAAACCTGTATTTACTATATGTAAATGCTTTTCTGGTTTGTAATTGATCTTGATTGGTGACAATGAAGAATCGTATTCAACATATTCTGTTCCTATATCTATAGGTGACTGTCTCTTTCCGCTCGAAAATATAGGGTAGTTGTTATACCATGTATCAGGACCTGAAATAATAAAACACTCTTTTTAAGTTTCGTCAAAATAGATTATCACAAAAATAAATATAACCGTAAGAAAATTAGACGACACCATGGTTAAAAGATGAAAAAAAGGAGCAGCTAAATAAAATTCCTCTAACGCTACAAAGCTATACTGCTAAAGGAATATACCGATTTCATAGAGCCGCAACTCCTCTGAAACCATACAAAGTCGTTTATTTGGGATATCACGTATAAATGCAGAGTTTTGTACTCTCTTTGAAACAATCTTTTTTTTTCACAGAAAACGCCAATTTTAACAAAATATCAAAATTCGGGGACCCGGTTGTCGATACGCGTCTCGAACTTTTTCGCGCATGCTGAAAAAACGCACTGCCGGCGAAATTTGGAAAACTTTTTGTTTCAACTCTTACCGAACTGTTCCGTGAATTCGCGGGCATCTTCTAGTAACATCAACAATTGAGCAGCATGAGTGAATTCTGGTCCTCCGGGCGTTCACCAATCGCCTTTCCATAGAGACAACTGTCGTGTTGCTCATATAAATTTAAAATCAGGTCTTCAGTCATATCAGTTTGTGATAAATATCAAACGAGGAAGAGTGGATTGTGGTTTCGACGAAAGAACATATCCATCACTCGATAGGGAACTCTAAGAAAGATGCATAGGGGAAACAGAGATGTATCATCTCTTCACATCAGATACTAAAATGAATAGCTGGCTTTCTGTCGTTCGGTTTACATACGTTTTAAAATATTTTTGTTTGTCTTGAGACACCTGGACACGTGAACACGAGCTGTTTAAAATTGCTAGTTATCTGCCATGATGTATATGATCTTATGTGATGCATTTTTTTGTAATGCTTTCTATATTTCAACACATAATTATAGAAAAAGAAATGATATGATATATTCATCCATGACACCAAATCCGAAAATGCATATACAAAAATCAAAGGCACAGTGATTTAATGCTGTTCTTCGTCTGATAATGCCTCTGTTTTGTTAGAAGCGGAACATCAGGATTATAAATAAAAAAAAATCGTAAGGGTTTCGTGGAACATAAGTGTCTCGCCTACTTTTTTCTGTTAGTCGCAGATTTAAATAATGTGGAAAAATTAATAAAAATGTTCCGCTAGATACTATCTTTTGATTGTAAAAAGCTTCTGGCCAAGTTTGGTAAAAATTCAGGATGGTTTATGAATCTAATAAATGTTTTAAAAACTTTAACTGCAGACTGTATGTAATGTTAACTGGAAGAAAAATAAGTCTATTTATTAATCCTAAACAAGCTTCTGTTCAAGTTTGGTACTAGGGTGAAATTTAATCAAAAAGAGGCATGGACAAGAGTATTATAAAGCAGGCATGACAAGAGTATTGAGTATAAAAAAAGGGCAGGATAAGCAACTATGCCCCCAAAAAAGACAGGATGACAGTTTATGTTAAAAAAGTCATGATAAATAACACAAGTCTTAGAAATTACTACACGTCTATCACTCTTAGAATTAAGGTTCCGGTGACGCAAATGTTAAATTCTATTTAATAGGACTAGTGTTATAAAGTATTTATGTTCGTTTAAAACTAGATTTTAAGAATTTGAATTTCTTTAAAAGCTTTTTAAAATACTTTCACAGTTAGATAAAAATAAATGCATAACCCTAATATAATCGCGAAATCTCATAAAAACGTGGAATTATACAACCAAGCTGACATTTCTATGAAACCAAAACCGCATATCATTGTTGTCAACTTTGACACTGGGAATTTAATATTAACTTATAAAACACTCTGTTTAGGTATATGTCTAAGAATTATTAATTAAAACAACATGTTATAACTGCTTGTTAGTGTGATTATATTAAAACATTTGAGTGATTATGACATATAATTCAATATAAATTGATTGATAATTGTGGTTTAGTTTTAAGAAAATTGTATTCTTTAAATTTAGTATGCACTTCAGCACGTTTAAAATGACAAATGCACCAAATAACCTCAAGCATGTGTCAAGAAATTCGTGTCTCCAAAATGAAATCTTTATATCAAAATGTTTGCAAAGCTAAAACGGAATCAAAAGATAATATCTCAATTTTCTGATCGCAGACCAATGGAAGCATTACACTGACCTTAATTCTACTTCCATGACATACATTTTGGGGTATGAAAAATTTCCCTTCAACAGTTTTAAATCCATAGTTAAATGAGAACTTAAAGACAATAGCCTACTTTCAAGTATGTTAAATTCTATAAGCAGTAAATCAGTAAAAAACGTTGATGACGTCACGATCACACGACAACATTATGTTTATGAGCTGATAGACACAAAAAACTTTCAGCCAATCAGAAGACAAGTTACATCCAACATTAAATTATAAACTCTTCATATTTCTCATGTTATTTGGGGTGAAATGGTGTCATTTATCTTAATGTTTGCAACATGAAAGCAAATGTCGTAAAAAAGTTATATTATATCACTGAAAACTCTTCCCGTTTTGGGGTATAAAACAAACCCGCCCAAAATATCAAATAAAGCAGATTTTTGGGTTTTCTTAAAAAATGTGAAATATTGTTAGAAGGAAAATACTAAAAATACCGAGCACAAAGGAAAATTCAAAAAGCTCAATGAAAAACAACTGTCATAATTATTCATGACTTGGTACAGGCATTTCCTTTTTTAAGAAAATGAAGTTTTTCAGAAGCAAAATCTACACACAATTTTCAAATAGTATGTAGTATCAGTAAAGGATAGACTTTTACGTGTCAGTATAACCATAAATTGATGGATTACACCCCGATTCACGTATAATCTACCGTTTGACATATACAGAGATATGCCAATTGAGGTATAATGGCATTTTCGTCACTTTTAAATCTTTAAATGAAATTCGTCCTTGTTATTGTATTTAGTGTAAATATGTTTAAACTTTTATTTTTCCGTAACATATGGCTTCTTGATATCTTCAAAATAATGAAGTCTAGAAGTATTATGCAGAAAACAATAGAAACAATAGATATAACAGACTAACAGTTACACCACACCACATTTTTTAGTACAATAACGTTAACAACTGCAAATGGTCTAAGACCCATTACATATGATAAGTAAGAAGTCAGTCATTCAATAATGGTGCTCATTTCAAACATATTAACATGTACAGTTAAAATTTATTAAAATTAGAACGTTCAGAAATTTAGAAAAAATATTTTAAGTGTGATACAAATTCATCTAATAATGATAAAATACTAAGTTTTCTTGCCTGTATTTTCATGGCACACTGCAAACTCCATTTTGTAACTGACCGATAGTATGACTTTATGAAGGTGAGTTGTTATATACTGATATCTAATATACTCGTGAGATGGACTCACTGTATTATATTTGGGGTAGATAAGAGAAGACAACTCGGTCCCGATCATTTATTCCTTAAATTGTAAAATAAAATACTAAAGTATAGTACAAACCTTTATAAAGTGATAATGACGGAATTTACTTTTAATGTCCAGTTAAAAATATTACAAACATATCAGGGCGAGAAGACAGACATTAAACTTGATATACTAGAGTGTGTAACCTTAGAGCATGAATTTCGTTACAAAATTGCTGGTCTCCACCGGGTCTCAAACCCGGGACCTCTGTGTTACAAGGCAACGCTTTAAACGACTAAGCTAAAGAACTACTAACTTCCTAAGCTCAATCGCTTACTGTTGAAGAAGTATCTACCACATTTACTAAGGGACGTAATCCCATCACAAGTGACTTGATTTGTAACACGCTGCATGGCTCAAAGTATTGCAGATTTGAAAGACGATTTAATATACTCATTATTCTAAATAGATCTGAGCCGAACCAGTTTTGCTCTTACTCCTAATTTCCACACTTTTAGTGGAGAAGCAACACATACCTATTTTCAAGTCTGTGAGTGTCGACTGGCTGTAAGGGAGCTACCATTTGATTTTTATGGGGGGGGGGGGGGGGGGGGGGGGGGGGGGGGGGGGCTAGGATGAAATTTAAAAAAAAATAGGCAGGACAGGAGTTTTGAGTTAAAAAAAAAAGCAGGATGAGCAACTTGGTAAAAAAAAAGGCAGGATGACAATTTGTGTAAAAAAAGTCAGGATAACTAGTAAAAAAAAAAAGGCAGGACCGAATAGAGTAAAAAATAAAAAGGCAGGACAGAGATTACAACTAAAAAAAAAGCAGGACAACATTTTTAATCCTAGCCCCCCCTCCCCCCCCCATAAAAATCAAATGGTAGCTCCCTAACATTAGATTGGAAAACTTCAACAAAGCAAATAAACTCTGGATGAACCCTTCTCTGTCTATTTTTCTGTCATTTGTGTAACTGTATTTTCTAGAATTAAAGGCCCCACGTACAATGCAAACTGAAGTCCTGACTTTACGAAAGATACGCCTTCCAATAAATGTTTTATTTTAAACAATGTTTTATTTTAAACAATATTTTAAGTATCTAATCATATAACCGAAACCGTTGAAGAGCTATATGACAAAAATACATAAAACTGATAGCCAAATTCATCTGAAGTCAACTTTGCCTGAAGAAGTTGAAACCTTATTTTCTTAATCATTACAAAATTTGTAAACGGATAATTTAAGAAAAAATTGTTAAATCTACTGAGGTGATGATACCCTCGGGGACTGATAGTCCACCAGCATATAAGTTGGTTCAACAGTATTCACTGAAACTTCTTTTCTAATTCTACACCCCCTCGAATGATGAAATTGATTTCCGATCAGTACCATCATATTAAAAAATAAGCCTTGGTGAATACCATACTAGCACATTTTCGATAATATTCTCGCCGCGATATAGCCTTTTTGTGCTAATGCGGCGTAAAGCAACCAACAATCAATCATCAATCGATAATATTCAGTCATTTTACAATCTACCTTATAAACTTCAACTGGTTTTAATTAGTTCAGAAATTCTTAAAGGAAGCTCTTTAACATTTCAGACTATCAGTAAAGCATATATTTTGACGTTCGTGGCTGCCATATCTGTTTTCCAATTAGAGTTAAGACTAAGATTAAAATGTTCCGTAATGGTATTACAATCTCAATTTGTAAGTAAACCGAATTCGAACCCATTTGTGGTTCGAGTAAAGTTTTGTTTTATTGATTGATGCTAAGCCTAGGAGAAGGGCAATATATTACTTAAGGGAATATACACCAATAAGACATCAACCAAACCACACAAATTAATCAAAGCCATCTTGAGATAACGTAACTATATTGTTTCCAACAATAGACAAGGGTTTGTAGATTTAATGTGTCAAGTTTTAAGTCGTCCATGGTTGAAGGTAAACAGATTGAATGTGTCAAGTTCTAAGTCGTCCATTGTTGAGGATTGTTAGATTGAATGTATCAAGTTCTAAGTCGTCCATGGTTGGGGATTTATAGATTGAATGTGTCAAGTTCTAAGCAGTGGCGGATCCAGAAATGTTCATAAGTGGGGGCCCACTGACTGACCTAAGAGGGGGCCCGTTCCAGTCACGCTTCAGTGATTCCCTATATAAGCAACCAAATTTTGTTCCAAAAAGGGGGGCCCGGGCCCCCTGCCCCCCCCCCCCAATCCGCCTCTGCTAAGTCGTCCATGGTTGGGGATTAATAGATTGAATGTGTCAAGTTCCAAGTCGTCCATGGTTGAAGCTAAATAGCCTGGATATGTCAAGCTCTCAGTCGTACATAGTTGAGGATTAATAAATTTAATGTGTCAAGTTCCAAGTCGTCCATGGTTGAGGATTAATAGATTGAATGTGTCAAGTTCCAAGTCGTCCATGGTTGAAGCTAAATAGCCTGGATATGTCAAGTTCTAAGTCGTCCATGGTTGAGGATTAATAGATTGAATGTGTCAAGTTCCAAGTCGTCCATGGTTGAAGCTAAATATCCTGGATATGTCAAGTTCTAAGTGGTCCATGGTTGTGGATTAATAGATTGAATGTGTCAAGTTCTGAGTCCGCCATGGTTGAGGGTTTAACTTAATAGATTGATTTTTTCAAGTTCCAAGTCGTCCATGGTTGTGAAAAAATAGCTTGAATGTGTCAATTTCTAAGTCGCCCATGGTTAAGAAAAATAAATTGAAAAATCATAGACCTGCCATCAACACCTTGTTCCTTAATTGATACAAACATACATTTTGAGATTCAGACAAAAACTACTGGCGAGCTTCTCGACTTGGTACAAGTACATTTTTGTACATGGACAAGGGGAGGGGATAAACATTACCAAACTTCCTTCTTTAAATCTTAATCAAAGAAGTACAAAAGAAAGACGAAAGAATGTATTTACTAAATAAAAATCTGTACAGAAAAGCAATTTACACACTTACACGGCTATAGAAGATAACCATCAATTAAAAGTGCTTGCAAGGACTGAAACGGTGGCCAGACTGTATAAAATTAATTACTTAAAAAAAAAAATAGCATATTAAAGTTTAAATGAATTTTAAGTAACAGTAAAAGTGACGCTTTTATTAATTGTTGTACATATTTAGGGAAGACATTTATTATTAACAGAGTGAAATTTAAATACCAATGCAAAATTATTTTCAAAATTAAAAAAAATAATCTTTTAAAAAAGTACTTATTTTATAACGGGTCAGAGCTATTTAAAATTTAATCATAATCTTTCAATAATTTTAGTATACGGTCAATCTAGTAAAATCGGACAATAAACCGTTTCAAAATTGAATATGATATAAAAGAACCTGCGTTATTAAAATTGGAACCGTATAATTTAAACTACGCGTTAGTAGTGTCAAGTCAGGCATATTGTTATTTAATAATATTTAGATTCAACAGTTATCAAATTGTAATTTTGTTTTACTTTTTTTGAATTTAGTTTTAATTAATAAGTTTCATGATAATCAAAAGGCCAAATTGATTTTGAAAGAATGAAGAGAATGAATGAGTATAAACGAATTAATACAATGTCAAGACAAGGTTATAAGACTTGTGGTTATACGTAATTCTATTACGAGAAAAGTATCAATTAAAAAAACACACAAAAAAAGATATATGATCAACATAAGTTTGTTTGGTAAATGAATATTTTAATAAAACAAAATTAAAACCTTTTGTGTCACCTTTTTTCTCGACCCCCTTCCCCCTATTTTTTTTTCTGGCTCCAATATTTACCCTAAAATATTCAAACAAGTTTGTCACTGGACGTTTAGCAAATACAAATTAATCAATAAAAAAAAAATAGTTCATGTAATACATTTCAAAATTGAGGTGGGGTTGAGGTAGGCGACTTCCAGTTAAATAGCAGCGAAACATAATGCTGATCAGATGCCATTGCCCTTTTTTAAAATAATGGTTTATCAGAGACGACAGTATCATACTTATTCCGAAGTTAACTCTATCAATTATCGATAGGTAAAACCCCTTTTCATGTACCCTGTTTCACTGTTTTTCCTCCCTTTACAGAAACATACATAAATTAAGCTACCTACCAGTCTCTTCTATACATGCTGTACCACAACTCATTTTATTTATATATCCAATGTAATTATAATCAAACCATGAAAGTAAACTAACAAAACACAAATTATACAAAAATATAAAACACGTCACTATTAAATTGATAATTCATTAATTCATTAAATGTGTGCATAATTTAAACTATAAAAGGCGGAGCAACGTGACTTCCATTTTAATATTGTCCTATATCTGTAAAATATATTAACATGTGTTTTGTACATTTAAACTTCGATTAGAGATCAACGGGTGCTCCGAGTAAAGGAGGAATTTTCATATGTACATTCATACAGTGGCGAATATATATGTATATTTCTCTGAAAACGTTTCAAATTTAAAAAAAGATAGTCTCTTTATTTTTTTTTCAATGTCATATCTTAAATAAGAGGTTTCTCAATAGTACATGAAATAATCAACCGGTTGGGAAAAGTGTTGATTTTGTCTGAGCTAGAGAAATGCATATTCAGAACGAGAACATATTAATGTGATATGCTTTTTCGGTGCTTTTCTTTTGCGCCCTATTGACATTTCATCTGCGCATATGAATCTTAGACCGACACTGAGCTGGAATAACGTGCTTGTTCAAAATGGAACCATTAACGGGTACACATATGTCACCCAATCCGGAGATATTTTTTTGATTCTGGTCCGACCACTCTTTGCTCCTACTCCTAATTGCACTAGAAGCAGCAAATGAGTGAAGAGGACACATGGTATCAACTATCTACATTTGTACGAGATGGACCAAAGAAAATACAAGCATATATTAAGCAAATACGAGTCACAACACGACTTTCAACATAAACGAAACCTATACCGTGTAAAAAAACGTAGGGTAGTGTAAGAATAAAATAGAAAAAACATATTTAAAGGAACAAACTACCTAACTGGCAAGCTTCATATATACAATCAAAATATTTTTGCGTTTTTTAGCGGATTGTAAAATCATATCTACAACGTGTCAACCTTAAATTTCCAAAACTTTATAAAAAAACTAAAAGCCACTGTTTAGTGTTTGGTAACAAGCCTTAAAAATATGATCCATTGACAAATAATTAAATGAGGTTTGAAGTTCTTTGACAGTTTACAATAAACCCCAAAAAAACTTGATATATCAAGAGAAAAACATTAAAAAAAAACATACGTCTAAGATGAACAGATGTCATAGCCTAAAAAAGTTACGTGGTACAGAAGAAAGGATCACAAAATACTACACCGAAAATTAAAGTGAAGCAATACGAACTTATTAGAAATCGCACTTAAGTCAAGATCGTATTAATAACATTCAGATGCGAATCATATTTAGGAGAAAGGATAACGGGATCGTGGTTTCGCCAAAATAACATTTTGAAGTAATAATCATTGTATATTGTGTCATCCATATATTAATATACTCGGAACCAAACTCCTATTTCCAACATCTCATCTACCCTTATAAAATCCTGTACATGTAGCTCAGGTCATTTCTCTGTTTCTAGTGCTTCTCTTGATGTGGGTTTTCATTTTGTGGTTCCTGTGATATTTCCTTAGTTTTGTCAAATTATATTTGTCTAAAAAAATATATTAATTATTTTACCTTAACTTTTGATATGTTGAGATTTTCAATCAAACCCGAACAAGAGTGTATGACTTTACTAGTATTGTTTACAACTATACTATTTTTTTTTGTATATTATACTTTTTACGGGATACAATATGTTGCAAGACGCAATACAAATGACTGACACGATGACAGTTATTTCACAGTAGCTGTTATAATAATAAGCGATACCGTTAAAATAGACATTTGCAAGTAAGGTGTTTCCCCTTACATATATTATAATTGTCTGCCCTTTTTTGGCGCAAAAATCATTAAGTTTCTATGTTATTAAATAAATTAATTCTAATCGTAATATCATTTGCATTTTTCTGTATTAAATTGCAAACAGGATTATATCCAATTGAAGCTGCATTTTTAAACCCCTTTGGGCATTTACAACTACAGTTTAAAAAATACACAAAAAAACAACAGGAACTCCGCTAAAAACCGGGAGTGAATTCAGGTGCTCTTAATGTGCAAGCAATTCCCTCGAGAAAATCCGATAAACTGCTTATCTTGCTTCATTTCTGTTGTTTTTCCCTTCACTTCAATAGTTTTTCGATAGACGAAAGTAAGTTTGACACTTTTCCATAATAATTTTCACGTTGGTAAAATAAATCTTTAAGCAGGGTGAAATACAAATGTAGTCGAAGAGAAAAGCGAAAAGTTGGATACTAGCTATATTGCCGCAGAACTATCAAAAGTATATTTGAATACCAATTGTACTCAATCATATGTGTCCAAATTTCTCCGATAATAGAGTCCAACACTGAATCTGAGATGTCTACACAAGATACAAAAAATAAGAACAATATGAATTCAAATTAAAAAAAAAACAAAATACTGTCCTAAGTCAGGAATCTGATGTTCAGTGGTTGTCGTCTATTTATGTGGTTCATACGTGTTTCTCGTTTCTCGTTTTTATATAGATTGTACCATCGGTTTTCCAGTTTGAATGGTTTTACACTAGTAATGTTTGGGGCCCTTTATAGCTTGATGTTCGGTGTTGAAGGCCATACCTTGACCTATAATAGTTTACTTTTATAAATTGTTACTTGGATGGAGGCACTCATACCACATCTTCCTATATCTACACACTAAATCAACTAATACAGCTATACATAAATAAACACATATTTTCGATAAGAAAAAAAACACTAAAAGTAAGTATTAAAATTTTACTATAAACAGTAGATGAAAAATTCAGTACAAAAACAGTACTAATAAAATCGATACACTAAAAGTACCGAAACATTACTGATGGAATCAGTACTGAAACAGTAGCGAAAAAATCAGTCATCAAACAGTAATGACAACACCAGTACTGAAACAGTACTGACGAAAACAGTACTGAAACAAAATTGACAAAATCAGAACCTGAAACAGTACTGAAACAATACTGACAAAATCAGTACTGAATTCATTGAAGTATAACATTACAGGTTTTTAGTCATTCCTAACAGTACTGATATGTAAGAGGGTAGAAATGTACCAAACAAATGTGGGTAAATTCTTGGTAGTGTAGCTGGTGATTTATGGCTAGATGTCTCGGTTGCAAAGTGGTCTTATTTAGCAATAATAATAGCAAAAGCAAATCGTGATGAAAGGCGTTTACAAAAATTTAACACCAAATCAAAGCTTAAATAACTATATCACTTTCAAATTCGCCAACCCCTTTTTTTAGCATATGCATCATTATATCAGGAATATTTTTTATTAACATTAAGAAATGTTTGTGACAAACTGACAAAAAATCAAACATACACTCATTTACATAATAATATATTTAATAATATGTAACAATTAATTTAAGTATAGCAATCTAAAAACTTACGCCATATGCATTCATTGATGATCGAAATAACTATGTTAATGTCTAGTCTGAGAATAGATAGCTAAAAATATTGTTTGGTCGAAAAAGTCTAACGAAGCAAACGATAAATCCCAAATGGCAACACTGTGTTGTAGTTCTGTTCTACTTCTATTGTCGAACTACAAATGAAATAACTATCTGACTACTTCTAGAAATATTCAATTTCATTTTTCCTTTTGTTTTAAAACTGCACAAAGTTGTCAAACAATTCTAATAAACGAGGGGAAAAATAGGTAAGATTTATATTAACAGATAGAAATAAATATTCTATTTTAATTTTTATATTGAGCTGAATTAAAGGAGGTAGAGCAAGTTGTAGTTTTCGGTAATACATGTTTTAATTTTCTACCTTTATTACAATTAGTAGATGTGGTATGATAAGCAATGAGACGACTATCCATCAGAGACCAAACGACAAGAATTCACCTTCAGGTTACCGCACAGGCTTCATTAATCAACAGTTTAATGTATGGTTACAATGCATATATTCTATATAACTAATATGCAATACCCTTTCACAAGTACTATATTGTGTAGGTTCTACGAATAAGTACCAGGCAATAGATGAAAACACAGATCACAGAGCAATAACATACGTTACAAAGTTTTGTTCAATATTTAAAAAAATACATAGTGGTTTCTTTGAATTCAATAGAAAAATTATAAGACTTAATTTCACTTAAAATGTCAAAGTATAATGTTACGCTATTGTATGTATTCTACACGCTATTTCCAAATTAGAAAATATTGATCGATCCGTGATATAGATATAATGAAGAACCTGCATTTACGCAAAGATTCATTCCTGGCAGTCTGAAAGGTAAAAGTAATATGTACTTATGTTATTTTGTTCATTGTGTTGTTATTTTTATGTTAAACTTTATGTTTATTTTATTCTATTATATGATTACTATTACTAAATTTTCAGAATGTCTACATACAGCAGCTTTGTCACTGTCATTGTTACCGTTATAGTTTGTACTTATGGACATGATTGTAAAGAATACAGCCTGACACCATCAGACCAATCTCTTATTGATATGATGAAGCATTACTTGCATACTTCCCGGAAAGCAGACTGTCCTGTAACAACTTCACAACATGGTAAGCCTTTCTGCATTCAATTTCCCTTAAAGTTTTGATCGCATGAATTGACAATCTATTTTTGAATTGATGATCATGCGACAGTAGTTAACTAGTGTTTAAATCTGGTAAATTTGCATCAAAAAGGTACAAATCAAAATAACAAACAAACAAAATGTAACCAATTAAAAAAACTTACTCCAAGGCAAATTCTAAAAGGATAAGTCCAAACAAATTGTCAAAAACAAACGGTATTTAAAACAACTGCCATATCCCTATAACGGAAATTCGCAGAACTCCAATAGAAGTAAACCAATATATGATGACCAGGCAAGACTATCCACTTATGCACTTATGTACGCATCACCCATCACGCAAATGCAAAGATATTCATTCATTGTCATACTCAGGAAGAGGAAACCAGCATTAAAGTTACAGATCAGACGAGCGGACCGCAGAAAACTTTAAACATTCTTTCTTATGAAACTGTTTGGTGTGATCATCATATAAAGAATTTAGCTTTTGTTAAATTTGCAATTGTATAAACATTTTAAGATAAATTAACGATTTACTTTGTATATTTAAGATATTGGTGTGACATATGTCAGATGGGGGAAGAAAACTTGTCCTGAAAATTCGGACATTGTGTATACAGGTATGGTGTTTTCCCGTTATTATCATGTTAAGTAAATGTAGTTCGTTTAAATCGTATACATGTACTTTTGTTTTTTCTTTTAAAAATCTATTTGTGCCTGATTAAATCAAATATGTAATAAAAAATATACCTTCATGTGCTACTTTTTGAGTAAAATTCGGATTTGTGGACATATTTTTCTTTTCGACAGAAATACATAACTTTTTTGTTTTAAAAGATAAACACAAGCTGTATTTTGCTAAATTATTTGTAAATTCTGTTTTATATAACTGTCATTTAAATTTTTGCAATTTGTTTTTCAAATAACTCATATTTATCAAATGTTCACGAATGTAGAAATAAAACGTCATTTTTTTGCTGTAATTTGTCAATTAAAAAAAATTGCACTATTTACGTTTTTATAAAAATTGGCACACATAATCTTCTTACGTAATCAAACCAAATGACATTTTAAAAAAGAGGGGCCCATGAACTCGTTTTCAAGTTAGATAAGTTTGAATGATAAATATCAGTCGAAAACTGAATCTTTTCGAGATAAGTCATAGTTTGACGTCGCGAAAATAACCATTTACGTTAACAACGTCATTTACCCCCCTGTAACTGTATCGTATACCCTTATAGCTACGCTGAAGTGCGGTGGTCTCTCTGTGACATTGAGTATACAAGCAAAAAAGACACGAGATGTTTAAATGAAATAGCATCATTAAAGGAGCAACTATTTAACTTCTGAAAGGGGTAGGGTAGGGTATTTGTCCGAATCCGAATTTTTTTTAACGCAACGTTCAGTTTAAATTTAAAAAAATGATGTTTTTATCATTCAATTATCACAGAAGCCACAATGCGACGGTGTTATAACATGTATAACAAATCACGATTTATCTCGGAAATAAAACAACATTATATCAACTTGATATAACAAAAGATTGCTAATACTAGCAATTTGTTTTTTGAAATTGTCTACATGAAATCATGTGAGGTTTACTTTAAGATAAATCAAATTTAATATATAATTCTTTTTTTGCAAAACAAACAAAAACCAATTTTAGTTATGGCAAATACATGGACAAAACAAACATAATGAAAACTCGACAAAATTATAATAGATATGATAAAAACAGTGATTGGTCTCCTTTCCTCAGTTTTAACGAATATAAAGATAAATATACTTTATTTACAGTGCAAAAAGTTTGCGGCATAATTCTGGAACACTGATTCGCCCATTTGCTGATCAAATTTATCTTTCATGCACTTTGCTCCTCATAAATTGCGTCCACATGTAATGTAAAAAACTTTCCTGGACTTGAAATGTTCGTTTATTTCGTTTTCCCTCCCTTTCCTCAGTTAGCACGAAACCTTCATCTACAATTCTATCATCCTGCCTTTGAATCCATGTTGTATTTGAAAACGTCACACTATTCAAGCATCATGTTAAACCATCGCACCTCCGCGTAAGGACCATCGTACTTCGGCGTGGAACATCGCACTTCAGCGCGACCATCGCACTTCAGCGTCCCAATCGCACCGCCGAATCCTACAAATATATAATTCTATGCTTGAGAATAATATCTTTTTTAACCGTATATTTATATATTTGATGATGTATATTTTAGATATATTAAAATTTACTTATGTTTTATCTTCAGGTTACTGTCTCATTAAACCTTACAAAAAACTTTTGTAGCACAAATAATTTACTCCCCCTATAGTAGGTTTGATATTCATTAATTTAAAAAAAAATGTACCTGTTTGTTTCAGGTTTTAGTTAAATCTGAATATGTTACATGGCTAGGGTCTGGAGAAGGTTAAATTTATTGAGAGAGACACTTTTTAAAATAAAACATTTTCTAATGCTTTCTTAACAATCTACACCACAGATTCAAAGTCGAACTTATTGTCTCTACTACTGACATGTTGTTTATACTTAAAATTAGTTTGCGATATCTTTGTCATTTTAACGTACAAATATGAATATATAATCTAAAATACTTCATTTGTTTTGTAATAAGATAATCAAGTTAATCTTAATCAGGACAGGCTGGAGGTCAATCTAATTAAATTTAAATCTCCGCACTCACTTTTTTATGCTCAGTATTTAGTTTCACTAGGAAGGTTTTTATTCACTGTTCTATGTCTTTTTGTTGATTTTCGTTTTTCTCGTGGTTTCGTCGGTTTTTCCTCAACTTTTTGATTGTCCATTTGCTATACCCCGCTTCTTTTTGAAGTTTTTAATACCTTAATATTTTTTCCTAATCTAATTATATCAAAACATTTGTTATAATTTGACTCTGATTATCTAAACTTTTATATAAGCTTATTTTTTATATTCTGTGATGAAAAGGGTCCAGATTCTTAATAATATTTGTCTTGAAAAAATATTTTTTCTATCATACGATTGAAATAAAATTTAAATTTTACACACGACAAACGTATACAGTTTAAACTAGAATTACCTGGTGGAAAAAACATGTGTCTGTGTTATTCAATTTATTATTTAGGCTAAAAAAAAAAAGCAACAGTAGTGTACAGCTGTTCGAAAGTCATAAATCAATTGAGAAAAAACAAATCCGGGTTACATAATAAAATCGAAGAAGACAACGAAACAACAGAAACACTAAAATGCAACAAAAACCCATACGACAATGCAACGCACACAGACACGAACTATAAGATAACAATTGCCATTTTCATGACTCTGTACAAGACATTTAAGACAAAATGGTGGGTTGAACCTGGTTTTGTGGCTACTTTTTCGTCTACATAAGATTCATCAGTGACGTTCAGGTCAAAATAGTAAAGAAAGCCAAACAAAGATGAAGAGTATTGATGACCCAAAATTCAAATAAGTTGTGCCAACGGTTTATATTAATATACATTATTTAATTAATCATTTTCTTTTTCTCACGATGCCATTTTTTAACGCATTATTGTTTTACATATTTGCAATCTGCAACACGGATTCAAATTCGTCTTTATTGTCTCGACTCCTGGAATGATATTACCTAGAATTCAAATACAACTTTTTGCGATATCTTTGTCATTGTTACAAATACATAATCAGAAATATCAAATTTGTAATAAGATTACTTAGAACCTATGCAGGTCAAGCTGGAGGTAACCGATACGATAACAAAGGAGGAGGTTCTAACTACCTCTGTTTACCCAGTGATCCAGAAAATGGCGAAGCATACTCCTATGGAAATGATGGACTATATGGCGCAGAGTATGAGATAACTTCCAGCTCAAAACCATCCGGTTTACCTGCTAGTTTGACCCAAAAAGAGGTCCAGTGTGCTGTATGCAGGCGGAAAGGAAAAGTTTCTGTTTTAATGATACCAGGTAATTACATTTTAGACATTTGCTTGTACCAATATTTGAAAAGTTTAATAAATATGTTTTAAAATAATTGGTCCAATATTATAGTATTAATTAATGGGTGATTTTATAATGGCCCTGTTATATGTCCAAGGTCTGTAATAATGGTCGAGGACGTCTGTTATGGCCCGAGGCAACGCTGAGGGCCATTACAGACATCCGAGGCCATTATTACTGACCGAAACACCCATTTCTTAATACATTTATTAAACAACTGAACACAAGTGTATGTGTTGCTGCCAAATTGATGATGTACTCTCTACTCTTTTAATGACAGTTAATTTGAAAAAAATAATTTGTACTTCACCATAATAAAGCTGTTAATATACCAAATATCCCAGATATTAAGTTGACAGAAGTTATGTGTTGAAAAACAGGATGAACATTGATCCCTATATATGGTTCCTCTAATGTTGGTTGCTGGTCACTAAATTAAATAAAATACAAAAAAGTCTTGTACTTATATTATTTTCAAAACATAATTAAATTTCATTATATAATATATCATATTTGATATTAACAGTGTTTTTCTGTAATGGCCCTGTTTTTTCTGTAATGGTCCTGTTTTTCTGTAATGGCCCTTTATATATGCCCAGTTTGTCTGTATTAAGCCCAGTTAAGGTTTGTAATAAACAGTCATTTTTGGCAATAATGTACTTACATTGTAGTTGGTTAATAAAAACCTACATTGTCACATCATATTGTTGATTATAAATATGAAATAATCTTGTATGCAACTGCTTTAAATTATGCTTTGTTCTGTATTATCGCAATCATTATTTCAAAGTATGAAGTATATTTTAAATATGTTTTAATATAAAAATATCATATTTTAAATTTCTTTTTTTCATAATTAAGGAAGGAAGTCCTGTTACAAAGGCTGGCAATCAGAGTACAGCGGTTTTTTGATTAGTGAACACATTACTCATAACAATAAAGACTATATCTGTTTGGACGGGGATGCAAAACCATTGGACGATCGAGCATCCAATGAAAATGGTGCTTTGATCTTTCCTGTTAGAGCGAAATGTGGTAGTCTGAGATGTCCACCATACAAAGATAATACTGAAGTGCTTTGTACCGTTTGTACAAAATAAAAATAATGTAACGTTCTCGTTTTTTCACTTATTTTCTATGTAAAAGTTTATTTTACAGGGTAATATACTGTACTTCAGTTTAATGTCAAATATGAATAACAGGTTTCTTTATCATATGATATAAGTTTGTGTTTGCAGCTGTTTGCTGATATCGAGGTCAACAGGCAATGATTGTTCTTTTATTCCCGTTTTTTAAGTGAGGAACTCGTGAATGTTAATCAAGTTGTGTTTATCATTCTTTAGATTTTTCACCTGGTTAGTTATGATGTAAAAACCTATCGCAATTGATTCAAATCCTATACTTGTCTTTATCAATAGTCTGTCAACACTAGGGTTGTGAGTAAAAATCATGTAAGTGACAGGTGCATTTGACTCTAATCTTAGTTTTCTTATCGAAGATTGGTGGTTTTCTCCGGGCACCCTAGCTTCCCCTGCCAATAAAACTGAATGCCACGAAATAACACAAAAGTGCTAGAAATAGAGTTAAATACCAATTAATTAATCCATCGCTATGTTTTTACGTTATCGATTCAACAAAATTCATTCTTATTATTTAAGCATGAAAATTACACTTTATAAATATAAAAAAAAAAAAAAACGCGCTTTAGGGATTTACTTTCATTAGGAACACTCAAACTCAGGCTTTTGAAAGTCAAGGACGTATAGATAGGTACAAACGTTTGGATCAGTACATAAGATACATAAAAGAAATAGCCAAATTCAAGATCGACTTGATTGAGAGTGTTTCATTTCTTTATCTTTCAATTGAGAATTGAAGACATAAACATGCTAAAAATCATGTCATTACCGAAAATACCAGACTACTGCGCCGATGAGAACTTTGGGGACTTGCATTCAACCAGATGGGGAATCGACTATGCACCAGTAATTGAATAATTGGCATTTATTATTAATTTCACAATTGTCATATCTTAACAGGAAACAAGTAGATGATGTTCTGTTTGGTTTTCTTTTGCAATGTTCCTAGAAAACCTACTTGATATTATGATTCCCTTTAAAAATTTTAACAGCATACGATACGCAGTATTTTCGTACTTTGTCCCTAAGTACGAGTGTCCGAAACATGTATCTTTTGCTTGATTTAAATGACAATTTTATGGAGACAAAAGAAAATTCAGAGTATTGCATTTCGGGTCAATACGTCAAGGTTATTAGAAACTTTTTGTTTCGACAAAATGTTTCCTGATAGAAACTGGAGTTTCTCTTTCTTGATTGGAATGAAACTAATAAAGACGAGATATAACACATGAAAGGAATCCTAATGATGTGTATGTCAAAAATTTAAGGTTACTGTTACATAATATGAAATGAATTGAAATATCTATAGCCTAGGCAAAAGAAAGAAGCATATATTGGATCAGCAAATGAAAAGGGTCAAGGTCACTGTACTATGAAATAAAACAAAAGTTGATTTTGGTGTTGTATCCAACTATTAGTTGCATCAATATTTATAAAGGTGAAAAAATAGAAACATAGAAAGCATATGCATGTATTTTGAAACCGTGAAAATCAATTATTTTTCTCTGAATAAATATGCATTTTGTGGAGAATTACATCGCTGTGCCAGATTTTTACATGTTTACCTTAGCCATATTTGGCACTACTGTTTTGGAATTTTGGATCCTCAATGCTCTTCAACTTTGTACTTGTTTGGCTTTATAAATATTTTGATTTGAGCGTCACTGATGAGTTTTATGTAGACGAAACGCGCGTCTGGCGTACTAAATTATAACCCTGGTACCTTTGATAACTATTATCATATTGAGTTATAATAAAATTGAGAACAAAATGTGGAATATGTCATAGATACAACAACATGACTTAAAAGCAGAAAACAGCAGAAGGCTACAAATGGGTCTTCAATACAGCGAGAAAATCTCACTTTAAAAAGAATTGCATACCAGACGTGCGTTCTTTTACACAAGACTCATCACTAAAATCAAAAGAGTTGAAAAGACTAAATAAATTTTGAAATTGAAGAGCATTGAGTACTCTCAATTCTAAACAATGTGTGTAACACTGCTTCAGTAAGAAAATCCTTGGTACGTCGACAAATTAATAGTTGTGTAAACAGTTGGTACAAGAACACAGCTCGTTCGTAGTGCATTTCTTTTAGATAATTACGGCAAATTCAATAATCGTACCTTTTTTTTTACAATTATGGTGTACTAGTTTACGAACAAATTATATCAACAATACAAATCAATTGCTTTACTGTCTTTCTATTCCGAAACGATTGATTGATTAGGTTGTCTTTTTGTTTGTTTTATGATTGAACGATTGATTGACTAGTAGAACACATGTGATAGGAATCCTAATGATGTGTATGTCAAAAATTTAAGGTTACTGTTACATAATATGAAATGAATTGAAATATCTATAGCCTAGGCAAAAGAAAGAAGCATATATTGGATCAGCAAATGAAAAGGGTCAAGGTCACTGTACTATGAAATAAAACAAAAGTTGATTTTGGTGTTGTATCCAACTATTAGTTGCATCATTATTTATAAAGGTGAAAAAATAGAAACATAGAAAGCATATGCATGTATTTTGAAACCGTGAAAATCAATTATTTTTCTCTGAATAAATATGCATTTTGTGGAGAATTACATCGCTGTGCCAGATTTTTACATGTTTACCTTAGCCATATTTGGCACTACTGTTTTGGAATTTTGGATCCTCAATGCTCTTCAACTTTGTACTTGTTTGGCTTTATAAATATTTTGATTTGAGCGTCACTGATGAGTTTTATGTAGACGAAACGCGCGTCTGGCGTACTAAATTATAACCCTGGTACCTTTGATAACTATTATCATATTGAGTTATAATAAAATTGAGAACAAAATGTGGAATATGTCATAGATACAACAACATGACTTAAAAGCAGAAAACAGCAGAAGGCTACAAATGGGTCTTCAATACAGCGAGAAAATCTCACTTTAAAAAGAATTGCATACCAGACGTGCGTTCTTTTACACAAGACTCATCACTAAAATCAAAAGAGTTGAAAAGACTAAATAAATTTTGAAATTGAAGAGCATTGAGCACTCTCAATTCTAAACAATGTGTGTAACACTGCTTCAGTAAGAAAATCCTTGGTACGTCGACAAATTAATAGTTGTGTAAACAGTTGGTACAAGAACACAGCTCGTTCGTAGTGCATTTCTTTTAGATAATTACGGCAAATTCAATAATCGTACCTTTTTTTTTACAATTATGGTGTACTAGTTTACGAACAAATTATATCAACAATACAAATCAATTGCTTTACTGTCTTTCTATTCCGAAACGATTGATTGATTAGGTTGTCTTTTTGTTTGTTTTATGATTGAACGATTGATTGACTAGTAGAACACATGTGATAGGAACTCGTAAAACAAAAGAAAAGGCAACACATGAGATCGTGGAAACCGTATGAAAAACATGGGACCAACATATACATGCTTGCATTGTTTTATTG
Organism: Mytilus galloprovincialis; assembly: GCF_965363235.1. Taxonomy (NCBI): domain Eukaryota; kingdom Metazoa; phylum Mollusca; class Bivalvia; order Mytilida; family Mytilidae; genus Mytilus; species Mytilus galloprovincialis. The sequence goes on along the minus strand of NC_134843.1, from coordinate 33,256,356 downwards.
ATTGACTGATTTAGGTAGTTTGTTTTTTGTTAGTTGGTTGGTTGAATAATAAATACATGGTATAGCATCTCTTGAAACAAGCAAAATAGAACAAAATGAGATATTGGACCCGTTTTAAACACACGTAACCGACACATGGATGCGTGTATGCATCGATTGATTGATTGATTGGATGGTTGGTTGGTTCGTTGGTTGTTTGGTAGGTTGGTTGATGGCATAAATAGTACGTGGGATAGGGTCTCTTTAAACAAGCGAAAAAGAAACAAATGAGATCTTGGACCCAGTATTAAACAGATTGATTGATTGATTGGTTGGTTGATTCATTGATTCATTGCTTAAAAGTTTGCATGGCACTGTCTCTTTCTACGCGAGGCATCGGACTTAGCGTCCATATTATGACTGAACGTGAATGCATACTTATATATCACGGACAGCCAAACGAACGGCCTGGATTTTCTGATTAATAAAAATCCTTACATCTTCCTTTTTTATAAATTTTCTCTATTTTCTACGGGCAGTCGGACTGCGTATTTGTTTTATTTGTTTTGTGTGAATTTTGTCTGAATTTGTAAGAAAAACTGAGTGACATTTTGTCTTGGAAGTTTTATTTCTGTTTTTGGATATGGAAAGTTTTATTCTTAACTTAACTATTGATTTTAATTTTACTGGTCATTGATGTCGGACCTTAAATTCTTCCTCGCCCTGCTCGTCCGAATTTAAAGTATTTAATCTCTAAATTCAATAGGCTATAAACAAGACAAACACAGATATAGGATTAGTTGATCGCAGTAACATATTATTTTCTCTTGCGATACAATATTTTATTTTACTTTATTGTACAGATTTCTTCGATTCAAACAACATATAAATACATGACATATTACATTGTTTCTCGTTTGCATTATTTCTTTTTCCTCGGCTAAAACCTCCAACGCCTGTTCGTACAATAAACAAAGCAGCAACTGTAAATATACCAATGTGACCAACTCTAATTCGACGCAACTGCGAGCACCTTCGATACTAATACATTTAAATGCCAAACTTTATATAGTACCATTAAATCCCGCCTGTAGAAACCGCCGAAACTTCCCTCGTGCATTATGCACCTATCATCAAACTTTATAAATAATACATACTGTTGTAGAACCAGTCTCAGAACTAGTTGTACTAGTTCCCATATATAAATAATTACTACAAATAACAAACGGGAAAACCCCAATTTCAAACGAAATAAAATATATATGCATGCATCTTTCGTACACATATTTACCTTAGGCAGCAACCATTTGATTTTCTGGGGGGGGGGGGGGGGGGCTATGTTTTTTTTTGGAAAAAAAAGTTTGTTTCCAGTTTTTGGAGAAAAAAATAATTTGTTTTCGATTCTGAGAAAAAAATTTGTCCAGAAAAAAAACCATAGCCCCCCCCCCCAGAAAATCAAATGGTTGCTGCCTTAGCACATATTTTCATTTTAATGCATGTATAGAAATTTTGATTGTATAATTTCACCAGGATATTTACGAATTTGTGGAGCGATTTTTATGACCTTGATTTTAAAAAACAAAAAGTTGGGGTATGAGCGTGACGCTGAATTGCCGATTTTTTTGTAAGCGTGACACGTGAAAGTCAAATGATTGTATCGTGAAAACGAGAAATAATTTATAGCGGGACACGGAAAATTTCAAAAAATGAGAACTGCATAGTATAAGCGGGATACGGGAATCTGACAAAGCAGTAAGCGGGATCAGGTATCAGACCAAACCCCCCGCCCAATGAGACCCCAGAATAAGATATTTATTTATCTTCATCATATTGTTACAGTCATGCCTTCAATAACAAATGTATTCCATGCATGCATTTTCATAAGTTACCGAATTAGCCCACATAGAGATCCAAAGGGTCTAAGATCATCAAACATGAATTATAGCATGCATGTCGTGTACAATAACCCAACTGTGCATTGTTTGACCTCTGTGGTAGTATCCACTCGCGGATCTAGACATTTTCATAAGTAGGGCCCAATAACTGCCTAAGAGGGGGCCCGCTCCAGTGATTCCATATGAAAGTAACCAAATGTTTTCCCAAAAAGGGGGCAACCCCCTGTCCCCCCTAAATCCTCCTCTGGTATCGAACTGTGCATTACGGATCATTTTTTTTTGTATCAAGGGTGCTCTACGTCACGTACCAATGCAAACAAAAAAGTTCGCCCACACACCTTACATTTCATGTTTTAATGACTGTGGATAATTTATGTCACATACCGTTTCACCTTATACAGTAAAAATCATGCAAGCAACAATCGAGTCAAAAACATTTATTCTACCAAAAACTGTCTTTTTCAGAATATGGAAATTGAAGCAGTTGAGGGTACAACTGGGAAAGTTAATCTTTTATAAGCTTTTCTGTCACCATTGCGTTTCAAGATGCATATTTCTCTGTTCGCAAGTGTATGTATTGCGTGGAAGATAACGTCCTCAAATGTACTCGTCTCTATTTTACACAGACTGCACTTAAACTCCGCCATATTAATCTTTGACTTAAAAATACAGAAATATCTTTTAATTTTTTTTTTAAATCAAGGAAAAACGTTATTTGAAGAATACAATATGACATTTTGAGAAGCGTTTTTGTTACAAGTGTGAAAAGCTATATATTTGATAAAGAATGAATGAGGAGTTTGTATTTCAATTTGAAAATACAATTTATCATAAATTCTAAAGTCATCAACTAAGTTTTTTCATTTGTTTCAAGTGCATTTATCACATAATTCTACAATAGACATACCCGCATATAACAGTGAAAATGAACTAGCTGGATTCGCACTTTATATACACTGATCAGGCGGACTGTAAATATATTTATATTTGAGATCTCACAAACATGTTTAACCCCGCCGCATTTTTGCGCCTGTCCCAAGTCAGGAGCCTCTGGCCTTTGTTAGTCTTGTGTTATTTTAATTTTAGTTTCTTGTGTACAATTTGGAAATTAGTATGGCGTTCATTATCACTGGACTAGTATATATTTGTTTAGGGGCCAGCTGAAGGACGCCTCCGGGTGCGGGAATTTCTCGCTACATTGAAGACCTGTTGGTGACCCTCTGCTGTTGTTTTTTATTTGGGCGGGTTGTTGTCTCTTTGACACATTCCCCATTTCCATTCTCAATTTTATTATATTGCCTATAACGAGAATTCATTTTCTTGATTCTTTTTCCAGGTAAATTACTGTCAAATTGCTGATAAAAAAATAATGATATTGTAATAGTACTTTAACAAAACGTTTACCAACTAATTTCAGAAAATATATGAATTGGAGAAATGTCTAGCAGGTATGGATTTCTTTTTCAGAAAGAAATTTGTACATAAGAAAGATTTGCATTTTAACAATAATATGAACGGGACTGAAGGCGATTTTCTTTTCATAGAACTAAAACAAAATATGTTGGAAAAGGCGGATAGTAGTGATAGACTTTGGTTGATAATTAAGATAAGATACCTTTACAACATGATACAATGTACATGTAGCTGCATAATTTAAAATTTTAATTAGCAATTTCTTCGTTTAATCATTTCATGGGCAATGACCCTTCAATAAAATGATGCGTACCATTTTGACCAAAAAATTTCAGTATGGACACTTATTTTAAATACAAAAGGGGAACTAACTTTGATTCAGTCAAAATAAAACGTAACATACTGAGGATATAATGAGCAATTTGGAAACAGTAATAAATGTGCATACTTGCCAACCTCTGACAATGAGAAATCATGTCATGACATGTCAAAAAGCGTCCGAAAACGCGTGACGTAGATGTTCATAATTTCACATTCTACAAGTTTGTTAATATAAAAAACAATAATCTACTGTAAACTTTTATTGTAATCAACAGTGGTCTGTTTTGCTGTTTTTAACACCACTAGGCACATATATCCAAAACAACTACCAGTTTGGTTACATTTACTTGATAACAAGGCACACACTATATCATGATTGTTGAGTTCTGTTCAGAATTCAGTGTAAATTTCTTTATAATTGAAAATGCTCTCTCACAGTCAGAATTGATATTTGGCTGAACTTAAATAGCTTATCAAGCTTTAGAATAGTGTTATAACGGTTTATCTAAGATGTCTTCTATTATATCTGCCATGGCTCCAAACAAACTATATATGTTGCTATTGCCAGGTCAAAACTGTGTAGTTCATCAGAAGACAGCTAATACTCTGAAAACTGACCAAATAGTTCCGTGATATTTCCATCCCCTATCAGCCTATGGCCTGAAGAAATCTGTTGGCTAGATTTGAATCTGAAAAAGAAAAATATTTTTTAAATTTGATTACCATTAAACATGTTAAATACCTAATCAAATAGCTACATTGTAGTTCTCCTCTTACATGTATTGTTATGAATGAAACACAGGGTACACAGTGAGTTACACGTCTCTCGATTATTTAATCGTAAAAACTAATCACAAACTACTTACCCTTTAAGGCCTTTGATGTGAGTCCATATAGACAAATAAACAATGACAACCAAACCAAAAAATTCAAAATTTTCGGTATTTGTCGTCTAATTATGTAATGAGCCGCTTTCTTTTACGGATGCAAACTTTCAAACAAAAATACAGCGCAAGAAAAAAAATTTATTGAAAAAAATGACCAAAACGAAAGACATTATAACAGAAACTTATCAACTCTACTTAAAAAAATATAGACGATTTTGTACTATTGGGGTCCGAGATTATATTTGACAGCTTCAGACATACTCATTTTAATTTCTTTAAACTTGACAAAATTTCTTCTTTGTTTTAATGTTCAGGGCGCCTTTTTACCATGCAATGTCATCACCCGACTTGCAATTGAAGGCATTAAACATGAAAACAAATTTAGGAAGGGGTATGTAAACCTTTTACAAATAATACACTGCTCACAGTAGGGACTATATTAAAATTTATAGACAACGAAATTTATAGTGCGATATTTTCGTAGAAGAAAACTCGGAAATGGCATCGTCCTCGTGGTTGTAAATACACTCATCATACATACCAAACTTTTCATATTGCTTACATTGATTGATTGATTTTTGGCGATACGTCCAGTTGCAAATATTTCATGCATGCTCAGGACGACAACTAATAGACAACTTTCGAGTTCGATGCATTTCCGTCAAAAACTTTGGTTTTAGTGAACGTCACTCGTGCGTTTAGGTGCGTCGTGACTTCCGATTCAATGTTGAGCGAGTGGTTGAAAAACTATAAAGCGATATTGCACGGATTAGTCGGCAAATTAAATTCTCATAATAGACAATCTGCACCGATGTCATTAAGGAATTGTGATTAGTTACCTAGTGAACAAACTTTATTCCTAGTTTATCCTGCACAATGACCACCACTAAGACGCTTGATGAACGCTTATAGTGCAGGGATACAGGCGAGCCCCTCTATCTGGTAAATGACGTCACAAAGGCGTGTATAATTGACGAGTTTTTTTCCGGTGACGGATGAACTCGAAAGTGGTCTATTAACAATAATATGCAAAAGGTACGTTTTTTAATTGAGACTATCCGAAATAAAATTGAGGAGAAATTGCGACTGCGACTGGGAAACGAGGAAATATTGGAAAGGGATAGAAATACTTAGCAAGCTACGGACCCCTAACATATATGTTGCAAAGGTTAATAACGTGTACAGAACCTGACACTCTCTTTACAAGTGGAATTGGATTTAACTTAACCATTCTAACTAAAAATACAGGTATGAAAGTCCCTTCATATCAAAAGTCAAAAACAAAAACTTAATCACACCAAACATGCCTAACAGATATGTTGCAAAAGTTATTAACGTGTACAGAACGTGACACTCTCTTTACAAGTGGAATTGGATAAAACTTCACCATTCTAACTAAAAATTCAGGTATGAAAGTCCCTCAATATCAAATGTCAATGTTTCATTTTCCGGACGTGGTAAGGATATTTCCTTATGTAGAATATGATGGAGTTAACCTTGATTCATAGCTAACCTAACTTTTTACATTAACAGACACATAAAATTTTACTGACAGCACTACTAATCTAGAATGATGAACATACCAATGATAATTCAATAACCCCGTAATGATTAACCACCATCAACAATGGCATGGTCCAAGGGGGTGTACATGAAGGTATTATAAATACCAGACTTGATATATTGAACGTCAAACAAGCGTTTCGTCTACAAAGACTTATCAATGACGTTCGAATCACAATCGTTTGAATGAGTCGCATTTAGAGAAAAAAATTCAAAAATGTTTTGCCAAATACAGATGTTTTCTATGGTAGAAAATCCTATTAAAGAACAAGTATTTCGAAAAAATATTTTTTTGTAAACCATATTTATGACTATATTAATCATCATTTATGTCACGACAGCTATAAATGCTGGTTTCTTTGGGTGGTTGTACCTTATCTGTTATAAAAAAAAATATACTTCCGTCACAAAAATTTGAGCGATATTTTTTTTATTTAAAACGTAGGATGTATTAATGTTCTCGTGATGATTTCCATTATCATTATACTTAGATCAATTATAACCCTTCTTAAAACTTACTGTCTTGTCTGGTTTTGATTGTAATTTTTAAAAATCAAGTTAAGGAACTAAAATGAGCGATATGATTTGTGACATTTTGCACACACTGTTTAACAGCTTTTTGATACCACTTTAAAATACAAATTAAATGAAAATCCTTCAAAAAGTGCACATTCGAAGTCAAGGAATGTAAATAAAATGAAAAAGTATTTCAAAGTTATCCTTCAATTTCCATTCATTCAAAACCAGTCAGAAGATTATTATTACAAATTAAGATGATTTTACTTGTTCTGGTGGATTGAAATAATCTATATAGCGTAATAAACTTTATTGTTTGCGAATACATTATTAATAGAATAGACGAGGTCTTGGTAAGAAATATGTTACAATAGAAAAACAAAAAAAGTTATAAATGAGCGGGACGTTATAGGGCTGTAAGCGTTAAACTTATGATTATCCAACTTTTAAACTACGGACCATGCATGTTAATTGTTCAATCCCAAAAACATAGAACTCCGAGGATAATTCAAAACTGAAAGTCCCTACCCAAATGGCAAATTCGTAAATGCATCAAACACTAGTAAAAAGCTAATGTGATTATTTGATTAAATTAACCAAATTATCCCTTCCAAGAATTTTTCAGAAAATAATCTATGAATTGATTTCGGATATATCTATCTCAATTTTATTTTTAAAAGTAACACAATTGAACACAATAATTTTTGTTTGGATTTCATAAGCTGTAACTTAGACTGTAAATCAAACTTTCGCCTAAAATGACAGAAAAGCACTTTATTAGTCCCTTTATACTTCATTATAATTTCTGATATGGAACTTTATTCTATTAAAAAAGCGACATGAGTATCATGCGCTCATGGCGCTGTCGAAGCTCTTTATTACCAACATATGCTTTACGTTTACAGGATCCAATTGAAAATAAATAACTTTGATAGGAGATCCTCGGAAATATATCAATTTATAGGGATATTTTAAAGGCTTGTTCGCAAGACTTTTTAGCTACAAATTGTGATGTCTCATATTTTAGACCACACTGTGGAATGTATTATTACGCAGGCACGAGTATTATTAATGACAACATTCACGTAAGAATTTCTTATTTGCATACCCCATCCCCACCTCAATCCCCTTTTGCATATGCATCAATATATCAAGTGAAGAATCAATTTTACGTTTTAATGAGAAAAAACAATATATGTATTGGAAAATAGTTGTCGCATTTTGAAATAAAAAGTCGAGCCGGATCATTATAGCACCCTACGTTCAAAAATAACGCTCTAACATGCCTTCAAAAAACGCGTTGTTTTTCATTTAAGTGCAAATAATAATCATCAGGGGTTTAAATGTTGATACAAATATAGATAGAAAGGTGTGTGATTACCAGTTCTTATTTAGCTATGGATCTAATTTTAGAAGCCATGTTCTATTTCCAATAAATCATTGGCTACACGGGATTGACATTACAATTAAAATTGCAACGTCAGATGAATTTTGAAAAAACGTCGGAGATCAAAATGGACATTTTGTTGGTGTGGTTTTTTTTGTCGATTTTCTATACCGTTTTTGGTTCTTAAAATCAAGACATTTAGAGCGTTTATTATAGGTCCGCTTCGAATTACAAAAGTTCAAAATAATCCTATCAGAAACGAAATAATTCTATCATGCCATGCTCTATGTCTGTGTCATTTTGGTCTCTTGTGGACAGTTGTCTCATTGGCAATCATACCACATCTTCTTTTTTATATCTATGCTCATTTCAAGATGGTTAGATATTTATATTTGTTAACATTTAATATCTCGCTCACACTCGGTAACAAGATATTGACAAATATAATGCCTACACATGTTAAAATTAGCAAAGAGCATGGCATGAAAGAATTATTTCTTAATTAGAAAACTATCCAACTTCAGAAAGGACGAGAATGTAAGCGGATATAGGTCACTATACGCCATTCAACAAGAAGCGACACCTATACCACATGTAAAATGTCCTGGTATGACAGAATGCGATACAAGTCAAAAGACTCTGCAATTAACAGATACTTAAAGTCAGAATTTACGACATATGCATGCATTGATGGTCGAAATAGTTTTTTTTTTTTTATTTCTGGCCAGTGAATTGATAGAGAACTTAAGGATGCCTTTGTTAGAAAATAACATTGAGGTCAACAGTATATGGTCATAGAAATCTAGGTTGTAGTTCTCGTATTTACATAAAATTGCCATGTAATGTCGGACTACAATTGAAACAACTGTCTGACTACCCTCAATACATTAAATTTCATATTTGTGAAAATCTGCATGAATATGTACGACTTACGTAATAGATAAGAATAAATCTTTAATATCTATTTTAATTTTTAAATTGGGGTGGATTTAAGGAGGTAGAGCGGATTGTATAATTCAGAATAACTCCTTTAATTTGCCAATTTACTACAATGAGGAGTTGTTGTATGATAATCAACCAGCCTATCAATCAGAGACCAAACAACAGGGAAGTATATAAGTTACCATACAAGCTTCACCAATTACCAATTTATTGTATAATTACAATGTATATTTTCCGGACCATAGGAGTATTTGGATCATATGCGTATGGACACAGTATGGTCAATATGTGATAAATTAGGAAGCTTGACAAGTGAAATCTGAATAATCAATTACAAAATATTGATAATCATTGTTACATGATAAAATTAAATAATATTTTACTCAGGAGTAAACATTATAATAAATGCATTGTTGCATGGTCATGATTGATGTTTCCTCACAAAAAAACCCAATATATTGACACCGCCAATAACTTTAAAAATATCTAAATGAACCGTTTAACAAGAAATCAACTGTTATCTTTCATAAGCAGTTATGTCATTGGACTCTATTTCATTGCTTTTTTATTTTTGTGTTTCAATTTTCCTTCTATAATGTTTAGTTCAATGAGTTAAATACTTCGTGCTCCTTTTGTAATCATACAAGTTTACAGTGACAGTAGTTTAAACGTGCTGCCTCTATTCTCATGTTTCAAATAATTTGTAAAAATAAAAACTTGAACATATTTGTAAAGTGTGCATAAGTGGAAATTAAAATAAAATAAAATAAAAACTATCTTAACACAAAAAAAAAAACCCAAATGCAACAAACGACAGGATGAACTTGACGACAGTATAAAGAAGCTTGAAAGTAACTCTAGCTTATGAATGCATCAGTTATACTAAGATTCAGACAGTAGATCAAAGATATAGGGATTTATAAAAAAAAAAGTAAAATCACAAAATTACCGAACTCTGTGGAACATTCGAACGAAAAGTCCGTAATCAAATGCCTAAATCAAAACCTCAAACACATTAAGGGACTACAACTATCATACTCCTGACTTGGTACAGGCATTCTCTCATGTAGACAAGTAATTAGAACAAGTCGTGATTGTATGAAAAAAGTTACAAATTATTTGAAAAATATCAATATGTTCTAAATACTCATATGGTCGGGTCCGTTTATAACTAAACGGGTATATATACTCATAAAGTCTGACCATACGCTTATGGTCGGACCTAATGAGAATACCGATATTGTCATAATTATACGCTTATGTATTCTACATTACTTGCATGCATTGTCAACAACAAGAATATGCAGATGCTACGATAATATATCGGACAAAAAAAGAAACACACAGTTCACAAAGCAATAATTACATTAGATGTATGTTTCATTATATTACGTTATTCTGATAGGCTATCTTCACATCACGTGTTATTCCTTAAGCAATTGCATTACACAAAAAAAAACTTATTCACGATAACACGAGGTCCGACAATAAAGTGCACAGGTGAATTAAATTAAAAAAAAAACGTGATTAAATTTGTATGTTTATGCTCGTAGCTAAAAATGTAATTATAAGTTTTTAATGCTTCTTTTTGTAACTTCATAGGGTTGTAAAAGCGTTGACAGTGCGCACATTTTTAGAATGTCCGCACTTCATACAAAATGTACTTCGGTCAATGATTTTACACCACAATGAAGTTACAAAAAGAAGCATTCAATTCTTAAATGATAGTTATCAAATTTTAAAGGTAACAGACTATGGTAATTTAGTACGCCAAACGCGCGTTTCGTCTACATAAGACTCATCAGTGACGATCAGTTCAAATTAGTTTAAAAGCCAAACAATTACAAAGTTGAAGAGCATTGAGGACCAAAAATTCCAATACGGCTAAGGTAATCTATGCCAGGGATAAGAAAATCCTTAGTATTTTGAATAATTCAACTATTGCAAACAGTAAATTTATAAAATTGACCATATAATTGATGTTCTTGTCAACGCCGAAGTGCTGACTACTCGGCTAGTGATACCCTCGGGGACAAAATGTCTACTAGCAGTGGCATCGATCCAGTGGTGTAAATAGTTATCAAAGGTACCAGGCGTATAATTTAGTATGCCAGACGCGCGTTTCGTCTACATAAGACTCATCAGTGACGCTCAGATTAAAATAGTTAAAAAGCCAAACAATTATAAAGTTGTAGAGCATTGAGGACCAAAAACATTCACTACAATGTTGTTGTTTAATATCTAAAAATAATAATAATAAACGCTAATTTCTTTAAATGCAATTAAAAATACTACGATTTAATTTCATTTTAAATGTCAAATTATATTGTTACGCTATCGAATGTGTTCGACACGCTATTTCAAAATTAAAAATATTGATCAATTCATGATATAAAATATAAAGAAGATACTGCATAAACGCTAACACGAATTCCTTGAAGTCAGTAAGGTAAAACAAATTAATATGTTCTTATGTTCTTTTGTTCATAGTGTTGTTATTTTGATATGTTATATTTTATTCTATTAAATGTATATGATTACTAGTACTCCATTTTCAGAATGTTCACATACAGCTTTGCCACTGTCATTGTTGTCTTGGTAGTTAGTACTCATGGACATGATTGTACCAAATACAGCCTAACACCATCAGACCAGTCTATTATTGATATGATGAAGCATTATTTGCATACTTCACGGAAAGCGGATTGTCCTGTAACAACTTCACATCAGAGTAAGAAAAAAGTAGAAAAATATACAAATCAAGGTAACAAAAAACAAGAAGAAAAAAAAAGAAAAATCGAACTCGGAGTCAGATCAAAATCAAATTACGGAACGACTGAAAAACAACTGCTATATCGAATAAACAGAGATTCGGAGATTAATGATGTGTCGACAAGATAAGACTTTTCCGTTATGCATGTATCACCCACAGTACAAATTCATACTCAGTCAAACTCTCATCATTAGAAAAGAGACACAACTGATAAAGTTACAGATCAGACAAATAGACCGCAGAAAAATAAATTATTCTTTCTAATCAAACTATTGGGTGTGATTATATTAATAAGTTTGCTTTTGTTGAATTTATATAAATGTTTAAAGAAAAGAAACTTGTTTTTTTTTTAATGAAAATGAGTATTCAAGTGATTATATCCTCACCAAAATGTTTTTTTACCAATTGAACTTGCATTAAATCATAAATATAAACGGGTGCCAAAGGCAAAAACATTAAAGGTAATGTATTAGATAAGATGGACTAAGCTCCTCCAGTAATTCATATTTAATACAGTTTTGTACTGTAAATAAATGTTTTGCTTTGTATATTTAAGATATTGGTGTGACATATGTCAGATGGGGAAAGAAAACTTGTCCTGAAAATTCGGAAATTGTGTATACAGGTATGTTGTTTTCATTATTATCATCAGTTTACGTAAATCAGAGAATTCCTACACATTGAATGAAGCGCTAGACTGTAAAGGACATTTGTTCTCGCTTACTACAGTTTTCTTTTCTTTTCATAAACATATAGTTCTGTACTTTTGAAGTAAATTTTTTACCAGGAATGTACACTCATATATATTTTAGGTATATTAAAAGAGAAGTTTTTAAAAAGAATAAGAATAGCTAATGCTTGTGAAACAATCTGAAACACAGTTTTAAAGTCGAACTTAAAAGACTCTACTTCTTGCATGTTAATAAATTAAACAATTTAAACACTTGTTTGTGATATCTTTGTCATTGTAACGTACAGACAAGTAATTTGAATAATGAAATTTGATATTTTAAATAAGATAATCATCTTAAACTTCTTCAGGGCAGGCTGGAGGTAACTATTATAAGAACAAAGGGGTGGTTCCAACTATCTCTGTTTACCCAGAGATCCTGAAAATGGCAAAGCATACTCCTATGGAAATAATGCACTATATGGTGCCGAGTATGAGATACATTCCAGCACTAAACCATCCGATTTGCCTGCTAGTTTGGGCGAAAAGGAGGTTCCATGTGCAGTATGCAGGAGGAATGGGAAAGTTTCTGTGTTAATGATACCAGGTAGTTTCATTATTAATATTTGTTTACACCATTAGTTAGAAAAGAATAATTAATATGTTATAAAATAGTTGGTATATTAATATCCTATATCGTCACATAATATTGTTAATTATAAGGTTCAACATAAATGATCTTGAATGGTACGGCTTAACATAATGTTCTGTATAATCAAAATCATTATTTCCAATTATAAAGTAATAACTCGTATTAATATAGAAACTGCATATTTTTACATTTTTTTATTTAGGAAAAAAGTCCTGTTACAAAGGATGGCAATCCGAGTACAATGGCTTCTTGATGAGTGAACATATAGGACATAACATTAAAGAATATATATGTATGGACGGAGAGGCAGAACCATTGGACAATCGGTCTTCGAACGAAGAAGGTGCTTTGTTTTATCCTGTCAGAGCGAAATGTGGTAGTCTGAGATGTCCTCCATACAAAGATAACACTGAAGTGCTTTGTACAGTTTGTACAAAATAAAATATATAACGTTCTTGTTTTTTCACTTAATTAATATCTCAGAGTTTTTGACAAATAGTATTCAACAAAAGTATTGGACAAATAGTATTCAACAGTCCTTGACATGTAAAATAAAAAAACAAGTTTCTTTATCATATGATATAATTTTGAGCTGTCCAGTTTCTTTATATTGAGGATAACAAGTTATGATTCTTCTTTTTATGCGAGTAGCTCGGCCAGCCATTTCAAGTTGTTCTTGTTATTGACCTTGTGTATGTAGTGAAGTAAAAAATTACTGTTCCCATTTCAAAATAATGGATTCAATATTACATATTCGTTATACCTTCCGTTTTCTATTTGTTAGAATTCATACTAATGACGTAATAATGAATATTACACTTTGTACATTCCATGTTCCCAAACCGCGTAACTGATTCGCTTAAACCCTAGCAGCTGTCATTTTAAAGCCAGGAACGTATAAATATGTCGAAACTTTATGAGCTGTACGACCAAAAGTTATATAAAAAATTGTAAAATTCGGCTTTGGTCAACAATACCTGAGGGAGTTGTAAATATCTTTATTCAAGGTAGAATTTAGCAAAAACATGTTATAATTCCTTTCTGTACCAACGTTAACGCACTGAAAACTGAGCTTATTAAACTATGGTAGCTGATCGAGGATTTACATTCAAACAGTAGAGTTATCTACCAAGTAATACAACTTAATCACAATCTTTATATCTGAACAGTGAACAAATAGATGGTTTTCTTCTTTGTTTACAATCTCTATAGAAATTTAGAGGTGATTACGTCTCCTAAAACCATCCAGTACCTTATCATAATCGATTTGTCTTCCTTTGTCACTTTCGTCAAAGTGTCAGAAACAAAAGGTTTTGATAACTTGAGTATTCCTTACTCGATTCAAATGTGAGTTATACAAATCGGAGATTTAGGAGGGAAAACGCCTATTGCTTCTTGAATTAATAGGTCAAGGTTATTATAAAAAATAAAATTGTGTTTAGTAAAACTCTGAATGGTTTCTTGAGTTAAATCGATATGAAACTAATATATATGGAAGATATAGGAAGTGAAAAGAAGTCTACTGGTTTCGTTTGGTGTATTGTCAAAAGTTGAGGTCACTATCACTTAATATAGAAAATTGGAAAAACTTTGTTAGGATGGTCATTTGATCTTTTCTTGCATTATCAGAATACTCTAACACAAACGGAAGCTGAAGCCTAATGATTTTGTAATCAACATATGTCAAAGGTCAAGGTCAATTTTTCTAAAATTAAGAGGTCAATTTCTGGATGGTATCAAAATATGAATTATACAGATGAAAAATAAGCAATAGTAGCACACGTTTATTTGAAATGTACTTCTATTTTGAAACTTTGAAATAAAAATGTTTCTCATTGAATTCGCAGTTTGTGGAGCAAGTCTTTTTTGCAGCGACAGAATTTTACTTTGTTGTCATATGTTTTTATAAATTCATTACGAAAAACAGACTTATATTTGTGCACGCCAGACTCACGCTACATAAACATATACAAAAGACTTATTTTTGACGCTCGAATTAAAAAGGTTTAAAAGGCAAAAAATGTTTGACTTTGACGAGCATTGTGGACTCTATTTTCCAAAAGGTTTTTCCATACATAGCTCATGTTATTTATCCCTAAAATAGAAAATCCTTGGTATTTCGACAAATTCAAAGAAAATTTACTAGACTAAAATAATAATTTTACTAGATTGAAACAGTCTCATTCAGGCAAATGACTTCACTATTCTCGATAAAAAAAAATTGAAGAGGTTTGGAGAAAAAAAGACAAAAATCACCATTCGAAATAGACATGGCGATGTAGCGCGATTAAGCTTAAAATGTATTACAATTTTGTTTGTACACTACAAATCCTATAAACAGTACCGATTTTACTGCGCCATAGATACATTTCGACCATTTGTGTCTCTTCAGTGATTCTCGAAGTCAAAACATTTGAAAATCTGAATCTAAATACAAACATTGAATAGCCGATCTACCAAAATGGTCTAAAGGAGTACGGGCTATAATGACATAAAATGGCTCTAGATTTTCAAAATCATAAAAGTTCAAAAAGAGCTAATTTTTCTCAAAAAAATATTAGAATATGAGACAATGATTAAAACTAAATGTTTTTATCTATATAAGAAAAAAGTGTTATGACGTCACAATGGTAGGTGCAAAAGAAGTCATAATCAGAAATATAAGCAAAAATATAGAATTTGGAAAGGTTATGCTACATTTTGACCACCGCACCATCCTTGCACCGATTAGAAATTTTCAGATAAAAAAATGTTTTGGGTGCAAGGTTGAAGCGAAAGTTTATTTTAAATTTTTCAGTGTCAGGGAAGCAATAAAAAGCTGAAATTTTCCGTCAAAATTAGACGTAATCCTTTGGCAAAGTTTAATTTATACGTTCTTATGATTCCAGATCCATGTATTTAGTTTGGATGTTATATTTGTTATTCTCGTGGGATTTTGTCTGTTGCTTGGTCCGTTTCTGTGTGTGTTACATTGTAGTGTTGTTTCGTTGTTCTCTTATATTTAATGCGTTTCCCTCAGTTTTAGTTTGTTACCCCGATTTTGTTTTTTGTCCATGGATATATGAGTTTGAACAGCGGTATACTACTGTTGCCTTTATTTATGCTTATACGAATTTTACCTTTTTGCTTATGAATCAGTAACATGAATTTCTTATTTTATTTTTGTAAGCATACCTAGTTTTACTTTAAAAAAAACCCGAAAGCAATG
Organism: Mytilus galloprovincialis; assembly: GCF_965363235.1. Lineage (NCBI taxonomy): Eukaryota > Metazoa > Mollusca > Bivalvia > Mytilida > Mytilidae > Mytilus > Mytilus galloprovincialis. The sequence continues at coordinate 33,240,150 of NC_134843.1, read as the reverse complement.
AACTACATATTGTCAGGGAGTAAACAAAAACTTTGAGGATCATTTTCATTTAATATGAAATTTTAATAGACATGCAAAATATCAAGTTCTGTACATTCTAATATTTCTGCTAATTTCATTTAAAAAAATGTTGAAACTACTTCGCCAAATTGAACCAAACTTGGCAACTATCATCATTGGGGTAACTGGTTTAAAAATTGTGTCCGGTGACCCGGCCAACCAACCAAAATGGCCACAATGGCTAAAAATAGAACATAGGGGTAAAATGCAGTTTTTAGCTTATAACCCAAAAACCAAAGCATTTAGAGCAAATCTGACATGGGGTAAAATTGTTTATCAGGTCAAGATCTATCTGCCCTGAAATTTTTAGATGAATTTAGGTTGCTGCCCCTGAATTGGTAATTTTAAGGAAATTTTGCTGTTTTTGGTTATTATCATGAATATTATTATAGATGTAGATAAACTGTAAACAGCAATAATGTAATGCTTGGGGTATACAATGTTTTTTTATACTTTCATCATAAATTATATTATGAACACGAGACAAACGAGACATTTCAGTGTGTCCACTCTTGTTTTTGCTTTTGAAGAAGATATGACAGAATCGAAGAACCATTTATATCAATTGAAAACCCAAAATAATCATTGATGGAAGATTTAAGCAAAAATTTAAGCTGAGCGATTCAGGCTCTTGAGAGCCTCTTGTTCTTAAATGTACATGATTTGTACAAAACATGAGATATATTTTGAAATGAAACCACCCATTTTAGCTCATTAGGCCCAAAAGGCCAAGTGAGCTTTTCTCAACACTTGGCGTCCGTCCTCGTCCGTTGTCCGTAATCTTTTGTCCGTCCTCCGGTAACTTTTACAAAAATCTTCTCCTCTGAAACTACTTGGCCAAATTTAACCAAACTTGGTTGCAGTCATCACTAAGGTGTCATGTTTAAAATATGTGTCCGATGGCCCCGCCTGCCAACCAAGATGGCCGACATGTCAAAAAATTAAAAATAGGGGTAAAATGTAGTTTTTGGCTGATATCTCTGAAACCAAATTCTTAAGAGAAAATCTGAAAGGATTAAAAATGTTCATTATGTTAAGATCTATCAGCTCTAAAATTTTCAGATGAATCAGACAACCCGTTGTTGGGTTGCTGCCCCTTAATTGGTAATTTTAAGAACATTTTGCAGTTTTCGGTTATTAAACTGTAAACAGCAATAATGTTCAGCAAAGTAAGATCTACAAATAAGTCAACATGACCAAAATTGTCAGTTGACCCCTTAAAGAATTATTGCCCTTTATAGTAAATTTTAAAAATCAAATTACAAAAATGTTTATTGTTGAAATTCATGGGCCAAGTTATTTTAGATAGAGATAATTGTAAGCAGAAAGAATGTTCAGTAAAGTTAGATTTACACAAACTCATCACCATCACTAAAGCACAATATTGTCATGAATTCATGTGTGGCCTTTGTTTATTATGCACATAGACCAAGTGTGCGACACATGCGCTTTAGAGTCTCTAGTTTCGAATTTGATGTGTCTTTGTTGGTAATAAGCATGAGAACAAGTTTCATTACAATTGGTTGTGACAAAGGAAAGTAAGAGACGGTGTTTTATTTTAACTTGTAAAGGAACTTACTCCAGAACAGTGAAGGTATAACCACCCGAGTTCTGCCTTGATCTGTGTTTGGTTGTTAAAAGGATTGATGAATGTGTTTTAATTTTAAAATATTACATAGGGGCAAAGTAAAGTTAGAGAACGGAAACCAATTTCGGAAACTAAGAATGTACATGGGTAAACCGTAATGATCAAGGTTTTTTTTCACACAAATTCATATTTGTTTCCATTGACGTTCAAATTCTTTCAAGTTCCAACGCTGGGTCTGTTCCAAAGGAATTTTGTTCTAGTCTATCCATTAAAAGGTCGACTATCCATATATATATATGGATAGTCGACCTTTCCATGGATAGAAACAAGTTTCTGTAGTCTGTTAGCGTCCTACACGTTTGTTAGTGTTACCTTTTAAAAGGTTTTGTTTTGAATAAATCTTGAATCATGTATTAGTAAGTGTTTATTCCTAAAAAAAAAATAAAGTGACATTTTAAAAATGTAAACCCATTTTGTTTTTTGAACTATTTTTACATAATGCATAATGAATACTGTCGTGATGATATTTCAGAGAAATCTATGTATATGTTTTGGATATATGATAATATATTAATCATTCATTTTACAACCAATTTTGGGGGGAACCGCGTTGACCGAGTGGTCTAAGTAGTAGAACTAGTGTACCATTAGCCTGTTAACACTGGGGTTGTGAGTTCAAATCTTGCACATAGCAGGTATGCGCGGCTCCAATATCAATTGATAGGATTGATCGTTTTACTATCGAAAATCGTTGGTTCTCTTTGGCTTCGACTGCCAATAAAACTTAACGTCATAAAATTTGCACGATATGGTTGAAGGTGGTGTTAAACATCAATCAATAAATCAATTAATCATGCATTTTAATTATTCAAATATTATTCTCAATCAATATTTTTTTCAAGAAAATAAAAGAAGTCATTGCATACTTGTTTCGATTTTTACTAAGTGTAATGTACTAAACTAAGTTTTGATTACAACTCCTTTAAAAAAATATTTCAAATCACTAATATGTACTGTAACTTGACCGCAGAATAAAACACTGAAATCACACTGCCAATTTGACGAGCAAAAATCAAAACTGAAAATTTCCGCTTAAATCAATAAATTGCAAATGACCACCTACGGACCCTTCAGCATCGGATTTAACTTCCTTATTTTTATAAGTCATGGTTGAGAACTAAATACATTCCAGACAGCCAAACGGACGCCTCACTTTAGCGAGGGTTTTGAGGCCTGTGAAAAGATGACAAAGTTAATAATATGTCTATTCCTAAGTCACAGTAAAGGGAAAGTACACCAGACACACGTTTTGTTTACAAAAGACTCACCAGTGATGCTCGGATAAAAAAGGTTAATAAAGACAAATCAAGGTCAAATTTGAAGCGCTTAGGAGACTGTACATCCCGAAAGGTTTTTACAAACACAGCTTAAGTAATGTTTTCTTTGGGTAGACAATCCTTTGCACACCAAATTATTCAAAGTTTGGTCATTTCGAAAGTGAAATAAAAAAAAAAATCCAAAACAAATTCAGATATGAAAGTCCCTTATCAAATGGCAAATCAAAAACCTTATCACAAACGGCAAACGAAAGGAAAACATCTGTAATTTTCCGGACTTGAAACATACATTTCCTAATGTAGATTATGATGGAGTAAATCTTGATTCATAGGTTAACTTTTCACATCAAATTCATTTTTACTGACATTAATATTAATTTAGAGTGATGGCCATACCAATAATAATTCATATCAACAGAAATGCAGACTACTGGTCTGGTAATAACCCCGGGGTGATAAACCTCCACCAACAATGGCATCGTCCAATAGGTTGTGCACTCATTCATAATAAATACCAGACTTTAAACGTTGCACGTCAGCCAAGCGTTCCGTCTTCAAAAGACTAACCAGTGACGTTCGAAAAAAAACCCGTTTGTCACATTGAGAGAAGAGAATTCCAAAAAGTTTTGCCTAATACAGATAAGGTTACCTTTTTTTTTTTTTTTTAGAAAACTCTATTAAACTATTTCTAAAAATTAGTTTTTTGCAAACAATGCTTATGACTATATTAATCATTATTTATGTCGAGACAAATGCTGGTTTCTGGGTTATTACCTTAACTGTTATATAGAAGGATACTTCAGTGATATTTTACTTTAAAAAAAGTAGAATTATTTGTTCTCGTGATGATTTTTCTTAACATTATAAATGGATCTTTAAATCTTACTGTCTGTTGTCTGGTGTTAATTGTAAACTTTAAAAATTAAGTTTAGAGACAGAAGATAGGCAATACGATATGTAATAATTTGCACACAATGTTTAACAACATCTTTTTATTCAATTGAAGAATCACATTGAATGAAAATTCTATAAATAGTGCACAATTGAGTTCAAAGAATGAAAAGAAAGTGAAAAAGTATTTCAATACTATCTTTTAAGTTTTTTTCATTCAGAACCAGTCAGAAGATTATTCTTACAAATTAAGATGTTGTTAATTGTTCAAGTTGATTAAAATAATATATATAGCGTCATACACGTCATTGTTGTTGCATACATTATTCAAAGAATAGACGAGGTCTTGGTAAGGTAATACAAAAAGCAAAAAAAAAAATCTAAATGAGCTTGACTTTGTAGGGCTGTAAGCGTAAACCCTATGATTATTCAATTTTGAAACTACGAACTTAAATAAGGTGAAAGTTAACTGAACTCTGAGGCTACTTTAAAACGGAAAGTCCCCAACCTAAATGGCAAAATTGTAAATGCATTAAAAAAACTTGTTTGGAGCAAATGTGATTATTTGATCAAATTAACCAAATAAACTCATTATAGATATTATCCCTTACATGAATTTTTTAGAAAATAATCTATGAATCGATTTTGGATATATGTATCTTGATTTTTTTTTATAGTAACACAATTTATCACAACATTTTTTTTGAATTTCACAAGCCTCCAAGCTAGATAAATAACTTATACTGTAGACTAACTTTCGCCTTAAATGACATGATAGCACTTCGTTATTCCCTTTAGACTGCATTATAATTTCTGATATGGCATTGCGAAGTTAAAGAACTGTTTTCTATAAAAAAAAAAAAAAAAAAAAAAAAAAAAAAAAAGCATTAGGCGTACCAATGCGTTTATGGCACGGCTGCAGCTCTTTATTATCAACAAGTGTTGTACTTTTACAGGATCCAATGAAAAATAGATAGACACGCTTTGATATGCAATTCTTAGAAAATTAAGTTTATAAACATTTAAACAGATAAGAATAAATATTTAATTTTTATTTTAATTCTTCAATTGACCTGGATTTAAGGAGGTAGAGCGGATGGTTGAAATCAGAATAACTCCTTTATTTGTCAATTTACTACAATGAGGAGTTGTGGTATGAAAAGCAAAGAGACGACTATCAATCAGAGAACAAACAACAGGGAAGCATATAAGTTACCGTACAGGCTTCACAAATTACCAATATATTGTATAATTACAATGTATATGGTCCGGATTATAGGAGTATTTGGATCATATGCGTAGGTCATGACCATATGCGTATAAACACTGTATACTCATTTAGTCCGAGTATTTGATACGATAAGCGTGGATCAGTTACCTTTCCAATTAATTGCACCCTTCAATATGTCAGAAATTAAGAAGCTTGAAAAGTGGAATCTGAATAATCAATTAAAATAAATGATAATCATTGTTACATCATTGATAAGATAAATCGAATATTTTACTCAGAAGTAAAAATTATGAAAAATGCATTGTTGCATGGTCATGATTTGTTTCCTAACAAAACACAATATATTGACCCCGCCAATAACTTAATAGTTATCAAATGTACCAGGATTATAACTTTATACGCCCGACGCGCGTTTCGTCTACCTAAGACTCATCAGTGACGCTCAGATCAAAACAGTTAAAAAGCCAAACAAATAAAAAGTTGAAGAGCATTGAGGACCCAAAATTACAAAAAGTTGTGCCAAATACGGGTAAAGTAATCTACTCCTGGGGGTAAGAAAATCCATAGTTTTTCGAAAAATTCAAAGTTTTGCAAAATTTATAAAAATGACCATATAATTGATATTCATGTCAACACCGAAGTGCTGACTACTGGGCTGGTGATACCCTCGGGGACGAAACGTCCACCAACAGTGGCATCGACCCAGTGGTGTAAATATTTATCAAAGGTACCAGGATTAAAATTTAATACGCCAGACGCGCGTTTCGTCTACATAAGACTGAACCGCCTAACAAGAAATCAACTGTTATCTTTCATAAGCAGTTATGTCATTGAATTCTATTTTTATTGCTTTATTATTTGTGTGTCAATTATCTTCATATAATTTTAGTTCAATGAATTTAATACTTTATGACCTTTTGTAATTAACTAGTAAACAGTAACAGTTTTTTAAACGTGCTGCCCTTATTCTTATGTTGAAAATAATTTGTAAAAATAAAAACTTGAACATATTTGTTAAGTGTGAATAAGTGGAAATTAAAAAGAAATGAAAATAAAAACTAATCCTAACGTAAAAAAATAACACATGCACCAAACAATAGCATGCAATCGTCGACATCGAAAAGAAGCTTCAAATTGACTCTAGCTAAAGAAAGGCATCATTTATACTGAGATTCAGACAATAAATCAAAGAAATAAAAAAAAAAGAAAAGAAAAAAAAACTAAAGGCTCTAAAGAGCCTGTGTCGCTCACCTTGGTCTTGTGCATATTAAACAATGGACACGGATAAATTCATGACATAATTGTGTTTTGGTGATAGTGATGTGTTTGTAGATCTTACTTTACTGAACATTCTTGTTGCTACACTTATCTCTATCTATAATGAACTTGGCCCAGTAATTACAGTGGAAAATATTTTCTAAAAATTAACAAAAATTTATGAAAAATGTTAAAAATTAACTATCAAGGGCAATAACTCCTTAAGGGGTCAATTGACTATTTTGGTCATGAAACTTATTTGTAGATCTTATTTTGCTGAACGTTATTGCTGTATACAGTTTATCTCTATCTATAATAATATTCAAGATAATAACAAAAAACGGCAAAATGTCCTTAAAATTACCAATTCAGTAACCTAACAACGGGTTATCCGATCCATGTGAAAACATCAGAGCAGATAGATCTTGACCTGATAAACAATTAAACCCTGTCAGATTTTCTCTTAATGCTTCGGTTTTTGAGTTATAAGCCAAAAACTGCATTTTACCCCTATGCTCTATTATTAGCCGTGGCAGCCATTTTGGTTGATTGGCCAGGTCACGTCACACATTTTTTAAACAAGTTACCCCAATGATGACTGTGGTCAAGTTTAGTTTAATTTGGCCCTGTAGTTTCAGAGAAGAAGATTTTTGTAAAAGATTACTAAGATTTACGAAAAAATGGTTACAAATTGACTATAAAGGGCAATAACTCCTTCAGGGATCAACTGACCATTTTGGTCATGCTGACTTATTTGTAAATCTTACTTTGCTGAACATTATTGCTGTTTACGGTTTATCTCTATCTATAATAATATTCAAGATAATAACCAAAAACAGCAAAATTTCCTTAAAATTACCAATTCAGGGGCAGCAACCCAACAACAGGTTGTCCAATTCATCTGAAAATTTCAGGACAGATAAATTTTGACCTGAAAGACACTTTTACCGCATGTCAGATTTGCTCTAAATGCTTTGGTTTTTTAGTTATAAGCCAAAAACTGCATTTTACCCCTATGTTCTATTTTTAGCCATGGCGGCCATCTTGGTTGGTTGACCGGGTCACGCCACACATTTTTTAAACTAAATATCCCAAATATGATTGTGGCCAAGTTTGGTTTAATTTGGCCCAGTAGTTTCAGAGGAGAAGATTTTTGTAAAAGGGTACTAAGATTTAGGAAAAATGGTTAAAAATTGACTATAAAGGTCAATAACTCCTAAAGGGGTCAACTGACCATTTTGGTCATGTTGACTTATTTGTAAATCTTACTTTGGTGAACATTATTGCAGTTTACAGTTTATCTCTATCTATAATAATATTCAAGATAATAGCCAAAAACAGCAAAAATTACCTAAAATTACCAGTTCAAGGGCAGCAACCCAATAACGGGTTGTCGGATTCATCTGAAAATTTGAGGGCAGATAGATCTTGACCTGATAAACAATTTTACCCCGTCAGATTTGCTCTAAATGCTTTGGTTTTTAAGTTATAAGCCAAAAACTGCATTTTACCCCTATGTTCTATTTTTAGCCATGGCGGCCATCTTGGTTGGTTGGCAGGGTCACGCCACACATTTTTAAAACTAAATATCCCAATGATGATTGTGGCCAAGTTTGGTTTAATTTGGCCCAGTACTTTAAGAGGACGCCAAGTGATGGGAAAAGCTCACTTGGCCCTTCGGGCCAGGTGAGCTAAAAAAGAAAAGAAACAAAATTTCCTCAGTGGAAAATTCGAATGGAAAGTCCGTAATGAAATGTCAAAATCAAAACCTCAAAAACATTAATGGACAACAACTGTTATATTCCTGACTTGGCACAGGCATTTTCTCTAGTAAAAAATAGAATAAGCCGTGTTCCTATAAAGAAGTTAGAAAAATATCAAAATCTTCTAAACAATTATATGGTCCTGTCCGTTAATAACCAAACGTGTATATACTCATAATGTCCGACCGTACGCTTATGGTCGAAACTTATGAGAATACCGATATGGTCAAAATTATACGAGTATTTATTCTACATAACTAGCATGCATTGCAAACTTTAAGAATATGCAGAGGCTACTTACGATAAAATACCGGACAAAACACGAAACACACAATTCACAAAGCAATAATAGTTATCAAAGGTACCAGGCTTATAATTTAGTACGCCATACGCTCGTTTCGTCTTCAAAAGACTCACCAATGACGTTCAGATCAAAATAGTTAAAAAAAAAAACCAAACAGCTATAAAGTTGAAGAGCATTGAGGACCAAAAATTCTCAAAACCATTGGTGGCCTTCGGCTGTTGTCTGCTCTATGGTCGGGTTGTTGTCGCTTTGACACATTCCCTATTTCCTTTCTAAATTTTAATCTTTTGCTAACAGTAAATTTATAAAAATGACTATTAGTATATAATTGATATTCATGTCAACACCGAAGTGCTGACTACTGGGCTAGTAATACCCTCGGGTACAAAACGTCCACGTGCACTAGCAGTGGGATTGAACCAGTTGTGTAAATAGTTATCAAAAATACCAGGCGAATAATTTAGTACGCCAGTCGCGCGTTTCGTCTACATAAGACTCATAAGTGACGCTCTGATAAAAAAAATTAAAAAGCCAAACAATTATAAAGTTGAAGAGCATTGAGGACCAAAAATTCAAAAATGTTGTGCCAAATACGGCAGAGGTAATCTATGCCTGGGATAAGACAATCCTTAGTATTTTGAATAATTTAAACTTTTGCTAACAGTTAATTTATAAAATTGACCGTATAATTGATGTTAATGTCAAACCTATGTGCTGACTACTTGGCTAGTGATAACCTTGGTGACGAAACGTCCACTAGAAGTGGCATTAACGCAGTGGTGTAAATAGTTCCAGGTACCAGGCGTATAATTTAGTACGCTAGACGCACGTTTGGTCTACATAGTACTCATCAGTGACGCTCGGATCAAAATAGTTAAAAAGCAAAACAACATTAAGTTAAAGAGCATTAAGGACCAAACGCTTTCACTACAATGCTGTTGTTAAATATCTAAAAATAATAATAATAAAAGACGATTTCTTTAAATGCAATTAAAAATACTAAGATTTAATTTCATTTAAAATGTCAAAATATATTATTACGCTATCGAATGTATTCTACACGCTATTTCAAAATTAAAAATATTGATCAATCCACAATATAAGATATAAAAAAGATACTGCATAAACGCAAAGACGAATTCCTAGAAGTCTGTAAGGTAAAAATTAATTTGTTTTTATGTTCTTTTGTTCAAACTGTTGTTATTTTGATTTGTTATATTTTATTATTTTACTGTATGATTACTATTACTCTATTTTCAGAATGTCCACATTCAGCTTTGCCACCGTCATTGTTGCCTTTGTTGTCAGTACTTATGGACATGATTGTACAAAATACAGCCTTACACCATCAGACCAGTCTATTATTGATATGATGAAGCATTACTTGCATACTTCACGGAAAGCGGATTGTCCTGTAACACCTTCAAAACAGGGTAAGTCTTTGTAGTCAGTACTTATGGACATGATTGTACAAAATACAGCCTGACGCCATCAGACCAGTCTCTTATTGATATGATGAAGCATTACTTGCATACCTCACGGAAAGCGGACTGTCCTGTAACACCTTCACAACAAGGTAAGAAACAAAAGTAGAAAAATATACAAATCAAGGAAACAAACAAAAAAGTATAACGAAAAAAAGAATTCCAAGGTACGTTTTTAAAGGAGAAGTCCAATAAAATTCAAATTATGGAAGACGTGAAAAACAACTGCTTTATTGATTAAACAGAGATTCGGAGAACTCCAAAAGGACTAAGCTTTTCTAGTAATTCATCTTCAATACGGTTTCATACTGTAAATTAATGCTTTGCTTTGTATATTTCAGATATTGGTGTGACCTATGTGAGATGGGGGAAGAAAACTTGTCCTGAAAAATCGGACATCGTGTATACAGGTATGTTTTTTTCATAATTATCATTATTTTACGTAAATCAGAGAATTCCTACACATTGAAAAAGCGATAGACTGTAAAGGACAGTTTAACTTGCTTACTACAGTTTTCTTTTCTTTTCATAACATATAGTTCTGTACGTTTGAAGTAACTTTTTACCATAATGTACACTCATATACATTTTAGGTATATCAAAAATCTTATGTTTTGTATCATCAGTTTTCTGTATAATTAACAATTCAACAAATGTGATAATAGGCCTAGCATTTATCGAAAAATTATGTTTTGTTGACTCAGTTTAATTTCAATATCTAACATAATCTTAAACACAGTTGTAAAATCAAACTTAAAAGCCTCTTCTATTTGAATGTTAATACATGTAATACATTGAAAATTTTAAACATTGGTTTCCGATATCTTTGTCATTGTAGCGTACAGATAAGTAATTGGAATAATAAAATTTGGTATTTGAAATAAGACAATCATCTTAAATTTCTTCAGGGCAAGTTGGAGGCAACTATTATACTAACAAAGGAGGAGGTTCCAACTGGCTCTGTTTACCCAATGACCCTGAAAATGGTAAAGCATACTCCTATAGTAATGATGGACTATATGGTGCCGAGTACCAGATAAATTCCAGCAATAATCCATCCGGGTTTCCTGCAAGTTTGTATGACAAAGAGGTTCCATGTTCTGTTTGCAGGCGGAAGGGAAAAGTTTCTGTTTTAATGATAGCAGGTAGTTTTGTTATGTTTTTTGATCATTACCCAAATAATATAAGAAATGTGTTCTAAATATGGTACTTAATCACCTAGATTGTAACATTGTATTGTTGACTCTGAGGCTTAATATGAACATGATTTTGAATTCAAATTCTTCAAATATTGAATTGTTCTGAGTTACTGCAATGATAAAGTCGAGGTACAAATGAAAAAATATATATATAGTATAAATACTATAGATAATTTAGCTGATCTGTAACAATAACATCTTCATGCCTTATATATCATGTACTGTAGTACGCCGCTAGATTAAAACTGACGTGGAAAGGTAACACATGCCCACCGAAAGCTCTTTATTTTGAGAGCCCAGGTGGTCGTGTGGTCTAGCGGGACGGCTGCAGTGCAGGCGATTTGGTGTCACGATATCACAGTAGCATGGGTTCGAATCCCGGCGAGGGAAGAACCAAAAATTTGCGAAAGCAAATTTACAGATCTAACATTGTTGGGTTGATGTTTAGACGAGTAGTATAAATGTTGTTATATAGAAATTGCATACATTATTGTTTATGTTATATCTATATATATATATATATATATATATATGTGTTGCTTTTTATCTTAATCAGGAAGAACGTCCTGTTACAAAGGATGGAAATCTGAGTACAGTGGTTTCTTGGTGAGTGAATACAAGAGTTATAACTCTAAAGACTTTATCTGTATGGATGGAGACGCAGAACCATTGGACAATCGGTCCTCCAACGAAGAAGGTGCCTTGTTTTATCCTGTCAGAGCAAAATGTGGTAGCCTGAGATGTCCCCCATACAAAAATAACACTGAAGTTCTTTGTGCAGTTTGTACAAAATAAATATGAAATAATGGTCACGTTTATTTTTTAACTTACTTGATATGTAAAGTTTCGAATACAAGGTATTCAACAGTCCTCAAATTTAACGTCGCACGTCATAAAACGCTTCTATATCGTTTGATATATATATATATATATATATATATATATATATATATATATATATATATATATATATATATATATATATATATATATATATATATGAAATTGACTTACTGCCTAGGCGTTGGGTTATTGCCTAGGATGTATGCTTAAAGTGTAATTTCACCTATTGCTACTAACATATATTTATATATATATAGAGAGAGATTACTAATAAATCCAACATTTCCGGTATGAATAGTTTTAATTCACTAGTACTTTCATGTTTTAAATAACAGTCTTCAAGTGAAACTTTACATGATTAACGTAACTATGTAACGGTATATATATAGATATATATATATATATATATATATATATATAAGAACATCTAAACAAGTGACAACTCTATGATGGATCAATCCATTGCATCGCAAGTGAGATGTGATCCAAGGCCGATAACACATATTATATTCATAATTACTGTAAATATTAGCACAACAATGTGAATTCTGCTTCCGCAAATTTTTTTCTCCAATAAATATAACACGTTCGTATAAAAAGTCTAAAATAAACAAATTACAAGGCATGCCCTCGATAATATGTAGCTTCGTTTCGTATATTAATATAGGCGCCTTCTTATTAACTATCGAGTTGACCTCCGATGTCTTCCGATCACCATATAATTATAAATGATGTAAACACAAAAACTATATATGTTTATCATCGTTTTACCTGTGATGATTTTTTGTGGATCGTACCAGTCAATAAAATGATTCACCTTTGTTTCACTTTGAATGTTGACATCCTTTTCCTTTAAATAATATTACACATGGGACGTTATTCATATCTATCTAAGGGGTAAAATTGAAGTTCATGTGAATACGGATTTATTGAGGTCGAATTATTCACTTTCAAGTGAATAACTCATCATGAATGTTTCTTAGCTTATTTTAACAAAATTGAACAAATACTGGCTGTTAAAAGCGAACAATTATTTCACTTTTTCACTTTCATTAATGTTTGAACAAACAAAATCATATTTTAGATTTTTTATAGATCTCGTAGCTAGTGCCCCTATATGTTTTTCTATATGTTTTTTTTTATAAAAATATAGGAATCGTATATAAATCAGTGTCTTCCAATATGATGTTATACAAATATAGCCTTTTTATGAGGTCGATTCAAGGATATATTGACATATATTTTTTTATCTGGCCAGGGTTCAAGTAGCTTTTGTAATTGGACCATTGCGCTAGACTATTTATAAAAAAATCTTTCATGACTGTATCACTTTTTAGTATCTGCCTACAAACAGGTAATCTTCTGTCGCCTCTTCTTTTCTGTAGGCTAGCATTGTCATGCAATTGGATTTTCCTATTTTATAAATAGATCATTACAAAATAAAATGCCGCCCCTCCTCCAATTGTGTACTTTCGGCTGGCCGACTAATCCTTCGGTTCATTGTTTTTTTAATTAGACGAACCTGTTTTTTCAAACCGACGTCATTTAGAAGTTTGCAAAAATATAACTTATGCTGGTTGTCGGCAATATGATATTATAATATTCGTTTGGTATATTTTCTTGTATTGATTAAAAAAGACCAATCAGTGACGCTAAAAAAAATAAACAAGTTAACCAAAAGCCAAATAAAGTTAGAAGTTTTAAAGCATTGAGGAGCCACAATATCGAAAGGTTTAACATAATACAACTAAGGTACTAGTAGTATATATGCACAACTGTAATACTATTCTTTAAAACATTTTATAATAAGATATTTGACACTCTGTTGACAATTTCCATAGTTTATAACTAGGATTAAATAAATACCTGATTCATGTACTATCTTTTGACGATATATTCCGTCATTGAATTGAACAGGATATATGTATCCTTTCTGTATATATATTTGATGTTATTCATAATTTCTTTTTCGATGTGATGAGATTATGTTTTCCTTAGTTTCCGCATTTTTGTATTTTAGTTGTTGTTTTTTGTTTAATTATTTTTCTAACTGTTTCACTATATTTGTTTTTTTTTTATATATATAGTTCATTATTCGTAATCTTCTTATCATATTGATTGCATGGGTGATTTTTGTTTGCTTAACGTATTACATGTACATTCACAGTTTCATTTTATTTTCTTTGTTTCTCTATTCTCACTTGATTTTGTTTTATGATTTCTTTTAATCAATTTTTCCATATGCGAATTATTTTTTTTTTTTCGATTTCAAATTTTGTTTTTTTCTGTTATGTATTTCATATCTTTTCCTGTTTCCTGTTTTCGTTATTCGGATGTTCACTTTTGCGTTTTGTAATTTTGGTTTCCATTCTATTATTTTTCGTTTCCTTTGATTCTTTAATTTCATGCTCTTGGTGAATTCACATGTTGTTATGTATTATTGAAACAATAATGGTACATCTTTCACTATATATTCTGTTTCTTTTTTATATATATATAGTTCATTTAAGAATTGAATGCTTTTTTTTGTCACCGAGCAGATCACCTATCCTGACTATCCTGTCCAAACAAAAGAATTCCAACATCATTACGGAAAACCCCTTTTAAAAATTAGAACAGTTCATTTTTTATTTTATCTGGCTAGGGTTCAAGTAGCTTTTGTAATTGGACCATATCACTAGACTAATTAAAAAACAAAATCTTGTATGACTGTATCACTTTTCAAGTATCTGCCTATATATCGCCTCTTCTGTTCTGTGGGCAAAAAAATGATATATGTTTCAAACAAGTGACTGTAAATGAAACTAGAGGCTCTCAAGAGCCTGTATCGCTCACCTGATTTTAGATGGGTTTTTGAAATAAAAAAAGATGAAATTTGGCTACAAAGTAACAACACTTGGCCAGCACCTCATTAAGAAAGGAACATTTATGCTATGTTTGGTTTCATTCAATTCAGTGGTTCTCTCAAAAAAGACATTTGTATGTATTTCCAATTGGGTCCTTTGTTAGACTAAGTCTTCCCCTGGTAGCCATTTTGGATGATGGACTGGCTACAAAGTAACAAAACTTGGTCAGCACCTTATAAGGAACATTCGTGCCATGTTTGGTTTCATTCCATTCATTGGTTCTATAAAAGAAGTCATGTGTATGCATTTCCCATAGGGTCCAATGTTAAACTAAGTCCCCCACTGGCGGCCATCTTGAATGATGGATTGGCTACAAAGTAACAACACTTGGTCAGCACCTTATAAGAACATTCGTTCCATGTTTGGTTTCATTCCATTCATTGGTTCTCTAAAAGAAGTCATTTGTATGCATTTCCCATAGGGTCCTATGTTAAACTAAGTCCCCAAATGGCGGCCATCTTGAATGATGGATCGGCTACAAAGTAACAACACTTGGTCAGCACCTCATAAGGGACATGCATGCCATGTTTGGTTTCATTCCATTTAGTGGTTCTCTAAAAGAAGTCATTTGTTTGCATTTCCCATAGCTAGGGTCCTATGTTAAACTAAGTCCCCCACTGGCGGCCATTTTGAATGATGGGTCGGCTACAAAGTAACAGCACTTGGTCAACACTTCATTAGGAACATTCATGCCATGTTTGGTTTCATTCCATTCAGTGGTTCTATAAGAGAAGTCATATGTATGCATTTCCCATAGGGTCCTATGTTAAACTAAGTCCCCCCACTGGCGGCCATCTTGAATGATGGATCAGCTTCAAAGTAACAACACTTGGTTAGCTTCTCATAAGGAACATTCATGCCATGTTTGGTTTCATTTCATTCAGTGGTTCTCTAAAAGAAGTCATTTGTATGTATTTCCCATAGGGTCCTATGTTAAACTAAGTTCCCCACTGGCGGCCATCTTGAATGATGGATCGGCTTCAAAGTAACAACACTTGGTCAGCACCTCATAAGGGACATGCATGCCATGTTTGGTTTCATTCCATTCAGTGGTTCTCTAAAAGAAGTCATGTGTATAGTTTTCGGCTATCGACGGCAGAATGAAAAACTTAAAATTCTATAAATCACAAGTATAAAAAAGAACCAATCAAAATGCATTGTTATGTTATAACATTCATTAGAAATGACGTTACGCGCGATGTTCGTACATGTAAGCGTAACATAACGTCGCGAATATTTCGTAACGTTCAAACTAAAACTTCGACTGAAACGTTGGTTTTAAGCATGTGCGACATTCTTGTAAGACTCCGCAAAATCGACAACGCGTTTTAACTACTTATCGAAAATTGATGTACTTTAGATTTTTGAAAAATTAAGAAAAACAACATTTTTTAAAATAATAAAATTCTACCATTATAAGAGCTCTGATAAGCAAACAATTGACGTAAATTTTAGTTGAGTTCGTTTTTACGTCAAAAAATGGCGGTGCGACAACCTTGTAAGCCTTTGAAAAATCGCTCATGAATTACCATACATCATTTTTCAGGATATTTGTTTTTAAATTCATAAAATTAAGCAAAATAACATTGATGTAGTAAATACAAATACTAACCTTTTTCCTTTTAGATAAATGTTTTTGATTCTCAAATCTGGAGTACCAATTTTTTTCTCCCGTGGGACAGATTTGCCCTTGTAGTAAGGAACACTTTATTTTTTCTATGACGTCATCAAAACGTCATAAAAAATGCATAAAAAATGAAGGAAACTCTTTGTTAAATAATGGAAAAAAACGTTTTTCAAAATATTAAATAGTTTAGAAGAAAATCACAGTTTAGTGGTCACAATAAATGAAATATGTTACGCGGGACAGACTAAAAATAGCCGTTTTTCGAAACTGAAGCTTGTTGCATGCAGCATAAAAGATAGTTTCAACAAATATTTTTCTTTTTTATTTAAAAAAAAAAACATTTTTGTTCAAAATGCGTACAATAGCAATGAATATGATATCACAAAAATATTTTTGACTTGCATTATGTCAACTACACCGATTTTCCAATGAGTACGAACATCGCACGTAACGTCTTTGCATTTCCCATAGGGTCCTATGTTAAACTAAGTCCCCCGCTGGCGGCCATTCTGAACGATGGATCGGCTACAAAGTAACAACACTTGGTCAGCACCTCGTGAGGAACATTCATGCCATGTTTTGTTTCATTCCATTCAGTGGTTCTCTAGAAGAAGTTCAAAATGTAAAATGTTAACGACGACGACGGACGACGGACGGACGACGGACGACGGACGCCAAGTGATGAGAAAAGCTCACTTGGCCCTTTGGGCTAGGTGAGCTAAAAAAAAGGATGGCGATTATTTTTTTTAACTAAAAAATATTTTTAGAAAATTCTATCCAACTTTTTCTTTCACTATGTACAAAATAAACATGCAAAAAAGGTTTTAGGAAACGGAGTAATAGTCAAGCGCATTTTATCTGAAGAGTTTCGTACATTTGTATTATTCAGTCAGAATTCTGATTTATTATATAATGAGAACTAAAATAGTCTAAGGGAATATAATAACATTAGTTACATAAGTTTACTTTATGTGAATAAACAAGAAGTGAACACGTGATCGTCTGTAATTGTTTCGATGGTAAAAAAAAGTAAAGATCTATATTGTTTATATATATTAATTAAAGAAACTGATAGAGGGGGGTCTACTTGAAACTACTAAGTTTAATCATTATTGTTGCTGAAGTAACGATATAAACATCATACCGTTTCTTCTGGTATTGCTGTTCTGAGTAACCTTCGGTTCGTTGTTTGTTTATTAGACGAACATATTTTTTCAAACTGACGTCATTTATATAAAAGTTTACAAAAATATAACTTGTGCTGGTTATCGGCAATATGATTTTATTATATTCGTTTGCTATATATTCTGGTAGAGTATTGACTAAATAAGACAAATCAGTGACGCTCAAAATAAACAAGTTAACAAAAAACGCCAAATAAAGTTAGAAGTTTTAAAGCATTGAGGAGCCACAATTCCGAAAGGTTTAACATAATACAACGAAGGTACTAGTAGTATATATGCATAACTTACTATTCTTTAAAATATTTTATAATAATAACTTTGACACTCAAGTTATCTGTAGACTATTTCCATAGTTTATTAAGGATTGCATAAATACCCGATAAACAGGAGATACTGTTCCCTTATCGGTATATTTATTTGATGTTAATAGCAATTTCATTTTCGATATGATAAGGTTTTGTTTTCCTTTCTCTTCGCATTTTTGTATTCTATTTGCTGGATAATTCTGACTGTTTCACTATATTCTATTTGTTTTTTTTATAGTTCATTTTTCATTATCTCATCATATTGATTAAGTGATGTTTGCTTGCTTTACGTATTACATGTACATTGACAGTTTTAATTTCTTTTATTTTTTATGTCTCAATTCTTGCAAGATTTCGTATTGTGCTTTCTTTTCATCATTTTTTCCATATCAAAAGTCGTGGGCTAATTGCCTTCGAAGGGTACGTAATATCTGTCGGGAACCACAAGTGATATAAGCTATGCTAAAAGTTTATTAAGAATGAAACAACTTGCGTCCGAAGTGCCTTTCTGGATTTGTCTTCATCCGGAAGACAGAAACACATTGGAATATTTGAAAACCCTTTCGCATTTTTATCTGAATCATTGGGATGGCTTTGGTTGCTGTCTACTTTAGTTATTTGTTTGGATTTGCTCGTCGTTGAAAGGCTGTACGGTGACCTGTAATTTTATCACAATGGTAACTTTGTCCTATCAATAGATAGTTATCTATAACTGGTAATCGTACCACATATCGCTATCTTTTAAAAAATCATCTGTGACGGGTCGTGCTAATTGACATGTGACTGTTGTAAAACCCTAATACATCACATTTTTTTAATCAGATGTTATATATAAAAGCGTGAAAGTTTGATATGGAAAATGGAAATTTTCAGGAAAAAGAACGGAAAACACCTTAACTTATGAGCAAACACATGCATAAATATCGTAAAATACCAGAAACAAAAACCAATGTGGTGCTATTATTTAGGTCGTCTTATAAAAAACAAGACATTAAAGACATGTGTTTCTTATTGGACTACATCATTTACATTAAATACTGAGAAGCAGCTGCTGACAGTTATTACAAAACTCGTAAACTGACTAAAGTTGTAAGCAAGCTGTATGTGACTGGATTGAAATTGTTTACATGACGTCTTTAAACATCAACTGTGACTCAGCTGACCAGATTGTCCATTCTGTAGTATCTTTTTTGTGACCAGTAACATTAAAACATGTATTTGTTATCATATATAGATATAGGAAGATGTGGTGTGAGTGCCATCTCTCCATCTCTCTATCCAAATAACAATTAATAAAAGTAAACCCTTATAGGTCAATGTACGGCCTTCAACACGGAACCTAGGCTCACACGGAACAACAAGCTTTAAAGGGCTCCAAAATTACTAGTGTGAAACCATTCAAACGGGAAAACCAACGGTCTAATCTATATAATTTAAAAATTCATTCCTGTTAAGATGACACATCGCTATCTTACGAAATTTTTCTTAGATCTTGCTATTTGGTAAATTCCTTTCTAAGCGGAGTCGAGTGAAAAATTATTGCAAAAAACTAAGGGGGCTCGTGGCGTTGCTAATAGAATTGACAACTTCGTCATAGGTAAAATAGCGATAAACAGATTATCATTGGTCATCTCAACTCGATTGCTTTTTATTTCTAACTTTCGACGTAACTGCTCAAGCGAGAAAATCAATCTCGTTAAGATGATCAACGATATTCTACATACATTTATATATATGTTTATACTGATTGATGGAGATGACTGCAAGCTAGTTTGTTTTGTTTCATAAAACGTAAAATCACAAAAGTACTGAACTTAGAGGAAAATCTACTCGTAAAGTCCATAATCACATGGCAAAATCAAATAACAAAACAAATAAAAACGAATGGACAAGAACTGTCATATTCCCGACTTGGTACAGACATTTTTAAATGTAGAAAATGGTTAATATACCAGTATACCTTGTTACATTGATCTACTCGACAATTTAGTCAATTACCTCTTTGTGGCATTATCATTGGCATAACTGAAAATAAATATAATAAAATTAATTGCACTTGTATGTGTATCGTGTTTGAAAGTTAATGTATTAATTTTATTTTCTGATCTACATTAATTTGTTTCTACTGTATTTCATATTTCAGTCGTGTTTTCAAAGAAACTTGTCGCAGGACAGTTAAATTGGTTACAAAACTCTAATTTGACATTAATATCATAGGGTATATGTTTAATTTCAAGTTGATTGGATTTCAACTTCATTAAAAACCACTTTGGTCAAAAACTTTAAATCGAGGCATCACAGATGGGCCAGGTGAGCTAAAAACAACCTTTCCAAAACTTAAGAACGGTCATGTGTCTTTTATAATCTGAATAAATAGGGTAAAATGAAGAGTTTAAAACATGTATCAAGCTATCAGGTGCTCTCGCTTGCTTACACTTGAAGTTATAGCACACGTTGAATTAACTAACAAATCCTTCTTTGAACTTAAAAGAAGGTAACTATTACTTTTCTCGTTAGATAATTTCTTATATAACTGATAAATTAGTTTTAATTTTAAACATTATCAATATTTGTAGAAATACAGATTTTTCCTAAAACCAACCTGTTTGTCTGTCTCACAAACTCTTTCATCAGCTCAATGGAAAACAATAAATAAAAATACGCAATTGGTGGTGAGTTTGCATTCTTATTGGTCCCCGCTGATTTATATTAAATTCAGGTTCTTCGTCTTTCTCTGGTGGCAAAACCCGAAACCAAGGCGTTGGTTAAGCGTTGACGCCGGCCATTTTCCTAATCGAGCACTCCGCTTTATAACGTCATACTTATTATTACGTAACGTTTTTGGCTTCTGCATACTTTTACAAGCCTAAAGCCTAAATGTTCTGTTGAAATTGTGGACAAAATTGCTCATCCAAAATTTCCATTTGAGAGCTTCCATGGGGGAATTCCCCGCAAATGTCAAAATTCAGTTGGCCTTTGTGCCTCAGCGTGGCACTCAACGAAAGTGTTTTTGAATAGGCCATATAGGCCGTATGGCAGAGAAAAGGTTAATTAATAATCTTCCTTGTGATAAAAAATGATAAACGTTGCATGTAGACGATTCCACTAGTATTCCATTTATGTTGGGTTTTTCCCCTGTTAAGATGACACAGTAGTAAACTACGTAATGATAATAAGCAAAAATTAATAAACACATTTAATATTTAACTTGGTAAAGTGTTTGAAATGACATTCTTAAATTGTGTTATTAAAGTAGGAGTTTAAGTTCTGAACTTCTCGGTTCAAACAACTCTTAGATATATTAATAGAATTTGTAGCGACTTTAGATCCAGATCAGCTGTTCAGATTTTGTCCACTAATCCAAATGAAAAAGATTTATGACTTTGTTTTGTATTTCATCTCTTCGTTGCTAACTTGAATTTGTGACCCCTAATTTGATTTGTAAATGCAATATGCTTTTAGCAACATCTTTATTTATTCAATAGCATCTTTCCTCTTTTGTTTTTTCTGAACCACAAGTATGAAGACCTACGATGAATGTTTTCTATCTTACGGATATTATTTTCAGTTATGGTGTTTTACATTTTTTGATATCTTCGTCTAAATTATCAAATGTTCTCCATGTCATATTGCAAGAACATACTTGGCTTGAGTAATCAAGTCAATACAATAACTTCTATTTTTTCGAACTTGGGGTTTCTCTCAAATACAGTGACTCCCAAGTTTTCTAAGTTACTGTTGAGATATGTACATAGTCATGCATTTTGAGTTATCTAGCATTAATATATTGTACATATCTCAAAACTTATCTAGAATCATCGGAAGAAAGTACATACCTTTAAAGTTGTACAGTAAAAATGATATAATTAAGTTGCATCAAAAGATAGTTTTACTTCGCGCAATTCACTTTATCTTAATCTTTATGTAAATTGTGTTGCTTTGTTGCTTTTGGATGGCCTTCTTCCTGGTTAGGAAAGAAAAAAAAATATTTTTGGATCATCTGCAAAGAAATTACGAATAGAATATACTAAATCTGGTGTCTCGTAAGTAAAGGCTAGAAATTAGATAAATGATTGCCTCCTTTTTCTTTCTAACCAGGAAGAAGGCCACCCAAAAGCAACAAAGCAACACAATTTACATAAAGATTAAGATAAAGTGAATTGCGCGAAGTAAAACTATCTTTTGATGCAACTTAATTATATTATTTTTACTGTACAACTTTAAAGGTATGTACTTTCTTCCGATGATTCTAGATAAGTTTTGAGATACGTACAATATATTAATGCTAGATAACTCAAAATGCATGACTATGTACATATCTCAACAGTAACTTAGAAAACTTGGGAGTCACTGTGTTTGAGAGAAACCCCAAGTTCGAAAAAATAGAAGTTATTGTATTGACTTGATTACTCAAGCCAAGTATGTTCTTGCAATATGACATGGAGAACATTTGATAATTTAGACGAAGATATCAAAAAATGTAAAACACCATAACTGAAAATAATATCCGTAAGATAGAAAACATTCACCGTAGGGCTTCATACTTGTGGTTCAGAAAAAACAAAAGAGGAAAGATGCTATTGAATAAATAAAGATGTTGCTAAAAGCATATTGCATTTACAAATCAAATTAGGGGCACAAATTCAAGTTAGCAACGAAGAGATGAAATACAAAACAAAGTCATAAATCTTTTTCATTTGGATTAGTGGACAAAATCTGAACAGCTGATCTGGATCTAAAGTCGCTACAAATTCTATTAATATATCTAAGAGTTGTTTGAACCGAGAAGTTCAGAACTTAAACTCCTACTTTAATAACACAATTTAAGAATGTCATTTCAAACACTTTACCAAGTTAAATATTAAATGTGTTTATTAATTTTTGCTTATTATCATTACGTAGTTTACTACTGTGTCATCTTAACAGGGAAAAAAACCCAACATAAATGGAATACTAGTGGAATCGTCTACATGCAACGTTTATCATTTTTTATCACAAGGAAGATTATTAATTAACCTTTTCTCTGCCATACGGCCTATATGGCCTATTCAAAAACACTTTCGTTGAGTGCCACGCTGAGGCACAAAGGCCAACTGAATTTTGACATTTGCGGGGAATTCCCCCATGGAAGCTCTCAAATGGAAATTTTGGATGAGCAATTTTGTCCACAATTTCAACAGAACATTTAGGCTTTAGGCTTGTAAAAGGATGCAGAAGCCAAAAACGTTACGTAATAATAAGTATGACGTTATAAAGCGGAGTGCTCGATTAGGAAAATGGCCGGCGTCAACGCTTAACCAACGCCTTGGTTTCGGGTTTTGCCACCAGAGAAAGACGAAGAACCTGAATTTAATATAAATCAGCGGGGACCAATAAGAATGCAAACTCACCACCAATTGCGTATTTTTATTTATTGTTTTCCATTGAGCTGATGAAAGAGTTTGTGAGACAGACAAACAGGTTAGTTTTAGGAAAAAATCTGTATTTCTACAAATATTGATAATGTTTAAAATTAAAACTAATTTATCAGTTATATAAGAAATTATCTAACGAGAAAAGTAATAGTTACCTTCTTTTAAGTTCAAAGAAGGATTTGTTAGTTAATTCAACGTGCGCTATAACTTCAAGTGTAAGCAAGCGAGAGCACCTGATAGCTTGATACATGTTTTAAACTCTTCATTTTACCCTATTTTTTCAGATTATAAAAGACACATGACCGTTCTTAAGTTTTGGAAAGGTTGTTTTTAGCTCACCTGGCCCATCTGTGATGCCTCGATTTAAAGTTTTTGACCAAAGTGGTTTTTAATGAAGTTGAAATCCAATCAACTTGAAATTAAACATATACCCTATGATATTAATGTCAAATTAGAGTTTTGTAACCAATTTAACTGTCCTGCGACAAGTTTCTTTGAAAACACGACTGAAATATGAAATACAGTAGAAACAAATTAATGTAGATCAGAAAATAAAATTGATACATTAACTTTCAAACACGATACACATACAAGTGCAATTAATTTTATTATATTTATTTTCAGTTATGCCAATGATAATGCCACAAAGAGGTAATTGACTAAATTGTCGAGTAGATCAATGTAACAAGGTATACTGGTATATTAACCATTTTCTACATTTAAAAATGTCTGTACCAAGTCGGGAATATGACAGTTCTTGTCCATTCGTTTTTATTTGTTTTGTTATTTGATTTTGCCATGTGATTATGGACTTTACGAGTAGATTTTCCTCTAAGTTCAGTACTTTTGTGATTTTACGTTTTATGAAACAAAACAAACTAGCTTGCAGTCATCTCCATCAATCAGTATAAACATATATATAAATGTATGTAGAATATCGTTGATCATCTTAACGAGATTGATTTTCTCGCTTGAGCAGTTACGTCGAAAGTTAGAAATAAAAAGCAATCGAGTTGAGATGACCAATGATAATCTGTTTATCGCTATTTTACCTATGACGAAGTTGTCAATTCTATTAGCAACGCCACGAGCCCCCTTAGTTTTTTGCAATAATTTTTCACTCGACTCCGCTTAGAAAGGAATTTACCAAATAGCAAGATCTAAGAAAAATTTCGTAAGATAGCGATGTGTCATCTTAACAGGAATGAATTTTAAAATTATATAGATTAGACCGTTGGTTTTCCCGTTTGAATGGTTTCACACTAGTAATTTTGGAGCCCTTTAAAGCTTGTTGTTCCGTGTGAGCCTAGGTTCCGTGTTGAAGGCCGTACATTGACCTATAAGGGTTTACTTTTATTAATTGTTATTTGGATAGAGAGATGGAGAGATGGCACTCACACCACATCTTCCTATATCTATATATGATAACAAATACATGTTTTAATGTTACTGGTCACAAAAAAGATACTACAGAATGGACAATCTGGTCAGCTGAGTCACAGTTGATGTTTAAAGACGTCATGTAAACAATTTCAATCCAGTCACACACAGCTTGCTTACAACTTTAGTCAGTTTACGAGTTTTGTAATAACTGTCAGCAGCTGCTTCTCAGTATTTAATGTAAATGATGTAGTCCAATAAGAAACACATGTCTTTAATGTCTTGTTTTTTATAAGACGACCTAAATAATAGCACCACATTGGTTTTTGTTTCTGGTATTTTACGATATTTATGCATGTGTTTGCTCATAAGTTAAGGTGTTTTCCGTTCTTTTTCCTGAAAATTTCCATTTTCCATATCAAACTTTCACGCTTTTATATATAACATCTGATTAAAAAAATGTGATGTATTAGGGTTTTACAACAGTCACATGTCAATTAGCACGACCCGTCACAGATGATTTTTTAAAAGATAGCGATATGTGGTACGATTACCAGTTATAGATAACTATCTATTGATAGGACAAAGTTACCATTGTGATAAAATTACAGGTCACCGTACAGCCTTTCAACGACGAGCAAATCCAAACAAATAACTAAAGTAGACAGCAACCAAAGCCATCCCAATGATTCAGATAAAAATGCGAAAGGGTTTTCAAATATTCCAATGTGTTTCTGTCTTCCGGATGAAGACAAATCCAGAAAGGCACTTCGGACGCAAGTTGTTTCATTCTTAATAAACTTTTAGCATAGCTTATATCACTTGTGGTTCCCGACAGATATTACGTACCCTTCGAAGGCAATTAGCCCACGACTTTTGATATGGAAAAAATGATGAAAAGAAAGCACAATACGAAATCTTGCAAGAATTGAGACATAAAAAATAAAAGAAATTAAAACTGTCAATGTACATGTAATACGTAAAGCAAGCAAACATCACTTAATCAATATGATGAGATAATGAAAAATGAACTATAAAAAAAACAAATAGAATATAGTGAAACAGTCAGAATTATCCAGCAAATAGAATACAAAAATGCGAAGAGAAAGGAAAACAAAACCTTATCATATCGAAAATGAAATTGCTATTAACATCAAATAAATATACCGATAAGGGAACAGTATCTCCTGTTTATCGGGTATTTATGCAATCCTTAATAAACTATGGAAATAGTCTACAGATAACTTGAGTGTCAAAGTTATTATTATAAAATATTTTAAAGAATAGTAAGTTATGCATATATACTACTAGTACCTTCGTTGTATTATGTTAAACCTTTCGGAATTGTGGCTCCTCAATGCTTTAAAACTTCTAACTTTATTTGGCGTTTTTTGTTAACTTGTTTATTTTGAGCGTCACTGATTTGTCTTATTTAGTCAATACTCTACCAGAATATATAGCAAACGAATATAATAAAATCATATTGCCGATAACCAGCACAAGTTATATTTTTGTAAACTTTTATATAAATGACGTCAGTTTGAAAAAATATGTTCGTCTAATAAACAAACAACGAACCGAAGGTTACTCAGAACAGCAATACCAGAAGAAACGGTATGATGTTTATATCGTTACTTCAGCAACAAATGTTGTTACTTTTTAGCCGATCCATCGTTCAAAATGGCCGCCAGCGGGGGACTTAGTTTAACATAGGACCCTATGGGAAATGCAAAGACGTTACGCGCGATGTTCGTACTCATTGGAAAATCGGTGTAGTTGACATAATGCAAGTCAAAAATATTTTATTTTGTGATATCATATTCATTGCTATTGTACGCATTTTGAACAAAAATGTTTTTTTTTTTAAATAAAAAAGAAAAATATTTGTTGAAACTATCTTTTATGCTGCATGCGACAAGCTTCAGTTTCGAAAAACGGCTATTTTTAGTCTGTCCCGCGTAACATATTTCATTTATTGTAACCACTAAACTGTGATTTTCTTCTAAACTATTTAATATTTTGAAAAACGTTTTTTTCCATTATTTAAGAAAGAGTTTCCTTCATTTTTTATGACGTTTTGATGATGTCATAGAAAAAATAAAGTGTTCCTTACTACAAGGGCAAATCTGTCCCACGGGAGAAAAAAGTTGGTACTCCAGATTTGAGAATCAAAAACATTTATCTAAAAGGAAAAAGGTTAGTATTTGTATTTACTACATCAATGTTATTTTGCTTAATTTTATGAATTTAAAAACAAATATCCTGAAAAAATGATGTATGGTAATTCATGAGCGATTTTTCAAAGGCTTACAAGGTTGTCGCACCGCCATTTTTTGACGTAAAAACGAACTCAACTAAAATTTACGTCAATTGTTTGCTTATCTGAGCTCTTACAATGGTAGAATTTTATTATTTTTAAAAATATTGTTTTTCTTAATTTTTCAAAAATCTAAAGTATATCAATTTTCGATAAGTAGTTAAAACGCGTCGTCGATTTTGCGGAGTCTTACAAGAATGTCGCACATGCTTAAAACCAACGTTTCAGTCGAAGTTTTAGTTTGAACGTTACGAAATATTCGCGACGTTATGTTACGCTTACATGTACGAACATCGCGCGTAACGTCATTTCTAATGAATGTTATAACATAACAATGCATTTTGATTGGTTCTTTTTTATACTTGTGATTTATAGAATTTTAAGTTTTTCATTCTGCCGTCGATAGCCGAAAACTATACACATGACTTCTTTTAGAGAACCACTGAATGGAATGAAACCAAACATGGAATGCATGTCCCTTATGAGGTGCTGACCAAGTGTTGTTACTTTGTAGCCGATCCATCATTCAAGATGGCCGCCAGTGGGGGACTTAGTTTAACATAGGACCCTATGGGAAATACATACAAATGACTTCTTTTAGAGAACCACTGAATGAAATGAAACCAAAAATGGCATGAATGTTCCTTATGAGGAGCTAACCAAGTGTTGTTACTTTGAAGCTGATTCATCATTCAAGATGGCCGCCAGTGGGGGGACTTTGTTTAACATAGGACCCTATGGGAAATGCATACATATGACTTCTCTTATAGAACCACTGAATGGAATGAAACCAAACATGGCATGAATGTTCCTAATGAAGTGCTGACCAAGTGTTGTTACTTTGTAGCCGATCCATCATTCAAAATGGCCGCCAGTGGGGGACTTAGTTTAACATAGGACCCTAGCTATGGGAAATGCAAACAAATGACTTCTTTTAGAGAACCACTGAATGGAATGAAACCAAACATGGCATGCATGTCCCTTATGAGGAGCTGACCAAGTGTTGTTACTTTGTAGCCGATCCATCATTCAAGATGGCCGCCATTTGGGGACTTAGTTTAACATAGGACCCTATGGGAAATGCATACAAATGACTTCTTTTAGAGAACCAATGAATGGAATGAAACCAAACATGGCACGAATGTTCTTATAAGGTGCTGACCAAGTGTTGTTACTTTGTAGCCAATCCATCATTCAAGATGGCCGTCAGTGGGGGACTTAGTTTAACATTGGACCCTATGGGAAATGCATACACATGACTTCTTTTATAGAACCAATGAATGGAATGAAACCAAACATGGCATGAATGTTCCTTATAAGGTGCTGACCAAGTTTTGTTACTTTGTAGCCAATCCATCATCCAAAATGGCTACCAGGGGGAAGACTTAGTCTAACAAAGGACCCAATTGGAAATACATACAAATGTCTTTTTTGAGAGAACCACTGAATTGAATGAAACCAAACATAGCATAAATGTTCCTTTCTTAATGAGGTGCTGACCAAGTGTTGTTACTTTGTAGCCAAATTTCATCTTTTTTTATTTCAAAATACCATGTAAAATCAGGTGAGCGATACAGGCTCTTGAGAGCCTCTAGTTTCATTTACAGTCACTTGTTTGAAACATATATCATTTTTTTGCCCACAGAAAAGAAGAGGCGATATATAGGCAGATACTTGAAAAGTGATACAGTCATACAAGATTTTGTTTTTTAATTAGTCTAGTGATATGGTCCAATTACAAAAGCTACTTGAACCCTAGCCAGATAAAATAAAAAATGAACTGTTCTAATTTTTAAAAGGGGTTTTCCGTAATGATGTTGGAATTCTTTTGTTTGGACAGGATAGTCAGGATAGGTGATCTGCTCGGTGACAAAAAAAAGCATTGAATTCTTAAATGAACTATATATATATAAAAAAGAAACAGAATATATAGTGAAAGATATACCATTATTGTTTCAATAATACATAACAATATGTGAATTCACCAAGAGCATGAAATTAAAGAATCAGAGGAAACGAAAAATAATAGAGTGGAAACCAAAATTACAAAACGCAAAAGTGAACATCCGAATATCGAAAACAGGAAACAGGAAAAGATATGAAATACATAACAGAAAAAAACAAAATTTGAAATCGAAAAAAAAAAATTTCGCATATGGAAAAATTGATTAAAAGAAATCATAAAACAAAATCAAGTGAGAATAGAGAAACAAAGAAAATAAAATGAAACTGTCAATGTACATGTAATACGTTAAGCAAACAAAAATCACCCATGCAATCAACAGATAAGAAGATTACGAATAATGAACTATATATAAAAAAGAAACAAAATATAGTGAAACAGTTAGAAAAATAATTAAACAAAAAACAACTAAAATACAAAAATGCGGAAACTAAGGAAAACATAATCTCATCACATCGAAAAAGAAATTATGAATAACATCAAATATATATACCGAAAGGATACATATATCCTGTTCAATTCAATGACGGAATATATCGTCAAAAGAGAGTACATGAATCAGGTATTTATTTAATCCTAGTTATAAACTATGGAAATTGTCAACAGAGTGTCAAATATCTTATTATAAATGTTTTAAAGAATAGTATTACAGTTGTGCATATATACTACTAGTACCTTAGTTGTATTATGTTAAACCTTTCGATATTGTGGCTCCTCAATGCTTTAAAACTTCTAACTTTATTTGGCTTTTCGTTAACTTGTTTATTTTTTTAGCGTCACTGATTGGTCTTTTTTAATCAATACAAGAAAATATACCAAAAGAATATTATAATATCATATTGCCGACAACCAGCATAAGTTATATTTTTGTTGCCCATTTCAATATACATGTAACAGTGTAATATCATGTTCAGCAGCACCTATAGTCAGTGGCGGATCTAGAACTTTTTGTAAAAATGGGGTGGGGAGGGCTGACTGACTTAATGGGGGGCTGCTCCAGTCATCAGTGATTTCCTATATTTAATCAACGGCAAAATTTTGCCATGAAAGGGGGGCAGGCTCCACAGACCCTCCTGGATCTGCCTATGAAAGTTTGATCTAATTTATTAATAATATTGACCATTTATAATTTAAGATTCCGAATTGTGTATTTATATATATATATGATATAAAGATCATACATACCCCAAATCAATATATAGTTATCAAACGTAACTGCATTTTTATATATAGTATGTAATAAAAAGTAGGGTCATTTTTATATAAAACCTCTCAAAAAAGGGGAAGACAGTGCTGTTTATTTACTAATAATCCATTAATGCAACAATTAACACTTGTGGATCATGATAAAATAACATGTTGGACCCGTGTTTATGTTACTCTTTTTTGTCATTTCTTGAATATTTTATTTGACGGTTGGACTATATTTTGTCTATATGACGTAAACATTTATCTTCTACATTAAGAAAACCTGTTAAAAAATTTATGTCAACCGATATAAATTTACAACTTAAAATGTTGTGTACAAAATAAGCAAATACATGTGTGTGGAACTGAATCAGGGAAAACATGCAGTTCATTGTCTTCTTTTATACAAAAAGATTAAAGTTTATCTTGATGAAATTGATGAAATTGTACCCATGATTTTTTTAAGTAATGCATGAAGTACCAAGCAAACTTTAAGATCGGTGACTTGAAAGGAAGAAAAAAACACAGATCATTAAGGCAGATTTTAGATAAATAAAAAAAAGAGATGTGGTAGGATTAAATTAGTTTTTATTAATTCGATGAACGGCATATTTTTACAAGATCAGAAACAGGTAAAATTATAAATCCCCCCCCCCCCCAAGAAAAACATAACCCCCCCCCCCCCCCCTTATGCTTTAATGGACTTGAGATGTAGAGCGTAGAACTAGACTAGAGATGTAGTAGATTTTTTTTTAATTGATTCGATGTACTGCATGTAAATTATAAATCAACCCCCCCCCCCGCACTTTACGACTTTTTTAAGCGTGATATAGCACGAACACGAAAAGGATTATGAGACAACCGACGTGTTGAAGATCAAAGAGGTTCCTTAAAAAAAAATGTTTTAAAGTTTTAAAGTATAGTCTTAGCACTATACATACATACCTACTTTTTGTCTTTTCATCTTCTATGTTTTACCGCTGTCTGGCTTTGTAGTCTGTATACAAACATTCTTCTTGAAATCGTATGCAAATCTTACAGTTTTCGAACGAGCTCCCGTGAATCCAGAAAATTACGATCAGCTATCTATTCGTTTTTTTATACATATTTCAAAAATGTATGTAAAGATCAAGAATAAAGACTTGATGTTGGTTTTAACTGTAACCATGAATTGTTTAATTGATAAAGGGGCAATATTGACAGAAACAGATGCGTACTATACTCATCACTTCAATGGGAGTCTAAAGCTACAAACGAATGTAGGTTATAACCCAACACGGTACAGTAACCGGCTATATTCTGGTTTGAATCATTTTACATTTGTAATTTCTAGCTGACTATGCGGTATGGGCGTTTTTCATTGTTGAAGGCCGTGCGGTGACCTATATCTGTGTCATTGGGTCTCTTGTGAAGAGTTGTGTCAATGGCTATCGCACTACATCTTCTTTTTTATATGTATACAAATTACTTAAACGGCATCTAAACAAAAGTCATCCGGGCTCGACACAGATTTTATGGCCAGATCCACGAGACAATTCATGGTGAACATATTTCTAAAGGACGTTTGGTTCGGTCACTATAGGGGTTATTTCACATATGATGAAAAAAATCATGATATTCATGATCATGATAGAATAATACATTTTTGCAGTCGAATAAAGAGGTTAACTAACAAAAATGAAGATTTCAGTCATTTATATAAATTGCAACTATTGATCTATTGATAATTTCCACTTCGTTCTTTATTTATGTCTTGTCAAATTATACGTGTTTAATGGTAATTATCCATAATAATGGAATTAGATCCGCACATTTTGATTTAACACAGTTCGTAGCCAGGAATTTCCAAGGGGGTTACATCTACTCGTTAATAATCGTTCCAACAAATTTTCAAAATTATTATATTATACATGTATTTCCCGTGCCTCAGGTAGATATGAATTTTTGTTCAACAAAGATTACAATATTCATATTTCACGAGGGCTCATGTTTTTGTTACGACGCTAGATAAAAACAGACGAGAAAAGGTAACACTCGGCAACCAAAAGCTTGATTTTTGTAGAGCCTAATTGCTCGAATGGTCTAGCGCAAGGCGATTTAGTACCACGATATCTCTTTAGCATGTCAGTTCGAATCCCAGCCAGGGAAGAATAAAAATTTGCATTCGCTTTGCAGGTCTAAAATTGTTGGGGTGTTATTTAGACGAATTATAATAATTTTATATATTGGAATTGATTACGGTAAGTTTTTCCTGACATTTTTTACTATATAAAAAAGAAGATGTGGTATCATTGCCAATGAGACAACTATCCACAAAAGACCAAAATGACACAAACATTAACGACTTTAGGTCACCGATCGGCCTTCAACAATGAGCAAAGCCCATTCCGCATAGTCAGCTATAAAATGCCCCGATAAGACAATGTAAAACAATTCAAACGAGAAAACTAACGGCCTTATTTATGTAAAAAAATGGACGAAAAACAAATATGTAACACATAAACAAACGACAACCACTGAATTACAGGATTTACAGGCTCCTGACTTGGGACAGGCACATACATAAATAATGTGGCGGGGTTAAACATGTTAGCGGGATGCATACATTGGTCTTTCTTAACCTTCTCCTATCATTCAGTGAAACCCATGCTTCGATCGTGCTGATATAATATTTTTGGAAAAGGAAGGTTGGGCGTGTAAAGCCAACATTGGAAGTGATACTTGTAAAAAAGTCTATGTATTAATAAATTTATTAATTTCGAAGCTCAATAAGGCAGGATCCCGGTCTCCTGCTCTCTAAATCTGACGTTAATGCTTAAAGGGAAAGACTTGTAGAGAAATGCTAACGCTTTTAAATTTACATTAATAAAAGGGTATATAACAATTAATGCTAGGACTATTATACTAACAAAAAGTACAAGTGTAAAACCATTCAAAGGGAAAAACCAACGGTCTAATCCAGAGGTGGATTAAGGAGGGGACCCAGGGGGGCCGCCCCCCCCCCCCCCTTAGGAAAAATTGGTTGCTTATATAGGGAATCACTGAAGCGTGACTGGAGCGGGTCCCCTCGGTTTGTTTCGTTGTTGAAGGTTCTTTACATAATAAATTTCAATTGCTGGCTTTCTCATAGGCAATCACATCACATAGATCTTTATTTTTTCATATTAATGTTAAAAAAAAATCATTATTCTAAAATCTACAAAACATGACAAATACAAATAGTATGGTGCACTGTACAAAGAATATTCATAATACAGATATACTCTCAATGCGGGTCATCGGAGTGAATGTCACAAATCTAAACGAACGTGTTGGCTAATTAAGACATTCATCATAGCCAAACGAACACCCAATTTCAGCACAGGTTGTACTGTCGGTCGGAAGAAGACCAAAGGGACCATATTTTTGTACCCCAGTTACACCTACTGTTTATCGTGTCTCATAGTTTTTAAAACATACATTTTTGAAAATTTCATTGTTCAAAAGTATCATACTTATAAAGATCGTGGGTTAAAATGGTATCTAAAAAAACAGAAAATACACGTTTTAAAGTGTCTTAATTTTCATGCTGTGTACGGTTCTTCGTCATTACACTTTTTTATACTACGCTTCGTTGCTGCAAGTTTTCAATGAATTTTGCATGTGTTAAAGTATGCTTTGAACGTTGGTTTTCCCGTTTGAATTGGTTTACACTAGTAATTTTTGGGCCCTTTATAGCTTGATTTTCGTTGTGAACCAAGGCTCCGTGTTGAAAGTCGTACATTGACCTACAATGGTTTACTTTTTAAGATTGTTATTTGGAAGGAGAATTGTCTCATAGGCACTCACACCATATCTTTCTATGTCTATTTGATATGATGTTAACTAATATTCAGGTTTAAAAAAATAATTTACAACCATTACATGCGTACAGCAACCTATAATATCCGTTGTATTGTTGAAACACTCTTGAGGGTATTTTGTACTTGGCATTTTTTTTTAAAACGTCCACTTTACAACAAATAGACACACTCAATGTACTGTTGCACCACTGTCCAAGGTTCGAGGAGGGTTGGATGCCCGCTAACATGTTCAACATTGCCAAATTCTGTATGTGTCTGCATGTCCGAAGTCAGGAGCATGTAATTCAGTGGTTATAGATATTTGTTTTTCGTTCGGTTTTTTTTGCATAAATTAGGCCATTAGTTTTCTCTTTTGAATTGGCTTATAGTTGTCATTTCGGGGACTTGAATACATGTAGCTGACTTTGTGGTATGGGCTTTGCTCTTTTTACTGTGTGCCGAAATCTAACGGATTTGTCGTTCTGTATATTATAAGCATCTTTTAAAAAGTCTATACCCATCGATATGAACTGCATTCAAATATTGACTTATGTGTTTTATACCGTCTTATTTTCATGAAAAAAAACCGCACACACAAAAATAATCTGAAGAACCAACGATCTGGAATTGTTCTCTAGGAGATGGATATCGAGATTCCCGACAAACTCAGTGGTCTTGATTTTTCGATCCACGGAATGGTTTAGTCCGATTGAACGATCATTCGAAAAAAAAAGTGTGGAACAGGTAGTATTTCTGGTGAAATGCAAAATTCTGTTACCAATGTCAGTATCTATCAGCATTTAGAAACACAAAAACTTTTTGATTTTCTTAACATTTGCCATTTTTAAATTGTCAGTATATATATAAGAATATAATAGCGTTAAAATATATAGCCCATGCACGTTCCTTCATATTTATACTCAAATTAAGAAATAGGATAAACATAAGAAATGGATTAAATCATGCACGTGTAGTTAAAATGATTGCTGTTTTCCCAGCGTCCTATGGTTAATAAAGTATACATGTACTTTAATAATTGCCAACAAATACAGTTTAAACGTCATATGATCAAATTTGATCGGGATGAGATGGTGGTAATAGGTTTTTTTTTTTGGTCCTTCAAAATGCCACTTATTGGGTCAACAAAGAGTTGTTGTAGTGATTCGAATTCTTTTAACATGCAAATGGCAGGGCACTCTCAATGCGGGTCATCGGAGTGAATGTCACAAATCTAAACGAACGTGTTGGCTAATTAAGACATTCATCATAGCCAAACGAACACCCAATTTCAGCACAGGTTGTACTGTCGGTCGGAAGAAGACCAAAGGGACCATATTTTTATACCCCAGTTACACATGGCGTCGTCGGTATAAATGATACAGTTGGAAAAAGCATCAATCATCTACATAAGCTTATATATTTGCGTTGTTGCGTCTTTCATGCATGTCTTTATAGTTATCAATACACAATGAAACGGTTCAAAGTTGGTACCGGTGAAACTGCCCTGAAAAATTTCTGGAGCCCCATGTGTTAATGACACTCGTATTGATAATGCATGATTGGTGTTTGCTTAACGTTCACTTGCAAATAGTTCATGAATGTCCAGGAGTAATGTCGCGGAAGTTTGGACTGGTACTGGATAAAATAAAGTACATTGGAAAAGGACAAAAATGTTGCCTTGCAGCAGGCGATTTACGGACCCCTCGTAAAGTTTTTGCAAGGGTTCGTAAAGTGTAGGGAGAGTGGTGCTCTCTCTTTATGAGACATTGCATCTTATATTCCCATTCTGACTGGACGTGGTAGCGTTTACATCCCACACAGCTCAACAGATGTACCACTTCGGAGAGGGTTTACCTCCGTTCGGAAAAATACCAAAGTGACCATAACTATTCCCCAGTCAGCCTTTAGGATCACAAGTACATACTTGTAATGCGCTTGGGTAAATCATGTTTGCAAGTCCATCATCTACCTAAACTATAACAATAGTGTAAAACACAAGATGAACCTCGTCATGAAAACCTGAAAATGCATGAAATACTTGTCACTGGATGAAATACATATGACAATCAAGCAATCTCTACTAAATCCACTCAACCTGTAGATACGGGGTTTTTGTTTAGGGGATTTCTCTAGGCACATATATATATATATATTTACTTTGAAAGTTTTAAAGCGGTTATAATAGATTGTTCTGCGTATACCCGAATCCCAAACGATAATCACAAGTTAATTGTTTGCATAATATTCTTTCTGCTGTTGGTCTACATGTAGCTCCAAGTTTATGACGTCTATAAGCTAGGAGAACGACTTGCGCTATCTTTTTTTCTTAAAATGAAAAAAATCCTGGGTGAAATCTAATTCCACACTTCGTTGACTGATGGCAATACATTAAGATGTTGAGCATCATCCTGTGATCCTATAAAACTAATGCGGGTGAATTTAACGATTTCTATTGTACACAAAAACCTGCGCAGGTATAGAATACCGGTATGTGGAGTAAAATTATGCACAAGGCTCCGAGTGTGGTCTGTAATGACATTCATGAAGATTGCTGTCGATTGCCGCTATCGCTGTAAGCATTTTATGCCACCCTCCTCGTAGTTGTCACCAATATTCTATTGTCAAATAAAAGGTATTCAGTGCATAGAGATTTCACAAAGGATAAGCATATATTTGTGCACTTGCAGCATGTGCAGAAAGTGCAAATACAAATGTGCAGGAATATGTATTTAGAATATCAAACAGGAGAAAAAGGAGTCAGTGTTACATATATACCAGTACATTAGAGGGAGTACTTTTCTGACTATTTGAAAGGCTGAATGGTCAATCGAGAAAGACAATTTCATACCTGAGGAATTGCATTGCGAATTTGTTTTGAAACTTTACATGACTATGTATAGCTTGACCTACACGTTTGTGTACCATGCACGTTCATGCTGCATTCCTACTACGCTGTCAGCAATAACGTCAATAGCATGTACCATATAACTACTGTTGTATTCCTTCTATTATTCATTTATACGTAGATTTCTCGGAAACAGTAATGCCATCATAATCTACCAGGACTCATGGGCGTGGTAGTAGGGATAGAAGTAGAGGCAGATGTTGACCTCTGGTCTATTCCTGCATGATCCAGTAGACAGGTCGACTGATCAATCCAACCTATATTAATATATGCTGGTCCGTTAAAATTAAATGACGATGTTTTTAGTGAACGACAATGGGTCGTAATATGAACGTAGTCAGTTCGTAAGAAGAGCGTGATGAGGATGGCATGAGCGTACTATAATCGTACTATAAGCTTGAACAGCATGGTATGAACATGGAACAGTCGAAGTAGAAGCGTGGTTGGGTCGCAATGAGAACATGATGGTCGTAGTAAGGTCGTAACATAGTCGCTGTGAAATCGCAGCGCAGTCTCTTCGACAATAATCGTGCTTTTGCTACGTTCTCGATACGATAGTACAATTACCGTTATGATCTTAGCACTCACTCTCCCTATTATTTCTACCGCGCCCTGATTTTGCTACGACCGCATCTCGATTGTTTGGAACATGTTCGAAGTTGGTCCTCGCTCAGCACGATCAAAAAGACTTCATGATCACCACAAACATATACCACGACTTTACTTTGATCTACACGATTGCACTACGATCGTCAAAATTTGCATTTGAGATCATAGTGCGACCGTGACCAAGTGTGACGGGGGTATAAGCCACACACCCTCCTCTCATGCATAATACAAATTTAACAGTTCTATACGTATATGTAAAACTTTTATGCGGTTTTGTCACGATTTCAGTTCAAACTATCACAGGCACTTGTCTCAGAGTGTATATATATAGAGGGAGATATTAATTATTTTTTTCCCAGACACCAATGAAAACCATCAAACCCAACTTTATTTTCAATCTCGGAGGGGGGTCACTTTCTATGTAATGAGTGGAAGGGATGATCCCCTGGAATATGTCACTTTTTCATGCTCCATCGGCATGGTATATTAAAAGGGTGAGAAATTAAATTCAGATTAAATATATCAATAGAGTTTAGATTGATATTTATACTTGCTTGATTATATCATAAGTATCTGAAACTAATCAGATGTCCTTATTTTTTGTGAAGCGGTTAAATCACATTCGTAAATGCATCAACTATTTGTCAAACCATTTAAACATTTAAACATGTTAAACTCTATTAAACTCTATTAGACCTATGTGGTATTTCCGCTGATGCTAGATACAGATGCTATAAATCTCATCATTTTGACATTTGCACCTAATAAACATTCAAAGGTTGTTTACATGAAACATGATAATTATTTAAAGAAATTTCATAGTGTCAGCTATGAGATGGAAATGTAACTTTTGATCAGTTTTTTATTAATATAAAACTCAGTGAAAGTGTTTCTCTCGGGAGTATTACTATACTTATCTGACCAAACATCTTATATTGTCTTTTGAAATTAAAATTTCTTTTTTAATGAAAGATATAAAAGGGGCAAATAGAGGAAAGTGTTTAAGATTTGATGAATTAATTAAATTAATTGTGATTATTCCAACTGCTTTCCTTCTAAACAAGTACGTGAAGATAAGCGGGACTCAAAAACAAATTATAAATTCTCATGTTCCAGAAGATGAAAAATATTCAAATATCTCAATAGGTTGGGGTTTTTTTCGTTGATATATGACAAGG
Source organism: Mytilus galloprovincialis (assembly GCF_965363235.1). Taxonomy (NCBI): domain Eukaryota; kingdom Metazoa; phylum Mollusca; class Bivalvia; order Mytilida; family Mytilidae; genus Mytilus; species Mytilus galloprovincialis. The sequence continues at coordinate 33,201,396 of NC_134843.1, read as the reverse complement.
TATAATATATTTCTAATAAACAAAGGTTGTGTACTTGATGTATCAGCTGCTCACCCCTACTAAAAAAATTTTAAGCCCCCCTCCCGAGCTTTCAATATAGACTTTTTTTCAAGTATAGTTTTTTTCCATTCTGTTAATGTTATTAAACCACTCCCAAAAGTTGAGGTTACGTTACATAAAACCTTGCAGTTGAAAGTGAAAAGAAGTTCATATCATGAATTTCGTTTACAATTATATACATTTTTCTTTCAACATTAACATATTGAAACGTATAATATTTCGAAAATAAGGACCACCGTATGTTCATAATGGTTATATCCAGTGGGTAATACACATGCTGGTTCTTTTCTTTTCTTATCATATTTTATTGCTAGAGATGCTAATTGGGTGGTTTATCCTTCTAATGTTACCTCTTTGATTGACCCAATACTCGGAAGGAAGTATTATATTGAATACACCGTATGGTTAACCGTTATCATGTTTATTCTTACATCAGTAGTACTTTCGCGGTACAATAATAATTTGGGATTATTGTGTGGCCAGTGATGGATTATGTCGCGTGTTTTGTAATACACGCATTACTGTAAAGTGAAACGAGGCCATTCTGTTGTGTACTTTATTCAAAGGAAGAGAAAGATGGAGTCCCTTATAAAAAGAAAATGAGACTGATGGGATTTCGTTTTAAAAGAAGAAGAGTCTGAAGCTAACGTGTATACCTACGAGAGTTCTGGTAAGATATACTTTTTCATATCCATAGAAAATATGAAGAGAAAAAAACACAAATTGTGTTGATATTTAAAGTATGATTTAATATGATCAGGCAGCAACCATTTGATTTTCTAGGGGGGGCTATGGATTTTTTTCTGGACAAACTTTTTTTTTTCGTCTGCGGGGAAAAATGTTCCTTCATCCAAGCATATCTTGGATGTGCAGGATGAAGGTCATTCTTAGAATATGAGCCTGAGGCTCGAAAGTAATGAATTAGCTTAACTTCTCTTGGAGGGGTGAAGCGTACATATAATATCTCTGTTTAAAGAAACAAACTATACCTGACCACACCATAACTGGCCAGTGACCTTGACCCTAGTATATAAGCACCTGTTCCATAATAACTTGTCATAATTCAAAGCAAGTTTGTGTCGACCAAATATAAAACCCAGTGGAAAAGGGTGGGTCTGACTGATAATCCCTAGGGTGGGAATTAATTACTTTCGAGCCTCAGGCTCATATTCTAAGAATGACCTTCATCCTGCACATCCAAGATATGCTTGGATGAAGGAACATTCTTATTCATATTTCGCCTTCGGTCTCAAGTAATGAATTAGCTTGTTTAAAGTGTAGACACAAACTAAAAACAATTTTTATATAAATGCCAACATTTAATAAAGGATAAAAATCACAAGATCATCCAGTAACTACAACTGAAGAAAAGTGTTTTAGTACTGATATTATTTACTTTCCTGTTATAGAACTTGAAAAAGTTTTACCATATGTCCAGACAAAACTGTTGCCATAATTTCCTTAATAGAACATCCTGAAGCTAAATGCACTTAAGAAGAGGTTCCTCTAAATGAGTTAACCTTAAAACATCGGATAAAATTAGAACTCTCTCTAACTATCTAAACTTTACGAAAAGACTTAGATGAATTCTCTCACCTATTTTGTACACAAAACATGATAAATCATTGTCTTAACAACACAAAGTTTTGGTTTATCAAAACCTTTGATCACCTCATTAGGTAAACTATCTAACAGATCTAGTATTTTTCAAAAACTCATGTATATGAAAAAATAAAGTGCCATGTCTCTGAATGAAAGACATAGAATGTAAATCTACAGCTGATCAAGATAGTACTTCAAGGCAGATGTAGTCAAGGCAAATAAAGACACAAGTATAAAAGACAGTCTTCAATGTTAAATACTCCAATGAATATTAAGAACCTAAAAAAGATAGCACTAAATTCATCTCCCAAGTGAAAGAGTATCTAACTCTTCAATTGCAGATTCAGGTTTAAGCAACCTTACACAAATATATGTAGTAAACAAACAAATTAAGTAACATCTTTTTCTTAAAGGATAAAGTCTGTTTCAACATAGAACAAGGAAAATTCACATTAAACATGCTGAATATGAAAAGCTTGTGTTTTACAAAAATTTCAATAATCAATTACATCCTTTTTAGATGGTGATAAGGAATTGATCACACCAAATAATGAAATTTCTCAAAAAATATTGATAATGCTTGATTATAGATGCAAGGTCTCCAAGATGAAATGTAAATATATTTTACAAATGATTCTGAAATCTCCTGTTTATATTAAAGTGATTTCTGAGTATAATACACACGTTTTTACCCTACTGCACAATCAACCCTTCAGGTGTTGGTTCACTTATATTTTTTACAATATACAGTTAAATTAAGTCTCTTCCTGACGGAAAGACATTATCTTCAGTATACAACATTGTTACTAAGTTTTTATGCTTAGCAGTTTAACTGGCAAATAAATTAAAATTGGTCTTAGCAAAGAAAACCAACTCTGAGCAAGCCAAAAAGGATAACCAAAAGAGCCTTCTGAACTTTATCACTAATAATTTTCTTTATAATTATCCCCAGCAATGAAAAAGATGGGAAAATATAAGGTCTTAATTCTGATCATGAAAAATACAAACATCTCTGAAAGGAGCTTGTTGGTCTAAAGACAATGAAGTAATTATCTACAGATTTGAAAATGAAAATGTAATAACAACAAAACAAATACATCTTCTTTCAATTGCCATCCTTTTGAATCTGTAAATTTTTTAGACATATGATAAGCATCAAAATTTTCTTACCAGGAATATAAAGAGCTGTGATAAAAATGTTCTTTCTTGAACACCAAGCCCAAATAATGAAATATTTGTAGTAAGTATGTTAAGTGACAAAGAGGTTATACCTCCTATTGCATAATAAAAGCTACTGAAATAGTATTTTCTGATTGTATAACTCGAGATCTCTGTGACTAAAACTTTTTCTCCAAAAGAAAAATATAGCCAACAATACTATGAAATCTATATTAAATGAGTGCATACTCTTAAAGAAGCTCCAATAAATTCTACCAACAGAAACATTTTCTTCAAATTTGGATCCCAAATCCTTCTTTTGTCAGAGGAATCTGATTCAATCCAAAAACTTATTTTGATGGGTCTATAAATCAAATTTTTAATTTCTGATTTTAAATTGTTAAAAAATAATCACCTATCATGCCTATTGATGATAATAAACACTGTAACAACTATACAGTGTTTCAACATTATTTCTCGCCATGTTTCTGCAATGTAACATTCCCAAAGATACTGCATTAAAAGCATTCGTCACAAGACCAATATATGATATAATCATCTTAAATACAGTTACACAATTCTATTTAAGAAAAAATTTCCCAAGGGAGATAATTTTACCATTTCTCATCTGTCAGAAAAAAAACTTAAATAGCTCAGTATCAATAATGAGACAAAGGAAAACAATGTGCTTCCTAGGAATGAGTACCAACTTCTCAAAATTTATTCCGAAGCACAGCTTATCAAGCATTTGCACCACTTCTTCTGTATTCACAATACAATCATCTAAACTCTGATCCATAATAAAAGAATCATCAATGTATAAACTATAGCATGTATATACTTCAAGTGACATTATTTCATAAATACATAAGACAGGTTTTAAAACCTTAGTAAAAACTCTTGATGCAGAAGCCAATCCAAAACAAAAAACATAAATATCATTTCAATGTCTTTTCCACATGAATCAGGAAATTGTGATATAATCATAAATGATACCTAAATATGCATCTGTGAGATCTATAGATGTTAGCTCTCTCTCTCTCTATATATATATATAGATAATTATTCTAAAAAGAATTACATCTAAACAAAAGAAAAATGGTCCTGCTCCAAATGCTGATTAGCCACAAACTAAGTTAGTTTGAATTTGTCAAATAGATACAGGCCTTGAAGACCAATCTTTCTTAGGAACTAAGAAAAAATATAGGAAATAAACTGATTTTCCATTGATCGATCAACCTCTTAAATAGCTCCCTTAGCTATCAATTTTTGGACTTAATTCATCCTCATGAAAGGTGAAATGTATTTAATTCAAAAGATAAACCTTGTGGTACATCATTAAAAATAATTTTATAACCATTTCTTAATATATATCTTATAAATATCAATAGATCATTAGAAACATTTTCCAAATCATAATATTTAAGTTATCTACTGTATATATAGCAACTGGTTGAGAAAAGTGACCTCTTTGAAATTCTCTGTTCCCTTTTGGAAACCTCTCCCTCTCAATGAAGGGAATTGCCTACTAGTATAGAACACTAGTTGACCAACAGAGCATCTGCAGTTAAAAAACTGATATTGCCTTTCCCATAACAGCTGGGAGTAAATTAATTGCTAGACCTGGAACCTCTTCCAAGGAATCTATAATTTGCTTTAGAATCTTTGTATAAACACAAGTTTTCTTTTTGCAATCATAACTAGAAATGTGATAAAGCAACTATCACAACAGAATTACAAAAAAGTTTTATCATCTAAATATTTCTGAGCATCTCCTATGGGTTTAACCAGAAACCCATGGTCAAACAAACAAATAGAATTTTACAATAAAATCCTTGTATTATCAAGATCGAATGGCTCATTCTTACAACAAGAAATAGCCAACTCAACAATAGGGGTGATGATCAACCCCTTAAGAAAGAATCTCTGGGTTTCCTGCATCTTTGAAACCACAGAGTGGGCCTGTCTAGGCAGTGCCATTTCGATTTTTTATTTATCCTAGACACACTAGGATTGTCACAGTTCTCAGTGTGATAGTATTAATTCCTGTATGAACTTTATATTTTCCTGATTTTATCAAAATCATGATTAAACTGTTCAACAAACAGGATGAGATAATGGACCATTAATCTCACTAAAAGAAGCCTTAAAGGCTTCTGAAAACCTTAATGCAGGATCAAAAGACGTATCAAATTCAACTCCGGCTGGACTATCATCAGCCATGGCACAAACTCCAAAAAGAGGTACATACACCGTATCATTTCAATAGATCAGATCAAAAAATAGAACTAAATCTTCATAAAAGTAAGCCTCTAATGGCAAAATTCAAACAAAGCAGCAGGTTTCTCTACAAACTCTGCTAGAGTTGAAGGCAGTGAAACTGTCTCAAACCTCATGATTCATACAGGTTCTTTACTACATTAATAATAATGAGTAAATGTAACAATATACATGCCTATCTTAAATCTCAACAGCACTTTCGTGAGAAACATTCACAAATCAAGTAGATTTTGAAGTTATACCAGTAGCACTAGATTTTAAAACTTACTTTTTACAGGTTTTGTTGCTTTGTCAATTATTTCCAATTGCCATGCCATTATGACCTATTATAAAACTACTAGGTTTTATAACTGTTCAAGAAGAGGATTTATTCAAAATACCTCTTGATTTCCTAATAAATTTATCATCTTTAATTTCTAAAACATTCCAGAGGTGATGAAAATCATAACATAACCATCACCCTAGTAAGTGTAAACATCATTCTAAACATCTTGCAAAAACAATACATTTGCATAAACAAATTCAGCCATTGTAATACAAAAATGTGTACCTGTGCAGGTAAAACACGTGTAAATTGTGAAGAGTACTCACGACCTTCAGGTGAATAGAAATACTTTTAAATATCTACCTGTTTAACAAACAGGAGTATGAATTAAGTAACACATGTGCCGTACATCGTACTAATGCAAAAACTTAATGAATATATAAAATTGTCATACATCGTAGACAATAAAATATTTAATTAATTTCCATGAACACTTGTCATACATCGTAGACAAGAAATTTTTAAATTCATTTCCATCAACACTTGTCATACATCGTAGACAATTGAGGAATTATTATTTGTAAATAACAAAATAACATTAGAACTTGTCGTACTTCGTAGACAAGTTAATGTAACTTTAATAACTTTCTCCCAAATTTAAGATAAAAATAAAATAACTAAAAAGAACTCATGTGAAGTGTCCACTTCACCCTCAAGAAAAATAATGACAAGTTATTATGGAACAGGTGCTTATATACTAGGGTCAAGGTCACTGGCCAGTTATGGTGTGGTCAGGTATAGTTTGTTTCTTTAAACAGAGATATTATATGTACGCTTCACCCCTCCAAGAGAAGTTAAGCTAATTCATTACTTGAGACCGAAGGCGAAATATGAATAAGAACAATCTTTTTCTTTCACGACAAGTCGAAAACAATTCTTTTCTTTCAGTTTGTTTTAGCAGTACATATAGTGGCAGCTGAGGGTGAAACAAGCATTTTTTTTCTCAGAATCAAAAACAAATTATTTTTTTCCTAAAACTTTTTTTTACAAAAAAATCAATAGCCACGAATAAAGTGTCTGAGGCCTATTTAACATTCAAAAAGGATATTGCTTATTAAACTTTACATTCACTTAGCATAATAACTTAGTACAATAAGTGCCAAATTTTATCAAATTGAATGTTTTATGGAATGTTATATATTTATAAGTGTATATATCTGCGGAAATATGTTATTTGCAATTGTATTAAGAATTCAGTCAAAACTGTAAGAAAATATTTGTTAACATGGTTAAGTAATTTATTTACCATAATAAGGCTCGATACAGTCAGTAACCATACTTGTACTTAGTTAAAATGTGATACTTCTTAAGCTTACTGCCATTTATGTGCCAGTTTTTTTGTGCAATTTTATATCTCTCTGATGCTCAAATGAGAAGTGGTCAATATGATGAGTACAGATATAATAAGCATAATTGTGGATGAATTAGTACTTGTAACTTTATATATTTTCACTGCCTATCCTTATTGGTTATGTGTACTTCAAAGCAACTTAAAGAATATAAATTTTCAATGTTAAGATATTTTTCTAGCTCTTTATATTTTGAATTGTATATGTGTTGTTATGACATTCTATCTCATATAGGGTCGATTCGTTTTTGGAAAGCTTATTGAAAATGCTTCCTATTAATAAACTCTCATTTATAATGAAGTAATAATGTGATGCAGTCTTACGATTTTCTTTCTTAAATTTTCTTTTAAAAACATATAAACGGTAAAAATAGACAATACCTGCTTTATATGCTTAGATATGGTCAAAATATAAAATTAGAAGTTGTGGTATGATTGCATATTGGCAAAGTCAAATATGTATGAACATCCTGTTTTTTCAATACATTTTTAAAGAAAAAAATATATACAATTACTTGTTGTATGCACTGTTCTAACTTTTTGTGAAACACTGTTTAAAACTGTGTAATTTGTATTAAAACAGACGAATCACCAAAGAAAAAGAATAACTAAAAGTTCTGGTGGCCATGGGTACAGTGAATTCGAAATATCAACAGCGACCCTCAAATAGAGAATATGAAGGAAAAAGGTGAGGTTACAAAATTTTAATTGCAAACTTTACTTTATAACTTCCAGGTATCACTGCTAACAGTCAGGGGAATTACTTAAATGATCAAATTTTATTGTAGCTTTAAATATATCATACCAGGCGGAAACCCAGTTGAAATCGAAGCTCTTTGTTAGAGAAGGCGATAAATGCTTACTAGCTGCAATGTTTACTATAGTAACACAATTTTTAACCAGATGCTCCGCAGGGCGTAGCTTTATACGACCGCAGAGGTTGAACCCTGAACGGTTGGGGCAAGTATGGACATAACATTCAAGCTGGATTCAGATCTAAATTTGGATTGTGATTAAATAGTTGACACAGCATAGGTTTCTGACACAGAATGAATGTGTTCTAATGAAATTAAAATTTTTGTTTTCACTTAGAGCAATTCACTATGCTGTTGAATATTATTCCTCTCAAAAAAATGTTTGAAGAAATTTTCTTTTTATTTATGAAATTTCAAATGAGAAAATTGAACCCATTTTTTTTAATCACATCCCCCTTTCCCTTATTCCAAAACTAATCTCAATTAAAATTTCTAATGGAGTTTGCAACATTTACTACTCATTTAAATACATCATAAACTATTAAGATTTAATCAAAGTGATCGATATCACTCATGGAAAGATTAGAACAGAAGTTTGAATTATTTCATATTAAGGTACGGTGGGGAAAATGAACATTTATAAAGAAAGCACTATTGCTGAAAATTGTATTTACAGCAGGTCTTTAGAAGGAAACTTGCTTTTCCAGTATGAGGATAAATGAGCTCATATCAAATAATATGGGTCTCTTAATATGCACAATTTCATTTAAACTGCAGTTTATATCTAATCGAAATTATGTTGCCGGTTCTAAACATGTTTCAAAAAAACAAAAAAATTGCAAAAATTCTTCTAGTAAATGTTGCTAGTAAGACATAAATTTAGACCATCAGCTAAAAGCTTTAACATGCCGAAAAAAAAATAATCTAAAAATGTTGTTTTGGGGCATTTTGTAAGTTGAAACAGAGGTTATATGGCATTGAAAATTAAAGTTTGAGAGTGCCTTTTGATCAAATTTTGATGTATTTTTCAACCAATTTTATTTTTCAACGTAAACTAATTAAAAAAACTAATTTTATTGAAATGTGGATTCTTTCTTGATTGTAAAAATATATATTTACTTCAAATGAAAATTCAAAAGACTAAAATAGACAAAATGATTGACATGATTATGGGAAATAAACTAATAAACAATTTTGTTATAATTAAAAATTTATAAATTTTAAAACTGTTTCAAGCCAATTCCTGATAAAAAAGTGAACTAATCAAAATTGTTAATTAATTACAGATGATTATTGTTTTCAAGTAAATTATAGGCCATACTTAAATACCTTTTATATATTCATATTTATATTCATATTTCATTTTTTTTAGATCATGTTAATCCATTAATCATTTATCTTTCAGATATAATTTACAGAATTACTTTATGTAATGTAGATCAAAAGTAATTGGCAATAAATAAATCTATCATCCTTATAAATATCAAACAAACAATACACACATTTGTGTAATCAATTATGAGGTCAAATACTTGTGTATTAAGAATTAGATGCATATTGTAGTGGTCTGTAATTATGTTAGACTGAGGTTGATAGGTAATGTGGTCAATTTGATTGGCAGTTTAGGAGGTGGGACATTGTAATTAAAGGTCCACCTTGTCTCTGATTGTTTAGTGATAATGACAGTTGTCAATCATACTAGTTGAATCAATACCACTTACCTAACCAAATGATTTTAAAAAAGCCTGCACATCAACACACCTTAATGACATACATTCTTGAATGAACTGCTCCAATAATATACCCAGTTTTTTTCAGTTTATTTGTGTATTATGTGCACATACATGAGAACTATAGGGAACTATATTTTAGTGTGAATACATTTAGTAACAGCAGCTAACCTGTCCTGTTGTTAGGGAGGGTGGTGCCTAAGTAAAGATTTAGAACAAGTTCTAATCTTTCCAAAAAAACTGCTTGTTATCACTGAATGGTAAAGATTATTTTAATTTATCAGTTGGTAGTAAAAAGTGAATATACATTGTATATTGTATATATAACAAAGATTTAAGTTGATTCTGGACAAAGAAAGATAACTCCAAATAAAAAAAATTCTTACAATTAGATATTTCTTGCTTACTATTCTGGACAAAGAAAGATAACTCTAATAAAAAACAAAATTGCTATTTCACAATATTTTGCAATAAGACATTTCTTGCCATTGCGCAATACTGTGCAATTGAAAAGACTTGCTATTGCACAAAACTTAATATAATAATTTTAGATCCTGATTTGGACCAACTTGAAAACTGGGCCCATAATCAAAAATCTAAGTACATGTTTGGATTCAGCATATCAAAGAACCCCAAGATTTCAATTTTTGTTAAAATCAAACTAAGTTTAATTTTGGACCCTTTGGACTTTAATGTAGACCAATTTGAAAACAAGACCAAAAATGAGGAATCTACATACACAGTTAGATTTGGCATATCAAAGAACCCCATTTATTCAATTTTTGATGAAATCAAACAAAGTATAATTTTGGACCCCGATTTGGACCAACTTGAAAACTGGGCCGATAATCAAGAATCTAAGTACATTTTTAGATTCAGCATATCAAAGAACCCAACCGATTCATTTTTTGTCAAAATCAAACGAAGTTTAATTTTGGACCCTTTGGACCTTAATGTAGACCAATTTGAAAACGGGACCAAAAGTTAAAATCTACATACACAGTTAGATTCGGCATATCAAAGAACCCCAATTATTCAATTTTGATGAAATCAAACAAAGTTTAATTTTGGACCTTTTGGGCCCCTTATTCCTAAACTGTTGGGACCTAAACTCCCAAAATCAATACCAACCTTCCTTTTGTGGTCATAAACATTGTGTTTAAATTTCATTATTTTCTATTTACTTAAACTAAAGTTATTGTGCGAAAACCAAGAATAATGCTTATTTGGGCCCTTTTTTGGCCCCTAATTCCTACACTGTTGAAACCAAAACTCCCAAAATCAATCCCAACCTTTCTTTTGTGGTCATAAACCTTGTGTCAAAATTTCATAGATTTCTATTAAATTAAACTAAAGTTATAGTGCGAAAACCAAGAAAATGCTTATTTGGGCCCTTTTTGGCCCCTAATTCCTAAAATGTTGGAACCAAAACTCCCAAAATCAATACCAATCTTCCTTTTGTGGTCATAAACTTTGTGATAAAATTTTATAGATTTATATTCACTTTTACTAAAGTTAGAGTGCGAAAACTAAAAGTATTCGGACGACGACGACGACGACGACGCCAACGTGATAGCAATATACGACGAAAATTTTTTCAAAATTTGCGGTCGTATAAAAATTAATATAAAAACAAACACAACGACAATTTTCTTCTCAATAACGAAGTGTTTTCTTTTATTTGCATAAGTTTTCAATTTTTTCAATATATCAATGCAGACCCAATGCTGCAGAACAATTCGATATCAAGTCGACGACATAGGAATATATCAAGTTGGATATAGAAAATGCATAACCTCCGATTTTTTTTAAATTACCACGGACGGAGAACATATCAATCTATTAGTTCAGTAATTTTCGTGTCTGCCTTTCCATTATGTGACTCGAGAAAAAATTCCAGAAAATGGTTTAATTGTATCGAAAAGAGGAAATCGAGTGCACCTTTTTAACTCACCTGGCCCTTGGGCCAAGTGAGATTTTCTCATCACTTTGAGTCCGTCGTCCGTCGTCGTCGTCATCGTCTGTTAACTTTTACAAAAATCTTCTCCTCTTAAACTACTGGGCCAAATTAAACCAAACTTTGCTACAATCAATATTGGGGTATCTTGTTTAAAAAATGTGTCCGGTGACCTGGTCAACTAACCAAGATGGCTACCATGGCTAAAAATATAACATAGGGGTAAAATGCAGTTTTTGACTCATATATCTCAAAAACCTAAGCAAATCTGACATGGGATAAAATTGTTAACCAGGTGAAGATCTGTCTGCCCTGAAATTTTGAGATGAATTGGGCAACTCGTTGTTAGGTTGCTGCCCTTGAATTGGTAAATTTAAGGAAATTTTGCCGTTTCTGGTTATTATCTTGTATATTATTATAGATAGAGATAAACTGTTACAGCAATAATGTACAGCAAAGTAAAACCTAACTAGAGGCTCTAATGACCCCCTATGAGGCGTATGGGGTTAGTGAGTTTCATATGGGGTTCATGACGCGTTAATGGCGACGTCATCTATTAATGATGTTGTATTTCATTGTTTATTTTTTCAACAAAACGCCGCAGAAAAAGTCCAGCGTCCGATAAATTCGTTATACGGTTAACTACTGACCCCCTACGGATTCATAGAGGGTGAATAAAATTCATAGGGGACTCGGCCTCCGGCTCTCCCCCTATGGATTTTACTAATTAGTTAACCCTCTATGGATCCGTATGGGGTCAGTAGCGAACCATATAACTTATAATGTTGCTATACAATAAAAGGGTTATTGCATGAATATTGGGAAATATTGTCCCTCGTAGAACATATATTGCACTCGCAAGCTCATGCAATATAAAATTCTACTAAGAACAATATTCCAGAATATTCATGCAATAGCCCTATATTATATGAGATATCTCTTATAGTTTATAAGATATCTTATATACTTTATAAGATATCTAATAAAGTATACGAGATATCTGATGTATATTTGTAATATAAGAATATCTGTGGACGGCAACGACTGAATGTATGATCGCTATGTCTCGCTTTTTCGACAAAAGTCGAAGGCTCGACAAAAATGCATTTACAAAGAATGGAATTATAGTCACTATTTAAATGATCTTTTCTTTTCTGAAATAGGTCTTTAGCATAATTTATTTTCTTTTTTAGACTTTACTATCTATGAGTACCAACATAACCTTTAAGCAGATCAATGTATTTTGAATCCAGACCAGACAGTCAAGAGAATTTACCGTAAATAGAACATTAGCAAAAGTGACAGCAACACACGTATGTTCAATTGGTGTGATAGATTTTAGACAGGAGTAGCAGACTGTGGTGCATTGATTCCAAAATCTTGACAAAACAACAATTGAACACCTTTTTGTCTCTTTCAAGTAGGACTGTGCTAAATGTTTTTTAAAATGCCAGAAATTAATATGGGATAGTTTGAAAGAAGAACATTGTCACATTTCATATGTTATATTCTGGCTTTCAATGTTTTATGTATTTTTTGTTTGTTGGTAAACGTGCAAATTGTGTTCTGACCAACGGTAACTTATTAAGCAGTTTATTGAGCTTGATTTTGTTGTTCTTTAAACAATGAATAACCATTTTTATTAATTTAAAAATAAGGAGAAATTCATCATCTGTTCATCTCTAAGGTTGCTTCTACTCAATGAGATATTACCATTTTTATAGACCAATAATATTAAATATATCAGTATGTCACGTGCAGGTGAAGTCATTTCTTCTAAATGAAACATCATTACTTTCCTCATTTTCATAAAATTATAAATATTTGAAAAAAATAAAAAATTGGAAAGTTTGGATCTCATTGGTATGATTACCAATGAGACAGTTATCCACGAATGTTCAGATGAGGTGAATGCGAGCAATTAAAGGCAACCATACGACCTTCAACTTTATAAGAAACAGCCATACCGTATATTCATCTATAAAAGGCCCCGACATAAAAAAAATATCAAACAATTCAATTGAAAAAGATAACGGCTTAATGTATTACAATTTACGAAGAACAATATGGCAGAAATGAACCAACAAGTCAACAACCACTGAACGACCGCCTCCTGACTTTGGACAGGCACATTGAGAAATTAACTGTGGAGGGGACAAGTTTGTCAGCGCTCAATCCTCTCCTAGCCTGAGACAGTGGTGTAATAGCATACCATACGAATAAACATTTAGATAGTCCAGTATCATTTAAATACAATAGTTTCAAAATTTCACTTAATTTTGAAATCAAGAATTAGTAACAAAACAAAAATGGAAGATTTAATACAGATTGAATCACCTGGGTGCAACGTCATGAATGTTGATGGATATGTATAATACAAGTGTTGAAATTTAAATTACAATACTTAAATAACTAATTACCACTTTTTATCAGTGTTCTGATATATATAAATATATACAAAAAAAAAGTCTTGAAAAGTCCCAAGATGGATGAAAACGCTAGACAATGCTGCTTTTAAAACTCTTTTTGTGTATTTAATTTTTTATCAAAAATCGACCCTTTGCAAAAGTTTAAAAGTCAATGAATCATGAATGGGGGAGGGAAAATAATCATCATGCAAAAGCTAGTACATCTTAAGCAATCATCGTTAGTGTAAAGCTTTAAACTGACCAAATCACAAACATCGACCTGTAAACTATTATGTGCGTTTATTGCTCTATTGAATATAACTGTAAACCTAATTTTGTGACTGAATTCAGTCATTCTATTTTTTACCTTTGCAGAATTGTGCTATTTTCAACAAATATTTACTGAATTTGTGTTGACTGAATTCAGTCATCTGTTTAATAGATGTTAATACTATGTAATCTCACTTGGTGTAATTTAAGTCTTATTTAGTTCAATTTCTTGTAGCTTCTTTCAAATGTTGTGTGACTGAATTCAGTCAACATTTTGTGAAAATAATGAACAGGATACAGACTTAATTTCATTTAGCTGTTGTTCTGTTATATGTTGTTTGTATTTAATCTGTAATATCTGTAATCCGAATTCTGTTTCCGAATTTACAGTTTGGGCTTTATTTAAGAAGCAACAAGTACAAATAAGATTTATGTTACTTTCAAATATACTGATTGAATTCTTTGATATAAAGATGAAATCGAGTGACTGAATTCAGTCACTCAAATAACTGTTTTTTTTCTTCATATGTTGTAAGTTAACAATACTAATAAAGTATTTATGCAAATATTTCTTTGCCACGGTTGACGTTTTAATACGTTTTAAATAAAATGGAAATGAAATGGTGCACATTACAAACAATGTTGAATGGTAAATGGTATAATATAATGAATAATATATCTACTAAGTTCAACCCTTGAGATTTGACAAATCAGAATATTGACAAGTTGAAACAGAATGTGTTGTCTGATAAAATATATCATATCTATATCCCGATGCATGTTTTAGTAATTACAGTATAATGATGACATAAGAAACATCACTGCATTGACAAACATTTATATATATTCACAGCGCATGCCTAGCCCCTAGCTTCAGAAGTAAAACCCAATACAATGCAATTGGGTGACATATTCAATTAAAATCAATGGCAATGTATAACTATGTATTCATGAATTGTAACCAGTCAATAAAATTACAAAATGATAGGTGTGTGTTTTTTCATTTAACATACCTGTCAAGAAAACTTTATTAAAAATTACGAAAGTTACAGAAATAAGCATACACGTTTGAATCCAAATGATCTGTTTTAAATAATAGAAATTCCACGATTATTCAAAAAGGAGAATTCCATTAACACTGACGAAACCAAACGCTCAACTATATCGCCAATTTCAAAAATGTCTTTGTCCATTTAATATTAGATAAAAATGATGGAATAAATCTTGTTTTAAATCTAGACAAATTTCTGCTGATATTATTTATATGTATGTTGTTCTGTTTTGTTGACATTGTGAGAACCCAGGGAATAAAATCATTGGTGTACAACAAACCTTTATAAATAACCTTGTAAAAATCTCAGCAGGATATATAGAGAATAATACATGGCAAAATCCGTATCATATGTCGTATCATCCCGAGACATCAATATCAACCCAAGGGCCCTTAGGCCCGAGGGATGATATTGGTCGAGGGTGATACGACATGTGATACGGATTTTGCCATGTATTATACGCTTTATCATATATTTCAACAGAAGAGTATTATATTATATGAACTGTTTTCTGATCCATAGATTAACACTTGGTTACCTTCAGTTCTGCTTTTGTCTTGTTTCAAAGCCTTAAAATAACTGCTTATACAAAGCACCTGGGTTACCTTACCATTTGCCTGCTGCTGTTTTAAAAATATTTTGTTTATTATTGTATTTATTTGAGTGTTTTGTATTTTTTATAGTTGCATTTAGTGTACCAAAAAATATGCAAACTTGATGTTCGTGACGTCACATACAAATATGAAAACTTTACGTTCGTGACGTCACATACAATATGAAAACTTGCCGTTCGTGACGTTACATACCAAACAATGACGTCATAAAAAAATGACCTATTTTGAGGAATTTTTTTCTCAAGCAAAAAAACAAACAAAAAACTTACTTTATGTAAAAAAAAAAAAAAAAAAAAAAAAAAGGTATGCGATACGGGTTTAGCTATGCGATACGGGGTATGCGATACAGGGTAGGTGATACAGACTGGAAAAACGAACCTTTATAAGATATACAAAATAGCTGTATTTTGTACTAAATATATGATAAATTTTGATACGACCACAGAAGACATACTCTGGTATGGTCTTTAATAGCTTTCTACACAATGTTACTTTGTGGTTAATTTCTGAAAGCCACACTGTGACCTGTAGTTATTGGTATCCTGTGCCTGTGTGTTGGTCTTAGATGTATATAGTTGCATCATGAGCAATCATACTAAATCTCCTAATTTTATTAGTTGAGATCAACATACGATTTTCTAAAACATAAAGCCAGTGTCTATATCACATCTCCCTGTCTATAACACATGTTAAACTCTTAACACCACTGATTTGAAAAAGTGATGGATTGACAATTATCTGGCATCAGCATCAGCATCAAATGCATTAAAAGATTAACACATAATTAAAAATTTGTTTGTTGGTAATTTAATTCATATACAAGTACCACACACGATTTGATTAAATTATTGGGGTAAATCAACAAAGACAACATTAAAAAATACCAACAATTAAGTTTTATTATTTGTGCTCACTTGGAAATAAAAATATAGCAATAAGCATATTACATTGTACGTTAAAAGAGGGACGAAAGATACCAAAGGGACAGTCAAACTCGTAAATCTAAAACAAACTGACAACGTCATGGCTAAAAATGAAAAAGACAAACAGAAAACAATAGTACACATGACACAACATAAAAAACTAAAGAATAAACAACACGAACCATATGTAATTTTTTTTTATTAAAGTACGTTGATTTTGTTGAATGAGGTTACTGCTTTCTCAAAAGTTGCTAATACAGGGCTATAAATCAATCAACTTAAGGTCATCACTCAAGAAATTTTACGGTCGCCATCATGGACTGATTGGCCCTTATGACAAAAGTGTGTCAGACATATTTGATATTCTTCCTTCGTCATGATAACCTTCCAGCATTACCGAACTAAACAAATTATACGACGGGTGCCGTATACGGTGCAGGAAATGCTTACCCTTCCGGAGCATCTGATATCACTCCCGGTTTTTAGTAGAGTTCGTGTTGTTTCTTATTTATCATCTATAACTGTTGATGTAAATATCCTTTGGTTTAATGAGACTTTGTTTACTCCTTGGTTTTGATTGTTATTGTTTTGTAACTGGATGTAAACGTTTTCGCAACTCTTTATATTCAGTGGAAATACTACTTGATTTTGATTTTAAAATGTTTCAAAATCTCTTTTATAGGTGTAGCAATGCATCCACTTTGTGGATGATTAGCAATCGCCATTCCAATACATCCAGCAGACGGCTGTACTGCATAAATGCAAGTGCCTGAGTCTCCAGGTTTGAATGGAATGTTTGATATATGTATTTGGTTGTACACCCTTCGTGAAGTTCTTTTAAGGGATTGCAGATCTCCAGTTCTTCGTAGAAATGTACGTTGCATGTGAACATCACTGACGATGGAAGATAAACGACTAGTAGATTTCGAAATAACCATTTCATCTATAATTCCATGAAAACACATGCACATGGGTTGATTTAATCCGGCACATGTACTACAGAATATTGCGTCTTCATGATTATTGTTAGTGTTTGTATTACCATTCTGAGAAAGTCTTTCGATAATTTTGGGTAAAATATTTTTAATGATATCCAAAATTACAGATTTAAATTCATCTGAAATGCTAGGGTCACAAACTTGACCAATGATTGCACAAATTTGGTCAGAAGTGATGATATGAACTTGTCCTTTTAATTGTTCAATTACTTGATCAACTTTTTCCTTAAGTTCAGTAAGAATCACATTACTAAATGTTTGCTCTATTGATTCAAGGTCTATCGACTTTTCGTTGTTTTCCTTTACTTGTGCCTCAGCATTACATATACCAGATATTGCTCCAACTGCAACAACTTCAACTTTTGGACATGGAATTGAATAACATAAAGGTTTGAAATCAATGCAGTTCTCGTTCAGATACTTTGATTTCATACCTGCAATACATAAATGTACATAATCTAAGTCACAATGCATTATAGTTTTAGGGGTAAGTTTATATATATCATGTACATGTAATTATTTTGTACAGTTTATTAATACAAACATTTTATACAAGTAATTACTTGTAGATGCCATCATACAAGTTATTACTTATACAAATACAAATGTACAAGTAATTACTTGTCCAATGTTTATTGAGAATAAGATAATAACTTGTAAAAATCATTCTTCTACCTTGGCCTATTTCCTGACTACAACAAAACTTTCCCTTTAAACAAATAATTTATCATAAGTTCATCAGTATAAACTTGAAACCCTATAGAAAATTTTATTTGATAAATATGGTAGCCAATTTGTACAGTTTAGTAGGCAATTAAAGGATAAAAGGGGAAAATCAAACAAAATCTTCTTATAATTCAGTATTCACTTTTGAAAGATAAAAAGATACTTGAAATAATGTAAAGGAAGCCAAGTTCAGTTCCAAAAACACTTCAATACAATTCTTAAGATGTCATGATGTTTTGAATGTAGCAAAACTTAAATCAATGAACTCATTTTCGAAGGAGACGAAAATATTTATTATTTTATAAATAAAATTTGGGATGGAAATGGGGAATGTGTCAAAGATACAACCCGACCATAGAAAAAACAACAGCAGAAGGTGACCAACAGGTGTTCAATGTAGTGCGAACTTCCTGCACCCGGAGGCGTCCTTCGGCTGGCCCCTAAACAAATATATACTAGTTTAGTGAACATGAACGGCATACTAATTTCCAAATACTACACAACAAACTAAAATTAAAATCATACAAGACTATCAAAATCCAGAGGCTCCTGATTTGGGACAGGCGCAAAAATGCGGCGGGGTTAGACATGTTTATGAGATCTCAACCCTCCACCTATACCTCTAGCCAATGTTGAAAAGTAAATGCATAACAATACTCACATTTAAAATTTAGTTCAAGAGAAGTCCTAGTCTGTTGTCAGAAGATGCAAACAAATAAAATAAACAAAGTTGATCAACTTTACCCTCTTATAAGAACAGCACACTATGGTGATGGAGGCATACAAATGATAAATATTAGGAGTTAAAAATTTGCGAATAAAAGCAGAGAAATTATCCGGATTTTCACTCATATATGAGAATATTTTGAAAAAGGTGGCTCCTCCTATCATTACTACATTCATTAATGTTTGTAGTTAAGTCAAAGTTGAAGATGGTACTGTAATGTGGACCATGTTGATTATCAATCCATTACAATCAATATCGCTTACCAAATTCAGTGGACTGTGTTCGTAAAAGGCAGAAGTGGCTTACCAACTAACTGACATTGTTTTTACTTTTTGAAGATCCACATATCTTGCATGGCGTTAATTGAAGGTAATTTCTACTTTGGCTAGAGCTTTTTTTTATGTATGATAGACCACTTCATTCTCAAAGTCACGTGTCCATAAAAATATAAAACGCTGACATAGAACCTATGATGATTTCACGAACA
This sequence comes from Mytilus galloprovincialis, assembly GCF_965363235.1. Taxonomy (NCBI): domain Eukaryota; kingdom Metazoa; phylum Mollusca; class Bivalvia; order Mytilida; family Mytilidae; genus Mytilus; species Mytilus galloprovincialis. Next base: position 33,181,976 of record NC_134843.1, on the reverse strand, counting down.
CACGAGAACAACTGACACTAGTCTAAATGATTAAAAATGGTGCAATTGCATATAAAAAAAACATAAGTAAATAATTACATTAGATGTATGTTTCATTATAATACGTTATTCTGATTGGCTAATTGCACATCACATGTTATTCCGTAAGCAGTTGCATGAGACAATAACATTTCATTCATGATGACACGAGGTCCCACAATAAAGTGCACAGGTGAATTTAAAAAATTAACTTCATGAAAATCGTTTTTTTAATCCTAGCTTAAAAATGTAATTATAAGTTTTGAATGCTTCTTTTTGTAACTTTATAGGGTTGTAAAAGCGTTGACCGAGCGTACATTTTTAGAATGAAGCGCTTCCGCGCTTCATAAAAAATGTACTTCGGTCAACGCTTTTACACCCCAATAAATTTACAAAAAGAAGCATTCAATTCTTAAATGAATAATTATTATAAAAACCCAACTGTCAGAGAACAATTGAATATTTCCCTCCATTGAAAAAAATAGAAATAGAAATAATTGGAAGAGAAGTTTCATTTTATTTGTTCCTTTCAATGACTTTGTCACTTTGAACCAGTAGTTTGTATTTTAGTGGCAAAAAATTGTTCAACACGATATGCTCCAAGTGTCATGTTTGCTGAAGTTATTACTTGAAAAATAGACAAAAGGAAGAAACAAATAAGACTAAAAGATAGCGAGTTGTACAAGCTACTTTCTTTTTTTTTTCAACAAAAAACTGTACAGGTAATTACTCGTACAATTATATTTGTACAAGTCATAACTTGTATGATGGCATCAAAGTTTTTGTACGAGTAATAACCTGTACAAAGTAATAAAATGTGCATATATGTTTTTGTAATATACGTTAAGGAAAACTTGATCTTTTTAATATTTGTTAAAAAACAAAATGCAAACAAGGAGTAGATACAAGGAGTGTATTAAACATGTTAAACCTTAGGATTAAAGAAGGCTAGGTCGCTTACTGAGGTTTTTTTTGCCTACAATTAATGTAATTCAATATATTCTTTCTGGTAGTTTTTGACAGAAAAAGCTTAAAAATCATCATTTAAGTTCTAACACATAAAATCAATGGTATATATGTTTACATCATAGTACAACACAAATAAGAAGATGTGGTATGAGTGCTAATGAGACAACTTGTCTGTTTATCTTTTTTATGTTTAGCCATGGCGTTGTCAGTTTATTTTCGATGTATGAGTTTGACTGTCCCTCTGGTATCTTTTGTTTCTCTTTAGTGTTATAAGAACTGATAAATTTGTCAACCAGAACAGACGTGCCTTTACTGAGTTTGTTCATAAACTGAGATTCATAAAATAATATGAACAAATCTCCTATTTAAGGGACGCAATTAGTGTCCAAAAGAATTACCTAATACCTTTCGAAACACTCTATCGCTGAAACGTACATTTATATTGTCTAAGAAAAAACTTAAAACTTCTATCATATCTTCACATTTCAAGTAAGTGTATCTACCTTCCTATCATTTTTATTCTTTTTCTTTCTCGTTGTATGTATTAAGGCTTTCAGGAAAATAGAAAAAGAATCCAAACCCAAACTTAGTGACAAGAGAACACCTTTGAGAAGTCAAAAGAAATTTCGAATGTTTCTGCTACTCTTAGATTGTTCTCCATCAATTTTATAAGAGTTAAAACGTTAACCGACAGTATCTAAATCAAACCAGAACGTTTCATTTTCGGGCTATGATAGTTGGACATTAGTAGTATTGGATACATTTGTTTAAATTTAGGATACACAAGGGTGGTAGTTTCAGATGAAAAGGTTTTTGTAAAGTGACACAGACGACAACGTTTAATGGAAAAACGAGGGATGCAAAGTGAAGAGAAACGCTCTCATGGTCATTTAGGAATTTAAAGATGTTGCGCATGAAATTACATAACAAAGTCGTTTTCTCTTTACCGTTATGTATTTTTCTGAACAAATATTTTTTTTATGAATCAATTGATTTTTAGGTTCCCACTTACCAAGATCTCTGATAGCAAATGCCTTGGTAATGTCACCACTAGCTAAGTAATCATTTTCATCAATTTGACTTCTGTCATTCAATGTGATCAGTGCTGCATCTATACTTGTTTCTCTTTCATTGTCCATCTCAAATGCAATTTCACGTATCCTTCCGCATTCGTAAGGGATCATCTGTCCTTGACCTGTTACTGATCCAGTAGAATAACATTTAACTATAACTCCTGCATCGTCATCAAGTGAAATATTGTCAGATGCTAAATCTTCGGCACTAAGAAAAACATGCAAGCATGTTAGGAAACAAACGTCTCCGCGAACTTTAACAAATCCACCGAGAGTGCCCATCTTATAGTTGTCAGTGCCTATTTTGTCACCAACTTTTAAATTGGCCATTAAAGAGGGTGTTCCTTGTAAAATGTCAGTAGGCAACCCACACACATCTTTCGGGAAATGATCTTCTCCAATTGGAATGCACCCTTTTGCGCTACAATATAATTGAACACATGGCACATTTAAAATATAGTCAAGTGTGCCATTTTTATAGCCTTTCAATTTTTTGAATGACTTGCAAATTAGTGTGAGTTTGCTGTGTTTAGTAAACAAATCTTTGGCCACTACACTGGAAACTACTACATTTTCTGATCCATTTAAATTGATCAATTCATTATAAACAGCAGGTGCCTCAGAACTTAAAATATCATCTATCTTTATAGATATAATCTGCAACTGACAGAACTGTTTAGGAAGCTGTGGACAATCGTTATCTAGTTCAACAACGATAACAACCTCTGTTGAACATGCTGATGACTTTGAACGTTTCGAACATGGACAACAAAAGGAGGGCCATATATCGATCAATTCTTTCAACAAAGATTGATACTGCAAGTAAAACGCTCTTGTTATAAACCAAGATATGGCTCTTGCACAATCTTTTTCAACTTTGTCTAATGCTAAAAACATCATCCGGATAAGAATGATAAGATAGGATTCAGCTTTTACATTATATGTTATGAATGACAATATCAGTCTACACATCAAGCTAGATCCATTGCGTATAGAATATCTGAATAACTGATTGAGTACTGTGAATTCTAAGGACTTTCTGGTTTTCAAGTGGTGGGAAGTATATACAAGGCATGCAAATTCATTCGACTGTGTCTTTTCCAATTCCGAAAGTAAACAATTTGTATCTACAAAAAAAAGTCGAAAAATAACAACAGAAGTCTATTGTTTTATAATTGAGATTAAATATATATATAGGAGCAATAAAAGTAATCTAGGTAAAAATAAATAGTTTGATAAACAAAAGCCTCTATTGAGCATGTGTCGCTCATCTTTGTATATGTGCATAATCAATAATGGACTCTATATATCCAACATTGTAGACAACAATATAATTCATAGGACTATAGGAGTAGGTTCAGTAAGACCCCTTTTTGGCCCCAAAATATAGCAGTTTTACAAAATTGTGAAAATGTAAACTATTAATTGGAAAGTAGAATGCCTCTGCTACATAAATATGGCCTTTTTTGACAATACAATGTAAAAATATCCGTTACTAGCATCATAAAGTCATGCTAAATTACTGAAATATTCACAATTTCAACATTTCAACTAAAATTTTATTTGATGATAATATATAACATATATAAAGGTTAAGGGTGAACACGGCGACGGCCATTTTCATTTTTGTAAAAAAACACCTGAAAAGTGACGTTTTCAGGCATATTTGCTACATTTTTCATAATAAAGCTTAAATCGAAGCGTTATTAATGAATAAATCAGTTAAAATCTTTCACATATACCAATTGAATTTATTGAAATTGACACTTAAGTGTCTAAAAAGTGTTCAAAATCTTTCGTTAGATGAATCTGAAATTTGAGGCCAAAATCGACCCTTACCGGACCTACTCCTTTTTGGCTCTCCCTTTACACCATTTGCGAGTGTGTTCTTGAGGAAACGATGATAGTCCGTTGGAAGGGGAGGATAAATGGCTGACCTGTGTTAAGAGAGAGGCCATATATCTTGAACGTAAAAGACACTCTTGTAGATTTCGAAAAAGAGCAGGCTAATGCCGCTACAATGCAGCCGCAAGGTGGAAAGGGATTATTATAAGTTTCAATAACTTGTTTCCAAATCCACTATTAATAAATATGTTTAATCTATAATAGTTATCAAAGGTACCAGGATTATAATTTAGTACACCAGACGCACGTTTCGTCTACATAAGACTCAGCAGTGACGCTCATATCAAAATATTTATAAAGCCAAACAAGTACAAAGTTGAAGATCATTGAGGATCGAAAATATAAAAAAAGTTGTGCCAAATACGGCTAAGGTAATCTCCTTAGTTTTTTCGAAAATTCAAAATTTGTGAACGGGAAATTTATAAAAATTACCACATTATTGATATTCATGTCAACACCAAAGTGTTGACTACAGGGCTGGTGATACCCCCGGGGACGAAACGTCCACCAGCAGTGGCATCGACCCAGTAGATGATAATAGAATTCATGTTTTGTTGATCTTGAATTGTGGATCACTTTTTATGTTTAACTTCTCTTTATCGTCTTTAAACTTCCTAAAAACCATTTTGCATTTGCACCGGCTTGAAAAAACAAATCCTCATTTAGGCGCAATCACTAAAATGAATAAAAGCAGTCTACGAACTATATTGGCAACATTTCTTTTGGTTATGGATCTTGACTTGCTGATCTCATTAGGTTATAAAAATCATTATCTTTGTATCATTAGTTGTAAGGCAAAACATAACCATATAATGGTAACAATCATGATTAAAGGCAATAACTCAAATTAGAAAGATTTCCACAATATTGGTTCAAATGTATACTTGTCTTGCTAGTCAATTTTGCATTTGTAAGTTTCTATTCTTCTTTTGAAATTCTTTTAAAAGATATAAGGCAAACACACAACAAAGTGGTAAAAAATGTCAACAACGGACATTAGTTCTACTCTGGAGTCGAATGATGATTTCAACAATGAATACGTATTTAAACATTGTGTAGATCTTCTTTTACTGGTCAAATGGCAACTTAAAGTTTGTTATGATTCTCTCTATACATTATTGATTTCAAAATAAAAGGCAAAAATGATAAGAAATATTTTTGAAAAAGCTTAACATTTTGAACATTTTGTCAGTTTTTCTCTTTTAATAAGGGTTTTCAACATGAGAGTCAAATCTTTAATCTTAACCCTATGGTCTATTGTTTGCCATGTTCCTAATCTTGGTTGACGGGTGTCGTCATCAAAAACATTTAACAAAACTTAATACCCAATGGGGATTGTGGTTATATGATCAATTTTGGCCCGGTGGTTTTAGAGAAGAAAGGTTTTTGTAGCAACAACGGACGAAGACAGACGACGGATGAGAAAAACTCACCTAGTTTGCGAGCTAAAACTATTGACAGTGTAACCTTTCATCCTTATATTTATTTTCTAAAAGTATGACTTTAATTTCTCATACCTGTAACCTGTACTTTCTATGCTATCCAATTGGGAAAATTTGAAACAAAGAATTAAATAAAAGCTATGAATAGATTTAAGAAAGTAGAAGAGGTTGTGGCATATGGTTGAAGTGTTACATGAACAATGTTTGATTCTCGTATAACTACAACGAGCTTATTTTTAAACATTTACTGGATATGCATAAAACTTACTTTTAATTATTTAATGGATATGCATAAAACTTACTTTTAAGCATTTACTGGATATGCAAATAACTTACTTTTAAACATTTACTGGATATGCATAAGACATTGATTTTGATTATTATTACAACTACCTTCATCCTGAGCACTTGAGAAGAAAACTGCCCTTGTATCCAAACGCTTATCTGTAATACAGTCTATGTACATTCCATCACACAGTATCGGTGATGTCAACAATGAGCCTAAAATTTATAATATTTAATGTGATAAAAGTTTTATAAAACTCTGGTAAGAACTGTATATAAGAGAGCAGTTAGCAATGTAATTTTTCATAAACTAATATTTCTTAGGGGCATAACTCTTTTAAAATAAATTTCAATGGCTTCCCTTTCAAGTCAAACAATCAGTAATGATTTATCAAAAGTACTGCCTTAATTATCAAGGCTGTACATGAATATTATATTCGTGAAGAAATTTTGGCACGTCTTATAGTAGGCATAGTGAAAAAATATTTGAATCAACAAAGATATCTGATGGAGAATTAATGTGGTCTGAAAAAAACAACCAAAAATAAAAAGGAACCATAGAAGATTAATATTATGACGCAATACCCGAAAATCTAAATACATGGTTATAGGTTGATCATATAAAAAATCGGGAGATCAACTTTTTGGAAAAAATAAAAGCGTTTTGATTAAGGATTAGTTGGATCTCAATGTAGATGAGTTAAATACCATCCCAGGGCCCAAAATTCAAAATCTAATTAGAATAGATTCGGCATATCAATGAACCTAATTTATCCCATGTTTGTTAAAAGCAACCAAAGCATAATTCTGGACTTGAAAGCTAATCAATCTAACACATTTTCTTTTATCTTACTATGCTTATCTGAATGTGCTTCCAGGACTGCAGGGATTTCCTTTGAATGTGTAGTACGCAACTGTAGATAGCTTTGTTTTGTTGTTAAAGTTGGATTTTCTTTTGGACGTTGATAAATTGAAGGTCCCTGACTTGACTCCATTTCAGATAAATTTAGAAAAGCAATAGACGGAACTGTTTTCATCTGCAGATTTGATGATTGTTCTGATTTATCGATGGAAATTATCTTGTTGGAACTTTTGGCAGGCGACCATAAATAGTTTGGACTGTTTGAAAAAGTTTGGCTCCCTGTTGAATGTGTTGGAGACACATATTGATAGCGATTTATTGATTTACGACGTGGATCGACTAATTGGTTTTTACTATTAAATACAAATTCATCGTTAATTGGAACAGTAATATATTGATTTCTATGCATCTGTAGATTTGAAACACTTTCAGTTTGATCATTGGTATTTACTTCTGCAGACAATATTTGTTTTGTTTCTATGAAGTCATCTTCCTCAAATTGTGATGTCTTTCTTGACATGAGATGATCCTGTAATTCATTTTCTTCAGTCTTATACATTCCTTTATCTTTTTTAAAAATTCCGCCAACAAGTTGTAAATAGCCTCGCTGTGGACTACCTTGGTGATCAATCATATTCATTTGTACTACAAAGATATATAAATGATCTTAGTTATGATTATTTCACTAAATTGCATTATTTGTATGCAGCCTTAATACTAATATCAAGAATAAACTGTTACCACAGATAAATGTCGTGTTGCCTTTTTTGTCTATTCGATAGTCAACTGTAGGGACGTCAACGAGTACTCGAGTACTCGAGTATTCGAGTATCGCTTGGTATTACCGAGAATTTAACATATAACCGATGACCTAATTAAAGATTTCTTGTTAGAATATGGATGACTTCTTTAAATATAATTGATGTTCTTGAAAACTTCTTTCGGTGTATTATAAAGGCATCCATGGTTAATAGTTTGAGTAAATAAAACACTTTTGTTTCAAATGCTTTTGCTAAATTGTCAATGAATAAACCTATGAACATACGTGGGATAAACTTAGGCTAAACAAAACATGTCTTAGCTTTTTTGTCACATCTGTTCCGTGAGAGAAATTATTGTCGTATTCAAGACTGTATTTAACAAAGTTGCAAAACTGCCTGTCCTAAATAATAATTGACTAGAACATGTTTCTAAAAAAAAATCGCTAAATTCTCTTGTTATTCTCCGTGAAAGTGAAGTTTTCAATTATTACGCCTTTGTAAACATCATTCGAGTTTTTGACGATTATCAGGTACTATAATTGTTTTAATATCGTTTTTCTTAAAATTGTACTCTAATTTACTCAGATTTGCTTTAAATGCTCCAGTTTCAGAGATGAAAAATATAATCTGCATTTTACCCCTAATTTCTATTTTTAGACATGTCGGCCATGTTCGTTGGCAGGCTGGGTCATAGAATACATTTTAAAAAAAATCGATACCTTTGTGATGATTGTGGCTAAGTTTGGTTCAATTTGGCTTTATTGTTTCAGAGGAGAAGATTTTTGTAAAATATAACAAAATTATAATCCTGGTACCTTTGACAACTATTTACACCACTGGGTTGATGCCACTACTGGTGGACGTTTCGTCCCCGAGGGTATCACCAGCCCAGTAGTCAACATTTCGATGTTGACATGAATATCAATAATGTGGTCATTTTCATAAATTTCCTGTTTACAAAACTTTGAATTTTTCGAAAAACTAAGGATTATCTTATCCCAGGCATAGATTACCTTAGCCGTATTTGGCACAACGTTTTGGAATTTTTGATCCTCAATACTCTTTAACTTTGTAATTGTTTGGCTTTTTAAATATTTTGATATGAGCGTCACTGATGAGTCTTATGGAGACGAAACTCGCGTCTGGCGTTCTAAATTATAAGCCTGGTACCTCTAAAAAAATATTTTTTTGTTAATCTATTACTCAAAACAAAACAAAGAATGTGCTTACTACTCAAGTGTGTAAGATACTTATGCCTTAAACTGTCCATACGTAAACGCAAGACTACAAATGTAAATTGAAAGGAACCTGAAAAGTGAGATCATTTGAGAACATGACAACCAAAAGTATTTAAATCAATGAGACAAATTTCTGAAGAAATATATATATATCAACACATTAAATCTTCAGTATTAATGAGGCTCTAAATTTCTTTCTTTTCTTAAATTCGATGTCATTTTTGTTTTGCTTAAGACTCTGTCCTTTTTCCCCAAAATCTTTCACTAATTAATAGATATAATTTTGTTAAATTTAAATCATACAATACAATGTCAAGAACGGCAAAGTTTTAAAAATTTTCTTCAGTCAGTCAGCAATAGTGAACCTTTTTAATATTTTGCTTTTCATTTTATTTGATTAATTACAATACCTAATCCTATAACTTTTTCCTTCTTTGCTGGTGTTGTAAAAACAGGAGTCTTTTCACTTTCATTGGGAGGTGTGTCCATAGTTTCTAAATCCTCTATAAGACTTGAAGATGGTCTATTTCCTGTTGATGTTGAAGCCTCATTTTTAGACATATGAGTTGTATTATTAGGTAAATATGGCTGCCTGGCAGTAATTGATTCAGTTTGTCTATCATGACTATTTAATGCACTATGATCAGCTTCATGTCCACTACTTCCAAATCCACTTCTATCCTCATCATATATACTACTAGGCAATGACTGAAAACCATCTGATTCTTCAGTTTTTCTTGGTGGACGAGATTCTGTCTCCTCAACTGTAGTTGGAATATTACTTTCACTTTCATCCTTGTTTATAACTAACTTTGAGTAACTGCTTAAATGGTCATCCTCATTTGATACATGTTTCGGAATTGTATCATTTCTTTCTGTTTTACTGACCCTTGGATTATTATGATTGTTCTGATTACTGCCAACTGCACCATTTGCAGCAGGTGGACGGTTTCCATTTATGCCATTACTTAGTCTGGTTTCATCTATCACTATTCTAGTTTCTTGTAACTTATTTTCTGAATGTTCTACTGCTTGAGGTTCATTTAAGGGAATAGCTTCAAACTTAGGTGCTGCTTCTCCTAAACATTGAAATCCACATTGGAAATATTCCATTAATCTATGACAGTGACCTGCATGAAAAAAATATGTCAAAGACTATGGAGAATACAATATCATCCTAGCCAATGTGCAAGAAAATAATAGAACAATTTCATGTGCTTGAAAGTGTCCAAATGAACATTTTTATTTTGAACCACAGAAATTTAAAAAACCAGATGCTCCGCAGGGAGCAGCTTTATACGACCGCAGAGGTTGAACCCTGAACAGTTGAGACAAGTATGTTAACAACATTCAAGCTAGATTCAGCTCTAAATTTGGATTGTGATTAAATAGTGGACACAGCATAGGTTTCTGACACAGAATGAATGTGTTCTAATGAACTTAAAATTTTTGTTTTGTCTTTGAGCAATTCACTATGCTGTTGAATATAAATCCTCTCAAAAAAATGTTTGAAGATTTTTTTTTTTATTTATGAAATTTGAAATGATAAAAATTGAACCCCCCCCCCCCCAATTTTTTTTCCACATCCCACTTTCCCTTATTCCAAAACTGATCTCTATTCAAATTTCTAATGGAGTTTGCAACAGTAACTACTCATTTAAATACATAATAAAATATTAAGATGTAAAAAAGTGCTTGTTATCACTGAATGGTAAAGATTGTTTTAATTGATCAGTTGGTAGTAAAAGTAAATATACATTGTATATTGTATAAAACAATGATTTAAGTTGATTCAACTACTTTTCTGGACAAAGAAAGATAACTCCAATTAAAAAAATTCTTGCTATTGCACAATATTGTGCAATTAGATATTTCTTGCTATTACGCAATACTGTGCTATTGAAAAGACTTGATATTGCACAATACTGTGCAATTGAAAATTTCTTGCTATTGCACAATACTGTGCAACTGGAGATTTCTTGCTATTTCTAAATACTGTGCAATTGAAAATTTCTTGCTATTGCACAATACTTAATATAATAAGTTTGGATCCTAATTTGGACCAACTTAAAAACTGGGACCATACACAAAAATCTAGGTACATGTTTGTATTCAGCATATCAAAGAACCCCAAGAATACAATCTTTGTTAAAATCAAACTAAGTTTAATTTTGGACCCTTTGGACTTTAATGTAGACCTATTTGAAAACAGGACCAAAAATTAAGAATCTACATACACAGTTAGATTTGGCATATCAAAGAACCCCATTTATTCAATTTTTGATGAAATCAAACAAAGTTTGATTTTGGACCCTATTTTGGACCAACTTAAAAACTGGGCCAATAATCAAAAATCTAAGTACTTTTTTAGATTCAGCATATCAAAGAACCCCAAAGATTCAATTTTTGTTAAAATCAAACAAAGTTTAATTTTGGCCCCTTTGGACCTTAATGTAGACCAATTAGAAAACGAGACCTAAAATTAAGAATCTACACTCACAGTTAGATTCGGCATATCAAAGAACCCCAATTATTGAATTTTTGATGAAATCAAACAAAGTTTAATCTTGGACCCTTTGCGCCCCTTATTCCTAAACTGTTTGGATCAAAACTCCCAAAATCAATACCAACCTTCCTTTTATGGTCATAAATCTTGTGTTTAAATTTCATTGATTTCTATTTACTTCTACTAAAGTTATGGTGCGAAAAAAAAATAAAAATGCTTGTTTGGACCCCTTTTTGGCCCCTAATTCCTAAACTATAAGGACCAAAACTCCCAAAATCAATACAAATCTTCCTTTTGTGGTCATACACCTTCTGATTAAAATTTAATAGATTTCCATTGACTTATACTAAAGTTATGGTGCAAAAAGGTTGATTCAACTACTATTCTATACAAAGAAAGATAACTCCAATTGATTTCTAATTACTTAAAAACCAAGAAAAAAGCTTATTTGGACACCTTTTTGGCCCCTAATTCCTAAACTGTTAGAACCAAAACTCCCAAAATCAATCCAAACCTTCCTTTTGTGGTTATAAACCTTGTGTCAAAATTTCATAGATTTTTATTTACTTAAACTAAAGTTACTATGCGAAAAAAGGAATTTGCTTATTTGGGCCCTTTTTGGCCCCTAATTCCTAAAAAGTTGGGATCAAAACTCCGAAAATCAATCCCAACCTTCCTTTTGTGGTCATAAACATTGTGTTAAAATTTCATAGATTTCTATTCACTTTTACTAAAGTTAGAGTGCGAAAACTAAAAGTATTCGGACGACGACGCCAACGTGATAGCAATATACGACGAAAATTTTTCAAATTTTGCAATCGTATAAAAAGCATTAATATTGTTTTTAGGTTTTACAACATTTAAGTGAGACAAACTAGAATTAGAAAATGGAAACCAATTTTGGAGCACACAGACAGATGTACTTAATGCCCCCTCCATTTTTGAAAATTTAAGCAGTTGCATAAACAATGTATAAGATAAAATTCATTTATAGAAAAATAGAGTGAAATCCTATATTAGGAAAAAAAATTGATTTAGACCTGTGAGCTCCCTTAAGCACTTTTATCAGTAAAAAAACCATCAAATTATTGTAAATCATGTATTTGTTAATCATTTACCATTAAATCTTTCATTTCTCTTGTACAATATGATAAAAACTGCAATTATCACCAAAACTATGACTATTACAATTACTGCTACAATCCTGCAAGTAAAAAACAAAATTTCTTTCAACAACATTATAAAGTAGACCAAACAAGTGAAACTGCGAGCTACTGCTCACTTATGATACCCCCGCCGCAAGTAGATAATATTAATACTATTAATAGTGTAAAAATATGCAAGTGTTAGGTAAACAGGAAGTTGTTGAGTGATGAATCTGAAAATGCATCACACGGTATAGCTGACTTATATAAACCCTGAAACCAAATTTCAGAAATCCTTGTATTGTAGTTCCTGGGAAAAATGTGACGACATATATTCATGAGACGGATGGACTGACTGAAGGATGGATGGCATACAGAGGTAAAACAGTATAACCCCCCCCCCTTTCTAAAACGGTATATAATAACTAAATCAGTAACTTGAGTATGCACTATGGTCTCATGTGAAAATAAAATTATTGCCTATTCAACTCTAATAAATCATAAATTGAATATGGTTGTCAACCGAATTCTTGAAGAGGATGGTACATGAAGCATTTATCTAAATTTTGTAAGCAATCCATCTTATTTTTTTTAGACTTTATTTTTAATTACTAAATTGGTGTTTTCAAGAAAAACATGGCCAAATAAGAATGATGATGATTTAGTGTTAAAAGCTCATACATTAGGACAATAGCATGTTAATTGCATATAAGAATATAAACCCTACATACAAGACCAACAAATTGAATCAGATTGTTCACATGCTAGTTCACAAGACAACAGTAAGCAGGATGAGATGTCACTCTACACAGACATATCTATAATCTGACTTCTTGTTGTAAAGTTTCTGCTTTCCCTCCTAAATGCCTTGTGCTATACAGATCAGAGAAGCAGCAAATACCAAGTTTAAAATCATTGATTTGAAACGGAGTAAATAAAACCTAAGCCGTATGCATGGTGACCTATAGTTGTTAATTTCTGTTTCATTTGTTCTCTGGGGAGAGTTGTCTTATTTGGCAATCATCCCACATCTTTTTTCTTATACCTCAATACCTTGTAACACAACAAATATTACAACAAGACCACATAGGCTTTGATGACATGTCATTAGACTTTGGAAAAGAATGACTGACTGTAACTAGTAAATTAAAAATACATGAATAAGCTTGAAAACCAAGAAAATTCTTACTTACCCGCCTGGAATGGAATCATCATCCCCTTTTTCCATCTTATTTGTAGTTCCTGAAAAAATAATTGTAGATTTTATTTTAATTAATGTACTATTTAAATAAACTGTAACTTGTCATCGATTAATTCTTATGGGTACTTATTACTTGAACAAAAAAAACACAGTTAATGAGTAAGAGAGGACAGCCCTATTTAACTGCACGACATTTAAGCCAGATTTAGTTCATTTCCACAACATATTTTATGATAGTGCAGTAATAAAAAAGAAATATTTTTACTATGTACTGTAATACATGTAATACAATGCTTTAGTAAGATATGGCAAGTTTGGTTTTAATTGATTCTTGATCATAGAAAATCAGAAGCCATAACTTGATAAGACACCTTTTATCCCCTTAAAGCTATTTTAAACTTTTTGTCAGATTTTCGAAATCCTCTGGTTTTATCAATTTAAATGCCTTAAAAAAATGCTCATGAACTCCCATATTTCTTTTTATAAATCTTTTCCATGTATAATTATAAGCTATTTGTAAAAGTATTAAAAAATTTTATTTATTTTTTAATAGTTTTTGAAAACTTTAACTGGTCAAAGATAAAGCTATGAAAAATCAAGAGAGAACATTTTTCTGCCAAAATTTCAATGGCTAATATCTCAATAACAAGAACATTGACCGCTATATTTTTTTGGCTTTTTTGATTCTTCAATTAATACCCTTACAATACATAGTAGTTTTATGGAAAGTTATTTATTATGAAACTGAGCAGCAAACATCCTTAAAACCCAAACAAGAACATATGTGACAAGTTTTATTTCAAGCCATTCTGGATTAATTTTTTACAGAAATGAAGATCTATAGAAAAATTAAAATAAATAGGAACAATGAAACCCCCTTTCTGTTCCATGAGGCCATATTTCACCAAGGTAACATCACTTAAATTACCTTCTAAGGAACATTTTTCATGGCATTTTATAGTCCACATGTCTGTCGATGTAAGTCCTCAAAGAAAAAAATATAATAGCCTTTCAAGACGTCATAATTATTTGAACTAGGCATTTTAGTAAAATTGACATTGTTGTTTTCAATAAAAAAAAAATCTGCCTTACCCTGTTGATTTACACTCTTCATGAGAAGGGGACCCAGGACCTTTTTTAAGAAGTTGGGATCAGGTGTCTTTAAGCTTGGAATTTTGTGATTGATCCTTTTGTGATCCAAGAATTCTTTTTTTTTTAATTATGGGGATGTCGGGATTTAAATTTCTTTAAATTTGGGACCTCAGGATTTCAAATTTTTAAGCACCAGATTTTAGGACCAGGACCCTTCCGACCCCCTCCTCCATCTATTTGAAGTTCATTGCAATAACCTGTAGTGGCTTGTACGTTGTAAAATATAAAATGATCAACTACATGGAGTCTATTTATGATAAAATAATGTTTTTCAGTTACTTCTCTCACTGATCTAAACCTCATATTTCCATTTCCCATATATATGAAAGAAATGACTAATTACACATTAAATATTGAAGGGGGGGGCATTAAAAAACCTACCTATGTCTGGAGGTGCTGTTGTAATAGGAGGTCTTTCTGTGGGAATATTTTCACATATCCTGTCACTTGTAGGGGAACCACTGCTACTTTCTCTTTCATGACTTTTACATCTGCAGTGAACATATACTTATTACATATGCAATTTACAAAAAAAAAATGTAACAAAAATACCGAACTTCAAGCTTTCAAAAAAAATAAAGTCTGTAAAAACTGACAAACTCAAATATAAGATGATGATTTATACATTCATGTCAAGATTTACAGTTGTTGAACTTTTAATGGAATGTAAGCACTATACATGATTACAGGTGCATTGAAGCTTAGTAATGATATCATAAATTAAAAGAAACTTTATAATGTTTGTTCTTCGTGGCACATCTTATAAAAATTGTTCTTCGTGGCACATCTTAAAATATTTGTTCTTCGTGGCACATCTTATAATAATTGTTCTTCGTGACACATCTTTATAAATTTATTATCCATGACAATTTGCAGTATTGGTTCTTTATGACAAATATTTCATGATATTTGTTCTTCATGACAAATCTTTCATGATATTTGTTCTTCATGACAAATTTTTCATGATATGTGTTCTTCAGATAACACTACAAACTCCTCAGAGTCTGAATTGACCAGTTTTTGTGCTCGACCAGTAAAATCGAGCACACATTTTACTCGACCTGGCTCGACCTTGTCTCGACAGTACTGAACTGTACTGATTTGTACTCGACTAAGGTCTCGACTTTACTTATTAAGTCTGATTGAGTATTTTAAAGTCTAAATTTGGTCTCGACCAATGCTCGACCAGTCTTGACCAATGCTCAACCAGTCTCGACCAATGCTCGACCAGTCTCGACCAATTCTTGAACAGTCTCGACTGGTCTCGACCAGGCTTGATCAGTCTCGACTCAGTCTCGACCTGTCTCGACTTTTAAATTTAGTCTCGACTGGTCTCGACATGGTCTGAATTAGTCTCGACATAGTATGAATTAGTCTCGACATAGTCTGAATTAGTCTTGACCATACAGGGAAAAATTTATAATAGAGTTGCTTCCCTTCCCTTGATTAAAAGTTAATTTTTCTATTTCATTGCATTTGAACATAATTACAATCAAAAAAGTAGCTATGCACAAAATATTCTAATCAGATTAAATATGTTTACTTTTTGCGAATATTTCAACAAAGAACATTACAACCTTAATAGTATGATTGATTTAAAATATTTAAGATATTAACATTCCTTACTATATTTTTGTATTTGTTTATACAAGAGAGTTGCTTCCCTTCCCTTAATCATCAACATTAGATTTTCTATTCCATTGCATTATTTCAACAATCTATTTACAAAAAGAACTACAACTTGAATAGTATGATTGATTTAAAATATTTAAAATAATCACTTTCCTTACTATCATGACTATATTTTTGTATTTGTTTATATAAAAGAGTTGCTTCCCTTCCCTAGATCGAAATTTGTGATTTTCTATTTCATTGCATTATTTCTTCAATCTATTTACAAAAATAACATTACACCTTAAAACGTATGATCGATTGATTTAAAATAACAAAAATATTAACTGTCCCTGCTATATTTTTGTATTTGTTATATGAATTTTCTTATAAAAAAAATAACAATAAATTGAATATATTTAAAATGAAAATTATTGTGTTGTGATCATTACTTCATGTGTAATTAGATTTTCATTTCCTTATTTTCCATTAAATGTCGAATTCCCTGACCATTTATATTATTTTAATAAGTTGTGAATTTATATTTTCAAAATATCATTTAAATACAAGTATTTTATAATAAATTATATTGAGGCTTCTAGGAGCATTAATCACCCAATCTGCTTTTATTGCACATATATATCTATCAATAAAAAAAAGCGAGAAAAATTACCTACACAATTGTTTTAGGTCTTATCAAATGGTCTTGCATGTCCAAAAACCAAAAATGTGTAGACACCTTTTCATGATCTATACTTCTGAGATTGTTTTTCTGTAATCAACATCAAATATGCGCAATAAGAAAGAAGTAACAAATTCTACAGAGGTTTGAATGTAGGCTTCGAAATTCACAATTAGACATTTTGATATAACAACAGACACCAAAGTTTAAACAAGTATAAAAAATTAAATATACATCTTTGAAATTTGACCAAATTGACCAATTGAGGTCTGAGAAGACCTTCTAAATATAACAAGACTAAACAACAAAGTTACAGCCCTAAGAGACAGAAACATATTTGCATAGTTTGATTTAATTCTGTTCAGTGGTGTTCATAGAGATAAAAGTATGAAGCTCATAGACAATGTATGGAGGATTCAATGTGTCTTTTTTATACTTTCTGATGAAAAATAGCAAGTGTTGTTTACATGTATCATGTGTCTTCTTATGTTCTATTTTAATGTATAATAGCAACACAGTGTGTTTTCAAAAATATGTACTCAAAACCATCACTTGGTTTTTTTTCTAGGGTTTTAAGATTCATTTCAGGATGCATAGATTATTCTCTTCAAAATGACCACAAAAAAAGTACAGGAATAAAAAGCACTGATTATTTATTAAAAACATTATCATGATTCATGTAAACATTTTTGACAATACTGAGAAATGATCCTACATATATATATATATAAACATAACTCCATTACAAGTTAGCAAACATGTACACTTGTGAAATATTTTGCAGTTTATATAATAAGAGCATGGCATTGTTCAATTCAAAGCTACATGTGCCTTTTGATAGCATTTCACACAATATAACAATTTTGATTCATATTTGGTTCACCTATTCAAACAACTTGGCTAGCTTGTCTTTAATTGTACAATGAATGTCGGACGACCATTCTGCTTTCCCAAATGAAAAAAAGATTGTGTTGATGTGAACGCTGTCTGTATATGGCTTGTCATGGGAAACGATCCATGTTTTCAAGCCCTTAGCTGTCTTCTTTAAGTAAGTTATGTCCACCTTTGTGTTCCAAACACTTGTTACCTTTGCATAATCGCAACTGTTTTTACCACGGGCAATACAAACAGTGTCCTGAATATGAAATGTTACACCAGAAGAATTCTTGAAGACTTTAACCCTTGTTGTGACAGAAGATGAAGTTGATGCTGGTGATGATATGATATCTTGTGGATTTAATGACTTAGTTGTTTCTGGTGACCCAACAGCTTCAGGTGAGCTCAACGTGACGGGTTGACCTGGAGAAGATCTACTTGAAGAAGAATTCACTGGAGATGAATTTACTGGAGACGAACGGACTGCAGACAGATTGACTGAAGATGAATGGACTGGTGATGAACGGACTGCAGAGGGACTGACTGGAGATGCAGGGTCTGGAGATGAACGGACTGGAGATGCACGGTCTGGAGATGAACGAACTGGAGATGAACGGACTGGAGAAGAACGGTCTGGAGATGAACGAACTGGAGATGAGCGGACTGGAGAAGAACGGTCTGGAGATGAAAGGACTGGAGATGAATGGACTGGAGAAGATTTTCTTGGTTGCTTGGTATTTGTTGGTGGTGTTTCAATTGGGTAAGTTAAGTTTCTTTTTACAGCTATAGATTGGCATTTTTTAACACTGACACCATTGGCTTCAGCAATCTGTCTAAATAAAAGTTAAGTTCATAAGTAAAGTTTTGCATTTCAGTTCATTAATATCATTTTTGTATTTCAGTTCAATATTCATGTATAATTTTCTTAACTCAAGTTGAAAACTCATTGGTAAGTCTTATTTTTAAATACAGAAAAAGATTTTACAGGTGACATCAATCCATTGTTTGTACTTATTCGGGCCAATAATTCCATTACAGCACAAGAAAATCTTTAAAATTAATATTTACATCTGTTTTCATATAAAGAATAATATGTTTGAATTTGTAGTTGAAATGTTCTCAAAAGTATACTAATGTGCAATATGGGACTGTACGTCGACCTATAGTTGTCAATTTCTGTGTCTCTTGTGGAGAGTTGTCTCATTGGCAGTCATACCACATTTTTTTTTTAAACATAAACGTCCAATTGGAGGACAGATTTCCAAATTAAAATCTTTTTGTTGTAAAGTTCCAAGTGAAGACAGAAAAGCGCCAAAAACTACTAATCATGGACTGTCACCAACAGCATAAGTGAGAATTGTCAGAAAAAGATTGAACTCTAATAACAGTAAAAACATTTTAAAATTTCAGAATGGGTTTGATTGGTGTTTCTCAAATTATCTCACAAAAAATCTAAAAAAAAGTACTACTTTTTCAATCAATCAAGGACTTTTAAATATCCGAACAGCCAAAGTGAATGCCCCCCTCCCCAGGTTAAAATTAGTCCAGTACACAATTTCTGTAAAACAATGGTGTCAATGAATCATGTCTGTTATAGTTCTTTTACATGAATTATAATTTTAGAAAGTAGACCATGAATTGAATTGGTTCATAATTTCAAGTCTGGGCCTTTTAATGCCAACTAAAAGGTTTGTTTTCACATTGTTGATCGCCATACAGTTGTCTATATTAACTTAGTGAAAAATTTTATTATTGGCAAGCATACCACATCTCCTTTTTTATATTTGAGCAGTAAATGATTACATTGTTACACTTACAACATGTATTTTCTATGTACTGTAGAATTTAACATTGGTAGCATGAATACCCAAAAGGAAAAATTGCCTTGAAATAACAATATTTATATTTCTTTATAGAAATTATGTAATTTATAAAAAAAAAAGCAAGAAAAGTTATATTTATTTTAATTTTTCTGACAGTCAAGGACCATAACTCATGAATATTAAAAGTGAAAACAGTGCAGACCAATGCCTACCAAGACCTATAGCTAATAAACACATTTAAATCAGATTGATATACATGTACAAGGACATTACAACTCACAGTACTAATAAATAATTAAGATTAGGCACATAACAGAGACCTGGAGAATTTGATTATTAATTTAAGCGAACACAGTTCAATTTTGAACCCACTTGAAAACAAGTTAAAAAAATATAAAAAGTTAAGGTACACAATTCAGATTCATCACATTAAATTGGTCAAGACAAACATTTTATCTAAAAGTTTTATAAAATGCTTGTTTTTTTTATTCCCTTCTTTCTAAATAGTTAGGATCATAACCCCCCAAATCAAATGCAACCTTCCTTTGTAGTATGGAACCTTGTGGTACAATTTCATAATGATCCATTTACTTAAAAACTTTTCTTAATATGACAGAAATTTTTATGTGGTCCAAAAAATGGAAAGATTTATCAGTTTCTCTTTTAAGGTAGATAGGGTGTCTTCCTCCATCTTGGATATGGAAATTCAAGAAAACAAAGTCTAGATCTTTAATAAAATGTGCAAATTTTTAGAGAAGTAGATAATTCAGGTGTAAGAACTTTCATTTCAATATAGAAAATGACATGTTTTATTATACTTATGGTTGTATTTTACAAAAAAAAGAACACTTTTGTTTGAATAAATTTTTTCCAACTTTTCCACTTAAGGGGAGGTACCGCAAATTCAAGGGTAGATAATTCAGATTAAGGTAACTTTACAATAGAATGTGTTAGGAATTTACCTATTTTATAAAGTAGCAAGAAAACGGGTCCGGTGGCCCCACTTTTTCTTTTCTTAACTGAAAGCATTTTATTTTAGCTATCTTTTCATAAGATATATATCTCAAAATTCTATGGTGTAGTTTATGCTTCATTGCGGAAAATTGGGTTTTCCATGCATAATCTATACAAAATCTGTCAGCTTCATATTTTTTTTTTATTTTTGAAAAAAAAACCATTATATAATATAAACTACATTGTCATGATTGTGGCAAAGTATTAAAAAATTCTATGGATTAAAATTTAGACACCCCATCTACCTTCAGCTTGGTTAATTTGAATTCAGTACATGTATATAATACTTACTTGGTTTTCTGGTAACTTTGTTGGTTATAAATTCTTTTCTTTACTCTTTGTTTCACCTTATCTCTTGTTGTTGGAGTATGTTGGAGGCCACTTAAAAAGCTAACAATGCAGGTAACGGCAGATTCAAACCCTTTATCTGATGTGCTGTTGAACTTGTTATCTTTAACTACTCTGTTAATTTCTGCCTGTGAAATGAAATTTAGAAAAGATTGTTTAATTTGGAAATTATTTAAATTCATGAAAATCAATCCATATTTTGTATTAATTAAAATAAATAAGAATGGGTCCCAAGTACATGGAATCCCCACTGGCACTATCATTTTCTATGTTCAGTGGACTGTGAAATTAGGTTAAAAACTCTAATTTGGCATTAAGGAACATGTGTACTAAGTGTCAAGTGGATTGAACTTCAACTTCATCAAAAACTTTATTGACCAAATATTCTAACCTGAAACTTTCAAAATCATTTTCTATGTTCAGTGGGCTGTAAAATTGGGGTAAACAAGAATGAGTCCATAGTTCACAGATGCCCCACTCACACTATCATTTTCCATTTTTAATGGACTGTGAAATTGGGTAAAAAATCTAATTTGTCATTAAAATTAGAAAGATCATACCATATGGAACATGTGTACTAAGTTTAAAGTTGAATGAACTTCAACTTAATCAAAAACAACCTTGACCAAAAAGGGTTAACCTGAAACTTCCACTTTCATTTTCTTTGTTCAGTTGACTTTGAACTTGGGGTCAAAAGTCTTATTTGGCTTTAAAATTAGAAAGATCATATCATAAGGAACATGTGTACTAAGTTTGGAGTTGATTAGACTTCTATCGTAGGTGGGTCATAAAAATCTAATTTGGCATTAAAATTAGAAAGTTCCTACCATAGGGAACATGTAGAATACAAAACAAAAAAGTTTCATGTGGATTAGACTTCAACTTCATCAAAAAATACCTTTTGACTAAAAACTTAAACCTGAAGCAGGACGAACGAAGGGATGAGTGAACGAATGAACCCACAGACCAAAAAACAGAATGCACCTCTACTATCATAAGGTGGACATAAAAATGTACATGTATTTACAATACTGATTTTTAATAGAAAGCATCCCTCTTAAACTTAAATACACATCTTTTTCTTATTGCAATAATTTATAACAAGAGCATAAATTTTAATGTGATGAAGCCTGCTAAGGTCGCATTTCACAACTATCAATCAACTAGATATGATGTAGCATTAGCACTGTTTTAATTAGATGATATCATATACTATTAGAACTCAGCTGCTAAGAATCATTTATGAATCAATAACTATGCAGTGGCGGATCCAGAAATTTTCATAAGTGGGGGCCCACTGACTGACCTAAGAGGGGGCCCCGCTCCAGTCACGCTTTAGTCATTCCCTGTATAAGCAACCAAATTTGTTCCCAAAAAGGAGGGCCCCGGGACCCCTGGGCCCCCCCCTAAATCCACCTCTGCTATGAATGCACAAAGACATATTTATAGAATAATAACCTTCTATGAAAACCTTTAAAGATCGCCTGTTTTAACATATATATAAATATAACAAGATGTGGTATTGGTACCAATGACACAAGTCAGTTACTCCCCATTCAAGTCACAATTTGTAAAAGAATAACCATTACAGGACAAATAACGGCCGTCATATTAACAAATAATTCAAGTCTCCTTCATAGTAGGCTTCATCTCCACTTTATTGACTAATTTTCAATGAAAAAAAACCCGACGTAGTCAAAGT
Source organism: Mytilus galloprovincialis (assembly GCF_965363235.1). Lineage (NCBI taxonomy): Eukaryota > Metazoa > Mollusca > Bivalvia > Mytilida > Mytilidae > Mytilus > Mytilus galloprovincialis. The sequence goes on along the minus strand of NC_134843.1, from coordinate 33,159,363 downwards.
ACATGATATCTAGGTTAAACTTGCCATTCTAAAAATGGCGTACAGATTTAGACTCCTGCAGACCTAAGTAAAATGATAGTAGGCATTACAGAATCTTAACAAATAAACTTTGAACTTTACTAAAGAAGCCTGAAATTTAGGGCAGTACGTGTTATACCAACACTCCATGTTACATAAAAGTTAGGACTTAATGTAATTTTTTTCATACTGTGTATATATATAATTCATCACTATGTTGACAAAGTTTCAAATTAAGGTTTTAAGTGTTTTGCTGTGGAAAAAGAAGTAAAAATTTGAAATGAAAAACTCAACAGCTTAATTATAACCATACAAAAATAAAGTAATGGATCAGTAGGCCTATTTTAAAAAATTCTGATAATTTAAAATAGTCATCATTTATTTCATATAAGTATATATTAGACATCCAGTTTCTGATATATAAAACAAAATTTGTATAGGTTGAAATTTCCTTCAGAAGCCACCTACTTCAAAGCAGCCTTAAACTCATAACCCTTTAATGGGTATTAAACTTTAATTTTATTACAGGTTAATTACCACATAAGTTTTAAATTCATATAGCTGATAGTTCACACTTCTTGGGTGTTATCATTTGGTCATCAAAGTGTAATTATTACAGGTTGAATTATCATTAAGTAATTATCAATTTCTAGAACTGAAATTAACCCTTTCATAAGCCATAAACATGCATGTTATTTAACAGGTTAATTACCACTATTTCTAAATATCAGATAATTAATACTACTTTGTTGTTGTTATTTAACACAGATTAAAGGGGTCATAAAATTTCTGCCTTTCTGACCACCTGGCTCTTGTAAATGCTTTATAATGATTAACCAATAAATAGGTATGAAGGAAAACATAACACTAAAACAATGTTACTTTTATGAAATAAAAATAACACACCTATAAAGTTACTAAATATTATTAATTTAAATACTCCAGGTGTACTTTTAATGAAAACTGATTGAGCAATCTGATCTTTTGTCATTATTTTTATTAACATTAAGACATTTTCTATTTATTCATTTTTTCATATTTTTTTAGTAAATTTGTTTAAAACTTTTTCAAATCAAGAATTTTGATGTGGAAGGGTTATCAAATATCATGTCATAATTTCATATCTTGCATGTAATTTCTAATGCTTCTGTATAAATTTGTACCACATAAACATAATTAAAAGTTCACAAATTAGAAAGAAAAAAATCTATACAAATACTGTCTCAAAATGATAAAAAAAAAATGTTTGCAGAGAAAATCAAGATCCCATGCAACACCACATACTTCAGTACAGTTTTGATTTTAATGGTTTGAGGCTAAATGAAAAATGTTTATCACCAAAAAGGGTTGGCCCCCCTTTTTTTTTGGCCGATCAATGCATTTGAATGGGGGGATATGGTTGGAACCCACCCTTTGTCCTGGGTTGGGAACCCCCCATTTTAATTTGGCTGGATTCGTCCCCGCACACTTACATAGATTGTACAACAAAATAATACTGATTTGCACAATCAGAAAAATCAATATGAAGGATAACTGATCAGATTTTATCTTCTTTATATTATTCATTCAGATATTGCTTCTTAAATATTTAATTGTAACAATAAAGATATGAAGTCCACCAAAATAAATCTGAAAAAAAGAGAATTATTCTTTAATTCTTACCTGTCTAAAATATTCCTTATAAGAAAAATTATGCTTAGTAGACTACATTTAATAGTATAGCAAACCAAATATATTTCCTAAATCTAAAAGGGGGAAAAAGGTGAGAAATATAGAGAGAAAAAAAAAGATTTTCCTTGTGGTATTATTATATGAACAGCTTATTTATATTCAGTTTTAGAACTTCCTTACAATTTTTAATGTTATTAACAGGATTTATATAAAAAAAACACCTATAGATATATTTCTAAAATGGCCTAATAAATCTAGTGGGAGTGTCAAAAGGTAAGGTAAGTTCTTTTAACCAATCAAAAGTATTCAGGGCAATAAAATTGTCAATCATTGCTGGGTTGATCGAACATACTAATTACAGGTATAAAGAGTATTTAGGTACAGCAGTAAAACTATTCACAAGCTGATTTAAATTCCAAATGTTAAAGAGGATTATAGTTTTATTTATCTGTATCATTGTTTCATGTGCTAAAATTCAAGATGTGAAGACCAGGAAATTTTGGTGAGTCTTTTTTTTAAACTATTTTTTTTAGTCTATGATAATGACTGTAATAAGTTATATATAAACTGAACAATTGTGAAGCGAATTCTCTAAGTTAATTATGTTTTTAATTTAATAACACCTTCATTTCTCATAGTTGGTTCAACCTGAACAAAAATGCATGCAAGCTAGGTACTACTGGTACAAGTGATTTTTATTTACTTGAAAAAGTAAAATAAATATACTTATATAATGGAATATGTAGGATACTTTATATATACAAGTTATTTGTAGGATATTTATACAAGTGAATTTTATTTACTTTTACATGTTAAAATAAAATTGGCCTACTTATATCCCTTAGACATTCAGATTGTTTTACTTATATATTTTATAAGTGAAAAAGTCATCCTATCTTTTTTTCTTAAATTTTACAGATTTTTAAAATTGCTCTAACAGAATTTTAAATTGTCTGCCCTTAACAGTTGTCTTTCCTTATCATTTAAGTTTAATTTCAGGGACAATGAAAATACAATTTGTTTGTTATCTTCAGAACAAGATAGAATATACAAGTATTTTTTTTAGAAAATTATGGGGAAATTATTTAAACATAATATTTCACTTATATACATGTATAATAAGTATATTTTATTTTACTTCTTAAAGAAAATAAGAATAACTTGTACAAACATAGAACCCCTGCCTGACTGAATGATGACCGAATATTTTTTTTTATCATTTTAAAAGTATAGGATAAAGTTCTTTTATAGAACTATTAGAGAAATCTCATTGTCTTACAACTGATCCCAAGAATTTGCATTCATTTCATTTAAAAAAATAAATCTTGAAAGTCAGGATAAAAAATTTCCAGAATGACAGTTCAACACGAACTGGAGGCTCTCAATGGATAAAACAAGAGATTTCTGACAAAAAATTTAAAACATGTTACATGACAAGCCAACTCCCTTAACATGCTTTAAGTGCATATTCCTATTATTTTTCTCAAAATGGAAACAGATTTTTATAAGAAACATCAGGTAAAAGTCTAAACAATTATCAAATCTTGAAAGTTCATTATATTTCTTTGCTTTGACATACTTTAGGAAAATATAATTTTGAATAAGCGCAGTAAATTATTTTATCTTTAAAGCAATTTAGCCCAATCAGAATAACCTGAAATCAACTGTAGTCAATCATTATTAAAATGTCAAGATTTCTCAACAAAACATAATTTAAAATGTTTCTCATTGCACTTACAGAAGTTGAACATATCAGTAACAAATAAAATTGTAACAAAATTTCACCTGCATGGCTTTTTTCAGAAAGTCACCACATGACATGGATATATATAAGCAAAAGTATTCAATGTTTCAGTAGATAATTTAAAAATTTGTGTTCCAATTTTAAAATTAGCAAAAACAGAAAATTGTCATGAACATAGCATTGCAATGTTTGACTATATATCGTTTATAAGCTTCTGCTGTGACAAATATAGTAAGACACTGTCACCTTTTGTTATAAATAGTATTGTTACCCACATGACTAGAACATGTTACCTCTCTGATGATTTTGCTGACTGGCAAATGGTGGTCAAATGGTACAAGGGAGCTAATTAGTTTACTTTTGGAAGGCAAAATTGACCTTCACCTTTACTTCTGAATGGCGTCATCAATGATGATGACAAAACATTTAATCCAAAAATATTAAGTTTTTGTCATATTCAGAAATTGAGAAAATATTGCAAAGATGCTTTGTATAGTAAGTTGAAGACATACATGTAATATGTTGAATATCTCATAAATCATTTTCCTGACACATCTGACATGATCAGATTCTGGGCATGGGAGCACATCACCACATGATGACGGGCACATGCAGTTGTTTCTGTCATTGTAGGGTTAACTATCCACACCCATATGAAAATGGATGTGGATAGTAGAATCCACATTGACAGAAACAAGTGCCTGTGCATGGGAGGTTGATGAAAAAACCTTAGGTCAGTATTCACCTTATTTAACTCCCTGCATGGTCAGCTTTTTTACTGTGAACAACCAGGTGTGAAATTCACATGATATTAAATTTAAATGAATAATGAAGATGTTTCATATACCAGGGTGTAGTCCTATAACATATATGACTTCGCATTCTTATTCAATTTTTGACGTTTTTATACTGATATTTTCATTTTTTATTTTTTTTGGTGTGTAATTAAGCCATTAGTGTTTCAGATCCATTTAACATTTACAAATTACATTAACAAATATAGGTTACTGTACAGCCTTCAACAATGAGCAAAGTCCATACTGCATAGTCAGCTATAAAAGTCCCTGATAAGACATTGTAAAACAATTCAAGCGAGAAAACTATTGGCCTTATTTTTGTATAAAAAATGAAAGAAAAACAAATTTATATGTAACACATAAACAAACGACAACCACTAACATTGATAGTAAAAAAAATTTGATCAGAACAGTAAATAGAAATAGTTAATAATGCCCCCGAGGTCATATGTTATAGGACTAACCAGGGTGGGACTTATATACTTTCATTAAGTTCTATAAGCTAAGGGAGAACCCATTTAACTTCAAAAAGGGGGGTATTTATTTTGTTATATGTCTTGAGTCAGTTTTTTCTCACAGAAGACCATTTTATAAATTTTTAGCTCTAGATATCCAATTATTTCTTTCATTATAAAGTATGAGGGTAACTGGATTCAAGTATATATTTGTGTCCGGACTCCTCTGCTTTAATAGAATATTTTTCCCTCAGGTTGGGAATCAGATTTTTTTCAGGAAAAAAAAACATTCCTTCCTCTTGAAAGATAAGTGGTAAATTAGTGATTAGGAGGTCAAAAAGGCCCACTTGGTATAGACAATTGACAATATTTATTAGCACAAACACATTTACATTAAATAGTAATGTCATTCAAATTTGAGACAATAAATTGACAATAGTTAAATTGATTGAAATTATATTAGAGAGACAGTGGTATTCACAGGGAAGAAGAAAAAGACTATATATATCAACAGTTAACACATAATGATGTTCATGAACAATTAATAAAAGAACAAAGGAAAAATTAGGTTGCATTAAAAGAAATACAAGTGAAACAGATGTTCTCAATAAAAAAACAATCATTAATATACTTTAATACTTTAGGCCAATTAAAATTAATTGATAGATTTTCATCACCCCCCCCCCCCCCCCCTTCTGAAATCGTTCCGCCCCAATTTTTTTAAATTTTAAAATAATTACGATTTCCAAATTTATTTTATGTCCGTTAAGGGAAACATCGATAACTTCCTGTTTCAAATTTCGACATATTATGCTGTTGTATGATGACAATATCATCTACCAAGAATAGAGATTGATTACGAGAAGGGCATGAAATATTAGAGTTATGAGTAAAATGCTGTGTCCAAAAACACAAATTGCAGTATGTAACAAATGATTCGAAACCGGCCGTATTTTTTATTTATTTATATACAATGACTTTGTGTCAGGAAATTTGGACTGTGAATGATATCCAAAGTGTAAGAATTATGGAACAAATTGGTACAAAAAACCTTATCGGATTAAAGAAAAGGACATAAGCATAAACTTGGTAGATCTTTGACTGTATATTGGGAAAAAAAGTCGACAAACATAATTTTATTATAGCAAGCCCTTAGATTTACCCATGGCTGTCTTTTTTGGTTGACAAACTGCCTTCTATTCCAATACCCTCAATTTAGTCATTCAACAACATGTGCTTTTTAGTAAAGTTCATGTTTTACATCAAATTTATTTCATTTTTTATTAGTTTTAATTTTATTCTGTACTCGTAGTACTTGTGTTTCATACAATTGTACCAATTATTGATACATTTTCTTAATTTTATGGGGACAACAAACTATCGCTTAGAAAGCAAAATAAATTTGGTGTAGGTATAGTCTAACTCAAGAGAGCATTTCTCTTTGTTTTTGATGTTTACTATAAATAGTTTTCTAAAACGGCAATTACATGTATAACAGTGGTTGCCAATCAAGAGATATTTATTAAAGAGTTTGAAAAATTATTCATGATTCCTTGTACGTCATGTATATCATATATATATATATAAACATATTAAATATTATTTTACACTTGCTTATACCCCGGGGTATGAATAACTCATGACAAGACGGTTTCATATGAAATAGAATTTAAAAATTAAATCCTCCCACCCACCCCATTTTTTCCAAAAATTTGGATAAAAATCTACTAATTACTTTTTATTGACCTATGGTGATTTTTGTCGAGCCTTCGACTTTAGTCGAAAAGCGAGACTAAGCGATCCTACATTCCGTTGGCGTCGGCGTTGTCGGCGGGGTCAACAAATATTCACTCTGTGGTTAAAGTTTTTTAAATTTTAATAACTTTCTTAAACTATACTGGATTTCTACCAAACTTTGACAGAAGCTTGTTTATGGTCATAAGATAGTATCCACAAGTAAATTTTGTAAAAATATACTTCCATTTTTTTCCGTATTTTACTATAAATGGACTTAGTTTTTTTCGCGGGGAACCAAAACATTCACTCTGTGGTTAAAGTTTTTAGAATTTTAATAACTTTCTTAAACTATCCTGGGTTTGTACCAAACTTGGACAGAAGCTTGTTTATGATCATAAGGTAGTATCCAGAAGTAAATTTTGTAAATAAATAAATTCATTTTTTCCATATTTTACTTTTAAATGGACTTAGTTTTTACATTCACTCTGTGGTTGAAGTTTTTAAAAATTTAATAACTTTTTTAAACTATCCTGGGTTTGTACCAAACTTGGACAGAAGCTTATTTATGATCATAAGATTGTATCCAGAAGTAAAGTTTGTAAAAAGATTACTCCGTTTTTTCTGTAATTTACTTTTAAATGGACTTAGATTTTCTTACAATCATAAAATAGTAACAAGAGGAATATTTTTATTGATTTTTTTCCTCATTGTTGTTGAGCCTGCGATTTACAAAAAAATAGGCGAGACACTGGGTTCCGCGGAACCCTTACAAATTTTTATAATGACTTGTAGACTGCTATATGAAAGTGCAGTCAAATGCTTCAGTGTTATAGCGGACTGCAATTTAATAAAATTGAAATTGCGAATTATTAAACTATTAAAATTTTGTATATATAGGTATCCCTCAATGATTTATACATGTAGTATGGACAGATTGAGAAGAAATGGTATTCATCCTCAATTTCTTGTTTGAAACAGGATTACCAAATGCGTTTACTTCTTTCAATGTTGGTATAACGCCCTCTTTCAATTGCTAGGGAATGGGCACTTAGTTTAAATTAATTACTGAATACTGATCGATCAGTTTTGAGTTTACATATATCAATATATGGGGCCTTTTTCTAATTCTTTTAGTATGACAAAAGAAATTTAATTTTTCCCATTTATTGATAAATCAATTCCTAATTTGATAAGCCTGGTCATAGATTCTTTGGTGGATAGTATTTATGTGATATTATAAATTTATAGTATCAAAACTGAGATGACCAAAACCTAATTTATTTAACCAGTCTTTTACAATGTTAACCCTTTTACTTGTTTTCTCTACATTATTATATAGTTCACAGTGTGGTTTAAAAATTTTATAGCTGAAAGCGGAATTTGAAAGTACAAAAGGGGTTCTGTTTGTCTCAGCTAAACAGGCTACACTTGTTGTTTTTTAAAAAAGTGGTATGATTGCCATTGAGACATCTATCCACAAAAGACCAATATGACACAAACATTAACAAATATAGGTTACTGTACAACCTTCAACAATGAGTAAAGCCCATACTGCATAGTCAGCTATAAAAGTCCCTGATAAGACATTGTAAAACAATTCAAGCGAGAAAACTATTAGCCTTATTTATGTAAAAGAAATGAAAGAAAAACAAATATGTAACACAATAACAAACGACAACCACTGAATAACAGGCTCTTGACTTGGGACAGGCACATTTATACTCCTAAGATTTCTTTAAATAAATCTAATATGTAAATGTTAAATGGATCTAAATCTTTGAACACTAATGGCTTACACCCCAAACTTCACTTCCATGAAGAGTTATTGGAACAACTATTGATTCAGGATATGCCTGGTTTCTATGAAGTTAAACTTGTTAAAATATTAAGAAAGCTGTGAAAATGGCAAAATTTGATTTAACCGATAGGGACTTTTTATTGGTGGTATGACACCTATAATGTGAATAAATTCTACAAATGTTCTACAGAAAGATAAAAGATCAATCTTCTTAAAACATTGGTTCGAACCCCCCCCCCCCTGTAATATTTTGGAAAATAAAAATGGGCCATTATTTGGTATGTAAAGTAGAGGAATCTATGGTATCTCGGCCTATAACATAATCAGCCACCCAAAATCAGATTACCAGAAGAAGTATGATGATTGATATTGGTATAATCTATATTGAAATTCATTATCCATACTAAATTTGAAATTACAATACGTAATAGGCAAATCTTATTTTCACAATTAAGTTCAAGGCTTTAAGATCCAAATATAATTTTATCTAAATTACACAGCTTTTTTACATTCTTTGCTCATTATGTTAATAAATGTGTACATCAATGTTTTTTTCCAATAATAGGGCTATTAAAGATAAATGGACATTTGAGGATGAAATGAAACTCATCCTAAAAGCATTTGTAATAAAGAATAACATATTATATTATTTTTTTTTAATTTTGAATTACAATATATATATATGTCATGTTTGTTTAATTAATGTATAATTATTCATGTTACTTAACTTACATCATTAAGTTGAGTACAAACCTTTTTTAACCATGTTACATACATATTCCCTATGATATATATATTCAAGGGGCAGCTTGGTGTCTAAATATTTGACTTAATAGAATTTTCCTTTCAAACTTCTGTAAATTTGCTTACACTTTTTAATCTAAAATGTTGGGGTCACAGACAATTAAAATAATTCCAATAAAATAATACAATGAAATTATTTTTTATATTAAACACAGGTTGAATGGTGAAACTATGTTGTCTTATTTTAAATAACCTTTACAAATGATACAATTGGTTTATTCAATTCAAAATCGGAATTGCTTTCATCAATTATAAAACAAGTTTATGAAATACAAAATGAAACTAGGATTCAATGGCCTTATTTTTCTAAAGAAATAAAAATTTATATCCCCCTTGATTTTGTAATGGATTTTTTTTAATTAAAAAAGAAAGTCATTAATTTTTTGTTCAAGTTTTGTCAATAATTTAAATGTTTTCCATGTTGTCTGGATATTCTCCTTAATTAGTGAAGGTATAGCAGGATTTGAAGCATAAATCTGTAACTTTATTATTTTTTGTAGTAAAGTTCTAATTTACCATACTTGCAATCTTTACTCTTTTAGATAATTAACATTTAATTTTTAATGTTTGAAAATAAATAAGGAATCTTAAATCTGAATAATTTAGCAAAAAACTTTTTTACCAGTCAGAGGTTTAACCTGTAAATATTTACACACACGAGATAATTTTTATTGCATGTTATTTGTAAATTAATCATCAAAGAAAATTACATACCTGTAAGAACTGATACGCTGATGTCTTTGGTTTAAAATAGTCCTCTTTCTGGAAGTTAGCTTGAAGACTGTCAGTCTGTGTACCTATGGATACTTTGTCTTGATGGCATGAACAAGCTTTACCGGTCAAAAGAAACTTAGAACAACATTTACAGTTCAATGTACACCTTACAGTTGGTTGGTTTGGCACATGGTTAGGTAGTTGATTCTGAGGATTCTGTTGAAATGTAGTGTGGTATGACTGTTGATGGTTATAGTTGTTCATATACGGATAAGATGGAAGGTTATTGCTAGCGTTGTAATCCATACTTGCACAGAAAATGATTATAAATAAATCAAAGAATTAACATGCTACTATAAATAGCAAAGAGAATTTTAGTTGTTTTAATATTTCATTAATTTTAATTGGTTAATTTCATACAGCCATCAATTGATTGGACAGTGAAATACAAGATATGTGTCAAAAGTAGAGAAGGTTAGTAAGAACCT